>NC_140581.1:1015207572-1017607572 GCF_964204655.1 Triturus cristatus
GTGAGTGAGCACAAGCACGTTAGCACTGGTTAGCAGTGGTAAAGTGCACAGAGTCCTAAGGCCAATGAAAACGAATTTCAGCAACAATTGGAGGTAAAGAGGCAAAATGTTTTCCTAAGGCTGACATGTCTAACAGGTCTAACACATGCACTCTAGAGTGCATAGCAGAAAGTACAAAAAAACGTGCAGCATGCAGCCAGTGGAAGTACACTGGCCGCAAACAGGAAGCTGTGATAGGTCCATGCTCCATGGAAGGGACATAAACCCTGGGAAGAAAGCAGGAGGCGATGAGTAGCCGGAAAGAAGCAGGAGGCGTGGCCAATAGGAAGAAGGGAAACAAGAGAGACATGGAAGTCAACCAAAGATAAGTAGAGACAGTGCTAAGCCCATTTTAAGCCTTTTGTTTTGAGCATTAGATTTCGCTGACAGCGCATGCTGGCTGTTCAGGCGAAACCTAAAAATGAGCATAACCTTGTATAGTGTAACTGGTGCTCATGTAAAGTGCTCCAAATACCTTCAGGTCAAGTTTGCGCTATATAAAACGAGATTTTTTTTTACACTGGTGACGGAGAGGTACAAGGCTTCATAACTTTGTTCCAAATTTCTGAAACCTCAACTCCCATTAGACACTAATCGTACAGAACATTTTTCAGTATGAGTTTTATGTTATGCCATCTGTTCACCAAGTATGATTGTGCATTAACTAACTTTGTGACAGCTAAACGTACCTGAGCAGCTGTGCCACCTGATTACACTGCACCAGCATTTCACTGGAGGATCGGTAATGTAATAGCTAGATAATACTGCCAGGCATGCCATTTAGATTATTGCTCGTAATCATGGTATATTAAACATTAATTGTGATTTAAAGGTGCACATTCCAGGTACAAACAAAATAATTCCAAGACAGCCTACAACTGCCTAACGCTTTAACATAGATATATTGCATGTATTGTTATTTTTGGTTTAAGAACTAGGAACAGAGGGGAATAATTACCACTGAACACATCAGTACTTAGTTATAATGTGTTCACAAGATAACTAAATGCAATATATATATATATCTTGAACACACTGGTTTTGGTTTGGCGGAAACAACAAAGGATAGTCTTCTTTAATACCTTATATTAGTCCACATTATTATATTACAATTGTACGTATGTTTTGATATCATATAGATCAGAATTTCCATACTACTGTTTAAAAAAACATGACACAAACCCTCTGCTTCTGTAAATAGTACAGACAGAGAGATGTGGATGTGAGGCCACTATGACTCAGAAGCTAGTTCTGCCTGCATTCCTGGCACACAAAATTGAACAACTCATGTGGTGCTTCATGCTGCAAAGAACTGTGCAACATAAAGCAGGCACAGTTAGAAGAAAGACCAATTCAGAACATGGACCCAAGGAGCCTGAATGAAATCACCACTTTGAAAAGTGACAGGAGCCCAACCCACCACACTTTCCATCACAGCAGCTGCTGGACGTTTAGGCAGATCCCTACTGGATACTACCATGTTATTTTATATGCACCCTACGGTGTTACCGTTCCTTCAAATCAACAGTATGCAGAGTGGGAGCTAAGGGGTTCAAGGCTCTTTTTTTGGGTGGGGGGGCTATAGTCCTGGAAGCTGCATAGCAGCTCTCGCCTTACTTCAACTGAACATTTTCGTGGGGGTGCAATGGACTCTGGAAGATATGCATCTGCTAGAAACCAAGCAGGGCTCCATTTGTGGGACATGTGATGGCCCTGAAGGTACATACAGACATTTAGTTTGAAAT
Organism: Triturus cristatus; assembly: GCF_964204655.1. Classification (NCBI taxonomy): domain Eukaryota; kingdom Metazoa; phylum Chordata; class Amphibia; order Caudata; family Salamandridae; genus Triturus; species Triturus cristatus. The sequence continues at coordinate 1,015,209,357 of NC_140581.1, forward strand.
TGTTGAGTAGTTAATGGTTGGCAAAGAGAAAATCAGAAAAGGATTATTTTGGTTACTCCACTCTTGATTCGAGCCACACAAAGTATTGCCATTCTGATTCATGGTGAACATTTGAAAAATGTGGACGAGGCTATGTCTATTGTTAAAGGATTGTCCATGGCCAAAAATATTATCCTATAACTCTAAAAACTCAGGCACTCATTACGAGGTGGACGAAGTAGAATTCATGTATGGAAATCCACTTCAGCCACTCATAAATGGGCTGATGTTTTTGCACCTGGTCCTTCCAAAGGAAATACAGTGAAAGCTGTGGAAATAAGGCTGGCCATGTTTCCTACCAATATTGCAGCTGCCATTCAGGTTAGATGGGGATGATCTTGTTGTGGAGTAGTCCAGTGTTGACAAAATGTGTCAGACCCAACATGGTGGCCACCACGATGGCGAGGAAGTGCAGGGTTGGATGTAAGATGACAAAATCCTCTGTGCTGGGGAAAGATCACCCACTCACCGACCCTTCAACCATCTCTCATCAGTGGGCGCTTCCAGGACCAAAAACTATGAAGGGCTTCTGCAGCACTGTTCCCATCGCTCCGACTGCTGCATTCGAGTATCTTGTCCATCCATGGCTCTGCTCTTGAGTGGTGCATTGGAGGGAATGGCTCATTTCTTCAGAATCAGAGATTGGGTGGTGCTGGGCCAGATTAGCCTGAGGGGAGGCTAGTCCGGTATTGGTCGTAGATGGCTACAGATGTGTTGGTAACTCTTCCAGAGACATCCTGTGACATATAGGTGCCGATCACGATCCGGTAAAAAATGTCCCCGTACGACTCGTATCGGGTCTTTTTACCATACGAATCGTACAAGTGCCGTACGAACTGGCAATCACGATTCGCATGGTAAAAAGTCCATACGAACCGCACTGGGAATCATTCCCCACACGTCCTCGGGTCGGAAAATGTGTCCGACACGTCCTCGGACGATTTACCTTACAAACGTAAAAATCCAAGTCCGACCGAGGAATCACGATCCATCCCGTGCGTCCGAGCGTACAACCGTATGGAAAAAACACCGTCCGCACCGAACACCTATAGCAACCATGGAGACATGTGCCCGCATACGCGCCCAACACTCCCCCCAGCCCCCGTACGTCTGACACGTACCCCCCGTATATGTATACCCCCACCCGTCTAGGTACACCCCAGTACGTTCCAGTCGTACCCCCACCCCAGTACGTGTCGTACCACCGTCAATGTACACCCCAGTACGTTCCAGTCGTACCCCCACCCCAGTACGTGTCGTACCACCGTGAACCTACACCCCAGTACGTTCGAGCCCCACCCCCACCCCAGTACGTGTCATACCCCCCGTGTACCTACACCCCAGTACGTTCCAGTCGTACCCCCACCCCTGGACGTGTCGTACCACTGTGAACCTACACCCCAGTACGTTCGAGTCCTACCCTCACCCCAGTACGTGTCATACCCCCCGTGTACCTACACCCCAGTACGTTCCAGTCGTACCCCCACCCCAGTACGTGTCGTACCCCCCGTGTACCTACACCCCAGTACGTTCGAGCCCCACCCCCACCCCAGTACGTGTCATACCCCCCGTGTACCTACACCCCAGTACGTTCCAGTCGTACCCCCACCCCAGTACGTGTCGTACCCCCCGTGTACCTACACCCCAGTACGTTCGAGCCACACCCCCACCCCAGTACGTGTCATAGCCCCGTCTACCTACACCCCAGTACGTTCCAGTCGTACCCCCACCCCAGTACGTGTCATACCCCCCGTGTACCTACACCCCAGTACGTTCCAGTCGTACCCCCACCCCAGTACGTGTCGTACCACCGTCAATGTACACCCCCCCACCCCTGTACGTGTCGTACCACCGTCAATGTACACCCCCCCACCCCTGTACGTGTCGTACCACCGTCTATGTACACCCCAGTACGTTCGAGCCCCACCCCCACCCCAGTACGTGTCATACCCCCCGTGTACCTACACCCCAGTACGTTCCAGTCGTACCCCCACCCCAGTACGTGTCGTACCACCGTCAATGTACACCCCCCCACCCCTGTACGTGTCGTACCACCGTCTATGTACACCCCAGTACGTTCCAGTCGTACCCCCACCCCAGTACGTGTCGTACCACCGTGAACCTACACCCCAGTACGTTCCAGTCGTACCCCCACCCCAGTACGTGTCGTACCAACGTCAATGTACACCCCAGTACGTTCCAGTCGCACCCCCACCCCAGTACGTGTCGTACCCCCCGTGTACCTACACCCCAGTACGTTCGAGCCCCACCCCCACCCCAGTACGTGTCATACCCCCCGTGTACCTACACCCCAGTACGTTCCAGTCGTACCCCCACCCCAGTACGTGTCGTACCACCGTCAATGTACACCCCCCCACCCCTGTACGTGTCGTACCACCGTCAATGTACACCCCCCCACCCCTGTACGTGTCGTACCACCGTCTATGTACACCCCAGTACGTTCGAGCCCCACCCCCACCCCAGTACGTGTCATACCCCCCGTGTACCTACACCCCAGTACGTTCCAGTCGTACCCCCACCCCAGTACGTGTCGTACCAACGTCAATGTACACCCCCCCACCCCAGTACGTGTTGTACCACCGTCAATGTACACCCCCCCACCCCTGTACGTGTCGTACCACCGTCTATGTACACCCCAGTACGTTCGAGCCCCACCCCCACCCCAGTACGTGTCATACCCCCTGTGTACCTACACCCCAGTACGTTCCAGTCGTACCCCCACCCCAGTACGTGTCGTACCACCGTCAATGTACACCCCCCCACCCCTGTACGTGTCGTACCACCGTCTATGTACACCCCAGTACGTTCCAGTCGTACCCCCACCCCAGTACGTGTCGTACCACCGTGAACCTACACCCCAGTACGTTCCAGTCGTACCCCCACCCCAGTACGTGTCGTACCAACGTCAATGTACACCCCACTACGTTCCAGTCGCACCCCCACCCCAGTACGTGTCGTACCCCCCGTGTACCTACACCCCAGTACGTTCGAGCCCCACCCCCACCCCAGTACGTGTCATACCCCCCGTGTACCTACACCCCAGTACGTTCCAGTCGTACCCCCACCCCAGTACGTGTCGTACCACCGTCAATGTACACCCCCCCACCCCAGTACGTGTCGTACCACCGTCAATGTACACCCCCCACCCCTGTACGTGTCGTACCACCGTCTATGTACACCCCAGTACGTTCGAGCCCCACCCCCACCCCAGTACGTGTCATACCCCCCGTGTACCTACACCCCAGTACGTTCCAGTCGTACCCCCACCCCAGTACGTGTCGTACCAACGTCAATGTACACCCCCCCACCCCTGTACGTGTCGTACCACCGTCCATGTACACCCCAGTAGTTCCTGGCGCACCCCCAACACAACCTCCTAAGTACGGAGCGCACCCCATGCCCCAACATCACAACCGCATGTACGAGTCGTACAAAGCCACACACAAGGACATAATCGTACAACCAAATGGCCCATGTACACACCGTACACACGCTCAAAACGCACGTACACAACCAGGACAAAACAAAACAACACAAGAATACACCATTCGAAAGGCACACAGCCACTAAACATGGCCAACAACCACTAAAATAACACAATCACTGACCTGCAACTGCCAAAAACAAACAGAGGCCCAATACACCACCACTCCTTATAACACACCCACCCAAAATTCAAACACTGCCACACCCACCCATGGACCAATAAAAAGGGCCCACACACACAAACCATGAGCCTTTGCAACAGACTCACTGCTGCCAGACACCACAGAACCAGACTACAAGCTACACCACACCTTACACTTGCACACCTTCACACGACCACCCTCACAAACACCCTCTCATCACATTCACACACACACACAACCATCCACACCCCCCCAACATCCACACACCCCCCACACCCACACCATCCCCACCCACACCCCTCACCATGCCCACTACCAAGAATCCAAAGTTCAGTCACCGAGAGTTGGAGGTCCTTGTTGATCAAATCCTCAGAGTCGAGCCACAGATCTTTGGAACATTGGTCAGAAGCACCAGCCAGGCAGCCAAAACAGCCATGGGGCAGACCATCGTCGATGCTGTGAATGCCGTTGCGGACACCAGGAGGACCAAGCAGGATTGCCAGAACAGGTGGTACGATCTGCGGAGGAGGGTCAGAGCCAAGAGGCAGGAGGAACACGACCAGGCCAACGCCACCGGAGGAGGGCCCTCCCGCAGAACCGTACAGTACCATCCCTGGGAGGAGAGGGTGATGGCCATACTGCCGGTGGAGGCAGTTGAAGGAGTAGAAGGACTCCGAGACCCGGGTGAGTACACAAACAACGCACCTCACATGGGGGGAACTGCAACCACAACCAAAATTACTAACAGGCACGCAACCACCACAAGCCATCGCATGACTCAACCACACTCCATGAGCAGGCACATGCCACTGCTGCCACCATGCCCCATGCACCCAGCTGGACAATGTCAAGTCACAGGCCAAAGAAGACAACAACACATGACACGGTAACCCGGATGGCGGGAGGCTGGGCACCAAAAATCACATAGTGCGACTCCAAAGCAGACAACAATGCCCTCTGCCCATATGGCCTAGGTCACAGCCAGACAAACACTGTGTCCCAACACAGGAATGACTTGCCAGCAAATGGCGGACGCCTTGCATCAACACATGGGGGTGAAGGCACTGTTTTGCACATGACAGCAGCTAATGAACAGCCAACATTGTGAAAGAGTGGCAGCACACACCACCACAGCAGCAGCGCACAGACACACAGCAGACAAAATGGGTGCCCGGAGATCAGAAACAAACTCACATCAACAGGCCAAAGGCCACTCAAAGATCTGCTAACAGTGTGTGCCCAGGAAGCTGGGCCAAGGTGACAGAGGGTGACACACGGAGGGAGGGAGAGGGGGACACAGAGGGAGGGAGAGGGGGACTGAGAGGGAGGGAGACGGACAGAGGGAGGAGGCTGACACACGGAGGGAGGGAGGAGGCTGACACACAGAGGGAGGGAGAGGGGGACAGAGAGGGAGGGAGAGGGGGACAGAGAGGGAGGGAGACACAGGAAGACGGACAGAGGGAGGAGGCTGACACACAGAGGGAGGGAGAGGGGGACAGAGAGGGAGGGAGAGGGGGACAGAGAGGGAGGGAGAGGGGGACAGAGAGGGAGGGAGAGGGGGACAGAGAAGGAGGGAGACACAGGAAGACGGACAGAGGGAGGAGGCTGACACACAGAGGGAGGGAGAGGGGGACAGAGAGGGAGGGAGAGGGGGACAGAGAGGGAGGGAGACACAGGAAGACGGACAGAGGGAGGAGGCTGACACACAGAGGGAGGGAGAGGGGGACAGAGAGGGAGGGAGAGGGGGACAGAGAGGGAGGGAGAGGGGGACAGAGAGGGAGGGAGAGGGGGACAGAGAGGGAGGGAGAGGGGGACAGAGAAGGAGGGAGACACAGGGAGAGCAAATCAGTCCTTTGGTGTGTGGGAATGTCTGCTCGTCAGCAGGTGGACTGCGTGCATGTAGACAAGGGTGGCCAGTGCCAGAACCCCCCCTCTTCATCATGGCAAAACGCAGGGCCATGTCACAACCTGTACACGAGCACAAGGACAGCCACCTGCATCATATAAGTGTGTGGATCCACTCCATGTGCACATGTACAGTGCTACAAGGAAGGCGCAAATGCATGGCTCGCCACACCTGCACACTCCACTGCTGACTGCAGTCACACTTGACGCAGCAAGTAAGACTGTGCCACACATAGTTAAAGGGGCCAAATTGGTGCCCAAGGGACACACCCATGCACAAGTGCACTGTGAGTGGAATGCAAGACAGATCCTAATTCCAAGAGGAAATGTGCCAACTTTGAAACGGATGAAACATGGATGTTGCATGGACCAAAATTAACATTTTCTCTCTCACACACAGGTCAACGTCGTGCTGCACCCCCCAACACTGGGGGGGGAACACTCACAGGACCCGGATCTGCAGGAGACCGATCCCACCGGCAGCGACCACTCTCACCACTCTGCGGACGACCCCGACCGACCTGGCCCCTCTGGTGTCCAACCACCTGCAGCACCTGCGTCAGGTACAACCGTGCCAACCACCACCCCCACCCCTGCCACATCCCAGGAGGCACCCAGGATCCCTGCCCCAACACCACAATGCAGCCAGGCTCACCAGGAGGGACACGGTGTCCCGGGCACCCAGGAGGAGGCAGGCGACAACGCCAATGCCACCCCTCAGGGGTCCCGGAGACCCGATGTGCCCACAAGTGCAGGCCAGACACAAGTGGGCAGGGGTGGTGGGAGTGGAGGACGGCGGAGGCGCGAGCCTGACCAGTTGGCTGGGGATCCGGTATTTTCCCATGTCCATAACATCCTGGACTCATACCGGCAGGACACCACGGGCATGGCCCAGGTTGTGTCCGTCCTCGAGGGGATCAAGGTCCAGCAGGCCCAGCAACATGCGGAGCTAATAGCCTGTCTACAGGTACACCAACGGAGGATGGAGGACAGACAGGCTGAGCAAGTGACGGCGTTCCAGGGGATTCACGCTACACTCCGTCGGATGGCCGACACCATGGCCGACCCTCCCTGTGCCAGAAGGCGGAGAACATCACCACCCACAGGGAGGGATCAGGAGGAGGAGGAGGAAACATCCGACGGAGCATCCCAGACGTCGTCACGGCCTGCTGCTGAGGTTCCCCGCAGGAAGCCGGGTCGTCCACGGAAAGGACCGTGAGGGTGGCTGCTACATCACCATCTCCCAGGACACCTGGCCTGGCACCTGGCCCACTGGAGCAACAGCATCACAGCATCAAGAGACATTCTCTGCCACATGGCCCTGCTGGTCACTGGCTGACCAATGTTGACAAAGACTGTGGCATGGACTCTGAGGATTTCCAATGGCAAGGACACCAACTCCCCTACTGAACTTTGGATTCCCTAATCCCGGAAAGCCCCTCACTTTGTCCCCCCCCCCAATAATAAATCACACTATTAAGAGTAGATGCCTGCTGGTAGCATTATTACCTAACATGTGTCTTGTACAGTCTAAACATGCCTGAGTCATCTGTTCACTTCAACCATCCACACCCTGGGGCCTGAGTCTGGCACAGGACACATGGGTCACAGTTTATTAGGCAAGACAGACATGGAGCACCATACACACCCGTGATGGGCAGAACCAGCTGAGGGGGTGGCCGAACAACCGTGCTGACAGACACATTGAGTACAGCAACAGTCATGCGCAGAGGTCAGGGATCCTGGCCAGTGTCCTGGGGGGCACCCAGGTATGTGAAGACAGGTGGCAGAACCATGTCCTGCAAGCTTGAGTCCGGTGGATGCAGAGAATGGGGTCATGGACAACGTTGGATGCATGGGGATGGCACATGTCACAATACCCACACAGTCATGGACATCATGCCCAATACACAGTCTCAGCACACACACACAGCTTGCATCTTGCCACTCGACACATTGACACATAGCCACAATCAGGGAATACCATGCCAGACATGCAGGATGCACCGTGCCAACACACCAGCATTGACTGAGAAGAGGCACCTTGGAGGCATAGGGACACCTTTATTAGTCATGTTTTTGGGATTGCAGAGGCAACTTGAAGTACACATGAACACATCATGTGGAGTAACATGTGGGTTCAACACTGGCACCCCCTTCTGCAGCACAAATGCGTGATAGCCATGGAACTGGCACACAAGTGTCGGCTAACAGCTAAAACCCACAGCTGCACACGGAGAGCCTGACATACACCATAGATCCGCTGATGTGGAAGTCCCACGCCATGTCAAGACAATGTTAACCGTATGTGTCCGAGGGCAGTGTCACACACATTGATGCCATCATCACAATCCACTATCCCATCACTGATGACTGACAACCAGGCAGCCCATCTATTCAGGTGTACCCAGCTGCATGTCGTGTCCCATGGGGATGCCACATGTCTGCAGAGGAACCAAACCCCGACCGGGGCAGTGTGCACACATTGTGAACAACTGCCACACCCAATACACCCCAGATGCATCCCTTACCCCATGGAGACTTCCAAACGTGTCCGTGCCTGTAACGCTGAGTCAGCCCACGATGTCATGTCCATGAGGAATAGCAGTGCCACAACAATGCAACCAGCAAACGGCATGCGCAGGTACCTGGGGAAGAGAGACACACAAGAAGTCAGCCACAAAAAGCACAGCCACTTGCATGTGCATTTACTCGACACATGTATGGATGACAACATGCTAGGTCACAATTATGACTGGGGAAATACTACCATCACTGCCACCATCACTCCAGTGACACACCCACACACACCTCTGACCCACGTGCCATACATGCAGGTGGAGACACACATCACAACGCATGCCACACGGGGACCAATGCGTGCACACTCAGACCCTGGTACTCACCACTAAGCAAAGAAGTCGCGTATGAGCCGAGTCCGGATGTCCTCTTGCGGCTCCACATCCTCCACATCACTAGCCCCATTGCCAAGCCCTTCGTCCTCCACGGGTGGATGGTCCTCGTCATGTTGATTCAGGATGAGTGGCACAGCTCTTTCAACTGCCATGTTGTGCAGCATGCAGCAGACCATGAAGATCTTGCAGACCTTCGCCGGGGCATAAGGGAGTGCACCGCCGGTCTTGTGGAGGCACCGGAATCGGCTCTTCAGCATGCCAAACGTCCTCTCTATCACTCGCCTTGTCCGGCCATGGGCGGTGTTATAGCGGAGCTGGGCCGGCGTGATGGGGTTGCGGAGAGGTGTCAGCAGCCAAGGCATGTTGGGATAGCCAGCATCCCCTACATGGGAAGCACATGGACATCGTTAGAACTGGTGAAGCGGTCGTGCTGGTCGGCTATACAGAATACAGGACAGACAGACTGTACCCACCAACAACACATGCCCGTTCGTTGCGCAGCTGCATCATCATATCAGGCATCCCGCTACGCCTCATGATGTAGGCATCGTGTGCTGACCCTGGGAAACGAGCACAGACATGTGAAATCACCATATTGGACAGACACACCACAAGGGCATTGATGGAGTGGTAGTGCTTCCGATTGCGGTACGCCACCTCCCGTGCGTGTGGTGGTACCAAACCTACATGTGTCCCATCTATGGACCCAATGACATGGGGCATCCCTCCCAGGGCATGGAATCCACGCTTGACCTCAGTCATCTGTTCAGGGGTTGGGAACTTGATGAAGTCATCCAGGTGAATCAACATGGCCTCCAAGAAATCATGCAGCACACCGCTGAACATGCTCTGGGACATGCCACCAACATGAGCTATGGTATTTTGGAAGGTACCCGTGGCAAGAAAATGTAGGGCAGCCATTACCTTCAGCTGGGGTGTCAGTGCCGTAGGATACCTGTGCTGCGGTTGCAGGTGTGGTGCCAGTCTCGCCGTCAGCTCCAGAATCAACGGTTGGGTGAAGCGGTAGAGCCGGATCCTGTCATTCTCCTGCATGGTAGCCAAGTCTGGAATTCTTCGGGCAAGAGGCGGCGCTCTGCAGTAATTTGGAAGTGACAAGGAAGAGTGAGTGCACTACGAGAACAACTCATGTCTACTGAGCACATGTAAATCTGGCAATACACACATGCTACATAGGGAGTCAGGTATGTGCTACATGCCCAGGACACGTATGGATGCAAGGTGACACTCCTTCCAAGACCCAGCTACACACGGTGATTGAGAACCTCCCCATGCCACGCCATGGAAATAGCTGTGTCCCAGTGCAAGTGCGCAGCCCGACGCAAGACAGGAGTGACATACACCCACACATCAGCAGAAGTGGGATGCCGATTGCAGAGACTGGTAGCGGAACACTGGAGCCACAGGTCACATGACATTACACTAGTCCAGCCCACACACCTTGCCATGAAGGTGCACATGTCATGACTCACCACACATTCCTTGTGAGGATGCTGACATGGCCTTGTCACGCTACTCCGTGTCCCATGCATACATGTGCACCTCACATCCGATAACACATGTGGCATGGTGTGCGGAACAGTGTGCAATGACAATCTACACACAGCCACATGTTGGTTGCTGCAACGGCTGCAGCTTTTGAGGGTGCTACAACATCAACCTGATGTAAATCCCGGACACATATATGACATAGTCACATTGTGCACTGTGGGTAGTGACAAGTCATGTGTCATGACCCCTGTACCGGGCATCATGGGACACTTCCGTGTGTTGGTGTCCGTGCCATGCCAGTGACGCTCACCCCAAGTGCGCAGTCCCACATGCACACATGTCAAAGGAGTCAAGGGCATGCCTGGCACACATTGCACCCTCACACAGTACACCTGTACACATCTCATCATACATCTGGTGCCTTCTCCACTCAGGAGGCATGTTCCACATCACAGCCTGTGACACCTGTGCCCCACACATGTAGTAATGCACAGACGATGCCTTGATGTCCATTCCTGGACAAGTATGTCCATCCATGGACAAGTATGTCCGCCCTATTCCTACCTGTGTGTCGCCTATCACCACAGTGATGTGTAAAAACCGCCGTACTGCTGCTGAGAGGGCCTGTGCATGTTCCCAAATCACTGTGGGAGTGCTGCCGTATGTGTACCCATCGTGATGGCGAGCGTACAGGCATTTGTACGGTCCGTAGCACTACGAGTACGCATACGCGTGCAGACCCATAGTGATAGGGCCGTACACACGCATGTACGCTCACTATCACTATGGGTCTGCACGCGTATGCGTACCCGTAGTGGTACGGACCGTACACTCGCATGTACGCTCACTATCACTATGGGTCTGCACGCATATGCGTACTCGTAGTGGTACGGACCGTACACACGCATCTACGCTCACTATCACTATGGGTCTGCACGCGTATGCGTACCCGTAGTGGTACGGACCGTACACTCGCATGTACGCTCACTATCACTATGGGTCTGCACGCGTATGCGTACTCGTAGTGGTACGGACCGTACACACGCATCTACGCTCACTATCACTATGGGTCTGCACGCGTATGCGTACTCGTAGTGATAGTGAGCGTACATGCGAGTGTACGGTCCGTACCACTACGGGTACGCATACGCGTGCAGACCCATAGTGATAGTGAGCGTAGATGCGTGTGTACGGCCCTATCACTATGGGTCTGCACGCGTATGCGTACCCGTAGTGGTACGGACCGTACACTCGCATGTACGCTCACTATCACTATGGGTCTGCACGCGTATGCGTACTCGTAGTGGTACGGACCGTACACACGCATCTACGCTCACTATCACTATGGGTCTGCACGCGTATGCGTACTCGTAGTGATAGTGAGCGTACATGCGAGTGTACGGTCCGTACCACTACGGGTACGCATACGCGTGCAGACCCATAGTGATAGGGCTGTACACACGCATCTACGCTCACTATCACTATGGGTCTGCACGCGTATGCGTACCCGTAGTGGTACGGACCGTACACACGCATCTACGCTCACTATCACTATGGGTCTGCACGCGTATGCGTACTCGTAGTGATAGTGAGCGTACATGCGAGTGTACGGCCCGTACCACTACGAGTACGCATACGCGTGCAGACCCATAGTGATAGTGAACGTAGGCATGCATGTACGGGCCGTTGCCATGCATTTGGGGTGCCCTAGGGCCCCGAAATGCACCGTACCTGTGTGTGATGCTCCAAATTACATAGGGGACAAGTATTAAGGCCTACATGCATGCTGGTTGTCATGGAGACCAAGTTCAAATTTCGAAATTGTTCTGGAAGGTGCACAGCAGAAGTCAGTTGGAATTCTTCTACTTTGTTGCAATGTGTTTGTGGGGCTGACATCATGCAGGAGAATGAAACCGATAGAGAACCCACAGACTGCTAGGTTTGAAGGGATTGGTGGAAACATAGGATGCAAATGTGAGTGACCAATCACTCTGTACTCCTGTGCATGAGACTGGGCAGAAGGGCACATATAAGGCAGCCAGGTCCCATGAGGGAGCACTTGCCTGCACATCTTTGCATTCGTCGACCCAGCTGCTGCTACTGATTCCCTGGAACCATGTCAAGGGCTGTGGAGAGGACACAGCCATTCACCCTGGAGGAGAACATGGCTCTGCTGGATGTGATCCTCCCACAGTACTCCATGCTGTATGGGCGACCAGGGTATCAGGTGAGTGCATAGACCACTGCCACAGACTGTCCCTATGTTGTGACTGTGACTTCTGCCATTGCGTCCAGGTGTAACACACATGCCATGTACTGTCGGGGGGGTCCCAGGGGGGGGGGTGCCTGATGTCTCCCAGCAGTGCCCTGAGACAGGAGGGGTGGGGGCCTATCACTCACAGCAGTGCCCTGAGACAGGAGGGGTGGGGGCCTATCACTCACAGCAGTGCCCTGAGACAGGAGGGGTGTGTGCAGAGTCCTCCCAGCAGTGCCCTGAGACAGGAGGGGTGGGGGACTATCACTCACAGCAGGGCCCTGAGACAGGAGGGGTGGGGGCCTATCACTCACAGCAGTGCCCTGAGACAGGAGGGGTGGGGGCCTATCACTCACAGCAGTGCCCTGAGACAGGAGGGGTGTGTGCAGAGTCCTCCCAGCAGTGCCCTGAGACAGGAGGGGTGGGGGACTATCACTCACAGCAGTGCCCTGAGACAGGAGGGGTGGGGGCCTATCACTCACAGCAGTGCCCTGAGACAGGAGGGGTGGGGGCCTATCACTCACAGCAGTGCCCCGAGACAGGAGGGGTGTGTGCAGAGTCCTCCCAGCAGTGCCCTGAGACAGGAGGGGTGGGGGACTATCACTCACAGCAGTGCCCTGAGACAGGAGGGGTGGGGGACTATCACTCACAGCAGTGCCCTGAGACAGGAGGGGTGGGGGCCTATCACTCACAGCAATGCCCTGAGACAGGAGGGGTGTGTGCAGAGTCCTCCCAGCAGTGCCCTGAGACAGGAGGGGTGGGGGACTATCACTCACAGCAGTGCCCTGAGACAGGAGGGGTGGGGGCCTATCACTCACAGCAGTGCCCTGAGACAGGAGGGGTGGGGGCCTATCACTCACAGCAGTGCCCCGAGACAGGAGGGGTGTGTGCAGAGTCCTCCCAGCAGTGCCCTGAGACAGGAGGGGTGGGGGACTATCACTCACAGCAGTGCCCTGAGACAGGAGGGGTGGGGGACTATCACTCACAGCAGTGCCCTGAGACAGGAGGGGTGGGGGCCTATCACTCACAGCAATGCCCTGAGACAGGAGGGGTGGGGGCCTATCACTCACAGCAGTGCCCTGAGACAGGAGGGGTGTGTGCAGAGTCCTCCCAGCAGTGCCCTGAGACAGGAGGGGTGGGGGACTATCACTCACAGCAGTGCCCTGAGACAGGAGGGGTGGGGGCCTATCACTCACAGCAGTGCCCTGAGACAGGAGGGGTGGGTGTGATGCACAGTGTGAGCCTTGATCATTGATTGTGACATTGCCATCATTCCACCTGTGTACCCACTGTGGCACGTACTGCTTTTTCCCTCACCAGGGGATGATGTCCCTATGACAAAGGTGCAATGCGTTGGCTGCATGACATGCCTTGTTGTAACCAGCTAATTTGTACCCATATGTCTCTCTGTGACATGTGGCTGGTGTATTGATGTGGTGTCACTTGTTCCTCCTCACAGGTAGGCGCCACTGCCAAGGAGCAGATCTGGCTGACCGCCGTCAGTGCCGTGAGGGGTGTGGATGGTTGGAGGCGGAGCCTGCCCCAGGTGAGGAAACGCTGGCAGGATATCCGGTGCTGGACGCGGAGGATTGCACGGCTCCTGCTGGGGGACTCACCTGAGAGCCACAAGAACCGCGGCCGCCGCCGTCTGAGCCACCTCCACAGGCGTGTGCTGCCGGTGGTCTTTCCAGACCTGGAGAGGCGCTTACAGGCGATGCAGCAGCCGGAAGGGGGTAGGTACATGTGTGTTTGTTGTGTGTCACCGGCATTTGTAAGGGCACAGTAGCATGAATTCACTGGCAGGGTTTAAAGGTGCTTTGCAGATCCTGTTTGCCCCAGTATAGCGCTGTGCCCCTGCCACCCTTCCCCTCCTTGCAATGTGTTCCCTGGTCTGTGTGTAGTCACTCCTTCACAAGGTAATGTAGGCTGGCGCTTTGTCCACGAGAACAATGACTGTAGCATCATGTGTGGGGGTGGTGTGTAACAGGTTGTGGGACCTTGCCTGTGCACTGTCAAGTTCACTGCATGTGGGTTCCATGTCAGTTGGCACTGATGCTGACTCCAGACATGGGAGTTGGTCTCTCATGTGTCATGCCTTACAGCGCGCATGTCCTATGTAGTGGCCTGTGACATGATGTGCATGAGTGTGCGATACACATAGTGCAGGGATGGTGACGTGTGTTGCAGTCATTACCATTCAGTAGCATGTAGTTGCGTGCCCACTACTGTCCCCTGGGGCACCTTTTCCTCAGTGGTGTATGTGTCATCATAAACGTGGCCAATCTCAGTGTCTACAGCATAGGTTGTGCTCTGTGCCATTGTCCCCTGTCACCATGTATATAGACGTGCTATTTTGTACAGGTGTCCACTGTGCAGCCTGACCTGATTGTCCTTCTTCATACTCACAGTTGCCAGTGCCTGTGTGTCTTGTTATACTCATCTGAGGATGGGCACTGGTACCTCATTATTTGTACAGGCGCACCTTGGCTGTTTGGCGTCCAATCTTGCTTTTTGCCTGCCCCTGTGTGTATCACCCAGACTATGAGATGTTGGTGCCACCTGTGTCTCAACAATTTGCCTCGTGTAGGGTCTTGTTGGGGCGGGCAATGCCTATGTGTTAAATCCTGATTTCCACTTGCTGGGTCTGGGCAGTGTGTGATGTGTCTGGACACACACGCAATGTGCAGTGACCGAGTCATGTTGTGCATGTTTTCAGCATTACCTATGCAGCATGTGTCTCAAGTTCATGGATATGGTCCCTGGTCATCGGTATTTTCGCCAACGCTGTGTGGTGCAGATGCAGTGCTGGATTGTCCCCAGGGCCTGGGTGCTATGTCAGACTCCGTTTCCTGTGTTTAGCTATTGTCTCATGCTCTCCATGGTATTTCAGTGGCATGGTGGCTCAACCAACTGTGTGTTTCATGCCCTACATCGGTACCCTGTTCAGTAGATGTTAGGGATCTTCCTTTTCAGGCCATGCAATGTTACCTATGTAGATTGGACTCATGTGACAGATGTGTACAGGTGTCTGATTAATTTCTGTCTCTCCACCCTGCCCACAGCATCGTCGGGGGACACAGAGGGAGACATGGACACAGACCAGGCGGAGGGACCGAGCACCAGTGCCAGCCGTGACATCGGGTCTGGCACATCGAGTGGGACAGAGGCGGAGGAGAGTGTGGCCGAGGACCTGTCGACTGGCACATCAGACTACGAAGCTGACAGGTCCGAGGAGGATGTCTCCGAGTGGGCGGAGGCTGCACCAGCAGCTGACAGCGGAACAACACCTCGCACCGCCCCCTCAGTTTCCACCAGCCGCCTCCCGCTTGCTCGTGTCCCTTCCCAGCGTGCCCGGTCACAGCATGTCTCCTTCCTGCCAGGCACCGCACCCCCTGCCCCTGTCTCCACTGCTGCCGCCAATGCAGAGTCTGTGGACATCCAGCGGCAACTGCAGGTTGGTCAGGCTGCGATCCTTAATGTCCTCCATGCCCACGGCAAAACCCGCACCAACATCGAGGCTTTCTTGGAGGGCATTCATTCATCGCAGGCTGACCAACGCAACTTGCTGAGGTCCATAGACTCCACACTGACTGCAGCAGTGGGTCTCCTGCAGCGCGACCTCCCCCCACCTACCCCTGCCCCATCCACACTTCCCACTCCCATGCCTGTCCCACGTACACCCAGACGTCGGCATGCACCCACATCAACGGACACGGGCACCACACCAGCAGGGAAGGTCCACCGCACTCCTCCTGACACGCACACACAGGGTGAGGTAGGCACACCCACTGGGTCGGGGGGCAAACGTGTGACACGCAGCCATAGTGGGAGTCCGCATTCCACCCAGTCCACTCCCTCCAAATCCCCTCCCCTCAGCTCTCCTGGCCACATCTCCCCCAAGGACTCCTTCATGGCCGCTCTGTCCCTGAGCCCCACAGTTACACCACCACGCAAGCGGTCAAGGAGGTCCCCGGTCAGGGTGGTTGAGTCTCCCCCCCTGTCTCCACCCTCCCCCGGTGGCGCTGCGACCCATCCCTCTGACCCCCCCCCCTCCTTGGGGCCTGAGGTCCCTTTGGGTGCAGGGGACTCCCTGGAGGACCTTGCAAAGGTGTGTAGTGCCATCCTGGCCTCCGCCTTTGGCACTGACCCACCCCCTGTGGTGGAGTCCTCCATCCCTGCACCCACAACGCCGCCCCTTTGCCCTGATGTCCCTGCGGTGCCTGTTGCTTCCCCCCCCCCCGATGCCCTCACCAGTGTGGAAGACGATGCCATTTGACTGTGCAGGCAAGGTAGGGGACACGCATCCCACTGTGTCCCCCATCCAGCTGAGAATCATTGACTGCCCTATGGGCTTTGTGAAGATTGAACTGCCTGCGATCCACGGACATTGTGCTCATGCTGAATAAAGCTTAATTTTGTTTTCATTATCACACTACTGCTATGCTGGTATTGGTGTTGGTGGGGCTGCTACATGGTTTTGGGTGGTGTGTAAGGGTTTGGGTGTGTGGGATATGTAGTAGTGTACTGCTCATTGGTGGGACCCTGTGATCTGTGTGCCATCACAAGGTGTTGGCTAACTTTCTTTGTTCATGTAAGCAGTTACTGCATGGTGCACTTGTCCCAGGGTGTATTCCTTCCTCTGTGTACCCAGCTTTCTTCCCTGCAGGGTGTTCCCAATGTTTAGCGCAGAGCTGTGTCTACATGAGCTGTGTGTGTGACGGAGCCCTTCTACTTTGGCCATGCATGCAGGGCCATGTCTCCACCTGCAACAATCGTGGCATCCTTGGTGATCACTGTACTTGTGTGTAGAGTCTGTTGACATGAGTTCATGGGGACATGTTCCCTTGTAGCCAGTATGCATGTGGATAATTCTGGCCTCACACACATGTGTTACACCCCTCCTGTCTCAGGGCACTGCTGTTAGTGATAGGCACCCACCCCTCCTGTCTCAGGGCACTGCTGGGAGGACTCTGCACACACCCCTCATGTCTCAGGGCACTGCTGGGAGTGATAGGCACCCACCCCTGCTGTCTCAGGGCAATGCTGGGAGGACTCTGCACACACCCCTCCTGTCTCAGGGCACTGCTGGGAGTGATAGGCACCCACCCCTCCTGTCTCAGGGCACTGCTGGGAGGACTCTGCACACACCCCTCCTGTCTCAGGGCACTGCTGGGAGTGATAGGCACCCACCCCTCCTGTCTCAGGGCACTGCTGGGAGGGGTCTGCACCCACCCCTCCTGTCTCAGGGCACTGCTGGGAGGACTCCACACCCACCCCTCCTGTCTCAGGGCACTGCTGGGAGGACTCTGCACACACCCCTCCTGTCTCAGGGCACTGCTGGGAGTGATAGGCACCCACCCCTCCTGTCTCAGGGCACTGCTGGGAGGACTCTGCACACACCCCTCCTGTCTCAGGGCACTGCTGGGAGTGATAGGCACCCACCCCTCCTGTCTCAGGGCACTGCTGGGAGGACTCTGCACCCACCCCTCCTGTCTCAGGGCACTGCTGGGAGGACTCTGCACACACCCCTCATGTCTCAGGGCACTGCTGGGAGTGATAGGCACCCACCCCTCCTGTCTCAGGGCACTGCTGGGAGGACTCTGCACCCACCCCTCCTGTCTCAGGGCACTGCTGGGAGGACTCCACACCCACCCCTCCTGTCTCAGGGCACTGCTGGGAGGACTCCACACCCACCCCTCCTGTCTCAGGGCACTGCTGGGAGGACTCCACACCCACCCCTCCTGTCTCAGGGCACTGCTGGGAGTGATAGGCACCCACCCCTCCTGTCTCAGGGCACTGCTGGGAGTGATAGGCACCCACCCCTCCTGTCTCAGGGCACTGCTGGGAGGACTCTGCACACACCCCTCCTGTCTCAGGGCACAGCTGGGAGGACTCCACACCCACCCCTCCTGTCTCAGGGCACTGCTGGGAGGACTCTGCACACACCCCTCCTGTCTCAGGGCACTGCTGGGAGTGATAGGCACCCACCCCTCCTGTCTCAGGGCACTGCTGGGAGGACTCTGCACACACCCCTCCTGTCTCAGGGCACTGCTGGGAGTGATAGGCACCCACCCCTCCTGTCTCAGGGCACTGCTGGGAGGACTCTGCACCCACCCCTCCTGTCTCAGGGCACTGCTGGGAGGACTCCACACCCACCCCTCCTGTCTCAGGGCACTGCTGGGAGGACTCCACACCCACCCCTCCTGTCTCAGGGCACTGCTGGGAGGACTCCACACCCACCCCTCCTGTCTCAGGGCACTGCTGGGAGGACTCCACACCCACCCCTCCTGTCTCAGGGCACTGCTGGGAGTGATAGGCACCCACCCCTCCTGTCTCAGGGCACTGCTGGGAGGACTCTGCACACACCCCTCCTGTCTCAGGGCACAGCTGGGAGGACTCCACACCCACCCCTCCTGTCTCAGGGCACTGCTGGGAGGACTCTGCACACACCCCTCCTGTCTCAGGGCACTGCTGGGAGTGATAGGCACCCACCCCTCCTGTCTCAGGGCACTGCTGGGAGGACTCTGCACACACCCCTCCTGTCTCAGGGCACTGCTGGGAGTGATAGGCACCCACCCCTCCTGTCTCAGGGCACTGCTGGGTGGACTCTGCACACACACCTCCGATTTCAGGATATGTACGCTTGGAACATACACGGTGGGGGTACGCTCAATGCATTCGAGGTGAGGGTACGAGTCTACTTACACTGGTGTGGTGGGGGTACGCTCCATGCATACGCGGGTGAGGGTACGGGTCGAACTTACACTGTTGGGCCAGGGGGTACGCTCCTTGCATACGCGGGTGGGGGTACGGGTCGTACTTACACTGTTGGGGTGGGGGTACGCTCCGTACGTCCGCGGGTGGGGGTACGGGTCGTACTTACACTGTTGGGCTGGGGGGTACGCTCCTTGCATACGCGGGTGGGGGTACGGGTCGTACTTACACTGTTGGGGTGGGGGGTACGCTCCTTGCATACGCGGGTGAGGGTTCGAGTCGTACTTACACTGTTGGCATGGGGGGTACGCTCCATGCATACGCGGGTGGGGGTACGGGTCGTACTTACACTGTTGGGCTGGGGGGTACGCTCCTTGCATACGCGGGTGGGGGTACGGGTCGTACTTACACTGTTGGGGTGGGGGGTACGCTCCTTGCATACGCGGGTGAGGGTTCGAGTCGTACTTACACTGTTGGGCTGGGGGGTACGCTCCTTGCATACGCGGGTGGGGGTACGGGTCGTACTTACACTGTTGGGGTGGGGGGTACGCTCCTTGCATACACGGGTGAGGGTTCGAGTCGTACTTACACTGTTGGGCTGGGGGGTACGCTCCTTGCATACGCGGGTGGGGGTACGGGTCGTACTTACACTGTTGGGCTGGGGGGTACGCTCCTTGCATACGCGGGTGGGGGTACGGGTCATACTTACACTGTTGGGCTGGGGGGTACGCTCCTTGCATACGCGGGTGAGGGTTCGAGTCGTACTTACACTGTTGGCATGGGGGGTACGCTCCATGCATACGCGGGTGGGGGTACGGGTCGTACTTACACTGTTGGGCTGGGGGGTACGCTCCATGCATACGCGGGTGGGGGTACGGGTCGTACTTTCACTGTTGGGGTGGGGGGTACGCTCCTTGCATACGGGGTGGGGGTAGGGTCCGTACATATCCGTCCCCACGCTATGTGATGTTTGTGCGGCCCGTACCCAGGCCTTTGCCACGTGGGTGCGATCCGTCCCGCCATTGTTGGGGTGACGTGTGTGGGCGTGGTCCGACTCGTACCCACGCTCTTCAGGCGTGGGTACGGGACGTACCTGTCTGGTTGTGTTGCCGGTTCGCGTGGTGACGGACTTCCGTTGTGGCGGTCGCTGGCTTATCAGGACACGCCCCCACCCCCTCGTGGTGACCAGGGCATGGGAGTCAGGTATGTCCAGGCCATGTGTGGTGTGTGACTTATGTGGTTGTTTTGTGGCCTGCCCTGGTCCTGCCACCCCCACCCCACCCCACTTTCCCCCCTCCCTTAGTTATTCTGACCTTCTGCGGCGTCTGCGTCGTAACCTGTAGAGGAGGTGGACTGCTATGAGGGCAGGGATGACTCGTAGGTTCGGGTCCATGTCTGTCCGTCGCGTACTGGTACTCCTTGCTCGCGTCGTCCTGTCGCGTACGGGTCCTCCTTGATCGCGTCGTCCTGTCGCGTACGGGTCCTCCTTGGTGGCGTCGTCCTGTGTGTCCGTCACGTACTGGTCCTCCTTGTTCGCGTCGTCGTCTGTCCGTCGCGTACTGGTGGTCCTTGTTCGCGTCGTCCTGATTTCCCGGCAGTTTTTGGCTGCCGCAAAATATTCACCGTGCGGGGTGACGTCGGTGCGAATCGTGATTCCTGGGTCGTGAATGGCTGGCTGCGAGCGTCCCGACATCAGGTCGGCGCTTTCCCGGATCGCATTGGTAGGTGTTTTTTTGTTCGGTCGGGCTTTTTTACGATTCGTACGGTAATGGTGTACCCGTGCGAATCGTAATTCCTTGTTTGTAAAAATTGACGACCGGGTACGCGTCGGGCGGAGATTGTGCTCCGTCCGACGGTTCGTACCCGGTTTTTGCCGGATCGTGATCGGCACCTAAGTCAGAACTAGAATGTGGCTGGCGAGTCTGGTGGGGACACAGGATGTGGCAGGGGCGTTAGTGATGAATCTAGCATTGTTGGGCAGCTGGAGTCACAGGCCCTTTCTCTAGTAGCCAACAGGGTGGAAGCCCATGTGGTGAGAGCTCTGTGGTTGTATATGAAATGCGGCAGTGAAGGAAACATATATATATATATATATATATATATATATATATATATATATATATATATATATATATATATATATATATATTCACTGAAAAAACCATAGGTTTCACACGTTATAGTTAGCTGGAAATTTTACTGATAAAAAACCAATGAAATTCCCCCGTTATAGTCACTGTAGGCAACTATAACTCACGCGACCGTAATCCTCTGCTGATGCTAATACTGTATTTAGACACTTATTTGCCCATGTCTTCTTCCATTAAATTTTAGCTATACATATATTCCAAATTTTTTTTTTTCATAAAGACACATATGTCATCAGCAGAGGATTACGGTCGCGTGAGTTATAGTTGCCTACAGTAACTATAACGGGGGAATTTCATTGGTTTTTTATCAGTAAAATTTCCAGCTAACTATAACATGTGTGAAACCTATGGTTTTTTCAGTGAATTAGCAAGGTTTTTTAAATGCTAATTCCTAACTATAACGTGTGTGAAACCTATGGTTTTTTCAGTGAATTTGTACGTTTTTTTAAATGCTAACTTACTTTACGCCATTCGTGGCGTGCGCACCCACTTAACGCAGTTCGTTCCGTGCGCGCACGGTGCGCTTCGCGCACCGTGCGCGCACAGTGAGCACGCGGTGCGCTTCGCGCACCGCGCGCCCACTTTACGCAGTTAGTGCCGTACACGCAAGGTGGGCACGTTACGCACCGTGCGCACATGGAGGACATATTATGCGCTTCCTTGTGATAGGTAATCTGTTAAATTTAATTTGTAAGTGATGACAATAATATGCCATGCACAGAGAGTGTGTTTTTTTTTTTTTTTTTTTTAAATATTTTTTAGCGTAAGCGCACGGTACGCGTACGGTAAGCGTAATCGGCGAAATTTTCAAAAAATAAAAATTTACCGTTTTTGGCCTTGGGGGATCTTTGAGGACTCAACTAACATGGCTATGTGCATGGGCGCTGTCTAAACAGCCCCTTTATATGTTTTTTGCCTTTGTTTACAGCCCCTCCCTCACAGTGCGAGAGAGAAAATGGCGGCCGCCGCTTCCTGGTTTCGACCGATTCGAATGTTTACTTAGATGTAACAGCCAATCAGAATCGCGCTCGCGCACGTCACCGTACGCGTACGGTAAGCGTACTGTAAGCGCACCGTAAGCTGGCTCAGATATATATATTGATTTAAAGGCTATTTTCTCAGAATCTACTGAACAGATTTACACCAAACCAACAAAAGGCACTTCCTTGACCTGAGGACTACCTCTCTGCCAAATTTCAAGTAATTCTGTTCAGCCGTTCAGGCTGTAGCTGTGTCTAAAGGTCCTATGGAAAAATGCATGGGAAAAACGCGTTTTGGGACCCCCCTTTTATCTCAGCCCCCGCTTGACGAATCCCCCCGAGACTTTCAGGGTAGGAGCGGAGTGTAGCGCCCCACCTATTTTGAAAAATTTGGGAGGATTCGTCAACCGGCGCCAAAGTTATTCAAAATAGAATGTTGAGGATTTCCTATGGAAACGTGGTCCTAACTATAACTACCTACTGGCGACCGCCAGTAGGTAATATATATATATATATATATATATATATCTCACAAAGAGAGGTATTTGATGGTCTGAGGAGGTTTAAAGACTTGCGAGCCTTTGCTTCCCAACCTATATATAGTTCACAAATAAAAACCCCCGGGTCTATGGAGCCAAGAAAAACTGTCTAAGTGTGCCAACTAGCTATGGGGGGTCCCCTTTAAAGGATTAAATCCCTCACCCAACCGAAGGGGGCATGCTTAATCATTAAGATTCCCCTTGTCCCTTGATACCTAGTTACGGCATGGGCTACAACTCCCTCTCTGAGATGGAGGAGCTCAGGGATGTTTTTATCTGGAGACAGAGTATACTAAATTATGCAACGAGGAGCTCAGGGTCAGTGGGAGACCCAGCGCAAAAAAAGGAGTGCGTGAAAGTAAAATGAGCTCAATGGTGCATAATAACCCATTTATTTGCACGTCCCCGGGCCAGGATTAATAACAGGGCACGCGCAGGAGGACAATATTCCCGCAGTGAGTGTCAATTAGTGGTCAACATGTTTCAGCATTATTACCCTCACACAGAAGTGTAGCGGCTTTCTTCAGGACCAACTAGTGCTGCTGCTAATGAAGTCCATAGTGAATAAAATTCCAAAAATGGAAAAGGGTTTTATACATAACCATACAAGTGATCTCAAGTGCATCTTGGGTCAGGGGGAGGGATTCATTGGTGGTTTCCGTAAGTGTCGGGAAAACAAGCCTCACCTCAACCTGGCATGTGGCTCAGGAAAAATCGCTGTTTTGCGGATGGTCGAACCTCTTGTTGCCACATCAGGAGGGGCAATGAAGGAAACCTATCATTTTAATGTAAGTTCATAATTCAGGAAAGTGTAACAGCCATTGACAGAGAGAAAGCATAACAATGAGGTCAGAAATATCAGAGGGGCAGTGGAATTTATGACTTTGAATTGGAGACCATCAGTCCCCCGACCAAAGTCAACAGCTATAAGCATATGCCTATTGAAAGCCACTATTAAAAAAATTATAACTAAAAAGTATATACACGAAGACACAATGCTTAATAAAAAAGGTCGGCCCTAGAGCTATTATGAAGAGCACGGGAGAACAAATATAGATAAAAGATCATGCAGCTACCTAGGCCTGTATTAGGGTACGTTGGGGGCTCATAACAAAATCTGAATTAAATGAAATTAACAAGGCTCCAGGATCTATATGCTTGAATGTTGAATCTGGTTTCCCTAAGACCAATTCTCAAGAAGGAGACCCATGATACGGTCCTTAACAATAAATATAAAACAATATGAAATACATTATTAGCAGAGCATTTTTGTATTAGCACTCAGCGGCACATCCCAACAGTCTGGCATACACTGACAAAGGTTCCCCTTACAAACATTTTAAAAAACTGTCTCTCATTTACCCCGCATGACCAGAAGTGGGTCAAGATGTTCTCAGATTAAGGAAGAGGCCCCAGAGAAAAACAATTTCATTATCTTCTTCCACAGTTCCAGAAATATTATAAAGTCTAATGCTGTCCCTCCAGGTGGTCCCCCAGGTCTGTTACTTTCTTTTTCAGGTGTCCATACCACAATCTGTGCAGTTGTCTACTCTCTCTTCTAGGCTCATGAGCCTGTACGCTCCATAAAGTCAATCCTTTGGTGAACTGTCGTCATCTCTTGGTACATAGATTTGACTTAAAAAGAAAACACAATTATGCTGCTGTCCATCAATCTTATCCTTGAGCCAATTGAAGAGATTTCTTGGGGGTTTGGGCTTAGCATGAGTTCCAACAGCTTCTGGGTTGGTGTAAGGGTTCCCTGCTTGTGCCTCACAATGACCTCTAAGAATAGGGCTGGTCTGGAGGAAGATAGGGTTTTCACTGACATATCAAGGTCTGCATACACTTAATGATCGGCAGTTCCAAGGGCTCCGCTCCAACAGTGTTCAGAGGGCAAAACTGGCAAAAAGGGCAAAAGCCTTTACAGGATGCACTGAACGTGAAAATAGTGCTGTACAGTGCTTATGCTTGATGCTTTGTGCAGTTCTAAAGTTCTTTGCGATAAGAAAAGCTGCTTGCTAGAACTCAGGTTGGTCAATCCGCCACAGTCAATGATGTCTTGTAGTTAAAAAGGCAGTTCTTAGCAGCCCCCAAGTTAATGTGAGGCGCCAGTACCAAAGATTGAGGTAGTGACGAGTTCCCACCTCCACACCTAGATGGACTTAAAATGAGCATGTGGGGATGATAAGGGATCGTGCCGGCTCTCGAGCTGGCTCCTTGCCTGGCAGTTATTTGTAGACAATCTGGCAGGTCATTGGAGCCATTCCAAGTTCTCCACTTCACCTCTGTGGGCTTCTGGCATGGTTCTTCACCAGGCTGCCAGGTCCATGTGACTTACATGGCATGGATGTACCAGCTTCCGGCCTCTGCTTTGGTAGGCATCCAGCAGTCCTATGCACACCATGCTGAGTCTATAATTGGTGGTCTCAGCTCCTGGTGTCTGACAACTCTCTGCTCCTCCTGGCTTCTGATAAAGGCGTTACTGTGGCCGGACATGGGTAGCAGGGAGAGGGGCTTCAGTGGCACCATCCAGCAATGAGCAGCCATCTTATCTGTGACTGGTTCTGCATACCCTCCTTGATGTATTCTTTTTCCCTGACGTTTTACTGTAAACTTGCTTTACCCCCTTAACCTTCTTCCTGTTTATTATATTTTCCTCAAAGGGGCTTGCTGGTGGAATTCTGTGCTCTTTTCTTTGGGTTGTTTTTGGAGCATTTGTAACACTATTATCCCTCTTGCCCCTTACACATTTATTTAAGAAAACACATTTTATCTCTTTCTTACTCATTTTGTTATACATTGAAAAAGATTTGAAATCATGTTATATTTTACATCGACCTTTGCTTCATGCCAGATGACTGAGTACTCTTCTAAGTGATATCATCAATGTTTGAGCTTAGGGACATGTATGTAATGGAAGCAGTGCAGAAAAGGAAAGTTCCATAGAAGTTTAAACCTCTTCATTCACACTGTCTGCTAGCATGTGTTGGCGCTTTCACTCATAAATGTAAAGGGCCGATTCACAGGATCAGAGCATTGTGGGTCCCAATGGATGGGGGCCATTGAACAGGACAAAGTTCAATGTCAAACCATAAAGGTTAATTTAAAATGTAAAATAATTACAGAAGGCAAAAAAGTAGTTAGTTAGATTTAAAACAGCATCGAGAATGCATAAAAATAAAGCCAATTGCAAGAGGTCATAGCATAAAGCTAGTCAGTTCATAAGTTAAGGGCGAGTAATCAACAAGATGACTGACTTAGGGGCATATTTACAAGGGCTTATAGCCACGGGAAGGTAACTTTTTATGAGGTTCCTGTGGCGACACGCCCTTCGCCTTACTTTCAAGCGTAATCCCCCCAGGCGCACCTCCAATTTGACGATTTTGATTCGCCCACCACCCTGACGGGCTCCTTGAGCCTGTTGGAGGCAGAGCGGATTCCCCCTGCAGGCATTGGCCGGACTGCCTATATCATAATACGGCAGTCAGACTGATGCCTCAGATGTCAGTTGGGCCGCCACCGACGAGATGTTGGATGGACTTCCGCCTGACAACGTAATAAGGCCCTGTGCCTCACTGAAGAATGACTATTTTACAGAACAAGGGAACCCAAAGGAATTAAGACAGGGACCTTGGGCAATTTCATGTTATAGAGAACAGTGGTCCCTATTCAGGAGGAATACAGTGTGATAGATAACCATACACTTAGAATAGAATGTATGTCTTTTGTCCAGCCGGACAAGAATTTATTTTCATAGTATTTTTCAAAAGTAGTATCAAATAAAACATTCAAATGACAAGTGGGCACAGCCGTGACCAACAGAACACAAGCGAGAACAATGAACACAGAATTGGCCAAAGGGCAAGCCAAAATGGGTCTGTACAGTTGTTCTCAGTATAGACAGACACAAATTAATCATTTAACACCGTTGCACAATGTGTTATAGCTTGAGTCTAGTGCATAGGGTGTTTGGGTGTCGACGACGTTTCGATGCCACATTGAGTATAGGGCATCATCTTCAGGACAAACAAATAATGCACTGCTGTCTTGATAATATATCACACCTTTTTTACAATTCTAAGGTGGCAAAGAGTCGACGGTTCATTATAGGCGCAGGAGCGCTCAACACGGCTGTGCCCACTTGTCATTTGAATGTTTTAATTGATACTACTTTTGAAAAATACTATGAAAATAAATTCTTGTCCGGCTGGACAAAAGACATACATTCTATTCTAAATGTATGGTTATCTATCACACTGTATTCCTCCTGAATAGGGACCACTGTTCTCTATAACATCACTGAAGAATGAGGCAGGTGTTTATTTATGTGATTAATCTCCTTAATTTCAGTGGGAAAGTGAGATTTGGTTTATTGCCTCACAGGGCGATGATGGCAATCACAAAAAACAAATGTAAAAAAAATATTAAAATATTATTAAAAAATGTTGAAAACCCGCAAATAATAAATAAATGAATACATGTATGCAGAACTGTTATGTAATGACAGGTTTATCAGCACTGCAGTCTACACGTTTGCGTACTTTTCTCTTTGAGGCCATAGATATGCACCCCCTTGGCCTGGGCCTAGTGGGACGGGCCTATGCCTGCCCTTGTGGTCAGCATGGCCTATCTGCTCACTTAGGAGCACATGGGCTGGGTAAGTAAACACGAATTTCAAGGAACATATTTTAATTGAAGGAGGGCATGCTATCAGAAACCTCGAAGTGAAATGTTACTTCATTGAGACAGCATTTTAGAACTAAAAAGACTGGCTTGGAAATTGGGGAAGGTGAATCAAATATTTCCTAGTTGACATGCTCTGTTTTGAAACGCTTTCCTTGTTGCAATATCATCCTTTTAAAGGCATGGCCAGCAGGCATGATGTTATGACTATCTTCGAATATTTTTTTGTTCCTGGTATTGTTTCTACAGATGACAGCATGAGTGTGTTAGTCTGATTGTAACTTGTTTTTCTGCTCACTGCGCTCGCGTTGCCCTCTGTGTAATTGGTCCCTTGTGTAGCTTTATAGGCTGACTCCAGAAAATGGCATTTCTTTATAAATTGCTGAAGTATAGGTTTTGCAAGCCCGCGCTTTTGTCAGGTTTCTTTTCAACTAGACAATGATTCTTATATTTTATGAATGTTCACCACTGAAATAACTGGGGATCACCACTTGTTTCAAAATGAATATCTTTGCTGTTTTCGATGAAGATTCACAATTAGGTTTTAGTGCTTTACTTGGGTTTCCAGTTGTGGGAGACCATTGTGATTTATTTTGCATTTTTGTCTGTGTTTCGTCTGCACATTTTCATAAATCCAGCATCTCTACACTCGGTTGAGGTGGTGTACGTGTGAGTGCGCACCATATAGCAAAATACATATTTCCTCATAACTGTCCATAGCAAAATTGAGAAAAATTGTGGCGAAAATATCCATTATCCCCATTCGGTAAGTGAGGAGTGGCAAAAACCGAGAAACATGGTTTCCGCTATTTCTTATTAGCATAAGAGTTTGTAGGACACGCCTCCGGATATCGTCATTCTAAGTTGGACAGCATGGATGGCTGGCAGGGGTGGGCGCTCATAAGCCTTCCGGTGCCCTCCTGCTATGGAAGTGCACACATTTCTCAACTCTTGCCTTTAAGCATGAGCATCTTGTCACTTGCATGATTTCAAAGGGTGGTGTATGCGATGTAGGAGCGCCAGGTCCATTAATCATGGTTGTACAGGGTGGCTCTCGTGTGAAGGGCATCTCCCCTGAAGTAAACCTGTCTCGGCTACTATTTTAACTGATTAATAAGAGACTGTATAGTTGAGGCAGTGTCATTCGAACGTCAGCCTGGAGAAAGGGGACCAAATTCACAAACTGCACTTTGGGGAAAGTTTACACTTTAGAGGAAGTTTACTACTTTTCGGTATTCGCAAACTACACTTTATAGTAACTTACACTTTTGTAGCAACTTACATATTTGTAGTAAGTCCAGCACTACGCACGGCCAACCACTGGTGCTGTAGCACCCTCCCATAGAAAATACTTGCGGTAGTGACTTAAAATAGCACCCAATAGAAAAGAATGTTAATTTTAATTAAATTATTATGAGGATTTCAAGGCCTGATTGATATTTACATAGGGCCTGATTACGAGTCTGGCACTCCAAGGACTGCCAGACTCGTGGGAGCGCAGCCGTGGCGTTATCCTGACCGCCCTATTATGATTAGGGAGGGGGACCACCAAAGCCCAGCTGCAGTTGCCAGGGAACCGCCGTTTCCTGGTGGTGTTGCGTCGGTCAGGAGGCCACAATGTCCTTGGTGGAGCTGCCCCGTTCCCGCAAAACGTATTATGAGTTTCCTCTCTGCTGGCGGTGTCATGGAGGTTCCTCCTCCATGAACACCGTGGCAGAAAGGAAACAAAGGGGGACTTGCAGGGCCCCCTGTGCCACATCTGCATGGGGATGCACATAGGGGGGCACAAGGTGTGCCCCCATCGGTGCCTGCACTCCAGTTCATGCACAGCATGGACGTTTTAGTCCATGCACAGCATGGACGTTTTAGTCCATGCTGTGCAGGAACTGTTTTTGGCATTCCCATTACGGTGCCTTTTCTGACCAGCCTGCCAGACAGGAGGAAACTCCTAATCTGGCAGGCGATCTGGCCACGGGTGTGGCAGTGCGGCAGCGGGCAGACCTGGCGCCGCACCACCAAAGTTGTTATCAGGCCCATAGGGTTTATACATGACTTGGATTTAAAAGTGAATGAAAGCAAAACATTCACTATGATTTGCCGGGCAAGGACAAGGAAAAGACCAGTCCATATTATTAATAGTGCTAAAGTTTATGTGACTACTTCTTTCTATCTTGCAATTTTATTCAATAATAAATATATATGGACACCTATGACAGCCAATAGGCCAGCTATGTTTGAACATCCAATAAATGGTATTCAAAGATTTACAAAAAAACTGGGCTCTAAGCTGGTCATGGAGCTTATAAATATGTATGTCAGTACATGTGCAGTGATTGCAACTTATGGGGCGTATATTTGGGGTATGGTGGATGTAAATGGAATTCAGAGGGTAGAAAATGCATTTTTGAAAAATCTATTGACAGTCCCTTGCAGTTGCTCCAATACCATTATTTATGATGAACTTTGTGCCCCAATATATCCAGGATAAAATCAGTCTTGCATCCCCTGTTACTGTGGCACTCCATTTGGAGAAGGGAGGATACAGATTTAAATAGTTTGATTCTGAAGAACTGCTTGCAACTTCATGCCACCCTTGATATACCCAGGCTTGCATACCTTAAGTCCATCTGTGAGGAGATTGGGCGTCCTAGGTTATTTAGGGACCCGGGATCAAGCTTGACTATGAATAAGATCACCTTAAAGCACTTGTTTATGAACAAGGCCTGGTTAAAAAGATTGATGAAACATAAAGTCAGACCATCTGTAATTCTTTACAATTTGGTGCATACTCAAGAGGGCCTCCCAACTTATTTATCCTCAATTCAGAACGTACAACACCGCTTTGTTTTGACTAGATTCCTTTTTAATCTCCTAAAGTTTAGGGTAGGTTATCCTGCTAATTGTTATACATTTGTGGATATGAGTACTTGCCCATGTTAAGGGGTCTCCTCTCAATCTGCTTTTCACATTATGTTCTTTTGCACATTCTATGATATCAGGAGAATTATTTTATTTATGTCCCCTTCTTAAAATGTTTAAATGTCGACAGTGCAGACCGGCTTTGTTTATTGTACAAAAACTTTGTTTATTGTACTAAAGGCGACCCTTGACCCTGATCCAGGGAGGTCGCTCCCCAAGCCGCACAGCACCACCTGTTGTGCCCGTGTTCCTGTGCTCGCTGCTGCCGCTCCTGATGTAAGTTCGAGGCCCTCCTCCACCCGCAGGCTACCACCTGCGCCTCATCCCTGGTGGCCCAGTGGGGGGCCGTAGGTTCTGTATACTCGCTCTGCCCTTTTTCCTGTCTGCCTCTGTTGCGTTTCTGCATTTTTGGTTAGTTAGTGTATCTCTGTGATATTCTTTTTGTTTCTCCTTTATTGTACTGGTTTTGTGCCCTTCTGCCTGTTCTCCGCCCGTTCTGCCTCCTGTTCCTGCTGCTGCATCCCCTGTGGCCCGCCCCCCGCTCGCCCATTCGTCCCGCTCCCCGCCTACCAGCTGCTCTTCCCTCCCACCTCCCCTTCTTATGGCGGCCGCTGCACAGTGAGGAGAGTGAACCTTGACCCTGATCCAGGCAGGTCGCTCCCCACGCTGCATAGCACCACCTGTTGTGCCCGTGTTCCTATGCTCGCCGCTGCCGCTCCTGACGTGAGTTCGAGGCCCTCCTCCACCCGCAGGCTACCACCTGCGCCTCATCCCTGGTGGCCCAGTGGTGGGCCGTAGGTTCTGTATACTCGCTCTGCCCTTCTTCCTGTCTGCCTCTGTTGCGTTCCTGCATTTTTGGTTAGTTATTGTATCTCTGTGATATTCTTTTTGTTTCTCCCTTATTGTACTGGTTTTGTGCCCTTCTGCCTGTTCTTCACTCGTTCTGCCTCTTGTTCCCGCCACTGCGTCCCCTGTGGCCCGCTCCCCCTCTCGCCCATTCGTCCTGC
This sequence comes from Triturus cristatus, assembly GCF_964204655.1. Lineage (NCBI taxonomy): Eukaryota > Metazoa > Chordata > Amphibia > Caudata > Salamandridae > Triturus > Triturus cristatus. The sequence continues at coordinate 1,015,240,621 of NC_140581.1, forward strand.
TCCCCACCTCCCAGCTGCAGCCTCCCTCCCACCTCCCCTTCTTATGGCGGCCGCGCCGCTGGCGTGCCAAAGGTGCGTCTAAGGCAAGCCCGTCTGCGCCCGTCCGCGCCTGGACCGCGCCCAGCACCAGACGCTCTGGCCCCCGCGAACGACGCCTGATACCAATACGACTCCAGCACCCTCCACGCTCTCAACGCTGGCCAATTACACACCTGCGTCCGGGCCACCCCAAAGCACACCCAAGAACCCTTCTCCTGCCAAAACTGCAGCTACACCAGCCTTCAAACCACCACCACGTCCACCGGGGTATGACGCAACAACCTCCAATGCATTCTACTCAACACCCGCTCCGTCCGCAAGCACACCATCGAACTCTGGGACCTACTTGACTCCTCCTCCCCGGATGTCACCATCCTGACGGAGACCTGGATGAACCCCTCCTCTGCACCCGACATCGCCATAGCCATGCCTGACGGCTACAAGATCACCCGCAGGGACCGCACCAATGGAACAGGAGGAGGAATCACCATCGTCCACAGAAACACCCTCAGAATCTCGACCAGAACTGACGACACACTCAGCACCGTCGAACAGCTGCACTTCCAGATCCACACCGACCCCAAGACCACCCTCAGAGGAACCCTCATCTACAGACCCCCCCGGCCGCAGTTCAGTGACTCCATCGCCGACTTCGTCAACACGCACGCCCTTGCATCCATGGACTACATCCTCCTTGGAGACCTGAACTTCCACCTCGAGAACACCAACGACAGCAACTCCACCACCCTGCTCGACAACCTCACCAACCTCGGACTCAAACAGCTTGTCACGACTCCCACCCACTCCGCCGGACACTCGCTCGACCCCATCTTCTCCGCCAGCAACCACGTCACCTTCAGCCACACCACCAAACTCCACTGGACCGACCACCTCTGCATCCACTTCACCTTTGAGAAGCCCAACACGCACCACCGCACACAAGGGGCGCCCCGCCACAGCTGGAGCAAAGTCACCGAAGACCAGCTACTCACCACCCTCACCTGAAACCCACCAACTGACACCACCGACACGACTCCGCTGTCCGCAACCTCAGGCAATGGATCGACGACTGCGCTAACACTCTCGCCCCGATCAAGAATCCCTCGAACAGATGCACCGACAGAAAAGCTATCTGGTTCTCCGCCGACCTCCATGCATCTAAGTAGGCCTGCTGTAGGCTCGAGAAGAAGTGGCACCACGAACAGACACCGAACAGCAACGCAGCCTACAAGAGTGCCATCCGCAGACACCACCAACTCGCCAAAAGGTCCTCCTTCAAAGAGCGCATCGACAACAACGCACACAATAGCAAAGAGCTCTTCAACATCGTGAAGGAACTCTCCAACCTCAGCTCCAACTCTAACGACATCCCGCCATCGCAAGACCTCTGCGACTCCCTAGCCACCTTCTTCCACCACAAGATCGCAGACATCCATGACAGCTTCAACAACCAGGCCCCCCCGACAGACACCGATACCTCAGACTCACCGCCCCCAGCCACATCAACCTCCTGCCTTCCTGGATCCACGTCAACGACACCATCAAAATCATGAACACCATCCACTCCGGCTCACCATCTGACCCCTGCCTGCACCACATCTTCAACAAAGCAGGCTCCACCATCGCACCCCACCTCCGCAAGGTCATCAACAGCTCCTTTGAGACCGCCACCTTCCCGGAGAGCTGGAAGCACGCCGAGATCAACGCCTTAGTCAAGAAACCCAAGGTGTACTCCAAGGACCTCAAGAACTTCCGGCCCATCTCCCTACTCCCGTTCCCGACGAAAGCCATCAAGAAGATTGTCAACAAGCAACTGACCTCCTTCCTCGAAGAGAACAACATCCTGGACACATCCCAATCCGGATTTTGCAGCAACCACAGCACCGAAACAGCCCTCATCGCCACCACTGACGACATCAGGGCCATGCTGGACAACGGAGAAACCGTGGCCCTCATCCTCCTGGACCTTTCGGCCGCCTTCGACACCGTCTGCCACCACACCCTTCGCACACGCCTCCACAATGCAGGGATCCGCATCAAAGCCCTGGACTGGACCACCTCCTTCCTCACCGGCAGAACCCAGAGTGTCCGCCTCCCCCATTTCATTCTAAAGACACCAAGATCATCTGCGGCGTACCCCAAGGATCGTCCCTCAGCCCGACACTCTTCAACGTCTACATGGCACCGCTAGCCAACTTCGTCCGATCACACGACCTCAACATCATCTCATACACTGACGACACCCAGCTGATCCTCTCACTCACCAAGGCCCCCACCACCGCCAAATCCAACCTCCATGAAGGAATGAAGGCCATCGCCGATTGGATGATGAACAGCCGCCTGAAACTGAACTCAGACAAGACGGAGGTCCTCATCATCGGATCCACCCCCTCTGCCTGGGATGACTCATGGTGGGTGGCCGCACTGGGAGCTGCCCCGATGCCCACTGACCACACACGCAACCTGGGGGTCATCCTGGACTAAGTGTTTTCAATGACCCAGCAAGTAAATGCCATCTCCTCTTCCTGCTTCAACACCCTCCGCATGCTCCGCAAGATCTACAGATGGATCACCACCGGAACCAGAAGGACGGTCACCCAGGCCCTCGTCAGCAGCAGGCTCGACTACGGCAACACTCTCTACGCAGGAACCTCAGCCAAACTCCAGAAACGACTACAACGCATACAGAACGCCTCTGCACGCCTCATCCTCGACATCCCCCGCCACAGCCACATTACAGTCCACCTGAAAGACCTGCACTGGCTACCCGTCAACAAGAGGATCACCATCAAGCTCCTCGCCCACGCTCACAAAGCATTCCAAAACACCGGACCAGCGTACCTCAACGAACGACTCACTTTCTACACCCCGAACCGCCAGCTTCGCTCCACCGCCCTCGCCACCGTCCCCCGCCTCCAACGAGCGACCTCCAGCGGCAGATCATTCTCCCACCTCGCCGCTAAGACCTGGAACACCCTCCCCATCCGCATGCGACAGACCCAGGACCTTCTGAACTTCAGGAGTCTTCTCAAGACCTGGCTGTTCGAGCAGTAGCAGCACCCCCGCCCCCTCCCAGCGCCTTGAGACCCTCACGGGTGAGTTGTGCGCTCTACAAATGTACTGATTAAAACTACATAGTCCTCTGATATACTCTGCATTGGCCTCTTTTATCTGGCAGGTTCTTAAATTGCAGAAACGTGCACTATCACTGAGATGATCTGATGTTGGCTTTTATACATGATTGTGACCTGTTTTTATTCTCGATATACGTCTTTAATCTTATAATGACTGTGTCAAAGAGATCTGTATTAAGTTATTAGATTCAAAATGTCCTTGAGTTTTGATTTGTTTTTTAACATTTTATCCCCAGTATGAACTGTTTGTTGAGTTGTATTTTATGTGTTTTTATGCTACAGAAATGTAGCGACTAAATATTATTGATGATGATGATGAATTAAAATATGTATAAATATATATAATTTGATGTTAAACAAATATAAATGTAGGACATATTTCTTATTTAATTATAAAAAATGCAATAAATAAATATACCACAATTAAATCATAAATCTATGCTATTTCTATATTTGTTTACTTTCATTTATATGTATTTATTGTTTTAACTATTTTAAATGTTTTTATTTATTCGTACATATTTAAATATATAGTATACATGTATTTTATTATACACATTTATTCATATCCATAAGGTAAAAAAGTAAAACAAAATGAGTAAGGCGTGAGGGGGCTGTCTTGGAAAGTCCTCCCATTTAAAATACAAAACATAAGGTGAGGGTACAGACGGCTCAAAAGGGAGACATGAAGGATGTGTGGGTCATAGGGAAAAAACACCATATAATTCAATAAAGACACCCTTGGACATGGATTTCACAGGGAAAAGACCTAGAACTGAAGCCATATCACATAAATTCTGATTGCACTTCTGTTTCAATTAAGACTATGCTAGACAATCCACATACAACTAACAAAAGGATCATGGGTTGCACCCCATGTCGTTTGAGTGATATGCCAACTGCACTTTCATACAGGATGTGACTATGGCAAAACAAAAGGGCCAGAAATGGATCTTCTACTCATTACCCGTGTTCACCTTTGCAAGGGCTCATGATTGCAGGGCGGGTGGTTACAAGTGGTTGTCGCTCTCAGCAGAGAGCAGCGATGTTTAATGATCTTCTAGAGAGAACTCAACAAGTTGGTTGATCACATACTCTCACCAAAAAACAGGGCATACAGTGGAGCTAGAAACAGAACTGAATAATGCCACATGCCATGAATATAGAAGAACTTACAGGATTGTCCATCATAAGTCCAGGAGATCTGAAGTCAGTACATATTTTCAGGATAACCACTGACTATGTCAATAAGTTCCATATGAATGAATTGTATGGAAACTTATTTTGTGTGGAAACTCTGGAAATCGGGCATGAATCTGGCTCTCCTGGACCAGGTGTCTCCAACCTTTCCTGTACTGAGAGCTACTTATGTTCAATGAAACGCATAGACAGCTACTAATATTATTATTAGTGCTGTATAATTTCAGTTTTTTTATATGTATAATAATTCAACTGGGCTGCACACAGGTGAGCTACTCAGAGGTGGCTGGAGATCTACAGTAGCTCACAAGCTGTTGGTTGGAGACCCCTGGCTTGGAAACGATCCGCAACCAAGATGAAGGAAGGACTGAGCTAGAACAGACATGAGGCTGGTTAGAGATATCCCAAAAATTCAGCTTCACTGGCTTCGTGCTTTATCCAGTTTTAAAAAGTGTGCAGTAGCTCAAGTATGAAGATAAGTGGTGGAGGGCTTTACTTTAAATCTCTCGTTGAAAGCATTTACACTTGCTATGCATGGAACTAAAAAGAAAAGAAATTAGTGTATTAGTGCACCTTTCCCTGACATGCTGTAGCCATGACAAAGAAATATGGGATAAAAGCTGTACAAGAGGACACAGAAAAAGAACATTTTATAGCCTCTCACCCATTCTATGATGCAGACCACGGGTGAGCCTGGACATTGGCTAGGATGTTTTCTAAGGCGGCGATTCACCCCTCATTACAACCTGCTGTATTGCCAGGGTGAGACAAAGCAGCATTATGCTTAAGAAATTCAAACTTTTTGTGAAGCGCAAAGGAGAGAGGGCCTGTGGAAATGTAAACATGCCTTCTCACCTGGGCCCATGTGCCACGACAAACCTTTAAACAGGTCCGCCAGGCACAGGCAGTGACAGTGCAGCCTAGGACAATGAATGCATTGCCCTCAAGGCAGCCACGATCCTTCACCTGCTATGGGCCAACAAATTCAGTGAAATATGGAGCAGATGTTTACAAGCTGTTCCATGTTTCACTGTGCAGGTAGCAACCTGCCTGTACTTGAAGTACAGGCAGGTTGCCACCTGCACAGTGAAACAGAAGAGAAGAGAGAGATCCCCCAGCACGCCGGTGCAGTAAATCACTCCACATGCTTGCAGCGGGATGTCTGGGGGTCCATTGGGCCCCATTTCTCCCATCCAGCGAGCTGGGTTAAAAAGGCGCCCTGACAGTGTGCCACCTTTTTATGGTGCACTGTCAGTGCGCCTCCTGTGGATCTGTTTGCCTCTGTGCCTGCATCAAAAATACGAGAGGCTACATGATGCCCTCATTTGCATAGAGGAACGGCCCCATGCAAATGAGGGCACACCCTCTGAAGATAGCAGCTTTGTCGCTACATGTGAGCTAGTGCCCTTAGTATTACAGAAGGGGCTGCACAAGCATCTATGGCCCCTTCTGTAATACTGTGGTCCCCTGGGGGTGAAAAAGCAAGCACACATGCCTGTTGCACCCCGGAGCACTATATACAATATGTCTCTCCGTCCTCCCAAAAACCAGCATGTGTATACATTTTTTAACCCTTTCGCCGCGGCGGAAATTCCGTCGCGGCGCTGGGGGGTGCGGGGGGGCAGCACGGTGGCGCTGTGCTCATGACGGAGCCGCTCCGTCATGAGCCACGGTTGAGCTGTGCTCATGACGGAACGGTTCCGTCATGACTCCGCCCATTTGCGTTGTCCCCCCGCACAGGCGGGGAAACAGCGCCGCGTAGGCGGAGCGGCCGCCAACGGCCGTGACATGACGGAACGGTTCCGTCATGAGCACACGGCAACCGTGGCTCATGACGGAGCGGCTCCGTCATGAGCGGGGAAGGGGTTAAAATTGTGTTGGGATGCTGGAACATACCTAGAAAAACCAGGATGGTCCGGGGAAATCCAGAATATCTGGATACCCCACCAGCTAGCCAAAATGAGCAAGATTTAAGGATAAAAACTGGGGTTACCTGCAAATCATCTGGAAAACACTGCTTTCCTGGAAGCTCATTAAGTCATACGATTTAGCACAGATCGAAATCAATGTATTCCACATTTTTCAAAATGTTGTTATACATACTAGGTCTCGAATACCTTGTACAGTAAAGCTGCATCTTGAAGACCTGACTCGACAAACCTGAATAAGGCAGAGACTGCAATGACCCGCACGTTGCTTAAGAAAGTAAACTACTGCAACTGTTTTCCAAATTAGAATTGCAATGAATCCTTTTTCTCCCCCTTCATTTTGTTACCAGTGATGTCTGAAGTCCAAGTCAATGAATTAATACTGACGCGACCTTCTCTCATGGCTACAGCCTTCTCCATGTGGTCCACTCTTTGACAGCCAGGGGGAGCAGGGTCTCAGTAAAGGGAATATGAAGGTGACCTCTCCAGCATAACTGACCCTAGGCATTGCTTCTCCCAAGAAGAAAAAGATTGCAGGGAATGGAGCACCGCTCTCACTCCTCAGGAACATTTTCCTGTCAGAGAGGTAGCCATTTCAAAGTAGTACTTTGCTCTACGATGCTCCAAACGCTCTGCGGGCCTTATTATGACTATGATGGTCCATCGGACTCCGTAGCTAGGGTGGTGGTGCGGGCACCTCCTCACCAGCGTTCTGACTGCCCCATTACGACCGCATGGGCGCCACCGCATCAGAGATCTCTGGCGGTGTTGCGATGGTCTTGAGGCTGCAATATGCTTGGTGGGTCCGCTGCTGCTCCACCAAGCACATTACGAGTTTCCTCTCTGCCGCGGTTTTCGTGACTATAAGCTTCTGCTCCAGGGGATGCATACAGGGGGCACATGGTGTGCCCCACTATCTGCATGCACCCCCCTGTTCCTGCAACCTGCAGGAACCAGCAATGGATTTTCCATTGCAGTGCTTGTTACGGCTCTCCTATTAGTCTTTAATGGCACCACAGTGACGGCCGACCTGGATTCCAGTTGGAATCCAGCGGGCAGGCTAATTGTGGCCTTGGTGGTGCGTGAGCAGGGCACTGGCGTGGCGGCCCCCTCCAGCACAGCCAAATTCATAATAAGGCCGTGAGTGTGTTGTAAGTCAGATACACTTGCAAATTCAGTAAAACTATTATTCCTATGATAGCCTTGTACATCTTTATTTTGATATGCATCAATTAATTCAGTTACTCAAAACATGCATAGCTACTACCATGATTTCATATTTACTTACATATTGTACATTTACATTTACTTGGAAAATGCAACCTCACATTTTTCTTTCTCTGTAACTGACTTTTTATGTGCACATCGTTATTACCCCCATTTTTGTATTTAATGTGTCTTTACCATATTACTGTTTCATGTTATTGCATAAGCTTATGGATGTCCTTGCGCCGGTACCATATTTCAGTTTTATTTTATCACATCAGCAATTTGACCCCCCAGAGAAATGGTTCCAATGTAAAGGGATCCTCCAACCCCCTAGAAAAGTTGAAAGGAAGAATTTCTAAAATACTTGGTTGCAATTGAAGCAAACAAAATGCCTATAGTTTGGAAAAAGTGAATTTTTCTGCATTGTCTAACATCAGAAGCTCTAGAAATATTTAGAATTTCAGCGAAGTTTGTTCCAACCTAAGGGGAGGGTGATATTATGCATTTTGATGAAGCCATATGATGACTTGAACAGGTAATTGAAGCTTTCCTTATGTGTAACCCTTGAAAGCTACCCCATCCATTGCCAGAGCCCAAAAAATCTTAGTGAAGAATTAATAGTAGCGCTTTCCCTGTTTCGAATCCAGTATACCTTATATGGAACACATAGGGGCAGATTTATAACGGACTTGCACCACTTTTACGCCGCCGTTGCGTCACTTTTGTGACGCAGCGGCGGCGTAAACCCTGCGCCATGTTGCGCCCCATTTACAACGTGACGCATCTAGGGAGATGCGTCACGTTGTAAAGCTTGCGCCACATGTGGGCGTACCTGCACAGGGGGGGGCGTTCCGGCGCAGGAACGCCTCCGAAAAGTGGCTGAGTGAAATCTACAAGATTTTACTCAGTCACTTTTCCGGCCATGCTGTGTCAAAACCCTGCGCCTGCTTGAAGCAGGCGTAAGGATTGACGCAGCATTGTAACGATAGGGCACCCCCGAGCCTTGCTGGAGCTGCGTCGCGCTTGCGACGCAACTCCAGCAATGCGCCAACCTTCCGCCATCAGATGCGTCACGCATCTGTTTATCCTTGCGCCACGGTGCGCTGCATTGTAAATGCGGCGCATCTATTGTGGCGCAAGGGTAAACTTTCATGACGCATCTTCCCTGGCGCATCCATGCTGATTTGCAGGGATGCGCCAGGGAACATAAATCTGCCCCATAGAGTGTCATATCTGCCGCATTTAACTCCCTCTGTCTTAACGGTAATGTGAAGATTTCCCATACAACTCTGGGCTGTTCCCTGGCCCATGTCAGTGATATGAGATTAGATCACAGTCGCTGAAGAAAGTGTGTGGGGAGCATTGTTACCTACCAAACCGTATAAGGTATTTACACTAATCTCATATTCATACTAGAATGGGTCATTGGGTGGTGTTAAACAACAAATGCAGTCCCTAGAATATGTGATCACTTTGGCTTTTGCTAAGTGGACAAAGGTTTTCGCTAAGTAAACAAAACCGACTTAAAATGTATTTCCTATTTCCCTATAGCACTGTTTTGTGCATATTTTCAACTATTCTGAAAGGTTGCATTTATCACTGCAATCTGCATGCTTAACATTATTAAGGACATTACAAAGCAATGGGGGAAACCCGTGCGATCATGGGACCTGGGTAGGAATTGGTACAAAACACAGTGGTCATAGCGAATAACTTTCAATCAATTATTACCTAGGGGCCCATTAGGATGGCGGGCGGATCGCCCCCGCTGGGCCGGCGATAGCCACCTCCGGCCCGGCAGGGGCGATCCGCCCGCCATCCTGCCATGATTGACCCCCCCGCCACATTAGGATGGCTGTGGGGTCCACGGCGGACGGGAAGACCGTCCGCCGCTTTTCCGCCGGTCGACTCGTCGACCGGGCGGAAAACTGCCACAATATGGTGGCGGTGTCTGCAAGACACCGCCATCCATATTACGATGCCTGCGGAGAATTGCCTTTCCATGGCGGCGTTGCCACGGAAAGGCATGCGGTTTCTGCTATTGGGGGTCCGTTGTGGGCCCCCAGAGTGTTGGGGGGGTGCACATGGGGGGTACCTATAGTACTTCCCCTACATTGGCATGGACAAGGTGGCAGGCACCGTGCAGTGCCTGTCACCTTGTGCATGCCAATGCACAACGTGCATCCACAGCTTTGTGGCGGGCGGTGCTGTGAGCAATGCTAAATCTAAATTCCCACTTGTACATACTAGAAACCACTGGTAGTACACAGTACTTCCTGACAAACACAAGGGGGAGGCGAATTGTACCGACGGAAACAAGACAGTTCGGGATTTGCTGCTTCACCACATTCTCTGTTACACCTCAGTTAAGCCTATCGCTCTCTTTTTTAAATGTTTTAAAAATATTCTATTTCAGACGGATTAGTTCCATATGCATAGAGAATACAGTTGCCTCATCGATTCACTTATTTATGGGCTTTTATCTCTCATAGAATTACTTTTATAAATAGTTACAGGAAATATTGTTGTTAGTCAGTCAATCTGGATTGAGAGCTGGCTGGAGTCTTTGTTTTATTTCAAGGTTTCTCTGCAGTGACGTTGTTATTAATATGATGTGCTTTCTGTTAACTTGTGATTACTACTCTAAATTCAATAATGTGCTTACCATGGTTACTTAAAGATTATTGAATAACTTTTTTATGTCACATAGGTAATCATAAAAAACCTCTGTTGGGAAAGAGAGGTGTTTATTGCTCCTTCAAAAAATCATTTTCACACTGTATACTATTAAATTTATTAGCATTTAAATGTTCCTGCAGAAGATTTTCAAACTATAAGAAGTAGTTGTCTTGAGTCACTAAGTGAAATCCTTATACACACTTTTATATTGTTACTTTTTTTTAATTTTTTAATTTTGGTTTTTGAATAAGTTCCCCAGGTGGTGGTGGGAAGGAAATAAGTGAAACCTTAATTGTACAAACAAATGTCAATAAAAAGTTATACAACAAAAATAAATTTGGTTGAAAACAAGAGGCAAGATCATACAAAAATATATGCATAAAAAGTAATACATAAGCTAGAGTACATTGTTAATTTGCCAACCATTCTTGAAAAGGAGCCCAATTCTTAGAAGCGATTAAGCGTCGTGTCTTTCCTCTTAACTTTTCTACAGCAGTTTCTAATCTAAACCAGGCCAACATCCTAGCCTGCCAATGACAAAAAGTAGGCGGCTCAGAATTTATCCAAAGAGAAGTAATACAGAGTCTGATCATTGCCATTGAGATAAACAGAAAGGCCTGCAGATATCTTGATCTCTCCGGAGCCATAGAGTATTGATAACCAATAATTACCATTTCTGCCGAAATTTTAATTGGGGACTGGGTAATCTGTATAAGAAAAGTTTCGATTTGATTGATAAAGAGCGGCAGCTCGGGACAGTCAAAAAACATACGGAGGGAATCTGCAGACTGGAATTTACATCTTGTACAAGATGAGCTTTTACCGCCGGTAACGGTTCCCCATCTGACCAATTTTGCAGGCGTGTAATAGAGATTAAACATGGACATATAACTTTGAGTGCGAAGAGTACCAGAAATAAGAACAGTCTTAGCTAACATCAATGGGATTTTTAGGTCGATACAAGGTACTCCGAATTTAGTCGCCCAATTGCTATTATGATCAGATAAGTCATCTGGGAGTTGAGAAAGAAAAGATTGATATAGAATCCCGATTTTAACTTTTCTTTGAACTAATTGAATTATTAAAATTTCGTAAAACAAATTTGGGTTTGAGAGAAATTTTTTATCAAGAAAGCTTCTGATTTGTAAATATTTGAAGAAATGGTTGGACTGTAACTTAAACTTGTGCTTCAAAAACAGAAAGGAGGCCATCAAGCTAGAATCCGCAAGATCTCCAATGTCCCTGAGACCCAGAGAGGCCCAGGTGAAAACTACACCCTCTTGAAATATTGCTGGGAGTAGTCCAGAAGCGTTTAATGGGGTATAATAATTGAGATTGGGGATCGAAAAATGACGCCTCACCTTTTGCCAAATCGTAAATAAAGCCCACACCACCTTGAATCTGTTTTTTTTAAAATAGCTTGGCTCAAGGATACGTGTTAGTATTCCTTTTGTAGCGTCACCTAATGCAATTGCGTATACTGATGGCGCCAGATGGGGCGGTGTCTCGGCAATCTCCCCTAATAATGGAAAAGCGAATTGCTGAATCATGGCTGCCCAATAGTAATAAACTAAGTTCGGGACTGACCACCCCCCACGATCTTGCGGGAGGGAAGTCCATTTGGTGGCCCTTCTTGGCTTACGATATGCCCATAAAAACCTTTGACAAACACTTTGAGCTTTTATTAAAGTGGAGTTAGAAATTAATAATGGGATAGATCTAAATAAATATAAAAATTTAGGAAGGACAAACATTTTAAGGACGTTGCAGCGCCCAAATAAGGAGAGGTGGAGATGATTCAGCCTTTCTAACTTGTTATGAAGCAAATCAATAACAGGAGAGTAATTCAGATCCGGAATCAGTTCAACTTCAGCCGAAATCTGAACGCCCATATATGTTGCCTGTGAGCTAATAGGAACCTGGGAAGTTGGCATAGCCGATGTTTGGACGATTTGTGTTTTTGCAATATTTAGCTTATAGCCCGAAATTGAGCCAAATTGAACTGCTAGAGTCTCCACTGCCGGGAAGGAACCAACAACATTATCTGTTAATATTACTATGTCGTCGGCATATGCCAATGCCTTATATTCAATACCGTGAGCTAAGATTGGAGAAATATTTTGTGATTTTTCTATCAGAGACAGAAAGGGATCAATGAATAGGGCAAAAAGTAGAGGAGAGCAGGGGCATCCTTGTCTGGCGCCCCTACTGATAGAAAAAAACCCTGACTCATTTCCTGAGATACGTATTTTGGCAATTGGGGAGATGTATAGGGTTTGTAAAGCCTTAATAAATTCAGGAGACATACCCTTCCAGTGTAGGACAGCCCATAAATACCCCCAGGAGACCCTGTCGAACGCCTTCTCGGCGTCCAACAGGATCAACCCGAGGGGGGAGTTTGACACTTTGGCCCAATCTAGAAGGGCAATAACCCGCCTGATATGATCGGTCGTGTCCCTACCAGAAATGAACCTGTGCTGGTGGATAGAGACTAAAGGAGAAATTATTTGTGCTAACCGGGAAGCTAAAATCCTCGAGTAGATTTTGCTATCTGTATTTATGAGTGCTATGGGCCGATATGATGCGGGGTTTAGTTCATCCTTACCCTTTTTCTTGAATAATACTATTGTAGATTGTCGCCAGGAATCGGGGATGACCCCCATCTGGGCAAGTTGAAAAACTTCTAGTAGCTGGCGCTTAAATAGATGTGAGAACATCTTATAAAATTCAAGGTGAATAAGATCAGGGTCGGCTGCTTTACCATTGGAAAGAGATTTTATAGCAGCCGCAACTTCTTCCCAGCTAATGGGTTCTGCGAGAGTTAGGTTCTGATCGGTAGTAACCTTCTGGGTATCGAGGGATTCAAAAAATTGCGATAAAAAGGTTTGTTGCTGCTCAACTATGTTTAACTCCTCGGTATATAAGTTCGAATAAAAATCGACAAAAATATTTAGGACAACTCTAGGTGAATCCTGAGTTATAACAAAGTGGTCGTTAACCCTAAGAATTTGACTAGTGATGGCCCTTTGTTGCAGACGTTTAGCTAAGACCCTTCCGGCAGCTTCCCCCACCTCATACATTGAGGATCGGAATTGAAAATATTTGGCTGCTATGTCCTCATATAGAGGATCCAGAAGGTTAGCTTTAGCTAAGGCAACCGCTTTCTGACTAATTGTTACATCCTCACCCCTACGAATATTGGTACTTAAATCCAACTCAGCCTGTTGAAGTGCTACTACTCTTTTTTTAAGGGACTGTTGCTCAGTTACCCAGCGATAGGATGCAATTCTTTTAGTTTCACCGCGTAAGGCGGCTTTAAAGGTATCCCAGACTATGCTAACTGGTGAAGTGGGGCTATTAATTTCAAAGAACTCTGGGATCCAAAGCGACATCCGTTCTTGATATAGTTTGTCCAACAGAAGCTTCCTATCAAAAGTCCATGATCTAATTTGATTAACAGAGCGATCCCATGAAAAACTAAAAATAATAGGATTGTGATCAAATATGGTCCGAGGATTGGTTTGGATCTTAATAGAACCAAGGACTTCAGGGGACATGAAAACAAAATCGATACGGACCAACTTTTGGTGAGGTATTGAATAAAAAGTAAACCCATCATGTGTTGGATGATTGACATGCCATAGATCTACGAGCCCATGTTCAAAAAGTAAAGTACGAAGCGCCTTATAGACTTGGGGCTTCCGCCCGATATAAGCACTTTGCTTTTTAATATCTAGCTGACTAGGAATATTGATATTAAAATCCCCACAAAAGATCAGTGGGTGCGGCCATGTAGCTAATTCTAAGTTTAGATCCATCAGGACCTGCGGGTCATCTAAATTAGATGCGTATATCGAGCATACAGAAAGCGGAGAGTTGTTAACCAACAATTCTACAATTAGCCATCTTCCTGAATTATCCTGTTTTATCCTTTTAGCCCGCCCAATCCCGAGCTTTAAAATAATAGCAACACCCCTGATGGTAGAGGTTTGTCGGGTGGAAGCCACTAGATCATAGCCCGAGAATCTAAGATGGGAGCGGCTACCCCAAGGGATATGGGTTTCCTGCAGACAAATTAAGTCCAATTGCATCAACTGTAGCATCTTATGAAAAATCCTGCGCTTCTTAGGGTCATTCAGACCGCAGATATTCCAGGTTGCGCACGTCAGTCTGGGACCAGCCATTGATTGTAATGAAAATAGACAAACAATTTAAGAATTTTAGAAAATATATTCCTGCTATTGACCTTAAAGAATAACCAAATAGACAGCAACTTAAATGCTTTTGAAATGATCCTGCTGAAATTTGTTACAGTAATTTCGGTCACCTCTTCCACCCACCACCACAACACCACCCAATGAATCCACCCTACAACCCAACACCCCCTGTGAAGGACCCCCCCCACCCGTCGCCCCCCCACACCCCTCTCCCCCCATTCGGAGCACAGGACCGAGGTCCTTATGATGGTTGAGTAAACGTCACCCCACACTCCGCTGGACCGACAATTTCGCTTGCAAAAAAGAAAAAAAGAAGAGGGGGATGATCCTTAATGATTTTTAGTAAGAAAAAAAGCAATAGTCTCTGCGATTTGGATCACCCCCTGGAACCTAAGAAAGCTAGATAGCATGTAACCTGCTCAACAATTGCCAATAAGGAATAAAGAGAAAAAACAAGACCTTGAAGGATTCCACTAAATTGTATCAAGGAATTCTTTAGCCAATATTTCTGACAAAAAAAACCTTGTCTGACCCTTAAAGATGACTTTCAGTTTTGCCGGAAAGAGCAAAAATACCTGGGCCCCCTTCACCTGAAACATAGAAATTAGCTGACGTAAGTGCCAGCGACGGTCAACTGTCTCTGCACAAAGGTCCGGACGGACAAAGAATTGGCAGCCCTTGGCAGACTGCTTTTTGTTAGGTCTGGCTAGATCGAATATGGATTCTCGGGCAAGAAAGTTATTGAAACAAACCAGAATCGCTCTAGGATATTGATTATTAGTACTAGAAGAGGATTGTTTTTTCCTGGTAAATGGGAATCGATATGCTCGTTGTATCTGAAGATTCCAGTCCCATTGGGTGAGCTCTGGGAAAGCATCTGTAAAAAGTTCGACTATGAATTTTCGAGTGTCATTGCCCTCCTTATTCTCCTCGATCCCCAAAACGCATAGGTTATTCCTTCTTGCTCGATTCTCAAGGTCAGAGAGTTTCCATAAAATATCCTGACGTTGTTCTTTGACCTCTGTAACTAAGTCTTTCTGTGTTGTAACAGCGTCTTCTAGGGCTGAGATTCGTTCTTCGGCTTCTGTGACCCTTGCGACAGTTTCAACGGAGGACTTGATGACACGGCGCAAAGAATTTTGCATTTTGCGACAAACCCCTTGAGTACGGATATTTTCTTGTCTAGTAGCTTCTCTATGAATCATTATGATACGATAGATTGTTACCAATGAAATTTCTTCGGGGATATCAAAGGAATCCCCTCCAGTGCTACCTGGGGTTTCGCAGAGGTCGGGCTGTAACTGGTCCTCTCGACAGTCACTCTGTGGTTTTTTTGCTGTATGCTGGAGAGGTATCTTAGGGCCAAGAGCTTTACGTACTGTGTCCACCGTCTTATCTCTTGGAACCTTACTGGGTCGCCAGTCAGCCGCATCGCTATCGTTATCTGACCACTGAAAGTCAGGGTCATCCTCCTCCCCGGACCCAGAGTGATCAGAGACGGAGTAGAACTTATCTGTGGACTCGCTGACCTCAGATCCCCTGGCATTATTAGATCGTTCAGCGGGT
Organism: Triturus cristatus; assembly: GCF_964204655.1. Lineage (NCBI taxonomy): Eukaryota > Metazoa > Chordata > Amphibia > Caudata > Salamandridae > Triturus > Triturus cristatus. Next base: position 1,015,256,593 of record NC_140581.1, read on the forward strand.
AGCTCCAAAGTAGCAGTCTTAGATATATTAGAGGACTGGACTACATTACCCAGAATGCCATGTGTCGGGGTAGATACAGCTTTAGAGAGGCCGGGGGTCCGAAATACTTCCTCATGAGTAGGATTTGATATCAATGTACCAGGTAAATCTTGCAAAGCTAAACTAGTATGAGGAAGCGCAGAGTCACTAAGTATTTGCAGATTCCCCCCCTCCTTACCAGCCGAGCCGTTAGAGACCAAGGTGATGTCCCTCGAAGTGACAGAAAGGATATTGGCGGCTTCATTCAAAATCGGAGCTCTCTCTTTCGTGCCAAGTTTACTGAAGATTTCTGGGAGCGTCTGACCCTTAGCAGGCACTGCAGAAATAGATACAGTAGCATTCGGAGGGGGGGACTTATCATTTTGTATTCGGGTTTTCGAACACAAAGTCCCGGAGCCTTTCAAATCGGCATCCCGTACATCGCGAGCGGAGCCACAAGACTTCAAAGCGGCAGCCGCGGCTTTGGAAAGGGCTTTCGGCGGCATCCTCCGGGTCGGGAAAAAAAACAATAAGAGGATATTGTTACTTAATGTAATCTTTATATTGCCATTTACTCCTATTGGGACTGTTAGACCTGGCACCTTGGCGTGAGTCTCCCTTCCACTTTTTGTCGCTGTACCTCATGTGTTTTGCTGGTGTTAGCTGCTCAGAGCACTGTGCCACTGCCAACCAGTGCCACAGTGCAAGTGCTCCCTATGTAAAATGAATATGTTGGTTGGATTCCATGATTGGCTTATTTGGTTTACTATCAGACCCCAGTAAAGTGCACCAGGAGTGCCCAGGGCTTGTAAATACAAATGCTGCTGGTGGGCTTGCAGCACTGGTTGTGCCACCCACAGAAGCGGCCTAGTAAAATGTGTCTAAGGTCTGCCATTGCAGAACCTGCGTGCAGGCTGGTACTGTCATGCTGACTGGGAAAGTGGACCCACTTCCCAGTCCCTAAACCTTCCCATAACTTCATATTAGTCACCCCTATGGTAGGCCCATGGGCAGGGTGCATTGTAAGCATAAGGTAGGACAAGCCCTGATGTGTGTGGCATGTCCTAATAGTGAATTACAGCCATTTTCGTTTTTCACTATTGTAAGGCTGGCTACCTGTTCTCCATAGGCCAGAATGGGCTGTTAGAATTGTTACATCCTATGATCCTAACAGACCCAGGGAACATGGTAGACAATCGAGTTTAGTATGCCTGAACTCAGAATAATAAAATACATCTTTTAGTAAAGTTTATTTTAATATTCTGTGTTTGCAAATACCACTTTTAGAAAGTTGGTATTTGCTTGCCTAACCATTTCAGCCCACCTCTGATATGATGTGTATCTGCCTGTCTGGTTTGTGTGAGTGACAGGGCTGGGGAAACCCAGAGGGACAGGGCTAGGTAGCCTGGTGGTGAATAGAGAGATTGACATCCAGATGGGTGGGAGGAGTGCACCTGGACTCTGAATAGGGATGTGCTCTGCCACCACAATGCTGGCTCCACCTCCTGTGGAGCGGCTGATGTCTCTGCCCTGCACCCTGAATAGAAAGGCAGAGTCATGTCAACAAAGTGCTCAAGAACTGGTTTGGACTGGGCAAAGGCCCCTCTACCCCAGAGGAACAAAGGTATCAGGGGTATAAGTATTGGGACCCTGCGCCCAAGAAATTAGATCCTGCTTGACAAGAAGAACCTCTGCCTGAGGAGAAGGAACTGGGAAAGCTGTAAGGAGGAGTACTGTCCCTGACCTCGGGGATTGGCCTGCAGTGGTTGCCTTGCCGCTGAAAGGAGAGGAGAAAAGACTACGAAGACTTTATTCAACTTGTGCTTAAAAGATCTCCAAGGGCTTGTGCTGAGCTTGCCCCCTGAACGAAGTCCCAGGACCAGTGGACTTCACCCCCAGCTCCCCAAAGTCTTTTAGAAGTGCCTGCTGCTCTTGTTGGACCTTCTGAGGGACTGCGTGTCGCAAGGAGCTGGAAGCGCGACTCGAGAAGGAGAAGCGTGCCGCCGTCGGAGCTGTTGTCATCGCATCTCGCAAAGGGTGTCGCCGTTGTAGCATCGCATCGAGCGGAAGCGTCTCGCATCATTCCGGAAGTGTCTCGCAAAGCCGAAGAAGCGTGTCGCCATCGCAGCCATCGTAGCTGATGCATTGCAACGCATCAAGAGAAGAATCTCGCATCGAGGAAGAAGCGTGTCGCCATCACAGCCATCGTAGTTTTCGCATTGCACCGCATCAAGAAAAGCGCCTCGCATCCACAGAGAAGCGTGCCGCCGTCGGAGCTGCTGTCGTCGCATCGCGTAAAGGGGTGACGCCGCTGCAGCATCGCATCGAGCGGAAGCATCTCGCAAATGTCGGTGAAGAGTGCTGCTGCCAAGGCCGCTGTCGTCGCATCGCGTAAAGGGGTGACGCCGCTGCAGCCGACGCATCGAGTCGAGTCTTCTCGCAACATCGGAGAAGCGTAACGCATCTGGAAGATCTTCACGTCTTTATTTATTTGCACCAAAAACTTCATCACATCAGCATCGTTGCAACACTTTCGTTGCCCTGCGTGTCGCATCTAAGGTACATTGACTTAAAGTGTCGCATTTAAGAACTTAAGAGAACTAAGCAAACTTCTACCATCTGAAGTAACAGTATTGTGTATTTTTGTCGTTTAATGGTCTTGTGGTAACTCTATATAAAGAATCCTTATTTTTAATATAAAAACCTGTGTGGTGTCCATTTGTAGTGTTGTCACTTGGTTACTGTATGTGTTCACAAATGCTTAACCTATATTGCTCTGAGATAAGCCTTGTCTGCTCGCGCCAAGCTACCTAGAGGGTGAGCAGGGGTTATTTTAGGAGTGTAACCCCTTACCCTGACTAGAGGAAAGGTTCCCTGCTTGTCCCAGGTACCTACCTGTGCCAACCAGAGAACCCGGATTCTAACAGGGACTGTACAAATGATCATTCAAAAATTGCCTATTGATTCCAGTACCCTGCATAAATTAAAACATTGACCTAATTTTCTGGATATTTGTCTCTTACAATCTCTTTTTATCTTTTTACAGGTTCTCCTTCAAGAGTCTTCTTTTGAGATGTCAGAATGCCACCTTAACAGGTACATTTTCGAATATGTTGTGAATGCCGCGGCTTTGCAGCCACTAGTTCCTTTCTCTATCTTCCGATGTTTGTCGCTGCCACACACCGCAACTGATTACCTAGCAAAGACTGATGCTCTCAAATGTGATTTAAACAGGGGAGCATACGAAATGGCAGCATAGACTTTGGAGCTCTCGTGAGACTTCTGTAATCCCATATGGTCTCTGAAAGCGGAGTCACACAAAACTTTAAAAGGGATTAGAGTTGGAGCCAGTTTTCCCCTTCCAGACTCTCAAAGACTTTGGCAAAGCATTTGACATCAATGCAGGCAGTGAAATTATTTACCCATTTGCATAAGGATCACTGACATAATATCAAATACAAAAATATCTACATACACAAATATTGATGCAAAAATCTTGATAGTCAAAATATCGACATGCTATCTTTATAATGTGAATGACTAAAATATCAAAAAAATAATATAGATGTAAAAAATATCGATGTACAAAATATTGTTTTTCATATATAAAAAATAATGTTAAATAAATTAAATAATGAAATTAACTTAAAAAAATTACTTAGATGTAATGTACATTTAATAAACAAATTTAATTTAAAAAACTTTAAACGTACATATATAAGATGTAATATATAAATGTATATTTACTTTAAAGCAATTAATAAACTAATAACTTAATTTATTTTTAAAATATTATACATATATAAAAATTAACTATTAAATAAATATATATATATATATATACACATACACCTATAACATAAAATCTAATAATAAAAACATTATATTATAAAATAAATTATTTAAATATTTATACATTTTTAAACTTACGTTTTGCACTCCATTGAGTGCAACAGTAGGAAAATTGTTGGATAGCGTAGGGGTAAAAATTACTATTCCCACTCCGACTACTGCAACAGTAGGGAAAGTGTTGGATAGCAGATGGGAAAAAAATGTACTATTCCCACTCCAGTGAGTGCAACAGTAGGGAAATTTGAGCAGCGGAGGGGTAAAAATTAGTATTCCCACTCCAGTGTGTGCAACAGTAGGGAAAGTGTTGGATAGCGGAGGGAAAAAAATGACTATTCCCACTCCAATGAGTGCAACAGTAGGGAAAATGTTGGATAGCGAAAAGGTAAAAATTACTATTCCCACTCCAGTGACAGCAACAGTAGGGAAAGGGTTGGATAGTGAATGGTAAAAATTACTATTCCCACTCTAGAGAGTGCAACAGTAGGGAAAGTGTTGGATAGCGTAGGGGTAAAAATTACTATTCCCACTCCAGTGAGTGCAATAGTAGGGAAAACATTGGATAGCGAAGGGTAAAAATTACTCTTCCCACTACAAAGAGTGCAACAGTAGGGAAAGTGTTGCATAGTGTAGGGGTAAAAACTACTATTCCCACTCCAATGAGTGCAACACTAGGGAAAGTGTTGCATAGCGTAGGGTGAAAAATTAGTATTTCCACTCCAGTGAGTGCAACAGTAGGGAAAGTGTTGGATAGCGAAGGGTAAAAATTACTCTTCCCACTCCAGAGAGTGCAACAGCAGGCAAACTGTTGGGTAATGTAGGGGTAAAAACTACTATTCCCACTCCAATGAGTGCAACAGTAGGGAAAGTGTTGGATAGCGTAGAGGGAAAAATTTGTATTGCCACTCCAGTGAGTGCAACAGTAGCTAAAGTGTTGGATAGCAGAGGGTTACAATTAATATTTCCCAAAAGAAATTCAAACGAAAAAAAGAAACAAAATATCAACAACAATACAAAACTTGTTAATAAAACAAAAATAAAAAATATAAAAAATTACAAAAGATAGAAACATATTATAATGTTAAAAAATACTAAACACTAATTACAAACATTAATTTATAAACATTTTAAAAAACATTTTACAAACAAATAACTATATTTAATATATATTAATTATAATCAAATACATTAAATATTACACAAAACAATACTTTTTATTTCCTACCCTATAACACCACACATTTCACAACACACATCTAAATTTCTATAAAAGTGTACCTCCATAATTAATATATTTAATTATCAAATAAACAATTATTATTAATTAAAAATCAATTTAAAACATATAAAAATGTATTTACTCACCAAACATTACCCCTATAAATTCAAAATCCCCACACAAAATAAAAGTAAACATGTACCATAAAAATCTGTCAATTAATAAATCAATAATAATTAGCAAATATGTATTAATTCATACAACTTTAAATAATTTCCACCCTCTACCCCAACAAACACCACAACACACACATAAAAATAATTACACCATTTCCATAACTAATTTAACATTATTAGATAATTATCAATTAACATCAGTAATTGAAAATAATTTACTTCCCACCCTTTACCACTATAAACCCCACAACTCACATCTCAAATTAATTACACAATTTCCATATTTAATTTTTAATTAGTTAATTACCATTAATCCACAATTAATTATTAATTAATTTTAAATAAATTGCTTCACACCCTATTCACCTATAAACCCACAAACCACTCCTACATAATTGACACAATTAACATAATTACCAATTAATTAAAATGAATTATCAAACAATTAATGATTCATGAATAATAAATGAATTACCACAAACAACACTGTAAAATAGAAATAAAATAAATACTAATGAAATAACAATTATTAATTACTTTATTTAAATTAAATTACTTCCTACCCTATTCCCCTATAAACCCACAACCTGCTCCTAAAAAATAACACAATTAACATAATTATCAATTAATTAATTAAGAAAACTTAATAACCAATTAATAATCAATTAATAAAAACATTACTATAAATACTAATAAACAAAATTATTAATTACTTTATTATAATTAAATTACCTCCCACCCTATTCCCCTATAAAACCCACAACCCGCTAGAGAACTAAAAAATGCAAAATTTAATTAACACAAAATTAATCACTTCTAAAAATTTTACACATACATTAAAAAAGCTACAGTTATACTAAAAAATGAGATCACATACTTTTAAAATACATACTAAAATACATAACACTAATATAAAAACAATATTTTTACAAACGATATTACTGACTTCTATGTTAAAAAAAACAATATTTCTTACCTTAAAGTCGATATTCTGGACAACTATATTCTTGCAGTCGATATTCTGGCAATATTTGCAACTCGATATTATGGTATATCGATAATAACAACTCGATATTCTGTCTGTGCACCTTTGTATAACTTAATTAGTTGCATGTTAGTTGTTCCTCCTTGGCATGCCCTATGCAAGTCTCAAGCTTTCACAGACTACGTGGTGCAGGTTGTGACATGAGATTGAAGTTATCGACAGCAGAAAACAATTTTTGTTTTGAAAGGGTTACAACACTAATATTATGAAAATGAGCCAAAGTTAAGTACCCTAGGTCAGATGAAAAACTTAAGACATGATTGCATGACACCGATATGTCAATACGAAACATGTAGTCCACAAGGTCCTTGGATCTTGGTTAGAGTGGGTGTGAAAGCGCTGGGGGTCCGCACCGTACCTACGGGGTGGGGGTACGCGCCGTACATACACGGGTGGGGGTCTGCACCGTACTACGGGGGTGGGGGTCCGCACCGTACATACACGGGTGGGGTCCGCACCGTACCTACGGGGGTGGGGGTACGCGCAGTACATACACGGGTGGGGGTCTGCACCGTACCTACGGGGGTGGGGGTCCGCACCGTACCGACGGGGGGCTGGGGGGGTACGGCGCATCCTTCCGCGGGGGGCTGGGGGGACGGCGCGTACATACGGGGGGCTGGGGGGGACGGCGCGTACCGGGCCCCCTATTCCGCTCGCATCGTGGCGTACTTCGTTTTTCCGGCACTTTTTGGGTGCCGTAAAAATATTGCCGTCCGGACTGCTGTCGGTACGAATCGTACTTGCTGGGACGTTGAAACATGCCTAACTCTGTCCGGACGTCACGTCCGCGGTGTCCCGGATCACATTCGTATGTATTTTGCAGTCGGTCGGTGTACGGAAATGGTGTTTCCGTGCGAATCGTACTTGCAAGTTTGTATGGTGTTTTTACCGGGTACGAGTCGGACGGAGAAAACGCTCCAACCGACGGTTCGTACCCGGTTTTTCCAGGATCGGAATTGGCCCCCATGTCTGGCTATAAGCCTTTGTCTTGCAGATTTAAACAGCACTACTTTGCAAGGGTATCCACTTTACAAGTTGATACAAGGGCAATAATGTATTTGCATCTCAGGATCCGTATTGTCATGCAAGAAATATTTCCGTTCTGACTTCTCATGACTGGAAGCATCCTTTTTTCTTCTTAATCTACTTAAGGGACAACAAATTCACTTTCTGATAAATGTAAATTGGTATCCTACGTCCACGTTCTTATCAGCATAATCAGCAGGACATGTTAGTTTCTCAGTTTTTTGTTGTTGAAGAAAATACCATTCTACCAGCTATATTGTTGACTTTGTTTGGGGGTATGACACATTTTCACATAGAGTCACAAAATACTTCATAGTTTCATTCCATACACTAACTTTCCGGTTATCAAACACTTCATACAGGCACTGGCCTTGATCATCAAATATTTAAGTCTTGTTAAGCACTTGCCTTTCAATCTTTTTTCCCATAGAATGCTAATCCATCAGACTCTTCTTGCTGCAGGGATTTATAGGGCCTCATCACGATGTCGGTTGGAAAGCCTCCGACAGTGAGATTCTCCTAGACTGAGTCAAAACCCATCCGCCCAAGTCAGTCAGAATCCAATCTGCCCGACTGATTACGATGCTTGCTGTCGAAGAGGAACCGTTTGGTCATTTCAAATCAGTCCTCAGCGGCAATCGGAGAATCTGAGTCAGTTGGAAGGGATCTGTACAGCTCTATGGACAGTGTTTCCGAACGACCGATTACGATGTTGGGTTCTGGCAGTCTTCCCAAATCAGTCTGTCCGACACGAGAAAGGCTGTTGGAAACTGACTTTGTGGGCCCCTACCAGGCCCCACTTCATTCTGAGTCCTCCGGTTTGGTGTCGAGGGGGTATCCAAGAGACCTCCCTGTAAAACCATGCACAGTCTGGCAGGCACTATTGAATGTCCGCGACAAGGTGCAAGGTTTTCCGCAGACACCCATTTTCTCTGTAGGAGTCTGTGTTGTCAGTCAGAACACAGGTTCCCATAGAAGTCAATGGGAGTCCTTCCGAACGATGTTCGCAAGCATCGTAATGGTTTGGTTGGAACCGCTGACTGCGAGTTGGTCTGATCCCAAATCCGAGACGGTGTCGGGTGGAACGTTTTAGACCAACATTGTAACAAGGCCAATAGTGTTTGTTAGTTGCAAAAACACACACAATATGCAGAGCCTACAACCGAGGTGCAGCGTATAATGATTTTTAACTGTGTGCGACCATGCAGCAATTCATATAGTATAATGTAATGAGTGAAACATGGTTATAAAGGTAATCTAAGTATTTTTAAAATGTGATGACACTGAGTTTAGGAACTGTGGTTATTTGTGTGCCTCTGAACTTGATTTTGGGGTTCCTCTTATTATGATGTGATTCAGAGTGAATTTTGCAAAATGTGTTATTTTTTACACACTGGCATAGATTTGAAAGGGAAAGAAATCCAATTGGTAATAACAAGAGTTCTGTTATTGTTCCCACATGTCTTCTGATAAAAATGGTACCCCGCTTGGAGACATAAAACTTTCTGGAATTTTTTTTAACCCTTTTGGTGATATGGGTAGGTCTGCAATATAGGCCTGGGCTCATCCACCACCTAGGTTTGATATGTGCTAGTCACAAGCAGTAGGCCCAACCACACAAGTGGCGTACCATTTTTATGAGACGAAGTATAGAAAAGCTGGGTTGTAGGAAGCTTGTGAATCTCTGTAGCTTACAGACCTTTCTTTCTCAGAAATAGGAGGAAAATAAGTGGTGTAAACAAATGATTTGAGGTTTTCAGGGCAACATGGTGAAGAAAAAGTATTGAGATTTATGCAAGTGACTACCCTGGACTCCCCTTGGTGTAGTAGATTTTCTCGGCTGGCTGCAGAGCCCAGGCCCAAATACTGTGGGTGGGTAGATTTGGATTGAGACAATTTAATGTCTCCTCATCTAAATTTTAATCTTTTCTGTTGTAGATGGCAGACCCAGCCACACAACTATGGTAGTATTTTTATCTAGATAAGTGTGGGAATGTTGGGTGGTAGGAACTATCTGGATCCCTGTCACTTCTGGAACACTCTCTCACAGAAATATGAGGAAAAGTCATGGATTTAGCCACAGTTTGAGGTTTGCACGGCTTTGTGGGTAGGGAAAGGTAGCAGGATCCATGGAAGTCACATCACCTTGGACTCCACTGGGTTTCTAATTTTCTGAAATGCCTGGTGTTAATATTCCCTTTGAGCTGACAGACCCAAGGACAAAGAAGTACCCATCGCAGAGAGCAATTTAGTAGCAGCATTCTGGCAAAAGCTGAATTTTCTTTTTTTATAACAACACTTTATTGATTTTGTAGGCACATATTGGTTGTACACATTACAAATGTTTGCCGAAATTCTCATGTACAATGCTGGAAATTGCCACTATCCAACCAACTTCACCCCTTGAGATACCCACAGTTGTAGTGTCTAGTTCATAATACACCCACCATCTCCCCCATATTTTCCAGTGTTTCCTGGGACAGCCTCGGGCTAAATAAATTGCTTCCTCCAATTTTGCAGAGTGCTCCATGCCTGCCCCCACTTTTTGATTGTCGGGGCATCTGAGGACTTCCAGTGTTTAGCCACATCTCTCTTTGCTAACAGTGTGCCCTGCCCACCAGGATTCGGTCCTCTCTGGGGCCTCTCTGGAGCCTCCTATGTCGTCCTCTAGTCCCAACAGTGCAGCCCTTGGTGATGCCTCATGGCACTGGCCCAGGACCGCTGACAAGGCAGCAAATATAGACAGCCAGTACCTCTGGATTATGGATCATGCCCAATCCATGTGATAAAAATCACCTATGTCACCGCCACCTCTGATACAGGTGAGATCAAGGAGTATGTGGGCTCTCCACAAATGCCTGAGTGTGTAATATGTACAGGGGAAGTAATTTAATCAGACAAGATGCAGCCGAACTGAAATGGCTGAGGTTCATGATGCCATAAATACCTCCCTCCACTCTCCCTTGGCCAGCGGGCCTATCCACCCCTCCAATCGCTCCCTCAGTTTTTTGTTTATTCTAAATAATTATTTTTCTTTTTTTTTCTTTTAATTAATTGCAGGTACAGTTATTGCATGTTCAAAAAAAAAAAAGAAGAAACAAGCATGGTGAAACACTATACATGAATACATGCATTCCCTTGTCTGGTATAGGTAGTGAACATTTTGAATCATGCTTTATGATTTCCCTAATTCTCTGTACCTTCATCACGTTGCCCATCCAACACCTGCGTGTGTCACTAAATACCCCCACAACTTCTCCAAATCCTGCTACTTCACCCGCAGTTTATGCATTCTGGCTTGCTCCCTGTCCCTCTAGACAGATTAGTGTGTCTGATGTGGCTTGCAGTCGGAGATATCAATAAAGGGTTTGACATATATCCTTGGGTCGCGATGTGGGCGGCTGCAATGCTGCATAGAGTTCACTCGTGGTGTTGCAATATGTCATGTTCTTAAGCCAGCTTTTGATATTGGGTTCCTGCCTAGTGCCCCAGCGCATAACTATTTCGCGTTTCGCCAGTAGCATGGCAATTGCTTTGAATCTGCGTGTACTTTTAGGTAACTCTTAGGTGGCCCATCAATGCAATCAGGGGGTTTTCTGGCACTTGTATCCCCACCATCTGTTGTACCAAACCGTAAATTTCCTGCCAGTAGGCGCTTATTATGCCACAGGTCCAGGCCATGTGAAGGAAAGATGCTGCCTGTAAATCGCTCCCTCAGTTGTGCCAATGTACATCGAAAATGATTTACGAGGGCTCTATTGGTCTGGGAGACGCCCCACTCGGCCAGTGGGCACATAAGTAGCCGGGCTTCCAAGTGGTTGTGCTCCAAGAGTGCGGCTAGAGGCTTCCTGTGTCCGTAGAGTGTGTGACAGAGTTGGAGGTGGTTCACTGAAATAATATAAAAAAAACTGAAATATTGTGTAACAGAAATATTGTATCAAAAATATAGAGCAGAAAAATATTGTTTTCCTATAAATATATAAGTAAGTACACAAATATCAAGAGAAAAATATAATTTTACTATAATATCGAAAACATATAGACAAAAATATTGTTTTTTAACATTTATATAGTTAAAAGTAGTAAATCTTAAATATTTTAACATATAACATTAATATAATGTAAATTAAATATTTGTAAGTAATATTTAAAAATACTTATAATTTAAACAAACACACATACATATATATGTATGTGTTTATGTTTATGTACACATATATATCATGAAAAACTATTTAACAATATATTTTCAATTTATATTATAATGTTTTAGTTTTTTAATGTATTAATGTAACACACATATATATATATATATATATATATATATATATATACTAGGTAGTTATAGTTAGGACCAAGTTACCATAGGAATCTTCATGAAATTTTCCAAACTAATTCTTTGTTCATATCAGCTCCTATGTTGAAAGTTTGGGGGTGATTCGTCAAGGGGGGGCGAGAAAAAAGGGGGGGGCCCAAAATGTGTTTTCTCCATGGTAATTTCCATAGGAAACTTTAGACAAGGCTACAGGTCGAACGGGTGAACGGAATTACCCCAAATGTGGCAGGGAGAAGGGTCTTGGTCTAGAAAGCACACTTTTGTTTATTTGGTGTGAATCAGTTCAGTCGTTTTTGAGAAATATCGAAATTTACAGATATCGATATTTGGGAATTCTGCTATCTGATTGGCTGAGGCGTTACAAGCACGAGCTTGCTGCTTAGTGGTTGGGAGCGATGCGAGCGGTTGCAACTAGGAAGTGTTGGCCGCCATTTTGTGATTCTGTCGAAGCGAGTAAGGGGAAAAAAGGGCAACAAAAATTGTAAAGAGGAGGGTAGGAGCACTGTTACCTCTGTGGGGTGTTTAGGGTGTGCTATAGAGGGGGTGCAAACTACTCTTACTTACCGGTCTGAAAGTGCTGGGTACGGAAATTAAGTGAGGTATTGCGTAGAGTCTGATGCTGCTAAGGTGAGCTGCTGCGGGAGTCGGGGATGAAAGCATGTGCCTAAACTGTGTGTCTTATGGTGTGAAGTCATGTGCCCTGGCCGCTGCAGCACACCTGTGGAAGTAGTATCAGCATGTGTTTACACCTACTAGGATGAACTACTGACTCCTACTGGTTTGAAAGTCATGGAGTATGGAAAATATGTGAGGTATTGTCTAGAGCAGAGGTCTTCAATCTGTGGGGCGCGACCCCCAGGGGGGTCGTGGAGTCCTGGGAAGGGGGTCGCAGATTCTCCAGCTTCAGTTGTCCCTGCAAAAAGACAGCCTTCCTGGGAAGGCTAATTTAGATCGTTATCAGCTGCTTGCCTGAATGAAAGGCAAATGTGCCTTTCAGTTAATCTGCAAGTGTAAAAGATGCATGAGAGCAGTTCTGGCTCCTCGTGATGACAAAGATTTCTTAAATTGAGTGGAAGCGCAAAGAGTTAACAACTGGGCTGGAAAGTTCTTGCTTTTAATTTTAACTGCATTTCCACAGCCCTTAGTGCCCCTAAAGAGGTGTTGAAGAGACAGTTATGTAAAAAAAATATTGCATTACATACGCATATTTTGAAAGCACAATTTTATGGTAAAACTATTTGCACGTTTTGAAGCATTCTATTTTACCCTATGTGTAATGCAGGTATAAAAAATTGACTTACATATTTGCTGTGCTTTCTGTCACAGGCTGTGACTTCGTAGTACTAAAAATTAACATCACTATTCTCCAGGTCGACATGGCAGTTACAAACTGCACGCAAACACTGCAGTGGCAGGTCCGACAACCCTTTTCAGGGCTGCTTGGGTGAGTGCCACACTCAGTACTGCAGGCCCACCAGCAGCATTTGATTTACAGGCCCTGGCACCCTCAGTGCACTTTACTAGGGACTTACTAGTAAGTCAAACATGCCAATTATGGAAATACCAATCCATAATACAATTTACAATAGGAGCACTTGCACTTTAACACTGAACAACAGTGAGATTGTGTGCAGAGACTCTAAACCAGATAAAAAGAGTAAAAACTAGGAGCTCAGAAAGGAACAAAACAGCGGAAACATGCCAGGTCTCACGGGCATTTATGGTTGTCGATAGATGTTGATGATGAGGAGTACCAGTTTCCAGAAAGTTTTGTCAGAAGGGGGTCCTTATGCCTAAAAAGGTTTGGCAAGGGGGTCTCGGCATCAAAAAGTTTGAAGACCTCTGGTCTAGAGTCTCATGGTGCTAAGCTGAGGTGCTGCCGGAGTTGGGGATGAAAGCGTGAGTCCAAACTGTGTGTCATATGCTGTGAAGTCATGTGCTCTGTCCGCTGTGCCACATCTGTCAAGTAGTGTCAGCATGTAGTTATACCTTCTCGGAGGAACTTTTGTTTTGAACATTGTAACTTGTGTATGGTGCTTAGGGGGTGTTATACAGGGAGTGCAAAGGTAAATTTGCGCGTATCAAATCAATACGGTATTTGTAAAGCGCAAACTACTCACCCCTATGGGTCTGAAGGCCCTCGAGGCCGGCGTGGAAATTACGTGAGCTATTAAGTGAGCTATTGCCCAGAGTCACATGGTGCTGAGCTGAGGTGTCCAAAGGTGTCCTTCATAAGCATTTCCAAACCTACCCCAGTCAATGTGCCTAGGTCATTTCCACCACAATGCACAATCATGAGGTCATGGTGTGAAAGATGCAAAGAGGTTTTTTCCCAAAGGTAGCAATTGGTGCTACTTCAATCATCTCTTGGCAAACCATTTAATGTCCACATTTTGTAAACCTAGGTCTAAGTCAATACGTCTGTGTTCTGCATTCCTCTTGCACCAGAAAATATAGCTATGTCCTACGATCCATACTAGCATTTTGTATGGGTGGAAGTTATGGAAAGATGTCTGTAGCTCATGCAGTTTCTTGGTAGAATAAGAGATATGTTTAAAGATGGGGAACTACTTTTTTTTGCCATACAAAACGATACGTGATTGGGAGATGAAAAGCATTCTTTTTTCAAAGTAGTGTGCACATTAGTTTTGTGGAAAAGCATCTTTGTGATTGGTTAAGAAAAAGCAGTTTCAACGTGGAGTACATATCATAGGATAAAATTTGCTCAACTCAACCACACCTGCTACTTGCATTTGGAAGGCACAGTTCGAACTTAAAACTATTGTGAATTTTTAACCTGCACGTGCCGTTAAATGTTCGATAAAATGTAGCAAAAAAATATTGTTAAGTTAAAAAAAATTGATGAACTTTTAACCTGCACGTGTTGTAGAATGTTCTAGAAAGTGTGTTGATAGAATACGTTGCACTTCTGACCTCTATGTGTTGTTGAATATTTAAAAAACGGTTTCTATGGAAAATTAAAAAGAAACTAATAGAGAGAAGTTTTGAAACCTAAAAGAATTAAGGAACTATTCTAATTTCTTCTTTACATGTATTTATGTGTGGAGCAACAAAATTATAGACACAACAGCACCAGGAAGAGGAAGAAGCAGGGAGTGTGGGGATTGGGGGAGATGGGCAGAATGGCACACATGCACAATTAAGTACAGCACAAGTATAGACAAACAATGGCCACAATGAAACACACCAACAAGGAGCACACGTCACACAACCTACCAACATCACACCACTGAACGAGCATAGAAGTGAAAACCACGCTGCATTCATATAGGATGTGTACAAAGGCCGGTCGTTGGTGTTGGGGGATGTCTGCGACTGTGGTCATCATGGATGAGATGCCCAGCACGTGGCACATGGTAGAGTTCACTGTGCGTTACGTTGCCAAACAGCTGCTCCTCCCTCCCACGAGCCCCCACACTTTTGTACGGTGCGCTGTTGTATCTCGTGCACTCGTACGGCAAAACCATTGTAAGGCCTATTCGCGCATGTCCTGTTACATTCCAACTACACCATCATAGTGCCGTTTGGAGGTGGTGCATGCCACTTTACAACATCGACTGCTGCGGCCCTTGTGGCAGGCCACACCAGAACACAGAGACACACTTACCACACTTCCTGTACACAGACATGTCCGAGATACCCCGTTCCCCTTGCCGGATAGGCACACCCCTGCGCTGACCTGTGTATCCCGGACCAACACACACCGGTTGTGCATGCAGGAGGATGCATGCGTAGCTACATGTCCAGGCTCACTGCCAACGCTGAGGTGACAGCACACTGTGATGTTGCAGGGCAACTTTATTTTTTTATTAACATATACATGAACGATAAACTAATAAACACAATTTATCAAAAATAATAAAAAACAACAAGGCGGAACTCTCCTGTGGGGACCATGGATGTCGACGACAGAGCCTGGAAAAGAAAGCACAAAATAAGGACGTGTGTAATGGGCATATCAAAGGAGAGAGACGCAGAGAAACAGAGAAGGGAAAAAAAGCCAGAGAAAAAAGAGAGGGCAGGAGAGAAAGGGAGTGAGAAAGGGAGAAGGAAGAGAGAGAGTTAGAGAAATAGAAGAAAAAGAAGGAAGAGAGAGAGAGAGAGAGAGAGAGACAGACCCTGCCGCTCCTGCGCATCCATGAGCAAATAATTACCTGATGCCACCGGAGTGTGCAGCAGTAGGCACTCCACGTGCCCGTCAAAACTCCGCGCATCCCAGATATGTCGCTGAGGCCTGAGGCATGAATGGCAGAGACCACGTCAGCTTCTTCGCGGATCTCACAGATGTCTCTGAATCCTGAGTCATGAATGGCGGAGACCACATCAACTTCTCCACGGCCCGGCAGATCTCACACATGTTGCTGAGTCCTGAGTCCTCAATGGCGGAGACCACATCAGCTTCTCCTTGGCCCGGCAGATCTCACACATGTCGCTGAGTCCCGAGTCATCAATGGCGGATACCACATCAGCTTTTTGGTGCCGCTAAGCCTGTGGAACTCAAGTCTGGGCCACGTGGTGGTAGACCACTGATGGCCAGATGCGCTTGGGGTGGCACTAACCCTGTGCATCTGAAGTCCGCGCCAAGGCGTGGGATAGCTACAATGACGCAGACAGGTCGTAGTACTGCGTCTGTGAGTCGAGCAGACGGGCCGCAGCTGTCCCTCTGCGACCCTGGGTGCGAACTGTTCATAACTCACACTATAGAAGCATTGAAAAACCATTTTGTGATTCAGTCCGTCAGCTGGCATTTGTCCGAGGCATTTGTGAAAACATATCGGAGTTCTTTCTGTGATAGATACCCCATTGACGCTGCCTCTCCCCACATCAGCAGGTAACGCACCCTCTTCCCACATTACCATCATACCCCCAACAACCTTCTTGGGCCTGGAAGTGTCCCTGTGCGGTTGGACAAAGAAGAATCTTAGTCATGTATAGATTTACATATAAAAAAAATGATTTAAAGAAAAGAACAACAAATAAGACTGAAGGGAGTCTGGTGCTGTGGTCGCTGCCATGAAGTTGTGGTCACTGCCATTCAGGACTCAGGACACAGTTACACATGTGGGATCGGCTTGTGTTAAAGAGGGTTAGTGGGACTACGTGTCGCCGGCCTTCCATATGGAAATACCCCTCACTGATCGAAGGGAGTCTGGTGCTGTGGTCGCTGCCATTCAGGACTCAGGACACAGTTACACATGTGGGATGGCTTGTGTTAAAGAGGGTTAGTGGCACCAGAAGCATTGAGACTGTATGAGCCTGTGATGATGCTTGGTGTGGACGGGCCACACTGGGAGCAATGTGTCTTGGCTACTGGAATGCGTCATGTGGAATCAGGACTCTATCTGAATTGTGAGGCCTGCTGACCGTAGTGTAGGCCAGAGGTAGCGGTGAGCAAGGGCCCACAGCTACATGCATACATTGGTGGCCCCACCGGCCTGCGTAGTGCAGGTTCAGTGGCACCACGTGTCGCTGGCCTTCCATATGCAAATACCCCTCACTAATCGATGGGAGTGTGGTGCTGTGGTCGGTGTCACGAAGTTCGGGTCACTGACGTTCAGGACTCAGGACACAGTTACACATGTGGGATCGGCTTGTGTTAAAGAGGGTTAGTGGCACCACATGTCGCCGACCTTGCATATGGAAATATGCCTCACTGATCAGAGGCAGTCTGGTGCTGTGGTCACTGTCACGGACTTGGGGTGACTGCTATTCAGGACTCAGGACACAGTTACACATGGGGGATCGACTTGTGTTAAAGAGGGTTAGTGGGACTACGTGTCGCCGGCCTTGCATATGGAAACATGTCTAACTGATCAAAGAGAGTATGCTGCTGTGGTCGCTGCCACTGACTTGGGGTTACCGCCATTCAGGACTCAGGACACAGTTTCCCATGTGGGATCGGCTTGTGTTAAAGAGGGTTAGTGGGACTAAGTGTCGCCGGCCTTGCATATTGAAATATGCCTCACTGATCGAAGGGAGTCTGGTGCTGTGGTCGCTGCCATGGACTTGGGGTCACTGCCATTCAGGACTTAGGATACAGTTCCACATGTGGGATCGGCTTGTGTTGAAGACGGTTAGGGGCACCATTTGTTGCCGGTCTTCCACAGTGTAGGCCAGAGGTAGCGGTGAGCAAGGGCTCACAGCCACGTGCATACGTTGGTGGCCCCACCGGCCTGCGCAGTGCAGGTTCAGTGGCACCACTTGTCGCCGGCCTTCCATATGGAAATACCCCTCACTGATCGAAGGGAGTCTGGTGCTGTGGTCGCTGCCATTCAGGACTCAGGACACAGTTACACATGTGGGATCGGCTTGTGTTGAACAGGGTTAGTTGGCACCACGTGTCGCCGGTCTTCCACAGTGTAGGCCGGAGGCAGCGGTCAGCAAAGGCCCACAGGCAGGTGACGTTGACTTGAGCTGCACAGATTGAGAGCATTTGGTCTTCTTAACCAATTATAGTCTCTTACACAATTTACGTCGCTACTATTCTTGAATTGTGAGCCGTGTAACCCCAGTGTAGGGCAGAGGCAGCAGTCAGGATGGGTGCACAGCCACGTGGCGTTGAGTTGAGCTGCACAGTTAGTGGCACCTGGAGTACTCAGCGTGTGTGCACCCTGCAATGATACTTGGTTCCGGCGGGCCGCACTGGGAGCAATGTGTTTTGTCTAATGAATTCTGCCTTGATGAGGCTACGTGGCGATGACTTATGGTGCCGTGAGTTAGTAGCACCTGAAGCACACAGCGTGTGCGCACCCTGCGATGATGTGTGGTCCGGGTGGGCCGCACTGGGAGCAACATGTCTTGCGAACTGGACTGCGACACCTGCAATCGCCACTGCATCTGAATTGTGAGCCCTGCTGTCTGCAGTGTAGATCGAAGGCAGTACAGACATAAGTCTGTGGTGCTGTGCCGCTGGGTTTGCAGGTGGCCTGTGTCGAGGAGGCCCGCGGTTATGGTGGCAGCCACATGCCAGGGTGAGGGCTGCCGCTGTGACAGACTTGTTGGTCTTCCCACAAGTGAACCATGCCTAGGGCCTGGCCTATTTATTCATACTCCTGCGCTGGAGTGGCGTACGTTGGAGCAGCCCACTCCGCTTCCGCTTCCAGGGGGGGGACAACACAGCTACATGACCGAGATCTTCCCCACTGCCTGAGGTAACATGGTTGCGTCCACTCTGCACTACACTACAAGTATTAATAGTATATCTCCACATGGAGAGTTTTGTGCTTTGCATAGTGAGGTCTGTGCAGCACATCAGCGTTACACTTGGCATTGGGTGCTTTATTACTGATGGGTGACTTGCCTCCTTCATATATAGTTGATTGCCACATCTCCCAACATTCAGCTATTGTGTGGCTGAGGGGCATGGCGTTTTGGGAAGGTCCGTTGTCCTGTTTTGCGCTGCCTCTATGGTAGTAGGGGGGGTGGTGCAGGGGGGAGGTTCTGGTGGTGGTGGTGCTGGGTGTTGTGGCCTTGTTGGGTGTCGGAGCTGCATGATCAGTAGGTCTATCACGTGTTGGTCTTTAGATGTGGCTGTAAGTTGGGTCTAATTCACAGAGTATATAGTCAACCTCCTTACACCAGTTAAAGGTTGATGTTAATTTGTTACTGCTAACTTGGCTTATCGCTGCTTTTTGGATCGCATTGTAGATTTGGCTGGTCGTTGAAAATATGATGAAGTGGTGTTTTTGTGTTTTGTTTTGCACGGGAACATCTACTTTGCATTTCGTTAGCGTTAGTTGTGGCTCTCGTTTGTGGCGATTTTGTTGGCGTAAGGTATGAAAGAGTGGTGAAATTTGCAGTTTTCATCAAGTGGAGAATGGGATGATAATTAAAAGACACAGAAAAAAGATAGGTTTAATGAACATTATAATTAGAAATTAGCATTTAAAAAACCTTAAAAATTCACTGAAAAAACAATAGGTTTCAGGCACGTTATAGTTAGAAATTAGCATTTAAAAAGCCTTTGAAATTCACTGAAAAAAACAGGTTTCAGGGATGTTATAGTTTGTTGGACATTTCACTCATGGAAAACCATAGAAATTCCCCTGTTATAGTTACTTGAGCTAACTATAACTCGCGCCCCCGCAATGCACTGCTGATGACGTCACATATTACATCATTCATGACATGGTCAGTGACATCACTGATGACATCATTGATGACATCATTGATGACATCACTGATGACATCACTGATGACATCATCCAGTAGATGTGTGTTTCTATAAAGTGTAAATATGTTTTATATATATATATATATATATATATATATATATATATATGCCAAGGTGTATTGAAGAATGTGATCAAGGCTTTTGGGAGGCCGAAACGCGTTATGGCGGAGGTGCAGGGCATCAAATAAATTCATTTTGCACCATAAATTGGGTTCCGCGTTCATCTGTTCTAGGTAAACTGGATGTTGGAAGGCGAAGCTGGCGATATATGTATATGTGTATATATACATACATATATTGTTTTTATACAGATACAGAGATAAATAAAATATGTAGCAAATTACCTACAAAAATATTTAAAATATTGCCAAATTAATTATACATAAAAAGTAAACAATAAACAAAAATAAGTGTTGTCTTACTAAAGCTATCTTAAATATTACATATATTTATACAAAGTTGAATACACAAGCGCATAATAATAATATATATTTAAACAATTTAAAAAAAACTATTAAACTCTAGGAATAATAAATAAACTATTCCAACTCCAATGCACACAACAGTAGGGAATGTGTTAGACTCAGGAGGGATAACATTTACTATTCCCACTCTAGTCTGTGCAACAGTAGGGGAAGCGTTGGACTTAGGAGGGGTCAAATTTACTATTCCCTCTGCAGTCTCTGCAACAGTAGGGAAAGCGTTTCACACAGGAGGGGTAAAAGTTACTATTCTCACTCCGATCTGTGCAACAGTAGGTAAAGCATTGGACTCAGGATGGGTAAAATTTTGTATTCCCACTCCGTCTGTGCAACAGTAGGGAAAGTGATGGACTCAGAAGAGGTAAAATTTACTATTTCTTCTCCAGTCTGTGCAGCAGTAGGGAGGGCGATGGACTCACAAGAGGTAAACATTACTATTCCCACTTCAGTCTGTGCAACAGTATGAAAAGCTTTGGACTTCAAACAAATAACATTATTTTAACAACTCTATTAAATACCCCAAGATATAACATTCCAAATAAAAAATTAGGGATGCATTATGATGGCGGAAGGACCGCCGCCATCATACAGAAATTCCCACCGCCAAATTAGGATGGCAGTGGGAATCCTAATGTTACCGCGGCAGACGGAAATTCCATCCGCCATGGTTCCGCAAGGTGGTCCTTTTCCACCTGCCTTGCGGAATCCAGAACCAGGGCACCGCCATAGGGATTATGGTATCCCTTTCTGCCTGTCTTTTTGCGGCAGATATCCCGCCGCAAAAAGACAGGTGGAGAGTGACTTTGGGGGCCCGTTGCATGCCCCCTCTGTGTGTGGGGGGGTGCGCTGGGGGAGTACCGCAGTTTCATGCACCATGTGGCAGGCACTCAGGAGTCCCCTACCTTCCGCACATCTTCCACAGAGCCTCTGCTGCCATCTCACCTGAGCTACGACACACCATCAATGCCACCTTCAAAGTTGGCACTTTACCCGAAGACTGGAAATGCATAGAAGTCAAACCCCTCCTCAAAAAGCATTGAGCAGACCCAACAGACCTCAAGAACTAGCGACCCATCTCTCTCCTCCCTCTCACAGCCAAAGTCACCGAGAAGATTGTCAACGTCCAACTAACGAAATTCATCGAAGAGAACTCTATCCTCGACCCCTCCCAATCCGGATTCAGCAGCAACCACAGCACTGAGACTGCCCTACTCGCCGCCACAGACAACATCCGCACCCTCTTCGACCAAGGCCACACCGCAGCCCTGATCCTACTCGACCTCTCTGCAGCCTTCGATACCGTCTCCCTCTGCACTCTCACCGCCAGACTCCACTACGCCAGCATACAGGGAACCACCTTCATCTGGCTCCACTCCTTCCTCACCTGCAGAACCCAAAGAATCAGACTTCTGCCCTTCCTCTCCGATCCCACAGAGATCAACTGCAGAGTACCCCAAGGATCATCGCTCAGCCCCATGCTCTCCTAGATCTACAAGGTCCCCTCGCCACCATCGCCGGACAGCATGGTCTCAGCATAGTATCCTATGCCGACAACACCCAGCTCATCATCTCCCTCACTAAGGACCCCCTCACGACCAGACTCAGCTTCCAGGAAGGAATGAAGGACAGCGCATCCTGGATGAGCAGCAGCTGCCTGAAGGTTAACTCAGAAAAGTCCTCGTCCTCGGCCCCTCCCCCTCTGCATGGGACATAGCCTGGTGGCCCACAGCCCTCGGCAGCCCCCCCACCCCCACGGACCATGCCTGGACCCTCAGCATCATACTTGACTCTTCCCTCACCATGGCCCGACAGATCAACGCCGTCGCCTCCATCTGCTTCAACACCCTCCACATCCTTCATAAGTCCTTCAACTGGATCCCCCCGAATCAAGAAAGACCCTCATCCACGCACTCATAACTAGCAGACTGGACTACAGAAACGCTCTCTGCACCGGGATCAACAAATCTCTGCTCCGCAAGCTCCAGACCACACAGAACACCACAGCCAGACTCATCCTCGGCATCCCTCGACACAAACACATCACCCAACACATGCGAGACCTCAGCTGGCTCCCTGTCGAGATGAGAATAACCTTCAAGTTACTCACTCATGCCTACAAATGCCTCCACAACACCGGACCCCAATATCTCTACGAAAGAATCTCCTCCCACGCACCCAAAAGGATCCTCTGATCCGCCGACCTCACCCTCGCCGAAACCCCGTGCATCTACAGAGCCAGAACGGGTGGAAGAGCCTTCTCCTACATCGTGGCAAAGACCTGGAACGAGATCCCGATCAACATCAGATGCGCTCCCACTCTGCCTATCTTCATGAAGACCCCCAAGACCTGGCTCTTCATCTGACCGGAGCCCCCCCCCCCCAGTGCCTTGAGACCCTTACAGGTGAGTAGCGTGCCTCACAACTCCCTGATTGATTGATTGGGACTTTCACACAACATGTTCCACTTAATGCCATAATGTGTTCTCTTGATGGGTGTGTACTATCTAAAAGCCACACAGCTCTTGAACATGACCAGAGACTCATCCAAAGCGATATTTTGACCTATAGCATAGATCTATGAGTAATTATCCACAAAATCATTAAGGACTGTGGAATATTGAAGAGACAGTCACAATCAGGGTGATCTCTGTAGCATTATCCACAAAATGCAAAGTAAGTAACGATCTCTGCTTCTGATTGCTGAAAAATTGGCAGCTACCACCAAGTGACTGGTAGACCAATATGGTTTTCTTAGTAATCTTATCAAAAAAATTAAATCCCAGTACTGCTTCATCTCACAAAAACCCGGTAGAGTCCACTGTATAGCTCTAGCATGTATGGCACTGGTGTCTGTGCCACATACAATTTGGTATGCTCAACAATATAATGCAAAAATATATCATTGATAAATAGTTGGATGAAACTGTTTGGAAAGAAGGTCTCTGTGTGTACTTCGCATCCTGTAACCCCACTAAAGGCAGGCAAACCACATGGTCGGCCTTTCAATAATTACAAAGGAAGCCCTTTGATCCCTGTTTGCAAGAAAGCTTTCCCATATTGCACAACAAGCATTTCCATGTCCTCCTGTAAATAAGCCACTTCATCTGCACTAGTGGTGGATTTATAAACTGATGCCTCCACTTGGACAGAAACTTCACTGCCATAATTTTCCAGCTGGGCCCTCTCAGAGCCATGTTCAGAGGCAGATTCAAAAAGCAAACCTGGGCAGTCAGCCTGCAAGCAGCCACAATGATCACTCATAAGACTGTCAACAGAACCTGACAACACAGAGTGCAGTGCTTCAAATAAGTAACCAACTGATGGATGTATCAAACAGTAAATATGAATACTGAAATATAACGATCTAAAAAGTAATACCAATACAAACCACACAATGAACCTTCTACAACATAAAATAGGCCTTTTCCTTGCCACAGACGCCTACTCTTCTCTTCACACACACAACAAGCCCCAAAGAAATCCCACTAGATTAGGAAAAAAAACATTACCCACCAAGAAACAGATTATAGCTCTTGCAAAAAGCCACACTTGAAATTTGAAGCAGAATAAAACATAAGCTAAATATACTAAAAGTACTACAGCATTTAACAAAACCACTCAAGTAGTACAATGACACAGATTGAAGTAAATATGTTTTCCCCCTTGCTTAACACACACATCTACACTAACTATAGTTCTCCCAATGCCAAAACCGCAAGTAGTGTTTGCCACACGTAAATCAAAAGCTTTGCTCTAGAATAAAAAGGGAAAAACATTACGGGCCCGATTCACAGAACTAACTTAAGACAAAATCCTAAACTTACTACCATTTTGGTATTCACAGAAGGCACTTACTCATTTTGGTATTCACAGAAGTTAGGAGTCCTAAGTTTAGGACTCCTAAATGCCTTCTGTGAACACCGAAAGTCTTAAAATTAGGATTTTTCTTAGTTTAGTAGTAGTATAGTTAGGACTCCTAACTTTAGGACTCCTAAATGCTTTCTGTGAATACCGAAAGTCTTAAAATTAGGATTTTTCTCAATTTAGTAGTAGTAAAGTTAAGACTCCTAACTTTAGGACTCCTAAATGCCTTCTGTGAATACCGAAAGCCTTAAAATTAGGATTTTCTCAGTTCAGTAGTAGTAAAGTTAGGAGTCCTAACTTTAGGACTCCTAAACTGAGAAAGATCCTAATTTTAAGACTTTCGGTATTCACAGAAGGCATTTAGGAGTCCTAAAGTTAGGACTCCTAACTTCTGTGAATACCGAAATGAGTAAGTGTCTTCTGTGAATACCAAATTAAGTAAGTGCCTTCTGTGAATACGTAAATGGTAGTAAGTTTAGGATTTTGTCTTAAGTTAGTTCTGTGAATCGGGCCCTGCGTTCACAAATACAAATGATAGGAAGACATAAAAACTGCTACATTAAAAAAATACCATGTAGACTAATATCTCAAAGCAAAAGAAAAAAGAAAAGCAAATTAAAGCATAAGAAATTACCAACATAGAAAACACATGGATAGCACAAGTACGCATGACATCTTGAATAATTCACTGCATGCGCTCTATTATCCCAAAGCCACATATTAGTGGAGTAACAAAGAAACATTGAATGGTAATACAGCCCCACAAAAACCATCGTTCACCACATAGCAGTGCCCAGAGCTACAGATTAATGCATTATGAAGTGAAGTTACCACTACAAGAGAAACAAGCGAACAGAAAAAAACACTAACAAACATGAAAGAGAAGATGCAGCTTAATAAAATTGTACATTTAGATTCACAGCATTCCAAATACTGTAACCGTCTCAACCCTTCCCAATCGGAATTCTGCAGCGACCACAGTACCAGACAGCCCTCATCATCACCACGGATGACATACGACCCTCAATGAACCAATGGGAGACAGTAATGCTGATCCTCCTAGACCTCTCAGCAGCATTCAATTCAGTCTCTCACCACACACTCATTGCTAGGCAGCATGACATTGGTATCTAGGGAGTAGGAGCGGCCACTAGGTAAATTTTGTGGTGGTGCAGGGAGGTGGGGGAGAATTACAAAATAATAAAGAATAAAAGCTCACTTACCTGTCGGTCACCGCCTCTCCTCCATCCTCTTCTGTAGTATCCTGGAAGCAGGAAGCACACAGGCTCCCAGACTCCTCTAGCTAATCACAACGCTGCTGTCACCAGCATGACAGCAGCATTGTGATTGGTCTGAGCACCCTAGTTCGACACTCAGACAGGGAGTGAGAACCTTTGCATGTTATCCACCCATCTTTGCCATAGTGTGTGGTGAGAAACTGAATTGAAGGCTGACCAAATCATCATTGGCACTTATGGTGCAGCAACAACTGTTCTCCCCAGCGAGGACAGCCAAGCCCCGCCCTGTAGTAACCTGGCTCGGGCTGCATACGAAAATTGAAATAATAATAACGTAATGTTATTAACATTGCTTTATTATTTTATTTTTCCTTTGAACTCAGTGGGGCGATGCTCTTCCTCCTTAGCAGAGGAGCCGCAGCTGCCAAGGATCCGCTCTCAGATGTGGATTGCCTCATTCCTCACCGGACAAACCCAGAAGGTCCACGTACCCCCCTTTCCCCTCCGAACCCAAAAAACATCTGGGAAGTACCACAAGGATCCTCGCTCAGCCCCACCTTCTTCAACACTTTCATGACCCCACTAGCCAGTATTGTCAAAAGCAATGGATTCAACATCATATCATAGGCTGACGACACACAGTTCATCCTCTCCCTCTCCAAAGACATCCCCAACACCCAGACCAACCTCTGCAAATGCATGACAAACATCGCCAACTGGATGAGGGACAACTATCTGAAGCTTAACACAGACAAGACAGAGATACTGATCTTCTGCAACAAAAACTCCCCGTGGGATGCCTCCTGGTGGCCCATTGAGCTGGGACCCACTCCAACCTTTACTGACCATGCCAGAGTTCTAGGCATCATCCTGACAACATGTTAACCATGAAAGCCCAGATCAACTCCATCTGCTCCTCCTGCTTCTTCATCCTATGACTGCTTCACAAGATCTTCAAATTGCTTGTTCTAAACTCCAGATGCATCATAACTAAGGCTCCCGGTTTTCCGTTTAAACGGATTTTTACATATAAATACAGACGGAAAACCTTTTGGTTTTTGTCTGTATTTATATATAGAAACGGGAAATACTTACAAAACAGATGCTCCTGCCGCCTCTGTGCTCCTCTATAAAATCTGAGTGAGAGGTGCACAGGGGCTGCTGAAAGAAGTCTTAAACTGCTGCCCTCAAACTGCCACTCCGAAGAGGGGTGAACAAGTGCAGCTGGGAGTGCCGTGTCTATAGAGACCCTCCAGGACCCCTCACAGCGGTGGTCAGGCAAGGTGTAAATTGTAGGAGCAATGCAAGCAGCCGATGTCCATTAAGAGGTGTGAAAACACCCCAGGACATCGGCTGAAGCCCCAGCAAACTTTTGTTTTTGTTGTTGTATGGGAGGGGGAAGGAGGTTGATGTGGCAGGGCACGGAGGGGGTCAAAGGGAAGAGCATTAAGAACACCATTTATTTTAAAATATAGTAGATTGTTGAAGGTGGAGCGACGGTCACTTTAAACAGAGGGATGGGTCCTAGAGGGATTGAGGCACCCCTGGCAGGAACCCAAGATTGCGGCTCCCAAGACGGATTGAGTGAGCTCAGATATGCCATGCAACGCCGGCGATTTTCAAGCGAGGTGAGCCCAACACTCATACCTCATATCCATACCACACAGGGTGAGCAAGAGTGGGGCATGTGATGGCAACGAAATCCAGCGGGTCTAATAGATAGGTGGTTCCATTCCAGGATTTCCGGGCCATAATTATTGGATATTGCTCTTGTCTCCATAGGCCCTAGGTGCTAGCTGGGCCGGCTTTAGGGCTTTTGAAGCACCTGTTGCAGCGTTTCTTTCCGCCTGCAAATACCAGGCCTCACATAAGTCAAGAAAACTCGTGTGATTAATTATCTTCCTGGAGAGAGATCAGCGTTTTGTATAGTTGAGGTTTTGACTTCGGTGAAGTTAGTGCAGAGGGTTAATATGCCTGCTGCAAAGAACTTGTATCAAGTAGATTACAGAGTGCGTATGATGTAAACAGGTCAGCAGATTACTGCTTTCAAAAGAGACATCCTTTTGTTACTTGCAATTTATAACTTAAAGTCCTAATATACAACAGTGAGCTATTAACTTTCATCCCGGAACTGCATACACACTGCAAAGTATACATTATTAGAACATTGATTAATGTTGCAAAAAGGGTTCATTTGGCTAGAAATCGATTCTTATTTTATTAAAGAAAACTCCCAACTATGCTGTCTCTTTTTCGACTCTGCGTTTGTGCTTCTCCACACCAAGCACTCTTAAACTATACTGCCTACCAGTATGGGTGACATGTGACTCCTACACTTTCAGTCCTTTGGCTTAAGTAACATTTCCTATACACTGATTTACACTTGTATGATTGATTGTCTCTGTGTAATGTGTGTGTGATGCAAAGTGCTCGGACACCCTACACTGGTATGAGTGGCGCTATATAACTAATTCAATGCATCTGAGAGAGTGTGGTTATGGTGACTTGGTCACTGTTAAAGGGTGCTAGTGAGAGAATCTGTGGTGGAAGTGGTCATGGGGGGGAGCCAACAAACATTGTCGCACAGGGCGCCACCAGCACTAAAGCCGGCCCTGGGTGCTAGAGGTTTCACTTCTCAGGGTAGTGATGGGGAGGGCCTCCCCTCGCTGATCAGCCACCAGACAGGAGAGCATGCTTTCCCTCAGTAGGGCCATAGGGGTGGAACGATCTGGGGTGAGAGGGCGGCATGCCTCATCAGGGTAGGAAGAAACTTGCCTGCACTCTCAAAGGAAGGCAGGGACGCTCCTAATGTGAATAATGCATTTAGCATAGGATCCAATAAAAAAAAAAACAGCTATAACAACCTAGTGCAAGTGTGCATGTCAATTTAAATAAATGTGGTAAAATACTAGTTTCAGCCTCTTTTTTTCTTACGACAAAAATAAATGTGGATAAATACAGATAAAATGACCAAAAATTAAATATGGATAAATACAGACGGAAATGTGAGAAAAATAAATACCATAAAACCGGGAGCCCTAATCATAACCCAGACTCTCATCATCAGCCAACTGAGTTACGGGAACGCTCTCTATGCAGGGATCTTAGCCCAGCTCCTCTAAAGACTATGAACCATACGGAATGCCATCGCCGGAGTAGTCCTGGACCTACCCCGGCAAACCCACATCACCCACCCACCTTAGGAATCTCCACTGGCGCCCCATCCATCAAAGATGTCAGTTCAAGCTCTTGACACACACATTGAAGGCTCTACACAAATGCGACCCCACCTACATGATCCAACCATCCCACTAGTCACATCCACTCTGCCTCCCTTTCGATGCCCCCTTATTTGACCTTCCAGAAGCAGAGGTCACTCCTTCTCCTACTTTGCAGATAAGTCCTGGAACGAACTTCCCCTACATCTCCGGATAACCCCATCTCTGTTGGAATTACACAGAGCCCTGAAGACCTGGCTCTTCGGCTGATCACCTGTACCCTGCCAGTGCCTGGATACCCTTGTGGGTGACAAGCAGCGCCTCACACATTGACTAATCGATTGATTGATTGTTATAGACCCAAACTTCCTACTGTATTAGACGAATCAGTTCTCAGATCACAGAGTAACTGCCTCTGGGTAGGACAGCAGGATGGTAAGTACTGGGATAAGGAAAAGAGAATTGGAGTAATAAGTACTCACCACCTTTCTTGCCCCATTTCTTACTCTGAGGATAGACCAACAGCCTGACTGTTGAGATCAAGAACACAATGCACAAAGACATACCAGCCAAGTGAAGCTAGGTCATGCCAAACAAAATATAGAAAAGGTATGTGAGAACATAGAAAAGCAGGGCAAGAAAACCAAGAGCAGGACACATGATTGAAATGTTGAGAATGCCTTCAAGTTAACCTGCACATCCTGAAACCTGAGTTGGAATGGATCATTGTCGGAAAGTGGATTATTAGTTGGGGTGGGCAAGTGTTAACCTCAAAGGATAAGGCCGCCACATGCTGGATGTCACATAAATGAAATTTAAAAAACCTGTCTCACATTCTGACAGAACGTTACTGTTATTAGGGACTTTTCCGTTTCATGTACTTTCCCCCGTCCCGAATTGGACTAGTAGGGGACCTCCCTTTCTTTCTCTACTTCATGTACGGCAGTAGCCAGCAGTTGCTTGCTCTTTCTTAGTTCATTGTTCCTGTACTCCTCTAGTAGGAGTTTTGCCCCAAATTACTCTTAATTACTCAAGCTGGTATAATTGCATAATTGTAGTAATTTTGCATCACAAGTATAATGCATAATTACTGAAATTACTCTGATTACTCTGACATAAATAAAATTCCTCCCAGGTCTAGTTACTAATTTACTAGTAACAGAAAATCAGTTACTGGGGCTTCCTCAAAGTTCCTCTCCCTTCGTCTGCCGTGGAAAACTCGGTACGGTTCATTTAGAGGACAAGGTTAGACTATCTCTATTGCTTTGGCTGTCTTGTCTGGATGTACGAATCTCGCTACTGCTTTAAATTGCAATATTATAGTTGATTGTATGAGAATGAAAAGGTATTTAAAGATTCCTTGGTTCAGTTCTCTAAATAAATTATGTGAATATCTGGGCAGGTCAGACTTATATTTCCAACCATTGCGCATCACTGACAAGGAGAAGTCATGACTTAAAAAAGAGTACCCCAGCCTTTTTGTAGTGTGCAGAGAACATGAGGGACTTAATAAATCCCTTCTTAGAAATTAGATCCTTGGTTAAGTTGTGTGGATTCATAAAATAAAGTCTTTCCTTACTGTATTTTACCCCTTGTATGCCCATGACGAGCTGGACTCGTCATGGAGCACAGTTGCGCTGTGCCCATGACGAGTCCAGCTCGTCATGAGGCATACCCTAGGGAATCCCTCTGGTGCGGGCACCAGAGGGATTCCCTTTCTGCCAAAATAGCCTCGGGAGCTGGGGAAGAGCTTCCCCAGCTCCCGAGGCCCCCCTCCTTTCACTGTAATGACGATCGGCGCGCACGTCGCGCCGACGTCATTACAGTGAAAGTGAAACTGAAATGAGCCAAGAGGCTCATTTCAGTTTCTCTTTCTACGTGCTCAGGGGGCTATCTCAGCCCCCTGAGCACGTAGAAAGACGGGAGAGGTATCATTGGAAAGGGGAGAATCTCCCCTTTCCAACGGTACCCCTCCTCAGTGGATCCCTGCTTGGGGATCGCCACAGGAGGGCGATCCCCAAGCAGAGATCCACCCACTAGGCACCAGGGAGGGGGGAGCGGCCCCTTGGGCAAGGGCCTTTGCTCCCCCATGAAACTTTGGCAAAATTTAGTCTTTTTGCCCCCCCGGGGGGGCAAAAAGCCCACTAGACCCCAGGGAATTTTTTTAGCAATAAAAATAGGGGTGGGGGCTGCCCAAAACGGGCAGGCCCATGCCCCCACCCTACCCCCCAATTACTACAGTCTTTCTGCCCCCCCCCCGGGGGGCAGATGGGGCATTGGCCCCTAATCTGCCCCTTCGGGGGGGCAGAAAGCCCACTAAACACCAGGGATTAGTTTTTAGTTTTTTTTAGGGTGGGGGCTGCCCGCAACGGGCAAGCCAATGCCCCCACCCACCTGCCACCATTACAGCCTTTCTGCCCCCCCCGGGGGGCAGATGGGGCATCGGCCTCCAATCTGCCCCCCCGGGGGGGCAAAAAGCCCACTAGACCCCAGGGAATTTTTTTTGCAATAAAAATAGGGGTGGGGGCTGCCCAAAACGGGCAGGCCCATGCCCCCACCCCACCCCCCAATTACTACAGTCCTTCTGCCCCCCCGGGGGCAGATGGGGCATTGGCTCCTAATCTGCCCCTTCGGGGGGGCAGAAATCCCACTAAACACCAGGGATTAGTTTTTAGTTTTTTTTAGGGTGGGGGCTGCCCGCAACGGGCAAGCCAATGCCCCACCCACCTGCCACCATTACAGCCTGTCTGCCCCCCCTGGGGGGCAGATGGGGCATCGGCCCCCAATCTGCCCCCCGGGGGGGCAAAAAGCCCACTATACACCAGGGAATTGTAAAAAAAAAAAAAATAGGGATGGGGGCTGCCCAAAACGGGCAGGCCCATGCCCCCACCCCCCAATTATCATAGTCTTTCTGCCCCCCCGGGGGGTAGATGGGGCATTGGCCCCTATTCTGCCCCTTCGGGGGGGGGGGGCAGAAAGCCCACTATACACCAGGGATTTTTTTCAGTTTGTTTTAGGGTGGGGGCTGCCCGAAACAGGCACGCCAATGCCCCCACCCACCTGCCACCATTACAGCCTTTCTGCCCCCCCTGGGGGGCAGATGGGGCATTGGCCCCCAATCTGCCCCCCGGGGGGGGCAAAAAGACCACTAGACACCAGGGAATTTTACAAAAAATAAAAATAGGGATGGGGGCTGCCCAAAACGGGCAGGCCCATACCCCCACCCCACCCTGCCCCACCCCACCGCTCAATTATTACAGTCTTTCTGCCTCCCCCGGGGGGCAGATGGGGCATTGGCCCCTAATCTGCCCCTTCGGGGGGAGCAGAAAGCCCACTAAACACCAGGGATTTTGTTTGCGCAATTGTTTTTAGGGTGTGGGCTGCCCGAAACGGGCACGCCAATGCCCCCACCCTCCCTCCCACAAAAATGACAGTCTTTCTGCCCCCCAGGAGGCAGATGGGAGCTGTAGCCCCCAATCTGGCCCCCCCTGGGGGCGCAGAATGCCCACTAGAAACCATGGATTTTTTTGTTTTATTAGTGTAGGGGTATGGGCTCCCCAAAATGGGCATGACAATACCCCACCCTATCCCCAGAGAAATTCCAGTCTTTCTGCCCCCCCGGGAGGGCAGATGGTGGCAGTGGCCTCTGATCTTCCCCCTGGGGGGGCAGAAAGCGCACTAGGCGCCAGCGAGTACGCAGGCTTTTTTTATGCGTGGGGGTGGGGGCTGCCTAAATGGTCATACCAATGCCCACACCCCCACAAAAAACTAGCCACAGTCTTTCTGCCCCTTTAGGGGCATATCAGGATGAAACCCCCTTCCCCGATTCCCCCCCCAGGGTGGCAGAAAGGAGACCCGGGGGAACGCTGGGTGGTAGGAAATTTGTGTCAGCCCTGGGATGCTTCAACTTTCCCACACAAAAATGTGTGAAAAAGGTGATTTTTTCAGCTAAATTTGAGGTTTGCAGGGCATTCTGGGTAAGGAAACGTTGGGGGATCCACGCAAGCCATACCTCCCTGGAATCCCCCGGGTATCTACTTTTCAGAAATGTGTGGGTTTGGTAGGTTCCCCTAGGTGGCCCCTGAGCACTGGCCAAAAACCCAGGTGACCCCACTTGCAAAACCAGGTCGTTTTGAGGTAGGCAATTTTCATGTCGCCTCAATACGTTTTGGGGCCTTGCCTGTCGCGAGTACTTG
Organism: Triturus cristatus; assembly: GCF_964204655.1. NCBI lineage: Eukaryota > Metazoa > Chordata > Amphibia > Caudata > Salamandridae > Triturus > Triturus cristatus. Next base: position 1,015,289,454 of record NC_140581.1, read on the forward strand.
GGCCTCCCACACGAGTGAGGCACCATTTTTATCAGGAGACCCGGGGGAATGCTGGGTGGTAGGAAAATTGTGTCAGCCCAGTGATGCCTCAACTTTCCCACACAAAAATGTGTGAAAAAGGTGATTTTTTCAGCTAAATTTGAGGTTTGCAGGGCATTCTGGGTAAGGACACGTTGGGGGATCCATGCAAGCAATACCTCCCTGGAATTCCCCGGGTGTCTAGTTTTCAGAAATGTGTGGGTTTGGTAGGTTCCCCTAGGTGGCCGCCGAGCACCGGCCAAAAACCCAGGTGACCCCCTTACAAAACCAGGTCGTTTTGAGGTAGGCAATTTTCATGTCGCCTCAATACGTTTTGGGGCCTTGCCTGTCGCGGGTACTTGGGCCTCCCACACGAGTGAGGCACCGTTTTTATCAGGAGACCCGGGGGAACGCTGGGTGGTAGGAAATTTGTGTCAGCCCGGGGTTGCCTCAACTTTCCCACACAAAAATGTGTGAAAAAGGTGATTTTTCAGCTAAATTTGAGGTTTGCAGGGCATTCTGGGTAAAGAAACGTTGGGGGATCCACGCAAGCCATACCTCCCTGGAATTCCCCGGGTGTCTAGTTTTCAGAAATGTGTGGGTTTGGTAGGTTCCCCTAGGTGGCCGCCGAGCACCGGCCTAAAACCCAGGGGACCCCCCTTGCAAAACCAGGTAGTTTTGAGGTAGGCAATTTTCATGTCTCCTCAATACATTTTGGGGCCTTGCCTGTCGCGGGTACTTGGGCCTCCCACACAAGTGAGGCACCGTTTTTATCGGGAGACCCGGGGGAACGCTGGGTGGTAGGAAATTTGTGTCAGCCCGGTGATGTCTCAACTTTCCCACACAAAAATGTGTGAAAAAGGTGATTTTTTCAGCTAAATTTGAGGTTTGCAGGGCATTCTGGGTAAGGAAACGTTGGGGGATCCACGCAAGCCATACCTCCCTGGAATCCCCCGGTTGTCTAGTTTTCAGAAATGTGTGGGTTTGTAGGTTTCCCTAGGTGGCCGCCGAGCACCGGCCAAAAACCCAGGTGACCCCCCTTGCAAAACCAGGTCGTTTCGAGGTAGGCAATTTTCATGTCGCCTCAATACGTTTAGGCGCCTTACCTGTCGCGGGTACTTGGGCCTCCCACACGAGTGAGGCACCATTTTTATCGGGAGACCCAGGGGAACGCTGGGTGGTAGGAAATTTGTGTCAGCCCGGTGATGCCTCAACTTTCCCACACAAAAATGTGTGAAAAAGGTGATTTTTTCAGCTAAATTTGAGGTTTGCAGGGCATTCTGGGTAAGGAAACGTTGGGGGATCCACGCAAGCCATACCTCCCTGGAATCCCCCGGGTGTCTAGTTTTCAGAAATGTGTGGGTTTGGTAGGTTCCCCTAGGTGGCCGCCGAGCACCGGCCAAAAACCCAGGTGACCCCCCTTGCAAAACCAGGTCGTTTTGAGGTAGGCAATTTTCATGTCGCCTCAATACATTTTGGGGCCTTGCCTGTCGCGGGTACTTGGGCCTCCCACACGAGTGAGGCACCGTTTTTATCGGGAGACCCGGGGGAACGCTGCGTGGTAGGAAATTTGTGTCAGCCCGGTGATGCCTCAACTTTCCCACACAAAAATGTGTGAAAAAGGTGATTTTTTCAGCTAAATTTGAGGTTTGCAGGGCATTCTGGGTAAGGAAACGTTGGGGGATCCACGCAACCCATACCTCCCTGGAATCCCCCGGGTGTCTAGTTTTCAGAAATGTGTGGGTTTGGTAGGTTCCCCTAGGTGGCCGCCGAGCACCCGCCAAAAACTCAGGTGACCCCCCTTGCAAAACCAGGTCGTTTCGAGGTAGGCAATTTTCATGTCGCCTCAATACGTTTAGGCGCCTTGCCTGTCGCGGGTACTTGGGCCTCCCACACGAGTGAGGCACCATTTTTCTCGGGAGACCCGGGGGAACGCTGGGTGGTAGGAAATTTGTGTCAGCCCGGTGATGCCTCAACTTTCCCACACAAAAATGTGTGAAAAAGGTGATATTTTCAGCTAAATGTGAGGTTTGCAGGGCATTCTGGGTAAGGAAACGTTGGGGGATCCATGCAAGCCATACCTCCCTGGAATCCCCCGGGTGTCTAGTTTTCAGAAATGTGTGGGTTTGGTAGGTTCCCCTAGGTGGCCGCCGAGCACCGGCCAAAAACCCAGGTGACCCCCCTTGCAAAACCAGGTCGTTTCGAGGTAGGCAATTTTCATGTCGCCTCAATACGTTTAGGCGCCTTGCCTGTCGCGGGTACTTTGGCCTCCCACACGAGTGAGGCACCATTTTTATCGGGAGACCTGGGGGAACGCTGGGTGGTAGGAAATTTGTGTCAGCCCGGTGATGCCTCAACTTTCCCACACAAAAATGTGTGAAAAAGGTGATTTTTTTCAGCTAAATTTGAGGTTTGCAGGGCATTCTGGGTAAGGAAACGTTGGGGGATCCACGCAAGCCATACCTCCCTGGAATCCCCCGGGTGTCTAGTTTTCAGAAATGTGTGGGTTTGGTAGGTTCCCCTAGGTGGCCGCCGAGCACCGGCCTAAAACCCAGGGGACCCCCCTTGCAAAACCAGGTAGTTTTGAGGTAGGCAATTTTCATGTCGCCTCAATACATTTTGGGGCCTTGCCTGTCGCGGGTACTTGGGCCTCCCACACAAGTGAGGCACCGTTTTTATCGGGAGACCCGGGGGAACGCTGGGTGGTAGGAAATTTGTGTCAGCCCGGTGATGTCTCAACTTTCCCACACAAAAATGTGTGAAAAAGGTGATTTTTTCAGCTAAATTTGAGGTTTGCAGGGCATTCTGGGTAAGGAAACGTTGGGGGATCCACGCAAGCCATACCTCCCTGGAATCCCCCGGTTGTCTAGTTTTCAGAAATGTGTGGGTTTGTAGGTTTCCCTAGGTGGCCGCCGAGCACCGGCCAAAAACCCAGGTGACCCCCCTTGCAAAACCAGGTCGTTTCGAGGTAGGCAATTTTCATGTCGCCTCAATACGTTTAGGCGCCTTACCTGTCGCGGGTACTTGGGCCTCCCACACGAGTGAGGCACCATTTTTATCGGGAGACCCAGGGGAACGCTGGGTGGTAGGAAATTTGTGTCAGCCCGGTGATGCCTCAACTTTCCCACACAAAAATGTGTGAAAAAGGTGATTTTTTCAGCTAAATTTGAGGTTTGCAGGGCATTCTGGGTAAGGAAACGTTGGGGGATCCACGCAAGCCATACCTCCCTGGAATCCCCCGGGTGTCTAGTTTTCAGAAATGTGTGGGTTTGGTAGGTTCCCCTAGGTGGCCGCCGAGCACCGGCCAAAAACCCAGGTGACCCCCCTTGCAAAACCAGGTCGTTTTGAGGTAGGCAATTTTCATGTCGCCTCAATACATTTTGGGGCCTTGCCTGTCGCGGGTACTTGGGCCTCCCACACGAGTGAGGCACCGTTTTTATCGGGAGACCCGGGGGAACGCTGCGTGGTAGGAAATTTGTGTCAGCCCGGTGATGCCTCAACTTTCCCACACAAAAATGTGTGAAAAAGGTGATTTTTTCAGCTAAATTTGAGGTTTGCAGGGCATTCTGGGTAAGGAAACGTTGGGGGATCCACGCAACCCATACCTCCCTGGAATCCCCCGGGTGTCTAGTTTTCAGAAATGTGTGGGTTTGGTAGGTTCCCCTAGGTGGCCGCCGAGCACCCGCCAAAAACTCAGGTGACCCCCCTTGCAAAACCAGGTCGTTTCGAGGTAGGCAATTTTCATGTCGCCTCAATACGTTTAGGCGCCTTGCCTGTCGCGGGTACTTGGGCCTCCCACACGAGTGAGGCACCATTTTTCTCGGGAGACCCGGGGGAACGCTGGGTGGTAGGAAATTTGTGTCAGCCCGGTGATGCCTCAACTTTCCCACACAAAAATGTGTGAAAAAGGTGATATTTTCAGCTAAATGTGAGGTTTGCAGGGCATTCTGGGTAAGGAAACGTTGGGGGATCCACGCAAGCCATACCTCCCTGGAATCCCCCGGGTGTCTAGTTTTCAGAAATGTGTGGGTTTGGTAGGTTCCCCTAGGTGGCCGCCGAGCACCGGCCAAAAACCCAGGTGACCCCCCTTGCAAAACCAGGTCGTTTCGAGGTAGGCAATTTTCATGTCGCCTCAATACGTTTAGGCGCCTTGCCTGTCGCGGGTACTTGGGCCTCCCACACGAGTGAGGCACCATTTTTATCGGGAGACCTGGGGGAACGCTGGGTGGTGGGAAATTTGAGTGAGCCCGGTGATGCCACAACTTTCCCTCACAAAAATGAGTGAAAAATGTGATTTTTTCAGCTAAAATTGAGGTTTGCAGGGGATTCTGGGTAAGGAAACATGGGGGGGTCCACGCAAGCCATGCCTCCCTGGAAGCACACGTGTGTCTAGTTTTAAAAAATGTATAGGTTTGCTAAGTTTCCCAAGGTGCCCGCAGAGCTAGGGTTCAAAAACTACAGCTAGACATTTTGCCAAAAAAGGGTCATTTTTCACTGCGAAATTGAGGTGTGACCACGATGCGTTTTGTGCCGTTTCCTGTTGTGGGCACTAGGCCGACCCACACAAGTGAGGTACCGTTTTTCTCGTAAGACTTTGGGGAACGCAGGGTGGGTGGAAATTTGTGGATCCACGCAGATTCCGGTACTTTCCAACACAGAAATGTGGGGAAAATGTGTTTTTTTTGTCAATTTTTTAGGTTTGCAAGGGATTCTGGGTAACAGACCCTGGTGGGAGGCAGTCAAGTCACCCCATCCTGGATTCCCCTGGGTGTCTAGTTTTAAAAAATGTATAGGTTTGCTAGGTTTCCCAAGGTGCCCGCAGAGCTAGGGTTCAAAAACTGCAGCTAGACATTTTGCCAAAAAAGGGTCATTTTTCACTGCGAAATTGAGGTGTGACCACGTTGCGTTTTGCGCCGTTTCCTGTCGCGGGCACTAGGCCGACCCACACAAGTGAGGTACTGTTTTTCTCGTAAGACTTTGGGGAACGCGGGGTGGGTGGAAATTTGTGGATACATGCAGATTCCGGAACTTTCCACCACAGAAATGTGGGGACAATGTGTTTTTTTTGTCAATTTTTTAGGTTTGCAAGGGATTCTGGGTAACAAACCCTGGTGGGAGGCAGTCAAGTCACCCCATCCTGGATTCCCCTGGGTGTCTAGTTTTCAAAAATGTATAGGTTTGCTAGATTTCCCAAGGTGCCCGCAGAGCTAGGGTTCAAAAACTACAGCTAGACATTTTGCCAAAAAAGGGTAATTTTTCACTGCGAAATTGAGGTGTGACCACGTTGCGTTTTGCGCCGTTTCCTGTCGCGGGCACTGGGCCGACCCACACAAGTGAGGTACTGTTTTTCTCATAAGACTTTGGGGAACGTGGGGTGGGTGAAAATTTGTGGATCCACGCAGATTCCGGAACTTTCCACCACAGAAATGTGGGGAAAATGTGTTTTTTTTGACAATTTTTTAGGTTTGCATGGGATTCTGGGTAACAGACCCTGGTGGAAGGCAGTCAAGTCACCCCATCCTGGATTCCCCTGGGTGTCTAGTTTTCAAAAATGTATAGGTTTTCTAGGTTTCCCAAGGTGCCCGCCGAGCTAGGGTTCAAAAACTACAGCTAGACATTTTGCCAAAAAAGGGTCATTTTTCACTGCGAAATTGAGGTGTGACCACGTTGCGTTTTTCCCCGTTTCCTGTTGTGGGCACTAGGCCGACCCACACAAGTGAGGTACCGTTTTTCTCGTAAGACTTTGGGAAACGAGGGGTGGGTGGAAATTTGTGGATCCATGCAGATTCCGGAACTTTCCACCACAGGAATGTGGGAAAAATATGTTTTTTTTTGTCAATTTTTTAGGTTTGCAAGGGATTCTGGGTAACAGACCCTGGAGGGAGGCAGTCAAGTCTCCCCATCCTGGATTCCCCTGGGTGTCTAGTTTTCAAAAATGTATAGGTTTGCTAGGTTTCCCAAGGTGCCCGCAGAGCTAGGGTTAAAAAACTACAGCTAGACATTTTGCCAAAAAAGGGTCATTTTTCACTGCGAAATTGAGGTGTGACCACGTTGCGTTTTGCGCCGTTTCCTGTCGCGGGCACTAGGCCGACCCACACAAGTGAGGTACCGTTTTTCTCGTATGACTTTGGGGAACGCAGGGTGGGTGGAAATTTGTGGTTCCACGCAGATTCCGGAACTTTCCACCACAGAAATATGGGGAAAATGTGTTTTTTTTGACAATTGTTTAGGCTTGCAAGGGATTCTGGGTAACAGACCCTGGTGGGAGGCAGTCAAGTCACCCCATCCTGGATTCCCCTGGGTGTCTAGTTTTCAAAAATGTATAGGTTTGCTAGGTTTCCCAAGGTGGCCGCAGAGGTAGGGTTCAAAAACTAGAGCTAGGCACTTTGCCAAAAAAGGGTAAATTTTCACTGCGATATTGAGTTGTGACCACGTTGCGTTTTGCACCGTTTCCTGTCGCGGGCACTATGCCTACCCACACAAGTGAGGTACCATTTTTATCGGGAGACTTAGGGTAATTCCGATTTGTAAAGGAACTGTTATTATCTATTGACTTTCGATGCATTTCTGCCTTCCAAATGAAAGATATTGTGTAAAAAAGAAGTCCTTCTAAAAAATGACTGATAATTCTCATGCTAGTATGAGTATTCCCAATTTCAGAAATGTGCAAATAGCTACTGTTTCTAAACTCTATATTTTGTTCCCATTTCAGAAATACATAGGTGACTTTCATACCGATTTTCCATGTACACATTTTTACAGAATAATTACTATATACCCGGTACATAATAAAAAACCATTGCAAGTTGCTGCTCAGTTTTTGGCTCTAGGTTCGTCTGGTTCTTGGTGAACCTACAAGTCCTATATATCCCCACAACCGGTAATGTCCAGCGGATGTAATGGTATATTGCTTTCAAAGAGCTGTCATAATTAGAAGAAGTTACAGGTGAAAACGTTGACACAAAAGGCTGTTTTTTTCAACTAATTTTCAATTTATCCTATATTTAACTGTTAGTTTCTATAAAAAAAACCTTGATGGATCTACACAAATGACCCCTTGCTGAATTCAGAATTTTGTCTTCTTCGCGAAAATGTATAGCTTTCCAGGATCCATTATTGCTTTTGTGCCCATTTCTGCCATTAACTGGAAGAAGGTCAAAAGCACAAAAAATAGCAAAATTAGGCTACGTCCCAGAAAAATGCCAAAACTGTGTAAAAGATTTTGGGTTTCTGACAAAAGTCTGGTATCCCCAAAAAGCTGGGAAAATTGTGATTTCAACCCCACAAACCCTTTTTTGATAACATTTGCAGGGAAAAACCCAGATGCTTTCATTTGCAGCCCGTTTTTCCAATTTTTCCGAAAAAAACAACATTTTGCTGTATTTTGGCTCATTTCTGTGACCCCTCTAGGAGAATCCACAAACCTTGAGTACCTTTAGAATCCCATTGGGTGTCAAAGGTAATAGCGCTCATATGGTAATCACCTGCTATTGTTCTACTATATCCAACCTTCTGGTGCATCCATAAAGATTTTGGGGAAGGGAACACCCTACTTCCCTAAACTCAATCCAAAGGATTGATCAAACAATTAAACAGACTTTTCGGAGCACACAGCTTATACAACGCTATTCAGCAATGTAAGTAAAGCACCAATCCAAACACAATTCAATTGAATCCTAATAATCGTCTTCTTTTAATTCCGTTAATTCCAATCCCTTGTGCCAACGCGATTCGCCGAGGTTGGGATAAAACCTACGGCTTCCTCAGGGCTGGAAATAATACAAAGTGCACATTTGTAATCACACAATATGGCATTAATTCATATGCCATAATACCCAACTTATGACATCTATGTGCAGAGGACTATTCAAACCTATATTTGTGCGGAACAAGTTCAATATACATTGTCATTTACATTATTATTCAAATATAGGTTACGCCAATCACATGAAAGGGACATTTAAATTCATTCAATTTGTGGACTTAAATCACTTAGTTTGAAATCCAGTAGTGCACGAACTGTTGTGAACCACTCTAAGTCTGTTGCCTAAACCCAAGTGCATGTTAAGTTTATATAACCCATGTGTAGGTAAAGGATAAATTCATTTGCGTCATGTTGGCGCCAATACCTTTAATTTCTCAAGAGCTTGTCTGTGTTCCGAATATAATACAAAAAAGACATTGCAAAGAATGATTATTGTGACGTTGAGGGATACACAAGGCAAGAATATACTAATTAACAAGTATGCATATCAGCCAATAACTTCATCGACAAGAATCCTACCTCTGAAAGTATCCGTTCATGTAGTATCCAAAATTACCAATGTTTCAGCTCTAAGTAAGATCAATAATCAACTATTTAGTATCCATCCGTGCGGTATCCACCATTGAGATTTCTTCCAAAATCAACGACGCTTCTGCTCTAAATAAACCAATATTCGACCCTTTAGTGTCAATAAATCACATATTAATCAGACTCGTATTCAATTATAAACAATTGTTTCTTTACCTTATCATAGAATCAACCTGAGCTTATCCTTTCCAAATGTTATTCTGTTTTGTTATTTTAGCGTCCCAATCGTAGCGTCCCAATCCTTATAATCCGATTTAAATTATCCAGACATCTAAAAATAAACAAAAGTAGTATCGTCTATTATTTTGTAATCTTCTAAGCCTCCTGCTATGAAGCCTATACCCGACAGACTAACCGCATCTTACCTCTTCGTGCCTTCACATCAACGAACCCGAGTACAGGTGAAGAACACCGTCTTCCGGGTTTACGGAGCTCTTATTAGTCTAAACATAAAGAAAGGACTATGCCGTTCCATTTTAAGCGCCATCTTAACCTAGTGTTACCCGTTCCTCGTTATGTCTCCTAATATTCCTAATTGTCTATATTTCAAGACCCATATTTCGGTAAAGAAGAATTCAACTTAGGCACCACAACTCGGTCATAAGGATATATTCCTTTATCCAATACGCTCTCAGCACTGATGGCTTTAAGGACTATGTCGTTCCATTTTGAGCGCCACCTTAACCTAGTGTTACCCGTTCCTCGTTATGTCTCCTAGTATTCCTAATTGTCTATATTTCAAGACCCATTTTTCGGTAAAGAAGAATTCAACTTAGGCACCACAACTCGGTCATAAGAATACATTCCTTTATCCAATATGCTCTCAGCACTGATGGCTTTAAGGTAATCGAGAAAGGACTAAGTCAGTCCATCTCCCGGGCGCCATCTTACTCTAGTGTTCGTAAGATCACTTAAAATAATGCCTGCGTTCATAATACGTGCTTGTCAACTCCTCCCACAACCCAGTACGGTCTATGTTAATCACACCCATCAAAATTCAAATAAACACACCTATAAGACTGCTAATCGCAGGGTCAGATTACATAACATTAAATAAAAAATCAGATGCAGACTTTTATCCATTGTCTCAGTCACCTAGGAAATACTGTAATTCCCGATCAAAATTTAATCCATCCTCTACTGCTCGCAAGCGCATAAGCCATCTTGCCTCGTGTCTCCGCAGCATCAGTTCCCGATTTCCTCCCCGTGGGTCCATTTTGATGTGCTCAATCCCAAAGAATCTAAAACCCTTATTTTTATCTTGAGCGGAGCATTTGTGTATATGTTCTGCTATGGGGTATCGTATATCGTTTTGTTTGATTGCTCGCCAGTGTTCACTTACTCTCTCTTTTAGCATCCTTATAGTGCTACCTATATACACCTTTGAACATTTACATTCAATTATATAAATAACATATTTGGTAGTACATGTTATATGGGTTAGCACATCATACACTTTACCCTCATTAATTCGGAATTGCTTTGTCCTATCCTTTGCACATTTACACATCCCACAGTGGCCACATTTAAAAAAAACCTTGGAATGCTGATCCAACCATGTTTCTGTCTGCTGCTTGTATGGATAGCTTGGGCTCAACATTGAACCCAAGGTTTTGCCTCTACGGAATGTAATTTGAGGTTGCACACCAATGTGATTATCCAGAGCCTTATCCAATTTTAGTATGTGCCAATGCTTATTCATGCTTTTTAATAGGATACTCCTGATTGGTGTAAAGTCAGTAACCATCCTAATGCATTATGCAGTGTCAGTATTCTTTTTTAGAATCCCCATGATGTTGGAAGAAAAGGACGCAAATTTGGCGTGGATACCTTGTGTGGTCAAAAAGTTACAGGGGCCTCAGCGCGCACTACCCCAAATAGCCAAAAAAGGGCGTGGCACAGGAGGAGAAAAGGCCTGGCAGCGAAGGGGTTAAAAGTTCTGAAACTCCTCTAGATTGAAATCCATTCAGGGCAGCTTTAGGGTGGTGTGACTGTGCAGCCACACCTAGTGCTGTGCTCTAGGGGTGCTGCGTTTTGAAGTAACGTGTGGGTTTAAAATGCATCTGCTGCAGAGTTCCTTGTGTGTCCCATAGTTTTCAGGAATCAATAAACATTTCAAGGTAACTCTGGTGATTAATGTTCATGCTGAAGTGGGATCAGATTTTTGTCTAGTGGCAGTTTTCAGCACTAACACAACTACTAACCATCACACTCCAGCAAGTGTGATAATTCAGACTTTTTTTTATATATCTTTTTATTACATGTTCGACTTGCAAGTTAACATCACTCATACAGTTGTATACATATGTACAAACATTCAGGCTGTTTACACCACAGCTGATTTTTCTGGCATTTGTGTACATTTATTAAGAAACTGTCATTGCTACTTAGCCCATTCATTAATATACTTCATAAATCACTATCATCTAACAAGAGTCCTGCTGGCGGTGTTGTACAAATATTTCCTCTGAATTGTTCCATCCACCCCACATCCGCTCTCATTTCTTGGGACACACTCTGTGTATATACACTGCTTTTTCAGCCACCATGACCCAATCCATGTCATTGCATCATTCTCCGTACGTTGGCACATTTTGCACTCCCCAGTGTTTGGCTACATTGCGTTTCGCTATAGTCATGCCCAGTGTTGCCCAGTCTTGGGCCATGCGGTTGAGGTCTGTGACTTCCCATATATTCAGAAGACATCATTTGGGTTCTGATGGTACCGGCGTCCCGGTTACTTGTGTTAAAGTGTGCATGATTGTTTCCCAGTATAGTTTGATATCCGGGCATTCCCATATAGTGTGGAGGAATGTACCAGCTGCTCCACATTGTCGCAGGCAGAGTGGGGTGTCAGCCCTCCCTAGTTTCGCTAACAGTGCCCCAGTTAAATATGTCCTGTGGAGCACTTTGAGTTGTACCAGTCGCAGTCTTGAGGGTATTGCCACCTCTCGCGGAGACTCTAGCGCTTCCTGCCAGTCAAATTCATCTAGTTCCCCAATGTCTGCCTGCCATTTCTCACGGAGACTTTGTGTAGGGTCAGGCTGGTTATTAACTATTTTACGGTAGGTTTGTGATTTGGCTCTTTTGTTGATACGCTCTGTGAGTAACCTGTCTTCCAGTGGCGATGTCTCTGGGTGGGTAGTGTCTTGGGGGATGATGGCCGTAAGTGCATGTCTGATTTGGAGGTAGCGGAACAGTTCTGTGGGGGCCATCTCATACTTGTGCTGCAATCGCGCAAATGTAATAAGTCTCCCCATGCTCCACAGGTCTCCCACCCTTGAGATGCCCATGAAGTCCCATTTCTTGAACCCTTTGTAACTGCTCAGTCTGCCTAGTTTTCCGGTCTGCCAGAGAGGGGTGAACTGTGTTATTGTGTTATGCCAGCCCAATTTTCTACGGAATGTGTGCCATATTTGAACTGTTTGCTCAGAGGGGCCTAGAAGGTCTGTATTTCGGGTCCTGTCGTAGAGTGCCCTCATGACCCCTCCCTCCCCCAGGGTGTGTCTATCCATGTGAAATACTGGTTCAGTCTGGGGAGAGCGAAGCCATTGATTTAGCGTGATGAGCTGTGAGGCCCAGTAGTATGTCTACATGTTTGGAAGTGCTATGCCAGCTTCGTATCACCCTCTGACCAGCTTGCTCATAGCTATCCGTTCTGGCTTTACATCCCACAGGAGGTTGCGTACCTCCGCTTCTATTGCCCTGAAGTACGACGATGGAAAAGGGAATGGGGTATTTTGCAATGCCTAAAGAATTCTGGGCAGCACCATCATTTTAAAAGGCGCAGCTCTACCTAGTAGAGTCAGCGGGAGGGACTGCCAGTGTTGGGTATCTCGACGCAGTCGTTTTGGGGTTCTTGGAGATTTCTAGTCATAAACTCTTCAGGGTTTGCTGTAATGTTGATCCCAAGGTATCTAAAGCCATTTTCTACCACTCTCACCTCCCAGCCCCTAGCAGGACCTGTGGGGGGGCCACTTAGCACATATAGGATGGACTTATTCCAGTTGATTGTATACTCGGAATACCTCCTGTATGCCTCACAAATGTTCAGTAGTCTGATTAACGAGCATTTAGGGGATGCCAAATATAGCAGAATGTCGTCTGAGTATAAGGATATCCGGTCTTCCCATTCCTCTGTCCACCGGAGTCAGTGGACAACAGGATCCCTCCTAATCCAGGCCACCAGCGGCTCTAGTATAAGGGCAAATAGGAGCGGAGACAGTCCCAGGAGAAATGTGTCAGAGATTCTACAGTTTATCACCACTTGTGCCAGTGGCTTTGTGTATAGCAGGCATATCCAGGATCGAAATTTGGGCCCAAACCCCATACGTTCAAGGACGGTGAAAATTAATGGCCATTCCACCATGTCGAAAGCCATACGTGCATCAAGAGAAAGGATGACAGTGTCTTCTTGGATAGTGTGTCTACGGCCCAGCACCCCGTGCAGACTTCGTAGATTGAGTGCTGTGTTTCTTCCTGGCATGAATCCGGATTGGTCTGGGTGTACTAACGTATTGAGATGAGGGGTCAGCCTGTTGGCCAATGCTTGGCTCAAATTTGTGGCCTCTGCATTGAGCAATGATATAGGGCGATGAGATGTGCACTCGTGGGCCGACTTCCCCGGTTTGCGCATGGCCACTATTGTTGCCATGTACTGGTCTCTCAGGAACTTTCCCTCCTCCAGGCCGGCCTCGTACATGTTGAGTAAGTGGGGTGTTAACTTTGTCGCCGCCCTTTTATATAATTCAATGGGGATGCCATTGGGCCCCAGGGCTTTCCCAGACTGTATTCTTCCAATGGCTACTGCTATTTCTTCTGGTTTGAGAACTGCTGTTAAGGACTGGATCGCTTTCTCTGTAAGTGTAGTGAGACGGATATCCCTGAGACATTCTGTGGCCTCCCTTGGTGTCGCTGTGGCTATAGGGGTATATATTCTCTCAAAGTGGTGTGCGAATGTGGCAACTGTCTGTTGTGGGTCTGTGTTGACCTCTCCTGTGTCGAGCTGGACCCCGGCTATCCACCTATCGGCCAGCTCTCGTCTGTCTAGCCAAGCAAGGAGTTTACCTGCCTTATCAACCATTTCGTATACTGTGGGCCGGGTAGATGCCAATTTGGATTTAGCCCCCTCCCACATGTGAGCCATGTTGAGCTCAGAGGGGTTCTGGGAGTGTATAGTTTCCAACAGACATACCTCTTGTTCCAGGGCTTCTGCTACTTTTGCCTTGTCTTTGTTATGGCCTGCGATAAAGAAAATTGCCTGTCCCCGGATGACTGCTTTGTATGCTTCCCATAAGACAAGTGGAGAGGAAACCGAGCGTTCATTTTCATCGAAGTACTGTTGGGTGGTCTTGGTCAGACCTTTTCAGATCTTGTTTTTTTATGTATCCCGGGTACATTGGGAATATACAGCATTGCGCTGGAGCGTTCAAGGCATACTTAATGAGGATGGGGCAGTGATCCGAGATGCCCCTAGCTTGGTAGTTCATCTCGCTAACTTTCCCCACGCAATCTGCCAGTGTGAGCACGTTGTCTATTCTAGAGAGACTATTGTGTGCGCCTGAGTGGAATGTATATTGCCAGGCCTGGGGGAACTGGGAGCGCCAAATGTCTGCCAAGCTCAGCCACTCCAGGAAGTCGGCGAGCTGGAATTTTGTTAGGTGTTGTTGTCTGTGGGGCATCCGATCCATTGAGCCATCCAGTGTAGTATTAAAGTATCCCCCCACTATCAGCTTGCCATCTGGGAGCTGAAGGAGGAAGGCGCTTAACGCGGGGAATGCTATCTAATGAAGCGCTGGGGGGATATAAACCGTAGCTATGTTAATTGTCTGCCCCTCCCATTGGCCTGTAACAGCTGCAAATCATCCCTGATCATCATTCCAGGTACGTTGCACAATGAGTAGGAATTGTTTTTGAACTAGGATCCTCACCCCTCCTGAACCTGATGTGAATCCAGAATGCACCACTAGGTGGAAGCCCCATCTATCCAAGGCTTTACATGTTGCTTCTGTTCCAGCGCAAGAAAGAGAATCGGGGAAAAAGAGGACAAAATTTACAACTATTCCCCCTTGCATCGCAGACCCGACGTCACACTAGCTCATTCGCACACACAGTCATTGGTGGGTCCCATTACACCAACACTCATGCGTTTTCTCTCTCACTCGAGTCTGCACACAGGAGGAATGATGAAATTAAGCGCTGGACATGTTGGGAAGTACCTTATTATCTATAGGAAAGAAAAGTCAATTTACAGAATATACATTAGCATCACCACCTATAGAAACCTAACCTTAAACATCAAGGCACTCCACCACTTGGTCGATGGACCAATTAGTTGGACTGGTTGATGGTGATTTAGAACCAGCTAAAACACATTTTAATACTCAGAATCCTCTACTCTCTTCATTGAAAAACCACAAACAAGTAATTTCTGTTAATCAAATATTTCTTTATTTAAATATTGTTTGCAATTAATATTAGCATTTTAGTCATTCAATGTTTAGAATTTTGTTCAGTCGGCACAAATTACATGACATTTATATTTACCTATTCTTGCTATCTGGATTTCTCCTAATTCATTTGGCTCTGCATAACCAAATTTAGCCGCTAAATTGTCCAAATAAAGCAGGCCAAAGCTTAAAGTACGAAACTTCTTTGCTCAGCACGTTATAGTCCCAAAGATCTCCAAAGGACCAGAAATCGTGCAAGCATCTGTCATCGCCTGTGGGGTCGATAGGGGTGTGCAGTCATCGAAACCGCAGAATGCCAGAGTCCCCTCCCTATTCTACTACCCTTTTTAAAATAAAATTTGGGATAACATGAAACATTCTTAGGCAAAGAGGGAAAATGATTGGCTGATTGGAAACTTCAGATTTTACATCACTGGATGTTCTCAAGGATTTTGCTGGTTCACTTCCTCTGTCCATGTTGCCCTTATGCAACAAAGTAAAAGTTTTGCTTGTATGTCCCAATTGTTCATTTAGACCAGATTTTACTGACTGAAGTTTGGCAGTCCTCCATGTTCCTATCCTTGACCAGGAACACTGTGACTTGGGGTCGCCTGGAGGTTCACGGAGCCATCCGAGTCTGCGCAGTAGACATCGCGCTCACAGGACGGTGGCCACTTCTGAACTCCATTTTGGGCGCCATGTTTTGGTTGGCCCAAATGCCAACTTAAGCGAAACAAACACAAAAGAATAATTAATACAAAGAAATGAAGAATCTAATGTTAAACCTTCACTAATCCCTCTATGTGTTAGTATTTTCCTAGCTTTTAGCGACATTTAGAGCAATAAAACTCACCCTTACGGTCCAAAACGGGAACGCAAACATCACAAAAGCAACATAAATCTTGCGATATCCTATTACCATATGTACTACTGTTAATAGGCATACACAATTTAGTTATTAGAATTATTCTGCCATGCAAATAGCAATAAGTCCCACGTGTAATTGGTGTATGCAAATGGTTGATTTAGTATATCACAGCAAACCGTTTGTCAAATTATAATATAAGTAGGTTATATAATTAGTATTTTCATGCAAAATAGAGGAGGTATACAAAATTTTGCTTTACCTGCTCCATTAATCCCCCCTATGGTGATTTTTAATATCACCACAAATCCCAAAAATTTTATACATTTTGTAAATAGAAATTAATTCAGTTCTCTTACATTTTTGTTAGATCACATGATTGTGTCCCCTGTTTCTTCTTCTCTTATCTTTTTATACATATTCTCTTTCCATTCTTCTAATTCTACCTCTTCAGATTCTCTTTCTTTTCTTTCGTTCTCTCTTTTCTTTACAGTTTCTCATTTTATGTTATTTCGTATTTTTCTTCTTTTGCTACATAAACATCCTAATCTCAGGATTAATACTAGAATAATCACACATGTTACTGAAAATAAAATGTTACCAATAAAGGTACTACCTAATTTTAATAAAAAGTCTTTAATAGTAGAAAACTTTTTCCCAATCTTTTCCCAAATTCCTTCAACCTCCATTGGAACAATCTCCTCATGCAAATCAGTTATATTCTTTATGTACGTCATTAAATCTTGACTTTCGTCAGGAATATAAGTACAACAATGTTGAAGCTTCAGCATTCCACAGACTCCACCCTGTTTTGCCAAAATTATATCAAGGGCAAGTCGATTTTGCATCACCATGGCTCTCATGGCAACCATTTTGGTATTTACCAATAAAAATCCTCCAGCAGTGCTTGTTGACAAGCGATCCACTACTGATGATAATTTTAAAATTTTATGTGCATTCAGAGATATTCCAACTGCTGGTATCAACGCTCCAAAAATGTCTCCTACAATTTCTGTCCAAGATTCTCTTCTTCTACGTGTTAGTTGTCTACCTATCTTGTGTGCACCATCTTTTCCTCTTCCCACATGAAATATCTTTGGGAAAACCAGGCCTAGATAACATGTGCCATACCAATGGTCGTGTAATCGATAATAAGCTTTGTTCCTGCAGATAAAATATAATCCGGGAAAAACCAGATCATTTCCTCCTTTAAATCCCCATTCACCCATGATTCTGTAAGTATCATGGCAATCACTTGCACCTATGAAGTAATTATCATATGCAGTTTGATTTCTTCTAATACACAACATCCCTTTCTGAGGTCAATCTAAAGCCATTGCTGGACTAGCTTCTCCTTTCAAATGTTTTTCTCTTTCAACATCCCAAACAGTCTTTTCTTCTTTTCCCTCAGGTACCTTCTTTTGCATTTTTATACTCCTTTCTTCTACCATTTCTAGAAAAGTCTTCTCTTCTCCTTTCAGACTACAAGTGAGATTATTTTTGAATACTGACTCTAATGTTAATTCTCTAATTTCTAAGAATAATTTACCTAACACTTTACCAGGTTTTACTTTATTCAGTTTATGGACTACAGGTACTTGTAAAAATATGTTATCTACATCAGAAAAATAATATTCTAGTTTCCCTATTCTGTAAAACAAACTTGCTAATATGCTACATGTTATTCCATATGTCACTGGAAGGTGATGGTACGTCACTCCCTCAGACACCGATGCAGGGAACTGCATGCATACATAGCAGTCTCTCACATCCATTGTTTTTACGTATTCATATAATAATTTTGAAAAAACATTGTTAGAAAAATCAGTAATGGACCTATCTTTATGTAAATAATTTCTATCTATCTTAGTCAGATAAATCTTCTCAATTTTTTCTACATCAGTTTTATTCTCACTATGACCTTCTACTATTTCTAATGTAACCTTAAATGAAACCATTAAAGCTATCACACTCCACGAAAGCATTAGTAATCCTGTACAACAACAACACATTTTGCACCATCTTCGAAGGAACACACATGTAGATTTTCGACTTTCTGTGTTTGCCATTTTGGAAAATTATCAGTGTCTTTTGACTTAGCCTTGTCTACTTCACAACTAGTTTTGCCTAAACCCAAGGCTCTTAAGCACCTACTTGGTTCTTTTCTGTTATGTCTTTTATTTAGTAATTTTTAAAATTCTCCTTTGAGAGCACTTTTGTCTCTTCAGTTTGGCATTTGATCGTCTTTCACTTTTCTTTCACATCCTTGATTCAGAATTTCCTGAACATCCGTCTCTTCCCCGATGTCGGACAAGATAACTCTCAGAATTTCCGATTCTTGCTCGTCCTCAACCACTTCTGGTATAGTCACCTCTAGATCTCCTTGGCTGTCAGCTTTCTCTTGTACTTCAGGAAGTGCCACATACGACCATTTTGGTGACTTATACTTCTGGTTAGGTTTTCTCGTTCGCTTGCTTTCTTCTGATGGTGTTTGTTCAACGTCTTTTGATTTCTCTTGGCTAGACACCTCATTCACTTGTTCAGCTCTGGATGAATTTACTCGTGTCAGTCTGTATCTCAATCTCTTTATCTTGTTTGGCCAAATTTCATCTTTTGCTGGCCTCTTTAACTTATTTCCCTTTTCTTTTCTCTCAGTTCTCCATGCTCTTTTTTTCAGGACTCAACCTTCTGGTACTTCTTTGTCACTGTCCTCAGATTCAGTTCCAACTTGACTCTTACTTTCAGTAGTCCTTCTTTCCACCACTTCATCTTTCTTATCTACTTCTGTCCCTCCTCGTGATTCTTCCACACAATCTTCCTGCTGACTAACTGTCCATTCTTCTACCTGGATGTATGGTTTCCCTACATCTCCTCAGGGTCTTCCACAACAATATTTCCCTCTCTCTCTATATCTGGTACCTTACCATCTATTTCTGTTATTTCAGGTGGAATTTCTCTTGACTTTTCATACAGAACTTTTTTATCATGAATTTCTTTGACAGTCTCCACTGTTTTTGTTTACACTCTTATGTGCTTGTACTGGTTCAGTGTCTGATTCTGAGCTGGTGTCCGAAATTTGCAATTTTCTTCTTAATGGTAGATTCTCTGGTGCTATATCTGAACTTGGTTCTGACTCCCCCTTTCAGGAGTTGGTCTTGCTCTTATTTCTTCTATATCTGATTCGGAACTTGTTTCACATTCTTCAAAATATTATTCTTCTCTGTTATCCATTGGATTTGGGATTCGCAAGGTATGACTAGCATCAATCCAGTTCTTTACTCCTGCACATTTTACAGCTGTCGTCGTGGTCAGAATCACCTGACGTGGTTTACCCCACCTTAGGACCAAACAATTTCTTCTTCTATGCACTTTTATTCTCACCCAGTCACGTGGGCTCAGATCATGAGCTGGCTTCTTTTCAAGAGTAGTTGAATCCGATCCAACCTGATGAAACACAGAATGAACGGAATCAGCCAACCCCTTGCAATAATCCAACACTAAGTCATCAGATATAGGTAATAGCTTGTTGACAGGTATGAAAACATGTCTCATTGCTCGCCCCATCACAATTTCATGAGGACTCAAGCCGGTATTCCTATCTGGAATAGATCTAATAGTCATGAGTACCAGAGGCAAGACATCAGGCCATTTCAAACCTGTGGCTAAACACATTTTTCCCAAATTATTGTTAATGGTGCCATTTACTTGTTCCACCACACCAGAAGCCTCTGGGCGATAGGCACAAAGTAGTTTCTGTTGTACATTTAATTCTTCACAAATTAATTTCATGATTTCATTATGGAAATGTTTTATTCTATCTTACTCGATCGCGACTGGAAAACCAAACCTGGGAATGAACTCTCTCAATAGTATCTTTGCCACGGTAATTCCATCACTCCTTCTAGTTGGGTATGCTTCCACCCATTGAGAGAACAGACAAACTATCACTAGAACATACCTCAACCTGTTGC
This sequence comes from Triturus cristatus, assembly GCF_964204655.1. Classification (NCBI taxonomy): domain Eukaryota; kingdom Metazoa; phylum Chordata; class Amphibia; order Caudata; family Salamandridae; genus Triturus; species Triturus cristatus. Next base: position 1,015,309,110 of record NC_140581.1, read on the forward strand.
AGGGTGGCATTTCAATGAAGTCAATCTGCATTCTTGTGAAAGGCCCTTCTTCTCGCCCTATTTTTCCCAGACTTACCACTGTCTTTCTTCCAGGATTGTATTGCTGACATATAAGGCATCTTTGACAAAGCTTTCAGCTACAAGTCTGACTTTTGCGTTATACCATGTCTGTTTGAAAAGTCTGATCATAGCATCTCTTCCTACATGTGCTTATCCATGATACATTCTTGCCATGGTAGAAACCATGCTATCAGGCATGACTGGTCTTCCATCCTAATAAACCCAAACATCATCTGTCTCCCGTGGTGCACATCCTGCTTTTACCCACTGTCTTCTTTCCTCATCTCCTGCTTCTTCCTGTAACTGCCTCACTTCTTCCCATGTATTCACAACGTTAGTAAACAGCAAAGGACATGAATTCATTTCTTTTTCTCTTCCCCGATTCACAGAGTTCTGATTTCATGCACAATACTGAGCCACGTCGTTGGCAAACTGATTCCCAGCTGAAATGTAATCAGCAGACTTGGAATGTGCAGCACACTTTACCACTGCTAACTGCTTAGGCAGCTGTATCGCCTCAAGCAATTTTCCAACCACTTCAGCATTCTTTATAGGAGTTCCACTCGATGTCAAAAAAAACCCTCTCTGGGACCAAATCTGCCCAAAATCATGCACCACACCAAAGCCGTCCTGACTATCGGTTATCACAGTCACTCTCACATTCTTCCCCAATTTGCATGCTCTTGTTAATGCAAAAAGTTCAGCAACTTGGGCTGATTTTACTCCTTTCAGGCAAGATGCTTCCAATACGGCTGCTACCGTACATACTGCATATGCTGCACTCAAAATTCCCTCATCCATTCTCAGGCATGATCCATCCACGAACATCACGTAGTCACTTTCTGTTAAAGGTACATCTTTTATATCAGGACGTGGTTTGGTACAAAAATCAAGCACTTCCAAACAGTCATGATCCACATCTTCTCTGACTTCCACATTCTCAGCATCAGGTAACAGTGTTGAGGGGTTCACATTTAGACATCTCACTAGGCTCACATTCATTGCACCTAAGATGACTTTCTCTTATTTAGTCAGACGACTATGCGTCATGAACTGAGTGCGGCTCCTTGTTAAAAGGATTGCCACATCATGAGGTACAAACACTCTCACAGGATATCCCATCACAATTCCTTCACTCTGTTCCAGACTCTTACAAGTAGCTGCTACAGTTCTCAAACAACCAGGCAACGCTATAGCTACAGGGTCTAACATAGCTGAAAAATATGCAATTGGTCTCCTCAACTTTCCGTGTTTCTGTATTAATACAGAAAGTGCACATCCATTTCTTTCACTGCAATAGAGTTCAAATTCTTTCTCATAGTCAGGCATACCAAGTGCTGGGGCTTCACACAACCCATCTCTCAATTGTTTAAAAGCCTTCAACTCTTCTTTATTTAATTCAATGGCATCTTTTATATCACTTCTTGTCAAGCCTGCCAGAGGCTTTGCAATCAACGAAAAATTACTAATCCATTGACGGCAATATCCGACCATTCCAAGAAACATTCTCACTTCTCTCTGAGTCATTGGGGTTCTCATTCCTTTTATTATCCTGATTCTCTCTGAAGTTACTTTTCTTAGTCCTTTTTCAATTTTATGGCCCACATATTGTACTTCTTTCTGACAGAATTGCAATTTCGATGGGGATACTTTAAGTCCTCCATCTGCCAAATGATTCAACAATGCAATGGTATCCACTACACAAGGTTCTCGAGTTCTCAATGCCACAAGTAGGTCATTGATATATTGGACCAATACCGAACTTTCGGGCATTTTTAAATCTTCTCGAGACCTTTTCAGAATCTGATTGAATATCGAGGGACTCTCTGTATACCCCTGTGGGATTCGGCACCATGCCAAAGTACGTTCACCAAACCGGAACGCAAAAATCTGTTTGCTGTCAGGGTGCAACAGAATAGAAAAGAAAGCATGACACAAATCAATCACTGTATACCATTCTGCATCATGAGGAATCTGATATAAAATCACAGATGGATTTGGTACAATGGGACAACATGATACAACGATTTTATTTATTTTTCTCAGGTCTTGCACTATTCTAAAAGTTCCGTTAGGCTTTTTCAGACCCATAATTGGTGAATTACATGGACTGCTCATTATTTCCCTCAACATACCTTGTTCAATCATTCTCTCTATTATAGTAACTCCTGCAATTATCTCGGGTGTCAATTTGTACTGTGGAATATTTGGGTAACTTACTCCTTCCTTTACAGAAATTTTTACGGGATCTATATTTTTTATTAATCCCACATCTTCTTCTGTGAAATCCCGTACCTGAGTTTTTACTGTTTTCTTCAATTCTCGAGGCAATTCCTTAGGGTCAAATTCAGCATATGCCTCAGTGATTTCAGGCTCCATATTAGCTATAGTCATCTTGTACAGTACATCCTCATCAGGAGTCTCAAAAGCTATACCATCAGGAGTACAGAATATTGTGCAGTTCATTTTGCACAGCAAGTCTCTCCCTAACAAACTTACCGGGCTTGAATCGCACACGACAAAACAGTGCATTTCAGAAACTTTCCCTATTTTAACTTTAACTGGTTCAGTGAGATATGTTTTTATCTGTCTGTTGGATACCCCAACTACTTTGGATCGTTTCATCCGAGAGAGGAAGATTTTTGACATCAGCTGACCTAACAGTTGAACGAGTAGCACCAGTATCTACACGGAAAGTAATGTTTTCATCATTTACCTTTCCATCCACAAAAGGGCCTGTCTGGTCTACTTCTACAGTTGTGCCAAGTACGCACTCTTCTTCCTCCCCTCGGCACCGTCAATAACTATCTTCTGACTCACTCTCATCGCGTTGTAGCCAATACTGCGGAACAGCACTAGCGCGCGGCAGCTTAGTTACCTGTTCTTCGTTGTAGAATCCTGTCTTATTACTGTATTTCTGAGGATTTACGCTCTGTGGAAAAGGCGGTTTTGGCACCTGACACTGTTGGGCAACAACCTGCTGCTGTCGCTACGGTTGACAACTCACCTCATTCTGCACCTGTGGATTCAATGATGCATTATCGCCATTATCACTTGGGGGAAATTTACACTCGGTTCTCCAATGCCCTATTCTTCCGCAAATATGACATGGCCACTTCTTTTTGGCCTCTTCTATACTAATCTGTCCTTTCCCTTTCCCGATGTGGGGTTTTTGTCTCGTACTCGTACCATTTGCTTGTTCAATCAATTGGACTTCCTGTCTCTCTGCCACTTTTACTTGAGCCCACATGGCTTTTTCTTTTAATTTATGCTGCTTTGCTTCAATCTCATCACTAAAATATTTTGCATGTCTCAGTACTTCATCTATCTTCTTATTTTGCCAATCCACTGTATGCTTTTTAATCATGTCGCTTAGTTCAGGACGCAACCCATACACAAATCGATATACAAAATGACTCAAATCCTTCTCACTCAAATTTTCATCACCACTGAATTGTTTAAAAGCTAACAAAAATCTCTCATAATAGGCATGTACAGATTCTTTTACTTCTTGATGAGTTCTATCTATTTTTACCCAATCAGTTTCTTTAGGAGGCACTTTATTTTTCAGAAAGGTAACTACTTGTTCATATTTTCTCATTACTTCTGGATCATGAGCACCTGTTTTTGGATCTCTAGGATATTCTTGAGTAGGCCAACCTATTGTAATTTTACATTCTGCCCATAGATCTGCTGGCACAATTATGTCAAATAAACTATTCAAATCAATCCATAGTACTTTTGATAGTTTTACAAACCTGTCTACCTGCCTGTATCATTCAACCGGCTTCTCGCGCATATACGTGGAAAGTCATTGGTGAATGATAAAATGTCCTGTCTGGTCCACGAGACATGCACATAGCCTCCGCCTGGAATCTCCCTCATGGGACATTCAGTTATCACTTTTTCTTTTTCTCTTACTGGGAAAGCTGCAAACGTTTTGTCTGTTGCATCGTCTCGTTTTCGAAACCTCCTACTTTTCCATTTATCTTAATCGCCCCATTTTCTCAGTAAAATAATTAAATCTTTAATCTGAGTTATTCTTCCTGCAGTATTCAAATTTTCAATGTCTTTTTCAGAAAAATCTACTCTGTATGGTTTCTGTAATGACTTTACTTTTTCAAAGTCGATACCCATGTCACTTGCTACTTCTTCCAAACTTTCATGTAAATTTTTGATCTCCATGTTATACTTTTGCATAGAAACATTAGTTCTTCATCCTGATAGGCTTTTAACTTTTCCGTGGTAATAGTTCCTACTATTAATTCTTCTAAAACTATTTTTAATTTAGACACATCTAAAGGTCGAGGTTCAGCATCTTTTTGCTGTAAACTCCTTAACCATTCACTTAATTCATCAGAAGTAGGACCTACAGGAATTGTTTCATTTCGTATTTGTTCGAAACCCCTTGGTGACCCTGGTACTGATTCTGTCGTCATTATTGCTCTATTCGCTAGACTCTGGTTTACAGTCAAGTTTTTAGCAGTACTTAGTCCAGAAGTTTCTATCACCTGTCCCCATGGATTCTCTCTTGAACCTCTTCTTTCCATTTCGTTCTGTTTATTACTGGTATAAGGAATCGTCAGACAATGCTCACTATCCTTTTTCTTTTCAAAAATAGGCATTTTGGGTCCTATTGTTACAGGAAGAGTTACAGCTTCCATGTTTTTAGTCAATTTCCTAATCTTTTCAGTTAACTCTAAAGTAGTTCTGGCTAAATTAGCTGAATTTTCATTTATCATCTTACTAGGTTGTATAGTTTCTGTTTCTCTAAAGGGATTATTTCTTCCTACCTCGGATGGTATTGACTCAAATTTTATATTTTGTGGTGATTCTTTTACTGGGGCACTTGGTGTCAACAAGGTGGAAGTTGATTGATACGGGGGTGGATTTTTATAAAACACGTCCTCAAGAACATCATCCTCCGACTCATGCACACCATACTTATAATCTTCTGATCCTGTATTATTTCTCTTTTCTGTACATTTTCTACTACTAGTCTCTTCAGCACTTCTCATAGGGAATATACCATCAGCCATATTTGCACTTCGCCATCTCCTCATTCTATCATCATGATTCTCTTGTCCACACGGTCTAGCAAACATGTATTTGTACCTTCCGCCACTCCTCTGTCGCTCTCTGTCATACATCTCATCTTCTCATTCTGTCACTGCTTCAAACTGAGTAGGTCTAGGTCTCGGTTCTAATCTCATCATTCTTTCTCTTAAATTTCGCAATACCGCTAAATTGAATGAACCATGTTCCGGCAATGCTAAAACTCCATCATCTTTTGTATACTTTGCCCAATTGTCTAACCAAATACATGTATGATATCCATATTTCGCAACCATAAAGGATGCGGGTGATTTCGGTGGAGGAAACAATTGTCCCTGTCTAGTCACAATCGGTTTGTCCTTTTTAAATAAGGTCTTGATCTTTCCGAACCAGGAGTTTTTCTATTTCTCTGGTGGAGCGTAATACATAATTTTCTTTTCTTAGTATTGCTAGATTTCTCCTACGACTATTCTGTTGTCTTATCCAATCGTAGCACGACTTACGCTAACGCACCAATCCGGAGCGTCTATGTCACTTTTACAATTCTCCAATCCTTGCGCGACTCATACCAACACACCAATCCGGAGTGTCTACGTCACCCTGTAATTCTCCACTCCTAGCGCGGCGCACACTAATGCACCAATCAGGAGCATCTACGTTTCTTACTGACTGGCCAATCCCAGTATGGTATTTTCTGACGTCAGCTTTTCTCGCTACTCCTGCTACTGCTGACCCCTCCTTTACAAAATGTATCCGCAACTTTTCTTACGTTCTCTTTTTACTCAAAATCTGTTAGTAACGACATAAAAACGCCACCATTATCTGTTTCGCTAACAAAAGAGCTAGTCTTGATCTTTTTCGCAAGAATTCCGTCTTTCCCGAGAGCAGCACTTACCTATGCCCTACTATGGAATCATTACACTCGCTGATAAAGTAGCACTTCCCTCTACCTTACCCTTCTAGCAAGCATTAACTAACCGTTTCTCTGGAAATAAGACACCTGTTGGAGACGCACTGGTCCTGAGAAATAAGACCAGAGTTTCACAATTAAGTCAAATGCTATTTCATTTGCACACATTCATACAGAAAATGTAGTTCATTCACACAGAATCCTGTCTTTCCCGAGAGCAGCGCTTACCTCTGCCCTACTACAGAATTATTACATTCGTTAATAAAGTAGCATCTACTTTACCCTTCTATCAAGCTTAGGGAACACCTATTACCTTTCCAGTGATCAGCGTAATCAAAGTTCACGTGGACTCCTGTTACTTAAGACCAAAATTTCACAGGTGGCCATCGCTACTAATGCACCTCTTTCACACAGAAATGTCCCTAACTATAACACATGGCGATGTTACCAAATCGAACCCAGACAATGCGTCATGCAACTTCAATCGTACCTACAGGGCACAAGAATTCCGTCTTTCCCAAGAGCAGCGCTTACCTCTGCCATACTACGGAATCATTACATCCGCCACAAGGCATCCGACTTCCTACATCCCAGAAGTCTTCAAAACAACATAGAACGCAACGCGACTCAACATAAAGTGTTAGTACATAAATCAATACGCATCCAAACATCCGCAATCAATAATCAATATTCTAAAAAATCAGAAATCAATAAGCAATAATCACCAAACTAGCCAATAATAACCATCATACTGCTACCAGAAAAACTGTTCCAGCGCGAGAAAGAGAATCGGGGAAAAAGAGGGCAAAATTTACAACTATTCCCCCTTGCATCGCAGACCCGACGTCACACTAGCTCATTCACACACACAGTCATTGGTGGGGCCCCTTACACCAACACTCATACGTTTTCTCTCTCACTCGAGTCTGCACACAGGAGGGATGATGAAATCAAGCGCCGGACATGTTGGGGAGTACCTTATTATCTATAGGAAAGGAAAGTCAATTTACAGAATATACATTAGCATCACGACCTATAGAATCCTAACCTTAAACATCAAGGCACTCCACCACTTGGTCGATGGACCAATTAGTTGGACTGGTTGATGGTGATTTAGAACCAGCTAAAACACATTTTAAGACTCAGAATCCTCTACTCTCTTCATTGAAAAACCACAAACTCATAATTTCTGTTAATCAAATATTTGTTTATCTAAATATTGTTTGCAATTAATATTAGAATTTTAGTCATTCAACGTTTAGAATTTTGTTCAATCGGCACAAATAACATGACATTTATATTTACCTATTCTTGCTATCTGGATTTCTCCTAATTTATTTGGCTCTGCCTAACCAAATTTAGCCGCTAAATTGTCCAAATAAAGCAGGCCAAAGCTTAAAGTCCGAAAGTTCTTTGCTCAGCACGTTATAGTCCCAAAGATCTCCAAAGGACCAGAAATCGTGCAAGCATCTGTCATCGCCTGTGGGGTCGATAGGGGTGTGCAGTCATCGAAACCGCAGAATGCCAGAGTCCCCTCCCTATTCTACTACCCTTTTTATAATAAAATTCGGGATAACATGAAACATTCTTAGGCAGAGAGGGAAAATGATTGGCTGATTGGAAACGTCCGATTTTACATCAGTGGATGTTCTCATGGATTTTGCTGGTTCTCTTCCTCTGTCCATGTTGCCCTTATGCAACAAAGTAAAAGTTTTGCTTGTATGTCCCAAATGTTCATTTAGACCAGATTTTACTGACTGAAGTTTGGCAGTCCTCCATGTTCCTATCCTTGACCAGGAACACTGTGCCTTGGGGTCGCCTGGAGGTTCACGGAGCCATCCGAGTCTGCGCAGTAGACATCGCGCTCACAGGACGGTGGCGACTTATGAACTCCATTTTGGACGCCATGTTTTGGTAGGCCCAAATGCCAACTTAAGCGAAACAAACACAAAAGAATAATTAATACAAATAAATGAAGAATCTAATGTTATACCTTCACTAATCCCTCTATGTGTTAGTATTTTCCTAGCTTTTAGCGACATTTAAAACAATAAAACTCACCCTTACGGTCCAAAACGGGAACGCAAACATCACAAAAGCAACATAAATCATGCAATATCCTATTGCCACACGTACTATAATTTAGTTATTAGAATTATTCTGCCATGCAAATAGCAATAAGTCCCACGTGTAATTGGTGTATGCAAATGGTTGATTTAGTATATCACTGCAAACCGTTAGTCAAATTATAATATAAGTAGGTTATATAATTAGTATTTTCATGCAAAATAGAGGGGGTATACAAAATTTTGCTTTACCTGCTCCATCACTCCCACCAGGTGAGTCTCTTGAATTAGGGCCACTGCCGGTGCCTGGTGTTTGATGTACTGCAGGATAAGGCCTCTCTTCACCTTATCCCTGAGACGTTCACATTCAATGAGATAAGTGGTAGGTGTCGATCACCCAGAGAGTGTATAGCGAGTGCAGGTGTGGTGTCATTAATCGGTGTGGTCATCTGTGTTATGTGAGTCATCTGCATGAGTGGATTGGATCGTGTGTCGGAGTTGGAACCGTGTGTGATGGCTGTCAAGTTGCATCGTGTACAATGTCACACAAACATTACAAAGAATACAATAACTACATCTCCCTCCCTCCTTACCGTCCCTCCCCTTCCCTGCCTCCCTGCATGGCGGATTTAAAACTACCCGCCTCTCCAACAGTGCAGAGCACCTGTTACCCTTTCCCTGGTACCTCTGTGGGGTATAGCATTTCCAGTGTCCCCCCATGACCATCCCCGTGTCTCTGGTGTACTGTGCTGGCGATGATGTGATGAATGAAAACAAATACCTAGAGGTGGGGAACATCTCAGAGTCAACAAAATTGTACTTTAGTCCGGATCTAGACCATTAGCCCCCTTGCGGCAGCTACAGTTCTCCGTAAGCGCCTGGTGTACAGTGGCCCTTTCTGAAGTATGACGCTGCCGTCTTGGTCTTGTAGCACCTCCGCAATCTCGAGGAAGTCCTTGTATCAGTAGTTTATTACTCAATTTCTCTGTCTCCTGAGAGGGGGTGCTATCACTTCGAGCTTTCCGTGCCCCCAGCCACGTTCATGCTTGTTGTCCCTTCCGCTCCTGGCTGAGCTGCCACCAATAGGTGTTTACTGTGCATGTTCCGGGGGCTTTCTGGTATTTGTGACTTGGCACCTTCCCTCGAGCCACTCCTGGGCGTCCTGCCATGTCATGAAGAACCACACCTTTCCTTCCGCTTCCGCTCTAAGTTTAGCGGGGAATAGCATGGAGTATTTGAGCTTGCGGTTCCTCAGTTCTTTTTTTACATCAAAGAAGCTACGTCTTTGCTTTGTTACTGCCGCTGTGTAGTCCGGAAAGAATGTTATCGTACTTTGCTCAAAGCGCAGTGGTGGAGCCGCTCGGGCTGCATGGAGGATAACGTCTCGGTCCCGAAAATTAAAGATGCGAACCAGTATGGGCCTCGGGGGGAGGGGGCTCATAGGCCTTCTGCACAGGACACAGTGGGCTCTCTCCAATGAGAAGTGTTGGGAGAGACCTTGTGGTTGCCGGTGATTCTGGATGAGGTCCTCCACGAACAGGTCGGCTGTCGGCTCCTTTGCCCTCTCTAGTACACCAATAATCCTGACGTTGTTGAGTCTTGTGCGTCCTTCATAATCGTCCAGTTTCGCGGCCATCGCTTATCTTTCAGATTGCAATTGCTGTACTTGACGCTGGAGAGTATCAGACTCTTTTCGGAGGGTTGCTGTTGTGGTTTTTTCCACTTCCGCTACTCTTGATTTCACGTTTTTCAGATATGCACAAATTAGCGACATTTCTACAGAGACGGTGTCTATACGAGTTCCCAGGGATGTATGCACTCTATTCAGTGTCGTCATAATGTCTTGTAGTGTGACGTCTTTGGCTTCCATCGCAGTGTGGCTGTCAGCTGGAGCGTTTGGAGGTTCCGCCATCTCTGGCTGTTCTTTGGCCCATGCAAACTTGTACAGCTTTGTTTGATGCGTGTTACGTTGGCCTCTTCCCTGTCATCTTGGGCCTAGTGCCACTCCTCACAGTTGAGGTGAATGTTTGGAAGAAGTCACCGATGACTGCCTGTGAGGTGTAACACCCCACTCGGCCTTTCAGCTTTCCTATGCCTATTTGGTGGTGCAGTTACCTGTGCGTGGGTGGTAGTGTGTCGCACGTCAGCGGGGTGAGCGCAAATCAGCCGGATGGGCCCGGCCTCTGTTGTTTGGTCCATGGGACCGTAGGCAGTCCCCTGCAATGTCAGTTCTCCCTCCAAGGTACCACAGGGTGCTGGCTTCTGTGTACATCAGTGGTGCTGGCGGCTAGGGCGTCACTGCTTTCAGGACTTTGGCAAGCCTTGGACACACTGGTTGGGCGCCTACTATATGTTAGCCAGTGTTGCCCGCAGGGGACACAGGAGAGGGTCCTCCCACCTCTTGCTGCTAGTGCGGATCCTGGTTCACAGAGATCTCAAAGCCAGGCCCTCCAGCTCCCTGGATTCCCGCTGACGCATGCCACCCAGGCTGCGACGGGGGTAGCTGCCGTGCAGGGTGCATTCATCCTTCCACTGGGTCTGATTGTGCCCCAGCCACCTCTCGCGTTACGACTGTTGATGAGTCCTCCAGTCACAGGTGGGTTGATGCGCCCAGGGCCGCAACTGTGCACAGTTGGCGCCTGCTGCTTAGGCATTGCGGGTGTCAGTTGATCTACCACCACCGCACACCGCAGTTGATCTTGTCTCGCTGGGAGGAGTCACGACAGCCTGGTTTACCGGCCTCCTCGGTATTCGAGGCATCGGCTTCAGTTTTCCGACTAGGATACACTGGTCTCTGCGGCGTAGCTGGTCACTCGTTTGTCGTAGTCCGATTCCGGTCGATATGTTCCGACCTTGGGTGGTTCTGATTCCTTCCCCACCTCCTTATTCACGTCGCCTGCGGATTGGTGTGTGGAGTTTTCCAGGGATAGCCTAGGGCAAGATGGAACTGCTTTAGGCGGCGGCCATTTCCTTCAGCTGCCGGCCACGCCCCCGATCATTCAGACTTTTAATGACCTCGGGAATACCAGATTAAGGCTACACCTCTGGTAGCTAATAGGATGAGGCCCTCCAGAGGGCAGCTATATGCAATTGGTACACAGCCCCTGCCACCTCAACCCATCATTAAGGTAATACCTACACCTAAATTGACTGCAGGAGTTTATTCAGCAGTAGTCAGAGGGTCGGCAAGCCTGAACTGTGATTTACTTAAAGCTAGGTCACTAGTAAAGAACGCAGAAGAAATAAGCCTGCTACTTGAGTCAGGAACTTGGGATGCTTTATTTATAACAGAAACCTGGACAACTACTTACTCAGCAGGTGGTTTAGATAGAGCTTGCCCTTTGGGATTTTTAGGCCCTCCATAAACCCCGAATAAACAAGAAGGGGGGGAGTAGGTATTATTTATAAGGAAAAATTGAATTTTTCTACCCTGCCCATCAAGGAGTCTTAAAGATGGGACATGTTGGCGTTCTCTTTAAAAAGTGAAAGAGGGAATGTCTTTTTAGGGGCGTTATGTAATAGGCCACCAGGATCCCAGACCTCAAACCTCCAGCCATTTTTAGATGTATTTTCAAATATGGCTCTCGCGCATTCCAACTTCATTATTTTAGGGGATTTTAATTTATGGGCAGAAGAGGCCTTCTTGCCCCCCTTTTAAAGAACTACAGAGCTCTTGTGAAATTTTAGGTCTAAAACAACGGGTGCAAGGTCCAACTAACTAGAAAGGCCACACACTATATCTAATTTTTGTACCTGACTGATTTCGGTTAGGTAAGTTTCTCCGCTATGTTGGTCGGACCATGCACTAATAGCGTTTAATTGAAATTTTCTGGAACATCCTACCAACAAAAGGGAAAAAGGGGAGGGCTTAGCATTAAGCTTGTAAAGCCTTCTGGCGGAAACATCTTTGACTTTTCTAATAGTTTTGATCCCAGTGACTCATTCAAGATCATTTGCAGAACATTTAATGAAGAGATTATATCGACTTTGGACAAAGTAGTTCCCCTTATCAAACTAAAACCTTGTAATTGTCCATCAGCTCCATGGTACAATGAATCACTAAGAGCAAGGAAACTAGAATGTAGACAATTAGAAAGAAAACTGTGCCAAATTTACAGGGAAGGAGATAAACAACATCTAAAGACAGTACTAAAAAAGTATAAAAAGGATATAGGGATGGCAAAAAAGCAAGTTTTTTCACAGACTCTATTTTAGCGGCAACTAACAGTGCAAAGAAAGTCTTTGAGATCTTCCACAATCTTTCTGATCCTCAGTGTTTAAAGAAAGATTTGATCCTCATGCAGCAGTTGATGAATGATCTGGCGATCTTCTTTGAAGAGAAGATCAATAAGATTTTGGAAGATATTAGTAATTTTTCTGAGATGAAGCCAGCACCTTTTAGCGATAGCATTACTAGGAGTACGCACCTCTTGCATAAACTGGACGACGCCTCGGAAAGGCCGAAGCCTGTGAGTGGCGATAGACCTGACCACTCTGAAAATACTCCTTGTGGGATTGAATCATTTGAGCCAATTACAGAGGAACCTCTGCTAACAATTGCTATGTCGACAACATCGGGATCTCCACTTGACCCTCTTCCACCCAAACAGTGGAAAAAATGGATAGATGAGCTGTTGCCACCACTGTTACTTTTCCTTACTCTATCTCTACAATCAGGGCTAGTACCTAGTAGCTGGAAGAAGGCAGCGGTTACGCCTCTGCTGAAGAAGCCAACTGCAGACCCAGTATTTTTAAGCAATTATAGTCCAATCTCTCTTCTTCCTTTCCCAGTGATGATCTTGGAATATCTGTCAGTAATATTGTAGCGTCCTTCTTGGAATCTCATGCTTTGCTTTAGGAGGAACAGTTTACTTTTTAGACCAGTCCACATTACAGAGATGGCACTATTTAATGCATTGGATGAGATCTGTATGAAAGTAGACAGTGGTCAGTCTACAACTCTTGTATTGTTGGATCTATCGACTGCTTTCGATACTGTCAGTCACCATACCCTAGTGACAAGATTAGCGGATTTGGGTGTTGGGGGACGTATGGAAGTGGATAAAATCATATTTACAAGATTGTTGTCAGGCAGTGACACTACCTCCCCATCAATCAAGCTTTAGACACACTAAACAAGTTTTCCCCCAGGGCTCAGCACTCAGCCCAGTGCTGTTCAACATTTATATGCAGCTTCTAATTGCTCTTATTAAGACACATAACATTTCAGTGGTGAACTATGCAGATGATACGCAGCTGATTTCTGTCTTTTAACAACAATCAGCCAGATGCTGTAAAAGCCTTCCAGTCCTGCAGAGCGGATGTCATTCAGTGGATGAATACAAACTAACTGAAATTAAATGGGGACAAGACAGCATTTCTATACTGCTCAGCGAATAAATCTGAGATGCCTCTTTCTATAAATCGCTGGCCATTTCCTACAGAGAATGAGCTCTGCTTCTCTGAAGCAGTACACAATCTGGGAGTCAACTGGGATGATCGGCTCGTTTTGGAAAAGCATGTGAATAATGTAGCTGGTGTCTGCTTTGTTCTGCTTTGGGGAATAAGAAAATTGCTCCCTGTCCTACCTGATCAAGCTAAAGCACTAATTGTGCGGTGTGTAATACTCAGTAGATTAGATTACTGTAATGCTCTCCTACTCACAGCCCCTAACTACTTGATCAAGAGACTGGACAGAGTTCAGGTGGTCACAGGTGGTCACAGCAAAACTGGCACTAAACCCGCCACGGAGATTCTCAGCATGCAAGGCTCTAAGGGAACTTCATTGGCTCCCTGTAGCGCAAAGGATTCTTTTCAAGGCAATGTGTACTGTATTTAAGGCCTTCCAGAATAAGGGCCCTTTACTCATGCAGCGTAGATTGAAAAGATATACACCAGGAAAAGCCCAGCGGTCTGCAACCGGCAATATTATTCAAGAACACAGGTTCTGGAAGACTCGACAAGGGGGATGTGCCTTTTCGTCCAGTTGTGCAATAGACTACCATCTGATCTGAGAACATTGCCAGATCTATTAAAATTTTGGAAAAATTGAATACCTGGTTGTTGCCCAAATTATCAAAAGGCTGTATCACTATAAACTGACTCCCCTCCTCCCTCTCTCCACCTACACAATTTTCGCTACAGCGCCAGAATAGAAGTTTTGGTCACAGTTGCATTCTATAAATTATTCAAATAAATAAATAGTACAATAATACACATCAAAGCTATTCTTATAACTTGGGTGGCAGGTATTAGTCATTATTAATGTATAGTGTATTATTCAGACCCTCCAGGATTTCGCGATTTCGCGGCTTGCCGCGAAATCGGCACTTTTGTAAAAATGCCGCGATTTTTACAAAAGTGCCCGTGAAATCGGCACTTTTGTAAAAATGCCGCAATTTTTACAAAAGTGCCTGCGAAATCGGCAATGTACAACCCCTGTCAGGTAGCAATAACAGCAAGACCCCAATAATGAAGCATGACGTAAATGAACATTTGTTGTGTGAGGAGTATTTTACAAACATGCAATGTTCCGTGGACCCCTAGAGTGTATTTTCTAACTCTAAAACTGTATATGTAGGGGATACATTTATGCGTTGTAATGGCTATTTTAATATTTATACCTTATTATGCTGCCACTGCCTTGTAACAGTGATATGTATTAAAGCTGTAAGTTTAGCTAACAATCCCAGTGATGAAAACAATACCAAATATATACCATATATGCCTTTCTTGCATGTACGCAGCCAATTATTCTTGATTCTTTTCAAACTTGTAACTAGTGCATGTTAGAAATACTTTTTTGTTTTGTTAGGTATTGTAAATTTTTGCCCTTATTGTGCTGGCCTTGCACTATGTTTTGTAACTTGTAACGGTAACGACAGCACAGTGAGGCCAACAGCCAACACAGAAAATGACTGCTGCAGCATACATAGTGAAGACGTATTAAAATGTATTCACTATGAATGCTTCTGCAGCCATCTTCTCTGTTTACTGCTGGCCTCGGCAAACTCACACATGGCAGAGTGAAAACGCTTCCTAAAAGGTCCTTTAAAAGTCAGCTGGAAGTGTTTTCACAGTTGACTATTAAAGGGCAATTTAGTAAGCTTCCTTTTCTGTCTTGCCACTGAAGTCTTCTTCTACGTCCTTTTCCACCGCGGCCGTTACACTACACACTGAGACAGACACACAGACAAACAGAGGCGCACAAACACAGAGACACACACACAGGCACAGATAGACACACATAGATAGAGTCACAAACACACAAGAGCCACACATAGGCAAACACAAACAGACCCACACACAGAGACAGAGATATAGGGACACACTAAAACAGACACACAATGATAGATAGACATAGACAGGAACACACACGAAGAGAGACACCCAAAGACAGAGACACATACACAGAGACAGACATACATAGACGCACATACAGAGACAAACACACAGACAGAGATACCAATGAAATACACACAGACACACATACACACACAAAGGCACATACGGAGATAGAGCGCATACATTAAGACAGAGTGCACACAATGAGACAGAAACACACACAGACCAAGAAACACATCCAAAGACCCACACACTAAGTCGTACATACAGAGATGCAGAGACAGAAATGAACACACAGAGACACACACAGAAACAGATGCCCAGTTGGAGACGTACAGACAGAGACGTACAGACACTGAGGTACAGACAGAGATGCACAGACAGAGGTGCACAAACAGAAACGCACTGACAAATGCAGAGTGGAGCTGCAGGGGCTCTTAGAAGGGGTGGAACAACAGCGAGGCCGCATTAACATGCAAATGGTCTTTAAAAGACCTGTGAAGTGCTCGGGTGCGGCTGTGTGTGTGTCCGGGAAGCTGTCTGGGCTGCCGCACACGACGGGGGGGGGCTGAAGTCCTTTGCGTCCAATGGGTGTTGCGCGCCTGCCCACAGGGGTATCGAAAACAACTCCCCATTAAACTCTTCTCCCCTCAATCAGATCACCTGCTGTCCATACACTTCTGTGAGGTGGAGGCAGCATCTGATATACTCAAGACATCTGATGGCCCAGCAAACCGGGAGCGTTTTCTACTCTGCAGGATCCTGATCCAATATAAGTAAAGGACCTGATCCAAGCAGCCTTGAAGGCATGTAAAGCACAAGGGCAAAGAGCAACTCTGTGTGGTGCAGACCTGTGGGCTATCGTCTGCGCCTCTGACCTATCGCGTGACCCTGATTAATCCCATTTAAAATATTAGGAGTGCCCCCGTACCTACTCATTTCCCGTTTCCTTGACATGATGTTAAAATTATAATCTTAATTTATTTATATAACATTAATTTAGAGGTTGACTTTTAAGTGCCATATTTATTTAGGTCTAGCATGTGTCCAGCCGCCCTCAGACTTTCAGGCGAGAAAAGGGTTAAGGATGTGCCAAACACCGGTCCCGCAATGTGTCAAAAGGTGTGATAACTGCTACCAACCTATACTAAAGCAAATGGAGAATTGCATTTCCAAAGGATAACAGCCTTCACCTGTGGGCTGCTTCATCTGTTCCATATTCCAGGTTCCCTATTCAAAGTGGAATACTCTGCTAAAAGAGTTTCCATTGACTTACGGCTGAAAATGAATGATTATGAGTAAAATAAAGTGCCGCAAAAATGCCGCTAAATTTCCATAATTGTGCCGCTAAATTTCCATATTTGTGCCGCTAAATTTGCGAATCCATGCCGCTATATCCTGGGGGGTCTGATTATTATGAAACAGCTGCTGAGCGCTTCAAAAAATTAGACAAACAGTGCCACCATGTGGCAGGCTGTCATAAGTGCCGGTGTTGGCAATTAAGTGCCTGTGCTCAGCACTGTAAACTACCAGCTCAAATAAACTCATTATAAAGTAGCGCAGAGGGTTAATATGTCTACTGTAAACAAGGTGTACAATGCAGATCACAGAATTGTATTTTCTGAGGCTAGCTCAGTGGGTTACTGCTTTTGTCACAGATATTGTTTTGTTACTCGTAGTTTCTAAATTATGATATTAATATGGCACAGTGGCCTATGAACTGTCATCAAGACCTGCATGCAAACTGCATGACATAGGTTAGAATATTCTGTTTTTCCCCAGGCTTTTATTACCCTAATGTAGCTAAAAAGGGTTACTTTGAATAGAAATACATTCTTATTAGTAGAGCCAACCCCAACCACTCTGGTACGTTTGAAACCCTCAGTTTGTCCTTCTGCACACCAAACACTTCTTTCTCGTGTTGTCCTCATGGTGCTATCCAGACACAGTCGTTGTGTAGGGTGATGCTTCTCACAGCAGGTAGCACTGGGGCTGTCTCTAAACTGGAGTACCCACAGCACAGGCACCTGGCTGTCATCAGTTCAACTGAAGTAATAATCAGTGATAGACAAAAGGGCAGACTTGAAGTAGAAACATCCTCTCCTCACACAACTGAACTGCATCCATTGCTCACCTCTTATCATCAACCAGATAGCAATGCTCACGAAGACTAATCTACAGCCCTTTGCTCAGATAAGGCCAAATAGAAATTCTAAATGTAGTCCTGTCTCCATCTTCCTCACTTCACTGGGTCTCCTCCCACCCGCCACAGAAATTTAGGCAATGCACTTCTACTGTCTGGAAGAATGGTCCTCACCCTCCATTTTGCGCTTTGCAAAACCAGAGGCATCCAAAATGGATCCCGTTGTCTTCACTACTCATGCTACCTCACACATACACAAAGGCTTCAACTATACATTTGATGCACTCAACATTCACATGGGATACCAGTGCAAAGTTCTGGGCATACACACAACTGAAAAACTTTGCACAAATGATGATAGTAGGTCCAATCTCCAATGATACAGATAAAAAGATCTGGCCAACCAACTGATCATGGTATGCTGCCACCACCACTTTATGTAGTATACCCAGGACAGGGGCAGTGGTCCTCTGCCTACATTGAGGGCAAGCTTAGTGAGCCACTCCTGGTCAAAAGAGAGGTCTAGGACCTCACATAGTCAGGGACAGGCCTAGGTTTATGTGCACATACTTACATTACTGCCACACCGGGGTCAAAATAAGTCTGGATACCAGATATAAATGCAGTCGGGCACTCTTGGCAGGTGAGAATGCACGTGTATCATGCAGGAGACATTCCTATCCCAAAAAACACTTTCCATGTGAATTATATTGCGCACAAAGATCTGCTATGTCACTACCAAGAAGGAGCCTCCAGAGGGCACAGTACCCATTTCACGAGGACAAAGGCCCCCTCTTTGCCATTGTCCATGGATGTTCTTATTCTGGACATCTGTCTGGCTGTGATGTAGGCAGCCACGGCCTCTGCAGGTAAGATCGGTGTGGCTGGCTTGGGGGAGGGGGGGGGGATTTCGAGGGACAACTAAAAGGGAAAATTAAATAAATAATAATTGTCCCTTGTGGCCGTCTCTCGAAATCCCCCCTAGCCGGTCCCACCGTCCCATCTCTCTTACCTGCAGCAGCTGCGGCTGGATGTACGGTTCAGTCCATACTAACACTAGACACTACTGCCTGGATTCTGAAGCCTTAAGCCATTTTTCCAGGTATTTTCTGTAGGACTTCTTGGTTTAACCATTTCCTCAGATCCACCACTGTGGAGGTACTGCGCTGGTATAGATACAAGAGTCTGCAGGCAGAAGTATCTCTGAGAAGAAAAAGTTAATTACCTTTGGTAACAATCTTTCTATTGACTACTCTATTTACCTGTAAATTTAGCACCAATCCCGCCCACCTTCCTGTTCTAAGGAATTGTCTAAGTCTCTTAATAAGATCCACTTTTCATTTTGGTGCATTGCATAACTTGTCAATCTAATTGGCTTTGTCACCTCCTCATTTGTGGTAGGAGAACAGATGAGGAAATGACGTTGATGCGCCAAGGTATTGCTTACAGGGCTCTGGTGATGTCATGTCCAAGACTGCGCTATGCATCAAGATAGAGTCGAAAGCCACCTGCCAGCACATGAGAGCTATTTCAATTTTTCAGATCAGTCTGGCACATGGGGAGATTCAAGAGGTGCGGAATCCTCAGTTTGAGTATCCACCAGAAAGATCATTACGAAAGGTAAGTAACTTATTCTTTTCATCCTCCTTCCAACGCTCTGTACCACCCTTTCCTTTTCATCACTGCACTGAAATGCAGAAGCAGAGTGAGCCAAGGAGAAAGGAGTCATTCAGTGGCTAACAGAACTTGAGCCCCGCCCCTCTCGGTCCCAGACAGGTGCTCTCAGGTCAGGGTCCTCGTGCACAGTGCTGGAGGGGCCCCCTGGAGCTCGGGGCTACTGGGGCTAATGTTACGCCACTGTCGTCCTTTAGAAACATCTCAGAAATCAAGGTAGTTCATTTCCTTTACAAAATGAGGAGGCAGGACTCTAAAATAAATCGACTTCCTCAGTGTCACAGGTGTAGTTCGGAAACGAACTCAGGTGTCACGCTAAATATACATTTAAATAGCACAAAGTCATCAATTTATAAAAGCTTATGTGGTAAAAATAACATCTGGTAAGCATTTCAGGCGAGTCAGCCCGTTGTATTATTAGAAAATGCCCTTAGCTCACATACACCTTCCACGTTTTTAATTGTGCTGCAGCTTTTCGGAAGACAGCACTTTTGTTACGAGCACTCGGTGGAAGTCAAACAGCATTTTAGGTCAACAAGCCGCCCCAACCAATAATTGCAGAAAACATTATCTTTTTCCCCATAGTACAGTTCATTCATTCGAATAGCCCATGTAAAAATGAATTTCGCTTTGACTGCGGCTGCCCCAGCTCCACAGAGCACGCTGAATTTAATGACAGGTGAAATAATTGTGATGCCAATCGAATGTGTTACAATTGGGTGTAGAATTTCTCTAGCTGGACGCAAAACAGCGTCCATGTCTGACTATGGAATTCATTTACTTTACACAACTGTGTCTTCTTAATGGTGAGAGCAGTTTATCTGAAGCTCCATCCTCGATTCATGTCTTCAGAATCATTATATTTCTGTGAAAAATGAACGGAGCCTTTTTATTTTGTACTAAGGTGAAAAAAGCAGCCAGGGAGCTGTGCGAAACCGGCCAGACTGCTCTCCTCGCCCAAGGGTGTATGTCTAGACCAGTAACCTTTGTCTGGTAAAGCAAACCTAGCAAATCAGGTTTGGACTGAAATCTATTGTTCGGTTTCAAGTGATGTGCACTAGCAGGGCCTGAATCTGCCTGGCAGTGATGTATTGCAAACAGATGGGATTCAAAATGGCCGTCAGACGCTGTCTCGTCCCTCTGTCGTCACTCTGTATGTATACCCTGTAAGTAATAAGTGACTGCAGATTACTTCTTGCCGAATACATTATCTTACTTTGTCCTTATATTTTATGTAAAAACAGGTTGACATCTACTTGACTAGGGTCCCTGAAAAGGATTGAGCTCAAGCATACATTGTACCACCATGGACAAAGTTTTACCTGCTTTGCCAGCCTCATGTTTAAAAAAGTGATAAAAATACAGGCATACATTTGATATATTCATTCGCTGGTCAGCTCAAGTCCACATCAGACACGACTAGCAGGCAAATCTCTACTTTCATTTTTTGTTTTCCCTTTTTTTTAAATTTATTTTTGCAGTGGGTCATTTTTTACTTCTTTTTTGCAAACATATGCATGCTACCTCCAGACGGCATCATTTTTTACTTTTACAATTGTAATTCCTAGTTCAAGTGTTTACAAAAAAACATAGCAGACCAATTGGTTTTGCCACTGCTTGTTTTATATTCTGAAGGACCATGAGAAAATGTGAGATCCTCGTTTTATGGAATGTTGCATGAGGGGAGAAACTGGAAACACAGTGGGACTGAGTCACAAAGCTATTTGTGCATGAGCTCGACCTTCACACATATGAAAACAACCTTTACACGTCCTAGAACTCTGCTTCACACTCAGTAAATGAATTCCTTGCACACATCATTTTGTGTGTATAAATCTTCTCCCAGTGTTGTGCAGTGGGCTTTGGAAAGCGCGAATATCCTGCTAGTTTGGTGACTCATACAAACCTATTTTCATGAGGGTGTTCACAAATATTTTCTCGGTCCATTCCCACCCCTGAGAAAGGAGTTACTCCGAGCAATGGCAGGAGAACATGCATTCTTAAAGTAGGAATTGGAAGAAAAGATCTCCCAAAACTGTGGAGAGAACTGGATAAGGCGTTCCTAGCAAAACTAAATAACTAGTGTGCACAAATGTGAACTATATACATTTAGTTTAAAGAAAAACAATTCTATAGTTAGACCTGGCGTCCTTGGCGTGGGTTTCCCCTGTATTCTTTTTGCCTTTGCCTCCTGTGTTTTTACTGTGTGTTGGGCTCTGTTTTTGCTGGTCTAGATGCTTTGGGCACTTTGCCACTGCTGTTCAGTGCCAATGTGCAAGTGCTCCCTCTGTAAATTGTTGTCATTAATTAGTGTTTCCATAATTGGCTTACTTTTTTTACTGTTAAGTCCCTAGTGGGCTTGCAGCACTGATTGTGCCACCCACACAAGCAGCCTTGTAAAAGGGTCTCAGGCCTACCATTGCAGTGCCTGTATGCAGTTCATACTGCCCTATCCACCTGCAAGTGCACCCACTTACCACACCATAACCTTCCTTTTCCTTACATATGAGTCACCCCTACAGTAGGCCCAAGGTACCCCTGTGGGCATGGTGCAATATATGTGAAAGGTAGGATATGCCCTGATGTGTGTGACATGTCCTGATAGTGAAATACTGCCAATTTCGTTTTCCCTATTAAAAGGCTATCTGTCCCATAGGATAGAATGGGGAGTTTACTTATGACATCTTCTAAGTATAACCGCCCATAGGAACAAGATAGGAAAATGGAGTTTAGTATGCCTGAACTCAGAATAAAGAGATGCATCTTTTAGTATGGATGATTTTTATATTTTGGGTTTGAAAATACCACTTTTAGAAAGTGGGTATTTTCTTGCTTAGCCATCCAGTGTGCCTCTGCTAGGGTTGTGTATTGCTGTCTGTCTGGCTTTGGAGTAAAAGGGGCTGGGTATGTGCATTCTATTCAGACAGCCACTTGGGGGGGAGAGGTGTGTCCTGCCTTTCCAGGGTGAGTCGGGCTGGGCTGAATAGACCTGGGCTGAATTCAGAGTAGGGGGAGGAGATTTCTTTCACCCCTGAATGGGCCTGATCTGCCCTGGACAATGCTGTCTCCACCTCCTGCTGGGCCGCTGCACCAGAGAGGGCAGAACTGGTTTCGGCTGGGCAAAGAGCTTATCTGTCACCTTAGAACAAAGGAATGTGTGTTATGAAAAGTGGGGCCCAGACTCCAGACTTTTAGACTACTTCTGGAATTCAAGAGGAATCTCTGCCAATGAGTAGAGCTGGGACATTCTGGAGGAGAAGGACTGGACTGCCCCTTTGCTGTGGGCTGTCTGGGGTTGGCCTGCAGTGGCTGTTTCTGCCAAGGAGAGGAACTGTGTCTGTATCCTGCTGGAAAAGTATCTCTAAGGGCTTGAGGTAGAGCTTGCCCCCTGTTCAAGAAGCCTGAGGAACAGCAAAGACTTCACCATCCCTCTGGGCACAGTCTCTGGAACCACTGGCTTCAGTTGTGGAAGAGGACAAGAGCAGCCGACTCTGTCACCGGTTCCGTCACTGGTTCTGTGCCCTGAAGTCACAGCAGAAGGCACCGCTGCACTTCGCACCGCATCCCTGGTTTCACCAATGCTGCTGGGCGACCGTCACTGAGCCGCTGCCTGCACTGCGTCCTGTGGGCAGTGCACTCTGCACCACCTAGCTTCACTCTGCTTGGACCTCACCGACACCATCGCTGCCCGCCCGAAGATAACCAGCTCCGTCACCTGCCCTGTGACCTGCCGGCACCACATTGAGCACCGCCTTACTCCACATCAGAGCCTTGGTCTCACCGATGCTGTTGGACGACCATCACCGAGCCACAGCCTGCACCGCCCCGTGAGGGCACTGCATGCAGCACCGCACTGCTTCACTTCACAACCCAACGGTTGCCCCGACCGACTCGTACCAACGGGCCCCAACGAGAAAGGTACTGTGTACGAAGATGTAGGCGCTTTTCTGCTGGCCTGTACCAACACAGTCAGCTGGAACTGTTAGAGTCTGTCATTTTCAGCATCGCGGTAGCCCCGGACAGAGCTGTAGGCTCAGGAGAACTGTGTTTTTGAGATATTTCTACAATTTAAAGGTTATCTTGCAAAGTAACTATTTTCACAGTATTGCATTTTGGATTTTTGTCGTATTTGGTCTTGTTGGTTTAGATAAAGTTTTGCTTATTGTTCTAAACTAGTGTGTTGTCCATTTGTAGTGTTTTCACAGTGTAACTGTATGCATGCATAAATGCTTTGCACACTGCCTCTGAGATAAGCCTGTCTGCTCATGCCAAGCTACCAAGGGGGTGAGCAGGGGTTATTTTAGAAGTGCATCCCCCTTACCCTGACTAGGAAGAAGGTCCCATACTTGGACAAAGGAACAAACCATTGCCAACTACAGACCCCCATGTCTAACATCTATTATAGGACAACAAATATTAAAAAGAACAATAAAGTATTATTATACATTTATATTGCGAATACAATTATGAGTATCTCTGAATAGGCATTTAAATATGCAATTTACAATTGTTTTATAGAACTCCTGGAAACCAGAGATGGTTACATCTTTCTCTGCATACTCTTGTAAATCTGTATAACTTGCCTCAAGATCAAAAATAAAACGATGGAAGAGACTCATAGAAATAATAGGCAGGCCTACAGTTCTAGCCCCTTGATATGGACCTGAGCTCGATATTCCAAGCAACGATAAAAGCAGTAGAGGAAACTTATGAGTACAGACAGCAGACATTCCTAAAGCACTAGTCTCAGAGAATTCAACACACCAAGCCCATGTAATACTCTAAGCGCATTACTAAGGCGCCAATGTAATATAAGAAACTTTTAAAATAGTTGCTGAGGTGATTTGACCCAGCTGTATGAAATCCGCACTCACTGCTGCTTCTGCGAGGAATTGATTTTCCCATACACCAAAACTGGAGCTATCCACAGTACATTCCCCTTTGCCGCCTTAGTATCAGCAACCCACGGTCTTCTACTCAAGAAGTGCCGCTTTCCATCTTCACTCTTTTTTTTTTTTAGTTTAAACAAAGAAACTTTCTTTTGGAAAAAGATACAACTAAATATAAATAGTTCAATAAAGTAACAGAACTTCAAGCAAAATAGTTGCATATGGAGAGAAAAGATAATGTAATTCTGGAAAAGAAGAGGAGGGGGAAGAGGAAAAAAGTACAACAGTAATTATGATAAAATGTAAAATATAAAAGTAAGAGGGCTTAATACAATATAAAAAGATATCAACATGTTATAGAATAATAGCTGTAATACAACAATTAAGGAAGAGGAGAAATAGATTAAATGGATAAGAAAACAAATATATACATAAAAGGCCAATAAAAAAAGAATTCATGGTGGTTTGGGAACTTCTTCCAATAAGGGGTGATGACGAACAGGTTTTTGTGCTGATATATCTATGAAAGTGGTTAAAGGGGACCATATAAGTTGTCTTTTCAGGAGTAAAGATAAAGGGGAAACATATGCACGATCAAGTCGATGATTATAACAAACACTATACCACCAAGCTTGAAAGGAAAGTTGTATAGCTTGTTTCCAATTCTTCATTATTTGCTAGAAGGCAATTTCAATAAATAAATCTACAATATCTATGTTAGAGGTAAAATTATGCCAATGATCAGACAGGGAACCCAGGAAAATATCTACAGGTGACTAAGGGAAGTGAGTGTGGAAAATGATATTAATCCGAGACCAAATCTTCAATCAAAATTGATGAGTAGAGGGACAGGAAAATGACATGTGATATAAATCAGCATGGGGAGCGTTATATGACCAGCAGTTTGGGAAGGAAGTGGAATTAAATTTATGAAAGAACACTGGAGTAAACATAAGTCGATTGTACATAAAGAAAAGTGTTTGTTTTGTGCTTGCTGACCTAGAAGTTTTACGGAGTTTTGACCATAATTTATCCCAAAAAGTAATAGACCATGATGTATGGAATTCATCTTCCCATTGGAGTTCTAAGATAGTTTTAGTTCTAGGTTCGGGGGGTGTGGTAACAGACTTATATATAGATGAGGCGCTAGGTTGAGTACTTAAATTTAGAAGTGTATTACAGTGAGAGGGTGTGGAAGGTGGAATGGAGGTTATTGATGACAGGGATAAGTAGATGTTTCATGTCAATATATTAAATTTGGCAGAGAAAAAAATTGGTAATTTATAAAGAGTTTGTGCTTCAGATAAAGTAAGGAGAATATCATTAGAAAAAAAATGATGGATCCAAACTAACCCCTTGTCTCGCCAAGTTTTCCAAAATATGGGTTTGTTGTTTATTTAAAGAAAGCGATTATGCCAAAGGAAGAATCAAAAAATTGATCTTCGGAGGAAATGTGAGAGATGAGAAAAGAATGATATAGTCTATGAGCCGTTTTATTTATATGTAAGGATAAAAAATGCAATTTGTGAGTAAATGTGAAAGATTCTGTAAAAGAGAAGGGAGATAAGAAAGAAAGTTCTATACCTGTCCATAATGGAAACGAATCAGAAGTGGTTGGTTTAAAGATTTAGCAAGTTGCTTAAGAAGAAAAGCATTATGGTAAAATTGGAAGTCAGGAAAGTTAACACCACCGTGTGATTTGGGGCGTTTAAGCATGGCTAGGGACAAGCGTGCTTTCTTTTTATTCCATAAAAAAGAGGTTAAAATAGAATTACTTAAAAAAAAATAATAAGATGGAAAGCTGAGAGGAGAAGCAGAAATCATATAAAAGATGATGGGAGCAAGCATCATTTTAATCGTATCAACTCTGCCCCACCAGGACAGATACAGAGGATACCATTACCTACTGGCGGTCGCCAGTAGGTAGTTATAGTTAGGACCCCTTTTCCATAGGAAATCCGCAACATTCTATTTTGAATAACTTTGGCGCCGGTCGACGAATCCTCGCGAATTTCTCAAAATAGGTGGGGCGCTACGCTCCGCTCCTACCCTGAAAGTCTCGGGGGGATTCGTCAAGCGGGGGCTGAGATAAAAGGGGGGTCCCAAAACGCGTTTTTCCCATGCTTTTTTCCATAGGACCTTTAGACAGGGCTACAGCCCGAACGGCTGAACAGAATTACTAGAAATTTGGCAGAGAGGTAGTCCCTAGGTCAAGGAAGTGCCTTTTGTAGGTTTGGTGTAAATCTGTTCAGTAGGTCCTGAGAAAATAGCATTTAAATCAATATATATATCTGAGACAGCTTACGGTACGCTTACCGTAAGCTTACCGTACGCGTACGGTGGCGTGCGCGAGCGCGATTCTGATTGGCTGTTAGATCTTAGTAAACATTCGAATTGGCCGAAACCAGGAAGCGGCGGCCGCCATTTTGTGTGTTTCACTCAGAAAAAAAAGAGTGAAAACAAGAAAAGGGGGCAAGGAGGAGAGTTACAGACCCCCTTACATTTGTGAGGGGGTCAAAGAAGGACAGAAAAGTACAAAGAAAACATTTATTGATTTTAAAAAAAATCACGGGGTACGCGTACGGTAAGCTTACGGTAAGCGTACGGAAGAAAAAAAAAATTAAAAAAGATATGAAATGCAGATTTAAGAGTTTAGATATTAGGGGGCTCTAAAAAGAGCCGTTGTGTTTATGAAGTGATTTTTTAAGTGGTACCTACAAGTAAGTACCGATGCAGAGTCTAAGGTTCAAGAGGAAGACTCTGTTCCCTTCATCATTGAAGTGCATACCATCTCCTCTATAAATGTCTTGCATGTCATAACGCAAGTTGTTGTGGTAAATGGCACCCATACCATAGTCACGGAGGAAAGCAGAAACAGATTTGTTGACGTGCTTTCTTGCTTTGTCAATTTGCGGACAGAAATGATTGGACCAGTTCCATTTTTGCCTTTGGCATATGTTGGAAAACACAAAGTCAGTTTTAGGGAAAAGTGAAAACAGTTGTGCAAAGGTGTCCTTCATAAGCATTTCCAGACCTACCCCAGTCAAAGTGCCTAGGTCATTGCCACCACAGTGCACTATTATGAGGTCAGGGTGTTGGATTTGCATGAAGGATTTCACCAATGGCATCAATTGGTGCCACTTTAACCCTCTCTGACCAATCCATTTAATGTCTACATTTGGCAAAGCAAGGTCTCTCACCATACCTGTTTTCTCTGCAAACTTTTCACTCCAGAAGACATAGCTGTGCCCTACAATCCACACTGTGAACATCTTCAAAGGAGAACTGGATGCACTCAGGAGGTGTCTTTCAGTAGAATGGCAATATGAAAAGAAAGACAGTTTGGAAATGGAGGCATACATATTTTTTTCAAAACAAAAAGAACTGATTGGCTGTTTCATACCATTCTAGAATAAAAACTAGGCTGTATGTGTAAATTAATAGAAGCATGTTTTGTATTGGTACAAAAAAATGTGTTACCAAAGAACAGTACTATGGATTTGCTGTTAGGTTTGAAAAGTCAAGCACTCTTGCTCTGTGGAATTGAAA
Source organism: Triturus cristatus (assembly GCF_964204655.1). Classification (NCBI taxonomy): domain Eukaryota; kingdom Metazoa; phylum Chordata; class Amphibia; order Caudata; family Salamandridae; genus Triturus; species Triturus cristatus. Next base: position 1,015,336,800 of record NC_140581.1, read on the forward strand.
CATTGTGTGGCGAACTTCTGACCTAACTCCACACAGCAGTGTTCCATGAGCTGTTGCTATGGTAGCAGGCAGAAGTCAAGTTGGGGGAAGGGTACTAGGCAGAAGTCAAGTTGGGGGCAGGGTACTTTTGGAAAAGGGTTGGTTTTCAACCAATAGAAATGTGTGATTACATTTGAAAAAAAGGGGGAAGCACTGAGATTTGAAACTTACATGTATATGTGTGGAAAAATAGAGGGAAAGTTTGCCATTATCTGGTTCTGCTGAGAGGAGAGAGGTGTAGAGAACAGAGATCCTGGCTCTGATAATCTGCTGTTTGAGTGCCACATTTCTTTCACAACTAACTAATTTTAAAGGTGAGTTTAGAGTTTGAGAGGGGATGTATATGGTAAATTAAGAAATGAATAATAGAATTGGAATTCCTTTTGTAGAAGTTGTGTTTATTATTTTCTGTTTTGGGAGAAATTTAAATGTGAGGAACATGTAAAATAATATGGACAATTTTTTCATGATAAATTAAGGTGTACTGGTAAAAATAAGGAATACTTTAAGGGTTTGAGGTTGCAGTCAGTAATGCAAATACATTCAGCATCACTAAGGCTGGTTGCCCTTGCTGGAGTGTAGGCAGTCACCGAGGATACACATGGTGGTGGTCTGAAAAAGCAGTTTGGACATGGGCTTTTTAAAAAAATCTAAAAAGTGGATTCATAATGTGTCAGTCTGTAAAAGTGATTTTCACTTGCCAAAAAAAAAGAGCAGTAAGTGTGCATTCAAATTGGCAAAGAAATTTCGTTTTGTGACTAATGTGAAAACATGACTCTGTGTGCAAATAGGAATTACAGGCAGAGATTTATTGCGTTTTGCTCTGGTGATTTCACAGTTGCATTAGTAGGAAAAAGGGGGAGCGATTTTTTTGGGGAAGAAGCAGACTCTTAGCACACACCCAGCTCCTTTCCATGTATAATCATGCACAGTATTTAGAAGCGAGTGGGGTTTTCAGGTTTCAGTCTGTAATGCAAATACATTCAGCATCACTAAGGCTGGTTGCCCTTGCTGGAGTGTAGGCAGTCACCGAGGATACACATGGTGGTGGTCTGAAAAAGCAGTCTGGACATGTGCAATTTAAAAAATCTAAAAAGTGGATTCATAATGTGTCAGTCTGTAAAAGTGATTTTCACTTGCCAAAAAAAAAGAGCAGTAAGTGTGCATTTAAATTGGCAAAGAAATTTCGTTTTGGGACTAATGTGAAAACATGACTCTGTGTGCAAATAGGAATTACAGGCAGAGATTTATTGCGTTTTGCTCTGGTGATTTCACAGTTGCATTAGTAGGAAAAAGGGGGAGCGATTTTTTTGGTGCAGAAGCAGACTCTTAGCACACACCCAGCTCCTTTCCATGTATAATCATGCACAGTATTTACAAGCGAGTGGGGTTTTGAGGTTTCAGTCTGTAATGCAAATACATTCAGCATCACTAAGGCTGGTTGCCCTTGCTGGAGTGTAGGCAGTCACCGAGGATACACATGGTGGTGGTCTGAAAAAGCAGTCTGGACATGGCCTTTTAAAAAAATCTGAAAAGTGGTTTCATAATGTGTCAGTCTGTAAAAGTGATTTTCACTTGCCAAAAAAAAAGAGCAGTAAGTGTGCATTCAAATTGGCAAAGAAATTTCGCTTTGGGACTAATGTGAAAACATGACTCTGTGTGCAAATAGGAATTACAGGCAGAGATTTATTGCGTTTTGCTCTGGTGATTTCACAGTTGCATTAGTAGGAAAAAGGGGGAGCGATTTTTTGGGGGAAGAAGCAGACTCTTAGCACACACCCAGCTGCTTACCATGTGGAATCATGCACAGTATTTAGAAGCGAGTGGGGTTTTGAGGTTTCAGTCTGTAATGCAAATACATTCAGCATCACTAAGGCTGGTTGCCCTTGCTGGAGTGTAGGCAGTCACCGAGGATACACATGGTGGTGGTCTGAAAAAGCAGTCTGGACATGGGCTTTTTAAAAAAAATCTGAAAAGTGGTTTCATAATGTGTCAGTCTGTAAAAGTGATTTTCACTTGCCAAAAAAAAAGAGCAGTAAGTGTGCATTTAAATTGGCAAAGAAATTTCGTTTTGTGACTAATGTGAAAACATGACTCTGTGTGCAAATAGGAATTACAGGCAGAGATTTATTGCGTTTTGCTCTGGTGATTTCACAGTTGCATTAGTAGGAAAAAGGGGGAGCGATTTTTTGGGGGAAGAAGCAGACTCTTAGCACACACCCAGCTCCTTTCCATGTATAATCATGCACAGTATTTAGAAGCGAGTGGGGTTTTCAGGTTTCAGTCTGTAATGCAAATACATTCAGCATCACTAAGGCTGGTTGCCCTTGCTGGAGTGTAGGCAGTCACCGAGGATACACATGGTGGTGGTCTGAAAAAGCAGTCTGGACATGGGCTTTTTTAAAAAAATCTAAAAAGTGGATTCATAATGTGTCAGTCTGTAAAAGTGATTTTCACTTGCCAAAAAAAAAGAGCAGTAAGTGTGCATTCAAATTGGCAAAGAAATTTCGTTTTGGGACTAATGTGAAAACATGACTCTGTGTGGAAATAGGAATTACAGGCAGAGATTTATTGCGTTTTGCTCTGGTGATTTCACAGTTGCATTAGTAGGAAAAAGGGGGAGCGATTTTTTGGGGGAAGAAGCAGACTCTTAGCAGACACCCAGCTCCTTTCCATGTATAATCATGCACAGTATTTACAAGCGAGTGGGGTTTTCAGGTTTCAGTCTGTAATGCAAATACATTCAGCATCACTAAGGCTGGTTGCCCTTGCTGGAGTGTAGGCAGTCACCGAGGATACACATGGTGGTGGTCTGAAAAAGCAGTCTGGACATGGGCTTTTTTAAAAAAATCTGAAAAGTGGTTTCATAATGTGTCAGTCTGTAAAAGTGATTTTCACTTGCCAAAAAAAAGAGCAGTAAGTGTGCATTCAAATTGGCAAAGAAATTTCGTTTTGGGACTAATGTGAAAACATGACTCTGTGTGGAAATAGGAATTACAGGCAGAGATTTATTGCGTTTTGCTCTGGTGATTTCACAGTTGCATTAGTAGGAAAAAGGGGGAGCGATTTTTTGGGGGAAGAAGCAGACTCTTAGCACACACCCAGCTCCTTTCCATGTATAATCATGCACAGTATTTAGAAGCGAGTGGGGTTTTCAGGTTTCAGTCTGTAATGCAAATACATTCAGCATCACTAAGGCTGGTTGCCCTTGCTGGAGTGTAGGCAGTCACCGAGGATACACATGGTGGTGGTCTGAAAAAGCAGTCTGGACATGGGCTTTTTTAAAAAAATCTGAAAAGTGGTTTCATAATGTGTCAGTCTGTAAAAGTGATTTTCACTTGCCAAAAAAAAAGAGCAGTAAGGGTGCTTTCAAATTGGCAAAGAAATTTCGTTTTGGGACTAATGTGAAAACATGACTCTGTGTGGAAATAGGAATTACAGGCAGAGATTTATTGCGTTTTGCTCTGGTGATTTCACAGTTGCATTAGTAGGAAAAAGGGGGAGCGATTTTTTGGGGGAAGAAGCAGACTCTTAGCACACACCCAGCTCCTTTCCATGTATAATCATGCACAGTATTTAGAAGCGAGTGGGGTTTTCAGGTTTCAGTCTGTAATGCAAATACATTCAGCATCACTAAGGCTGGTTGCCCTTGCTGGAGTGTAGGTAGTCACCGAGGATACACATGGTGGTGGTCTGAAAAAGCAGTCTGGACATGGGCTTTTTTAAAAAACTGAAAAGTGGTTTCATAATGTGTCAGTCTGTAAAAGTGATTTTAACTTGCCAAAAAAAAAGAGCAGTAAGTGTGCATTCAAATTGGCAAAGAAATTACGTTTTGTGACTATTGTGAAAAGAAATGTAGTAATATATTTAAATAAAATAAAGGATTTTTTTTTTAGTTTTTTTCAGGTATTGCTGAAGAGCAGTGGACAAAATTTAAGATGCCTACAAAATCCAGAGTTCAAAAAACGCACAAAAAAAACCTATATTTGAAGACAACTAGAGGACCAAAGTTAGTAGAAGATGCTCATGTTGGGAAAAAGAAAAAAATCTTCTGGTAAGCAGAAAAAACAATTTCTAAAAAATATATTCAAAAGAATGAAACATGTACAAAATGTCTGTACTCGAAAGGATGTTTTGAACAAAAAAGGAGAGGAAAAAATTGACAATTTAGTTAATGCAAATATACCTCCAGCAACTGAAAAGATTTATATAAATAGAAAAACAGCGTTTAAAGAGATACGTAGAAAAATGTTTCAGAGAAGAGTTATGTCCAATTTGATGAAGGATGTGAAGAAATATAAGAAAAAGACAAAGTTTTATAAAAGAAAAAAAGAAATAGAAGCCATTGCAGCAAAGGCATTAGAATTAAAAAGGAAACTATTCATTTTAATTTTGAATAGGATGCGTACATTAGACAAAATGGTTAATGTACTGAAATCACATAGCAAAAGGAAAAGAGTAGTGAACAGAACAAACTTTTGTAAAGTGTTTTTAGGAAAGTGGATGCATAGTTCAAGTAGTGAACCTTTTTTTAATGAAGAGAGCTATTTTCAAAGTAATAGTTTGCTGCATGCAGTTGACACCAGAGGTCGTTCTTACGAAGTAAAAAATGGTTGCATAATGGAGAAGGAGATAATGATTCCAAGAGATGAGGTACAAGTGATGGCAGATGAGGCTATGGGGAGACGTCCTAAAGCCCCAGTGTACACTTGGAATTGTAGTAGTATTTGCACTGTGCGTCAGGAATCTATTGACAAATTTCGAGAGTTTCTAAGAGAATATAGTAAAAAAAGTATAAAACAGAAGATTAAGGTGCTTCAAAGTCTGGATCCATGCAGAGTGAGAGAGAATACTGGTTTGCAGGGTCATTCTCTGGCTTGTCTATCTAGAAAAGTGTGCAATAGTGTTTTCCATCATTTTAGGATGCTGGCTGTTCATCATACTGAAATGAGAAAGTTTATGAGACGGTTGTATTTTGCCAAAAGTCCAGCAATAAAGTTAAATGAATTGAATAGGGCTCTGTTCCGAGGAACGGTATCAGATGTAGAGAAGGTTGTTGATGAAATTCAGTTTTGTTACTTTGGTCCTGATCAAAACAGTGCAGAGAAGGACACAGTAAATGAGGAAGAAGTGGAAGAGAATGTAGAACCCTCTGTAAGTAACACATTTAATGATCATATAACAAAATTTGCAATAGTCTCTAATGAAAGACCAAATTTTACTTGTATTTGTTGCCGCAGAACTCATTATAGAAAACAAACTAGGAATGTTGATCTCTACAGAAAGAGTGAAAATGAAGATAATTATAAGTGGAAGGATTTTGCCACGTATATATTTCTAGAAAATTGTTTTGATTTGGGTGAAGATCAGCGTATTTGTAAATACTGTTACAACAAGTTAGAGGAAAATAGAATGCCGACCAGAGCTGTACATAATAATTTAGAATTGGATGCTATTCCTGCTGAACTTTCTGAATTAAATACATATGAGTCTATACTCATTCAATGTGTTCATCCGTTCCAGACCATAGTACGTATGGAGCCCAAAACTGGTAAATTACCTCCTTCTGATTTACTGAGAGGTTTAAAAGGAAGAGTGGTGTATTTGCCCTTGGATTTGAAAAAAAATATGGAAACTATTGATGCGGATACTTTGGAAACTGAACCATTAATTATTCTGGTTAATGGTGTACCTACAAAGAATAAGAAGATTTGGCAGGAGCTGGTAGATGTGCGGAAAGTACAAAGAGCAAATTTGTATTTGAAAAGGAATAACAAATGGTATGAATCAATTTATATAGAAGAAGAAGAAGAAGAAGATTTGCAAGAAGACACAGAAACACCAACTGGACAAATTGAAAAAGTGGACAAGTCAAAGGAAGAAGAAATTTATGAACATTTTAGCATACATCCTCTTCATTCAAAAGAAGTTATGGGAGATAATATTGATCTCTTCCAGATGAAGAAAGCAAAAGGAACTCCCGTGAGTGTATGGGAGGAGAGCTTGGAAGCTCGATGTTTTCCCCAGCTGTTTCCTAAAGGAAAAGGAGGACGATACGATGAACGTCCAGAACAGATTCCAGCTTCTGAGTATCGGACTACAAGACTATATGCTGAAGATCCCAGATTTCGACAAAGTATTCCTTATTTGTTCCATCTTTTATTTGAAAGCGACTTGTCTGCACTGTCTTATGCAGTAAATCACATTTTAAAAAGTGGAGTACATTTACAAAATGTGTCTGCTAAGGATTTTATGGAGAAAGTGCAGCACCGAGATGATCATTTGGAAACACAACTGATCAATCTGATGGCTTGTCAGCGTGGGACAAATGAATATTGGTACCGACGCCATGGTGAACTAAAATGCATGTTACGGAATTTAGGAACACCAACATGGTTCGTTACCCTAAGCTGTGCGGAGTACGCTTGGGATGATTTACTGGATTTTCTACGAGAGGCAAATTCAAACATTAAAAACATTGAATACAAGACAGCAGGAGAACTGTGCTCATTGGATCCGGTTAATGTTTGCAGATATTTCAATCATAGATTTGAGGCTATGATGTCCTTCATCTGCAATAAAAAAAATCCACCTCTTGGAGAAGTAGTAGATTTCTTTTGGAGAAAAGAGTACCAGGCAAGAGGTGCTCCTCATATTCATATGCTGTTGTGGATCAAGGATGCCCCAAAGTTTGGAACAGATACTGATGAAGCAGTGTTATCTTTCATTGAAGAATATGCAACATGTGCTATACCAAAAAGCACAGAAGAGAAAAAGTTAAAGGAGCAAGTTTTACGTTTCCAAAGTCATCGGTGTGGAAAATACTGTCGACGGAAATACAAGAGCAAAGATAAATACTACACTAAATGTCGATTTGGATTTCCTAGACCTGTTCTTTCAAATGGAAGAGTCAACAGTTTTATGTCAGCTGTGAGACATACTATCACAAGGAAATCACCTAAGAATACCTACAACCTAAAAAGAAAAGAAGAATCCAAAAATATAAATGACTACAACCCAGTCATTTTATCCATGTGGAACGCTAACATGGATATACAGTATGTAGCTGACAATTCCATTGCTGTTGCTCGATATGTAACGTCTTACATTACGAAATCAGAAAAAACAGAATTGAAGGAAATGTGGGAAGAGATTTCTCACGAGAAGACTGTCAGTAAGAAGCTGTACAGTTCCAGTTTGAAGATGTTATCGCATCGAGAAATTGGATCCTACGAATGTTCAGATAGGTTATCTTCTGCAAGTCTCTACTCGAAGTCAAGAAGAATAATTTGGGCAAGTTTAGGCCTTGCAGCAATGAGAAATCGGGTACTGAAATCTGTTGGAGAAATTGAATATTTGGCCGAGAATGACCCAGAAAGTACAGATATTTTGAAATCAAACATGTTGGACACATATTATCCCAAGAGAAGTCAACATCTGGAGAACATGTGTCTCTATGAAGTGCTGCAGAACTACATTTATTCACGGAAAGCCGCAGAAGACATCAACAATGGAAAATATAAAGTCGTTGGTGAGGAAGGATGTTTGGTGAAGCAAACAAAAGGAAGTTTGATAAATCACAGGAAGCTGAGTTGCGACACTACTGACAAGAAGGAATTTTACTACTTGGCTCTTTTACAGTTGTTTAAACCATGGCGTACAGAGGATGAACTACTGGGAGAATTTCAAAGCTATGAAGATTCTTTTAATGCTTGCAAAGACAGCATACAATGCAGTACATTCTCAAGTTATCTGCAAATGTTAAATGAAGAAATTGAACAGGAAACTACAATTGCAGCAGAAATAGCTAGAGACAGTTCTCAGGACAGCCAAAGTTCAGGAACACTCAGTCAAGATCCCCTAGGACAACCAATCGTTGAAAATGAAGCATCAATAGCCATGAATGAAGTGGAAACGGCTATGAATCAAGCTCAAGAAGAATTTATAGACTTAGAAAATTTGGAAAGACAACTGAATCAAGAGCAGCAACAAATTTATGAAGAGATCAGAAACAAAATTGAACACGGATTTCTACATGAAAAAAAAGAGTGCTCATGCACATCATTTCATCCAATCAGGATGTATGTAAGCGGACAAGCTGGAACTGGAAAAAGTTTCCTTATAAAAGTCATCAGAAGCTACCTACAGCAAAAAACAGATTCTACTTTGTCTTGTGTGGTTACTGCTCCAACTGGGTTAGCAGCATATAACATAAAAGGAATCACTTTACATCGTTTGCTAATGTTACCAGTGGAGCATGAGAACAAAATACAATACAACAAGCTAACTGGAGAAGCATCCTTGGAAGTTTCAAGAGTATTGAAGAAGATGCAAGTTCTCATTATTGATGAGGTGAGCATGGTATCAAACTTAATGCTTGCCTTTGTGCATTTAAGAATGCAGCAAATTTTGAAGACAGACTATGACATGTTATTTGGTGGAAAACACGTCATAGTTTTTGGAGATCTTTTGCAACTTACTCCAGTTAAAGGACAACCAGTGTTTAGTACTGTCACACATGAAGACACGAAGAAGTCATTGGGAAGCATCGGAAATACAAATATTTGGTCCTTCTTTGAGTACAAGGAACTTACTACTAATATGAGGCAAGCAAGCGATGAAGAATATGGAAGTATTCTGAAAGATATCAGAATTGGACTACTCACAGAAGTTGGCAAAAAAGCATTACAGAGTCGGCTGCTACATAATTTATTTCCAAAGGAAGAAATAGTTGCAGAGAAAATATACAAGAACATTGCAGAAAACAAAAGTGTCATCTGCTTAATGCCAACTCTACGTGAATGCTCAATATTTAATGAGGAGCTTTTGAAATTGGAAAAGGAAGAGATCAGGAAATTGGAAGCAGTGGACAAAATTGAGGATGGAAGAATTACTGTCACAGTAACAGGCAAACTGAAAAATAAATTGGACTCACTAGAGAAGAACATCTCCAAAACAGCTGGATTAGAAAAAAATCTATATGTTTGCATGAACTGTAGAGTATTTTTAAGAAGAAATTTGGATGTTGAAAAAGGTTTAGTTAATGGTGCTATGGGAAGAGTTGTGGGTTTTATTAATTATCAGAAAAAAGATGGAATTGAATGTTTAAAAATAAAATTTGATCAGATAGAAGAAGTTAAAGATATTTGTCGTTGTACAGTTCGTTTCATGCTTGTGAAAGACTTATATGTACGTAGGAAGCAGTTTCCGTTTTCTCTAGCATATGCTATAACTATTCACAAGTCTCAAGGATTGACTGTAGATTGTGCATTTGTGAACATTGGTTCAACTGTGTTCAAAGAAGGTATGGCATATGTTGCTTTGTCACGAGTGAAAACATTATCAGGTTTATTCATGATAGACTTTGATGATTCAAAAGTTAGTGCTGATACAAACTGTGTAAAGGAGTATAATAGATTAAGAAGAAGCTATGCTCCTCATTTAGGTCAGTATCCTGTGTTGGAGAAACGTGTAGTTTCTCGTAAAAGAAAAAATGAGAATATCTGTAATGAAGATGTAGAGAAGAGGAAAAAAAAGAGGAGTGATGTAATTGCAAGCAAAAAGAAAAAGGAAAATGAAGAACAGGTTGTAGGATGTCATTTTGAAAATAGCTCTGGTGTCAACTGCTACGCAAATGTAGTGCTGAATGTTGCATTTTATCTGGAAAGTGTGCAAGAGCAGATAATAGTAAATCAGGGAAAAAGATTCTGTTCTGAGCTGAGTCTCGTTTTTCAAAAGCTGAGTAAAGATAAAACTCAAATAGAAAGTGCTACTGAAATTAGAAAATTTTTAGATATATGTTCAGGACGAACACAGTTTTCTCAAAATGTACAGCAAGATGCACAGGAATTCTTGATGTATTTTCTTCAGGTACTGGAAGAAGAAGGGGTTCCCATTGAAAATGTATTTGGTCTCTCTTATAAATGGGAACATAGTTGTGAAAACTGTTATAATATATGTGGCTCTAATGTTGATAATGAAAGGTTTATTTATTTGACATTGCCAGAGAGTAAAACAGTCACTTTTGCAAAATTAGTTAAAGATGCTAATCATAGCATGAAATGCGGTGAGTGTAAATCTGACATGTTTTCAACATTAATTTTAAAGGAATACGGACAGTATGTAATTTTAATGATGCAACGATGTAGAGCTGATGGTTCAAAATTGGATACTTTAATAAAGAAGTTTACAGGACAGCAATTATCAATTTCAGGAAAAACTTTTGTAACTGTTGCAATAATTTTCCATGATGGACCTACTGTTACTTCTGGACATTACACAGTTTATCTTAAATGTGAAAAGGCTGGACACTGTGTAATGATTCCCAATTGATTTTCAAACAACGTTTGCCTTTTGATTTAGCAAATTCCTATCTAATCTTCCTGAAACCTAAATTTTAGAGAAACTTGGCAAGATCTGGACAAAATAATTTTACCATTTTACTGGATTACCATTGGAATTTTCTAAAAAAATGATTTTTTAAATTATCATTTGGCCTAATGGAAAGATAACCAATTGTAATGTGGACTTTTTTAATTTTTAATGAAACTTTCAAAAACCAATAATTTAGAGATAATCGGTAACATCTGCACAATTTAAATTTTGGAATGTTATTGGAGTGCCATTGGAAATTTTTTCAAAAATGATTTTAAAAATTACTATTTGGCCATGCGGAAAAGTAACCAATTCTATTGTGGACTTATTAAATTATTAAAAAAAATTTCTTGAACCAAAATGTTACAGAGAATCGGTGAGATCTGGACAAATTAAACTTTAGAATTTTATTGGATTACCGTTGGAAATTTAATCCAAAATTTTTTTTAAAATTACTATTTGGCCTAAAGGAAATGGAATCAGATGTATTGTGGAGTTATTTGAGATATAATATTGTGATTACACTTCTGAAACAAAAATATCAGACGGTATTTTAAAGAAATAAGTATTGTTTTTTGATGATATTTTTTTAGAATATTATGCATTTCTGTAATGTTAAGTTTAAGTGAGAAGAGATTCTGGGCTTTTTTAATACAATCTTTGAGATTGTTATTTTTTTTTTGCCCGCTGTTAAATGATGAATGCAATTGCTTTCACAATTTAAAGTGAAATGCAATATATTCTGAAAACAGCAAAAATAAGGCAAAAATATTTTTGGGTAAATATGTAAATACGAGTACTGTATTTTAAAATGTTTAAAAAATATTAATACTTTTTTCTTTTTTTTCAGATTGATATAGAAAATTTTCGAAAACTAGAACCATTTTTAAAGCAATTTTTTTTAAAAAAAACAAATGAATAAATATTTTTTTGAGTGGGTATGGTAAGTCAATAATAATAATTGTAGTGTTTCAAAGTCCTTGTAATGTGATTATTGATTTTTAGTGTTTTGTAAAAAAAAAAAAAAAATTACGCGCACCGTACGCGTACGGTAAAAAAAAAAAAAAAAGTTTTTAAAAACATCTATAAAAAAAGATGAAAGATAAGGTTGGCTCTTAAAAGAGCCGTTGTGTTCATGCAGGGAGAGAGGAAAGAAAGAATGGGAAAATTAGTCTCTGTGACAAGTGTGCTGATCTATTTTGAGGTTCACTAGGGAAACACTGGTCTCCCTATGACAAATTAGATCATGACAAGAGGCACATCGAATATCAACCCTCAGAAATCGAGGGTTAATTTCCAGAGGGCCAGCAAAAGGAGATGCTCCCCCCACAGATGAAGGGCTCACCTGACCTGCAGAAGAAGGAGTCAGCCCTGCAGATGATGGTCCAGGCTGAGCTGCTGTGGATGTGCTTGGTTGACTTTCTGAAGGGTTACCTCCAAAAAGTCGAGCATGTGTCCTTCTGTGTACATCCCTGAGGTGCCTCCTCATGGTATGATTCCCAAAGGAATACTTCCTGTCAGGATTACCTCTTGAAAGTACACGCTTACACAGCTTACAAGTTACTAAGGGTGCATTTACCTTTTGCTGGCCTTCAGGAAAAGTAAAATAATCCCATACATAAGAGGTCTTTTGTTTCCTCGCTCTCTGCCTCAAGGTAGTGCTGCTAGTGCTAGCCTCACTCTCAGAAGAGCTCTGCTGGTCTGCCATCGTATCACAAAGACAACCCAGCTCCTTCTCCTAAGGGATCACAAGCAGAAATGAGGGGAATGGGTGTGGTGTAGGAGAGTTCTAGAACTGAAAGTAGTTTCAACCAATCAAAAGTTGTGTTTCATGATCACATGACCTACCGTACGCTTACGGTACGCTTACGGTACGCTTACGGCAAAAGTGCGCATGCGCGTAAAAAAGACACGCGCTTGCGCGCATGCGCATAACAGTCACTACCCGACACTTCCGCGTAACGTGCGCGTGTAGCGTACACGCGTACGCGTCCCACGCGGAGTACGCGCGGCTACACAAATTGCGTAACTATACGCAAACAGCGTAGATAAATTACGGGCGTTGCGTAAACCGTCATCAGTGATGTCATTTGAGATGTCATCAGTGATGTCATGAGTGATGTCACTGACCATGTCATGAGTGATGTAATATGTGACGTCATCAACAGTGCATTGCGGGCGCGCGAGTTATAGTTAGCTTAACTAACTATAACGGGGGAATTTCAATGGTTTTTTACGAGTAAAATGTCCAGCTAACTATAACGTGTGTGAAACCTTTGGTTTTTTCATTGAATTTAGAGATAGATGTGGATAATGTAGATAAGACATGAGTCATATTTAGAGATAGCATTTGTTTAATTGAGGGGGCAAACCAAAGATCTAAATATTTAATCTTTTGGAGGTTCCATGAGAAATCAGTAAGGGTAAAATCTTGTTTAAAACATAAAATATTAAGAGGAAGAATTTCACATTTATCATGATTTAATTTATAGCCACAAATGAAAGAGAAGGTCCTAACCTCTGCAATAAAAGCAGGTATAGAATGTTCTGGTTTAGAGATATATAATAAAATATCATCTGCATAGACATTCATTTTAACATGGAAATTATCATGTTGGAAGCCATATATGTTAGAGTTTTGTTTAATTCTAGCGAGAACGGGTTCTAGAGGGAGAATAAATAAAAGTGGGCAGAGAGGGCAACCTTGACAAACATCTCTCTGTAAAGTAAAATAATCAGAAATTGAACTATTGGTGAAAATAGAAGCTTTGAGAGAAGTGTACAATAGGGAAATATAAGAGATGAATTTGGGTCCAAAGATAGTGTGTGGAAAATAAATGATCTATCCATGTGGTCAAAAGCTTTTTCCGCATCTAGAGAAATAGATGCCAATGAATGAGGGTATTTATTAACTTTGTGTAATGTGTTGAAGAAAATTCTGGTATTATCTGAGATATTTCGTCCTTTAATGAAACCAGATTGTTGTTTACACACAATAGATTGAAAAAAGTATTCAAGATGGAGAGCGAGAATTTTGGCGAATATTTTGTAGTCGGAATTAACTAACGATATTGGTCTGTAATTTTTACAAAGGTGAAAATCATTTCCCTCTTTAGGAATTAGGCAAATGAGAGCATCTTGAAAGGTACCACTAGAAACCTTAGAGGAAATTAAGTGTGAAAATAAAGAAAGGAGATGAGAAAGGATGGATTTGGAAAAATGTGCGTAAAGTTCCATAGGCAATCCATCTGGTCCAGGAGCTTTCCCGGGCTTAAGAAGTTTCAGTGCGAGGGAGATATCCTTCATAGAGATATCTTGTTTCAACGGTGAAAAATCAATATTTGCGGGAAATTGTTTTGGTATAGAGGCAAGTTAGCTTTTTAATGTCTCAAGGGTCTGGGTGAGCTTCCGGAGTATAGAGAGAGGTATAATATTTCTTGAATTCTTCTAAGATTTCCAAATTTGTAGTTACTGGAGAAGAAGTGGAATTTAAGACATAGTCAATATTATTACAGTATTTTTTAATTTTAAGGTATGACGCAAGTAGTTTTCCTGCTCTGTTTTGGCCGCCATAATAACGTGCACTACCTCAGAGGAGATATGCAGATGCATTTTCCGTAGATAGCTTATTATATTTAAACTTCTCTTTAATAAGGTTGTTTAGATCGGCTTTAGAATTTGTAACTGTATAGAGATTTTCTAATAACTTGAAAGTTTTGAGGGTTTCCTCTGCTTTGCAGGAATTAAGGCTTTTTTTGTGGCAACATAAAAGATAATAAAGTCCCTGGCTGAAGCTTTAAAAGTGTCCCAAACAATCGAAAAGGATGATATGGAAGATATGTTGCGATTGAAGAAATCTGTAATGAAATCTTCAAAAGAAGAAGTGAAGGTGAGATCAGTCATCAAAGATGTATTGAAGTGCCATCTTTTACTGGTAACATTAATTGGAAGCAACTCAAAGTCCAATATCACAGGGGCATGGTTCGATATCAATATAGAACCAATGTCCGCTTGTAGTATAGATTGTGTTAGTGCATTAGAAACAAAGAGATGGTCAATACGTGATTGTAAGAAGTGAGTGGGTGAGAAAAAAGTGTATTCACGAAGTTGTGGATTACAAAACCGCCATGCATCAACAAGAGATCTATGGGTGATCAGATTGGTGAAGTGATGGTGCATTGGAGAGGAAACAAAAGGTGATTTGGACGTACGATCAATATAGGGGTCAACAATTAAATTGCAATCGTCTCCAAAAATAACATATGGAGTAGAGATAGACATCAGGAAAGTAGAAATATGTGGCCAAATATTGTTATCAGGTTTTGTGGGAGCATAGACATTAAACAAAGTAATAGGGATATCATTAACTTTAAGATGAATAATTAACCAACGTCCTTCATCATCTGAGTCTTGAGACAGAAGGGTCACTTTAAGTTTTTTATGACATAGAATCACAGTTCCATTTCTTTTGCTGGTACCAGGAGAAGAAAATCATTTCCTACCCACTGTTGTTTAAGTTTGAGAACTTCTGAAGCAACTAAGTGTGATTCATGTAAAAATACAATATCTGATCTAAGATTAGACAAATGTGTAAGAACTCTTTGCCATTTAATAAGTGTACCCAAACCTTTAACGTTCCACAAAACAATAAGTAACATCATTGATTATCTGTAAAAACTAAGAACAACTTTCTAAAAGCATTACAGCATAACAGGAAAACAATAAAGAAATTGCAATAAACAGAAGAGCGAAAAGTAAGCACTCTAACAGTAAAGAAGTAAGATATGAAATAGAAAGTATTGAAATAAAGAAAAGAAGAAAAGGAAAAGAGGGGAGAAGAGAAGAGAAGAGAAAAAGAAAAGGGAAGAGAGAAGATAAAGAAGACAGATGAAATCGATAATACCACATACCAAAAACTCAAACTTGAATGGAGGGTGTTGAAGCCATTAAGAGAAGATGAACAATCTGTCACGAAACTCCGGAAGAAACCACGAGGAGATAGGGATTCAAATGGATTACACAGGAATAGATGGATCAGGGATGACGGTACCTAGAATATAGAAACATAAGGAGGAAGTCTTAGACAATCATGAGAAAACTTGTAAGATTATAATCAACAACATTAGCAAGAAAAAATAGAAGATCAATCATTGCTAAATCCATGGAATCCTCTCTACAGCTGTCGATTAATTGTTGAAGTAAGGTTGGATCCTCGTAGGTGGTTGTTTTATTTCTGTAGGTCACTTTAAATAAACAAGGATGAATCAGGCCAAATCTGACATTCATACTACGTAGAGCAGGACGCATAGCAAGGAAACTTTTCAGTTTATCTGCTGTAGTTTTCGCATAGTCTTGAGAGAAGAACAATTGAGAACCTTGCCATGTTATGCGTCGTTTAAGTTTAACTGCTTGTAAGACTTTCAACAAATCTGTGAATTCCAAAAAATAAAGAATAACACCTCTTGGATTACCCTTGGTAGAGGAGCTCTGAGGAGGATGGCCAAGTCTGTGTGCTCGCTGTATATTTAATAGTGGGTTTTCAGGAAGTTTGAGAACTTGTGGCAAAAAGGTTTGGAAAAAAGCGATGGGATTGGAGCCTTCCAATCCTTCGGTTAAACCATAAATTCGTAAATTGTTACGCCTGCCTCGATTTTCAAGATTCTCCACTTGTTTTTGCAATTGTAGAATTTCCATTTTCATGGGGTGGATCTGTTGAGAACAGACTTGCAGAGAGTCCATTTGATGTTGCATTGAGTTAATTCTATGGTCAAGAGTAGACCATTTATCTTCCTGGGCTTGTAGGCAGATATTTGTTTCCTCCATATATGGTTTAAGAGCTCGGATCTCTACTAGCAGTAGATCTACGGATGTTGGTGGAGGAGAAGCAGTTGGCGAAGGTGGATCTTTTTTAACTCTCTTGATTGATGACAACATCGAAGAGGTTGGTACTTTAGGCATATTTTTCCCAGTTGATGTGGAGGAATGTGGGGTAGAAGTAGTGAACGTTGGCGATATGCTCGCTGTTTCTGTGGGTTAGGAATGTGTGGATTGATCTGAATCCTCCATATCTTCTTGCAACACTGAAAAAGGATTCGAGGAATGAATTGAGGTGGATTTAGCGTGCGATGATGAAGTGGATGACGATATAGCGCCTCTGCCAGCCTTAATCCTCCCCATAGACATATGTGTCACAGTAATAGGATGGCAGAATGTTGCACCAATTTGCAAAAATTAATATATGACACAATATCGTTTAAATAATAAAGCTGACACAGTATGATAATGTAATAGCGCAGTTTTGCAGGTCACCTAAGTCTCGTATAGTAGGAGTACTTAGCAAAACTGCCGCAAAGTAATGAGCCTTGTCTGTATACACTGAGAGGAAAAATTCAATAAAAGTAGATGTTGTTGATATTAGTAAGTCCCTTTACATTTTCAGAAGTCTTGGATAGAGGAAAAAGCGCATTAAAAATTGATGGAAGAGCCACAAATAGAATATAAGGACAGAAGTCATAAGGTTCATTAATGTTCATATAGAGAGGATATTAGTATTGGAAAAATAGTAATATTCAATACTGAGAAAGTCATTTGAATTGATAAAATATTGCCAGAAGAAATGCCCCATGAAACACTGGCAAAAAGGTCAAAGTGAGGAAGTATTGAAGAAAGCCACATGTTCTCTGTGACTAAAAATAGCGGTGCAGCAATGCCGATAATATGCCATCAGAAAAAAGAAAAAACAAAATGGCGGACACGACTCCAGTCACGGAGGCGCGCCACGCATTTCAAAGAAAAGAGGCAATATCGGACTTACCACAGCTGTTCAAGAACGCCTTTTGAGTCCGGTGGTGTTCTGAAAGCAATTCCTGGCGAAATTAAAGGTGACAGGAACCCGACGCCGCCCGTCACCGAAAAAGTCCTCGAGTCTCTGTGGGAGCGGCGCTAACCAGTCGCCATCTTCTTCAGCGTCAGACCACGCCTCCCTCCATCTTCACTCTTCACCAGAGAATCTATCTGTATTAGCCAACATCTCAACCATTTAATCTCCTTCCCCTCGACTCATGCCCACGTAAATTGCCACAGACTTTCATAAATATCATGGACATCTGTAACTTCTCCCTGAATCTCATCTGGATATCCAAGGAAGCAAGACATTGTGGCTATTTTACTGGGAAAACTGTCAACTCCTCCCCTGTCAAAATATTGTCCCATCTCATTGCTTTTTTACTTTTCCAAAATTACAGAAGGAATAGTGAAGAAGCATCTTTCCTGCTACCATTAAAAGGTCTGCCTCTTAATAGTGCCACAATCTGGCTGCATACCCATTCATGACACTGAGACTATATTGCTTGCTGCTCTTGACATTTGTGTGTTTTTTAATCAAGCTGGAACATGTATTCTGGTCCTCCCAGACCTCTCTGCCACTATCAAAACTGTCTCTCACCACTCCCCCTTAGCCGACAGTGAGAGGTGGGCATAAAAGAGCTTTCGACTGGCTCTCATCTTTATATGGGGGTGCATGCAATCGGTGGCACTCTCTTTGTTTCGTTTGTCCTTATGAGTGATATCTTTCAGCGTCTCTCAGGGTTTAGCATTAGGTCCTATGCTTTTTAACTTTACCCAATTCTATTGAATCAACCAATTTAGGAGTCATGGGTAAGTTCCTATTAGAATACAGATGACTTCTAATTGCTCTTTTTCTTTTGGCAAAGCATCCAATAACATCCCTCTTTAAACAAAGCAGTGCCTCACTGGCATTCAGAGCTGGAGGGTTCACAAACCAACTGGGTTTACCAACTAATAAAACAGATCACCTTTTGTGGGAAATCTCCCTAAAAGTCAAGTCTGATGACCAATGTTTATGAACGCAGCCCCTGCCCGGCCACTAAAGCTCACAAATTGGTAATTATCTTTCACCATGAGCTATCTTTCCATCCACATATTTTGAAGCTGATCTTTACTTGCTTTCTTGTCTTCATATGTTGAGGAAGATGCTATCTGAATTTGACATTTTGTTAATTTGCATTAATCTCCTACTCTATTTCGGCCTTCCTCAGCACCTGACCACTTAGCCTCAGAGTATTCAGAATAATGTGGGATCCTTGATTCGTAGTCTTCTATGCCCTGAAAGAATCTCCTACTTTCTGAAATCTCTTCACTTGCTCCCAATCCACTAGCGAATAAGATCCTGCACATATGTCACAAGGTGATTCTTTATTCTGGTGTCACGTTCATTTGGGATTTTAGTCCCTTGTGCACCCTTCGCTCCTCAGTTGCCAACTTCTTCACCATTCCCCGTATCCATCGTCACTGCTTTGTGGGCTGGATCTTTTGTTATTTAACCCCCAATCTATGAAAATCGCCACCCCCAATTAATCAAAGATTCCTTCAAACCTCCTGTTTCGTAGAACCTTTAAAACCTGAGTGTTCACCACTCCTGTCACCTGGTAAATTGCCATCTTTTAAGTTGTGTGCCCGGGTCAAGAGCTGAGATGCCTTGTTGTGGTTACCGATGTACTATACTCGGGTTCGGATTGGTAAGGAGGGCACTCGGGCAATGGCCGAGGGGCCGGTATCGAAGTTCCAGCTGTGGGCTGCTTTTTTTGCAGCCCCCCAGGCTGAACACAGAAGACACAGCCCAAATCAACCCCCCAGGCCGATTTGGCCTGTGTTTGTTGTGTTCAGATGTCACCAGTGGCCCCGTGGGGCCCTGAGTGGCCTTTCTGGAGGCAGATGGGCATCCATTACCTCCCATTTATCAACAGGCAGAGGTGTCACTCCCTTTCTCTCGCTGGGCTGGCCAATTAATGTGTGCAGACTGAGCAGAAGTGGCCTCAAGTGTATATAAAACTTCGCCAAAGCAGTGTTTTGCAGAAATGCAATATGCAAATGTGGGCCACTTTTTTGTAGCCTGCATGGGCCAATTTCTAATCCCAATTCAACCCTGAATACACTAAGTACCTTTATTCATTTATTCAAGCATAGTTCTGTTTTTTTTTTGTTTAGGAATCCTGCCCTAAGACAGCAGCAGATCTCCGCTATGGTGGAGGAGTGTCGCCCCAGCAGCGAAACATATGAGTAAGAAAATTATAATAAATCCTTGTTTATTAGCGTTTTATTTTTTTCTCTCAAATTTGAGGCTCGGCGGTGGAGCCAGGGTGATGACAGGCTGGTGGAGGAGTGTTTTGCGCTGGTATTGAGTGCGCATAACAGTCTGGCCGGCAGTCTCAGGCTGGCCGAACCGTCAAGCACACTGAAGCTCTCTCCAACCCGAGTTGCGTTGCTGGGTTAGACAAAGCAGGCACAGGCTTCCCTTCTAACTGGGAGCGCAAATCAACGGTGCTCAGGCCAATCCTGACACTGCTTTATCCCCTTCGCTGCTAGGCCTCCCCCCCCCCCGTGCTAAGCCTTTTTTGGGCTATTTGGGGTAGTGCGCGCTTAGGCCCCTGTAACTTTTTGACCACATAAGGTATCCATGCCACATGTGCTTCCTTTTCTTCCAACATCCTGGGGATTCTAAAGGTTTGTGGATTCCCCTGAAGGGGTCCCAGAAATTAACCAAAACACAGCAAAACGGTTTTTTTTGTGGAAAAATGGGAAAAACGGGCTGCAAATGAAAGCGTCTGGTTTTTGTCTGCAAATGGTATCAAAAAAGGGTTTGTGGGGCTGAAATCACCATTTCCCCAGCTTTTAGGGAATGACCGACTTTTGTCAGAAAACCAACATTTTTTAAACAGTTTTGGCATTTTTCTGGGACATAGCCTATTTTTGCTATTTTTTGTGCTTTTAACCTCCTTCCAGTTAATGGTAGAAATGGATGTGAAAGCAATAATGGATCCTGGAAAGCTATACATTTTAGGAAGGTAGACAAAATTCTGAATTCAGCAAGGGGTCACTTGTGTAGATCCATCAAGGTTTCTTTATAGAAACTAACATTAAAATATAGGAAAAATTGAAAATTAGTTGAAAAAAACAGCCTCTTGTGTCAACGTTTTCACCTGTAACTTCTTCTAATTATGACAGCTCTTTGAAAGCAATATACAGTTACATCCTCTGGACCTGGACCTTCCTGGTTGTGGGGATATATAGGACTTGTAGGTTCACCAAGAACCCGACGAACCCCGAGTCAAAAACTGAGCATCAATTTGCAATGGTTTTTTATTATGTTCTGGGTATTTAGCAATTATTGTGGGAAAATGTATACATGGAAAAATCGGCATGAAAGACACCTATGTTTTTCTGCAATGGGAACAAATTATAGAGTTTAGAAACAGTACATATTTGCAGATTTCCGAAATTGGGAATACTCATACTAGCATGAGAATTAACGGTCATTTTTCAAAATGACTTTTTTTTTACACAATGTCTTTCATTTGGAAGGCAGAAATGCATCAAAAATCAATAGGCAATAACAGTTGCTTTACAAAACTGAATTACCCTAAGTCTCCCGATAAAAATGGTACCTCACTTGTGTGGGTAGGCATAGTGCCCATGACAGGAAATGGCTCAAAACCCAACGTGAACACACCACATTTTCACAATGAAAATGTACCCTTTTTTTGCAAAGTGCTTAGCTGTAGTTTTTGAACCCTAGCTCTGCCGGCACCTATGGAAACCTAGCAAATCTATACATTTTTGAAAACTAGACACCCAGGAGAATCCAGGATGGGGTGTCTTGACTGCCTCCCACCAGGTTCTGTTACCCAGAATCCCTTGCAAACCTAAATCATTGCCAAGAAAAACACATTTTCCCCACATTTCTGTGGTGGAAAGTTCTGAAATCTGCGTGGATCCACAATTTTCCACCCACCCCGCGTTTCTCAAAGTCTTATGAGAAAAATGATACCTCACTTGTGTGGGTTGGCCTAGTACCTGTGACAGGAAACGGCGCAAAACGCAATGTGGTCACACCTCAATTTCGCAGTGAAAAATGACCCTTTTTGGCAAAGTGCCTAGTTGTAGTTTGTGAACCCTAGCTCTGCCGGCACCTAGGGAAACCTACCAAACCCACACATTTCTGAAAACTAGACACCCAGGGGCTTCCAGGGAGGTATGGCTTGTGTGGATCCCTCAACGTTTCCCTACCCAGAATCCCCTGCAAACCTCAATTTTAGCTGAAAAAATCACTTTTTTCACACATTTTTGTGTGGGAAAGTTGTGGCATCACCGGGCTCACACAAATTTCCCACCACCCAGCATTCCCCCAGGTCTCCCGATAAAAATGGTACCTCACTTGTGTGGGAGGCCCAAGTACCCGCGACAGGCAAGGGCCCAAAACGTAGTGAGGCGACATCAAAATTGCCTAGGTCAAAACCACCTGGTTTTGCAAGGGGAGTCGACTGGGTTTTTGGACCCGTGCTCGGCGGCCATCTAGGGAAACCTACAAAACCCACACATTTCTGAAAACTAGACACCCGGGGGCTTCCAGGGAGGTATGGCTTGTGTGGATCCCTCAACGTTTCCCTACCCAGAATCCCCTGCAAACCTTAATTTTAGCTGAAAAAATCACTTTTTCACACATTTTTGTGTGGGAAAGTTGTGGCATTACCGGGCTCACACAAATTTCCCACCACCCAGCCTTCCTCCAGGTCTCCCGATAAAAATGGTACCTCACTTGTGTGGGAGACCCAAGTACCCGCGACAGGCAAGGGCCCAAAACGTAGTGAAGCGACATCAAAATTGCCTATCTCAAAACCACATGGTTTTGCAAGGGGAGTCGACTGGGTTTTTGGACCCGTGCTCGGCGGCCATCTAGGGAAACCTACAAAACCCACACATTTCTGAAAACTAGACACCCAGGAGCTTCCAGGGAGGTATGGCTTGTGTGGATCCCTCAACGTTTCCCTACCCAGAATCCCCTGCAAACCTCAATTTTAGCTGAAAATATCACTTTTTTCACACATTTTTGTGTGGGCAAGTTGTGGCATCACCGGGCTCACACAAATTTCCCACCACCCAGCATTCCCCCAGGTCTCCCGATAAAAATGGTGCCTCACTTGTGTGGGAGGCCCAAGTACCCGCGGCAGGCAAGGGCCCAAAACGTAGTGAGGCGACATCAAAATTGCCTATCTCAAAACCACCTGGTTTTGCAAGGGGAGTCGCCTGGGTTTATGGACCCGTGCTCGGCGGCCATCTAGGGAAACCTACAAAACCCACACATTTCTGAAAACTAGACACCCGGGAGCTTCCAGGGAGGTATGGCTTGTGTGGATCCCTCAACGTTTCCCTACCCAGAATCCCCTGCAAACCTCAATTTTAGCTGAAAATATCACTTTTTTCACACATTTGTGTGTGGGAAAGTTGTGGCATCACCGGGCTCACACAAATTTCCCACCACCCAGCATTCCCCCAGGTCTCCCGATAAAAATGGTGCCTCACTTGTGTGGGAGGCCCAAGTACCCGCGGCAGGCAAGGGCCCAAAACGTAGTGAGGCGACATCAAAATTGCCTATCTCAAAACCACCTGGTTTTGCAAGGGGAGTCGCCTGGGTTTATGGACCCGTGCTCGGCGGCCATCTAGGGAAACCTACAAAACCCACACATTTATGAAAACTAGACACCCGGGGGCTTCTAGGGAAGTATGGCTTGTGTGGATCCCTCAACGTTTCCCTACCCAGAATCCCCTGCATACCTCAATTTTAGCTGAACAAATCACTCTTTTCACACATTTTTGTGTGGGAAAGTTGTGGCATCACCGGGGTCACACAAATTTCCCACCACCCAGCATTCCCCCAGGTCTCCCGATAAAAATGGTACCTCACTTGTGTGGGAGGCCCAAGTACCCGCGACAGGCAAGGGCCCAAAACGTAGTGAAGCGACATCAAAATTGGCTATCTCAAAACCACCTGGTTTTGCAAGGGGAGTCACCTGGGTTTTTGGCCCCGTGCTCGGCGGCCATCTAGGGAAACCTACAAAACCCACACATTTCTGAAAACTAGACACCCAGGGGCTTCCAGGGAGGTATAGCATGCGTGGATCTCCCAACGTTTGCTTACCCAGAATCCCCTGCAAACCTCAATTTTAGCTGAAAAAATCACTTTTTCACACATTTTTGTGTGGGAAAGTTGTGGCATCACCGGGCTCACATAAATTACCCACCACCCAGCGATCCCCCAGGTCTCCCGATATAAAATGGTGCCTCACTTGTGTGGGAGGCCCAAGTACCCGCGACAGGCAAGGGCTCAAAACGTAGTGAGGCGACATCAAAATTGCCTATCTCAAAACCACCTGGTTTTGCAAGGGGAGTCGCCTGGGTTTTTGGCCCCGTGCTCGGCGGCCATCTAGGGAAACCTACAAAACCCACACATTTCTGAAAACTAGACACCCAGGGGCTTCCAGGGAGGTATGGATTGTGTTGATCCCTCAACGTTGCCTTACCCAGAATCCCCTGCAAACCTCAATTGTAGCTGTAAAAATCACTTTTTTCATACATTTTTGTGTGGGAAAGTTGTGGCATCACTGGGCTCACACAAATTACCCACCACCCAGCGATCCCCCAGGTCTCCGAATATAAAATGGTGCCTCACTTGTGTGTGAGGCCCAAGTACCCGCGACAGGCAAGGGCTCAAAACGTAGTGAGGGGACATCAAAATTGCCTATCTCAAAACCACCCTGTTTTGCAAGGGGGGTCACCTGGGTTTTTGGTCCCGTGCTCGGCAGCCATCTAGGAAAACCTACCTAACCCACACATTTCACATTTATGAAAACTAGACATCCGGTTGCTTCCAGGGAGGTATGGCTTGCGTGGATCCCCCAATGTTTCCTTACCCAGAATCCTCTGCAAACCTCAATTTTAGCTGAAAAAATCACTTTTTTCACACATCTTTTTGTGGGAAAGTTGTGGCTTCACCGGGCTCACACAAATTTCCCACCACCCAGCGTTCCCCCTGGTCTCCCGATAAAAATGGTGCCTCACTTGTGTGGGAGGCACAAGTGCCCGCGACAGGCAAGGGCCCAAAACGTAGTGAGGCGACATCAAAATTGCCTTGCTCAAAACCACCTGGTTTTGCAAGGGGGGTCACCTGGGGTTTTGGCCCCATGCTCGACAGCCATCTAGGAAAACCTACCAAACCCACACATTTCTGAAATCTAGACACCCGGGGGCTTCCAGGGAGGTATGGCTTGTGTGGATCCCTCAACGTTTCCTTACCCAGAATCCCCTGCAAACCTCAATTTTAGCTGAAAAAATCACTTCTTTAACACATTTTTGTGTGGGAAAGTTGTGGCATCACCGGGCTCACACAAATTTCCCACCACCCAGCGTTCCCCCAGGTCTCCCGATAAAAATGGTGCCTCACTTGATTGGGAGGCCCAAGTACCCGCGACAGTCCTCTTACTAGGAATGTATTGCCTAAAAACCAAGCGGCCCTTGAACAACACCAAAGACTCATCTACTGCTATTTCTTTTCCTGGAGCATAGGTCTCAGAAAATCGATCAACAAAGTGATCAAGGACAGGCGAATCTTAAAAAGACGGTCACAATCAGAGTGATCTTGTGGCAACGCTAAACCATTATCGACAAAATGCAGCATCCGAAGCAGAAGCAAATACCTATCACGACTCATCACTGCCGGAAATATAGCCGTTTCCATCAAGGGACTAGTAGACCAATATGAAGACATTGATGGCTTCCTTAGCAAGCCCATCAAAAAAGTTAATCCCAAGAACTGCTTCATCTCTTCAAGATTTGTGTGAGTCCACCGGGTAGCTCTAGAATGGGGCTTAAGGCTGGCACTGTTGTCCCTGAAAAACTGTTCAGCATACAAATTAGTCTGCTTAACAATCTCTGCCAAAAACACATCGTCCATAATCAACTGAAAAAAATGTATCGGCAAAAAGTTCTCAGTATTCACTCTACACCCTGGAACACCAGTAAAGTCTGGCAATGCCGGCTGCACAATCCCAGGGGCAACCCAGCGGTCATCACTTTCAACGGGAAGCCTTGCAGCCCCAGCCTGCAGCCCAGATGCTTCTTGCCGCACTACATGAACGTGAAGCCTTGCACTCGCAGGCTGCAGCCCCAATGCCTCTTGCCGCACTAACGGCACATCAATTTCCTCCTCCAACACAGGCACTTCATCCGCACTGAGAGAAGCTTCATCATCCGATGATTCCATGTGGAGAGAAAACTCACTGCCTGAATCATTCCCTCCCACCTCTGCCTCAGAATCAGAGTCAGTCTCTGAACCAAGGTCAGAGGAAGACTCAAAAAGCATACCAACAACCTGCTGAGCAGTAATCCTGCGGCTAGCCATTATCCTTACTAAGAAAGGAGACTGCACAAACAAGTTAACAACAACCAACACTGTGCAAAGTAAGTAGTAAAACAAGTGTGGCTTTAGCACAAAGATCTATATACTCAAAAACAATATACCTCTTACCAAAGATAGCTGCACTCACCAGCAACTACTCTGCAGAGACACAGCAAAAAGTAACGATATCCCACTAGAAAGAAAAAACAAAACCAATGACTCATAAGACAACAAAGTACACATCAAGCACTAATGCAAAAAGATTTTGACACTCAAAACACAGAAGCCAAACATATTGCTATTACTACACCATTTGCAAAAAACACATTCATGTAGGGAAATTAAACAAATTTAGAGTAAATAGTACAAAATAAATTTGCTTACCAAGCACATGCAACTACACAGGCTGCAAACACTAGCAGTAACAGAACCGCAACCTGGAACAGTCTAAACTGCAAAAGCCTTGAACTAGAATAAAATAGAGAAATAAAAAAATTACTACCACATTTCACAAACAATATGACAATTAAAATTATAACACACAATTTTGCTACCCAAATGGTCATTCGGCCAGATGGGCCTTCAAATAGGGCTGAGAAAAATGGGGATTAGGTGAGGTTTTCCACCAAGCCACTCTATCTCCCAGGTGGGGCAGAAAACACACAGATATTTGTCGCCCCTTGGAAAAAAAAAATAGATCCCTGGTGCCTTGTAGGATTTTCTGCCTTACCCTCCCACCTAGGGCAGATAGACCTAAACAATGGGGCAGATCTGTCGGGGGCAGAAAATACACAAACATATTTTAACCCTCTTGGAAGAGACCCTTGGCCAAGGGGTCACTTTCATCCAAATTTAAATGCCCTCAAGTGGAAACCCTGGTGGCTGGTGCAAAACGGCGAAAAACGGGCAGATTTGCCCCTGGGGGGGCAGGAAAACATTACAAAACACATGCCCACTTTAGAAAGCGACCCTTGCCCAAGGTGTCGCTTCCATCAAAAATAATGGCCCCCAAATTAATCCCTGGTGCCTAGTGGCATTTTCTGCCACCCCTGGTGTCAAAACAGCCGAGACAATGGGCCGATTTGCCCCCGGGGGCAGAAAAACATTCCTAACAAAATGGCCTCTCTAGGAAGCAACCCATGCCCAAGGGGTCGTTTCCAAAAAAAATATGCCCCCAAAGCAGTCCCTGGTGCCTAGTGGCATTTTCTGCCCATCCCCTGGGGGCAAAACGGCCAAAAAAACAGGCCGATTTGCCCCCAGGGGTGGGCAGAAAAACATTCCAATAATTATTGCCCTCTAGGAAGTGACCCTTGCCCAAGGGGTCGCTTCCATTACAAAGATATGCCCCCAAAGTAGTCCTTGGTGCCTAGTGGCATTTTCTACCCCCCCCCGGGGGCAAAATGGGTGAAAAAATGGGCCGATTTGCCCCTTGGGGGGACAGAAAAACATTCCAATAATGATTGGCCTCTAGGAAGCGACCCTTGCCCAAGGGGTCGCTTCCCTTACACAAAAAGAAATTCCCTGGTGCTAGTGGGGGCATTTCGGCTCCACCACCACGATGCTGTGCGCGATCGTTTAGCAGAAATGCCCTGCAATGAGACCTCAGGGGAGAGGAAAACCTCTTTCCTCTCCCCCGATGCCTCGATGCATTCCCTAAACACCCCCAGGAACGAGGAAACCTACCTTGTTCCTGCAAATGGCTTCCCGAGCGTTTGGGACTTCCTGATGACGTCAGCGTGTGCTGTGCGCGCTAACGTAATGGGATTCCCATGGGGGGGAGTCGAGGGGGGCAGCAGAAACTCTTGCGCTGCCATCCCCCTTTGTGGGGGCGAAATTGGACACCCGTGGGGGGAGCGCCAGCGCTTCCCCCGTGGGTGGGTCCCATGACGAGCTGGACTCGTCATGAGCACACGTCCACTGTGTGCCATGACGAGTCCAGCTCGTCATGAGCAGGGAAAGGGTTAAGCAGCATGAAAGCAGTGTCAGGATTGGCCGCAGTGCACTCTGGGAGCCTGTGCCTGCAGAAAAGAGGGTCACAATGTGGCATGGCAGGTAAGTGGTTTTTTAAAAATGTATTTTATGTACATCCACCCCCGACCCCCATCTTGCCACCTCGCCCCTCCACTCAATCCACTCACCAGCCCACCAGCCGATACTGCCCTAATGCTTCATTACAATGCTTTGTCTGTACCTAAATTAGACCTATGCATGGAAAAGAATCTTGACATTGTTTTCAAAAGTCTCACCTTATTTGCAAGGTAAAGCTAGCAATGAAGGCAGTAATAAAATGCCACGTAGTGTGCAGATATTTCTTAAATCATAATTGACACTTCTGACACCCAGAGGTGAAGTAGTCAGAATTCCCAAGGAAGTGTCAGGAAAATGAAATATAAATGAGGTCAGCACCCAGAAGGTTGTAATTGCGTGCGTGGTCAGGAAAAACTGCCATGTATTTCACTCATCTGCATTTCTAAACCTATGTGCTTAATAATCGAGGAGTTAAGTGGTACTAAAAGTGTAAAAAAGTACAAACAAACCATATTATTGGGATGTGAGGGAGAAAGAAATTCTATATATGGAAAATGTTTTTCACCTGATATTTCCTATTTTTCTGTGAATTTGGTCAACAAGTGCAAAAACAGTAGATTTAGGTATGAATGGCACTTTATTTTTAATAGGATAAATTCAGGGGCCCAAGGTTTTGCTCAAAAGTCATCAACAGCACTATCAAATGTCAATGATGAGGAATATGAAGGCTTTGCGGCCTTGACTCTACTCCATACCTCTTTAATGCGCCCACCAGACACTCCTTGCCCCATATCTCACTCTTTTACATTGTTTGTCACTGTTTTCCCACCTCTCTCTTTCTCCTTCTTTCCCCTTTTGTGGTTTCTCTCTCCTGCTCTGAGTCAAAGTCTGATAAGAAAATGTAAATGTGAGTCCCCCCCCAAAAAAATGAGTGCCAGTGGAACCCACCTGCAACCCCCAGCCACCAGCTCAAATTAGGCCCTGTGTGTGGGATCCATGGACACAGACATCACACTATCTTCTGGATAGAAACGACATATACTTTGGTGTTGGGGTTCCTCAGCATGATGTTAGGCTTATGTCAAGATGTTGTTGGAGTTGTCTTCACATCCTATTGAGATAATTGGATATGTGCAATGT
This sequence comes from Triturus cristatus, assembly GCF_964204655.1. NCBI lineage: Eukaryota > Metazoa > Chordata > Amphibia > Caudata > Salamandridae > Triturus > Triturus cristatus. The sequence continues at coordinate 1,015,365,631 of NC_140581.1, forward strand.
CTGTTATATAGGCATGGTGAACTGAATACCAGACTTTTAACACTTCTTTGCGATATAAAATGATGCAGTGTTACTATAGTACAAATTCAATCATGTTGCATTGATGCACAGAATATATGACCAACAACACTTGTCAAAAAATGTAGAAAAATATTGTCATGTTGCTTCCTTGACTTGTTTACAAATAAAGGGTATATCCATGTTCAAACTATGCATACCAGGTGTGGTAACACAAATACTGATTTGTGATACAACTACAGAATCAGCAAAAATCTGTAAATGGCGGTCATTGTATTGCCACTGTATACTTCAAAAGGTTCTGTACTTATCTTCACCATACACTGCTTTCTCGCTACTGAGACAGCAGTAGAGCTCCCATGATGTTTTTAAATGTTTTATTGTACAACTCACTGATAACTAAACCTGTGTGAACTTGTATTATGCACGCAATTCAGAAATTTCACGTTTTACAAATTTCAATGAATTTTGCTGCGAGAAACCTTACTTAATTTTATTCCGCAGAATACTGGTTTGTGCAGACAATGTCTCATTGTTGTGAAAAAGTCTCTTAGGAAAAACTTTCTCATCAAATCCATCCCCATGCGGGTATTTTTCCTGACTTTGAACTCAAGGTATGCGCTCACGTCCAATTTTTACTCGAGATACTACAACATTTTGTTCGATAATTTTTGCACTTTCACAGCAGGCCTGCTGATATCACATCTTGAATAATTTAGGTCGGGATTCCACTACCCCACGGAGGTCGGACATCAAGGCACCTCTTCAATCCTTCACCCACCTGTGGGATTTCTTGCTGCCCGGTCATTGGTGAAGTTAATGTAAGCATTGCGATATTTTGCTTCTGTGTTTTTAAAATCCACCTAATATACATGTATAATTGTGTGTTTCACACACATTGAACATGTCCATAGCGCATATATCAATGTGATATAGGGCATTAAAAATATTATACCATGTAATGTAGAAGTTTTACAAATAGAATAATACATGGGTAGCTATCAACAAGGCAGTTTCTTTCCACATGGGCTTGTCTAAGTGACACCTTAAAGAAGAGCGGAATTTAAATTGTGTATGATGTCACTTGAAACACTGAAGGGGCAAACTCTACGTTAAGGACAGCGGCCCCATTTGTGATTTTATGTTGTGTATGGGCCTCCTTGTGCCCTCTCCCTGTAAACTGATGGCATGGACTGGCATCGGAAATAAGCAGAGATGGGGGGTTATTCCTCATTAGACTGTTCTTCTAGTCGTCTGGCACTGCTAGATGGGCCATCTTTGAAAGGGCTAGTGTGCAGGACCCATAAATACACTGTCTCTTATAAGATGGCCTCATTGGCACTGCCAGACTGCCCAAAAGGCCAATCCAACATTGGAACCATTGACAACCTTACTTCCTAATCCTCTTCCATCTGCTTCAACCCCTGCCTCCTCCCTCCAATGTCCACCTGCTGCCTTCATTAGTCCACCTTTCATATGTTTTTATTAAAAACAAAATACGTGATGTCCTGCTACATTGGCTCACCTCTTCAAGTAGCACCAGCAAAAATTACATACGTGCCAGACATCCTGCCACCCAACAACCCCCTCCCTCTCAGCCTCCTTCTTCCACCTTGAAGGCTGAGCACTTAGATTCAGGCTCTTATTACGAGTATGGTGGTCCATTGGACCGTCATACTTGCGGTGGTGGTCCGAGCACCGTCACACTGAGGGGCCGCCCACAGTATTATGACTGGGGTGGTTGGACCACCACAGGACCGCTGCAACAGTTGTGGATCCAGAACCCCACGGCAGTCACACAGCGGCTAAAGGCTGAAATATGGTGGCGGTGCTGCAGCAGCGCTGCCGAGTATATTTCGAGATGCCTCTCCGCCGCCCTTTTCAGGTCGGTGAACCTGCCATGAAAAGGGTGGCGGAGAGGCAACTGGCGCTTCTGGGCCTGGGATTGCATGCAGGCGGGGGCACATGTAGTGCCCTCCTGGATTTGCACCCTAGTTCCTGCATGGTGTGGCATATATGCCACACTATGCAGAAAGGTGCAGTCAGTGCTCTGAGAGCGGCCATCAGCATGTCAGGCTCTTCTATGAACCTCACAGACCCTCGCTTGGCAGTCATGCAGCGGACGCCAACGTTGTAATAAGGCCCTCCGTGTGGCGCTGGCATCGGCTGTGTGTGAAATGTTGCCAGCACATAGAGGAATCCCCTGTCTGACGCTGAACTTCACAGAGGCAGCAATAGTTGCAGATGCCAGAGGATCCATCATCGACCATTGAATATGTTGTGTTTTCTGGGACCCTTGGGAGGTGGGGCAAGGCAAGAGATATGTGGAACCCTTGTTCACCAATCCACTGCCTCCTTCGGGTCTCTGAATGTCCATGGGAGGCAGAGCATCAGTACCAACCCCAAAACTTTCTTCAGAACTCATTCATGCTGTGATGTAAAGGCAGTGCTACCAAAAACGAATTTTTCACTGGTCAAGCATCAGAGCACTGAATAAACAGGCTTTTGATCCGGGCGCTTCCTAATGGCCTCCATCGGATGCGCTTCATATCATAAATATTTGGTCACAGCGAATTCCTATTTTGCTTCCATAAAGTTTCTGCTGCATGTTTCGTGCTGAACAGGACCACATATACCCTCCCTTCTAATTCTCCCACACCATAAGAAACCACAGTGAGGATGATTCATATCTTGAAACCCTATTGTCTTAAATATCTTTTTTTTTTTGTAAATGAAGCACCAGCATTCCAATCCTCGAACTATCTAAGATCCTCTCCGAAATCTAGAGGCACCAATGTCACTTCACTTTCTGAGACTCACCCAGAATTCTCTCTTGAATAATGACTTAAAAAAAGGGACATGTCTAATTCTAAGGCCCCATTGAGCCATAGGTCAAGGTCGAATGGACGTCCCTCCCCTCTCCCACCTTTCCTCCGTGGGCCCCAACTTTTCAGTCAGAACCTCAAGCTTTGAAGCACGTGGACTTTCATGGGGCATCAACATGATGCACAAAGAATATTATATGGCGCTGTGCTGAAGTTCTTGGCTGGAGAGTGCATTTAAACAGGAACCCCGATTTTAAAACTTTAATGGGGACAAAATAACCCAGAGGCTAGTGTTGGACCTCTTTTGTGGATTTGACCATAAAGTTGAGGAGCTATCAAATTCCAGGAAAATTACAACATTGTCTACGGTATTTCCAATGCCTCCTTTGAGACTCGAAAACATAATATGTGAATATTTTGAAAAAAGGGAAAAAGTATTTTTCGGTAGAGACCTTCAATAAAGTTATCTAGCTCTCGTGTTGTGTTCCAAATTAATATACTCTTCCCTTGTGACAACAAAAAGAAAGTAAAAACCTGTATTGTATATATTTATGGCTTGTGTGAAATCTGAGAGATGTAAATGCCCTCTCCCTCCTGTTCCGAAGCAGTTTTTTTTGTTTTTATTACAGCTGCCCTAAGTGCACGTTGCTTTTGTCAACATATCAATTACTATACGTGCAACGAAACGCAAATATCAATCCAATCAGAAAAAATACGTAGGTTTGTTTATCATGGGCTGTATTGTAAAGAGTCTCCTCTCTGATTACTTCTGAGTCAGAATGGACACAGCTGTCACATTGTGCTTGCAAAAGGCAGGCTGTTGTGCATGACTGCGCCCAAAATATTTGTCTGCGTCACCAAAGTGAAAAGAAATGTTTCTGAATTCTAAATCTCTTGAGGGTTATGCGCTATTTACTGTCTCAGGCTTGATGCTCATGTCTTATAATTGGTGCATTAGACGGTGAACATTCTAAAAGAGGGCGTCATTTAGCATATGTTGCTGAATCAGTTACACAAGCCCTAAGATGCAAATACTGTTTATATAGAGGGTGGCTACCTAATTTACTAACTAGTTAACATTTTACGCTACAACTTACTGTGGGCAAATTAGATTCCCTGGGTGATCTAAGGGTTCTGTGCCCAATGTATTTACGGTAAAAATGGGGACTAACTTGTGCAATCAGTTGAGCACCTGGATTGCACATGTACATATAGGTTTCCTGCGTAAATGCATGAGTCACTTGTTAGACCTGACAGGCCGTAGAGTGGTCTTCCCCAAAACGCTTTACCGTCTGAAATATATTTTTGTTGGCTTTAGGACTCTGTGCACTTTACCACTACTAACCAATTATAAAGTGTCTGTGCTCACTCATTTAAACTCCTTTAACACTGGCCTTCGCCCAATTGGCACATATCATTCACTTAGCAAAGTGGTACTACATGTGCCCAGGGCCGGTAAATTAAATGCTAATAGTGGGTCTACAGCACTTATTGTGCCACCCACTTAAGTAGTCCTTTGAAACATCTCAGGCCTATCAATGTACCCTTTGTGCCTTTTTTAAACTGCAAATTCACATCTTTTTCCAGGCCTAGACATCCCTTTTAATAGATATAGATCACTGCTATGGTAAGCATTGCACCGCAAACAGGGCAGGGTGCATTGCATTTAAAGGGTAAGATGCGTTTTTGAGTGTTCCATGTTCTGCCACTGAATAACTCCCAAATTTTCTTTTCACTACCTTGAGGCCTAGGATAACATTGGGTTACCGTACTACATTTGATGAGTACTAACTTTTGATTGGTAACAGGAAAGAAGCCCATGTTTGTTTTCAAATTAATTGTAATTTAAAATCCTCTTTAATGATAAAGTCAGATTTTTTGTCACAATTCTGAAAATGGCACTTTTAAAAAGTTGCAATTTGTTTGTCCTAGCCATTTGGTGCCTGCAGCCTGCGTCTTAGATCACATGACTGTGCATAGTTGGCAGGCGGCTTTTGTGTATTCCTCACACAGTGAGACAATGGGGACCAAGTGTTGGCAGGATGGGTGAGGTGGGCTGTTCCCTGCCCCGCTTATATTTCAAAGGTCTGCCATCAGCACACTCACAAAGGAACTGATGCAAAACTTTTGCCACCCTAGTTCACGTGGACATTTTCAGATCCAAATGGGGGGATAGCCTAGAGGTTTCTCCCACTTCAAATTATGCCACTAGGTATAAATATTGGACCTATACACCAACTCTTATGTACATTCTTGGGCTACAGAAGAAGGACTGTCTTGTTTCCTAGAAGACTGACCTGTTTCTTGACGCCTGCCGTGTTCTTCAGAGGACTGCCCCACTGCTACTGGAGGACAGCCCTTTCTTTTTGAGGGCTGCCTTGTTCTTCAGAAGACTACCCTGATGCTCGACGCCTGTCCTGCTCTCTGTGAAGGAAGACTGGACCTGCTCCCTTCATCCCAGGCTAACCTGAGTGACTCCATGGGTGAGTTGACTGACCTCCAGTTCTGAGCTGCAGAGGCACCGCAAGCTCCAGAGGCTGCCCTACAACAGCCCAGCTGACCTGTTGCACTTTACCTGCCTGGACTGGCATTCTGTACCTGCCTGAGCCCTGCTGGCCTCTGCTAGAGTGAGTCTGTGATCCCCAAGAGTTGTCTCCACAGGTGCGGGACCCTTGGTTGGCATTATAGTACACTCCTCTGGAAGAAAAAGAAAAAATATGAAGTTTGGGCTCTTCGCAACCATGAATGTGCCCAATTGCACTGAGACTCTGTCACCCATGACAACCGCCAGCGTTAAGCTCCGGTGAATCTGACTCTTAGCGCAACAGTGACTGCCACTGACAACCGGCAATGCAAGATCTGCACTTCAATCTACAGTAATGATAGCCCGTGGTGACCGCTACTGCAAAGCTGCAGCAATGACCGTCCTTGCCCCCGACTGGATCTTTGCACTACAGCAACAACCATACGCAATACCAGGTTTGCTCTTAGCGATAAGCGACAGCCATCCATAGCACTTCCCTGCAGCTTTCTCCATCATGAATTGTACTCTTTGTTCCAGACTTTGAGAAGGTACATCTTTCAGTAGGACTAACCAGGTCCCTGTAACTGGCCTGCACCATTGCAGTTGGCCTAAACATGTGACTTTCCCCCATCTAGCATGACCAGATGACCACAAGTGCACTTTGTGCTTTTAGGTGCTATATCTACTTAAACCTTAAAAATTGCATATATCAGTTTCTACTGATTAGATTTTTGTTGTTTTACAGTCATTTAATTTATTTTAAAAATGTACTCTATTTTTCTAAATTGGTATGGACTATTTCTTGTGTTGTGTTTGCAGTTTATTTATGGTTGTGTGCTGCATAAATACCTAGACAAAATGAGACACTGTTCCAAGGGCAGGGTGCACAAAATCACACTTGCGCTTTCAAAAAGGAGAGAGAAAGAAAAAGAAAAAGAAAAAGGGGGATCCTAGGTGGGATGGACACATAAATCAGGGAGAGGGACATGTCTTACCTCCTGTTGCCCTCACACACCCTGAAGGGTGTCATGCTTCATCATCGGGCGTTTTGCTCCTCGTTGGGCCGGCGCTGCAATTCCCAACGGGTCACTTTATCGGAGTTCTTTTGAGGTATGCCGGATGGTGCATGCGGGTGTGTGGTGGGTTAGGTCCTAATGAGGGTCAGCAAGTGTGTGCATAATAATAACTGGTGAGGGGTGACCTCAAAAAGATTATTCAATGAGGTAACAACCTTCACAGAATTAAAAAAAAAAAAACAAGAATAGGGTGTAATCCCAAAAAGGCTCAATGTGCCTAAATAACGTAAAACTGTCAACATGTTTCACGCCTTTGTTGCCCTAAAGGTCGTTGGCGTTTCTTCAGGACCGGGATTAAAAATGTGGTGAAGTGCACATAATAATAAAAGTAAGAATAAATACCCATAATGCATGTCAGGGTGGGCCATTATGCAGCTCCTGAACAAGACCTAGGACAGAAACAAAATGAGAGATTCAACGGATGTGCATTAGCATTGTTTAATGCAACATAGTGTGCCACAATGGTGTGCACTACATACCATTGAACAAAGAAGAGACAAAAGACACAAGACCTATAGGGGAAAGATCGTATCCTTGGTGAGCTCAGGACATCTGGGATGGCCAAAGACCATATAAGGGCACGTCAAATCACAGTGAAGCCCAAATGATGGACAAGATGAAGTGCATCCATAGCTTCGGTATTACCAAACATAGTGGCCTCCTTAACACAAAAGTGCCCAGAAAGTCATACCCCATAACTCTGTAGGTAAGGACCAGCATCTCTCTCAGTATTCTTACCTCCTAATAGAAGGAAAGTAGCTCCAAATGACTGTACAAGTTGGACGCCCGCACCTTGCCTGGCTGGTCAGGGATACATAATAGAGGTCAGAATGAGCAAACAAATACCACAAAACGATCGTGATATTAAGAGCTATATGCTCCTTAACTTCCTCCCCAATGTCCAAAACATACTCACAGTAATTCTCAGGTGCCTCAACCCTTATACCTAACCCGTCCAACTGCCAGCCGATAATGCCAAAGTGGCAGCGGAAAAGCAGGCTAAATAAGGTCAGGACTGTACGTGCCTGGGCGGTCCCTCCTTCCTTAGCGCTCCATAATTCCTGGAACGGAAGTGCATGCAGGCAAACTAGCCTGTAGGGCGCATGCGTGGGTGGGAAAAACTACTCCCCAGCGCATCAGCGTACCGCTAGGAGGCATGTTGTCATGGCAACCTATAACGAAAACTGTGATGTGAGAGACTGTACGTGTGTTCCGAAGACAGTCTCACCTTTAAAAAGGGGTAATTAAAGCCTCGTGTATGAAAGGAAAAGAAAAGTTAAAGTAGAAGGGATAGGAAAGACATAAGATCCCTCGGCTGAACCGCAGTGCTACTACTCTATCAAAAAAAGGGGGGGGGGGTCTGAGAGCCAGTTAAGGGTCCAGTGTCTATGCTCCAAACGATTATACCAAGACAAAACGAGACACTGTTCCAAGGGCAGGGTGCACAAAATCACACTTGCGCTTTCAAAAAGGAGAGAGAAAGAAAAAGAAAAAGAAAAATGGGGATCCTAGGTGGGATGGACACATAAATCAGGGGGAGGGACATGTCTTACCTCCTGTTGCCCTCACACACCCCGAAGGGTGTCATGCTTCATCATCGGGCGTTTTGCTCCTCGTTGGGCCGGCGCTGCAATTCCCAACGGGTCCCCCGAAGGGTCACTTTATCGGAGTTCTTTTGAGGTATGCCGGATGGTGCATGCGGGTGTGTGGGGGTTAGGTCCTAATGAGGGTCAGCAAGTGTGTGCATAATAATAACTGCTGAGGGGTGACCTCAAAAAGATTATTCAATGAGGTAACATCCTTCACAGAATTAAAAAAAAACAAGAATAGGGTGTAATCCCAAAAAGGCTCAATGTGCCTAAATAACGTAAAACGGTCAACATGTTTCACGCCTTTGTTGCCCTAAAGGTCGTTGGCGTTTCTTCAGGACCGGGATTAAAAATGTGGTGAAGTGGACATAATAATAAAACTAAGAATAAATACCCATAATGCATGTCAGGGCGGGCCATTATGCAGCTCCTGAACAAGACCTAGGACAGAAACGAAAATGAGAGATTCAACGGATGTGCATTAGCATTGCTTAATGCAACATAGTGTGCCACAATCGTGTGCACTACATACCATTGAACAAAGTAGAGACAAAAGACACGAGACCTATAGGGGAAAGATCGTATCCTTGGTGAGCTCAGGACATCTGGGATGGCCAAAGACCATATAAGGGCAGGTCAAATCACAGTGAAGCCCAAATGATGGACAAGATGAAGTGCATCCATAGCTTCGGTATTACCAAACATAGTGGCCTCCTTAACACAAAAGTGCCCAGAAAGTCATACCCTATAACTCTGTAGGTAAGGACAGCATCTCTCTCAGTATTCTTACCTCCTAATAGAAGGAAAGTAGCTCCAAATGACTGTACAAGTTGGACGCCCGCACCTTGCCGGGCTGGTCGGGGATACATAATAGAGGTCAGTATGAGCAAACAAATACCACAAAACGATCGTGATATTAAGAGCTATATGCTCCTTAACTTCCTCCCCAGTGTCCAAAACATACTCACAGTAATTCTCAGGTGCCTCAACCCTTATACCTAACCCGTCCAACCGCCAGCCGATAATGCCAAAGTGGCAGCGGAAAAGCAGGCTAAATAAGGTCAGGACTGTACGTGCCTGGGCGGTCCCTCCTTCCTTAGCGCTCCATAATTCCTGTAACGGAAGAGCATGCAGGCAAACTAGCCTGTAGGGCGCATGCGCGGGTGGGAAAAACTACTCCCCAGCGCATCAGCGTACCGCTAGGAGGCATGTTGTCATGGCAACCTATAACGAAAACTGTGATGTGAGAAACTGTACGTGTGTTCCGAAGACAGTCTCACCTTCAAAAAGGGGTAATTAAAGGGGTAATTAAAGCCTCGTGTATGAAAGGAAAAGAAAAGTTATACCTAACACAGAAATTCTAAGTTAAGCCGCACTGCTTTTGTGCCAAGTTACCAGAGGGTTAAAGACAGGCTGATTTAGCGACTTTTGGGGTTCACCCGTGCAAGGATCGTGGTTGTTACTTGAGAAGGGCTTTCACCCTCTTCAACCAAAAAACGACATCACTCAATCATGATCCATATTTTTTTTCTTTACAATCTGTGGGCCCGATTCACAGAACAAACTTAAGACTAAATCCTAAACTTAGTACCATTCTGGTATTCACAGAATGCACCTAGTACTTCTGGTATTCACAGAATGAACTTACTACTTTTGCTATTCACAGAATGAACTTAGTACTTTTGCTATTCACAGAATGGATTTACGACTCCTAAACTTACGTCCGCACTCGGGCCGGAAATTCCGGCCCGGAGGCGGAGCTTACGGCCCGGAGGCGGGGCTTCCGGGCCGGAGGCGGAGCTTCCGGGCCGGAGGCGGAGCTTCCGGGCCGGAGGTGGAGATTTCAGCCATAGCTAAATGGGCTGGAATCCCCACCTCCGGGCCGGAAGCTCCGCCTCCGGGCCGGAAGCTCCGCCTCCGGGCCGGAAGCTCCGCCTCCGGGCCGGAATTTCCGGCCCGAGTGCGGACGTAAGTTTAGGAGTCGTAAATCCATTCTGTGAATAGCAAAAGTACTAAGTTCATTCTGTGAATAGCAAAAGTAGTAAGTTCATTCTGTGAATACCAGAAGTACTAAGTGCATTCTGTGAATACCAGAATGGTACTAAGTTTAGGATTTAGTCTTAAGTTTGTTCTGTGAATCGGGCCCTGTGAGTTGCAGTCCTGATTTTATAATTCTGTCAACAAGACTAAAAATGCCATGATGCAAAACAATGTCTGAATGAGTGACTCAGCTATTAAACTGGTAGACTTGAGAGCTTTGGTACTTATCCCATTTTCATCATTTTAATGCCAAACTTTGCTACCAGTTTATAGGTGCTGATGGCAAATTGGACAAACCACGAGTCAGTGATGAAATTATGTTTTCCACTTTTACTTCCCTCAGGAAGAAAGTAATATCTGCTTCCATACGGCCCTCGGTCATTTGAAGGGGGGCAAGGGTGGTCAAAAATCATGCGAGGGCCCTCAGAGTAGGACAGGTGCATACCTGAGATCAAAGAAAATGGGTCTATGAGTTCCAAAGGATATATAGGGTTGATGAAGGCTGATGTACCCTGTTAGGGTTTGAGATGTCGTCATAGGGGCTTAAAAGAGGAACCCTCTCAGTATAGAAAGCATCAGTGAAAGCTCTTGGGTGAACTGCTTCAGTTGAATGACAAGATGAGATCTCTAGCAACCCCTATTACAAAAAGTAAAGTGACAGAACTTCAAGAACAGGTGAATCAGATGGGAGCCTCATCTGAAGGAAACAGTGCAGAGTTTACACCATAAGAGTACTCACCAGGGATGGAGTCAGACTGCCTGCTAATGTGGGTCACAAACACTCAGGAGATTAAGGGATAATGATGGAGAAGGCTGGCGGGCAGCAATACCTTTGAGGATGACAGGAGCAGGAGGATGGTGTTTAGAAAGTGATCATTCACAATAGAAGACCAGAGGAGAGATGGACAAAGTGGTTGGAGAGGACGCAGTGTACATTACAGATATTGGATTAAATGCAAAATATTAACTTTGAAAGAAGGGGATGTGGTCAAGACAAGCAAGGTTGGAAAGTTTAAAAGTGGGAAGTGTGAGGTGGTCCCCAAGGGGTACAGAAATTAGCACTTGGGGGTTCAGGAAGAGACTGGCCTACAATCTCCTTGCATAGCTTCTTCCTTGGACTAAGAAGGATGATGCCAGTTGAATTAGTGTCACAGCCATTTCGGTTAAAATTGTATTTAGATCCTGCTGTAGGTATCCAAAATTAAAGCCAAGTCTCAACAGTGATATGTATTGGATTGGCTGGCTTAGAGGATATTGATGCAAAACATGTTGCACAAAAAGGAAAATTAATTGTTCTAATGTATCTCACTCTCTTTGGCACCCTTTTCACCATACTGGGTTAGTTCTCAATCAGCTATTGATTTATTTGTCGGTGTGTTTTAATTATAATGCTAATACCGTAAAAACTGTGTATTGCATTGATCTTGGTTTTCTGCTGTATTTTGAATTCCTTATTTTCTGTGATTTAATTGCATTTGAATACAATTCTTCCCGTTTGTATCCTGTGATGTCCTTTTTGACCAGAATCTGTTTTCATAATGTAATTGGTATCTGTCTGAAATATTTATCTACTGAAAGAAAGTTGGTGTTTCTATGCTGTTGGGTACCAGGCCTCCCAGTTTATTGGGCTTGAAAATCCAGAGAGTAATTCGTACAGACCAAAAGAAATACAGGCACTGATTTACTCAGAAGAAAGACATACCCCATACGTACAGGCATCCAGAAACACGTTTTCAGGCACCAAAGAACATAGGCCACGAGACATTCAGGGAAATATTTTATGTTTCAGTTTTATGTAGTGCAACCTTGGACCAAGGGTATTAGAGCCCTTTACATGAGCACCAGATAACATTGCAGGAGGTAAGGTTCATGCCTTTGTTGGACACAGGGAGATTAGGTGATTTGCCCAGGATCACAATATGTTGAGCCAATGCTTGGCTTTAAACCTGGCGCCCCAGTTCTAAAGACAACAAGCCTGGCCACTAGGCCACAACTCCTTCTTCCTCACATCGGATAGAAGGTATGCAGAGAGCCATTCTCACATAGAAATACAGAGGCACAACAAGTGCAGTTCTACACCAAGGCAACAATGCTTAAATTGTGCCATTGTTTGTAGGTTGTGGGCACCAACACTAATTTTTCTGGAACTAGGTCAGACTTAGAACCGATGAGAGATAGAGGAAGGCAAAAAATGGAAAAAGAAGGGAGCAAAAGATAGGAAAAGAGTTAAGAAGGGATAAAGTAGGAATGAAAAAGAACCTACAAGAGTGAAATGAAAAGGAAGTGTAGGGTGGTGCAAGAAAGGGGCATGATGGGGAATTAAGACTAGGCTGACATGGCCACTCAAGCACTGAGGAGCACACCACAGGGCTCCTAAGAAAGCTTAGGTTGGGCCCTCTTTTTCTCTTTGAACAAACTAAACCCAAAAAAGGCCACATGTACCACATTAATGACCTCACTCAAACAAACTTTGGAGCCGGTTCATAATTTGGCAGAGAGGATACTCCGTCGCAACGGAAACAGAGTACCCTTTCCACCAAACTGAAGGGCTTCCTGACTCAACTGCCGTGTGAAGGACATATTGCCTTTACATCAATGTGAAGCACGCAGAACACTTGACCCCTTGGTAAAATCTGCTTAAAGTAATATATGCAGCCATGGAGGAGATGCCTTGAGTGATATTCTCTATATGCGCTGCAACTTCTTGTTGGGAATTAACTGGCGTGGTACAATTCAATAACACATATTTTGTATGCAGCGATTGGATATAAGGCATTCCCCCCCTTTTTTTAGAAAAACTTGAATCCTTTGGTCGTCTGGTATAATACAGTATACCACCGAAACCTGTGAAATCATCTGGGTCCTTGTACCCCCTCTAAATAGATTGTTTGGACGCTCAGTTTGAAAACTAATTAGTCCTGATGATGACCGTGTAATTATACAACGGTCGAAATGCCGTCGACGCATATGTGGCCACAACTAAGGAAGGACGCATCGTTTTGCTTGTTGTTGTTGTTTCAGTTTTGTCCTGAACTCCCCCTGCTGTGTAATTCCTTCTGTTCGCCACTTGTCTGGTTTTGTATTGTATATTAATTTCTTTATGTACCAGTTTATGTTCCTGAGCGCACTACTTCAGATTGTTTTTAAACTATGTATTGAATAAAATGTATATATTTTTCTAACATTTTCTATAGGGGTTTTCTGTTCTTTCTTTTTTCCTCCTCCCCCCTCCTTCCCCCTTTTTCGTTCTTTTTTCTGGTTCATTAATGCATTGTTATTGAATGTTTGTGAAAGTTGATATTGATCATTTGAACTGTTGTTAGGATTAATTATTGATTGCCCCTGGTTCAGGTGTACAGGGCTGCCCCTGTTGTTGTTAATAGCCTGTAAATGCAAGAGATGGCTGCTGGGCTGGCAGGAATCTCAAATTTTGGTGGGCCAGGTACTCCCTCAGGGAGTAATTTACTCTGTCACTGTGATGGAGTAAATACCTGTCCACCAAACTCTAAATCAGGCACTATCAAACAAACTCACTGAGGTCTGTTGATAACACTTTTAAAACCAGCATTTTTGGATACTGCAATGGGGAAAAAGACGATTTAACTGAACTGTAAAAAGACAAATGTAGGGTACACATGCAAACCTGCCAATAGGTGTGATCGTTTCGGTTTCAGAAGACCCGCACAGATCCAACAGTAAAACAGGGTTGGCAGAGTTTTCACATTTTCTTTTCGGTAGCCCGTCTGGGTGCCTGACACTGTGTGTTAGCTGAGATTAAAACACAATTTAGCTTCCACTCTGAAATATATTCGGTTTCACAGCACTCATGGGCCAGGAAGACATACCTAAATAAAATGCGTTGCTTGAAATCCTGCCTGAACAAACTGCCAGGGACAGGAAATATCTGTGGGGCAGAGGCCGCATGCTACACATCTCCTACTGACTCCCCAGGGACAAGCAATGCCAATTGGGAGGCTCTAAATAAACCTGGCAGGGGGGTGAAGGCTGAGGGCTGAACACAGACGGTGCATCACATGTGCCAAGGGAAACAAAGCCAACTGCCTGGGACTTGCCATCAGGAATCCCATGTCTCAATTCATTGATCCTTGTTTGATGGCGTCAGCAACTCAGCATCCTGATGAGTGTGAAGTGATTCTTGTCTGTAAATCGGACTCTGTTGTGCAGACGAATGAGCCTTTATTGTTGTATGCGAAATGGGATAAAATTCTGCATGATGTGGGACTGGGTCACAATTATCTATAAATCTGTGTATCTTAGACTTACATTTTCTGTAGTTTTGAAAATTTATGTTGATTCACACAGTAAAAAAGCTCTATATATTTACTTTAACTACCCCAAATGTACTCTTGATGTTTACCTGCATTTGTATATATCTCTCAACTTTTTTCCCATGGAAAATATATTTGCATTCAGAGTAATGTTTTCCGTAACACCCAATAAAAATATAGTAGTGCATGGGTGTTTTTACCCCGTCCAATTTGCATGTGCAGCCGTGCCATTCTCACTGCCTAATGTATATTGTGGAATCGCAAATAACATAAACATAATGCAGACCTTTTTGGGACTACAATTAAATGAGCAGATTGTATTTGAAAACAATTGTTATTTTCTGTAAGCACCCACAAAGTGCAAACTTTGTGGATGTTAACCACATTTCCAGTGGTCAATTGCCCAGAAGCATCCATGTTTTCCTCCACGAATGTAGACTTTTGGCTGCATAAAATTCCCATATATTTCCCCCAGTTGTAAGTGAAAATGCAGTGGGCAAAATCTGCAAATCATGAGTCTGTGACTTAGGATCTGATTTAGAGTTCGGCGGTGGAGTTACTCATCACAAACATGACGGATATCCCATCCACTGTATTACAAGTGCATTATATCCTGTGGCACTTATATTATGGCGTATGGGATAGCCATCATGTATGTGACTGATTATTAACCAAACTCTGGAACTGGATAAAGTTGCCTGAATTGACCTTTTAATGTATGTTCTTAGCCTGTGTGTACACACAACAGGGACCCCGGGGGCTATCTCCAGGCAAGAGCACCCACAAGACAATCACCATGAGGTGTGAGATCTTTGCTCCTGGCTGTCATCAACCTTCCTAAAGCATCAGTAAAGGACTGACAATGGGCTGGCCGGGCCTACAAACGTCCCCACCTACAACTACAAAAACTATAGTCACATTCTCAAACCTACCATCCACCAGAGTGTCCAGGAAGAACTAAATCACCAGCCACTCAATAACAAAGTCTTCGATGAATTTCTAAAGGGGGCCTTCCTCCAAGCTCCTCACTTAAGTGTCCGAGTCCTGAACTTCCAGTCATATAAAAACAGGCAACACACTTCCACAGCCTAGGAAGCTATCCTCACCCCCATTTTATGCCTTGTCGAATCTGGGGTATGCAAAGGGATTCCATTTTGCTCTTCTAATTAATAGTGTGAGTCAAATTTTATGGGTTAACATCAGAAGACATTCGCTCCAGCATTTCCAGAATCTCATTTTCAGTGTTTGCATTATTTACACTGTGTGTTTTCATGGTGATATGATCACAAGCTTACTGTTTTCTTTTAAAGCAGGCTAGGGACCTCCATATTTCCTCTACATGTGTCCAGCCATTACTTCGCTCTACCATCCCCTGAGCTGAAGCAGTGGACTAGCGGTAGCCTAGCAGGAAATGCATAGAATTATTTTCTTGGGAGTACAAGACTAATCCCAATAATCAACAATAATCAATGCACACTGGATTAACCACTAGCTTTGGATTCTGGAGCTGAATGCTGCACAACGTAAACTACTTCAATGCCTCAACAGTGGTAGTAAATGCTATTGTTGCCCACTTAACTGAACTGACTTTCAAGAAGTAGCCCAAAAGGGTGATCTGGACAGAAGCCCGTCAGAAAGCCTCCCACAACCTCAATGAGGCAGTGCGTACAGCCTCTGTACTCAAGACTCCTGACTTCTCCAAGGAATTTTTTGTGCAAACGAATACTTCAGAGCATGAAATATGGACTGATTAGCACAGTTAAATGAGGATAGTCTAGACCAACATGTAGTAAACACTAAAGAAGCAGAGACCATACCTCTTTGTGATTAACTTCCGGTTTTAGACAGACTACAGACTTCTCAGATGGCTCAGGCAAATGAGGGGCGAAAAACCCAAACTGCTGCGGTGGTCTATCTCCCTACAGGTAATGGACTTTAAGGTGGAACCCTGGGTCAGACCATGCCAATGCCAACGGTCTCTCCAGGTTCTACCACCTTAGTGATGAGAACTCTGAAAAGGTTGGGTTCAGGAGAACACATGTTAGACCTTTCAGCCTTAGAGTGGTCTTTCTCCAGCAATTTTACTTTACTCCTCTTCTTTTTGCTGAATTTGTTTTTGCTACCTTGAGGACTCTGCACACTGTACCACTGCTAACCAGTGCTAAAGTGCTTGTGCTCTCTCCTTTAAACATGGAGAAATTGGCTTACACCCAATTGGCACGTTTAATTTGCTTTTAAGCCCCAAGTAAAGTGGCACCACTGGTGCCCAGGGCCTGTAAATTAAAAGCTACAGCTATTAAAACTAGTCTCAAGCCTGCCATTGCATTTTGAAGTGCCATTTCGACCTGGATAAATAAACATTTTGTCAGACATAAATGTTCCTTTTTAATACATGTAAGTCACCCCTAGGTGAAGTCCTAAACAGCCCTAAGTGCAGGGTGCAGTCTATGTAAAAAGTAAAACTTTGGACTGTTACTTTTAAGTTTACATGTCCTGATAGTGGAAAACTCATTGAATACTGTGAGGCCTACCTCTCCCATAGAATAACATTAGGTTACCTTATTACGTTTAATAAGAGCTAACTTCCAATTTGAATCAGGTAGGAAAGGTGAGTTTAGTCTCTAAAGAATTGCAATTTCAAACCCTCCTTAATGATAAAGCTGGATTTTAGGTCACAATTCTGAAAATGTCACTTTTATAAAGTTTACATTTTCTTCTCTGAATCATTTGGTGACTGCTGCCTGTATCCTGGGTGTTGGGAATGGCCCCTTTTGCTGGGTTATCCCCAAACCTTTTGCTTCTTCCTTCTATTGTTTCCTGACCTGTGGTTGTTGGCTTTAGGACTCTGGGCACTTTACCACTGCTGATCGGTGCTAAAGTGCATATGCTCTCTGTGTGAATTGTTATTGTTATTGGTTATCCATGATTGGCATTTTTGTTTTCCCAGTGGGTCCCTAGTAAAGTGCCCTGAGTGTGCCAGGGCTGGTAAATCAAATGCTACTAGTGGGCCTGCAGCACTGATTGTGCCACCCACATGAGTAGTCCTGAAAAAATGTCTCAGGCCGGCCTCCGCGATGCCTGTGCACAGTTTGTTAACTGCCATGTCGACTTGGCAAGTGCACCCACCCAAAAGAAAACTTTTCATTTTTCCTTAAGAACCGCAGCTCGTATTCCTTTAAGGAAAAAGGACTGCATTTAAAAAAAAAATGAATGCTTTATTTAAACGCAATTACAGACATGGTGGTCTGCTGACCCCAGCAGGCCACCATCCCTGTAATTTTAGTGAGTCCTAATGGGTCGCAAATTGCGACCTGATTTATTATTATTAATGAAGTAAGTTGATTTGTGACTCATTAGGAAACACTAAATGAAACTCATGGAGTTTCATACATTCAAGTAGCGAGTACCTAATTGCGATTCGCAGAGAATTGCGGCTCAGGGAATCGCTATTTGAATTAATGATACATGTGGCCGTTAGTCACTGTGGAAATCGTGTGTCCAGCTGGAATCTAGAATAAGGCCCAGATTACATCCAGAAGTAACAGGTTGTGGGCATTGGCCCATGGGGCCGGCTGTAGTGGGCTCACCCAAAGGCTATATTTTTATGAAGGTAGGGAAGATTTCGGATTGGTGGGGATCTTTTTGTTGATGGATGATCACTTGTGTAGAGCAGAAAAAAAGTGATGGGAACAATGCTGCACATAGTCTAAACACTGACAATTTTTGGTGTACCATTCAAACCTATCATTTTTTGACCACACTACCACCTCAGATTAGACCCAGCCATATGAGTATCAGCCTTGATCCAGCTTCAATGGGAACTGTCCAGCCCAAATTTCCTTTCCTACCCAGAAAACAAGCAACCCAAGACTGGCTCTACTCTAGTGTTTGTTCAAGGTGGCTAGTCTATGGATGGAGAACTAATTTATTATCGTTAATCATCTTTGTTGTTATTATCATGCTTATTATCATTATCAGTATGCATGGATTCCTTCAATCTTTGCCTAAAAACCTGTTTCTAATTTTCTCATTAAAGAATAGTTGTGATTTCACCAGTCCTATTTAGTAGGCTGACGCTCAACTGAAATAACTCACTATAGGTGAGTTGTGATGTCACAATGCCCACCCCCAGAGCAAGCAGAGTGTGCGAAAGACAAGCCACACACAGACTCACAATTGCCATTTAAACAATGGCACTGAAAAATAGCTTTTCAGCACTTCTGATGGACTTTCCAGTAATGGGCAGCCATTAGGAGGAGGGAGACCTATGGGGCACTATGTTTATTTATTGCGGGCAGTATTTCTTTGCAGCAACTTTTCCTCGACTTAGGACACATTTTGAATAACAACCATTTAAGAAAGTGACCGGTATTAAAGTGCTACTTTCTTTGCAGCAAATGGCAAGCTTCATGTTTTTGAGTTGATTTTGAACAACATATTCTGTATTGATATCTTCATTATTGTCATTGTTATTGTTATTATTATTAATTATTATTATTATTATTATTATTATTATTATTATTATTATTACATGGTTGGCCCCCCACGCTCCGGACCCAGTCATGAGCTGTCACCCAGAGGGCCGCCGTCTGTGCACAGCGTCAGAGGCCCCCCCCCTGCCCCACGGGGCCTGTGGGGGCTAATCTTAGGCCACTGGGTAGGTGCACTCTTGGCACAAGATCTTGGCTGGCATCTAGGAGACAGCCCTCCCAGTAATAGATTTTGGCAGCACGCTTCAGAAGACCCTTCTGAAGTGGGATCCAAATCCTCTCTGTCAGGAGTGCCTGCAGAGCGTGCTGCTGGCTGTCAGGACTCGGGCACTCATCGCACCGAGAGACAGCATGCCAGTGCGTTAACAAGGCGCGTGAGAGAAGCCCAACCCGGATGTGATGGCTGAGGCCGGGGATCAGCTCTGGAATGGTAAACTGTGGAGTGAATAGATGGAAACATTTCCTGCAAGAGGTGCAAAGTGCCTGTACTATCTGCCCAGATGTACGTTGAATGACCACAGTCTACATGCTCTGTAAATTAGGTGATCCTGCAGGAGTTCAGAAGTAAACTCTATCTCAAACACATGCAGTTTTAGTAAAGTAGAAATATTTAACCAACTTCATATTAGAACATGAGAACGATTGTAGTGTTGTAGAAGTCCAAAAATGGCTAATTTAGGCCTTCTACTTCAACATTTGCAATATTTGTCTTTCTGATTCTTCCTGTTTAATTAGGAAAGTTATGCCCTCTATGGAGGAATCAGGGCACAAGTCCTAAGTACACGCGGGTAGACGACGTCTACCCACTGTTTTCACAGGGTGATCACAGTCTTCCCTGCCAAGATATATGCTGAACTTGTCCCAGTGTCATTTTTAGACACCAGGACACAGTCAGCAGCACCTGCACGTTGCCTGCTTTCTTTTAGAGCAGCAACATACAAGTGCAGAAGGGGTTTATCAGATTCCAGCTGGGCCCATAACAAAGACCGAATTTGAGGGGCCATCAGGCATCCTTTTATTGGAGTATCCTGGCTAGGAGCTATCTGGAGATTCACACCTAGATGCAAATGCAAATTACTTCAGAAGTACTTAAGAGAGGCAAGCTTTTGACTTTGTTTACCCCTTCATGTGAGATATGCATGCACTGTAGGAATTTCAGTTGTGTTGGTCTATCCCAGTATTTACAAAATAACAATTTAAATACCACTATTTAGTTTTATTTCTTTTATAGCACTATAACGCTACTCATCCCAATGCAGGGTGCGAGAGCTCTTTGCATCACACGTACACATATATACTGTCAATAAATCATATATGTGTAAATCATTGGGTAAGATGTGTACATATGACAGTGAAGGTTACAAGGTGTTAGAGTCACATGTCCTCATATCTCACTATGCTATATTTGGATTACCATTTATGAACTGCAAGTAACAAAAGGATCTCTGTGTAAAAAGCAGAAACCCACTTACCCATTTACATAAAATAAAAATCTGTCATCTGTGTGTTTCATAGTGTGCTTTACAGGAGACATATTAACCCTCTATATTACTTTGATCCAAAACTAGGACTAGAAAAAACACTGATCTCTCCAGCAAATACATCAACCTCCAGATTTATCTTACTATTATTATTATTCCCTGAGGTTCAGTTGGTATACAGCTCTGCAGCCGGTGCCTTAACCCCCTCAATTATTTTAAAATGCAGACTTGGCAACCAATTAAACCGAACAGATTTACTGCCATGTTCCTCCTTGCTGCCAATTTCTTTGTGACAGGGTTTTAAAATGTAAATGTCTTAAAGTTGAGGCTCACTTTTTGCATCTGGGTTGCATCACTTTTTTGGCAGAACCCCCCACACAAAATTTCATTTGTTAAATATTATAATGTACTAAAATGTACCCTTGATAGACCTGCTAAACATACGTGTGTTGTCTTGAGATCTGATGCCACTTCTTGTCAGGTCATAGGTTGTGATGCCACTTCCTGTGGCGCCACATGCGTTGTTACGGGATGTGGTGTAACGCACCATGATGTCATGCACAATTATGTCACTCACCTGTTGCGTAACTTGGTTAGTCCCCCAACTTGTGTTTTTTAGGACATGTGCCCTGGGAAGAATCATGTGGTACCAGTGAACTACATATTAATGCATCCATTCTTCATGTAAAGGAGTCGTGTAGTACATTATTCCAAAATTAATGAAAAGGCGTAACAAATGGGGAAAAGTGTGGAATGTGTATTAAGGAGTTGGGAGGGGAGGTGATAGGCTGTGAGCTAAAAGAAACATGATCAGTTATGACTAGGTTGGCTTATTTTATCAAGCTACACATGTTGCCATGATGTGTGGTACACGTGATCGTGGCCGGACAGTGCGAAAAAGCGTTATCTAAGATAATCAGACTTTTATTTCTTTAATACCTGTTTTCCATTTTATTGACCATTTATAAACAATACACACACTTAACAGCAAATATAAAGATTTTTGTTCAATAATTGGTAAATTCAGTAACAAAATTAAAGAGTATTTTGAAAGGCAAAACTTATCATCCTTAAGGTATTACCATCAAGGTTGTGAACATTATACAATAAAAGCTGCCTTTTAAGGCTCTTTAAGCATAATGAGTTTATTGCAACGGGACCCGTAACCCCTGCTACCGGTATTATCTAAACTACCATGGCCCAGAAACATTTTACTCAGATTCAGGCAGCTCAAACCTCCAAGTGAAATTCGGAGTAAACTACCTGGGAATTCGGCCCTGATTATTGTTCGTTTCTCAAAGAAACTTGTGGTTCCACCTGTAACACCTTTTAACTCCACCCTCCCGTGTTACGGATACCACGGGTACCAGTCACTTCCGGGTGGCAGCAGTAGCGGTCAGTGGAGGGAGTTCCGTGGGGCAGTGAGGCGGGGCGGGGGAGGGACAGAGTGGGGAAATGTAAACACCGGAATATGGATGAACGGCGGTAAGTACACATTTAAATAAATAAAACGAATATCGTTGCCCGCGCTGCATCGCATTTTGCGTTGCAGCACGTGCCAAAGGAATTCGGAACTCCCTACACGGACTGCTACTGGGTGGCAGACTCAACAAAGAGAAACTCAGAGACCCTATAACGGGGCCCACAGTATCGCTTAATAAACGCCCTCACTCATAAAGTTGTAAACAATAGTGTGATAATCAGAAAGAAGAGCTCAGTGACTTTTGAATCACATCTTGTTTATAAACAGTGGTTCCGATTTGAATTTGATTTCCTTCTGATGGCCTTCCTCTTATAACCTGCACTTGTGATGTCATGGGGTTGAAGGGAAAATAAGCTATGAATGCAAACGTATTAGATAAATCGTAAAGAAACAGCTACTGTAAGTGATTTAACAGGAGATCTTTTATCCCATTTTATAAATTTGTCAGTGATCTAGAGATTAACTATATCATTTTAGATAATGGAGTCACTATTTTGATGCCAACGTTTCTGAAGTTAAAGTATTTTCAGAAGCTATAAGAAAACCCTTGATCTAAGATGTGTTCTGCTGTACCCCACTTTAGGAACCCTTTGAGGGTTCACTGTCGAGCTCCCAAACAACTCTCCAGCCATGCCTCATCATTTTGGGTAAGCCCATCTTGGTCTATCTTCTTATTTAGGTCGGCACAAGATTATCTCCTTTCCCTTCCACTTGCAGCCCGACAAAGCAGCATCACACACGAGATAGTGATACTGTTCTAAATTAATTAATCTTCTCCTCGTCTCACATCCTTGAAACAACATTTCACTCTTAAGCTAGAGTAAGTCGAAGTCCTCACTGAATCTAGGTAGTGCAAATGAGAAGGTTAATCTACAGACATGCATGGCACAAAACAGACTGCCTGCCAAAAGTTAATTGCAATTTCAACATGCATTGAAACAGACTGACCATGCATATCATCATAATGACACCAGGAACACCGACATCCAAGGCGTAGTCACCAGCTGCCTCACCCATGGGAATGCGCTCTACACAAGAATCCCCACCCAACTTCTGAAGAGACTCCAGACAGAATGCAGCTGCCAGACTCATCCTCAACCTTCCCAAATGGGCCGCATCGCCCACCCCAACCACCTTAGGAACCTCCACTGGCTACCCGTCCAGAAAAGATAATTCAAGATGCTGATACACACCTAGAAGTCCCTACACGACCAAGGACCACCATGCATCAACCACCTCCTGAACTACCACCAACCCTTTAGAGACCTCCGCTCGGTCTCCCTCTCGCACACTCCCCGCATTTGTCAAAGCCACAACAGAGGACGTTCCTTCTCCTACCTCGCTGCCAAGTTCTGGAATGACCTACCCATTCCCGCCGAACTGCATCTTCTCTCTCAGAATTCAGAAAGGGACTCAAGACATGGCTTTTTGACTGACAGCAGCAGGATCCTAGTGCTTGGATACCCTCACAGTTGATAATCAGTGCTCCACAAATCATGATTGATTGATAACTATGTAATGAATCCATCAAAGTGAACAACATTGTAACTGGATGCACGCACAGAAGTACTGAGCCAACTACTTTCAAATGTGCTTTACACTAGTCCAGCATAGTTTGAAGATATTAGAGGAGCAAGCACCATGATTGTTGTATCCAAATAATTATTCCAAGGGCCACACTTACCACTGGCCTGCAATCTTAAGTCAAATAAGGAGCAGTTGGCAACGTGGAAGGTTCAAGCGTTTATTGGCCACCACAGAACTCTATATAGAGGAGCCTCGTCGATCCTCACCCATCAGGTGCGCCGAGGAAGACTGCTGGCTCCTTGACAGTAACACACTTTTATACATTATCAGTTCAGCATACAAAACCTTATACATGGAAAAGTACCTGTTAGTCCTGGCGCTCCTAATGAGCTCATGCCTATATCCAGTTTCGGTTACACATACAAAGGGGTTACTATCTTTACAGAGAAGGTCGACGGGGTGACTCCCTTTTCGTCCCAGGTCTAGAGGAATTTGCTTGATACTCCCTTTTAACAGATGTGACCTTGCTTCTCAGCAATTCAGCCTGTCTCCTAACAAATGTATGAAAGGGGAAGCAGATGGTGGGCGGAAGAGACCATGTGATTCCTAAACAAGAGAGTCACAATCCAACATGGAGGCTGTTCTGTTCTCGGCCCTTTCTGTCGTATTAAGCATAGCGGGAATTTCGGACCCTTGAATACACTATAACTAATCATACTATCATTAGATATACTGCGCTAATCATACCATATCAACTTGAACACCTCAGAACGGCCCTTTTAGCGCAGCATAGCTAATGACGGAGTCAATCTTCAAAAATACCCTCATCGATCTGCATTAATTCATGCATCTCCTTCTGAGCCCGCTGGGTATCTATCCTGGTTTGGTTGGGCTTGGGCCTAGGGATAGATCGGCAAACCTGAGTAGCACAATATGCACAGCAAGCGGGCCCGCACTGGAGACAAAGGCAGCAGGTGAACATGAACCCTACTACTCCCAAAAGAATCATGAATAATTTCCATCCCCAGGTAGTCACCAGATCCCAAAACCACCCGGACAGGGACCAAGTACCAGTCTCGGCATGAATTTCAGAAGCTAGCCGATGCAGTTTCTGAATGGCTAAATGGACGGAAGGGGCGGAGTCAGGTATATATACACAACAAGAACTGCCGATGACTCTACAGGCTCCTCCACGATCGGCCAGGATGACATCTAAAACAAGGCGATTTTGAAGGGTCACAAGCCGGGTCGCCTGGAGCTCCACCGTGATATTAGTCAATATCCCTGCAGTAGTATTAACCACCCCTTCCACTACTCTGGATAGCCTCTGAATTTCTTTACTAGTGAGGATGGGCCCCCATATGGGCAATACCCCTTTCATAATATCAACAAAGTGTTGAGCCGGAGTGTCAGTCTGGTCAGTGGCATCATTACTAGTGGCTCTAGCTCCCAGACTCCGCCGACTTAAGGAATGGGACCTATGATAATCAGAAGGGGCTATGTAAACCGGTGGGTAAAGGAAGGATAAGTAACATCTACCTGCCCATCCTCTGGGTAGCCAAGTGTATACGTTTTCACCGCACACAAAATAAACATTGGGAGGGGTGAGTGTTGGGGGACTGCTGAACGTCTGTAGTCTATAAGTGTAATTGCATCTGCTATAACCTACAAATAAATGTCCAGTACCCTGCACGCAGAAGGAGGAGGATGTATTCAGCACCGGGACCGGAATGATTTTGTCATCTGAAACATTTCGCTCCTGAAAATATTTGAAATACTCAGTAAAGTTAAAAGTCACGAAATCCAATACTTCATCCCTCAACCAAGTGTCATTTTCATGATCAGTGTACACGTTCATGCAGGCAGTAGGATCAAGGGTACCATCAGTTCCCTCAGCATTAGGAGTGAAACCCTGGTGTTTCTCTATATAGGCTAGAATTAAGACATAATCCTTCTCTGAGAACCGACGTTCATCTATAGTGTAGTGTTCATACAGCATGGATAACATTTTGAACCAGGCTTCGCAACTACCTAAATAAGATAAGGGCATTGATATAAACAAATCTTGCTTATGCATCACTGACGGGAGGAGACCACAGACCCAACAATCAGTAACATTTGTGGAACTATGAGTCTGGTGCAGCATCTCAATGAAGGCATTATGTACATACGTCTGTCAGTGCCTTTCCTTATGAGGGGCAAAGGTCTGGAAATGATGCTCCTTAGGAGCAGGAGTAGACACTATCAAGGTGTGTACAGGATGGCGGAACTCTAGATATATAAACAGTCCCAAGCACAATACAAATGATACAATCAATATAGAAATGAAAAAATTTTAACACGCAAACTCCATGAGGAGAACATTGGCAGATGCGGGGGAATGGTACGGGGTACTATGGGACGCCCTTCTTCAGGGACAAAACGAGCAAAAGGGTACATTTCTCACTAATAGTCCAATATAATCTCGGGAAAAAGGGGGTCTATAAGCAGTCCGACCTGCCGGAGGGTGCTTCTTTCCTGTGTCCATATAGAGCCTCACAGGCAGACTCCTATTGTTCAGAAAAACAAAAAGTAAAAAGATAAAAACTTCTCGCGTGGGGGTCACACTTGACGCGACCCGTGCCGAAAGGGAACTCCACCTGGGCCCCACCAACTGATCTATGTCTCTATCTTCGTTCTGAACAGAGCTTCACTTAAAGTTCCATGCTCTCAACGAGTTCAGTCCAGTGTTCCAACAATCCTCAGGTCTTTTGCTGGAGCCTCCAACTTCACTCACCGAGGCTAGACCTGGGATTCTTTATTTCCGGGGTCGCAGGTGATATCGATCCCGACCAGGGGTTTCAGGATTAACAAACAAAGTAGGCACAGTGGGGTCAGACAAGGAGCTGGGCTCCCGACCAGATACTTTGCTTTGGGCAATTGAGTTGCCACAAAGAGGTGATTCCAAACTCACAGCACTCTCCCCTCGCCCGTCAACCTCTTTGCGGGTGTCCAGGGAAAGTGACTCTTCAGTACTGGGCTCGCCTTGAGATGGCAGGCCTTCCTCCTGGTCGAGCTGCTCCCTTGGCAATGGGAGGGGAACTAGCTTAAGATGGGAGATATGGATCCAGTGCTGCTTCCCTTCGACTTTCACCGCCGTTCGCGTAGCCAGGAGCACCTGGTACGGCTGGGACCAGCGCGGATCCAAACTCGACTTCCGTTGGTAGTTCCGGACCAAGACCCACTGTCCTGGTTCTACGCTGTGTCCAGGACCCTCCGGCAGGGGCTGCAGTACGGCAGATATCTGTTGATGAATGAAACGAAGATCTTTAGTCAAAGCATACAAATAGTCAGTCAACATAGGATAGTCAATATCCCTGAAAGATTTGGGCCGGGGCACTCCCCACACGTTGGCAGGTCTGCCAAAGATTACTTCATAAGGGGAGATACCGCTCCGTGAATGAGGAGTAGTTCTCACAGACAGCAGGGCCAGGGGCAGGAGATCAGGCCATTTTAATCCTGTCGTGTCCTGGAGCTGAACCAGTTTCAACTTCAGAATCCCATTATATTTCTCAACCAGGCCCGCTGACTGAGGATGTCGGGCTGCGTGAAACTTCTGTTGGATAGACAGACCTTTGCATACATACTTAACTAAATTAGCATTAAAATGTGTCCCATTGTCACTCCAAATCACCCGTGGCAACCCATATCGAGGGAAAAACTCTTTTACCAGAGCTTTCGCAGTTGCCAGGGCGGTATTTTCTTTTGTGGGATACGCCTCCACCCATTTACTGAAAGTACAAATCACCACTAGCACGTATTTCAGATTATTAACTCGCTCCAGCTGTATGTAATCCATTTGGAGTACTTCAAAAGGCAGAGTGGGTGGCGCAAAATTACCCGTTAGGACGGGAATACTACCCCCGGGATTATGTTGGAGACAAATTATGCAATGCTGGACCAAGCTCCTAGCTGTCTTGTGAATATTAACATTATACCAGACAGGATCCAATGTTGCACAGATGCCCTGAACTCCTACATGCGAAGGTCCGTGTGCCATGGATACTACCGCATTTACAATTGCGTTTGGCAGCAACCATCTACACTTTTCTGATAAGTCAGTCCAACACCCATTCTCATCAAGCCTCCCCACCTGTTCTTGCCAATATTTCAGCTCTTCCGGGGTCACTTCCTTTTGTAGCTCTTTCACACTATCTATGGTGTTGTTAAAAACCCCGGCTTCTATCATTCTTGTTACTACAAACATGGAAGTGGTGTCAGACTGGGCTGTTTCCTTGGCGATTCTATCCGCAAAGAAATTTCCCCTCCTCACATCAACTATAGCCTTGTGTGCACTGCATTTAACTATAGCTAAGGTCTTAGGCAATGTTAATGCGGCTAGTAATCGTTCAACTAATGGTCCATTCTTTATTTTCTCGCCATGAGATGTCAAGAATCCTCTTTCCGCCCATAACCTCCCGAAGCTATGTGCTACACCGAACGCGTACTGGCTGTCGGTATAGACATTTAGCCTCAAGCCTTTCCCCAACTCACAGGCCCTGAATAATGCAACCAATTCGGCCGCCTGGGCCGACCGGTATGGTATCTTTGCTGCCTCAACTACCGTTTGCAGGGTAGTGATCGCATAAGCCGCAGCTGTCGTACCATCAGGTAATTTGAAACATGACCCATCAACGTACAATTCTCCTTGGGCATCAGATAATGGGGTGTCAGTTAGATCTATCCGGCCCTTTGTTTCTTCTTCAGTTCGAAAGATACAGTCATGTACGTCTTGTTCACCGTCTCCCAAAGGGAGGGGTAACAACGTGGCAGGGTTCAAATTAACACATCTTTTGATCGTTATATAAGGTGCAAACAGGGTCAATTCGTACCCTGTGAGACGTGCACTAGTTAAGTGCTGCATCTGTGTCCTGTTCAATAATACGTCCACAGCATGAGGCACCATCACTGTCAGATCCGTATTCAGGACTAGCCCTTCCGATTGTCTGATTGCTATTGCCACTGCCGCTGTAGCCCTCAGACAACTGGGAAGTGCTCTGGCGACATTATCCAAAACCGCCGAGAAATATGCACAAGGCCTTTGCTTACCACCAAAGTCCTGTGTCAACACTGAAAGAGAACAACCGTCCACCTCATGCACGTAGAGCACAAAAGGCTTCCGGTAATCGGGGGTGCCAAGCACAGGAGCAGAGCAAAGAGCAGTTTTCAGAGCGGCAAAAGCGGCCTGGCATTCAACAGTCCAAGGTAAAGGTTCATGCACATCCTTCGTTGTTAAATACAGGAAAGGTTTAGTCAAGAGGGAGTAGTTAGCAATCCATTGGCGACAGTAGGAAGTTATACCAAGCAAAGCGCGGACATCACGTTGCGTGCGAGGGACAGGCATGTTGGTTATGGTTGCAATGCATTCAGAAGTCAACCGTCTTCCCTCCTTCGACAGGAGATGACCGAGATAGGTCACCTCCGGTCGACAATATTGAAATTTAGAAAGCGACACCTTGTTACCATGAGTAGCCAAATGCTGTAGCAGGGCACCGTGGTATCGCGGCAGCCATGTTCTGTATCCGAGGCCACAAGGAGGTCATCGACATACTGCAATAGTACATTACCTGACGGCAATTGTAAAGTATCCAATACTCTTTTTAGTGCTTGACTGTAGATACTAGGACTTTCGGTATACCCCTGGGGGGCGCGACAAAACCTGAAGCTGCGGCCTCCCAATGAGAAACCAAAAAAATGTCTACTATCTGGATGAATGGGAATACTAAAGAAAGCATTCTTCAAATCAATCACCGAGAAAAAAGTCGCTGTGGGAGGAATCATGGTTAAAATGGAATTAATATCTGGTACCACAGGATATTGGGGCACCACAATTTTGTTAATCTCTCGCAAATCAATCACAAATCGATAGGTATCAGCATAATCAGGGGACTGGGGTGCGGGAGCTCGTTTAAGAATCGGAAGAATAGGGCTGTTACAGATATTGGAAGCCGTTTCCTCCACCACCCCCGTCTTAATCAAATCAGAAATAATGGCCAGTAAAGCGCGTTCTCCCTCGGGGGCTATTTTGTACTGTTGGATCCTCGGCAATTTGGCATTCTGTTTCAGAGTGATAGACACCGGGGGAATTTGTAAGAACCCTACATCAGTGTCTCCCAGGGCCCAAAGATCCCTCGGGAGTTTTGAAAGCTCAGGGGGTAGGGAGTTAGTTTTTGAGAAACATTGAATGGAGGGGATAGAGGTATTCCTAATGGTCAGGTAAACTCCATCGGGGGAGCAATAGATACGGGCATGCAGTCTTTTTAATATATCCATACCTAGAAGATTTTCCCCACACTGGGAGGTGAGGAGGAAAGGCAAATCTATCGTTACTGGTCCCAGAGTAAGGGAAAGTGGCTTAGAAATGGGGCTTACCACCGGAGTTCCAGAGAACCCCACGGACACATTATTCTGGCCAGACAGAGCGGCCCCCGGGACCAGGGCGCGTGAAACAGAACTGTTCATAGCCCCTGTGTCAACTAAAAACTTACCTGATGCATCCAGTAATTGTGCATGGACATAAGGTCCAGTTTGATCTATCGGGATTGACACATGCCCCTTACTCTGTCTTTGGCTGTCCTATGCTTGAGAATATCCGGAGCCTTCGTCCGTCACACATCCTTCATTATAGTATTGTTTTCCTTGGTTTTGATCAAAATAATTCTGACTATTCTCACCTCGGGCTGACTGTTCCTGTCTCGTGTATCCACCTCGGTGCCCACTCATCCTTCCCTGTACACGACCCCTTGAAGCACTATTCTGCTCATACAACAACGGGCACTGGGCTCGCCAATGCCCCTCCTCCTTACAGAAGGCACATTGATTTATGCCTAAATCTGTTCGTCCAACCGTTTGCGTGGGTCCCGCCCCTCTTGGAACGAAATTCTGCAACCCTTTTCCTCTTCCTCTACCCCTCTCTACTTGCTGCAGTAACACTCGTGTTTTCTAGTCTTTCGACTTCTTTTCTGTCTTATCCTTGCTCTCATTTTCCCGATGCTCATAATACTGGGCCATGCTTAATATTGTGGAAGGCGTGGTGGTCGTCCAGGTGCTTTCAGCGGCCTGTAACCGGGCCGATACCTCAGGTAGCAGATTTGTTACGAATCTATTAACGAATAAACGCACACCCCCTTCCGTGGCCAGGTCCTGTCCGCTGAAATCAATGAATACTCCCTCAAACCTCGTGAAAAAATCGGATACACTTTCATCCTTCTTTTGCTTACAAGCCGTCAGTTTATCTAAATCTACTTTCCGGGGTGGGATCAATGAATGCATATAGGTTATTATTTTCTCAGGTAAGGTCAGTATCTCAGATCGGGGCTTGTTCCCCGGCTTACGATCTCTATCCCAGTCTCTCAGTTGGTCCCATGTCCCACCAAATTCCGTAACATGGTCCTGGTCATGTACCTGGCGCCAAATATCCACCGGTACCAATAAAGCAAAGAATAATTCAATATCTGCCAGCGTCATCACTGCTGATGAGGCGGCCTCGGTCAGTTCTTTGTAATATGCAGTGGGGTTCTTTCTAGGATCTGGCAACTGGCTTTTTAGGGACAATACCTCACTACGTTTCCAGGGGGTATAGACCCATTGTTCCTGGAACCGGGCGTCCACTCTCGGACGGGTGACGACACCAAGGGCATCCACCACTTCAGTAACCTCAGGATGGTAGATAGGGTGTACTTCTCGCATAGGGAACTGGGAGAGTCCGGCGGGAATGGCAGGCTGCAAACGAGTTCTATAAGAAACCAAAGTCTGCACCTTCCCATACACTTCTTCCGGCGTCAATTGAGATTTGTGAATCTGATCATGGATATCATACAATATAGCCGGAGCGCTCCCTCCTTGGTGTACCTGTTCCCATAAAGAAATAAGACGGTTGGCCATATGTTCCAGGGCATGCTGCTGCATTACCGGTTCATAGTCTCTCATAGTATTCCAAATATCGGAAAGAGTATATATAGAATGCCGCATCCATTGGGATGCTTGTGTGGCAATAGTTTCCCTTTCTTCCGTCCCCAAGGCAGAACGAGTGAACAACCTCCTACCCTCCGTTAGACTGGCCGGATGTATTGGAGTAGTTACAGCTGTTACCGGCGTCGTACTGGCGGAGGAGGAGGGCAGAACAGAAGGGGAAGACATTGACCCCGGCGACAGCTGAGGGGTCCCAGCTGCAGCTGCCGTCAATAAATTAGGTCGAATGGCCATAACTTCAGACACATCGACAATCGGGAGAGGTCCGACAGGGATGGGGAATTAGGAGTGGCCGGAGGAGCCGAAGCCGAGGCCCCCAGAGACATATTCGGGACCGGGGCCGAGGCCCCTGTCACCTCCGGATACACTCTCTGTGGTACATAAGGGGGCGGTGGCCTGGTGTCTAACAAGTCCTCTATTTCATCTTCCGCGTTCGGGCGGGTCACATAGCTCTTATCAACTTTTAATCTAAATTCGCGATTCATGCAGTCCAATCCTTTTTCTACTCTGTCTCGATCATAGGCCATAGCCTTCTGAGTTATATTCTGTCCTGCCTTGGCTCTAGCTACTTTCTCTTCCCTCATTCGCCGTTGTTTGGCCTCCTTCTGCCATGCAATCAGAGCGTCGAACATGGCCTGCCTACTTCGCCTGGAAAACCGTTGTTCCTGTAGGAACGCAATTTTCTTCTCATCAAATGAACCCGTCTTGGGCCATCGTAACTCCTCATTACCCTTAGTGTACTTATACCACAGAGTGCAGAACAATAAGGGAGAGAGCCCATGTTTGACATACATAAAATGGCTAGGACTGCCCTCCGGCGGGGCGGGTTGGCTCTCAGCTAATCTGGAGTCACTGGTTCGGCAGCAGCAGCCAAAACAATTCAGTTTGCTAAAACAAGACATTTTGGTTAGTTTTCAGACACGTACACACAAACAACAATCAACATGAATCATACACAACATACAGTCGGTATCGAAGAACCAAGCCCGTCGACTCTGGTTCACAGTGCAGACACCAAACTGCACGCGGGATTCCCGCCACCCTTCTGGCTCACCGCTAAGACCAGCCCCCAACGAGGACTAGCCCCGTCAGGAGTATGCCTTGTGGCTACCCAGTCTAGGTCGCAGGTCTTTCCACGTGCAATCCGTCTATATTCCTTCGGCGCGCCGTTTTAGTCAAAATCAATCAAAAGGTACGCACTTCGAATCAAAACACTGAAATGCTAAACCGATCGAGCAAGGCACCACTCTCAGGTGCGCGCCTTCAAATCAATGCACCGCTGTCCAGCGCGAGCTTCAAACAAATGCAGCCAGTGTTCAAATCAAAAATGCATCGTTCTCAACGAATGCTCTCAAATCAATCAAATAGCGCACCGTCTCCAACGCGTGCTTCAACAAAATATTGCACCGTTTACAACGCGTGCTTCAAATCAAATCAATCTATACTCACCAGGTGCACCCAGATATGAATTTTCATTCTCCGCTGCCAACTTCTCCCGACCAAATCAGTCCATTTCTGGGTTAAGCCCGTAGGACCCCGGTGAAGGGTGACTAGCAGCAGGGGACGTCCCAAAAAGCCGCGCAGAGTGGAAGAAATCCTCAAGCTCCTCTCCCGCCAACCGGTCAGGACTCCCCCAATCCCACCACCCAAATACGGGGGGGGATGACCCTGTCACGGGGTCCCTTCGTGGTCACCAACTTTTGTATCCAAATAATTATTCCAAGGGCCACACTTACCACTGGCCCGCAATCTTAAGTCAAATAAGGAGCAGTTGGCAACGTGGAAGGTTCAAGCGTTTATTGGCCACCACAGAACTCTATATAGAGGAGCCTCGTCGATCCTCACCCATCAGGTGCGCCGAGGAAGACTGCTGGCTCCTTGACAGTAACACACTTTTATACATTATCAGTTCAGCATACAAAACCTTATACATGGAAAAGTACCAGTTAGTCCTGGCGCTCCTAATGAGCTCATGCCTATATCCAGTTTCGGTTACACATACAAAGGGGTTACTATCTTTACAGAGAAGGTCGACGGGGTGACTCCCTTTTCGTCCCAGGTCTAGAGGAATTTGCTTGATACTCCCTTTTAGCAGATGTGACCTTGCTTCTCAGCAATTCAGCCTGTCTCCTAACAAATGTATGAAAGGGGAAGCAGATGGTGGGCGGAAGAGACCATGTGATTCCTAAACGAGAGAGTCACAATCCAACATGGAGGCTGTTCTGTTCTCGGCCCTTTCTGTCGTATTAAGCATAACAGGAATTTCGGACCCTTGAATACACTATAACTAATCATACTATCATTAGATATACTGCGCTAATCATACCATATCAACTTGAACACCTCAATGATAGAAGTTTAGTTTTGCCAAAATGTCAGGCCCAGATGTCATTGTTATGGCACTAATGGTCAGGCAGAGGGGATAGAAAGAAGATGCTGGGGTAAAAGATCAAATTTTTCAGATTGGCAAACAAATAGCTGGTGGGTGGTATGGCCCTAGACATGTTCTGGGATGGCAGGATGCCTCCCGAGATGCAGTCACTGGCCATTTCAATCCACTCGCTGCACTACGGTTTGGATCTGGATCTAAATTTAGACTGTTTGATTTTCTAAAAAGGTGGTGTGCACTTGAGTTGATTGACAATGGCCAACTCAACTAGTACCAAGGACTGAGCTTAGAAATGGGATGCCATCGCCCTTTAGCAGAGCCCAGAGATGGGTGACTGACTGCATATGCTGGTAAGCTATGTGGCAACTGTCTGGCAAGCATTCTCCATCCCTTGGATGATGTTTTGCTTTCTTGCTCATCTTTATGCCCCTCTACAATTTGCCCTTTGCCTGGTAGCCACTAGGCGATGTTGCACCTGGAATGAGCACAGGTCTATTACCACCCTCTGGGGCACGAGTCCTGGAAAAGTGCCACCCTGTGCTAGCTAGAGCCAGATGTTCAAAGAGGTCCTTTGTGGTACTTTGGTTGTGCTCTTTGAATCCGGGCTTAATGTCCAATATCCCTCAAGGTTTGACAACCCCTATCAGGCTCTACATAACCCAGATCTGTCACTTGTGAATGTGAGGCCCTTGGCTGAGTACTGTCCTTTGTGTATGTGGGGCCTGTGGCTGAGTATTGTTCTTTGTGTCTGTGGGGCCAGTGGCTGAGTACTGTCCTTTGTGTCTGTGGGTCCCTTGGCTGAGTACTGTCCTTTGTGTCTGTGGGTCCCTTGGCTGAGTACTGTCCTTTGTGTATGTGGGGCCCTTGACTGAGTACTGTTCTTTGTGTATATGGGGCCCGGGGCTGAGTACTGTCCTTTGTGTATGTGGGGCCCGTGGCTGAGTACTGTCCTTTGTGTCTGTGGGGCCAGTGGCTGAGTACTGTCCTTTGTGTCTGTGGGGCCAGTGGCTGAGTACTGTCCTTTGTGTCTGTGGGTCCCTTGGCTGAGTACTGTCCTTTGTGTATGTGGGACCCTTGGTTGAATACTGTCCTTTGTATATGTGGGGCCGTTTGCTGAACACTCTTAGCGCTTTTGATGCTAACACTAACCCTAAATAGGAAGGCAAAGTATATTTCTTCACCAGATAACAGATCTGCACGAACTGTGAGACTCAAAGTTACTATCATGGAAACTTACTTTCTTCCTCCACATCCCTTTTAGGTCGAACCTGAGCCAGCATGCCAGCGCTGCTCTGGCGATCTGTTGTAGGTAGAGTATGGAGGAGAAGCCCCACCCACATTTTTAATTGGCTTGAGCCTTTGCCCTTTGTAAATGCTGGCGTCTGATTCCTTAATAGGCTTGTTAGTCTCCCCTTTGTATCCTCCCATGGCTACTGGCCCCTTTACGTGGTTGTTACACAGTACGTGTACTATTTTTTTAGTTTCCTGTTGTGCTTTACTTTGTTCCCCTGCCTGTTGTCTGTGTTCTCTATCCTATGCCCCCTCCCGTTGTTCACGTCCCCTTTGTTTCCGTCCCCCTCCCGTTGTCCCTGTTCTCCATCCCCCTGCCCCCTCCCTTGTCCGTGTTCTCCATACTCCTGCTCCCTCCCGTTGTCCATGTTCTCCATGCTCCTGACCCCCTCCCGTTGTCCGCGTTCCCTTTGTTTTTTTACTGTGATGTTAATATTACTGCACTGCCAGTTGTCCCTGGAGGGGCCGCGAGAGGCGCAGCAGGAGCCGCTGGCAGAAGTTGTGGAAAGTTTGTGAACACAGGACTCCAATATGTCGAAGACGGTGAGTGCCTTATGCTGCCCCTGGGTCTGCGTGGCAGGGCTTGAAAAATCATTTAATTTTTACTGGGCCTGCAGATCTAGTAACCTAAAATATTTACCCAACCTAATTGAAATGCACTTGACCTCAGTTTCTGGAAGTGGAGCAAATGTGACAAGTTAACAAGATTTAAAGGTATTTTTATTGCTCATTCACTTTGTGAGTGATAAATATGCCTTTAATTCTTGCTATCTTGTCACATTTCCGCTGCTGTCAGAGACAGAAGTCAAAAGTCAGTTTTTCTTCCTACTCGTCATAAAGAGCTTGTTAGACCTAAAAATAGCTCACCCTAATTGAATGGCTTGCAAATGCGAGCGGGTGAGTGGATTTTTCGAGCCCTGCGAGGGAAGGTCGGGCCGAGCCACACTTCCCTCCCGGGCCAGCCCGGCCGGGCCTTGTGCGCCGCTGTCTGGCTCTGCAGTGTGGAGAGATCACAAGTTGTAACTTTGAATCCAGCGCCTCTTCCAGGGCCGGGCGGCTCATGAACCTTTTTGTTTTGTTGCTGGTTATTGTGTTTTTTTAGGTGAACAGCGGGTTTTTGTACATTTAGACACAACCTGCAATTGAAGGTTTGCACCGGGTCTTAGCAGTTTGCATTTGAGGCTATTTTTTAAACCGATAATTCGCATTTTGGGAACAACAACCAGGCATTAACGCTGCTTGAAAGCCTCAGTCCTGGGGCTGCTCGGTCAGTGGTGAGAGGCTGTGGGGGTGCGAAGACTGATGATGAGTGATGCTCAGGGGTCACAGGGTCAGTATCTGTGGGAATTGAGGCTGCTCAGGAGTGGGGCTGTGAGCCTGACCGGAGAGGAGGCTCTTGGCCATGTATAGAACTCTGCAGAGAGCCACCAGACCCACTTATGGTGTCCAGGGATGGGGCTGACGGGGAGTGAAGCTTTGGGGGCATTGAGGCTGCCCAGTGAACAGGCAGTGGTGGCTTTTAGGCTTTCCAGGGCGAGGCGCTGTGTTCTCTATCCTATGCCCCCTCCCGTTGTTCACGTCCCCTTTGTTTCCGTCCCCCTCCCTTTGTCCCTGTTCTCCATCCCCCTGCCCCCTCCCTTGTCCGTGTTCTCCATACTCCTGCTCCCTCCCGTTGTCCATGTTCTCCATGCTCCTGACCCCCTCCCGTTGTCCGCGTTCCCTTTGTTTTTTTACTGTGATGTTAATATTACTGCACTGCCAGTTGTCCCTGGAGGGGCGGCGAGAGGCACAGCAGGAGCCGCTGGCAGAAGTTGTGGAAAGTTTGTGAACACAGTACTCCAATATGTCGAAGACGGTGAGTGCCTTATGCTGCCCCTGGGTCTGCGTGGCAGGGCTTGAAAAATCATTTAATTTTTACTGGGCCTGCAGATCTAGTAACCTAAAATATTTACCCAACCTAACTGAAATGCACTTGACCTCAGTTTCTGGAAGTGGAGCAAATGTGACAAGTTAACAAGATTTAAAGGTATTTTTATTGCTCATTCACTTTGTGAGCGATAAATATGCCTTTAAATCTTGCTATCTTGTCACGTTTCCGCTGCTGTCAGAGACAGAAGTCAAAAGTCAGTTTTTCTTCCTACTCGCCATAAAGAGCGTGTAAGACCTAAAAATAGCTCACCCTAATTGAATGGCTTGCAAATGCGAGCGGGTGAGTGGATTTTTCAAGCACTGCGAGGGAAGGTCGGGCCGAGCCACACTTCCCTCCCAGGCTAGCCCGGCCGGGCCTTGTGCGCCGCTGTCTGGCTGTGCAGTGTGGAGAGATCACAAGTTTTAAATTTGAATCCAGCGCCTCTTCCAGGGCCGGGCGGCTCATGAACCTTTTTGTTTTGTTGCTGGTTATTGTGTTTTTGAGGTGAACAGCGGGTTTTTGTACATTTAGACACAACCTGCAATTGAAGGTTTGCACCGGGTCTTAGCAGTTTGCATTTGAGGCTATTTTTTAAACCGATAGTTCGCATTTTGGGAACAACAACCAGGCATTAACGCTGCTTGAAAGCCTCAGTCCTGGGGCTGCTCGGTCAGTGGTGAGTGGCTGTGGGGGTGCGAAGACTGATGATGAGTGATGCTCAGGGGTCACAGGGTCAGTATCTGTGGGAATTGAGGCTGCTCAGGAGTGGGGCTGTGAGCCTGACCGGAGAGGAGGCTCTTGGCCATGTATGGAACTCTGCAGAGAGCCACCGGACCCACTTATGGTGTCCAGGGATGGGGCTGACGGGGAGTGAAGCTTTGGGGGCATTGAGGCTGCCCAGTGAACAGGCAGTGGTGGCTTTTAGGCTTTCCAGGGCGAGGCGCTGGCGTTAGAGAGCAACCGCCCCCCTCATGCTACTCAAAGATGTGGCTCTGAGGACACTTGTGTTGTGCAGGGGTGAGGCTCTGCGTGTCACTTGTGTTGTCCAGGGGTGAGGCTCTGAGGGTACTAGTGTCGCCCAAGGGTAAGACATTGGCCCACTTGATACTACAGAGGGATGCAGCCTTGGACCACTGAGGATGCCCAAGGTTAAGGTTCTGCGCCCGCTAAGGGCGGTGCACAGTCGCCATGGGGTGAGTCTGCAGGGAGTGACCCCCCATACTGCCCAAAGATGTGTCTCAGAGGACACCTGAGTTGTGCAGGGGTGAGGCTCTGGGGTCACTTGTGTGGTGCAGGGGTGAGGCTCTGAGGGTACTGGAGTTGCCCAGAGGTAAGACGTTGGCCCACTTGTAACTACCGAGGGCTGAGGACCCCTGAGGCTGCCCCTTGGTGAGGCACAGGGGCTACTGAGGAATATGAGGTTGGGCTAACATCTAAAGTGGCCTCATTGCTACAACTGTTGTATGAGTTGGCTGCTTTTACAATCAATGTAACTAGGTTTGAAGGTTATGGGGGCGGGGCACAATAATTGTGAGTTACTCAATGGGCCCTTTTCTGAGTGTGATTGCCACCTCAGAGACAGGGCGGTTTATGGCTCACACTTGCCGCCAGAAGCAGCATGTCTGATAATGCTTCAATATACTTAATTTATGCTATATGAATAGCAGTTCAGAAAAATTACAGCAGTTGTTAAGCCCATACAAAACATTACTCCCCAACCCCATAACCTCGACTCTTCCCTAATGTAATGCGGCTTAATGTACCGAGCGTAGAACGAGGGGAGGTTCTTTTGGATTTGGTAGGCTCCAAATTCGTTTTTAATCAGACGCGCGTGTAGCAGTAACTTTGTGCTTATGCCACTGAGCCACATTATCGTCCATAGGCCCCAAGGTCTGTAGGCTCTGACAGGCATGGCACCTTCTACTGCCGGGTCACGCTGGTCTACATTTTTTTTCCTCTGGACCAGGGCCGCGTGAAGTGCCAATACAATTTTGTTCAGGGATCCCTTCTAAAAATACACACACATGGTTGCCAGCTTTGTTTTGGCAGCCTGGCATTCCTAAATTGTAAAAGTATCCACAGTGTGATTTTTTTAGGGCTCTTCTAGGCTTATGTTGCGAGTGCCTAATAAATAAATAAATAAATAAATAGAAAAAATAACATTTGCAATGCAATAGGTTTCGCATTACTGAAAGTTTGAGCTATTGGCGTTGCAAATAATAATGCAACGCCAATAGCTCAAACTTTCAATAATGTGAGACCCATTGCATTGCAAATGCTTGTTTTATTACATGTTTCTGAGTAAATTTCCTAGTGCTCCCGCTCGGCTAGTGAATGGGGTCTGAGTTGCAGGAACTGTTTTTTTTGGCAGGATGACCCCGACCTTCTGTGCAGCATTTGCGATCAGTTATTTACAGCGCATGTATTGTCTTTAACTTGATTGCCCATTGTTGAGTCTTTATTTCTTTCAGGATATCTTTTTATTTTATCCAATTGTGAGATTTATCTTGTTAGGTTCTATTTTATACTGAACACATAACGATTTACCTTTAAAGTGTATTGAAGTGTCGTTTCTGTCTTATACAAAATAACTCCTGCTCTACAGTCTTTCTATATTGGACTTGCCATAGCTAGGCTAAGGTGCATCTTGCCTCAACCTTTATTCCACCTACTTTGAATTTGGTGTTGACATGCCAACCAAACTAGCGGAGAGAGTCGAGAATGATTGCAAGTCCATGTTTGTGAGGAATACTTTTTTTTGTAAAAATGTTATTCAGTTTTATTGTAGATAAAAAACAAATGAGCATCAGGGTACCAGCGTAAAACACCAACCCTCACACTATTGCCAGTTATGCATATGTCAATGATTGCCCTTAATATTATACACTCTCGTCGTCACATCTACAGTCCTCCACATACTTTGAAAGACTTCTGAATACATCTTACTGGCATAGCTTCAGTAGTTTATGAAAAATACGTAGGGGCTTAGTTACGAGCCCCTTGCGCTGTCGATGGCGTGACGCACCGACAGCATAATCTGCTGCGTGAAATTTACGAGCACACGTAAGCCACCCTGTGTGTCTTTACGTGTGCTTGTAAATATCACCTCATGTCACGCAACACGTTGCGTATTAGGGGCGTGACATGGTTGGCGCTGTGGGTGTTCCCACGCAACACCCATGTCCACTGATGCATTTCCAGATTTAAGAGCAATCGTAAGCCTGGAAATGCGTCATGATGCTACGCCACCCCTGGGGGTGACGTAGTGAGGGGCAACGAGGAGAAATGTTTTCCTCTTTTAATGCGTGCTGCATTCTACCACACGCATTGTAAGAGGAAATCACCTCAAGTGATTGTTTTTGTGTAGGAAGGTGCCACTTCCTGCACAAAAACAATCTCCCCACGACGACGGCATCCTTGCACCATGGTGCAAGGGTGCGTGCACCTGCACATGGCAGCAATTTGCGCGACAGCTCAGGGAAAGGCACAGAGATGTGACATGTTGCTGTAAATATGTTGCATCCCTGTGCCAGGAAACTAACGCAGCAGGGTGCAGCAAAATTACTTACGGCACAGCGCAGCGTTAGTTTCTCATAAATAAGCCCCTTAGTATGTTGTATGTATTATTGCTGAGTGTACCCTGTGGCTATGAGATTAAGAGTATCCTCTGACAGGCACATTTGCCAGAGGTGCTTGCAGGCATGTATGGCATGTGACAGCCACCGAGACTCAAAACAATATTAGTTCCATAATAATTCGCCCTGGCACTCCATCACTGTACAAGGAATGTGCAATGCTAGAGGCATGTCTGGCAATTTCCCAGGTGTCATACATGTCAACTACATTTTATGGCAGTCAACAGCTGTCTCACAACTGCAGTCTGGAGGATATGGTGACCTTTGAGTGGTTGTTATACTTCATCTCAAAAGCAAACATGCTGGTTTATACACTTTGCACATCCCCCATTGGAATCAGCTGCCACTAAACCCACGCTCCTGTGTTAACTTAGCCTTAAAAAAAAAAAACTTGAAAACATGACTAGATAATCTATAAATTCTAATCAACTGAATCTGTACAGTCTGCCGGAGTGCCGAGAGACCCCTTGGGGGGCGATTAGAGCGCTTTACAAATATCAATAACATAATATATTACGTTTTTAGGAAAATTATATAAATAATATAGTAACGTTGTTAAATTGAAATTTGCTCCTGTCACAGAAGCAGCATCCTGAATGTTATATAACCT
Source organism: Triturus cristatus (assembly GCF_964204655.1). Lineage (NCBI taxonomy): Eukaryota > Metazoa > Chordata > Amphibia > Caudata > Salamandridae > Triturus > Triturus cristatus. The sequence goes on from NC_140581.1 coordinate 1,015,406,816, forward strand.
ATGTGAATTACAATTGGAATATTCTGTAAAATGCCAATAAAGACTGAATAAAAAAAAACATAACATATCAGCACTTGGTGACACACGCGTTGCATGCACACCAGCCACATGGCAAACACATTGTACTTACTATATGTTCAGTCAAATTGACTGACACATGTACAATAATGACATATTTATAATAAGCATGTTCACTCCACGAGTGTAGCAGTATATAATCACTTTCTATCTCCTGATTTCTTTTTGACAGCCCACTACCTGACCTAAACTGGGCTACAGGAAGCAGACAGGGTCATTTCGATGCTGACAGAGCCCCCCTGGCAGAGGATGACCCAAGTTACTTAGAAATCCCCCACCAGGCAGATGGGGATCTCTGTGACTCCAGGCAGAGCTGCTGGCATGAACTTTGAGAAGTGGGTGCCATGTGTGTTGTACCCACTTTGGAAAACAAAAATAGTTTTCTATAAATAAATTCTTAATCTGGGAGATTTTTCATGAAATAAAAAGCAATTTCTCCCTTCGCGTGGGGCCATCTCAGGCTGTCAAGCCTCACAGTTCCCAGGTGAGGAAAATATCTGTTGCCTCAACCTGTTCACTTTGACCTAAGGGCCTTGTGGCAGACGGGCCATTGAGTCAAAAGATGACACCGGTAGAGCCAGCAGATACATCACCTATGTAAACTCAGCACTTCCTCCATCTAGAGCTGGCTAATGTTTCTAAGCTTGCAGGCAAGAGTTTACAGGTATTTCGGCAGTAAATCAAAATGGCAGCTTCCTGTGGTGGCTGAAAAAATGTATAACCACAATATTCAACTCTTTCACCCATTACGACCTCATAACTGAACTATTATTTCAATAAACACGTTTTTGCAAGCATTCATTTTTCATCATTGCAACATCTTCAGAAGTGATTTGCTTTGGGTCACATCAGTGACCCAAAGCGCTGATGTGACCCAGTGTGCATTTGTCATTTAAATAAGTCAGAGTGCATTCACCGTATAAGGTGATCTGTTTGCATATGAAGGAACTCCCCAACAGGTTAGCACAATCGGCTGCACTTACAAGTGCAGGTTGTTTCTCCAGCCAATAATGCAACCAATATTTTCAGGAATATTGTATGAGGCCACTCCCCAGTTGCAGTGGCGGCCAGCACGGATCTGGGGTGGTGAGAAGGGGGGCTGGGGGTGAGGGGACTGGTAAAAAGGGGTCTAAAAAAGAAAAATACACTTACCTCCTGCTATGTCTCTCCCACGTTGTCTCTCCTTCACGTGGGACCGAAGTCACCAAACAGAAAGCACAACGAGACTCTCCTGAGCCAATCACAACGCTGCAATGCAGCATTGTGATTGGTCTGAGCGCTGTAGTTAGGCGCTCAGCCAGGGAATGAGAGCCTGGACATGTTCTCCACCCAGGCTGCAATACAGCCTGGGTGGAGAACATGCCAAGCAGACATGACTTTCATGTGAACGTCAGTGTGCCCACCGCTCCTTCCCCTGCCCTGCTCTGTGAGCAGAGCAGCCCATTCCCGCCAAGCTGCCGCAGCAGGGACACATAAAATGCTAATAACATCAAGATATTATTATTTCATTTTTCCTTTCTTTCACTGTTTCAAAGCAGTGGGGCGACGCTGATCCGCCTTAGTGGAGGAGCCGCCAGTACCCAGTTGATTATACCAGCCCATTTGAACAGCTTTCAAGTTGTAAAACGTTTATCGTTATTGTGATCAATCCATGAATCATCCATGTGAAACTTTATTTCTCACATGAAGTGAATGAAGATAAATTAAATAACTGCTTTGAGACCAAACTATAGGTTAAGTCCCATATACTCAGCATTCTTTGATGTTTATTCATATCATAAGGTTCAAATATTATGGAACAGTTGATAAGGCTCCATGGCAGTCTGTTTGATTTCAGCCCCTGCAATGGAAATTGTAATGCAAATATAGCTTTGTACTTTCTCACACTTGCTTGCAGTTTTGCAATGTGATCCACAGCTTTAAGAGCAGATGATGGCATTTTCTGAGACAGAATATATTTTTTCTTTTGGCATTCTAGAGTCTCCATTATTCTGATTACACCTCTAATATTATCAGTGTCTATATCCCTAAACCTTCTGCCTGCTTCCCATCCACAATTGGCTGACTTTTGCCTGAGGACCATGGTTACTCATGACCTCCCATCTCTTTTTGACCTAGACTTTTGTTGTGGTCCCTTGAGAAAAACGCTGCACTTCAGTGATTCAAGTTGTTGTCACTGCAGCCACAGTATTCTCTTCAGATCAATTCTGACCTAACTTGCAGAGCTGAATTGCTGACATGAACTATACCATACCTAGATACACTTTATGTGCTAGTGGTCCGAAAAATCTTTTAGCAAATTGTTGGTGAATTTTTGTCAAAATACTATTTACAACTAGAGTATGCATTTCTTCATAGTTTAATACTCCTTTCCACTACCAATATGGAAAGTGTGAATCATTTTTGCAGGAGCTATAAGAATTTTCTATTCCCTAACATATGCAAAACCAAAGCACATTGTCTGTCGAATGCTGCCATTCAGAAAGAAAAAACCTTTAGGATAGTAAAATGCAGGGAAGAGTCCCTGTTCTCTGAATTTGCGGCCCCTCATATCACCACAGTCCCTATAAAGAAAACGTTTATTCCATATCACAAACATATGTTCAGAATACTCACTTAGAAATATAGGTGAATACATTGTTTTAATTGGCTTAGAATGAAACACACAAAGAAGTTTTGTGTAATTCTTTTCATAGAAATAAGTGTCAGGGTCAATTCATTTCTCAGAATTTACCCAGCGTGATTCTAAAGTTAGGCTTCTGGTAATAATAACATCCCAGATGCTCAGTAGGGTTTCACAGCTGGTCTGGGCACCACAGCTGGTCTGAGCACAGTTGAGCAATGTCTTACTCTGCATCTGCTTATTAGTTACTATATGCATGTATGAGGCGAATCTCTCGGTCTTCTTTTTATGTATCTCACCTAGGCATTTGATAAAGTTAATAGAGCTAACACCTAGGACATTCTATATGGTATGGAGGTCAAACTCCTGATAGTTAATTGCTTGAAGAGACTTTACTGGAATATGTCAGCTAAGGTCAGATATGGTCTATAAGATGAACTTACCATTACTATTCCACTGAATAGGGGTGTCCAGCAGGGCTGTGTTCTTGCCCTCTTATTGTTTAATGTATACCCAAACCAACTAGGGGCATGATTTAGAGTTTGGTGAACAGCCTACCCCATCACAAATGTGATGAATATCTATCAGCCCTATTACAAGTGCCAGAGGATATAATGCACTTGTGATAAGGCAGATGGGAAATTGCTCATATTTGTGACAGAGTAACCCGTCTGCCAAATTCAGCATCAGGCCATTGGTCATCACTTAAGCAGTCCCAGGGACCACTGCCTGCCCTTAAAAAATGAAGGAAAAATATTCATTTTTTAAACAAAATGCATCCCATTTTCATTTAAGGAAAACGGGCTATGTTTAAAAAACAAAAACCTGCTTTATTGAAAAGCAGTCCCAGACATGATGGTCTGCTGAGCCCAGAGGGCCACCATCCCTGGGAGGGCCAGCCATTCCCAATGGGGTCGCAAATTGTGAGTGGCTCATTAATATTCATGAACCTCGCATTTTGCGACCCCATAGGGAATCGTAGTCAGTGTCTCTGACACTGTAGTACATTGTAAATTGTGCCTCGCAATTTGCGACACGCAATCGAGCGTAAATTGTAAGGCACAATTTACAAGGGTCGTACATCTGACCCCTAATTTGTTAACAGATAGAATAATTAAATGTATTAACTCTTGTAGAGCTATAATGAGTTTTGTCACCAAGGTGGGTAAAAAGCTTATTAGAAGAGGGCGAAATCACTAGACATTGAAAGGCCCCCGAATAACTGCATGGTGTAAAGAACTTGAGAGATACACTGGATATGAGGGAGGAGTATGGCTGAGAGAGGCTGGAAGAGCTAGACATAATCCGAGCTTGGGAGACATTGGTGCATTGCTTCAAGAATCCAGAACTCCTATCACAGGCATCATCACCGGAGGGCCCTCCCCCCAGAACTGGATGTGTATGAGTGAGATACACCCTGGAACTGTGCATCCAGATAACCCAGCTATGCAGAAGGGATTGTGGAACTCTTATGCCATCAATCACAGGAGGGGGATATTTAAGGAAGGAATCTAATAATCTGAAGTATGCATTTGTCCTGGGCACAACTCATGGAGGGGAAGGGAGGTAGGATGGTTAAGCAGTTCAGGGAGTTTTGCAGACAATTTTATATCGAGACGGATTGTATTGCCTGGCACACAGCGGGACATTAGATGCCGTAACTGTACTTTGTAATGTGCTGCTGATATAATATTCAATGAAATCTGTTTTTGAAAAAAATAAAGAAGTGTAAAAAGCTAATTGCACAATCAGTACTATTTATAATAGCAAATGTGTGTCTGTGGCTACTTATAGAGCTGGAATTTGGGGAAGAGTAGATGTAAGTCTGCAGGCTTTAGAAAATCACCATTATATGAAACTTCTTGGGTTGCTTCAGAGTTCTTTTCATTTTGTCTGTCATGAACATGAAGAACTGGGACTCCAGTATCAAGAAGATCTGATGCATTTTGTTCCTACATTATTTTGGGTCTCTATTTGGACCAATCCAGCTGCAAGATTAACTCATTAATCATCAGGGACTGCTTGAATATAAGTTTTGAATTTAAAATTGCATGGTTGCATTACATTAAAAGTTACCACACAATAATATTGGGTGTTCTGAGTTTTTGATATATTCAAAAATTAGTTAAAGGAGATAAACTAGTAATTAGAAAACATCTTTCCTTGGTTATACAGCCCTGATAAAGGCAGAATGGAGCTATTGAAATCTACTGTTAAATCTTATATGACTATTAATACAAGATGTCATCAACCATATTTAGCATGGGTGCAGAATGTATATGAACACCATTTATTGACAAAGTTTAGGGTAGGTATTATGCAGCAATATTTATTTCCCAAACCATAGACCTTGCACAACAATTGAGTATTTTGTCCTTGTAGTAATCAGTCACTACAATCTATGATGCACTTATTAACTAAATGAATTGTGCCTTTATTGTGTGATTTAGACTTTACTAATTGTAGCTCAGCATTTTCTATCTTCAGATGCTATCTTTCATGAAACTATCCTTTGCAGTTGGAAAGTGTTTAAAAATTGCTATTCATATTAGATCAACTTTGTGATTCAAAATTGAACCAGTAATTTACTAATGTGATAAATAGTAGCTAAGATGGATTTTACCTTTCCAATATTTTGGTATTTCTAGTTTGAAATTCTGTTTTATTTTTGTTATATGATTACATGCTATATTTCTGTTTTTCAATTTAATGAAACTAATTAAATGAAAGAATATTTCAATTGTGTTTTGAAATATAGGGATTTTGTGACCAACCCAGGCTCACTGTCCCATAGCAGTATGCTACAGTGTTCCCACTAATCTTGTAGAATCATCATCCTGGTAGTGTTTGAGATATAATAAAAAACAATCACAATATGTTTCTGTAGTTACTTGTACTAAGGTGAGACTCATGCAGAAATTGTGGATCTGTATCATACTAGGATTGCAGCTCTTCATGGTACTTCTGTTCCAGTAGCTGGCAAAATGTGGTGATAAGATAACTTATAGATTCAGGAGAAAGATATGTGGTATTGTACAGTCTTTGCGGGTCCTTGGATTTAGAAGCTCAAGGGCTTCCAGTAGACACAGCATTACACATGGTGTCCATTATTTTGACCAACATACTTCTAGTGACTCTATATTCTTCTTCTTGCATAACTAGCTTTATTGCTGCAGAGGTTAGATCTTCAATTTCAGAAATGTATTTACCTGAGTGAAAAGATCTCCATAGTTATCCAAATTATGAATTAGATTAGTGTAAATGCTCCACATATAAGTGTGGGAGGCTTTGAATAAGTCTCCAATGCATGCCTACTTGACCCACGCTGCTTCTCCATTTTTGGCCTGGTTTCTCTATGACTATTGTTATATGGTGCTGGACAGATGCAAGGAATCGGTCCGGTTTTCCTGCAGAACTCCTTTAAATGGTATAGACCGAGAAGAACTCTCTGATCTGTGGCTGCCCATAAATTAGAGATAAACAAATTTAGACTCTCAAAATAGGGAGGAAGAAACTTTGGCACATCAACAGCTAATGAGTGGAACCTTCGTCCTCTCCAAATTAGAACTATGTCTAATCTGCTTTTGTTCAGGAACACTCTTAAAACCTGGCTATTTGCCAATTAAGAAATCCTTCAGGCACCATATCAGATCACCATGAGCGCCTTGACACCCATGGGTATTTGTCGTGCTCTATAAGCATTTATAACATAACATAACATAACATTATTCAAATCTATGATTTTGTTTATTAGCATCATGATCAGCAATGGAATGATTGATAATGAACTTTTTACATTTTGAAAGTTCTAAACCAGAAACTGGTGGATTTTTGGTGCTTTGTCGCAAACCTTTAGAATATTCGAGGACAGGTAGTAGCTGTGCAGAGTATGTTACTATAGCAGTAGCAATCATTGCAGTGTTTTCTGCTTGGACTTCGTTGCTCTTTGCTTGGAGGGTGTACTAACTGTGACGCATTTTGTGTCATTCTAGTCGGTTGTATAGCTTGCATTGTTTCTGATGGCAGCACTGGTTGATAGTACAGGACAGGCTATGTGGTACAGTTGTATCGAGCCCATGGTTCACCATTCTCTTTTTCTGTTTGGGCAATGGTGGAAAGGCTACCATTCTTGTTCCCTTTGTTGCTATGACTGGCACATGCTTTTTGTAAGGGGGTGGATTTTCTATTTATCTTCCTACTTTTCAGCCACAAATTAACTAACTTTGGGTAACTAGCCATGACTGCAGATGCTGATGCAGCTGCTTTCACTACACTCAAAACTTGTCAGGCAAGCTGCAAATCCTGTAACAGATCAAAGAGTGACCAGTCATGAGGATTATCCCCTCATGCAACATCTGACATGTGCATGCTCACACCAAACAATGTATCATAATGGATACGGTTCAACAAAACATGCCTTTGCGTATTACTCATAGCTATCTGTGATAAAGAGACATGGAGTGTCTGGTAGTGGATTAAAGAGGCATGAGGTGGATTAAAGACTACACAGCCTTGGTATTTGGCACACCGAAATTTAATAGCAGCAGATACAGGCCTCTGCTCAGAGCTTTGGGCACTGACACTCCTTCTTTACAAATGAAGCACTGATTTTGTCCTGAATTTCTCCAAGAAATCTGGTGCAAGTGCTTTCCTTTCATGGGACAAATCATATCCTTGGAAAATCAATTAACCAATCAATCAATCAATCAATAAGGATTTGTAGAGCATGGCTGCTTCCGGTGAGGGTCTCGAGGCGCTGGATCATGCTGCCGGTTCCTATTGGTTGAACATCCAGGTCTTGAGGTCCTTCCTGAACTGCTGGAGCGATGGTGAGGCTCTGAGGTGTAGGTGCTAGGTATTCCATATCTTAGTGCCTGATGGGAGAAGGCATGGCCTTCGCTGTTCGACCGGCGGAGTAGCTAAATAGCTGCTATGGAGAGGGATCTGGAACAGAGTTCCCTGGTAGGTTGTTGGAAATTCAATAGTTTGCTGAGGTACGCCGGTCCTTCGTTGCGTAGTGCCTTGTACGCATGATTGAGAAGCTTGAACTGACATCTCTTCTCGACTTGTAGCCAATGGAGTTTGCTGAGGTGAGAGGTGAGAGGTGATGTGTGTCCGTCTGGGGACGTTGAGGATGCGCCGGGCTGCTGTGTTTTGGATGGTCTGGAGTTTCCTCATGAGTTGGATGGTGATTCCTTCATTGAGGGAGTTGCCATAGTCGAGTCTGCTGGTGACAAGAGCTTGAGTGACAGTTCGCCTGGTGTTTGGTGGGAGCCATCTAAAGACCTTCCTGAGCATTTGGAGGGTGAGGAAGCAAGTGCAGGAGACAATGCTGACCTGCTTCTTCATGGATAGCTGGCTTTTGAGGATGATGCTGAGGTTGCGAGCATGTTCGGAGGGTTTGGAGGTTGGTCCCAGCTCGGGTCGCCACTATTTGTTGTTCCAGAGGGTGTCCCTGCCTTTCCCAAAGATGAGTACTTCTGTCTTGTCTGTGTTGAGTTTGAGACAGTTGTTGTTCATCCAGATGGGCACATCCTTCATGCATCTTTGGAACTTGTCTTTGATGGTCATTGGCTCATTAGTCAGAGAGAGGATGAGTTGGGTGTCGTCTGCGTAGGAGATGATGTTGAGTCCGTGGCTCCTGACATTGTTTGCCAAGGGTGTCATGTATACGTTGAAGAGAGTTGGATTGAGGGTTGAGCCCTGAGATACACCACAGGTGATGTTCTTAGGGAGTGAGGAGTAGGGAGGGAGGATGATCTTCTGTGTTCTTCTTGTGAGGTAATATGTGAACCACTTGAGGCCTGCTCCTTGGATTCCGATCTGGTGGAGTCTGTTGATCAGTATGTGGTGGGATACAGTGTTGAAGGCTGCTGAGAGGTTGAAGAGGATGAGGGCTGCTGTTTCTCCAGGGTCTAGCAGCATTCTGATGTCATCCGTGGCTGCTACTAGAGCTGTCTCTGTGCTGTGGTTTGCTCTGAAGCTAGTTTGGGAGGGTTCCAGAGGCCGAGGTTCTCCAGATGTCTAGTTAGCTGGACGTTGATAGCTTTCTCGATGACCTTGGCTGGGAATGGGAACAGGGAGATGGGTCGGTAGTTTTGGATTCCCCTGGGTACGTGGAAGGTTTCTTGAGCAAGACTTCACGTCGGCATGGTTCCATTTCTGGGGGCTGTGGTGATCGAGGAGTTGAGGGCCTTGGTGTTCTATGCTGATGGGTTGATTGCAGAGGTTGAAAGTGTGGTGGGGGCAGGGGTCTGTTGCGGCACCGGAGTGGATGGATCTCATGATGGATACTGTTTCCTTCCCAGTGAGGGTGTTCCATGAGGTGAGTTGGTGTGGGTGGGCGTCGGTCGGTGTGAGGATGTGGTGGTTTGGGGTGCAAATTTGTGGTAGATGGTGTTGATTTTGTTGTGGAAGAAGTCTGCGAGGGTATCACAGAGAATTTGTGAAGGTGTGATGATGTTTTTGGTTGCCAAGGGGTGGGTGAGCTCCTTGACTTTGTTGAACAGTCCCTTGCTGTTGTTGGAGCTGTCATTGATGAGGGTGGCTAGGTCAGTCTTGTTGATTTTCATGAGGTGGTGGTATCGGTTGAGGGTGTCTTTGAATCATTTTCGGTCCTCGAGGATCTTACTGGCACACCATCTTCTTTCCTTCTGTCTGCAGTCACGTTTCTGGGTTTTACGTTCTGCCGTAAACCAGTTGGGGTGTCATGTTGGTTTCTTGTGGTTGGTGGGTTTCCTTGGTGCGACTTCATCAGTGCTTGCCATGATCCAGTTTGACAAATTTTCAGCCAATTGTTGTTTGTCTTCATGGTAGTGTGTAGACAGGAGTTGAGGAGGTTGGTCCATCGTTGCTCTGATAACTTTGAGCAGCTACACAGTGTCTCGCTGTCAGTGAAGGCAGGGGTGTTGGGGGTTCTGAGATGATGAAATGGACGGAGTGGTGATCGGTCCAGGTGAGCTCCTCAGTATGGGTGTATTTTACTCTGTTGCTGACTGAGTAGATAGGGTTGCGACTGTGTCCTGTGGTGTGGGTGGGGTTAGTGACTAGCTGCTTGAGTCTGAGGTTAACCATGCTTTCTAGGAGCTTGGCCAAGTTGGCTTCATCGGTGTTCTCAAGGTAAAAGTTGAGGTCTCCTAGGAATATGTACAGATTCAAGTCGATGGCGATAGGGGCAATGAAGTCGGAGATTGCATTGCAGAAGGCAGGGTGAGGCCTCAGAGGTCTGTAGGTGAGGGTGCCTCTGATGGTGGTTTTGCTGTTTGCTCGGAGTCGGAAGTGGAGGTGTTCAATGAAGAGGGTGAAGTCATCTGTTGTGGTTGAGCATTCAAGATTCTCTTTGTAGATTATGGTGATGCCTCTTCCATTTCTGTTGGATCCACCTCGGTGCAAGATCTTGGGTGGCTGTTGCTCTGTCTGGAGCAGATGCAGGGTTCAGCCAAGTTTCTGTGATGAAAATGACATCTGGGGGCTGGGTCGTAAATCACATTTAAACGTCATATTTTGGATTTTCACAAATTTCGCTTTTATTCTACTTCCACATGTATCATACTATTCTGTATACATGTGGGAGAGTCTCATATAATTCATCATCATCATCATCATGGAAGATGGGTATGGAGCAATTATTACCTGATACTGCAATTCATCTAATATACATTTTAGATCCCACTTTGCTTCTGGTTTCATTGGATATGTTTTTGAACCTGTGGTTTATCTAGAAAGGGATTACACGCAAAATCGCCTTTTTATCCCACCTTGCTTGGTTTTTTAATGCTCACTCAGTGGCATACCAGTCCTGAAGTGGCTGGGGCACAAGCAAAGAGAAGCCTTCCATTATAGCCAATTGGTGTGTCTATTTTAACTTGTGAAGGCCAGTTTTTCTCTGCAAGTACAACACAAGAATCATTTAATGTGTCCAGGCAACCATCAAGATTGTCCATTCACTGTCTCCTTCCATTTAAATCTGGGTTTTGTAAAGCACCCATATATCTATAACACTGTGAAACATTAGAGTAATTCTCATCAGAAAATTGATTTTTGGCCAGAGCCTCTGTTTCTTTTCTATTGCTCAAGTTTTAACCTCCTCTTTGCTCTTCATCTTTACAATAGTATTGGATTTTCTTTTTCCTAAATCCACCCTGAGCATTCACACCCTTCCCTTTGGATCTTTGCATATTCCATTTCTTTTTAGATTTGTTTTATACTCAGATTGGGCTTTAATTGAGGTTTTTGTGGTTTTATATCCATGGTGTCTCTTCCAATGAATAAAACCTAAGAAATAATCTTCGGTAACCACTTCCTTTTGATACTATGGTTTTGTGGTATATCTTTGGTACATGTCAAAAAGCAGCTGCATTACTTTTAACATTGCTGAGAACTATTTCAGGTATGGTATCGATTTTGTCCAGCAGTTTAATATCCAGGTCCACTGTAAGTGAGGTGCCATGTGCCTCCTTGAATTTGTTATGGAATCTTATTCGGTCACAGTCCTATCTACTAATTTCACTGGCATGTTCATTTATTTCACTTTGATGTGACAAAAACCTTTTGGATTTGCAGCTTTTTGTTTGCAAAGTAAAGGCATGCACACCGACAGACTTTCCAAAAGATGCAATAAAAATATTGCATTTTGCCAAAGGTTTCTAATGCAATAGTTCGCTGTGCATAACTTTTAAGCCGGCCACTTACAATTCAAAAGCATTCTCTTAATTTCTTTTCATAATACTCTTTTTTGAAGGTACAGCTTAACTCTGCTAATTAAGTCAGTTCAGCAGAAGGGTTATACTCGCAGCTCACATATTGTTGTAGCCCAAGTTGTTGCCTCATTATGGGGTAACACACAATCTTGCCAAGTATTACCGAACAATTTATTTACCAAAAGGTTACAAAGCCAGTACTTGATGCAGTAGCTCTAAAGTGTTTCGCAAACTTTTCATTCCTTAATGTGCAAAGGTGAACACTAGCCACTGTTGGAAATTTGCCCTTCCTGCAGGGTCACTCTGGATTTTTGCCTTTTGACTGAACCCTATGTTTGTGGCCATAGAACACTGTGGACTTTGCCCCTGCCAACCAGTGGTAACATGCTTACACTCTCCTTGTTAAACATGACAATGAATTTTAGTATACCTCTGATTAGCACATTTATTTTACTCATAAGTCTCAAGTATATGGTACTACCCAGGGTCTGTAAATTAAATTCTGCACTACAGTAGCATTGTAAAACATGTCTCTAGGCCTGCCACTGCAGCTAGGGTGTGCAGTTTTGAACTACCATTTTGACCTAGCAAAACAACTTTTTGCCAGGCAAACCTTCCTTTTTAATATATATATATATAGGTCATTCCTAAGGTAGGTCATAAAAGCCCATAGGGCAGGAAGCTTGTTATTTAAAAAGTAGGACATGTATACTTAGGTGCCGATTTCGATCCGTTAAAAATATTCCCTGTACGAATCGTATCCGGATTTTTTTACGTACGAATCGTACAAGTCCCGTACAAACAGGCAAGTACGATTCGTATGTTAAAAAATCCATACGAATCGCATTGGGAAAATTCCCTGACACGTCCTCGGGTCGGAAAAAGTGTCCGACACGTCCCCGGACAGTTTTACGTACGAATCGGGAAACTGAAGTCCGAGCGCACCAGTACGATCCGTCCCGTCCGTCCGAATGCACAACCGTATGGAAAAAACACCGTACGGAGGGAACTCCCATAGCAACCATGGAGACGTCCAAACATGTGCCCGCATACGCGCCGAACACCCCCCAGCCCACCCCCCCAAGTACGCGCCGTACCCCCACCCCACCCCCCAGGTATGCGCCGTACCCCCAGCCCCCCATGTACGCGCCGTACCCCCACCCCACCCCGTATGTACGGAGCGTACCCCCACCCCCGTATGTACAGTGCGTACCCCCACCCCCCGTATGTACGGTGTGTACCCCCACCCGCCCATATGTACGGTGCGTACCCCCACCCCCCGTATGTACGGTGCGTACCCCCACCCCCCGTATGTACGGGCGTGGGGTGGGGGTACACACGGTACATATGGGGGTGGGGTGGGGGTACGCACCGTACATACGGGGGTGGGGGTACGCACCGTACATACGGGGGTGGGGGTACGCTCCGTATATACGGGGGTGGGGGTACGGCGCGGACATGGGGGGGCTGGGGGTACGGTGCGGATGTGTAGGGATGGGGATACAGTGCGTACCGGGCCCCCTTTTCGCCATGCATCGTGGCGTACTTAGCTTTTCCGGCACTTTTTGGGTCCCGTAAAAATATTGCCGTGCGAAGTGCTGTGGGTACGAATCGTACTTGCTGGTACGTAAAACGCTGCCTGACTCCGTGCGAATGTCTCGTACGCGGTGTCCCGGATCGGAATTGTGGGTATATTTTAGCCGGTCGGTGTTTTTTATGATTCGTACGGAAATGGTGTTTCCGTACGAATCGTACTTGCATGTTTGTAAGGTATTTTTCCCGGGTACGAGTTGGACGGAGAAAACGCTCCGTCCGACGATTTGTACCCGGTTTTTCCAGGATCGGAATCGGCCCCTTAATGTTTCACATGTTCTGGCAGTGAAAAACCACCAAAGTCATTTTTGTACTGTGACAAGGCTGTCTCTCCCATAGGAAAACTCTGGGTTACACTATAACAACTTATAATGCTTAATTTCAGTTTGGGAGCAGCTAGAAAAAATGATTCAAGAACTCATTGCAATGTTAATTTAAAATCCAACCTAATGATCAAGTCAGATTTTATATTACTATTTTGGAAATGTACCTTTTAGAAGGCCTTTCTGACAATGTCCAGTGTCTCATGACTGCTGATGGCTCCCCTGTGGTGAGATGTGGATTGCTCCCAGATAGTAGGCAAAGTTCTTGGGCTCGTGAAGGTGTTTATCATCCTTAAGCGGAAGGCCTGGGGACTGTGCCCAGCAGCTTCCTGAGTGAGTTGATGCCTACCCTGTCACTGGCAGATGTAGCTCACACCTAGGCCTACCTCCCTTTTGTTTTCCTGGACGACTTGAAGCTGCCCTAAAACTGGTTTAGAGTGGCCACAGAGAAGCGTTTGCTCATTATCTTAGCCAAGCCTCTTGGTAGACCCAGGGAGCTCTGACCAGTGGAAGGATGGTTCTGCCATTTTGGATTTTTGATAAAGAGGGGCACGTGGGATCATGTACAGTAAAACACACAGGAAGTACTGCAAAAGTCGGTATGGTCACCCCAGGGAACTTTTATCCCATTGGTTAGGGAATGGCCAGTCGTATCCCCATCCACATGCTTGCACTGGGCATAAGTGTGGATACCCAGTACTCTCCTCAGAACACTCCTGGACCTGTGAAGAATCAGAAGAAGGACTTCCCTGCTGTCTCCTTTGAATAACTGCCCAAAATAATTGTGTGATTGCTTCCATATGATGCAAATAAGTAATATTTTATGACATTTTGCAAAAAAACATCAAATATATTTTTACTCATTATTCAGTGCTCATTTTATGCACAACTTGTGAAGTTCTAGTTGTCTGAAACAGCCCAAATTGTGGCACACATCTATTTGCCGTACTCTAGCGTGGCACTGAATATTCTAGGCTCCAATTGCGGAGGCTGCTGACGAAGCACAACGGTCTGTCCCGCTGAGCGCCGGCTGTCCTCAGTCCTCTCCCTAGAGCAGTGATTGCTGCCCATCCACATCTTCAAGCATCATCAGTCTCCTGTAAGACTGATGTTCTCATCCCTGGCTGACAGCACAGATCTCTGAATGACGCGCCCTTGGCCTGGCCCAAGAGGATATCACACTCGAACACGATGATTTCTCTTGAATGTTTCCCATCCTCAGAGATGCCAGCCTATGCCTCAGCCTCTTCCATGCACATGTCGATTCTGACGGATGTTGTCATGCTCGTGGATTAAATGACCGATCAAACAGCAGCATCAGCTCTATTCATGCGCATGCACGGTAGGTCAGGATGGTTACACAGCAATGTACAGCGAGAACATTTCCTTTTTCTGATGTGTGTAGAAAGTAGAAGGCATATCAACATTCACAACACAAGTGATGTATAAAAGGTTTGTAATAATTTAAACATGTTCTTTGCTGCAGTTCAAATTGTGAAATGATACAATATTTCATTTACAGTAAGAGCCAACAGAGACACCCTTGCACCATAGTGCAAGGGTGCCAGCGTTGCAGGGCATGATTGTTTATGTGCAGGAAAGTGTCCCTTCCTGCACATAAACAATCATACAAAAATGTTGATTTGCTGCTTCTATGTGTGCGACATTCTGCAGCACACGTAGAAGTAGTAAATCATAATTATTTAATGATTGTTTATGTGCAGGAAGGGGCACCTTCCTGCACATAAACAATCATTAATGGTGTTTTGCTCTTTCTATGTGTGCTGCAGAATGCAGTACCCATAGAAAAAGCAAAAATGTGGAGAAATAAAGGTATTTCTCCTCGTTGCGCCATTCTAATATCTGCTATTGCATGGTGTTAGTTTTTGGTGCTGCCTCAGATTTACAGATCCTTGTAAATCTGTGGCAGCGTCAAAAAGCAATGGTTGTTGCTGTGGAATGCCCAGAAAACATCCACTGCACACCCCTTTCACGCAGATACCTGCGTGAAAGGGAACCACATTTACAAAGGGCCATTAAGCCACAAAAAAGTGGTTTCATGGCAATTTCTAAATATGGTGCAGGGCATTGCGCCACCGGAACGTCGGTAAAAGTGACGTACCGTTGGCGCAGTCCCCTTGTAGATATGCCCGAAGTACCTATGTTAAAGCTCACCATGTAGGCCCAAGTACCTACTTTTCCTAGTGTTCTAGAACATTGATGATAACATCAGGGGCCCTTTTAGAGCTGCATCAGCCTTCCAGGTCACTAGATATTAGGATGATATTTCTTTAGCATATTCAAAGACACTTCGTTTTTTGCAGCAGTGCTTTAAATGAAAATATAGAAGTGCAAGTACTCAATAGTTAGAGTAGCAGATGTCTCCTTAGAAGTCCTGGTGCTCTCCCACTAAATGGATTGCAGCAGTGCTGAGAAGTGCATGTACATTCTCTTTCAGATTAGAGAAGTGCATGTACATTCTCTTTCAGATTAGAGAAGTGCAGGTACATTCTCTTTCAGATTAGAGAAGTGCAGGTACTCAGTACCGGACAGTTCCTTTCCATCCTTCGGTTCTAAAGTTGGCCACATTTAAATGGCTGAAGTAAAGAGGTGATCAGGGGGTAAACATGAAATGCAGTGTGATGTACTGTGTAGGTAGATTGCTCTAATTCAATGAGGAAATGACGTTTGTATTTAATGAGAACACATTTTATACCTTTGTTATTAAAACACAGGGCTAGGCTTTCTCGGAAAGCATTAACATTGCTTCCAATGGAAGAGAGGAATGAGATGTGTTTTGCAAATATGTAGAGCTGTTGAAAACCGGATTTGCCTCAAGCATTCATAACATTTCTAAATTGCTTAATGTGATTTTTATTACATGACCAAAATGCTAAGAGCACTTTTATTTGCTAATCTATGTTTTTTTTCATTTTTAACAGTTTCATTGATTTCTGTAGAATTTGTTTTGTAATGGTTTGTGGCCAAAAATGCATAAAAGTGCCATGCACTTGACAACCCCTTCCTGTTTTTTTGCCTTTGTGGATATTTGGTCTAAAGAATTCTTATCAGCAATTTCCTGATCACAAAAGAAAGATGGATCTGAATTAAAATTCAAGACACTGTAAAAGTTATGACTGCACTTTTTACGATTTGACAGTGTCCTAAAAACATTGGATGACACTTTGGTTCAGAGTTTAGGGCCTGATTATTTGGAGTACGTTGTTAGAGAATTCTGAACTGTGAGATTAAACAGAGAGAAGATGTGGTCTGAAATGGGCCTGTGCTCAGTGGCGTTTCTAGAATGTATTTGTGGGGGACAGATAAAACTGGGGGAGCCACGTGCAAAGGGCAATCATTAAGTGTGTGTGTGTATACATGTTTGATAAAAGTGTTTCATTATGATTTTTGTGTGTGTCTATATATACATTCACTGACATTTTTTTTTAAAGTAATATCATAGTTAGGTCTGATAAATTGATCTGTTTTTGTTAAAAAAATCGTAGAAATTGAACTGTAAAAAAACAAAGGTTAAAGTAACGTCATAGTTAGGTGAATATATGCAAGTGATAACATTAACGCTTTGAACTAAATAAAACACAGGCCGTACACAGCAGTGGATTAGCTACAGAGTCTTTTCTGCGATCAGGCCTTGTGGTCAACCCACCGGGAGATAGCCAACCCACCCGTAGACAGTCAACCTCACGCTGTGCATGGCCTTTGGCAGTGCACAGCATGGTGTTGGCCATAGGGCTTGGCCTGCTGAAAAGTCTTGTGGCCAACACCCCTAGTAGGTTGCTAACCCTCCACTGCACACAGCCATTGGCGTTCGCTGTGTAAGGTTGGCCACAGAACCCCGGGGCCTGCCTCCCCTGGAGTTAACAACATATATATTAAGGGGAGGGGGTGTGTAGCCACCCTCCAGACTTCTAATTGGCCCCATGAACCCCATCCCCAGGGTCAGTACTAATATAAAGTGGGGCAGAGCTGTGTGGCCTCTCTTCTTAAGCCTTAAAAGTCCCCAGGGACCCTATCCCCCAGGGCCAAATATAATTAAACAAGGGAGGAGGGTGTAGAGCACCCTTTCCGAGGCTTATTAGGCCATGGGGACCCCATCCTGCTGAGCCATTCATTTCTTTAAAAAGGGAGGAAGGCCTCTGGGCCCCCTCCCATAGCCTTCTCAGATCCCATAGACCCCATCCCCTGGGGACGTCCATTTTTAAAAAGATGGAGGAGTGACACATGGTCCCCCTCCCCAAGCGTTATTAGGCCACTGTGACCCTATCCATCATGGCCTCATTGCATTATTATGGGGAGCGGACCTGTGGTCTCTCTCAGGGAGCCTTATTAGGCCCCTAGGACCCTATCCCGCAGGGTCGCACAACATTGTAAAGTGGAGGTAGGCAACATGGACCCCTCCCCAAGCTTTATAAGGCCCCCGTGAGACCCCATCCTTCGGGCTGTATTTTATTAAAAAGGGGTAGGGGCCAGGCAAATACGATATACATGAGAGAGAAATTTACAAACACTCGTTAACCAAATACAAAGCTCTATTAGTCACAGAAAAAGCTGTGTACTTTTCCTTGCAAATTGAGTCCTCCAAAAACTCAGCTAGAGAACTTTATCAAGTTATTAATAAGCTAACCAAACAACCTGAACAAAAAAGAGACTGGGTTAATCAGTCCTTTTGCGATGTCATTGCTTCACACCTCAGGGACAAAATCAACTCAATTTTTTACTCACTTACTCCCCATGATAACTCTTTATTCGGTGCTCGCCTGTACATTTGGGGGAACCACTGCAACTACCAGTCACCTGCTTAACGTGCCGCTGCCTCCGTTGTCATCCCTCCCGCTGCCGCAACCTGCCACTATAGCGGCCGCAGAGAGGAGGGAGACTTCATCCCCCAGCCTGCCCTGCTCGACGCGACGCTGCTCCCGCGCCCAGAGGCGCTTGAAAAGACCGTGAGGGCCGGTGGATAAGGTGCTCGCCTGTACATTTGGGGGAACCACTGCAACTACCAGTCACCTGCTTAACGTGCCGCTGCCTCCGTTGTCATCCCTCCTGCTGCCGCAACCTGCCACTATAGCAGCCGCAGAGAGGAGGGAGACTTCACCCCCCAGCCTGCCCTGCTCGACGTGACGCTGCTCCCGCGCCCAGAGGCGCTTGAAAAGACCGTGAGGGCCGGCGTCGCGGGAGCGCGCACGGGGCTCGCCGAGCAAAGCCCGGGCAAAGGGCGGGCCGTCTGAGGCCGTCGGAGGACGAAGGAGGTCGGGCCGGGCCACCCCCCTTGTTGTGGACAGGTAACGCACAGTGAGAACGTATAGTACTTTGCCATCCATTGTGCATATTGTGAACCATATGACTGTGTTGTAGTATAAGTATTAAACAGGGTAAAGGAAGAACGCTCACTACAATACCTGTCATGGTTAGACGAGGAGCTAAAACATCAGCAGACTCTGCCTGTAATACTATTGATACCTACCTGGTAAAAGCAGTTAGTGCTCTTACCCAGGAAATAGACCGTACAGAAAAAAGACTGTCTATGGGTTCAAGTGCACTACCTCCAATTAACCTAGGCAACCAAAGCAATCAATATAATAATGATGCACATACAACGTTAACTCCCACCGAAGGAGATGTCGTCAATGATAGCATTCCCTCGAATATTTCTAACTCCCCTAGACTGTTTGTTACAGATGCCAGTCCGGTTTCAATAACATCCCCATTGGAAAACAAAAAAGGGGCACGAAGAAAAACCACGGGGCCAGGCATTGGGCCAAAGAAAAGAGGGAAAAAATTAACATCTGCCGACAATAAGGTTGTTACACGCACAAGGGCCAATCAATGCACCCTGGAAACCTTTAACTCGGAGGCGATTTGCGATAAACTTGCTGAACTCGTTAGACCACTATATGAAAAAGTGGATAATTTAGCCAGGGAGGTTGATAAATTAAGAGGAGCCATTAATAAAGTTGGGATGTGTGACCCACAAAAAATAGGTATAGAAGTTCCTACTATATCAATGGGTATGGACGAAAGGAATATAGATGCCCTTAATAGCATCAAAGAAAAGACCCCCATAAGCCAGCTGCAGGGAGGTTCACTTAACATCCCTCTTTTACCGGCGGGCGGGAACCTAACAGAAAAAGTCATTCAGAGAGGACAACCAAATAGTAATATTGCACCTACGGAACAAGCAAGTCCGGAGAAAGAAGTCTATATGACCTCAAAAATGCTGGAAAAATGCCACCTTGCATTAATTTGCCTCCGGAATGCAGTCCGTACGTAGCAGTACTCGTGAATATTCCCAAGCTAAGAAACGGGCAAGCGGAGAATAATGATACACTTAAGAACAAAACGCTCCACTTGTTGGCCAACAATTGTAATTTCCCTATGGAGGGGGCCGGTCAGATTATATTAGCACAAAGAGTAAGTTGGATAGGTCCCCTTAGAAATTTTTTTGAAGGAGATTGCGTTGTAATAAATTTTAAAACCTGCTCCTGGGCCAGAAACACTCTTAAAAATGCTCCCGTACCCTCTGCATGGGAATGTAACACTACCTTACTACCGTTAGGCTATTTCTACAAGCATTTATTGGAACCCAGCTACCCAACGAACCCCAATCTTACAAATACGGTGAGACCATGCTATTACACTTCTATCCCCACATATAACAGATTTAAAGTTCTTGAATCCATGGAGGATATTGATTGACACATTCCTGCTAAAGGCTCTGCTTTTGATAGCAATCCCCCTTCCCCCATAATAAATGAAGCTTTTAAAGATGAGAAGGGAGAGATGTGTTGTGATAACCAGGCTACTTTTCACACACCTAAAACAGCAGAAGCCGTACAGCTATCTACTACTCCTGAATTAATTTCAGCAGAAGTTGGTAGTGTAACTGACAGTTTTAAATCCACTTGTATTAAAAGGAATGGAAATATGGATGTTATTTCCTTAAACCCGGCAACCAATGAAGATATGATAAATGGCAGTACAATCGCCAACCCCGATTTGGTTGTAGGTTTCAGTGTAATCACCTGGAATATAGCAGGCATAAACAGGAAACTGGACACCCCCTTTTGGAAAGATTTTATTAACATAGGATATGACATAATATGCCTTCAAGAAACCTGGAGAGAGGAGCCTATTTTTATTGAGGGTTATTCCGCACATTGTCTGAACGCAGTAAGCTCCACTACTGGCAGAGCAAAGGGAGGTCTTCTAGTGCTGATATCTACTAAACTCAACTCCTGTAAAATTAGAAGCTGCATCTCAGTGGGTGTCCACTCTCAGGTGTTATGTCTTGAGTTTGACAAAGGAAAAAATTGAGTTTTGATTAACTATTATAATAATATTTTTTCCACAGAGAGAGGTAAAATTTTGACCCCACTGGATATGGAATTAGAGAGGGCACTGGAGTTCTTGGGTAATCAGTCGGCTATTTTATGGGTGGGCGATTTCAACATAAGCCCGTGTACGTTTGCCATGAATGATTTATGTGGGTTAAGTAGAGAGAGTGGAAACAAACAGGATGCTGACTACTTACATTTCCCACATTGTATGTATGGTATGGCCTTAAATAATATGATAGCAAAAAACGATTTGGACATGTTAAGTTGTACAAAAAATAGAGAAAATGTCAGTTGTCCTACTTTTACAGGAAGAGATGCTAATACTTATATTGATCATATTTTGCTCTCCAACAACATTGCTTATTCTAATCTATGGGTCAACTAACAAGTATTGAGCGATCATAACAGCATTTCTATATCGTTGCATTGTTGGGGTAATAAATTGAGAAACAATAGTAACTGCATTAAATCTGTTGAAGCTGTAAGACCAAATGGAATGAGGATCAGGTGGTCAAGGATTGTCCCACATAAACTACTAAAGAAGCTGCTGGATAAATGCAGCAAGGAAATAGAGTACTGTCTTGGCGAGGAAGTTAATTCATATATTATATTAAATAACGTACTTTTGATTAATGAAATGATAGATAGTTTATTGACTAGGAAATACAAGGGGGGAAAAGAAACTAATTCAGGTTGGTTCGATAAAAGTTGTACTCGCGCTTTGCATGAGCTAAAAGTAGCTTTGAGTGCCAAACCTCGTAACCGCACTAATGTCAAAAGTTGTAGAGTTAATTATAAACTATCCCTTGCCAAAAGAAAAAGAGAACTTCAAGAAGAGGCTTGGGATAACCTCAGTTTAGCTGCAGACACAAAAAATAGCAAACTTTATTGGGAGACTATCAATAGCTCCTTTTTAAAGAATGACAGAGTCCCAGAGTTATCTTCACATGTAGATTGTAATTCATGGATGGAACATTTTTTTAAATTTTTTAATCCAGGTGGGATTGTTTTAGATTTAATATCGGATAAGGACCTTTCTTGGCCCAGGCTACCATTGAACATAAGCCTTGAGGAGGTTTATGAAGGATTAAATAATAGCAATGGAGGTAAAGCCCCTGGCCCAGACGGGGTCACGTTGGACCTCTATAAATCTGAACAGCATTTGTGGGTCCCTCTTTTAACCAGATTTTTTAATGCAACTGCAGAGGGTCAGCTGCCCACTTCATGGGGCCAGTCTTTAATAATTCCTCTTTTTAAAAAAGGCTCTAAGTCTGAGGCGAGTAATTACGGACCTATTTCTTTACTGGACTCCTCTATTAAAATTCTGAGTAGAATAATGCTAAACAGACTAGAAAAATGGGCCACAGACAACTCAATTTTATCAAAGGCACAATATGGCTTCAGGAAAAGCCTGGGTACTTTGGAGCAGTGCGTTAATCTTGACCTTTTGGTTAATAAATACACTGTTGCCAAGGAAGGGAACCTATTCCTTTGCTTCGCTGACCTGAGCAGCGCTTTCGATCTGGTGGATCATGAAATTTTGTGGGACATCTTGTTAGAACTTGACGCCCCAAAGGAGTGCGTTTACTTCCTGGCGCGGCTCTATTCACAATTATCTTGTAAGGTTCGCTACGGCCCCCAGGGTGAGTGCACACCTTTTTTTAAAGTTGCAAGAGGCATCCGACAGGGTTGTGTATTAGCACCGTTTTTATTTTCATTATTTATTAATCAAATTGACTCAATTTTATGTAAACTACCCTCGGACGCCCCTATTATAGATGGGAGCGCAACCCCAATTTTATTGTACGCTGATGACGCCGTACTTTTGTCAAGAACACAGGTCGGGTTACAACGCCTTATAGATAGATTTGTGACATTTATCAACGATAGAAAATTGGTAGTTAACAAGACCAAGACTTTTGCAATGGCATGTGGTAGGAAAGTTAAATCAACCACCACCACCTTTTATATTGATAAAGCCAAGATTGAAACGGTCAAATGGTTTTGCTACCTAGGAATAACATTTTCAGGAAATGGGAAATGGATACAAGAGGATGAAAATGTTAGATCAAAGATGAGTAGAAATACTAATAGTATTTTTAGATTTGCCGCTAAATTGGGTCAAAGGAGGATAAAAGAAATGATGACAATCTATAATGCCAGGTGTATTTCATCTGCACTATATGGGGCGGGCGTGTGGGGTCACCACAGTGTGAATGCACTACAGAATGATGAAAATAAGTTTTTAAAAAAACTATTATGTGTTCCCCCATCAGCATCTACCCTGCTAATTCACAAGGAAGTAGGCATAGACCATGTTGCGGACTTAGCTGCATTACGCTCATTATTACTCTGGCGCTCTATCTGGTCTAAAACCGAAACGATTTTTACGCAATCAATTATCAAAGACTGTTTGAGGCTTGATAATTCATCATGTATACCCTGGCTGAGTTATATCTATTATTGGTTTAACCTTTTATTCGACTGTAATATTCGTCTGAACCCTGAGGCTTCAGGACTGATACCTAAGAAAGACTTAAAATCGAAGTTTCTCTCATACAAGAACGCGGCTAGAGAGAAGCAGTCTAGAAATTTAACAACTACTGTACTTTATAGTGATTTGAATCTGAGAAAAGGTTTCCAGGCCTACCTCTCTTTTGTCACACGTAATTCTCACCGTTTTGTTTTAACACGCATAAGGTTGGGGATTGTCCATCATTTAGTTTCATTCCCCCATATGAAAATCAGATCCGATAACATGTGCCCTTGCGACAATGTCTCGAAACAAAGCTGCTGCAATTTTTTATTGTTTTGTAAATTTTATAGTCATTTTAGGAGGTTTTATCTTAAACCCATCTTTTTAAAATACAATGTTCGGTCCACCAAATCTGCATTGAAGTTATTAACAACTCTGGAAAGCACTGATATTTGCTTTTCAACCGCAACTTACGTGTTAAAATGTGTATTTATAAGGAAGTCTATAATTGTCCCTGTATAGCTCCCGTTGATTTGCGTATTTTGCACATTTATCTAGTACTGTTAGTAATTTTCTATGTATTACTAACCTTGAGCTCTGTTTTAGATGCATTTTGCACTTTAATATTATTCCCTTTTGTCTCTTTGCACTTTACATGTACGGTTTTTTAGCACATTTGTCACTTTATGCGAAATTTGCACTTTATCTCTGAAGGTTTCGCTGCTTTGCATGGAAATTGGTCAAATCCATGCATAAAAATACAGTGTGTATTATGAAGAAGGTTTTCTCATATGCTATGTAATTTTTATTTTATTAATGTTTTATTGTTTGTTTGCTTATATGGTTGTATTCTTCAAACCGAATAAAAGCTTTTGAAATTGAAATTGAAACTCTTTATTCGGCACCTGTCAAGACAATTTGGACTTAGCTTTCGACACGGATTTGTCTAGCAAATCCTTTGAGTGTTTTTCACCTGTATCCTCGGCATTTACAAAAGACCTTATCCTATTTACCAAGTCAGGCTCTCCAGAAGACCCATGTCCAACTTCCATTATAAAGCTAGTCCCATATTTCATTGCTACCCATCTCTCAGCCATATTTAATAATATGTTTAGAACTGGTTTGTTTCCTTTTCCAATGGAAACGATCCTCCATCCTGCCTCTTCCGCAAAAAGCCAACTTAGATCCCGAGGACCCAGCCAATTACCGACCCATTTCCAGGCTCCCTTTTCCAGCGAAAATTGTAGAGAAGGTAATGAACATGCAACTTAATCAGTTCATCAAGGATTCCAACTGTTTGGATCCCACTCAGTTCGGATTAAGATCCGAACATAGCACAGAGACCGCTCTGATTAAGGCAACCGATGAGCTCAAATTCATTTTAGACAATGGGGGATCAGCAGCCCTCATCCTGCTGGACTTATCCGCGGCGTTTGACACGGTGGATCATTCCACCCTGATACACTGTTTAGAAGCAAAGGTCATAAAAATATTTTCCCTGAAATTACTTTCATCCTTCCTGTCAAACAGCGAAAATACAATTAGTTTAGATGCCTTCTCTTAAAGCCCATTTTGTGTGCCATGCGGTGTCCCTCAGAGATCCTGGCTCAGCCCGATCCTTTTTAACTTGTACGTCACAGACCTAGCCCCCCTGGTCGAATCCTTCGGGTTTTCACTTACCTCAAATGTGGACGATACACAAATTGTATTATCAGCCTCACAGGATGCCAACGACTCTAGTGCCTGTGTACTTGACTGCATGAAAGGCATCAATGGTTGGATGAACAGACATCATCTTAAGCTTTAATGCCGGAAAGACTGAGGTGATTTTACACGGCAACAACCCTAACCTTTGGTCTGCCCAGTCTTGGCCTAGGGAGATGGGCCCCCTTTTTGCACCCACCAGGAAAGCCAAGAGTTTGGGTGTCATGATTGATGACCACTTATTCTTGGGAAACCAAATTAATGCAGTAGTGTCCTCTTCATACAACATCCTAAGAATTATTTAAAAATCTTAATATTTCTGCCTATGTCAGTCAGGAAATCAGTAATTTCCACTCTTGTTTTATCTAAAATTGATTATTGTAATGTCCTCTATATCAGCCTTCAAGCTCAATATCTAAATAAGTTGCAGGTCCTTCAGAATTCAGCAGCCAGGCTCCTTTTGGACGTACCTAGACATCTTTCGGTTTCCGCTGCTCTGAAGGATCTCCATTGGTTGAGAGTCAAAAACAGGATCAAATTTAAAGCCCTTTGCCTGACATATAGGGCTCTCCATGATTCAGGACCCTGGTTTCTCAAGGAAACCCTAACTTGGTACACTCCCTCAAGAAATTTAAGATCAGCAGGCTCTTACAGAGCAAACTCTATCAGATTCAAAAAATCTAAATGGGTGGCAACAGCTTCTTGGTTAGAGCCGCGACAGCCTGGAATCTCCTCCCACTCTATCTCAGATCAGCTCCCTACCTGTCTCAATTTAGGAGACTGCTGAAAACCTGGCTTTTTAATCATTGATTTCACCTCCACCCCTCACGCCGCTTCAGCTTCAGCGCCAAGACACCCTCGGGTATTGGCTGCGCTTTATAAATAATTTAACATAACAATATAACCCCCCCTTCCCGAGCTTTATTAGGTACTGGGGACCCCATGCCAAGTAATTAATAAAGGAACTGGAGGGGGCCCGCAGCCCCCCTTTTCAGAGCTGTTTTCGGCCTGAGGTACCCCATCCCATAGGGCTCAATTTACTTATTTTGGGGAAGGTGGCATGAAGCCCCTACCACCGAGCCATATTCGGTCCCGGGGTCCCATCCCAAAGGGCCCATTTTGACTATTTAGGGGATGGGTTGCGCAGCCCTTCTTCCCAGACTGTATTTGGCCCCGGGGTCCCAATCCCTTGTGACCCAATGTATTTATAAGTGGATGAGGCTGCACGGTCCTCTCCGGAATCCTTGAAAACACCCTGGAATCCAAGCCCCCGGGCCGCTCCTTAAATTAAAAGAGAGTGGGGTGTGCAGCTCCCCTCCGTGTCCTATTATGGACCCTAGGGATTCCACCCTGGGGGCTGGATTTAATAAGGGAAGGGGGTGCATGGCCCCCCAATCGGAACCATTATAGTCCCTGGGGAGCCCACACCTGGGGTTGAAATTTACCAAAATAAGGGAGGGGAGCCGCACTGCCTCCCTCCTCTAGCTATTATAGGTCCGGGGAGTCCACACCCAGGGCAACATTCAATAAAGGGACAGGGTGCATGGCCCCCCTCCCTGAGCCATTTTATGCCCTGGGGCCAAAATTTACCAAAAAGGGGGAGGGGCTGCGTGGCCCCCCTCTTTGTGCCTTGAAAAGGCCCTAGGCACCCCATCCCCCATGGCCTCTAACTTTAGTAAAAGGAAGGAAGGACCTACAGTCCCCTCCCCGAGCCTTTTTTGGCCCTGGGGACCCCATCCCCCGGTCTGGCTCACATGCTCTGTCCCGGAGAGCCCACCATGCTTGTGCTTGCAGTTGCTTCTGCCTGGCAGGAGCATTTTCAAAACTCCCACCAAACGGGAGCAAACACTGAGTCTGCTCCCAGAAGGCTGGAGCTTTGAAAATTCTCCTGCCAGCTGGGAGCAGACTTGTATTCTGTTTCCCACACCGCACTAATGCGGGCAGGGAAACAGAGCACATATTGCTCCTGCCCAGAGGGAGTAGCTATCCATGCTGCCCCCTCTGGGCGGGAGCAATATCATGATTTATTTCCATGTCTGCATGAGTGCAGGTGGGGAAACAGATCAAAAGTCTGCTCCTAGCATTTTTAAAGCTCCCCACTGCTGAGAGCTGACTTTGTGTTTGCTACCGCATGGTGGGAGTTTTAAAAATGCTCCCACCAGGCGGGAGCAAACACAGCCTTCCCTGCCCATGTCGGTGCAGGCAGGGAAACTGCTGGGTCCTGGGGCTTGGCTCCCTAGGACATAGCATGAGAGCCTGTCCTGTGTGATGGGGTCACCAGGGCCATTAATGGTTCAGGGAGAGGGCTATGCAGCTCCTCTCCACTTTTGGTGAATTTTGTCCCCAGGAGAGGGCTTCCCATGGCCTATAAAGGCTTGGGCAGAGGGTGGCACGTCCCCTCTCCCCTTTTTTAAAGGATTTCTGCCCCAGGGATGGGCTCCCTGGAGCCTGGGATAGCTTAGGGAGACCTAACAATCCATAGGTGATTGTTGTTAGGGCTGTTCAGTGCTTAATTTGGTTGGCACTGGCACTCATTTCTTTGGGGACCAGGACATATATTTCATCCTCAGACTTTGATCCAAAGCAAGAAAGAGAAAGGCAGGAAAGGGAGAAAGGAGGAGCAAGGCAAACATAGGGAACAGTGAAAAATGGAGAATGCAAGGATATAAAAGAATCTGATAGAGTTGTATAAAGAAACAGGAAGTGAATGGTGGCACAACATAGAAGCATGAGGTGGAATCAAGACAGTGCTTAATTTGTAAATAAAAGCAAGTGCCGGGGCTCTCGTCAGGAGGCCACTGCAGCTTGCACCACACATTGCCCCTGCCATGCTGCCAATCATAGTAAAAACACAACTATTTACCATCACACATACAAATGTGACAATTCGGACTATTAGAGGACCCCAAAGCTATAAAAATGGCTTGGGCGACAGGTAATAGTCATTTCTAATGTATATTGAATTAATTATTAACTGTAATCACCTCTAAATTAGCCAGACAGCGCCACCTTGTGTCAGACTGTCACCAGCGCCGGCGTCGTTCACCGGAAACCACCGGCTCAAATTAAGCACTGACTGAATCAAGACCAAACAGCTTTGGTATCTGGCTGAGTGGGAGGTGGGCTACTAAGAAAAACTTTGAGCATTGCACTTATTTATTTTTATTCATTCATTTATTTACATTCTTAACGAATCAAGCACTGAGGCAGCTAAGCAGAGATCCAGACTGTGAACTATAAATAGTCCTGAAAAACTTTGTGAGGGAAGAAATTGCATCAAGCATGAATATATGGGTTGGCACTCTGCAGGGGTGCAAGATAGATGGGGTTATGCCAAAAAGCATATTATGACAAAAAGGGGCCAAAGGCTGCATACCTATTTTGGGGTCTTTATTGTAGTCCGTAGAACAATCATGGCAAGCATTAAGCCCACGAAGAACTCTGCCACCTTTCCTGTGCCTAAGGTGGATAAGGGCGTTAAAACTGTCTTTCTGCATACGGGTATTGTAGAATGCTAGCGCTGTGCAAACACAGGAAACATGGCGCCCACAACTCACTTGCATGCTATCGCAGATACCCCACACAGCGAGATGCTGTTGTTGGTACAAAGCTGATCCCTCGCCATCTTCACCATTGCTTTACACCACGTCACCTGCCAGTTATTCGGTGTGACGCACTTCAACTGACAGCCTTCTTGAGAGGACGTTTTCAGGATAACACATTCAGTCCTCGACGTGTGTAAAGATAACATTGCAGGAGTGCGATTCTCAAACCCAACTATGTCAAGTGACTTTCCCCGTATCCTTTCCTTCCTGGTGTGCACACGCTTTGATCTCATTCTTCCTCTTCCGGGATACACTCAGTTACGCTGTCCCTGGCATGACACTGTCATCGAGTCCGCCTGCGAGTAGCAGGGAATCAAGGGAGAGATGTCACAACACTCAACGCAGGCGTGTTGTCGCCGTGTTTGATCAACGGGCATCCTGGCTGTTTAATTATCGAACATTCTTACATTGGAAACAAAAACACATTCCTGCAAATACAAATGCAAAAGACGAATTAATAGCGTTGGGATATTGACAGATTCTGAGGTCTGTCGAAACTCGACCCTAATTTTACTGCTCATGCAGCACTGACGCTCTAATTTTTGGAAAGGCCTGCTTGTCTGGAAGCTAGAAATATCGGCCTTGTTTTAAAAAAGAAAACTGGAAAGCAGTAAGGGGTACATATATACTTATGAAAAAATCACACAGCGCTTCGTGAAATAGAAAGGGCAGGAATGAGCCGTATTGAACAAGATATGGCGCATTCGTGTCTTTTCCCTGCGCTGGCGCCCAATGTGCTGCCTAGTACCAAGGAAGACATCCCTGCAGGACTGCATTGTAAGCAGGACTGATTTTGTGCAGGAAGGGCTACCTTCCCGCACAAAAACAGTCCTCTGTGGCAATCTGCAGCACACAGAAAGAGGAAGCAACAAGTGGAAATAAAGATATTTCTCCTCGTTATTCCTCACCTGGGTAGGTGTTGCATTTTCACACATTCCCAGGTCTGTCAGTAATTCTAAATTACATAGGTGGATGCGTGGGGATACCCTGGGGCAGAGCATAGCAGCGAGTTGGCTGTCTGACCTGAAAATGAACAGTGTCTGTCAGGCTGACCTTTGTTCAGACACTGTTCATGAGGGGTGAAAGGTGGTGGGGGGGTGTGGCCCCTCAACCGCAATGGACTGGCCGCGGCTGGTTAGAAGGACAAGGTAAAAGGCAGAAAGAAACACAGAACATACTGGATCATATTCAGCAGTAGTGAAGAGTTTGCCAGCAGAAAATAACAATCACACAAAAGCAACAGGGCTTAAAGTGTTGCAAAACTAAGAACAGGTTGTCATACCTCCAAGTGAGAATCAGTAACAACCAGCAAGTGCCCGTTAATGAGGAAAGTATAGTGTGATGCTCTTGTGGCAGTCCTAAAACATCTAAGAAAGGAAGTTCAGAATTCAAAACCCAGGAAAAGCAATCCCTCTCTTGGGGACACCCTGTACAAAGGGAGGATGGGAATCCCATCCACATCATAAGACCAAACTATCAGGTTCCTAACACAGTAACTAAGGGTAGCCTTGGTCTCAGTCCACATTTTCTAGCCCCAAAGAGTAAGCAAAGAACGCCACTACAGTACACCTTAAATTAGTCACCATCAAGCTGAAGGTCTTCAACTCTAGGTTGAGGCACCACTTTCTTTTCCACTGTTCTTATTAGATGGAGGTGGATATAAGGAACCTGCCAGAGGCATAACACAGACCCCTTCAGCCATTGTAGCGCAGAAAGTCCCCTCCACCCAGGGGTTCTGACTCAGTATAACGTCTTTTGATATCTGTGTGTTGAAAAAGTCTCGGGGGCCTCACATCCCATTCTGCAAAAAGGCTACAACAATTTTTGTTACAACACTGGATCCCCAAGGAGACCCACCTCTCCCACCAATGCACGCATACATTGTTCTCGAGAAACTTTGCCATGGAAATACATTAGTTCTACTCGTCTATGTAGAGAGAGGTTGCACTCTTCGTGGCTGTTTTGGTGAATGTAGGCGTGTCTGGAGAGAAGAGAGATCAAGAAGGCAGCATGAGAGGGATGAAGGACAAGATCGGACCTCCAGAGCTAACTCTCATAGGCTATGTGCCCTCAGCACAGGATAGATACTTTTTTCCCCTGGATAATTGGTTTTTATTGAAAGCCTATTAGTAATGGGAACAGCTTTAATTCTACACTAGGCCACTTAATACTGGTTTACTCCATACAGGGTCCCAGTGCACCTAACAGAGTAATTAAATGTCTTGGGGACACATTCCTAATGCCCTAGGATTCCCTTTGATTCAGGTAAGAGGGGTTACCAGCCTCATCTGTATTATGAGACAAAGTAATTCACCCTGAGACCCTGGTTGTTGGAAACACCTGAAATTGCAGACAAACTACCAGGCAAAAAAAGTGGGAAATGTAAATAAAACACTAATTCCTGCATGGTATTCCCAAAATCCTGTCATCTCAAGTGTTTTCGCCCCTAGTGTCGGTAATACTGAGGTGGTGGTGGGGGGGTGTTAGAAAATAATGGGTAGTGATGTGTCCCTCTCATGATTGAGCCCTTTGCTGTGACAGATCTCGAGACGTTCTCCTTCTTGAAAGGATCAGGGACATTATTACTTCACAGTGTCTCACAGCATCACACATGGTGATGTCTTGGGAATCCATATGCGAGTCTGCTAGGACTGTGATCTTGGGTGAGCTTTTATAGCTGTCTAGTGCCAGAAACAAGGTCATTATAAAAGGGAAATCGCACCTTGAGTATCAAGTGAGTGAGAGGTGACACCCAAGTGTATGGGCTGCTAGAAGTTGCAAAGACACATGTGTGTTAAGGGTCCAATTCTCCTCCTTGCTAATGGGCAGAGCAATAAGGGGCCTACTATAGACAAAGCAGATCTGCTATTCTAAAGGATGAGCCATCTCCTGGCACATAAGGTTAGTATACTTGAAGGTAATACTTAGATCTCGGGGGTACAAGATTCTGGTGGTGAGACCTGCAGGGGTGAGTATCACAAGGTCTACGTGTTTTCTGATATCCATACTTGGAGGTTTCAATGGGAGCCACTTGACCTTGAGTGACAGATTGCTTATGTACAGGCTTTTCCCATCACTAACCTTTTGATTGAGGAGCAGGAACTGTTTGATTTGCCTATCACTTCTAAGGAGGGTCAAGTGGCTATCTCATGGCATTAGAATTCTAGGTTCCAATAGTTACCTGGGTGTATTTAATAAGTCTTCTAAAGGGATTTTGGCTGGTCCATTGCCATCTCTGTTTAACTCATTACAACCCACTAGCAGAGTGTCTGGGAGTGTTGTGACATCTATTTAGTAGTGTCATACCATACGACAGCACAGACAGATGTAGTGAGCAGCTCCCCATCCTGACTACAATGGTTTTGAAAAATTGTCAACACCTTTTCAGCCAGGGGGTTGCACTGAGAGGAAAATAACTAACCTTTCCTTGTCAGCTCCTCTGTTGTGTTGTATTTTGGTATCAAGCATTTATGGTTGCAGTATTATCAACCACTGTTTTACATACCGCAGACTTATTAACTACCATGCACACTTTTTGTGTACAGACTGCCATGAAGGATGTCTATCAATCAAAAAAGAGATGTGGGGACTAGGAGCTAGTTGAGGTCCAGTACACGTGCTCCATGTAGCAATATAAATCCAAGAAATAGATTACTGTTCCTATGGAGACACGATTAGTATCTAGAGAGAAAATAAGGTAGAGTGGGGAAGAGGAGAATCTAGGTTCTGTCCTCATGAACAGAGACAATCACAGATTTTGTCTCTTGTTGCCCTCACACATCCCAAGGAATGTCATGCTTCATCATCGTGCGTTGCTCCTCGTAGGATCCGCGCAGCAATGCCCTATAGGTCCCCCAAAGGGTCTCTTTGGCGGAGATCTTTTTATTATGCTGTATGATGAGTCGGGGTGTGAGATTTATTCTTAGAGGGGTTGTGAAAAGTGGGTGGGTGAGTGAATATTTAAAACTGGCTAGGAGATACCTTAAAGGTTTTTTAATATGTTGGCTCCCCTGTCAGAGTAAAAAACCCGTAGATTATTGTTACTAATGGGTTGATGATTTACCCTAGTAACTAGAAGGTTGACATGTTTCGCTCCCTACAGTGCTCAAAACGATCCTTTGCGGTTCATCAGGTCCAAAAATAGGTTAATATGTAGTTGTGAGATTAAAAATAATAAGTAACCCCTGTATTTGAAGAGGTAGAGCGGTCTCCCTTGTGTAATGTATCGGGTGGCGCCAGCTCGTAGTAACCACTCGTGTTCAGACCTAGAAGAATCAAGAAGAGATAAAAAACACAAACAATACATAGACAGACAAGGAACATGAAGACATAGTTATTGTTTTGTTCTCAGTGACGAGATGATTGAAGGCATCTCATCCAAACTGTGTACTCTCCTGCGAGGCAGGAGAGAGGTGCTGTTGGCGCCAGGTAAGTGTATCAAATACGTGTCCCATACATTCACTCTGTACACTCTCTCTGTTATGGCCTAGCGTAGTGCACTAGATCATAGCGCAGGCTCACTTAATCAGTTTGATGCCTGTATAGTCCTAATCATCATTTATCGGTACGGTGGACTGCAAACATCTTGAAACATTCAAATCAGTGGATTCTTACCTATTGGAAACATTAACTAGGCTCCTAAGGCAATCGCATGGCTGCCCGGACTGTAATGGGCTGTGATTATCAATGGAAGAAAG
The DNA here is from genome assembly GCF_964204655.1 of Triturus cristatus. Taxonomy (NCBI): domain Eukaryota; kingdom Metazoa; phylum Chordata; class Amphibia; order Caudata; family Salamandridae; genus Triturus; species Triturus cristatus. The sequence continues at coordinate 1,015,439,972 of NC_140581.1, forward strand.
GGGAACAGAAACAAACAGTTTTTAGAAGACTATGCGTAGTACCGGTACTTAATGTTGGTATGAGCTGCATAGCCCAGTGGCATTTGCTGAGGTGGGGGTCAGAGATATCTTACTTACAGTTTGTGCCGGGTGCTCAAGTCTGCAACACCAACCCTCGCATGCATGCCTGAATGTTGGCTGGGAGGTCTGCCGGTCCCCGTAAATAGTGGTTCTACTTTTGCCTGTCGTCCGGCTGCCTGGCTTCCGGTGGGCGTATCGCTACTTCATGGAGCATGCGTGGGCGCCATCTTGGAGAGTGAAAAGTGTCTAATGAAGTATGCATATAGGCTCGAAGCTTGTTGGGAGACATCTTGGAGTGTTGTATCATGCAGAGTGCATTATGGAGCCTGTACAAGAGTGTGTTATATTGGTGGTGGCAAGTCTATTGTTGCGCTTATGTGGGCAACTGAAAGAAGTGACGTGTGCACCAGGAGGGGTTATGGAGTGCACGGTTAGATTACTAGATGGGTGTCAATGTCCAAAGTAGTGGAAACCTACAGAGAAGGAGGAGCATCTTGAACTGTACCATATTTATTGGCTGGTCAAGTAATCTTGTTGAGAGTGAAGAATAATGGGTATCAAGTCAGGTGTCCCTGTCAAATGTACAGGTGTGGAGATAGCGCACCATGGTCTGTGCTAATTATGCATGTGTGCTCATCCCCGAGTGGTGAATGGGAACTGATGTATGCTGATGTACTGTGTACCACAGGGCACCTGGATGGAAGAGCCTGTGTTTCTCTGGTTTTTATGTCATTAGAGAAGTGAAATGGAAGACTCTAAGTCATGTTTTGTGGCGTCAGAGAGGCTGATGAGGCAGGGCCCATGGCACAGAGTCCTAATGTGGTGGATCATAGTTCGATCCATGGGATATCCTCATTAACTCCCTTTTTGTGAGTTTGAAGACGATGTACCCATCGTTGTTCACGTCTTAATAGCGCTGATGTGCTCCAAGTGTGATTGGCTTCTATGTCATCAGCCGAATGTTTGTTTTCAATAAAGTGGTTACACATTCTGGTCGGGATACGTCTGCAATGTATTGTGCTCCTGTGTCATGAAGGATGGCCAGTGAAGATGCATTCCTCAAAATGGTGAATTTTATTTAGGGCCAGACTCCTAAGCAGTACCATGACTCGTCTCCAACTCACACCCCTGGACTGTCCCCCAATAGGACACAAGGGTGTAGAACCCTACAATTGCGGTGCATTGGCATTGCACAATATTACTGTAGGGAGGGGGTGATGTATGGCCATGCAGTCCTAATGATGAATAGGCATATTTTCTGATAGACAAAAATACTGACGACATTTAGATTCATCTCAAAGAAGGTACAAAAAAATGCACCGTCTTTGTAACATGAAATATCAGGCTAGTCAACTCAGCATTTTGATCATTCGTGACATTATGCATTGTAAGTAGACAAAGAAGGTTTTTTTTAACCTGTAAATTGACACCTTAGCATACTGGGCAGTGTATGAATAATATATTATTCTCAGTAACATCCCCCTTCTATCTTAAATTAGATTTCCTATATAGTTTTCATTATTACACCAGTAAATTGTGTGTCTACCTGTGTGGTTAACTCTATATTATTTGTGAACTTTGACTGATGGTTGATATGGTGTAATATGGTCACCAGTCATTCACTTCAAGATAGGTGTGCCCAGTTGTATACTTGAGGTCGATGAGATTAAGGTAGGTAGCATTGCTTGATCATTTTAAACATTTGCACTATGTGGAAGTAAACTACTTGATTTCTAGTCTGAGGTTCATCTAACCACATGATGGGGCCTATGGGAAATGTGGTTGCAGCTATAGATCTTTTGTTATGGTACAATAAAAGTCTTTACACATGCCTATATTGTGTGATGCTCCATAGGACACAATGATGTTTCCCCTAAAAAGTAGTGTTTGATCGAATCAACTGAACTGTCACTACAGTATAACTCTATCTCCCCCTTTGTGTGCACCTTTGTACCGCTCGTTGGCTTCAGGTTCCTTCCAGGGAATGTAGACAGACTGGATAATCATTGTCCCTGTGAGAATGTGAGCAAATTAGAGTTTATATATTCTCTAACTCAGGGGTCTCCAACCTTTTCTGTAATGAGAGCTACTATTGTTTAAAGAAAATCATCCAGAGCTACTAATATTAGAGATATAATAGTGACTAGCCCATCCAAGATTGTTAGCAGTGATCACATCAGTGCTGTAGGCAGGGTTCCAGCTGTAATGTAAAATAATGTTGAGAATTTGAAATTACTTTACATGGATAATTCATAAAATGCATAGCTGCAATCCCTCTGGTACCAAGGATACAAATGAGCAATAAATCTCTCCGACTCAAATAATAGCTTTAAATCGATTTTGAAAATTCAACAATGTTTCTCCAAACAGCAGTTTATGAGTACAAAAAATAGACTAATTTTTATCTTGAATACATTCTTTTTAATTTTGTTATACATATTATAATTTAACCTACCAAAAGCTTCTCTATTAGTAGGCTAGCCTGTACACAAGAGAGTTACCCACAGGTAGCTGAAGAGCTACTGGTAGCTCACAAGCTACTCGTTGGAGATACCTGCTCTAACTCCTTCTTCAAGGAACATTCGCTAATCAGTCATATCGCTCTGTAAGGCCATGCCTGGATCTTTGTCACCTTAAGAATTTATATTTGTGGTTGGAAAATCGACATTTGGCCTGCATGTGGCTTAGACGCCCCTTGAGTGCGGCAATCGGTGTTCTATGGTCGCTTGAGAATCCAGTGTTATGGGTCTGATTACGACTTTGGCAGGGTGGGAGCGGAACACCACGCAGCCACCCCGCTCCCGCACCTCCAAAGCTCACTGCCGGCCCCCTGCACACCAGATTACAAATATTTTTGTTGTCTGGCGGGTGGTCCTTTGGCGTTTCCACAATGGTACCTTTCAAAAAGGCACCACAATGGGAACATCAAAGGCTGTTCCTGCACGGCATAGACTGTTAAGTCCATGCTGTGTAGAAACAGGGGGTCCATGCACACAGGGGGGCACAACATATGCCCCCCTGCATGTATCCTCAGGTCTTTTGTTTTCTCCCCACCTCACTTTTAATGGCAGGCTCACTGCTGTGAAAAGCGCAGCAGAGGGGAAACTTGTATTATGTTTGGCACTGCTAAGCATATTGAGGTCTCAGGACCCTTGCGCTATCGCCGGGGATCGTGGATCTCCAGCGGTTGCAGCGGTCCATTCACGATTCGACCACCGAACTCATAATGCTTAGACATGGATTGCTGGGTTAGCTTTCTTATCAACTGAGTTGCTTGCTCTCCACCACTCTGATCTTCCATATAAAAATGGAGTAATTTGCCTAATATACTTCTTGAGCTCTTGAAGGTTGATGACGCATTTTGCCCTGCTGTCAATTGTGCATGTTGTATTTATGAAGGTTGTATGCTCCGTGCATTGTGTATTTTTGTTTGTTTTGTTTTTGTAAAATTAGGTCAAAGGCCCTTTGCCACCTGGGCAAAAGAGAGGCAAGGTGGCAGGGCCTATGGGAATGCAGACTAGGCATATTTTCTGATAGACAAAAATACTAACGACATTTAGATTCATCTCAAAGAAGGTACAAAAAAATGCACCGTCTTTGTAACATGAAATATCAGGCTAGTCAACTCAGCATTTTGATCATTCGTGACATTATGCATTGTAAGTAGACAAAGAAGGGTTTTTTTTAACCTGTAAATTGACACCTTAGCACACTGGGCAGTGTATGAATAATATATTATTCTCAATATGTTCCCATAAAAGGTGACTTTGTTTAAAATATAGGTCACCTGTTGCAATAAACGTGATAGTCACTAACAAACTAGTTCAACTAAATTCATATAATTTTAGATTTTAATATATTGTTATAAATAGAGTTATAGCCACATATTTTCTTCTCTTTCTTTATGATCAAATGTATTGCACAATGCAGCTAACGTGCACATGGCTGTCTTTGAAGGTTTAACCAATGTGGCTAGAGGTTTCATGTGGGACTTATACGCACTTCCGGTGCTATTCTATGTCTCAGGCTACTCTCGTGCAAAAATAGAGCAGATCCATTTTGCACAGGCGTTGCCATTGGAAGAAAAGGGAAAGGAGCAAAACGATGTTGCTTCCCCTTATTGCAGTACTTTTTCACTAGGATAAGTACTGGCTCAAATTAATTTTTTGCACTATTTTTGCTGTTTGTATAATAAGTATTTGAGCAAATATAATCTTCTTCAGTTTTCAAATGTTAAGTTCGGCTACGTTTGAAACAAAAACTGAATTTGTTTGAGGTCCTATTAACTGATCAGAATACATAACTCACTTGGCAATTGGTACATTTGTGCTAGATTTGTCCTCTGGAGCAAGAATCTCTTTGAAATCTGCTTTTGTCATGAGAAAACAGAGTGTTAAATGATATAAGCATCACAATTCATGTCACTATTCACATTTCAGAGGCTGAAGACCACATAGTTCAATTGTCTCAATTAAGTTCTTGGTGCCCCTCATAGTTACTAAAACCTGCAATGAAGGCTCTCGGAGAACAACCAATGATGTCCGTGTCTCAGAATCTCACTATTTGAATACATGGCGCTATGTTTATCATTATATCACGCAGCGCACCGCAGCAAGGCACCTTGCTGTGTTGCATGATAGGGAAAGTACAGGCATAGGGCATACTTAATATTGTATGGCACATTCCTTTCCCAGCGCTGGCCCATGATGTGCTGTCTAGCAAAGGCGCTCTTGCACCATGGTGCAAGGGTGCTTGCGTTGTTAGCAGGATTGTTTTTGTGCAGGAAGGGGCACCTTAGTAATTTTTCTCTTTCTGTGTGTGCTGTGATTTGCACTGCATTGTGTTACTGTGGATTTATCAAGCCACAGAGGGCCATGCAAGGTGGCCTTGCATGCTTTGATAAATCACATCTTAAGGGATGCGTGGCTTTTGCACCCCAATACACGGTGCAAAACCGAAGCGACCCATCATAAGTATGGCCCTTCATTCCTCGATGGTGGACATACAATGATTGGAGAAATTATATCTGGATCAACCAGATGCCAACGTTTAAATCCAGGAAAATGAGGACCACTGAAAATGCAGAGAATGAGTCAAGTCATTGCTCTTTTATGAATGGGCCTACATACTGGAAGTGTTAAGATGTTCTTTTCAGTTTCAAGAGGCCATCTCAGTGGTATCTCTGCTCTTCCTAAGACCTAAAGATATAATTTACCACATGAGTTGTGTGAAAAGGAAAGACAGCAGAGATGTGAATAGACAGGAAGTAGGATTTAAGGGACAGTGCTACCTAGAGGGTAGCAAGGCAAATTATTTCACCCTATAATGCACAAGAAAAACCTAATCTGTAGGAGCAGCTTCCTCAAGGAGGTGTTTGGGGCAGGTACCTGTTATCCCCATTGGAGGAGAGTGGCGGACTAGTCCAATGCTGACCCTGGAAGCAGAATAGTGCACAGGATTTGACTGGCCAGGCGGGAGCGAGGACCCCAATTGTGCATATCCAGTGTGTGTATGTGATGCAGCGGTGAAGGCAAGAGGTACTACCATAATCAACAAACACCCCTCAGCTTCTAACATACTATACCAGCAGTATTCAGTGTCCATCGCTTGGGGGGGGGGGAGGGGAGTCCAACCCAATTTACTCATGGGGCACAGTGTAAAAACTTTTGAAAGCCATTGATTTATACTGATGCATCCTTTTATTATGACTGCTGCAGAGGAGGAAGGAAGCTTGTCTATTGGTGTAGTTAGCTTCATTCATTCACAGGGAAAGACAGGAATTTTTCAGATGCATGGCAGATATATCTGAAGACTGCAATTTTATAATATAGGATGCGAGAGGTAGCTGTAGCAAGAGCACTATGCCTTGATAGACCTAAAAATACATTTTATACAGCTGGAAAAATAAAAGTAAATATCTTTATTTAGCAAATGTTTTTAGGAAATGTGTGAAACTCGAATTTAAAGCCTTCACTGTGATTAACAGTATTTTATTTTCATATAAAAGGTTCAGTGAGATTTTTAATTCCAAAGGTTTTTAGGTCTCGCCTGACCCAGCGCATGCGCTGGTCTGGCGAGACTTATTGAGAGGGCTCCAAAAAGTGCTACCAGGCCAGCCTAGAGCTACAGTGCATGTGCGCGGGCGCGCTCGCCGCGCTTTGCCGCGATTACTTTCACTTTTGCGGCCACTTTGATGTGTGATCGTGATTACTTTTGCGGCCGCACGGCCGCTTTGCATAACCAATAGGTCTCGCTTTAGGGACCTTATAAGTATTTAGTTATGCAACTGTTGCATGGCTAAACAGTTATAAGGTCCCAAAGGCGAGACCTATTGGCTATGCCAATGCTTGTTATTACTATGCAATATATTCTAAATGTCTTCTTAATCACCAATGTATAGATTAGGGAATGCTAAGTGCTTGAATGTTTTTCTTTTTCATGGGTAGTTACTCTTCTGCCTTCATACGAAAGCCATACAGGGCCACACTCTTTGGATATCCCAATGAATTTAATGAAAAGCGCTACCAATTTAGACAGAACCTCAAAACACACTACAATACTGAGTAATCACACGGCAATCACTATGTTGTGCTTGCTACTTAAAAGCAACGAACAAATAGCGGTTGTACACATCTACAATCAATACCACATGAAACACTGGAATAAATCTAACTGATCACATTTAAACGTCCCTAAAACTGAGGCCTTTTGGCACTTGAAAATACTTCCAAGAGAAAACCCCACTAGGTCCATCGCAACATTTCTTGGGACTTCAAATCGAATAAAAGACTGTTGAAATGTGTTTATTGCTGAAAAGAACATACTCCGCACCCAAAGGTTCTACCATAAACTCCAAATCGTGCAAAGCGCTGCTTTAAGGCTGATATAAGAACAGGCCTGGGACTTGGGACGATATTTCCACTGACACTTCGTTCTACTATTGAATGACTTGGAAGGTTTTATGTGCAAATGCAGTCAAATGCTAGTAAAGTGACTATATTTGTATTCACTGCTCTGGTAGAAACGCAGGTCTATCCAACATGGGGACATCAGCAAAGGAATCTCACAGAACATTCCAGTATGAACCGCAGGAAAATAGAATGTACAAGTGGTATTATGCAACTAGAAAATTAGGTCCCTTAAGCTATAACCCAAGATACCAGACACACATCCTCGTCATAAACACAAGGCAACAAAAAAAACCTGAAAGGAATTATATACTTATTATAAACATATAGCGGTACAAACCTTTTGTATGCGAATAAGATAACATGTTGAAGCAGCAGACTGCTCCTAGTACAATGCTTAAGCAATAATTATATCTTAAGAAGAATGTTCATTTTATACCATACAGTTTTCCATCCACTTGGGAGGACACCTGGAACCTCTCTCCTTGACTGGATCACTTTGGTCACACCCGTGAGGATTCCTGCACTTGAACTGCTTTCAGCCACACAATTCAAAACCCTCACAACTTTATTTCCCACATTACTGTCACTAAACTACACAAAAATCTTCTAGGGTCACGAAATACTCATTCTTGGGTCCGCACACGCTTGCGTCTCCCATCCAAATCCTCTCTAGCGTCCTTCCCTGTAGTCACTTCTTTTTTTCAGTAACATCCTAAGTGGTACTAACACAGAGCACAGTTTCCTTCCACTTGCTTTTTTCAAAAACTGAACTTCTCTTCTATCGACCGTGGAGTAGCTCTCTGATTGCTCTTTTTTCCATTACTTCCTTCACTCGTCGATAACCAAATTCCTTCCTTAAAGTACCTATTCCATCCTTCAACTTTTCCATTACTTTTATGGTAATACACTGCCAGGAAACATCCGTTGTTTCGTATTCAGAACCACGTATAACGTTTACCATAAACATTTACCACAATATTGTCTTTACCACATATGATGTAATCACGACTGTACCTTTGCACCGGATGCCAGCTCCACTTGCACGTTTTAAACGTGTGACAGTACCATGCATATGTGCAATACAGGCGACATTACCACGCAGGGCCGGCTTTAGCGCTGGTGGCGCCCTGTGCTATAATGTATGTTCGCGCCCCCCAATGACCACCTTTGCCAGGGATTCCCTCACTTCCACCCTTCAACAGTGCCCCTCAACTCTCCATAACTACTCTCTCACACATGCATTAAATTAGTTTTATAGTGCCACTCATACCAGTTTAGTGTGTCAGACCCTTTTACATCACAAATATTACACTGACACAATCAATCCAGTGGCGTAGCTAGCCCTTTGGCTGCCCGTAGCGGTCACTGCATTTGCTACACCGATTGAAGAGTGGGGGATTGCCGCACCGAAATGACAGGTATAAGTGGGGGGGGGGGCCGCTGCCACCAAAACTCGTGCCACCTGGGGTGGACCGCCCCCACCTCCCCCACCCCCTTGCTACACCACTGAATCAATTATATGTGTGTAAATCAGTGTATGGGAAACATTGCATAAGACAGAGGGCTTCAAAGGAGTCATGTCATCCATACTCGTAGGCAGTATCATTTAAAAGTGCATGGTCTGGAGAGGCAGAAACTTCGAATTTAAAACTTAACACCGTGGTTGGGTGTTCTCTTTAATAATAAGAATTTATTTCTGCCCTAATGAACCCATTTTGCAACATTAGGATAATGAAAGACCAGAGTAAAATGATATCGCTGCAAGCTATACCTTGTAGTTTGCATGCAGCTGTTTGATGACAGTTAATAGCTCCCTCTTCTACATTAGGATTTGAACTTACAAACTGCAAGTAACAATAGGATCTCTTTGACAAAAGCAGTAACCTACTGACTTATTTACATTATAGGCTCTTTGTGATGTGCATGGTACAGGCATCTTAACACTATGTGCTTCCTTACAATGAATCAAAACTTCCACTTAACAAAGCTCCAATGTCTCTTGCTCCAGAAAGAATATTAATCACTGGAGTTACTGTGACATGTTTATTGTCGCATGAAAAGAGCTGGAAGAAAGAATGCAGCAGCAGGTGCTTTTAAAACCATAATATATATTGCACCGCCACAGAGTGGGCCCTGTCTAAAAGTTACATGTTTTAATTTAGACATACTGATAGAGAAAGTAGAGAGCGGAGCTCGGCTCTATGTGCCTAGATCAATTGAATAAAAGACCCCGAACGTTCACGCAAAACTGTTTATTTTATTTTCTGATTCATAAGCAAAGCAAATCTTTAACTGCAGCGTATGGGCATAAAAGCGTGCCTCCTGATCTGTTTAACTCCTTCGCCGCGGTGCAAATTCCGCCGTGGCGCTGGGGGGGTGTGGGGTGAGCACGGCGCCGCTATGCTCGTGACGGAACCACTCCGTCACGAGTCACGGGCGAGCTGTGCTCATGACAGAGTGGTTCCGTCACAACTCCGCCCACTCGTTAATTCGCCCGCACAGGCGGGAAATCAGCGACGCGTGGGCGGAGCGGCCGCAACGGCCGCAGCATGACGGAACCACTCCGTCATGAGCACACGCCGCCCGTGGCTCATGACGGAGTGGTTCTGTCATGAGCACGCAAGGGGTTAACACCGTTATTTCAACGAAGTTACAACAGTGTTCGACAGTTCAGGCTTTTGGGCAATGCGACTGGTGCCGATTTCAGAGCACGAATGGCGCTCCCCTGACCTTGGCAACGCCCAAAAGCCGGCACCGTTATCATGCATACTTTTACAATGGATGACAGTAGCACACATGTCTGCACCATGCAAACCTTTGAGTATCCAGGTAAGTTTTTTTTAAACTATGATTTGTTGTACATATATAAACATATATATAGGAGTACATGTATATGTTGCAGAGAAATCAGTATGGTTTTTGACACAATTCATTTACATGAAACAAGTATCTTCAGGGGTGGCATGTACGGAATATATGGTGGTAGCTGGAGGGGTTCAGAATTTAAATACTGTGCATTAATTTATGATAAGCAAATAAAAATTATTGAAAATATATTTTTTTAATTCAAATAATAAAGCACATTTATTTAGGGATTGAGGGATATATGGGTCTCAGGTGGGGCAATGTATTAATACTTAATCGCCATTTGTTTATTCCACCAGTAACCAGATCCATCTAGCCACCTCCTTCTTCCTTGGCACGTCACAGATTAACCTAAATTCTAGTTCGTTTGAGGAGCCTATCTCCACCGCAACTGACTGGTACCAGCTTTTCATTTGGAGGTAGTTAAACCTCGATAACTTACTGTTAGTTATCTCCAACCCAAGAAACTAACATCCCATCTTCCACAAACTGTTTCCATCTCACCACCTGCCTCCCTTAATGGGGCTGCCAAGTTGTCCTTAGTCCACTTAGAGGAAACAGGAGCATTTCATATTGGCACCTGCCTGCTGTTAAAGGTGAGTTTCGTCTCCTTTCTGATCTTATACCATACCGCTGCCAGGCTCTGTAAAACTTTAAGATGCACCTTTAAAAAATATTTAGGGTCTCCAAACTTGTACATGAATCCTTGCTCCCCTCCCGCAATATCTGATAACATCGACTTTAAACATATTACCAATGTCTGAAACCATCAGGTTCACTTAGACGCATCTTCCCATTTCTCAAAAGAAATGCCCAGGCATAATAGCACAGGTCCAGTGGGCACAGGCACCCCTTGTCTTTTTTCCTCTGTAACTTTTCCCAGGCAATCCGAGGATCCTTTGAAGCCCAGATAAAGCTACTGATTTTAGCCTGCATTTTTCCAAGCCACTACCCTTGGAATCTCAATGGAATTTTCTGGAATGCGAAAGTAAATATGGGGAGAATTGACATTTGTACCAGGTTCACTATTCCTAGAATCATAAGCGGTAGATGTGTCCAGCTTAACATTAAATTACAAGTTTCCTTCATTACCCTGGAGGAATTTACTTCCGGGAGATCTCTAATATCTTGTGTGATCCTTATGCCTAAATATATAATCTCTCTTTTGACTGTGTCACAATTTGAATCTGAGTTCCAGGCCATTATCTCTGTTTTTGCCCTATTTACTGCGTACCCTGCAATGTGGCCAAACTGTTAAGTTAAATCGTTTAGTAGCAAAACTGTAGTCTGCACGTCTGAGGTATATACCATCAGGTCGTCTGCGTATAAGGCCACCTTTTTCTCCCAGCCCTTACCTGAAGGGGAGTATTTCATTCTCTTTCCTAATCTTCGTTGCAAATGGGGTTCAATGTAAAGATTGAAAAGCAGAGGAGATAAAGGGCACCCCTGTTCCCCTTGAAATATTAAATGGCAGAGAGAGATTTCTGTTCACCAGAACCCTGGCTTGCGGTTCTCGATATATCATTGCTAGGGTACTAACAAGGTGTTTTCGCCAAAGTTACACATCCTTAATATTATCTCGAGATATGCCCAGTTTACTCAATTGAGAGCCTTAGTGGCAGATAGTGTGATAACTGCAATAGGGACCTTGTAGGAAGCAGCTATACAACTGCCCCAATCAAATTGTATGTTAGTTCATGTATCCCCCTTCCTCTTACAAACCCATTCTGATCCTCGTGCAGGAGGCCCCCCACCACATCAATTTAGCCTCTCTGCCAGAGGTTTTGTGAAGATTTTATAATCACAATTTAATAACAAAATGGGCCTATAGGAGTCACATGAATTACGGGCTTTCCAGGTTTAGGAATCAATGTTACTGTGGCCTCATTCTAAGATGCTGGCATTTTTACTCCCTTCTCAAAAATATTCGTAAACAGCTTTGTCATAACTGGCAATAAGACCTCTTCCAGTAGTTTGTAGATTTCTAAAGGCAACCCATCCGGACCTGCGCTTTGTCTGACTTCCCTGCCCTAGTTGTGTTCCTGGTCTCCACGAGGGGGATGGTACTATTGATCATTTTGTTACTGCTTTCGCTGACGCTACAGGGATCTTCCTGATCCAGCCAATCCTTTGCATTCTCCTCCATAACTACCACTTCTTCCTGATATACCTCCCCACAATTTTACTGGAATGCTTCCTCTGTTTCCTTACTGCCATAAGGAGTCTGCCAGAAGCCTCACAGCTAATTTCTTTTTTGAACCACCTTACTTGTTCAGACTTGACTTTCCAGGCTAACAACTTTCCACAACCCTCTCCATATTCGAAGTGGGCAATTTTACCTGCCTGTCACCTTTTCCTTAACCTATTTTCTACTACTCTCGAAAGTTCCATTCTTAAGTCTTTAACAGAGGCTTGTGGTTCTGGTTTCTCACTCTCCCCTACAGCGGCTAATAGCTACTGATCCCGCAACTGAATACAACTTTCCAGCTTACCTACTTCTATTGTAAACATTTTCCTTCTATAAGCTTGGATGGAGGTTATCTTTCCCCTTAAAAAAGCTGTATAAACATCCCATACTACCACCTATGGGGTGCTATCTGCATTTATAGAGAAAAGTTCATCCGTCTCCAGTCTGAGCTTTTCAGTGCCTACCTCATCTGGTAACAGATCACGATCCATCTCTGTTTTAAACTAGTGGGTAAGGACAAAACTAATGTTGCCGCAGAGTGATCTGACAGGTGAACCCCTACATGCTTAATATACTGCACACATTCCTTGATCTCCTGGTCAATTAAAAAGAAATAAATTCTTGATTGGTGGCCATATTTATTATTTTTATACATAAACCCCTGTCTTACTCCCATCTTCTCCCTCCATGTATCGCACCATCCTAGCTTTTTAATGGATGTTTTAATTAAAGACACCATCTTACCATTTTCCCCCGCTCAACTGTTAACCAAGTGGTCCAGTCTGTTGTCTAAAGTCACATTGAAGTCCCCAGCCAAAATGACAGGATCAAGAAAATTCAACAACTCTGTCAACAATCCTCTGAATGGACTTGGGTCGTATTTGGGCCATAGTACCCAACCACAGTAAACTTCCGGTTGTAGCATTTTAACTTCATAATAACCCATCTGCCCGCCCTATCTACTCTCCTATGCTCTATGGTAATATACGTTTTACATAGACCCCCTCTTTAGAGTCAGCTGTTGACTAGCATAGATGACCCTTTGAAACCAGCATCTAGACTTGAAAAGTTGCCCCTTTTCAGGATCACTCGAGTGTGTTTCCTGTAGGATGATAATCTGGGCAGGGACATCTTTCAAATATTGCAGAATCTTTTCTCTCCTAGCTTTCACTCTTAGGCCATTCTCATTCCATGACAGGATCTCAACTTGGACTCCCTGACCACCACTCATTCTTCGTTTTCTAGTCTAACTGAACTGGAGGTGCCATGGCTAATATTTACTTGAAGAGGACACATCTTTTTGTATTTTGATTATCTTTCCTTGTCGGCTGGTCTCATGCCTCCTACTCCCGTTCAGAGCCGCGTTACTTTTGCTGACCAGCCGGTTTTGTGGCTTACAGTCCGCTATACCCTGGGCCCCTTGCACCAACCTCCGTGGCGGAATGGGGGGGCATGAATCTGTCGCTGGTCCACTGTTTCCCTCTCTGAAGACCCAGCTGGGACTCTTCAAGTAGCACATAATCAGGCCTTCACTGCCTGAGTTCTGGCGTTACCGTTCATTCTAGGCCCCAGTTGTTCTGTTCTGCCAGGCTGTGCCCTCTTTACTAACTCTATGGTGCTCGTGGGGGGGGTTCTCTCCTTACCAGATGTGACCGCTGTGCTCCAGGGGTTTTGTGCGATGTCTCTGGTTCCCAGTTTAAAGGATAGTATACCGGATTATGTGGGATGTGTGAGGTGAGTTACGGGAGTCCCTCTAACTAGGGGCCATCTTCTTCGGCGTTCAGCCATACCTCTCCAAATACACCCAGTTTTTGATTTAAAGATTCACTACACGATGTTTTAAAAATCATTTAAAAATTGCAAAAAATATTTGGAGTTTAGATTATTTTTAGACTCAAAACAAATAATCTAAAGTAAAGAAGAACCATTTTTAATGCACTTTAACATGTTTTCCACAATTTTCCATGGCATTTAATGGAGAAGATAGTCCTTTTTATATTTCTACTAGACGCACGCAGTTTGGCGTTTCGTTCTTTAGTCGTGGACTGGGACGGCTGGAAGGCGAGGTGTGCTCGGGTAGTAAAGTTTTTGTATTACTTCACAAAAATTGGTAGGTACGATTGTTGTAAGGAAAGATGGGGGAATATGTTTAAACAGTGTAGAGAGTATGTATGTTTGTTTTGTATTAACTTACCATACTTAGAACCCCATGCAGAATGGCGGACTGGATTGTTTTTTGGCCAAGATAGTTTTCAATAAAGGTGTCCCCGAAAAACACTATCACCTTCATTAAACCTTATTTTGCCAAAAAACAAAGTTTTATTTTTTCAATACAGAGAGATTTTTCTTTAACTAATTTTTACCAGTTGGAAACAGTGGGACATGTTGGATACAGAGAAGCACATTTGAAGTGCTGCAAGTTTTGGAGTTATAAACGTTTTAACAAGAGTTATTTTTGGAAAGAATCAATTCACCTGTAATACATTTTTGGACATCTCCAACAGCAGAGTGCATTCGGATGGGCTACAAGTTGAAAACTCTGGATGGTGGATGGTTTACTGTTATTTTATTTTGTATACTGTTTTATTTGTTTGCACACATGCTTTTTTTTCCAAAAAAGCTAACTTTTTCCATATGCGGTAGGTAGCTTCTTATAAGGATTATTTGTGAGTTATGGTGATACTATTAGTAAACAAAAAATCACCATGCCTCGAAAAAAGAAGTCGGAAACAGGTCGGACCGCAAAGTTTACTATACTTTAAATTTACAAAAAAGATTTTAAAAAGTGCCAATTGAATGTTTACTAAGTGGTCTAAAACAGGCAATTGATCCGCATGGTAAAAGTGTTAGCTAGAAATGTAGAATGTAAGAAATATTTTCTAGGTAGTCAGATGTGCCCATTTGAGGAAACTGTTGAATTTCAGGAAAAAGCCTTTCACACATTTCTTTGCTTCTTCTTGAAACTGGAGGATTCAAACTACCAGAATGTGACTGAGCCATTCTAATTTTTGGGAAACTTTGCACTTTTTAAAAAAAATTCTAAGCAATGATAGCGGTTAGTGTGACTTTTCCCATTTGATTTAGTAAAAGAGTTATGCCATCCTTTAATGGAATTGTTTATTTTTGCTCCTCCCCTAAGCATGTCGGGTAGCAGTTCCACCAGTCAATGAGAAACCTTGGCTTCCTTCTGCACTCAGCCCGCTCAGATGGGCAATTCGAGTGTCCTTGAAATTATTTTTAAAAGGTGCCAATTTTTCTCCATTTGCTGTAAAAGAATCTGGTTGTACAATTGAAGTATAGAAGTCAAATACACATTCATATGGAACAAAACACAAAGCAGTTCATTTTTTACACTCATGCTGAAGTTTACTGTCTGCCATATAATTCTCAGCTAAGGATGTTTCTTAATTTTTCTCTAATACGCCAGGGAAAAGTTTAAAAAAGCCTTGAATTTGGGTATCTGGATATAGTTTAGAAATTGTATTTATCATTTTCAACTCCAAATCAATTATTACTTTCCTAGGACTTTTTATGAGAGTTTTGGTTTTTCACAACTCTTAAAAACTCAGTATACGTGGAGGATTGTCTGTCAGACAGTAAACTAAATACTAAGAGGATAGTTGTATTGTTAATATTGCAATGAATAGTGTAAATTTGGATAAAATGATGGGATGCAGGCTTAAAAGTCCCATCCATTATCCAAACTTCAGTATTCTCAAGCTTAACCAAATTATGTGCTGTAGAGAAAATGAGAATACATTTTAGAGGATTTTCTTCATCATGCCAAAGAAAAGGTTCATTAGTAAAATTGACAGTCAGTTCAAGGGGCATGTTAATATCGGAGTATGTTTGTGGTGTTATTGTGTATAGATTGATTGCCTGTTTTGTTTTCTGGATCATTCACCTTAAATTTGGGATTTTGGGCATATTACTAGCAATGTACATGGGGATGTTCTGTGCAACCTTCCGTAAAACTGAGCCTCTGGGTTCATTGGAGGTGGCTGTCAAATATTTTATCTTCTGTAGATTTTCTATAACTGCAATCTCCATTGCAGAGGCAGAGTGTTTATGCTCTGTGGACCTCTACACTATGTCATCCAGAGTAACTGCTCTGCCTTTGCAATGGGATGAGAAATATTCTACGCACCTCCAATGACTCCTAGCCTCAGTTAATCTTTCCATATAGTAAATTCAGTCACCAAATTTCAGTAATCTATTACCCAGCCTTGATTGGATGTAACTGGCGTGGTGACTGGAATCCACTGCTGCTGATTCTGTTGATAAAGAAAGAAGATACCGCATTGTTTCATTTTTTAATGTATTGTTGGATTATTTGTTACTGTGGACATATGGCCTGTAAATAGAATGGGAAAATGTAAATTTTATTTCTGACATACAAACAAGGCAAGACAAAGTTTGAAAACCCATATCCATTTGAAATAAGTTTAACCATTTCTATGTACCTTTTAATTGCTACAAAAGAAAAATTAATTATATCACTTTCCAAAAAAAAGTATTTCCTCTTGTACCTGGGTTTTGCATTCTTGGAACTGAAGATCTGTCTGCTAAACTATTATTCGGGGTGTTGCTTGTGTGGTCATCCTCTAACTCTTTAATTCTTGGATAGGTAAGTACCTGGCAAAGTAAGAATAGTAAATCTGCCTCTGAGACACCTTACAGCACGTTCTCTGAGGTAAGTGCCCAGTGGAGTTAGAATAGTAAATCTGTGTCCCACAGATTGTTCAGCAGCTTATGTGAGTTAAGTACCCTGCAAAGTTAGAATAGTAGATCTGCCCCCCCCCAGACACCTTCCTGCACCTTCTCTGAGGTAAGCACCTGGCGGAGTTAGAATAGTAAATCTGGCCTTACAGACACAGTCCAGCACCATCTATGAGGTAATTACCCGGTGGAGTTAGAATAGTAAATCTGCCCCCCAGACACTATCCTTCAACTTCCCTGAGGTAAGTACCCAGCGGAGTTAGAATAGTAAATATGCCTCCCAGACACTGTCCTGCATCTTCCCTGAGATACGTACCCTGTGGAGTTGATATAGTAAAATTACGCCCCATTAACTGACCTACACCTACTCCATTTTCAAATATGCTGTCATTGAAAGTTTCGCATTTGTCACGTTGTGAACTTTTGAAGTCACCTCTTCCTTTAATCTTATTTTGTGTACACAGCCTTTCAATCTTCCTAATGACCCACAAAACGCATTAAAAGCCTTGCCTAGAGGATGAACACCACTTACCCCTCTGTTGTGATCCTTGTAACACAATGTGTTCATTTAAGTCCCTTTATTGGGGTCACCCTAACAAATGCAGCCATGCTTAGGCCACATGGATTTTTGGCACAAACCTCTTGACCATAAATGTTAATATAAGATTGAAATATCAAAGAACATTGATTGGTTTATTACCATACTCCACAAATTGTGGGTCCGCAGAAAACAATTCTTTGTCCTTAACTTAAATTTACTCAAATGTTCATCAACAGTATGAGTCTACCCAGAAACAGAATCTACCATCATGTCCATCTCAACACCCCCTATTTTCATCATGTAAATGGGTTCATTTGTGCATATTACCCCCGTATTCAGACTTTCTAACATAAATTCCAGAGGCTCAACCTTACCATGCCAACTCTGTGCCTTTCTTACTCTGCTCTTTCCCTTAAGAACCATTTCTTTAAACAATCTAGCATAGTGCCCCTTCCCTCTTCCTGCAAATTTGCCATTGCCAGAGAAGTTTTGTCCTTCACCACATGACCTTCCAACCCAAATTCATAACAAATGCATGCCCTATCTTCACCATACGCTTTTCCACACTTGTGGTTGAAATATTGCCTACTAGATACTTGTCACTGATCCTACCCCGTTCTTAACTACCACCATGACCTGTGTCACTTGTGGTTCCTTTATACCCTCATCCAGTGCTGCAAATTGACTGCAATCTTGATAGTTTTGTCAATATCATGTAGTTTGATATTGTTAGTTCATTGTACTAATAAGTCTCTCAACATCTCGTCCTGAAATGATTTCTGATTAGGCAAGCGCATGGAAATTTGTGATGTAGTCATCAATGGATTCTTCTTGTTGTTGCCCCGTTCCCAGAAATGTGTGTCATGCCACAACCTCATTTACTTTCTTATTATAGCTGTAGTCCAACCTTTATATGGCAGACTCAAATGTGCTCAATTTCACCTCTTCCGCGTTGATTAGACTAGGTGGAAGATACTTCAACACTCTTCTACCTTCTGCTCCCAAAAAGTGTTTAAGTATGGCCAATTTTTTTTTTCCCCCAAAAATGCCACCTTGGACTGTTTCCATTTTTGGATTCAGCACTCATCCCTTCCATGACTATTGCCACACATTTATAGGAGGGACAAACTTGAAATGAAGAGAAAATGAGAGCTGCAACAGTAAACTTTAAGATTGAAAGATTTAAAAATCAACCCTTAGTCGCATAAGCCGGAGAGTGGATGCTTGCCGCTACACAAAGAGACTGATGTTGCATATGCCCTGCTGACATCTAAGTGAGACCCAGTCAATGCAATGGCCCCCAAGGGAGTTAGGCCTGCTCCTCTTTAATTCCATGCAACCTCTACTCACGCTGGAGTCGCTGCACAGATAAATGAAGGTTGCTAAAACCAACGCTGGTACCTCTCATGTTATGGCTGATCAGGCCCCCATCATCCTCAATGAAACTTTCACCTGTTGCTAATGTGAAAAATAATGCCCATGCTTCCAAGTTGGCTCTGGGACAGTACATCTCATGACCATGTCTATTTGGTCAGCTGCTTACCTCCTATTTTGGAGACCTGAGTTTGAATACCAGACTCAACACATGACCAAAAAAGTCACTATGAACAAATCACTTTATCCTCATATGCCTCACATTATAAATATGTGCTGTGTGGGAATATGTGTGACTTGAAATAACATTACTGGTTGCTTGACTGCATACACACTCTCCTGATTGTAAGAATAGCACCTTTAATTTTGAAAAGCTCCTGCTACAATAAAGAATGAGGTTCTCTGTAAAGTGATTTGCTGCTTTATACAGGTAGCTTCACAAGGTAACAAAGTCCTTAGAAACAAGAGGAGCTGACTACAAGACCTGTAGAAAAACCCTAAAATATATTTCTTCCCACGTATTCCTGCCTGTTCAGTCAACTTGCCTCCATCTCTCATTGCGGGATAAGTGACTTGACACAGCTCTTTAACAGAGTGCTATTTGAATTAGCTCACTAACTCACAGTAGGATAAAATATCTTACAGCCTTCTCTGTACGTACTCACACTCTCAAGAGGCCTCATCAGTATGTGCAGTGCAACTATGAATAGACATAACATACAATAAATACCCTAATTGACAAGGTAGCAAAGAATTCCTTCTATTCTGATGTTTCTGAATAGATAATGTTTAGCTATTTCTTCTGACCCTAGATCAACTTGCAAAATTATGGTCACTTTATCAAAGGATAGGAGGTAAACCAGACTATTCATTATGGGGGTTGTCTTGCTCGTGTCCTGCAAATGTCAAATTTGTATTTCAGGTACATTTACGGGTCTTAAGCAAACACACTCATGCTTAAGCAAAGCAGAATGTGATCAACCGAGGTTAGAGAGGTTACCACTTTTCCGATTCTAAAAGAATTTAGCAGATCAAAAATGGAACACATCATCAAATAACCCGAGTGATGCACCGACCTTTGGCTAGTGAACCTGTTAAAGTGAAACCTGCATAGACCAATTAGCTGCTATCAAACTCCATTCAGTGGGCACATTCCAGACAGCAGTTACTGGGTTCTTACTAAGGTAGATGAGACAATTTGCCACTGGTGTCTTAGGGTCTGTCCTACTAGGGCTCTGCAAACTGAGCCAAGAACAACCCTCTCCACACTTGACTCTCAGAATAGTGAGGGCGAGCAGTCACAGGCTTCTCAGGAAGGTAGTGTGGGCGCAAGAGCTCAGAACTCAACTATCAATCAGCAGACACAATGTATTATCCAGCTCAGTGCTTATCTTTGAATTAAAAGAAAGCACCTTAATCTTACAACAAAACTAAATACTACACAGTTCAATAGAAAGTGAATTACAGGATTGTAATCTCAGTTACAATCTTCAGTAAGGTGATACATCCAGTTTCCTGTATTCTTTTCCTATACTATAGATAATATCTAATGACTACAGTCTCCAGTATACTGTGTGCATAGGTATTGATGAGGCACAGTTGCAGTTTACTTTAAATACCATAATCAAATGTGCAACTCATTTCAATGTCTTTTTACCCCTTGCATTGCTTGCCGTAAAACCTCAAATGCATGCTACAGACTTATCAGCGCATGCTAGTATCTTGTGACGGTGACTGGCTGAGACACTCTGTTGCAAAGTCATCCTGTGTGCCCTGTGCAACCCATTTTTTCTGACCGGTACTGGTGGTAACTAACTCTGACTGTACCTGGGTGCTGTCTAACCAGGTAGAGGGCCAGTGCTATGTTGAAAACACAGTGAAACACACACATACTTGAGAGTAACTATATATTAGGGTACACTTATAATTGGCATGACCTACCCTGTACGTCCCTAGTAGATAATAGGGCATGACAGTTTAGAGGCCAGCAGCCCTTTCTGCATTTGCATGTGTGCACTGCTGATAGCATGAGGTCATTTTGAAAGCAGTCCTGTGTTGCAGCACTGCTTTTAAATATTAATTGTGCCCAAACTTGACTTTGGTGGTAGGGGCACTTAAAAAGAGATAAACCACAATATCTTGTCATTTTAGGTACTCCCAGGGTCTCCCCTAGGTGTCTCAGGGATGGGGGGGTTATGTCATTATAAGGAGGGCTCTTATAAAAAATGTTTTATATGCCCTGAAATTATAGAAATTGTAAATGTCACTTTACCCATTGTAGTAAAGTGTCTCCCAAAATTGACTTTGGTGCCTGGAGCTCTGTGGAGTGAGGATCTACACTATTTTTGAATATTCAGGACCACTAAAGTCTGCCCTCGGTGTCCCAGGGGTGGGAGTCATGTAACTATAAGCAAGGCCTTTATAAAAGATGGTTCATATGCCCGGGTGTTGGAGAAATTGGCCATTTCATTTTCTCTATTGTAGATAAATAGCCCTAGAGGATAACATTGCAATAGTTTATGAACACATAACTATCGCTAATAATGAAATAAAAACACCATTCAAGGACTTAGGAGAATGGTATTGATAAATCCAACAATATGCCCTTGTTGAGTTTAACCTAAAGTATACAGAAAAGAAGTTATAAGACTTTCTCGTTGTAAGCCAAAATTCAGCCTTCCTGACCTCTTCCCTGATTGGTAAGAGTTAACAGGATTAGGCAGGCTGCTTTGATGAAGTGATAAGAGGCTCATCCAGCAAGAGGCTATCTGGTGGCGAGAGCTCTGCTACACAGGAATGCCAGAGCAGGGGGGGAGAGGTCGTAAAGCATGGAGCGTTAAAGGGGGATAAGAAAGGCAGGGTATGCAAGATCCATCTACCCACCAGCCCCTCTCACTCAGCCAGATGGCAGGCCTAAGGCAGGAATTTGCAGCTGTTAGGGGGAGGAGAGCTATGGAAATGAGCAATACTTGAGTTTCGTTTTTCTAATTTTTGCTCCACTGCTGAGATTTCAGCCATTTTGAATTTTGGAGGAATAGTCCTTTTTGAGAGAAGGTTATGCCACACTTTGGAGGAAGTGGTCATACTCTGGGGTGTTGCCATGCATCTCATTGCACAGGAGTGCTCTCCTACTTTACCCCAGTGAACACTGAATAAATATGTGTGAGGAGCAGAGCCTTTCAGATCTGCTTGAAACTAGGAGAAGCTGGAAACTTGATTTGCACTATCGGGCCTGCATTCTGATTGACTGCACCTGCTGCATTATCATGACCTACAAGCCTTTGGATGTACCTTTCTTCAACAGGAATAAAGAGTGGACTCCCTGCAAGCTGCAGGTTAACAGAGTTTACCTGAATCAACTCCACCTAGAGACCCCTGTCTGGAATGCATCCAGTGGACGTTTAAGGATTCTAGCTAGGTGCATTGTGGGAATTGTGGTCCAAACTTTCCAGGACCATCTTGGAGCTTCCAGATCCTTGGATTATGTTTTGGACTCTTTGGATCCTCAGGAGGAACTTCAGGAAGAAGTTACAGAGAATTGTAGAAGTTTGGAGCAACTTTGGGAAAAAAACTCCATAATGTGACTATGTAATAGAAAGTGTCTAGTCTTTAAAAATGTATATCTTTGGTTCCCGACATTGCATTTTTGTAATTTTTATGTCATTTTAAAGATGGAAATATTTCCTATTTCTATAAAATGGTGTGTGGTTTTATTGTGTGTTGTGTCTTAATTATTTACTCAGCTGGCACTTTAAATGCTTCATATACCTGTTTCCTAAGCTACGCCTGCCTGCTCGCAGCCAAGCTACCCAGGGTGAAGCATGGGAATATTATTGAGATCTATACTGAGCCCTAGACCATGTTAGTGGCCTTATTGCCAGTGGTAGATGCATATTTATCATTACTAATATCCCACTTTCCAACACACTCTTTTACCTGCTGGTTGGCGCTGCAGTTTTAGCAGTGCAGTGGGTGTGGTTCACGGACGTGACCTCAGCATGGTGCCTTAACTTCTGGGGAGAGGTGTTGGAACACGGACTACTGAATGAAATCTGTGTGCCAGAACTGCTCAGCGGCACTCATCTTCAGCAGAGACAATATTGTAGGCTGCGTGCAGACAGTTGCTCAAATACAGCAGTTGTGGCCTCTGGGCCGAATCATCTGTGAAGGTGTGTCTTCGGCAGCAGCAGCCTCTGGGGACTCTCTGAACATTCAGCTTTGTTGGGAGAGCAAATAGATTCTTTCGGACTCACACCAGATTGGTTATACACAAGCTCATTCATTATATATGGTACTTTAATGTTGCTACTTTTGACAGAGAGCATGATTGAGGTTATGTTATAGTCATTATCATATTGCATATTGCATATTGCATATTGATAAGGCAGTTCTATCTTCATTCGCAGTCAGATGTTTCATTCCTTCAGCTACTTACGTTATGAATTAGGCAGTGGGGCCATACTTAAGATGGCTTCCTGGGTCTTGTGTGATTACAAACATGAACAAACTCTCACTTTTGGATTTCTTGTGTGGTTCAGTTTATCCAGTGAGGACAAGGGAACAAGATGGCCGCCACCTGAGCAAGGCTATGACATGATTCCTTACTCTTTTATGTCACCGCTCAATCCTGTCATCCTTTGACAATCTCTTCGCCAGCAGGGGGCAGTGCATTTTTTTCAGAGGCGCACCAAACATTGTCCGCTCCTTGCTAGGCAATTGGCCCCGTTGCCAAGAGTCACTGGATACCTCAGTGACCAAACTCTATTTATTAAATATTTCACATTGTGCCAACTATTTGCAAATATGGCCAGTTTAAAGGAACTGTAATACATACTTGGAATATCAAATACTAGAATGCATTGAAGACCAAGGCCGTCTAAGAGTTTACAAGAGTCTGCTCTTGAAAGGGTCTGGTGGGGTATTCCTTCATTTCCTTTACAAAATATTCAAGGGCATCTTTTACATAACATAATAAGAAAATCCCTGACTTAATGGCCGCATGAATTCGCCCATTGACAAGAAACGACTTGCTTCAGGATGTTGTGAAAATATAAACCTCTTAAACGGTTGGATTCGGTCCCATTCGCCATTATTGTTCAGCTGAATATGTATTCTTTATTCAGTTTTGATTTCTATATTAGCTATTTTAGTTTCCATTTCCAGTAACTGCTGTTCCCTTTTTTTCAACAGTTGTGAATCTGTGGCGGGTTCTGTTTCTAAGATCCTTGAATATAAAGATATGTATTGTAAATTCAGTAACTGACAACTTATCACTGCCAGACTATGGAGACTTCGCAAAGTTACATGCTGTGCTTTAAAACTTTAGGAAACTTGAAGACAGTGAGAAGGCAATAGGAAAAGTTTGAGATGTTTTAATATAATAGCCTTCTGTGGCAAAAACTGGAGCCTATTTTAGTTTGGCAGAGCTGTCAAAACAGAATGTGAACAAGTTATTCTCAAATCTGCGAAGGATTTCAACCATCAGAAAAAGTTATTTTCATTCATTTCAACGTTGTGTGTTGTGCCTAAGATATCACCTTGTGACTACTTTAGTGAAGCTTGTTCTACATGTGTGTATATTGAAGACGTACAATACTTTAATCAGATCATACAGCATTACCACAGAATCCTGCGCACATGGGCATCGATTCACCAAAATGCCATAGGTAGCAGAAGTGAAATCATGTACCCTTGGACCTAATGACATCACAAAAGTGACATAATGTGACCCTTGACTTTTTCCGGAAGGCATGCCACATGACCCTAACATCACAGTAATGCAGGATTTGCGTTGGATAATATCCCAAAGTAACGCAAAATGTAGCTATGTGTTGCTATGCGTTCTTTTATATCAGGAGGCCGCTCGATGGGTGGTGCATGAGCATTTCCATTCAACCACCCATGGGTTTTGACGCAAATCCCTGTCTACAAACATTGATAGACAGGAATTTTTATCCAGAATGTTATGCCTCCTTGAGGCTGGCGTAATGAGGAGAAATGTTTTAATTTCTCCTTGTTTACCTAACTTTGCATGTATGCTGCATTGTACAGCACACATGCAAAGTGAGAAAAACCGTAAAGCATAGTTTTTGTATTGAAAGGGACTTGTACCAGTGCAAAACCTATGCTTCAGAGAACGGATATACTCTTGCACTATGGGCCGGCGAGGAAAATTGCACCATATCTTTTTAAATATGGTGCATTTTTCTCTCTCCCATTGACAGAAGGCATAGAAGCAACTTTGGTCCAGCGCTGCTTTGCTTCAAAGAATAGAAAATCTAGGGGCATATTTACAAGCTGGCGATAATTTTATCGCCTAATTAGCAAGGCCACGCTAACGTGTGAAACCTTGCTTTAGCGTGGGGATTCCTAACGCCAAGCTTTGCATCTCTAATGAGATGCAAAGTGGGCGTTCCTGGCCTAACATGACAGGAGAAATGTCGCTAAGCGACATTTCTCCTATCATCAAGCCCCACGCTATGAAGCATAGCGGCAGGAAAAGTAGCGATAACCCCTGTTATCGCTACTTTCATTACGCCAGCTTCAGGGTTGACTTAGCCATGTTATCCTATGGAAGGTGGATATCATGGCTAAGTTTGTGAGTCCCTATCAGCAAGCTAACGCCACACTACGTGAGATTATCGCTGGGTTTCCAGCGATAATCTCACGTTAGGCAGTTAGCGTGAGGATTTTTATCGCTGAGGAGATAAGCGTTGCTAATAGCACGCTATCTCAGTGATAAAAATCCACGTTACCCGGCGATAATTATCCTCACGCTAAGAGCGCTGAGCGATAATTATCGCCGGGTGTGGCTGATATGCCCCCAAGATCTCAATCTCACACAATCTCAATCACTACCTGTCAATTCTCACTCACTTTAGCTCACGCACACATGCTTCCAAATAAAGACACGCTTGCTCAAACATAAGCATGCTGTCTCTCAGTTAAACACACTCTCACCCCAAGTAAGCATACAACATACATTTTAAAACCATTTATTCTTGCTGCAGCAGCCACCAAAGGTCCTAAGTGTGCTCCATTTTTTATAACAACAAAAAGTGAATAAGAAAATGTTCTTCATTATTACTATAATGATAAACCGGCAGATAATCTTGAATGCGGAGAACTCTTGTGTTCGTGGCACTGACTTTGCCACCTCTGAAGCCAGGAGCTACAAACGCAGTGCCGGGGGGCAAGCCGGGAGCAGCAGCTGCCACACCTGGCGACCCCCTAAATGACATCCATGCCTGTGCAGTGATCTTATGTCCTTGGTATAAGTATCACATAAATCCTAATTCGGGGAGAACAGGTTGTGTGGGAATGCCACATTCCTGAGGAGTTGTCCCTACATTTTGTAGGGAAAACCCTGGCGAAATGTGCAGAGGGAAAAGTGCCCAGAAAAAGGGGAATCATGCAGGATTCAGTGAGCAAGCTCCAATTTCCTTTGTTATTCCTCATTTCTGAAAGTAAGTGTTGTAACTGTGCTTTTACTGGTAATTACTCATTCTTGCATTTGTAAATCTGGGGGTGGTATTAAGAATATGATCCAACACTTGTTATGATCACCTTAGTCTTTCCAGAGGTAGGGCTTCTTCCTATGACAAATATGGCAGTGGGGAGGAGGTTCCAGGGACAGCTCTTGAGTTATGCAGTTAGAGATTAGGGAGAGTTCATGATGACGTAAGAGCCAGCTGGATTGAAAGCTGTTAGTTGATGACATTTAGAACACAGCCAAAGTGTTTCTAAAGTTCTCCATCTGATATATGTAAGTAATTTGTTATGACAATTAGCTCCAACCCTCAGCCTTTTTTTCTGGATTCGTCTGAGATTTGCTTGTGTTCTTTGGGGTGGATAGAGAGCATTTCACTCAGTCGGAGTCCAAGAACTCTTAAGACCCTCACCTAAGTTTTGCCATCTTAAATTTAGTTGTGGATTGAACACATGTTCGCCCGTCGGTGTTTGCTGGTTGCTGCAATATTCCAGTGTCATGCTCCAGTAAGCATCAACAAGCATTGGCAATGCCATTAGGTGTCTCTCTTTCTTAAAGAAGGATTGGCACTCACATTCACATGTCCTTGAAAACCTACAACCAGACGTTTTCTGATGCAGACTGCAGTGCCTTTACTATTGAGCAGTTCTGCGTCTATGCAGAAAGAGCGCCTCTGAGGTATGAAATAGACACAAATAATTCAGAATTCAGACTCAAAATATACAAAAATCGTGTGGATGTTGCTGAAAAGTTTGTGGTTGGTAACCGGTCGGCTGCAGGACGAGCAAGGCTCTGCAATGGAGCTATATTTGGAATGCTACTGGAATTGCCTTTGTGAATGCCACATGCTGGCAGGGAGGTGAAGAAAATGGAAGCAGGGAGGTGAAGAGCATGGACAGGGAGAAAAAGGCACTGTGGGAGAGGAGGAAGAGATTAAAGCAAGCAGTGATAACAAAATGAAAGAGGACGAGCAATGGGAATGACAAAACGTGAGTGGATAAGAAAAAGATGTATAGATTGCATTATGGAAAAGATATAAGAAAGGGGAAGCCATAGTGAGGAGGGAAAGGCATGCATGGTCAGAGAAAAAAGACACAGTCAATGAAGGCAGGCATTGATGAACAATAAATACAGGAAGAGAAAGAGTGACAAGAGACGAAACAGTGGTAGTGATAGAGAAGCGAAGTGTAGGTTATGCAGAGGGAGGAAGCCAATGAGAGCCAGAGGTGAGAGGGAATGTTAAAATGGGAAAAACAAAGGTACCTGCTATGGCCTTCTTGAGCAGTCAGTCAGCTCACTCATTTGTAGCAGAATCCAGGCATGATCTTCTGGCAGGCCTTCACAGAGATCAAAGGTTCATAGTCCTGAACCAGGCAGTGAGAATTAGCAGTTAATACTGCTACCTTGGAGCAAAGAGAGTTTCTTGTGGCCACTGGTATGGACCCCATGGATTCAAGTAAAAGAAATACTGACACACTGACAAATTGTTTCCTGCCCATCTTTACACTAATTTTGCAGACTGTAGTCGTGTATTCCAACAGTCAGCTCTGAGACAATTTTCGTGCTAATCTGCTTGTTTCGCTTACTCTACTTGGAGTGTTCCAGCAAAGGTCTTTGCTGTAAGATTTCAGACAGAAGTAGGGGTGAGCTGGGAGTCTCCAAGCAGGAGCGACTCAGAACAAGTGTGCAAAAGCATTGGGAAACTGTCTCACTTCACTTCCTTTTAACCTGTGATCCATTAGTCATTCCAGTGAACAACTGGCCAGGAAAAGGCAAGGTGAAACCCCGTACCTACAAAGGAGCCACTCTCTCCTCTTCTCCACACTCAAACATGTAGTGACACGTGATCCCTGGAATGCCCTGGAAATGCAGTGCAATTTACATCTGCTGTCTGGGCTCTCTCCAACCCTCAATCTTAGGTACAACTTAGATCTAGCAAAGGCTTAGTGGATTTCAGTGTGGATATGGCCATATTTACCACATAAATTCCACACAAGCATCCTCTGTACACACAGAAAGGTTCACACATACAACATGCATGCCACACATTGATGGGTAAAGGACCCAGTTGTAGGAGATTGCCAGACTCATCTGAAAATAGGTGAATGTAAAAAGGCTTGCCTCACTTCTATAAATGATATTGCTGCCAACACTGCTGGTCCTCTACAGCCTGGTGAGCTGATGGTTGAGTCCATCCTGGATTTTAGGGACCAGGATGAGACCCTATGATAATGCATGCCATTACCAGAGTGGGTGAGGGTCTAACAAAGAATAACATATTAGTTATTTTCCAGCATGTGCTAAATAGAGGTTGAACCTTTTCCTCACAGCAAACAAGTTTCAGGAGAGGTGTGAATTTGACTAGGGAAACTCTTTCCCACTCCCTTTACATTCACAAAAGTCTCTTTTCCCTTCCAGCTGGGGAATCTTGCGATACCCCCATTTGGGTTTATGTTTGACAGAGAGATGATGGTATTCCATGTGCTCGTGGTATGATGCTCCAGAATAAAGAGCCCTGCTCTGGGCCTCAATCTGTGTTCCAGTGCCCTTCAGTGCACACACATGATCTTCATCTGTGTGTGGTAAATAAAATATTACGCTCTCAGACTTTTAAAATATAAATAAGATCATGCATAAAGCAAGAGGCTGAGTCTGTGGTATCAGGTTCATAAAGGGATTTATTCCAATAACTCGAGTCAAAGGGAGAATATTTCCATCACCAAAATTGGATCTGGAAAGGGGCTCAAAAGTATTCTCAATATTCTCAAAACATTATTCACAGAGTACAGTATATATACATTTCTCAATTGTACGTAAGCAAAAGAGCAAGAGAGAATGAGATAAGAGCATGTGGGCGTGTAAGTAGGCGTGAAGGTGGGCGTCCATGTGGGCGTCCACTTGATGATAATGGGTAATTTGTCATGTGTGGGTGGATACCTGGAGAATCCTGCAATGTCAGCAGAAATATTTGGCAGAGATGCGTGCGCAGTCGCATGACGTGTGATAGACGTGCAACTAGAGGGAGAAAGGGACTTGACATTTAGCTCTACATGTGGAGACAAAAGTCTGGGGTTATGTCAACCTAATCCCAAATCATATCTAATATCCTATGTTTAAAGAACTGTGTTATCCAAAAAGAAAGGTCTCTCGAACAAAATCTATTCTATACTGACTGTGAGTGCGTGTACAAGCGTCTAAGTGTCTACACTAAATGCGAGGGGGTAGGAATATTCCATGGTAACAGGGCTATGAATTACTTGCATGAGGACAGAGAAGCCGGGCCTTTTGCTCGGTAGCTGGAAGAATGTTTACTTAAACTACTAGACAGGAATGCATTGGGCAGGGAGCGGAGCAGATAATTTCCGAAGGTGAAATACAGTTCTTGGCAGGCAGCAAGCTGATGTCGGGCATCGTGAGCCGCGCAGAGGATGAGACAAAGTTCATGGTCACAGATGCAGGCTCGGACTGGAGCTTCAGAGACAGAAAGCAAGAAAAGCTTGATGACAGAATCAGGGCCTACTTGCCTGGACTGTAAAATGGCATAAGTGAACCATATAAAGGCGGTGGCCTTTCGTACTTAGGAATGGAATATCCGGCCCATTCATGGCGGATCAACAGAGGACATGTTAACGGTGGACGCACATGTATTTGCGTCTTCATAACTGGAACTGGAGGGAACATACATGTACTTGTAACATGCACATAGAACCGTTGGGGTCCAAGATAGGGGACATAACTGACCAGAAAAATCCATATTTCCACATTCCCTCCTTGTCCCCTACTTGCCCGTCAAGAGATATCAATCTTCATTAATCCATTGATCTGTTCATATAGCATCATTTGTTCTTCTTTCTTCTTCCGGGATCTTGAATGAAAATCTTGATGTGGAATGCACGATGTGGCACACAGACCACAAATCGCTGGTCCACATTGCAGGCATAAGCAGCAACTGAATAGTATGAGAAGGCCAATACCTAGGAAGGATAGGACCCTCCATCCAAAGGTAGATAATACACTCCAAAACCAACCGGACCAAGTCCAGGTGCCTGGATTCTGGTGTATCTGGCTTACAATCTTATGAAGGCGAGTTATGGCTTTATATACAGATGGCGAATTTTCTGGTATGAAAAATGCAATAGCTTGATCCGATGACCCTACAAGCTCCGCCCCTATCGGCCAGGATAACGTCAAGGACAAGACTATTTTGAAGCACAACAATCCGCATAGCAGACTGCTCTTCTGTTAAATTGCCTAAGGCGGAAATAGTTTCGTTCACTACTGCTTCAAGGGTTCTGGTTAATCTACGTATCAGCTTACTATTGGTAACTGTACCTATATAGGGAAAGAAACCTTTATTGAAATCTGTGTATTTTTCCCATGCTGTTTCAGTGTAATCGACAATTGGGAGATCTCTCTGCTGTCTATTGTGTACTAAATGAGTATTTCTATGATAATCAGGAGGAGCTAGGAAAACAGGTGGTAGGAGGAATGCTATGTAACAGGTACCATCCCAATCTAGAGGTAGGCGTATATATGCGGTCTGGCCACATATAAAGTAGGAATGACGAGAAGCTCTAAATGTAGACTTGCCTTGATCACTGAATTTTATTACAGTGGTGCATTTACTATGGCCCATGTGTATGGAGCCATTCTTTCTTATACATAATTCCCCTTTTACTGGGAATACGGACATGGCGGGCAAGATTGGTGTAGCTTCAGATTCAACGTTCAGGATCATGAGGTTAAGTGTAAAATTACCTAATCCATATACTTCATTTCTTAGATCAGTTCCTGTTCTTTTGGGAAGTCCCTCCTTGTTAGGGTAGCAGACTTTAAGCAAAACTAAGTTCAGGTTTCCCCATACCCAGTTGTCTTGATAAACTGCGGAATTCGAATCTAGGGAATTAATCAAACTAAACCATGCTCCACAGGAGCCATTGTGTGTGAACGGATAGAGAAAGAGGGGCAAAACTCCCTTATAGTTCTGATAGGGGGGGAGTCGGCCACAGACCCAGCAGTCTGTAGCATTGCTAGTCTGATGTGAATGGTGCAGCATCTGAATAAAGGTATTGTTGCGTAAGGCAAGTCGATATGATAGCTCATAGGATGGCAGATCACTAAATGTGTGCTTTATGGTATCATTAGTGGAGGAGTATAAGAGTGAGGCAATAGGAGGAAAAATAGCATGTAGTATTAAGCTGATACATATTATCGTGATGCACATCTTGCTTTTTCTTATCAATATTATTGTCCAAGATCTTATGCAAGCCAGAATACATGTTCAACCGCTTCACCACCTAGTGGACTTAATTGATCAAACGGGTTCTGACTTCTTAGATCAAAGTTTAGCTTTGTGGAAACTTCTGGGGAGTCTCCTCTAGAAAATGGTGTTCAAAATCCAAATTCCAAGTTTAAAGTCTTTTTCCTTTGTAAAAGAGTGGTGAAGGTGCACTTTGACTTTAACGGCCGTCCCCGTGGTCCAGAGCACTGACTTTGGCGCCTTTCATCCAGGAGCGATGGAGTATTCTTTGACCTGGGTGTTGTCAGGGAAGGCGGCAGCAACCTGCGAACAACAAGAGAGTAGTGCAGACATCAAGGAAGCCAGGTAATCTGTCAGCATCAGTAATCTTTTAGGCATTGGAGTGCCCCACATATTTGGTGGTCTACCAAAGACCACTTCATAGGGAGATAAGCCTGTTCTAGAATGAGCTACCATTCGCATGAAAAAGAGGGCAACCGGCAGGGCTACCATCCAATCTACACCTTTGTCTGCGCAAATTTTAATATCCGATTATGTCTTTCTACAAGGCCTGCTGCTTCAGGATGTCGCACACAATGGAATTTCCAGGTATACCCTAACAGAAGGGACACCTGCTTCATTAGTACCAGGACATATTTGTAACCTCTACATCTGTTCATTTGGATATAATCCATTTGGAGCACTTCAAAAGGGTGGTCAGGTGGATGGAATCCACCTTGTTCCATCGGAATGCCTTTACCTGGATTGAATTGGCAACAGATCATACATGTTCTGACCTTTTGTTTCGCTGCTGCACGCAGGTGCTTGTTGAACCATATATTCTGTAAGCTATCTATCATTGCTTTCTCTCCTAAGTGTGCAGGACTATGTGCGGTATTTATGATTATTTGTACCATTGAATCAGAAAGAAACCCTGATCAGTCAGTACCCCTCCTTGTTCCGACCATTTCTTTAATTCGTCCATAGTAGCATGTGTCTGTATGTCTTGTACATCCTTGGAAGGATCCCTAACTGTCATGACTTTGGACACTTATTGAACCTGTAACTTTGTCATGTCTAGTGGGGTCTGAGCTGTCTGTTTAGCTGTTCGGTCTGCCAGATCATTGCCTTGGGAAATGGTATCTGTGGCTCTAGTATGTGCTTTACATTTTAGGATAGCTATGGCTGTTGGTAAATGTATTGCTTCCAGTAGGGCTTGAATATGGGGGCCATGCTGTATCTTGGCCCCATGAGAGGTCAAGAAACCTCTTTCTCGCCAGAGAATCGGTGTAAATGTTTACTCTCAGGTGCTTAGCTCTTATGCACGCTTGTGTCAGGGCGATGAGCTCTGCTGCTTGTGCTGACAATATGTCTATTCTTTTAGTCTCTATTATTACAGTATCAGTAGTCACTGCATATGCTGCCACTAATTCTCCCGCCCCTGTCCTCATGCATGAGCCGTCAACTTATAGTGTTAGGTCGGGGTCTGGGAGTGCAACGTCTGTCAAGTCTTGTCTTGGTTTAGTCACGGTATGTATTACTTCAACACAGTCGTGTGGTGAAACGCTTTCTGTACTGGAGGGCAAAAGGGTAGCAGGATTCAGTATGTTGCATCGTCTGATCTCTATGTGTGGTTGAAATAACGTTGGCTCATAGCCTGTCAGTCTAGCTACAGTCAGGTGTTGTGTTTGTGTCCGGTTCAAGAGAACCTCTACTGCGTGTGGTACTTGTACTGTCAGAGGGTGGCCCAGCACTATCAAGTCACTGTGTCTTATGGCTAAGGCCGTTGCTGCAACTGATTTTAGGCACGCAGGCAAAGCCTGTGCTACTGGGTCTAATGTACTAGAAAAATAAGCACAGGGCTCGTGTTTTCCTGCATGATCTTGTGTTAGGACAGATAGTGCTGTTCCATCCCGCTCTGTCACAAAAAGCATAAACGATTTGTTGTAATCAGGGTTTGCTAAAACTGGTGCTTGACATAAAGCTCTCTTTAATTCTTCAAATACCACAGTGTGTTCTTGAGGACTTTAGTCTTTTTGTGTCTTGGGCTGGGAAAAACCAGAAATCAATTGAATACGTTCCGGTGCCCACAACTAATTCCCCTGAAAGATCACAATAAAACATGAGAAAAAGGGGAAAGCACCATACCTATTTCCTCGACTTAATTTCTAAGGGGGCTAATTTCTAAGGGGCTTAATTTCTTAAGGGGCTAGCGGGAAGCGAACCTCCTCAGGGGCCAGCAGAAAGCCAATATTCTCCTCCTTCCCCCCCTTTTTGACAGGAGGAAATCTGAAACAGATTTCACTGCTGTCAAACACTATCAAACCCTGTGTCTTGTCAACACTATTAATCCCTGTGTGTAGCTACTGGGCGTAAGCAAAATTATAGAAGATACACAGCGTATTTGAAACGGCGAGAAATCCTTCAAATTAATGTACAAACCTCATTGTGTTAGCTCATAAGCTAGCCAAATGACATCTCATATGCAAATGTCCCTATTACATGAACCTACACCAACCTGAAGTCAATATTAATGCTAGTAGGCCCTAATAGGAATGCTAAATTACCTAAATATTCGGAAAACCAAGTTTAAGAACAGTTGTTAATGTTGATAATTAATAATTTATCTGCTAAAGAAATCAGTCATTTTGCAATAATTTCCACCTATACAATAAATAGCCTAATATAAAAACAAGTCAACTTTTGGGGCCACCACTTACAAGAATGAGTTTACTAAAGCAAACTTTAAAAAGGAAATCCTGTCAGATATTTTCTCATTACCCTAAATACCGAGCCTCATTTGTCACTCTGGGGTGGCAGTCCTTATTTAAAACAGGCCTTTCAAGAGTTAAGATGCGAGTGCACAGATCATAAGTGTTCCTTAATGTCCAATCTGGAAACATATGACCGAGGCTGCCTGTCTATAAGAGAAAGGCAGTCATGTGAAAAATATTTTAGTCTTGCATAATTTTTCCTTTTATTTCATTCATCTCCAACACCAATTAGACATACACTGATAACGTGTTGTCTGCTATTTTGACAGCATGATAAAGGTAATATCACGTCTGTGAAATTTAGTAATTGTGAACAAGTTCCAGCCAAGCGCTGTGCAAAGATCGCCGTCGTCACGACTATCTCTGTACTTGCACAGGAGAACTTGGTATTAAACGCTAAACAGACTGGTCAATACAACACAAAAACAAAACATATATAAAATACATATGCCAAGCCATCAGTATACCAAGCACAGAAAGCATAGACAATTGCACTAACATATATAAATGAGCAGCGATGCGCAATTACAGTACCTACAGCTCAGAGGCGAACATTCTGGCCTGCTTAATTTGTCAGGCTTATAATCAATAATTCATTTACCTGCCCTATACACCCCCATCTGAAATCACCGTGTCAAGTCTGACACACAGAATCAGCAATAATAATCAAAAACGAAGAACACACGAACCTGTTTGTTTTCTTTTATAAAAACAGAATCAGCAATAATAATCAAAAACGAAGAACACACGAACCTGTTTGTTTTCTTTTATAAAAATGAGCTATGCATCTTCGTCAACACAATGTACCCTAATGTCCCAGACGAAGACGCACCTCTCATCTCTCCTCACAGACTTTTAACCACTGGATCATTTATCCAATGCAACTGGTGGCAGCTTGTGGCCACAATTCAAAAATGTCTGAATTTGAAAATCGTTTTTATATAGGCACATAGCCCTTAAAATTCCAAGCAAGAGCAACATTTTACTTTCTGGCCAGAAGCAATATAGCATTTTCTAAAAAATAAAACAAATCTTCTCCATAGACATTTCCTCGGGGCACTGGTTTTGCACAGAATAGACCAAGGGAATCTTTCTCGACTTACATTTCTCAGCTGCCCTGTCTTATCAGAGAAGTTAAAAATAGCCCCTCAGCGCGGCCTGAGCCTGGGCTGCCAGCCAACTTTTTTTCGTTGTTCCGGCTGCAGGCATTACACAGATGCGATGTCAGAGAAGCTTTCTAAGCAGTGCCTCTGTTCTGCTCCTCTCACCGGCCCCCACCTACACTGGCTACAAGGTCAGAATCTGTCTCCGATTTCTGTATCACATACTGCTCTACACAGCCCCCACCTTCTCCTCACTCTGAAGCTGTCAAAGACAAAAAGACTACTCAATTCCATAAAAACTGCAATAATTCGCTCAATTGAAAAATTATTTTTACATACAATTTGCACTCAGGGGGTCATAATCTCACCGACTTGACCCAGCACATTGGCTCACTGGACCACCAAGAACACAAACCTGTATTCTTGAACAATTTGCAAATTCGAAATACCCACAATTCTTTTTTTTTTTTTTCAAGCTAAACTTTTCAAAAATTACTTTTTCATAAGAGTGTTTCGTTGTCCATCTACTTGTTCTGCTTTTACTCGGATACCTTCCTCAACTAACATATTTTCTCGAACTTTATTTGAATTCTCCTTACTCTTCTCTTCCTGTCTACGTGCTTTTTCCGTACGTCTATACGATTCTTTTCGCCATAAATCAATGGCGTCTTTCTGTTATTGTCTAGCTTTCCTTTTCCATAATTCTTCCTCTACTTTCACGATGCAATCTGCATCCCAGGTCCCAGCTGCGGGCCACCTGTGACTTTCTGATAATTCCTTGGTGTAGTCTACCCATAAATCAAGAAATAATATGGCGTCTAGGCCATGCTTATGATACATAAAGTACCCTGGAGTGTCCCTAGGTGGAATGGGAACAGCTTCTTCGAGTACCCCTTTTCTAGTTGTGATCTGTCTTAACTTCGAAAAGAGCGGCATATTGAGAACTGATCTGATACCTTATTTTTGAACACACTTAATACAATAAAACACGATAATGAACAGTCAATCATACCACAATATGTAGGACGTATTAACACATTTAACATTTAACATTTAATGAGCAACAATGATGATGATGATCTAAGAAACTAGTCACTAAACATAATACTCGGCATTAACTGGATTATTCTGAATTTATATACTTGATATACTAGATATACTGCTAAACAGTACAGATACACTGCTAAAACAGTGCAGACCGGATTTGTGTACCCAAACCCGTCTTGACCGGCACAACCTATGTGCACGTCAGAACGCCTCCCCGGCAATGGTACTCACCGGGTAGCTCGGAACGGAAGGCCTCGGAACTGAACTGAACTGAACTGGACCGGACTGGACTCGACTCGAAAACTTCGGAAACTTCGGAATCTGGTGGGCCTCTGTATACCTCGGACACAGCTCTCTCGCAGGTGGGCTCTGGGTAGGACAATCTGCGTTCCTCACCGCCTCGTATGGATGCCTGGTCGCAGTCTGTCCCCTTCGTTGGCCTGAGGGAGTTGGCGGGAAGACCCGCGACGTGCGCGCTTGAAGTCCATCACGGCTATGGAAGGGGGCAAAACTGGACCTTCATCTCCGGCGTGTGGGGAAAGAGATTAAACTGTTCGGGCGCCATTCTGTGGTAAATAAAATATTACGCTCTCAGACTTTTAAAATATAAATAAGATCATGCATAAAGCAAGAGGCTGAGTCTGTGGTATCAGGTTCATAAAGGGATTTATTCCAATAACTCGAGTCAAAGGGAGAATATTTCCATCACCAAAATTGGATCTGGAAAGGGGCTCAAAAGTATTCTCAATATTCTCAAAACATTATTCACAGAGTACAGTATATATACATTTCTCAATTGTACGTAAGCAAAAGAGCAAGAGAGAATGAGATAAGAGCATGTGGGCGTGTAAGTAGGCGTGAAGGTGGGCGTCCATGTGGGCGTCCACTTGATGATAATGGGTAATTTGTCATGTGTGGGTGGATACCTGGAGAATCCTGCAATGTCAGCAGAAATATTTGGCAGAGATGCGTGCGCAGTCGCATGACGTGTGATAGACGTGCAACTAGAGGGAGAAAGGGACTTGACATTTAGCTCTACATGTGGAGACAAAAGTCTGGGGTTATGTCAACCTAATCCCAAATCATATCTAATATCCTATGTTTAAAGAACTGTGTTATCCAAAAAGAAAGGTCTCTCGAACAAAATCTATTCTATACTGACTGTGAGTGCGTGTACAAGCGTCTAAGTGTCTACACTAAATGCGAGGGGGTAGGAATATTCCATGGTAACAGGGCTATGAATTACTTGCATGAGGACAGAGAAGCCGGGCCTTTTGCTCGGTAGCTGGAAGAATGTTTACTTAAACTACTAGACAGGAATGCATTGGGCAGGGAGCGGAGCAGATAATTTCCGAAGGTGAAATACAGTTCTTGGCAGGCAGCAAGCTGATGTCGGGCATCGTGAGCCGCGCAGAGGATGAGACAAAGTTCATGGTCACAGATGCAGGCTCGGACTGGAGCTTCAGAGACAGAAAGCAAGAAAAGCTTGATGACAGAATCAGGGCCTACTTGCCTGGACTGTAAAATGGCATAAGTGAACCATATAAAGGCGGTGGCCTTTCGTACTTAGGAATGGAATATCCGGCCCATTCATGGCGGATCAACAGAGGACATGTTAACGGTGGACGCACATGTATTTGCGTCTTCATAACTGGAACTGGAGGGAACATACATGTACTTGTAACATGCACATAGAACCGTTGGGGTCCAAGATAGGGGACATAACTGACCAGAAAAATCCATATTTCCACATGTGCAGAGGTGGATGTCAAAAAAGTACAGCTTGCAATGTGAGTACAAATCAGGGGTGCACGCTCTTCCAAGCCATAGAGGGAGCCTTTTTCCTTTCCAACACGTTTTGTACTTCTCTTTTCAGTTAGCTGGTGTCCCTGCAGTAGAAGGGCAAGCGGCCATTTTATGGCTGACCAATTAATTTTCTATGTGGAGGAAGATGGTGATATTTTCTGTAGAGTTTTATTTTATTTTATTTAAAACAATATAGCACTATCTGGCTGTGGCGTACATCGAAGCACTTCACAATGACAATGGGAGCAATATAGGCAAAAAGAGGCACAACAGTACTCCCTAAGGTGAAACCATGTCACAAACTGTGAAATAAGTGAAATAAGAAAGAACATTTCATGTTTTAAACACAGAAACCAAACAGCAGAGAAAAAGGAACTCAAGCAAATATTTACCCAAGTAAAAACGTAAACAAATTAACTTTCAAGAATCCAAAATGTTAACAGAGAATGGCTTACATGAATTCTGATTCCAAGAACGTTTCATGACAGTGGAGAGGCCAAAGACATTTCATCAACAGAACACAGCTGAAGACAGTCTCCTAGTATTCAAACTAGACGTCATCCTTAGTTCCCACTCAATAAGAGCTCCACATGGCACAGACAAAGGCCGCGACGAGCAAGCATGCTGTAGGCTATTCAGTAAATCTAAACGAGAAGATGAAAGTGAATAGGCAAACAATGGAGAAAAATAAAAGGTGGGGAGGGATAAAGTAATCAAACGTCCAGATCTACCAGGACATGAAAGACAGCAGAGTGGAGGGCAGCAAGTAGAGAAGACAAAAAAGACACAAGCAAATCGACCGGTATGATATTGCTTACATGCAGTCTCCCTCCACAAATTGGTACTGCTTAGATATCATTTGTGATTGACTGTTGTCTACTTGGAGCGGTCATTCTCAGGCACCTGTCTGCTCTCTGCACATTGCCACACACTCGTGTCTTGAGGTCAGTGTCGTTTTAAAGAATACATGATCCCAAGGCAAACGAAACCGACCTGATTAACTAGTGCATACGTATCTGAATACTTCGCTGTTTTTAGCTGTGATCAATGCTTGTTGGACCACAGTGGGAGACAATCTCTGTCCATCACTTAGCCCTCCTCTGCAATGTGGCATGCATGCACATCCATTTTCCTTGCATCTCCTCAGGCAGTGACCAGCCACTCCTCAACAAAGCTGTCCATCCCACTTACTGTTCCACCACCTGAAGCACATCTCTGGGACTGTTGCATTTCTAATATTCATCCCCCGCCATCCAAACTCACCCTTGCAAGCTATCAGTCTTCCTACCACTCGTCATTGCTG
The DNA here is from genome assembly GCF_964204655.1 of Triturus cristatus. Taxonomy (NCBI): domain Eukaryota; kingdom Metazoa; phylum Chordata; class Amphibia; order Caudata; family Salamandridae; genus Triturus; species Triturus cristatus. The sequence continues at coordinate 1,015,479,391 of NC_140581.1, forward strand.
TATTAATCCCCAACATACACCGGCTGCTTTGCTCTTCTGATACATTCTTTGCAGTACAAATGGAACATCTCTCCTATGGTCACCATAACATCTTCAGCTTGCGGTAGGTCGCAACAATCAGCACCCGTCCTATCCACCACTGTTTGCACCTTCATGTCTCCAATAGTGAGGTAAAAGCACTTTGTGGCCACACTAGTGGCAACCAACCACTGAAAAAATACAATGGAAATCTACTCATAGTGAAAAAAAGGCTTAAAATAATAAGCACACCCTTGGACAACTTTTCAAATTAAGTTTAATTTTGAGTTTATATTACTCTCTCTAAAGCACCTGAGATATTTTTCCATACATAATTCATTGTGCACTTCTGTATCAGTATTCAAGCCACTGACAAGATACTAATTCCTCTCTATGGTCTAGGGTCAATCAATCAATCAGGGGTTTGTTAAAGCACGACTACTCACCCGTAAGGGTCTCAAGGCGCTAGGGGTGGGGGGGGTGCTGGTTCCATTCCATCAAGGAGGGGGTCTGTCGAAGAGCCAGGTTTTGAGGTTTCTTGCGAAGATGGAGAGCGATGCTATCTGTCTGAGGTGGAGCGGAAGGGCGTTCCATGCTTTGGCCACGAGTACTTCACAGTGCTTCTCGAGAATTGCTGGGATTGGTCGTAGAGGAATCTGGGAGACTGCTCATGGGAACTGTAGTTTGCAGTTCCTGGAGTAGAAAGAGCACAGAGGCGAGGTGTGGGAGAAGAGGCGGCAGCCAACAGCGGGAAGTTAGGTGTACTTTTTTCTTTCTTTTTTTCTTGTTCTCCCCCTCTCTGTCCCCCTCTACCCTTTTCTTGTCGGCAGCAGGTTCCAGGATCCTTTTCTCCGGTCCAGCGAGAACCTGGCTTGGCAGTTCAGGCTGGACTGTTCCAATGAGTAACAGGGTCAAGACTGATTTGCATATGGCTGGGTCCAAACTGGTGGGCATGGTGAGAAAAAGAACGATGGACTAAACCCTGATCTGTGACTGGGGGTGAATGTTTGCATTGTTCAGCATTCCAGCCATCAATTGTTCTTTTTGCTTTTGTCACCCTCTTCCATTACAGCAAACTGAGGGCCTCATGTATGAGGTTTTGGCATAGGGCAGCCAGGGCCGGACTGGTCATTCCGGGCACCGGGCAATCCCCCGGTAGGCTGGATGGGGGTGGGGGCCGGTTTTGGGACAGGGGGCCGGTTCTGTTGTTGGGGCTGATTTGGGCCGACCGTGAGTCACGGTCGGTCCAAATCGGCCCCAACAACAGAACGCAGTGCTTACATTAAGCACAATCAGGCCGCCTGTCTGTGAGCACGATTCATCATTCTCATGGTGGCAGTGGTGCTCCGACGCGCCGATTTCAAATCAGAATTATTTCATTATTTAAGGCAGGCTGAGGCTAAGCTACTATTATGAGATCAGGCGGCAGGCCTCCGCCCTGCATTTATTACACACCCCTAAATGCACCACCTGACCTGTCACCTGACCACGATGATGTTGTTGTGTTGTAGACACGTGGCGCGCAGATGTCACCGCCTCCGCGTCTGCGCGCCGCTATTTTTTATTGTGGGGTGGTCTGCTGGCCTGGCTGCCTGGTGCTCATGCGCATTGGGAGTGGACAAAGTGCGCGTGACTCAGTCTGAGGGGAGGTCGAGGCAGGCATTCAGAGGCCAGAGGGAGACAGCCAGGGTCCAGGGACAGCCAGGAAAGAGAGCGGCAGTGCGGCACCCCGTAATTTAATTTTCCCTGTCTGCCGCCCGCAGGAGGTGAGTGCTCTTTGTTTGCCGTGGCCTGTGGCCAGATCTGATTTATTAGTGCACTGTCTGGGCCTGGGGCCGGGGGGCGTCAGTCTCGGGTATGGGAGACCTCGACCAGCTAACCCGAAGCAGCACATGAACCGAAGGTCTAAAGCTGTGCTTTAAATGGGCTGGGGCCTTACTATTATGTGTGACGTCACGTGGCACCAAGACTCGGGGAGCTAGTTCTCACATAGAATCCTATAAGATGCAAATTTGAAAACGTGTGGAAACACTCATGATGACTTTGTATTTTCTGAAACAGACTCCCTAAATCTGGCAATATTGGGCCTGAGGTTTGAATACCCAAAATGGTAGCATCATGATGTGGATTAGCTCTTTAAGATGTATTAGTAAAGGAGATGGACGCGTGTCTTAGGCTCATTGGGGCTATTTTTGACTGCAATGCAAGGGGCGGCCAATCACTTCGGCCTTTTAAATTTGAAGGGGAGTGTGGATGCCAGAGTCCATTGTTTTTCTTAGGAGACTGTGCCCGGTCAGCCAAATGGCAAGTTGCCGGGTACAAAGGCTGCCTACAATTGATCCCACCCACCCATACTTCTTTCTTACACCACAAAGCTCCTACTGCACTCTCGGAGTCTGAGTGTGTACACACCCCATCCTTCTTTGGGCAATTGTCTTTGCGAGACTCTTTACCCATCATGCATTCCGGATGTACACATTAAATATTAACACCCTGGGTGGCAGAAACCCAGTTTGAACCAATGGCATTTTTGCCAGGATGCACACCTCCGCTATCTAGAGCATTCTCTTTGGTAGAGGAACTTGTTTAAGTAAGGGGCCATGCACCTATGCAAATGAGGGAGCAATCACATTTTAATGCCCACCTGCGCCAAGAAGGGGTGTGCATTTGGTATTTTCGAATGGACCTTGCGTTCCATCTGTAATACCAATGTGCAACCTCAGCAGGGCACACAACCCAGGGATCCTTTGTGCATGTGGTTCATGTGTGATAGTCAGGCCTCAAATATGGGAGTGTGTGATTACCAGAATAGACAAACAGGCACATCTTGCTCACTCGTGTGTGAGTTGTATGACACATTTACTAGAGTTAAGACAAAGCTTCAATTCACACTAATAAACCTGCTGAGGACAATCTAATAACAGGGACAACTTTTTGTTGAATCAGCACAGAATAAATGAATGAACACACGATTTACAAGGCGTGAAACTGTTACCTAACAAGGCTGTCTGGGCACTACTAATGTAAATAAATGAATATATATCCACTTAATCCACGAGTCAAAAAGGTATTCTTGTTCAAGAGTACATAACAACTGTTTTTAATAACTCGTGCATTAATCTACTTTGTAAAATAGGTACTCTAGCCATTTTCACTTGAGCTTTCAGGTACTCTGACCCAGAATCAAAATGAGAAAATGTTGCAAATTGATAGCGAAAGCAATGGATAATTCAAAAATGTAAGATGATTAAGCAGTTTCAGTGAGGTATCCAGATATAGGCACATTTGGTCCTAGACATTTTTGGGGTGGGGGTGGACTACTGCTCCTTATTGCACCCCGTTATCCATAACTACTAGTCTGTGTGAAGGTAGCTCATATAAGCAGGTAGTGATTGTTTTTATAAGCACCACATACCTGGAAATAACTTGGTACCCTTGAAATCCATTGGGGGAAACTGAAAGGGCGCACTGTGTTCCTAACCCAGGAACTAGAGTATCAAAATTATGTAGTTCACGTATGCCTTGGATTTTACTGATTACATTAAATATAATCCTAAGAAATCGTCATGGTCAGGAAAGTTTGCCAGACAGCAGAAATTATTTGTGATTAGAGGATATTTTTAAAATTCGAAATCCAATAAAAGTGTTAAAGTACACTTTTTTCATAGCATAGAACCACAAGCCACTTTCTACTCCAATTCTGCTCCAACAACTCTGTGCAGAACGATCCCTGACTCTTGTCTAGGCGCCAACATTCTTCTGTTATTTTACAAGAAACTGGGGACTGATGCTAAAAATATACCCCAGGCAAAACTCTTATAGAAAGTCTTTTGCGGGATAAAGTTCCAGCAACTCCAAAAATGGTCAATAAATAAATAGAAAGAGCGTCGGTTTCTTCCAAAAATGGCTTCACTGCAAATCATCATATTCTCACAGGTGTCTCTCAGTTTTGTGGTTTGCACGACAGCTTCCTTAATTTTGTTCAACCGCGATGAAAAATTGGCAAATAGTAATTTCTATGCTGCTGCGACAGGAGATTTGGCTAGTTATCCCCTGCACCGCGGGCATTTGGAAGCGGGAGCAGCAAGGAAAGACTATGAAAATTCATCTAGAAGGCCTTGTTCCGATTACCCCTCTTCCCCAGTTCAATAAGAGCATTCTCGGAAATTCTGTGACAGAATATTACTGCAGCCTTGGACTGACTTCCTTTTGATCCACCCTAATGCATAGCTTCTAAGCTCAGCTGGTAAATTAGACTAGTTCATTTGGGTTGAGCGCTTGCTGCAAACACCTCTCTGTGGAACTCAGATGCAGGCTTGACTTTTCTCCTGAGGTCAACAAGCCTCCTATTATTTACGTCTTATTGAGATATTAAGTGAAGAATGAGTGTCAAATAAATAATCAATACGGGTTTTCAATCGATGCAATTGTATATTTGTGGAATCAGCCGACTTACTTCTTTTGCATCCTCGGGAAATGCTAGCAGCCGGGTCGCAACCGGGCCAGGGCCAGAATCAAAAGCAAAAGGGGCCTAAGGAAGGGACAAGGGCCTAGGCCCCGGCCCGGTTCCGCAGCGGCTTTTGTTTGTTGTTGTGTCACTTGTGCGAATGTGAGCAGGGTCAGAAGCGAGGACGAGGTGGTGGCTGGGGTGCGGTGCAACCCAATTTCAGGCGGAGAAGGCGGTGCCTGTGCGCAGAGCACAGAATGATGCACTGTCTCCTCCTCTGCCGCGTCTGCGCGCCTCTCTTAGGGTGCGGCTGATGTCATCATGTCTCATGCGCTTTGGGCCTCGCGCAATTAAAAGTGCGCGTGACTGCCTGCAGCATCACGAGTGGAGTGACGACTGAGACAGACGCACTGTGCGCACTTTACCAGAGCTTGCGGGCGGCCTACTGTGCTTTGAAAGTTGATACAATTTGATTATGTAATGAAAAATGTGCTGCAAAATTCACCATTTTGGTCTGTCGTTTTCCAAAATTTTCGTGGGGACCCCCCCAAACCCCCATAGTAGCGGTCGGCTCGCTTGCTACGCTCGCTCGCTACGCGCTGGACGGGGGCTGGTCTGGCAAAACTTGCCAGGGCTGCTTTCAGTTCCCAGTCCGGCCCTGAGGGCAGCGCCGCAATCAATCTTGCTGTGTTGCCCTATGTCAAAATAAAAGGGCAGGAATGTGCCGTATCTATGAGATACAGCGCATTCCTGTCCTTTTCCTCTGCGCCAACGCAGGCATCCTTGTACCATGGTGCAAGGGTGCCTTGATTGATTTTGTGCATGAAGGCACACCTTTCTGCACAAAATCACACCTTTCTGCACAAAATCAATTAATTCAGTCGCAGAATGCAGCACACTTAGAAAAAGGAATAAGCAAGGAGAAAGGAAAACATTTCTCCTAGTTGCGCCTCCCTAATGCCACCCATGGGCTGGCGTTAGATTCTGACGCATTCCCAGGTTTACGATTTGTCTTAAATCTGAGAATGCTTCAGATTCCATGGATGTTGCGTGGGAACACCCACAGCAACACTCGTAGAATGTCCCTTTCATGCAGTGTTCTGCGTGAAAGGGGCACATATTTACAAGGCTGTGAAAAGCCATGTACACTTTTCATGGCCTTGTAAATATGCAGGGGCATAGTGCACCACCGGAATGTAAAAAAAAGTGACGTTCCGGAGGTGCCAAAGTGCTTATAAATGAGGCCCTGAATTGCAAGTTCATATGTTTTCATGTATAAGGACAATGCATTAGGTAAGTTCCTTATTTAAGTTTGCGCTCAAAAACACTTTTAATCAACAGAAAAACAACTGTTAATTCGGCGGTCAAGAAAGTAAAAAATTGGTGGCGTTTGCAACAAAATTTAGCTCTCCATGCCTAAGCTGCAAATATAACGTTTTTGGAGAAGTGCCTTTCTAAGCGCCATACATTTTTTACTTACATTTTCTGCATATCCTTACTAAACTAGCATGGCTTTTCAATGATTTCTGACGTCACAAACTCAAAATATCTTTATTTAATAGCAACAGGAATGTCATCTTTTATGCAACTTTTGTACATTCTTGGCATTCCATAAAGGTTCAAATTATCTGACTGCTTTATTGTTTAATAGGATCTAAACTCCTCAATTTTCAAAATTTTTGGTTGAAGAAAATTTTTGTTGTTTTTACAAGAAAGTTGTTTCACTTTTATAGCATATATGAAACCACAGTAAAGAAGGACGTGGCAGAAATACCTCTCAACGCAAAAAAAGAAACATTTCTACTGCACTAGTGTCATAGTGCTATTTTTAATTTGGGGTTTGCTAACCCCTATTACCTAAATAGTAAACTTATAACGTTTAATTTCTACAGAAATGATAAAAAGTGTGTCTCAATGGCGAACGTTTACCATTAGCTTTCAGTTTTGGTCATAATCACTACATCTCCTGCAAACAGTAGGTTAGGGATAAATCCTGGCCTCACCCTTCAGAACTCTGCATCAATATACTAAAATGACTTATCAAGGAAATGTATTTAACATGGTTAAAAAATGTGGGTGTCAAAACACAAGCATGTCTTGCCTTTTTCCCGATGGGAAAGATATCCTACAATTTCCCCTTGATTTTGAATCAAATTCTGGCAATGGTTTGCCATTGAGCAATCTAAGAACATCTATAGTGGATTCAACAAGCTAATCTTCACTCAGTATGAGCCATAAAATATCTTGGCTTACTGAGTTGAAGACTTACATCAAATCAAGAAAGACTGCATAAATTGACATGGTCTTCGAGAACTAGATTCCAAGAGCTTCTCAACTCCATCCATTGCCCTGTCCCATTAATGAACAGTTCAACAAACAATGTAACTAACCATTCACAGACAGAAATTAAGCAATGGTCACTAGTGAGTGATTTACTTCCCTTTTGTTCTATAAATGGATACTTTCTTGGCCAGTTTACAGAAGGAGGAAATTGCTTCAACACCAAACTTGCATCATCAGACCAGGCAGAGATGGACTACCTAGTGCCCCATCAAATGTAAATACATCAACAGGCATAAGGTCAGGGCCGGGGTTTTATTAGATGCTTGAGACTTTGACCCCTATTTACCTGCTCATACTAAATATTGCAGTCAAGGCCTTCAGCCTGACCTTTGGGCTGGTTTGATTAATATTAGATCCCACTGCAGACAAATGGAAGAGTTTTTTTTGTTACTTTAACAAATTCTAGGCAGATTGGTTCATACTGACTAAGGGCTTTATTAGGTCCACCAGAGGAACTGCCACCGCGCTGTCTACTGGAGCACCACCAAAGCCGTGGTGCGCCTGCCCGCCGAATTACAAGTAAAATCCAAATCGGGCGGGTGATGCTGCGGCGGTCTCACGGCGGTGGGCTGTTAGGTTCATAGGAGATCCTAACCTGCAGCCTGCCGCAGTGACAGCACCTGCTGTATGTTCCTGCATGATGTAGTATGCATTTCACACGGTGCAGGAACAGGGTTGCAATTACAGGTGAGCATGTCATGTGCCCCCCTGCATGCACCCCAGGCCCAGATCCGGGAGGACCCCTTAGTTGCCTCCCTGCCATTCTTTTTAGCTCAGAATATGCTTGGCGGTGCCGGCAGTGGCACCGCCAGCAAATTCATGCCAGTTGCAGACAACCGTCCAGCAGGATCCTTGATCCCAGCAAAGTCGATGGTCTTGAGGTGGTCTGCCCACCACACTCTGAATACTGCCGCAGACCTGCAGTGCTGTGGTGGCCAGTACTATGCACCGCCATACTAGTAATCCGGCCCTAAGACTTGGATCAATGAATCCTTTGGTCTAGACATGCTTAGTGCTAGTCCCATTGGCTTTAACACTATACATAAAGACAGGAAAAACAGACTAAGAAGTGGAATTGCACTAATTTATAAAGAGCACCTAACGATGAAGACAGATTATTTGATGGATCCCAATACGTATTCAGAGGAGGTTATGGGCTATAGAATGGCCTTGTCAGCCTCCAGTTTAATCTATCTGCTGATCATTTACAGAGCCATTAATGCTCTGACCTCTGTTCTGTAAAAGCTAGTAGAAACTGGTTAGCTTTCTACCTTGTGCAAGGCATTGGGATTATTAGTTGAGAAGAGTGTGAACCTCACTCAAGTAATAAACACAATCCTCGTTAGGGTGAATCACAAATGTCACTAAATCAACCTGTGCTTAACTCTCTGGTAGCCTGGCACAAAAGCAGGCAGGCTTAACCTAGAGGCAACGTGTAAAGTATTTATGCAGCACTCAAACAGTAATAAAATGAAAGTACAACAGAAGAAAAATCCCACATCAATTTAGAAAAATAGAGTACAATTGAATAAATTATTTTACGCCAAAATGACAAAAATCCAATTAGTAGAACCAGAGTTAATAATTCTGAAATTTTAAACTGGAAAATACTGCCTGAAAGCTCAAAGCACCAACTGTGGATATCTAGTCACACGAGCCCCAGGCAGAGTCAAACGGTATGGCCAGCTGTGATGGAGCCCGGGTCAAATACATGAAAAAGATTGGGCAAGGTCTCTGCTTACCTCCGGACTTAAAAGACATTTTAAGAGAAAATGTCTGAGAAGGTAAACTTCAGTGGGACAAGGCAGCTGGCGATGTCTGAGGAGGAGGCGTCGGCATTGGGGAGCCACTGGATGAAGTCACAGTGAATATTCCTTTATTCTGGCTTAGTCTCTCTTTTGGAAGTCAAAGATCTCCAGCGGAACGAACCTGCAGGCAGTAGCTAATGAAGGTTTGACGAGGGCGGATACCCCTTCTGTGAGGAGACGCTGAACAGAATTTGCTGATGCGAAGAATGTAGGGGTAGCTGCTGCAAAGCCAGGCTGAGCGGTGATTCTCCATTGGCAAATCGACAAGCAGACAGGTCTTGATCTCCTCCCGGTTCGCAGAGCACTTTTTAGTCAAACATTTTCCTCTGTTTTGGATTTGGGCTATTTGGGCACATTTAGCAACACATCCAACTGTACAGGATTGAAGAAGCACCATTTGGAGAGGGTCAGGACTCACTCAGGCAGTGTCCAAATGCGGGATCAAGATAGTTGGAGACTTTTCTCTCTCTGAAGTTTATATCAAGAGGCCAGTCAATTAGCCCTTGAAGTCGCTCTGGAAGTACTGGGTTCAAGCAGCAGGGCTCAAACAGCAGGGCAGATGACTGAGGGCGCAGAACAGGCTTTTTAGGCAGCAGAGCAGTGCTTTATGTTGCAGCAAAGCAGTCTTCTGAAGTACACAGCAGGCCACAGAAGCAGGCAGTCCTCTGAGAGTCTTTCCGCAGGTCCAGAAAGGGAACCCAACAATGAGATTGAGGCTCCCCTTTTCATACCTGGTGCACACCTCGAAGTGGAAATAACTTCTGGAGGCTTCCCCCCCTCCCACAGACGTATCTGGAGGTTCCTGCCTCCCTGCCCTGGTCCTAGTCTGTCTGCAGGCACAATAGTCTAGTGTAAAGTTCTTTGTATGTGTGTAGGTCGGAGACTTTTGAAATGCAAATAAGGCTGCTCACAGATCCTACCTGAGATGGCCCATTCAGGCACACCTAGTCCCTCTATTGTGTGGCTGTCTGGGATGAATATACATAGGCCAACTGGAACTCACATCTAGTCATGTGACCCAGGAACAAGATCCAGGCACCAAATGGTTAGAGTAGAAAAATGCAAACTCTCTAAAAGTGGCGTTTCCCGAATCGTGACTTAAAGTCTGACTTTACCATTAATATTTGGCACCATCTTCTTGTCGCCCAGGGACAGTAGGGTAACCTCTGCACTCCCCTCAACACTAACTGGTCAATCTCCTCCCTGAGCACTACACTAGCCATTGCCTGGGTAGGCCCACCAGGGGGTGGCTGCTTCCTGCCCTGCTCATGGGATCCCACTGAAGTGCCAGTACTGATAGCATTCATGGCACTCGGGCCTGACATAGCCCTGGGGCTTCTTCCGAGGAAATCCACCTTTCTTTTTGCTCAGGATTGGAATGGAAATCCTTTCTTTGAAAACTATTTTGAGGATCCTATGTGATCTCTTCAGGTTTTTCTTGTCCTCCCCCTCTTTTTTTAGGTGGGGACCCTTTCCACTGTTCTGGAGATCTCCCTAAGTATCTTCTTGTGGACCCTGGTGTTCAGCCACAGGTCCACTTCCTTGGCAAGCTCTCTGAGAGCAGCTCCAGGAAATAATTTCTGAACATGTGCTCTTCTTAAACAAGATTGTATACTGCTCTGTTAGGCCAATATACATTTTTTGTTTTGTTTTATGTGTCGATTAAGTTTTGACCCTCTCAGTGAGTACATATGTCAATTTCTCAGGTTTCACTGTCACGTTTTTTCACCCGTTTTAGACCATAGTGATTGATACTTCTCGGCCAATATGTCCCATACATCTTTCTGTCCTAATGAGACCCGGCAGCACATTGAGGGTGGAAACGTCATGGACATATTAAACAAAACATCGGATATTGGCCTAACAGTTGCTTATTAACCTTGTTGTTTGTATACAATACACATAAAGATTGTGTTTATATTTCACCTTCACCTGTCTTTTGGCACATGGGTATGTGGTTTTTAACGTCACTGGGACACACTCCACATTTAGATGAAAAATTGATTGTGGTCAAAATTGCTTCCATATTAAATGAGCTATCTTTGATACCTGGTGGTCTGGAGACTCAATTATTTCTATGCATTAGTTGCGTACAGTCAAGATGGCTGAAGAACAAATTAAATGATATCAATGAGAACCATTGTGACTGAGGAAGTACCCATGAACATGCAGCATGCCATATTTCACAGACTGTTCTTTTAGTTAGCTGCAGGGGCGGCTCCTCTGCTAAGGCGGAAGTGCGTCACCCCACTGCCTTTCAGCACTGCAAAAAGGGAAAAATACAATAAATACAATAATAATAAAGCAAGATTATTATCATTGTACTTTTCCATGCTGAGGCAGTTTTGCAGGGCTAGGCAGGGCAGCACGGGGGCACTCTCTAAGTGCCCATGACTGTTTGGCCGGCTGCCTTGGGCCGGCCAAACAGTCATGCGCACTTTACATGTTTTCTACCCAGGCTGTACTACAGCCTGGGTGGACAACATGCTCAGGCTTCCATTCCCTGCCTGCTCACCGAGCCACGATGCTCATGCCAATCACAACACTGCATTTTAGTGTTGTGATCGCCTTAGGGAAACTGGGTGCTTCCCACTTCCTGTTCGCAGGGAAGCCAGGAAGAGGACAGAGGGGGACGGCCAGCCGGCCTGACGGCAGGTAAGTAATCTTATTTTTTTACACCACCTCTCTCCTCCCCGCTCCTCGTCCCACTGCCGATTTGCGGGAGAAGCCGCCTCTGCTAAGCTGTTATGCTTCGGCTGCCAGTATTGGATAAACTCTCAGGACACAAATACAGCTTCTGCCAGCCTCGAGTATGAAAGAAAGAGATTTAAGTTGGAGTGTACACACAGATGCGTATGCACCAGCTGTCAGTTTTTCACTTTTTCACATCACCTTCTCCCATCTTGTTAGAACCTTCTACAAGGAGTTGAGACGGCTAGTAAGTATTCAATGTTTCCAGTCTTAACCAATGTTATTGACTCTACAAGCTTTATAATGCTTAATTTGCCACATATGTTTCCAACAATTAGCCCCCTGATACTAACCAGGCAATGTCTTGTTAAATGTCGTGCTCCTCAAATGTGCGACACTTTTTTTGCATTGCCCAGGGCGATTTTTGGTCCCAATCCCACCCTGCCCGACATGGTTCATTTTTCTTTGTTTTGCAAACTAGAAGTTCAGATTTCGTTCTTGCAGTAAGAATATTTTTATTAAACTGACAACTAACCATTGCATGTAATCAAATCATCCTGTTTAAGACAGACAGTCTTCGCAGCATAACAATCGCAACCAAAACAGCAGAGGCCACTGTTCATTTTTTAATTCTAGTAAAAACTCTGGACCCAAAGAATTAATGGGAGTTTCATGGTTTAACAATACTTAACTGGGTGATACTGAAGGCAAAAAGACTTCTAATACAGGCTACACCTCTGTCAAATATAGCGATAGAGACTAATGCAGTTTTACAGGATTTGTTTCAAAGACATCCAATAACGGTAATACCATACAGTCTCGAGTGTGAATAAGCCAGAGCAATCAAAGATATTCACAGGCGGGAAATGGCCTTTACAACTCAGACTGAGCCACGCGTGCCATTTTCCCACAAGCGAAACAACACATGCCTGAACCACGCGTCTGCCGTAACCACGCTTATGCGTGGTCAAGGCAGAGAGTTGTTTAGATGTCTGAATGGGCTGGAGAGGAACAGGAAGCGTCGAGACAGGAAACGTCGGGACAGGAAGCTCTGGACGTCGACAGGTAAGTGGGGCAGGGGCCGGATTTGGAGGGGGGGGGGGTAGTTTTTAGGGGTTTAGGTTTTAGGGCTCAGGGCAGGGGGCTTGGTGTAGTTTTTTGGAAGCAGGCAGGGTTTTAGAGCTCAGGGTGGGGGAGAAAGGGACAGTTTTCAGGGGAGGGGGTCAGTTTTAGGGCTCAGGGCAGGGGGGCTGGGGTCAGGGTAGTTTTTGGCAGGGGGCAGGGTTTTAGGCGTCAGGGCGAAGGGAGAGGAAGGGGTAGTTTAAAGGGCAGGACGAGGTCGGTTTTAGGGCTCAGGGTGGGGGGGCGGGGTAGGTGGCAGGATGTTAGGGACCAGGGTGGGGGGGTTGGGGTAGATTTTGGGGTAGGGAACGAGTGTTAGGGCTCAGGGTGAGGTGTCAAGATAGTATTATTGGAAGGGGCAGGGTGGTTTACAGGGCTGGGGTATCGGGTGTTAGGGCGCAGAGCAGGTGGGCTGGAATATGCAATTTACAACTCATATCCTTTAGCAATCATGCCTTTACAACAGAATGCATTGTAAAGGCATGCGTGGTAAACTCATGCGTGGTAAAGATTCAGCCGTAGTTCAGAGTGCGTTGTTAAGGCATGCGTGGTTGTATCAGACAACCATCGCAGACTGGCTATTCGATGCATATTATCATCCTCATGTCTTGTATTACATGCCATAGCTTTGTGATTATAGCAATATAATCAATCCTAATGGGTTTATTAACAAGTTTAAAAGAGAGGCCGCCCTGGAACATAAAAATCAGTGAAGGCAAACCAAACATCCGTAAAGCCAATAGGACCCTGTGGCTTTATTCTTTCTTACTGAGGAAACCACTTTTGGCACCCACAATAATTCACAGCTGAGAGGAATTAAATATATGCGTGGAGGGCCCTCATCCAAGCAGCCCTGCCTCTCATTAAGGTTTCCCAGACTAAAGTAAATTGGAATCACATGACGCAATGTAACGGAAGCGCAGGGCTCTAGCGCGTATCCAACAGGTAACTAATTATCCGGATGGTGTTTTGTTAACTTGTTACCATGGACTGTTTTTTGGGACAAGGCCTGTATGTTGAATGTTATGCTGCCATTCACCCTACCTAGTCCCACCTAGTTGTGTAAGCACAGGGTTTTGTCCCCTTTCCTGTCAAGTCAAAAAAGTTTATTGCTTTTTGCAAAATAACTTTCTATAACAGGAAGGATCTTGAGGAGTCAATAACCTTGAAGTAAGAGCTTTTGTGCAAGTGCATGAACAGAAGTTTTTTTAAGAGCCATGATTTACAGTCTAATTTTAGTCAATTATTGTTTGCCTGTACCAACCACTCTCTCCTGCCTCCCCCTACAAATTCTTTAAAAACCGAGCTTATGGGTTGGTTCCCTAAGAACCTTACTGGGTAACCCCAGACAAACAGGGCTTGGTTAGTATAAGAAAGGTAGAGCATTTGACAGAAATGTCTGAAAGGTTAAAAATGCTAATGTTTATCCTAGTGGTCAATGCCGAAAAAGCGTTTGCAGGTAGGTGTGGGTCCCAAACTGTAACAACTCATGGGGTACATAATGTTGACATTTGAAGGACACCAAATAATTCTTCACAATCTTTGAGTCGGCATTATATGGAGGGATGGTAAAAGACCCAATCAATGGGTGCGGAATTATGGCAGACACTATGGTTGGACACAACAAAATCATCTCACTACCTGCACAATTGAGAAACCATGTACAAGGTTATGTCCGACTGGTACATGACCCAGAGGAAATAGAGTCTAATACATCCACACACAGGTAGGAAATGCTGAAAACCTATCTGTGGATGGAGAAGGGGCAAGTTCCATATGTGGTGACCCTGCCTTAGCTCCAAATCTCAGGAAAGAAATACTGAATCATATTAAGGTGGTGATGGGTTACCAGATATCAGCGGACCAGGGGGCACAATTCTAGAATTCAGAACATTGAACCTGGACAATATTTCCAAAACGATTGGACTCTTATTACTCACAAGCTACTGGCAGCAAAACAAAAAATCAGTAGCCATTGGAAAAATGCCCAAAATAGGCGAATGTGCCAACAGATTCTAGTGCTTGTTGGCTATGGAGATAGTGACGTGGTCAATAAGGGAAAAGTATGGAAAGTTTGGTACAATATGGAAATATTTGTTGGATTAACTGAGAAACCTATTCCTGCTCCTGTCTTATCCCAGCATCGGGCGGATTGAATGTGTCCTCTTCCTTGGTTCTGGGAGGGTGTTTGATGTAAGAGTGGAAGAAACACCTTTCTGTAGCAAGTCAACAAATATTCTTTAACATTATTTCCTGTTTCTGGTCTAACTGTTTTGCAAAACTTTAAATAAAAAAGTTATCTTGAAAAAAAATGCTTTCGTGTGATAAGTCTGCAGCTTTATACAGCGGGAACATTGCCTTAGAATGATTTACAATAAGAAAGGCAAAATTATCATGATGGAAGGTGACGAGAGAGAACATGAAATTACACAGTACAAAATAAAATAAACCATAACAACATGCACCTTGAAGATGCAAATTAGTATGAAAATGGAACAAAAAGATTTTAGGGGGCAGAGGCTGTGAACTTCAGAATGTAAAAAATAACCTCACCGCATTAAAATGTTTTGCAGTGGAAGTACAAAAATAGCCCTAGTCGGATGCAACAGTGCATAAACCAATAAAATGTGCAAAATTGAGTACTTTAATAGCAAAATTAAGTACGCAAAAGGATATTAGTAAATATATAGATTGACAAGAATCGGATGGTATACACATCGGAGCATGAATGAGGCAGCAGGATGAACCAATGTAACTTTGTTAAAGAAGTTAGAAGCAGCCAGGTGCAAATGGTGAAAGGAAAGAAAGTGGAAGCCACTGAAAGGGGCAGCAAAAAGAAGAGTGGAGTGGGTGGCAAAGAAAATTGAGAGTGCCAGAAAACCACTAGAGCTGTTAGAAAGACCCTGGTGGAATTATAATTGAATTAGTAGGAGTTTGAGTTCATTCTTGAACAGAGGGAGGGACTTGGTAGTGTGCAATAGGCCTGGGCAGAGTTTTGATTACGCTAGAGTAATTTAAGAATTCCTTGTTACAATTTGATGTGGAATTACTGCTCATGTAATTAAGAGTAGTTGGGGGGGGGGGGAGAATCCTACCGTGAGTGCACATTTAGCGGACTTGAACGGCTGCTCGTGTTACTGTTTATGTGCTTTTGCATTTAGTGCTATTTTCTTAGCGCAAAATATATCCTTACATCCATTTTGGATGTGAGGATGCATAGTGTGCTAAGAAACTAGCACTAAATGTTGGGAGTAAGCTCGGGGAAAATCCTACCCCAAGTGCACCTTTAGCAAGCGTGATCACTATTCATATTTAATTGATTTTACAGATATATCTTAGCGCAAAATGCATTCTCGTGTCTATTTTGGTTGCAATGGGAAATTTTTGCTCTAAGAAAATAGTGCTAAATGCAGAATTACTTTTTTCGCATAATTATGTGTCATCTTGCAGAAATTGTGGGCAATTCCCCATGGTTATGCCACATGGAATTCCATGAGAGACGCCTACCCCTAGTGTGTAAGGATGGTGGGAGGGAATTCCGAGTCTAGTCGCACTATCTGAGAAGCATTGGGCTACTGTGTGCACTTTTCTGAAAGCAGAAGGTCCTATGAGGAGCATTTCAGCGGTCGAAAGAGAGCACTGGCCTCCTGACAAGGTCAACTTTTAAGTTGGATCACAAAGAGTGGCTGAGTGGAGAACCTTGTGTGTGGTGCATGCTGTCTAGTATGTGGATCTTGCATCAAGAGGGAGGCACTGAAACATAAGCAGAAGAGGTGAGATATAATCAAATTTACTATTTCTATTTCAAAGGGAAAGCAGGGGCATTAGGTAGGCCAATCAAAAGCAAATTGCAATATTCTGTTATAGTCAAAACCAGGGACTGGACGGATGTATTATGATCTTGATTTAGGATGAGCAGAAGGATTCCCTACAAAAGTTTTTATTGGAACCATGCACTTGCAGCCATGGCTTTGATGGGAGACTGAGGTTTAAGCAGTTTATACAGAATCATACTCATGGATTTTGCTTTATAGTAGATTTGTAGTCAATAATATTACGGGAAACAATCAAGGATTGAGAGGGTGTATTAGAATGTGGAAGAAAAATAAGGAGAAACTCAGTCTGGTGGTAATTCACTCTTTCTAATTCTTTAGTGTTAAGGTTAAGAACCAGGCATCATCAGGATTAGAAAATCTTAAGGTAGAGCAGTTTATCAACGGCATATTGGGGATAGTCCAGAGTTTTTAGGTCTCGCCTAGGCAGTGCTGCCTCTGAGAGACATGCTGTATTCAGGATATGGGCTTTAAAAGCTCC
Organism: Triturus cristatus; assembly: GCF_964204655.1. NCBI lineage: Eukaryota > Metazoa > Chordata > Amphibia > Caudata > Salamandridae > Triturus > Triturus cristatus. Next base: position 1,015,496,134 of record NC_140581.1, read on the forward strand.
ACCCATTTTCAAGGCCTTCCTCTGTTACATGTGTTGTTACTCAGAGCTTGTGAGCACTATTTCTTTAAGTTGGAGCACTCGTGACCAGCACCCGTAGTTTACAGAGCTCTGTTGTCAACAGGGCTGTAAATCTTGCTCTTATCTTGCCACATTTGCTGTACATTCAAAGGCCGAGGTCTGTTTTGGCTGCAACTGCCTCCTCCTCCTGCTTTTGAAAACATAGCCTGGCGTCACGGTTCCTGCCTTTCTATGGCTGCTGCTGCCTTCGTCTCAGAGCTCAACAAGCATTTGCAATACAATAGGTCTCACATTTGCAAGAGTTTGAGCTATTGGCATTGTACATGACAATGCCTTTTATTTATGCGTTTTTAAAACCTGCAATCGGCGTGCTAACACGCACTTTGTACTTATAGTTGTTGCTTACGAGAAGCAAGGCTGGCAGAAACTGCACCTCTTTTACTGCCAGCCTTGCTTCTCGTAAGCAAGGACTATAAGTTCAAAGTGCTTGTTTACGTACCACTTGCAGGTTTTCAAATCACATGAATAAAAGGCATTGACAGTTACATTGCCAATAGCTCAAACTCCCACAAATGTGAGACCTATTGCATTGCAAATGCTTGTTGAATAAGGTTCTGAGAGGTATTATGTAAGTCCAATTAGAAGCAAACCAATTAAGGACAGTGCCATCTATGCCCATATGCTCTCATGCATTAACCATATGGGGAAAGTTTGCACACTCCTTAAGTGTATCATTATTTACTGTATCAAAGGCAGCTGATAAAGACAAACTGAAGGCATAAGTTACGTGTTTCAAGGATGCACCGGCCAACTGAAGCAAGGCAGTTTCTGTGCGGCAACCCTATCTGAATCCAGATTGTAGGCCATCAACAAGGTCATTTTCTGTAATATATGTCTAATGTAACCCAACTTTTGATAATATTTACTAGAGGAACAAAATTCCTAACACCAGTCAGCAGTTGTAATGATCTCCGAAACCAGTAGAGGGTTTCTTCAGTCAGGGATGGATTTGCAAATGTTTAGGCATCCCGGGAACACCAGTTGAGCTGGGGAAGGCTTCACTGGTCTGGACAAATAGGACAATAGCTGATGTGTCACATCTTAGCAATATTAGCTGGACTCAGGCAGGTAAAGTGATTGGGGGGATTTCTTCAAAATGATGCCAATTTGCATTCAATTTCCAGACTAACACCCCTATGCATCAAGCCAAAATCCAGTCGGTAAAATACCGAATCGGTAATAGCTCCCGGTATTGTGTTAAAAATACCCAATCCCAATGCATCAACCCAAAACCCGAGCAAATAACGAATCGCTAAATAAATAACCTCGAACATACCGAATCGCTAATACCCAAAATGCTAATTTACCGAATCGCTAAATACCGAATTCGCAATTACCGAAATCACTATTAGCTCCCGGAAATTGCCAATAGCAAATAACGATTCGCACCCCAATGCAACAAAACTCGCTAATAACGAAAATCCCAAAAATCGCTATTTTGCCAGAGCTAAATAAGGGGAATCAAAACCTGGAGGTAAAGTCACAAAAAAAAAAAAAAATAAATAAAAAAAAAAACCTACATGTGCAAATGATTGAGGCAATCACTAAACCCTTAAATTTGGCCCAGGAGACCCTGTTGGCTCCCCCAAAATGGCTGCCCTCTACGTGCTTGCAAGGAGGATGCGGATCAATGCAGCAGGACAGCGCAGGAGAAGGGTCCAGGAGCGAGTGTTCAGACTGCGCATAACCCTGCTCGGCCAGAATGAGGACAAGGTGTACCAGAAATATCGCCTCAATCGCGCTATGATCATGCGCCTGATTGCAGACCTGGAACCATTACTGCAGCACCAGACCCACCGGACAAATGCAATCCCTGCGCACGTTCAGGTACTATGCAGCCTGCACCTACTGGCCTCAGGGAGTTTCCAGGGGGTAATTGCGGTTGCCGGAGGTGTTTCGCAAAGCGCACTGTCACGCTTCTTCCAAAAATTCCTAGATGCCATGCTGACAATGCTCCACAGACACATCAGCTTCCCCACAACCCCACAGCAGTTGGACCGCACCAAACAGGCATTCTACCAGGTGGCACAATTTCCACATGTGATTGGATGCATCGACTGCACGCATATCCCCATATGCCCTCCGTCAGCAAATGAGTACCTTTTCAGGAACCGCAAGTCATACCACTCGATCAACGTGCAGGTTGTGTGCGATGCCAACAACATCATAACGGACCTAGTGGCACAATTCCCAGGGAGCACACACGACTCATACATCTTCCGCAACAGTGGAATGCACAGGCGACTACTCAATGGCGAATTTGGAGAGGGACTCCTGTTAGGTAAGTAGAACTACGCTTCCCCACACCAACACCACACATGTATGTACATCACCAATGCTAAGTCTATGCTTCTATCTTCTAGGTGACAGTGCTTACGCCCTGCGGGAATACATACTAACCCCATACCTAAATCCAGCAACCCCGCAGGAACATCGCTACAACGCTGCACACATCAGCACGAGGAATGTGATAGAGCGGACTTTTGGGATTCTCAAGAGCCGCTTCCGTATCCTCCACAAGACTGGCGGCGCAATGCTATACCAACCAGACACATGCTGTCGAATAATTGCTGTATGTGCAATGCTGCACAACATTGCCACCAGAAGGGGGATACCCATGGAGGTGGACAGGGATGACGACCCCCAGGCTGACCAACCACCCGCCCAACGACGACCGGCACACATCCCAAACACAGCAGAGGGCCATAGGAGGCGGACAGACATAACGCAAAATCATTTTTGACCCTGGGTAAAATGAGACATTACAAGTTGGTGTTGGGTGCAACTGTTTAATGCACAGTAGCACTGAGGATTGTGCAACAGAACTAGCATTGTGAATCATGCTCCGATTGCATAAATGTAAATAAAAGGTTCCTTAAAGTCAGGCCTGTGCAAACAGAATAATTGGATGGCCATGGTTGCTCCACCATGGACCTGCAGCATGTCCAAATTTCTAGTGGCGCTTGCCACGTACACCAAGCCTCCGCTCAGGTGCATCCAAACCCTCACCACGGCCTGTCCCCGTGGAGGCACGCGAACTTCGGCGCCTGGTGCTGGCCTCTGCCAGTGACACGCTGCTGACACTGGAGGCAGCCTCACTGGTGTCATCCCCTCCCAATGCTGCAGCACTGCATGTGCTGCTCTGAAGTTGTTCCACAGCAGTGGTGATGTGTCCCAGTGACTTGGCAACATCACCGCAGAAGTGCCCAAGGTCCACCTGCAGGGAGACTGTGCGGCGTGCCAACACAGCGGTGCAGTTGCTGTGCCGTTGTATGGCCTTGGTAGCGGCGGCAGAACGCAACATTAGCTGCCGGTTACTCCTCCTCTGGGACTCATGGCCCTCCCTGATGGCACGGGTGAGCTCACGTACCTCATTAGCCAAATAGGTATTACCGAACTCGCTATTTGCTAGTGGGGCCGTTTGCGTGCCCCGCTATTAAGGAATCGGTAAATTTAGCGATTTTTAAGGAATCGCTAAATTTAACCGAATCTGTTGATGCATGCCAATTACCGATTCCTTAATGGCGATTCCTTATTTTTCGCTATTAAGGAATCGGTATTAGTTTGGTTGATGCATATGCCCCAAAGTTCATACGTTTCTTAAAGTTCTGTAGATAAGAAAGGGATAGTTCAATTGATTTCACTTTTTCATAGAAAAAAATAGCAAATTCTTCTGATTTTGCTACTGAATCATCAAAAGTATAAGAACCAACATAATTATTAGATGTTTTGACTACTTCAGAGTTCTTTCTACTCATTCTTATCAGAATCAATAAGGGATTTAATGTGGCTAGCCTAAGCTTTGAATATATGGCTTTGATAGAGTTTCCTGGAGACTCTGAGGTGAAAGAGGAAGGAGAATGCTTACAATTATTTTCAAATGATCTTAGTAATTTTCTTTCATCATAGAGTTTTCTAGAAAACCAGAAGAAGGGTTTAGAGTTTTTTATTACAGTTTTGAGATGAAACACTTCTTCGAGGACGTCAAATATACATTTCTTGAGGTTTGTGGGGCATTCATTGACATCTTGGTTGGGATTGATGGGGAACAGTAGAAGCTTTTAGTGCCAAAGGATTGATATCAATGTGTTTCATATTCCAAAAAAAGGACTCAGATTCTGAAAACTGTCACGGAACACAGCACAGCCCCCGAAGAGTCTGCGCTGCGTGTGTTGCATGACAGGGAGAGAGCAGGGGAGTGCCATATTCACAGAGATATGGCTCTCTTACACTCTCCCTAGTGCAGATACTGATTTCACCTGCTGGGTGCCAGGCACACACCTTAGCACCATAGTGCTAGGGTGTGTGCTAGAGTCTACCATAGCTTTTGTACAAAATACTAAGCCTTTCCTACTTTGCATGTTTGCTGCACAGTGCAGAACGCATGCAAAGTTGGAAAATAAAGGAGAAATAAGCAAAAAAATATTTGAACACCTGCTTTACAGCTGCGTTAAATTTTGGAGTTAAACTCTGTCTGCTAATGTTAGTATATAGGATTTAGCATCAAAAAGCATGGGTGGTTGCATGTGAACACCTATGTACCACCAATGTAGCTCACCTTAGACTCAAAGTAGTACAAAGCAGCAAGTCACACTGCTTTGAGTTACTGTTCCATACACAGCAACACTAATACCAATTAGAACTGGTTTGTTACTCTCCAAATAGGTTTAGTGTTGGGTTAGCGTTACAAAAGTAAGGCTTACCCAAAGCTAACCTTTGTGAATCTGGGCCAAGGTGTTTTGTTTTCACCAAATGTTCTTCTATGATTAAATCTAAGAGAAAAAGGAACCTGGAAGAGGTCAGACCAATCTACGAGTATTGAGTCTTCAAAGGTTAGCAGATTGCTCTTGGAGATTATTACAAGATAGTGCCTTCGTTATGAGAAGGTTTAAGCAGTGTTGGGCAAGATCATAGTGGAAAATAAGCTGGACGAGAGTATTTGCAGAATTCTCCCTGGAGTTAAAACATTGAAGATCTAGATCTCCTGGATTCTACAATTTTTGCAGAAATTTTGACTTGCAGATTCAGTTTTATAAATATGTCAACTTTCGCATTGCCGAGGCAGCTCATGTAGTCTGGTGGTTCAGCTTCCATATGAAAATAATGATGTGACTATATTAATTGTGATCTTTTCAATGTACACTGTATGATTTTCAAAATAGCATCACTATTGCTGTATTTTTACCTTGACTGGATATGTTTACTTTATTGCTATGAGACACATTATTTGTACTAGGAAGCTGATATGTTAGTGGTGGGAACATAATCACATGCACCTTGACCCCCTGATGCCATCACATGAAATGAGGTAACAGGATATTTGACTCCAGTTACTTCACCCTGATAACATTCAGATCAATTTATCTAGATAAATGAATAACTTTGTAAAGATCAGAAAAAGAACGGGCAAGGGAGTTACAAGCAGAAGCATACAGGTTGCCTTTCTAACCTGTTCTCCAGCTGACAATCCTTTCATCAGTCACTGGCTTCAGAATGTCTTCTGATAGGTTCATCTATGTTTTCTCCCAAGGACTGTGGTGCCCAGAAATGCATGCATGCATCATCTTCAGGGCAGGACTGGCCGTAGCAGGCACTGGGCGTTTTCCTGATGGGCCGGAAGGGTGGGGGCAGGATTTGGACCCCTGGGGTCCGGTTTTGCTACTGGGGCAGTTTTGCAGCAATATTGCAATATCTGCCCCCGTAACAAAAGCAGCAGCAGTGCAAGTGGAGTAGTGCATCTCACTCGCAGCCCCCTCCCCCGGGGTGGTCGAGCTGATTGCCAGGTCCGGCATGATCATCTTTCCTATGAGTACCTTTTATTCACTACCAGAGCTTAATTTGAGCCCGTAGTTGCAGGTGGGGTTCAGCAGCACTCATCATCCGGGACTGACACTCATTTTTCTTTTGTAGACTTTGGTTCAGTGCAAGAGAGAAAAAAACACAAAAGGAGGAAAGATGGACGAACAGAATGAAGGAAAACACTGTGACTAATGGGTAATGCAGGGATGAAAAAGGCCCTGCAAGATAAGGGGGCAGAAGTGTCTGGTGGTGTTGAAATCAAGGTAAAGCAGCCTTGTTTTTGGTAACCTCAAGTTCGATAGAAAATACTGTGGATTTCTGAGAAAATGTTTGGGCCCCTGCACATATTCTTTTGCAAAGAAAGCACTGCTCAAAAGTAGTGTATTTGAAACTTAAGAGAATCACAAGCATAGTGAGTGTTGTTGGAGCAGAAGACACTCTGTAAATGCTTTATTAATATTTGTAATCTGTATTTATTTGCAGGTGTATTGTTGAGTAAATACGAGGGTAGCATAAAAAGTAACTAAGATTTTGTGCTGAAACAATGCTTAATTTTTATATCCTTCATTTACAAGCAAAGGATCTTTTTTGCCATAAACAGGGGTAAATGAAATGGGTCACCATATTTAATGGAGTACAAAAAGGAACACCTATACCAGCTGTTTTGATTAATCCTCCTAACTGACTGATGACCCACCTTTCACAGGACAGAAACGTCCTTCTAAACTAGGCCTGGACTGCTCATGCAGTTTGCGGAATTTGGGCACTTTGCGCTCGGCAGCGGAGCGCGGAGTTCCTGAATGTTACCTTCCGGGAACGAAGCGGAGGTTTTTTTTTCATTTACGCTATCAATATTTGTTTTGACACTTGCTCACAAGCATGATATTCTCGGGCCACTAGCGAGTGCGCACAAGACTTTGTGCCAGCTCGCATGGCATCTGGCCGCAACGGCACAAATGTAGTGCCAATCGTGGTCGCTAATGCACCACTCGAGTAGCTTTTGTGCTCGAGAAGAAGCTAAAGAGGTTTTTTGAGTGGATTTCCTTCTCCAACAGACCATTGGAGTTGTGTGAGAAGCCTTTTGTTTTACTTTGTTTTCCAACAGGAAGAATGTGCCCCAGAGACTCCAACTTCCTGTTCCTGTCCGGCAGGCTCCTCCCCTTGCTTTGTCCATTTACTGGTCCCTTTTCATTTGGATTTGGAGCTGGAAGGATCACTCTCCTTGTCTAATGCATATATACTATTGGATTTAAGGACTTTGCATTTGAGATCTAAGTCTTCTTGGTCCACCCCTCATGAAGCTTACCTTCCTTCTGTTCTCCTTGACTGTACAATACCGTTTCTGTTTTACAATCCGCAGGCCTTCTCTTCTCCTACACAAACAAAAGGCGATTGCTGAGCTTAACACTCCTGCTTACTCATCGGACCAGTCCAGACAGGCACCCAAGAGTGATGGACATTCCAGAGGAGAATGTAGATACACCCACCAATTTTGCAATACAGTATCATTTTTCTTTTAACTATCATATTTTTAGAACTGGGTGGGGTCGCTCCTCCATAAATAGATTTTTTCAGACCTAGAAGACAGAACATTTAGATATCTGATAACTTGGGTCTCTGGGGCAGAATGACTGTTTGCAATGCATTTAACTGTACTGTGTCATACTAATTTCTTTGTTTCCTTCCATAACTGATTTATGATGAAGATGTGCTGCTCATCGCCCAGATGAAAAGTGTCCTTGTGTAGTTTTTGTCTTGGTCACACCTTTTCCCAAATCCCCTTTCCCATCCATACCCTTTCCCATCCACCCACTTCCTCCTGGCTATGTCATTTATTGAGGTGTGATTTAATTTACACCATCACTGGACCACACACTTGATGGGGTGGATGTGGTCATACCAACACCAACTCACTGCAGGATCTTCTATTATTTAAGCAATAGCCATCACTAGCCCCATTTATCAATCCACACATAAAAGTGATCCATATTTTTGATATAGAAGAACATCAGTCACCAGTCAATCAATCAATCATTGGCATTTATAAAGCGCGCTACTCACCCGTAAGGGTCTCAAGGCGCTGGGGGGGAGGGGGTTATTGCTCGTACAGCCAGGTCTTGAGCTGCCTTCTGAAGGAGAGGTGGTCCTGTGTTAAGCGGAGATGGCTGTGGAGAGAGTTCCAGGTCTTCGCTGCGAGGTAGGAAAAGGATTTGCCTCCGGCGGTGGCTTTGCGGATGCGGGGGACGGCTGCCAGGGCTTGTCCGGTCGATCGCAGGGTGCGGGTGGGTATGTAGGGTTCGCGTTTGTTGTGGTGAAGCTGTTGTAGATGTCGGTGATTTTGAGGTGGAAGAAGGCTGCGAGGGAGTCGCAGAGGTCTTGTGAGGGGGTGATGGCGTTGTTTTCAGCGTCGGGGTTGGAGAGTTCTCTGACGATGCCGAAAAGTTCTTTGCTGTTGTGGGAGTTGTTGTCAAGTCTGTCCTTGAAGGAAGATTTTCTTGCGGCGCGGAGGAGTTGGTGGTGTTTCCGGGTGGCGTTTTTGAGGGCTGACATGTTCTTGTCGGTCTGGTCGAGGCGCCAGGTTTTCTCGAAGGTGCGGCATCGTTTTTTGGAGTCCTTGAGGGTGGAGTTAAACCAGGAGCTTCTTTTGTGGTTGGCTCCGTTCGCTCGGGTCTTCAGGGGAGCCAGGATGTTGGCGCAGTCGGAGATCCAGCTTGTGAGGTTGTTGGCTGCTTCGTTGGGGTCTGAGGTGCTGGTGGGCAGGTTCTGGGAGAGAGCTGATGTGAGTTGGTCGGCGGTGATTCGGTTCCATTGTCTTCTCGGAGGTTATTGAGCGTGGTGGTGGGTTGTGGTTTTCCTGTAGCTGAAGTGGACGCAGCTGTGGTCCGTCCAGGAGAGTTGTGTGGTGTGGTTGAAGAAGATGTGTTTGCTGGAGGAGAAGATGGGGTCGAGCGTGTGTCCGGCGTAGTGGGTGGGGGTGTTGACCAGTTGCTTGAGTCCGAGGTTGGAGAGGTTGTCCAGTAGGGTGGTGGTGTTGTTGTCGTTGTAGTTCTCCAGGTGGAAGTTGAGGTCTCCCAGGAGGATGTAGTCGGCGGAGGGGAGGGCGTGTGGGCTGACGAAGTCTGCGATGTCTTCGCTGAAATTGGTGCGTGGTCCGGGGGGGTCTGTAGATGAGGGTTCCTCTGAGGGTGGTTTTGGGGTCGCTGTGGATTTGGAAGTGGAAGTGTTCAGCGTCGGAGAGTGTGTGGTCGGTGTTGGTTGTGATGCGGATGGAGCTCTTGTGGACGATGGCGATGCCGCCTCCGGTGCGGTTGGTGCGGTCTTTCCTGATGATTTTGTATCCGTCAGGGATGGCTATGGCGATGTCGGGTGCCGAGGAGGGGTTCATCCAGGTCTCAGTGAGGAAGGCGATGTCCGGGGCTGTTGAGTCGATGAGGTTCCACAGTTCGATGGCGTGTCTGTGGACGGATCGCGTGTTGATCAGGATGCACTCGAGGTTGTGTCCGGGGGTGTTGTTCTTGTGGGGTGCGTTGGGGGTCCGTAGGCAGGTGAATCGGCAGTTGCGGCAGGTAAAAGGACCGTGGGTGTGTCTCGGGGTGGTGCGGCAGCAGCCCGGCACTCTGCCGGGGTTGAGTTTGGTCAGGGCGGCAGTGTCGTAGGTCAGGCGTGGGAGGTGTGGGTCGCGGGGGCCAGGGGTCATGGCGCTGGGCACGGTCCAGGCGCGGACGGGCGCAGACAGGCTTGCCTTATGCGCGCCTTCGGCGCGCCAGCAGCGCGCCCGCTGCGCATGTCCGCTGTGCGGTCTCGCAGTGGCCGCCATATATGGGGTAGCCAGTGAGGAGGGGTCAGCTGGGAGGCGGGCGGCGGGAGGGTAGGCGGGGGAAAAAACGGCAGGAAAAGCGGCGAGGGCAAAAAAGCGAAAAAAGACGAGAAGCGAGAGAAACGAAGCAAAAGGGGAACCGGGCACTAAAAGGGGGGCACAACAACAACAACCGGGCACTCTGGGGGGCATGCACTCGGGAAACAAGGAAAAAAAGGGGGCAGCACTCACAACAACAGCCGGGCACGCACTCGGGGAACAAGGAAAAAAGGGAGCAGCAGTCAGAATCACACAGAATCGCACAAAAGGAGGCAGGCAAGCACTGGTGGCGCTGCGGGGGCAGGGGAGCGACCTACCCTAAGGTCAAGGGTCGCTACCTCTGTCTCGCAGCGGCCGCCATATATGGGGTAGCCGGGGAGGAGGGGTCAGCTGGGAGGCGGGCGGCGGGAGGGTAGGTGGGGGAAAAAATGGCGGGAAAAGCGGCGAGGGCAAAAAAGCGAAAAAAGACGAGAAGCGAGGGAAACGAAGCAAAAGGGGAACCGGGCACTAAAAGGGGGGCACAACAACAACCGGGCACTCTGGGGGGCACGCACTCGGTAAACAAGGAAGAAAAAGGGGCAGCACTCACAACAACAGCCGGGCACGCACTCTGGAAAAAGGAAAAAAGGGAGCAGCGGTCAGAATCACACAGAATCGCACAAAAGGAGGCAGGCAAGCACTGGTGGCGCTGCGGGGGCAGGGGAGCGACCTACCCTAAGGTCAAGGGTCGCTACCTCTGTCTCGCAGCAGCCACCATATATGGGGTAGCCGGGGAGGAGGGGTCAGCTGCGAGGCGGGCGGCGGGAGGGTAGGCGGAGGAAAAAACGGCGGGAAAAGCGGCGAGGGCAAAAAAGCGAAAAAAGACGAGAAGCGAGAGAAACGAAGCAAAAGGGGAACCGGGCACTAACCTTGTGTTGCGTAGATGCTTAACCTTGTCCACTCCAAACTTTGAGTTCACTTTTCATGACTCAAGGATTTTATAACTTTATTTTTAATTAAATACTAGCTCCTCATTGCTCAGCAGATGCTACTATTGCATGTTATTTTATCACTATCAGGTATTCTTTGTTTTGTCATGTAGTAGTCTAGTCTCAATTCTTTGTAAAGCTATGATATAATTTATAACCCACTAACTCAGTTTTTATTTCCATTTAGTTGGCTGCAATTGATAATCCTTCTGAATAATCATACAGTTGGAGCTCACCTGGGTGGGAATGGTACCTTGTTTGCAAAGTTGTGATGCCATCCCTGCTATTGCTTCATCTATATTCAGGTACGAGAAATATGGAGTGAAGTGAACTAGTTAAGTTAGTATGTAAGCAGCTAACTGCAGATGAAGATAAGTAGTCATTTATCTAGGTTGTTGTAGGCAAAACGGGTCATGACAGCATTCCCCTAATAGTCCAGATAGTTACAGAAGGCAAAAAGACACGGGTATATAACTAATTATAACTAACCGGTATACACTTTTATAAAAAGATTTACAAAACAGGCTGCCCAAAAAGGCAGCAGTGCAAACTAAAAGTAAAACACAGATAAAATACTTCCAGTATAAAGTGTGGAAAATTATCTTCCCCTTTAATATTTTACAAATAAACCCACCCTCTCCACCAAAAAGAGACCCATCCCTCTCCCCAATCAAATTGACCCAACACCAACCAATGTCCAACCAAAAGTCCAAGAAACAAACACCAAGTCCCAATTGCCTTTCCACCCTCTCCACCAAAAAATAAATGTAAAAAGGGCTTAAAAGAGGGCATTGTCCATACAGGTCTGGAGCTGGTCCAAGCTCTGTTCTGTGCTCCCAAGCGACTTTCAAAGCAGTCAAGCTGCTGCAGGACGCAAAGCTGAAATTGCCTGTCTGAGTGGGTGGGGGTAGAAGCAGTGGAAGTCAGGGCCCATGAAGGCTGGCTGTGGTGCCAGGAATGTATTGGCTGGGAGGCTGGGGCTGGCTTGTTGAACTGGGTCCCGAGTCAGAGGCAGCTACTTCCGCCTCTTTATCCTCCAGGGCACCAGCCACTGGTCTTCGGACTGAATGGTCTCCAGCGTCTGCTGCTGCAGCCAGGCTGCTATCCCCTGCCTGGTGGAAGGTGCTGGTGGGCCAGCAGGAGTAGCTATATTGAGAAAAACAAAATAAAAAAAGGCAAATTGTAAACAATGGTCCATGCAAACACTTGGTTAAAATTGAGTAGTGGGTGGCACAGTAGCAGTACATTGCTGGTCCTCTAGGGCCATTGGAATTTGACATGATTATGATTAGGAGAGTCACAGGGCCCAATTTTATTTTTTACCTGCACATGCTTCACATAAAAAGCACTGACTGTCAGGCAGAAAAGAATTAAGGCAGAATAAAACCAGATTAACATAACAGTGATTTAATTTGTTTTCTTTTAAAGGATTTTCTAGCAACTTTACAGACACTTTCAGTGGAAAAATAAAAATAAATTACCTCTCTATAATGAGTAAGGCATTATGCACTACGGAGTACATGTTCAAAGTGTTAAATTAACAGAGGTTTGCTAGCCAGAGTGTCGGGTACTTTCCTAGTGTCTGGAGCTGGTGAAGCTATAGTTGACAATTATCTATCTTTACTTCTAATGGCCCTTCTCTTCTCCAAATGCCTTTCACTTTCTACTCTTACTCCGAAGAGGCAGATGAAAAATAAGTAAGATACTACGTCACATATGTCACCTATAAAATGCAGATATTATTACCCTGTCTGCCATAAGTAAACGGTGGGGAAAACAATGCACTGCACTACAGTGAAAGGAATGGGCTATTTAGATTGTATTTAGCACATTCATCACAGTATTTCTTATGCCAAACTTAAAATCAAATCAGGCACTTAGTCCCACTTTACTCACTGGCCTCGCCCACCACCACAAATTATTTCCACCAAATTAATTCGCTGGACAGTAAGGAACGGAAGCTTGACTTACTCTATTGCAGGGTAAGGTAGAGGGATTAGGTGGATAGGTAGATCTTTTGCTATAGAATAGAGGGGTGCCACTGATCATCGATTCGTCATGTGACTAAGCTTTGGCTTATTCAGTCACTGTAATAGATGGAAGTTGAAAGGGAAAAATCTGAACAAGAGTAAAATAAATATGTAATGGGAAACCATGAAATATATTTTGGAATCACTTTACATGGCCATACAAATGTGCCACATGCCAAGCCAAGAATGGATTTTTCATTTTTTAAGTAGGCTGGGACAGAAGAACTTAGGAAAGAATAAAGGAGTGAAGTACTAAGAGGTGACTTTGAACCATAGCTTTGATAACCAAAAAGCAAAGTAAGCGAAGTAGGTGAGCAGCATGCACCTCTCCAGAAGAGCTCCCTTGTTTATTTATCTAAGCAATTATTCAATCATCCTTTTATTCTTCTATATTCAACCATAGCCACCATGAGTTAAGCTTGACTTTCTTTTATCCAGTCTTTAACCAAACTTTCCAATCCATTATCCATCTATTCAGTATCCAGACTTTATTTCAATCATCCTTTCAGGCATCCATTTATTTACCCAATACTTTCCAACAAATCTTTTCAGCCACCAATGCATTATTCCCTTTAACTCATATACCATTTCACCCATCCTTTCTTTTAACCTTCTGTTCATTCGCGTTTCCATCAAGCCATCATTTTTAGCGTTCATTATGTGAGCTTTTGCTGAGTTGCAGATAGAAGAGACCATAACCCAATCACCACTGTATCTGGGAAAGCAGGGATTCACGATCACAAGTCACAATAACACCCTTGTACCAGGCGAGTATGATAGTAATTGTCAATAAGCAAGCAATGTGATTTACCACTGCCCGTCCCTGCTGCCGCTTCTCCCCCTCCAACTGAATCTCCTACTCCTCCTGCAGTGACACTTGAGACAGCAGCACTGTGTGTCTGAAAAAAATACATTATACATTTTTTAGATGCCAGATATGCCTCTCCTTAGTTTTTTTAATCAAACACATACAACCGCAATACATCATTACAGTTCGGTTAGCACTACAGTATCTTCTATCAAAAATATCACTCTGGGCATTTTGTTGGTTCACAATGTTAGAAAAGCCAGGTAGTCAAGCCAACCAAAGTGTTTTGTAATGGAGGGGCACAGTTATAGCCTATGGTGATAATGATGACTCTGAGTCATTGAAGCACAATGGAGGTGTGGAATAATAATGGTCAATTAAAGACATATGGTGTTGTTTGGCAAATGCAATGGGACCTCATACTTTCCAGCTATGCTGCATTGTCATGAGAACTGCTGGTATTCTGTATAAGTGAATTACACAGCACAACATTAGGTGCTGGGGAGCGGGTGGTCGTTGACCATGGCCACTCTCTTGTTAACTGTTTGGGCATGAGCAAGAAAAAGAAAGCCTTCTCAACAAACATACATGGTGAATATTATTTATAATGCTAGTTTACTTGGGCCTGCAATCTTCACTGTAGACAGTAGAGTACCAAAAATCTGTTCTTAGTCTTACAGTATCACAAGATATATAGGGAAGAGTGAAAGATTACCAACAAAGCAGAAGAAAACTACAGACTAGTACAGACTGGAGAAAGTCAGCTACCAAAAAAAAACCATGAAAAAAGGAAAAAATAATAATGCACGGATAACAGGAATTAAACAAAAATTGGATAGGGAGTTGGAAAAAAGGAGGCAGTATAAAACAAATAAATAATGCAAATTTTAAAGTAGTTTAATAGTGGCCATAGGTAAAAGTTAGGGAAATATTAATAATAAATAATTGGACTTACAAAACTGAGCAGAGTCAATAGCAGTGGAGCAGGTGGATGGCGCCTCCTCCCCAGCTCTTTCACTTCTGTGCTACCCTCTTCTTGCCCGTGGATGCTGCTGTAAGAAATATAGAAGATACAAAAATAGATTAGTGGTATGGATGCTGCTGTAAGAAATAAAGAAGATAAAAAAATAGATTAGTGGTACAGTTAATCTTCACAAAATTATTATGACAGGCAAAGGAAGTAACATTGTACTTCTCTACTTAAGATTGCCTATAGTACTAGTATTGACAATCATTGAATGACCATACTAATCCTAAAATCCCTATTCCAAGTTTCCTTAACAAAAACTACATTTGGAACTATGCATTGCAATAAATGATCTTTGATTCTTTTCTCATTTCTCAATCCCCTTGATGGACCAACTCAGTCTTCCTTTTTTGCAATCCATAGATGTATACTTGTACTACACATCACTGTGAAATTGCTTGGGACTGTACAAGGTACATAAAGAAAGTCACAGAGATTGCTAACTCACTGATATCACTAATTCACTATGGTGACAGGAGGACAGAGTCTGCAATGGCTTCTTAAATAATCCGCCAAAGCGAGTGGGACGAGTACAATTAGGTAGCACAGAGTACTTGCTTAGTTATAACTGGATTACATAATAATATTCTTAACATAAAATAAATGTAACTTACCTCTGAGTGTCAGCAGCATGCCATTTAGATTTTTGTTTTTAGCATTGTTGAACATATACACATAAAAAAATTAATACTCACGGAGCCCCGCCATCTCGACACCTTGCCGGTTGAGCATGTCCTTCTCCCGGTTTAGGACATCAACTCAGCGGTGTGTCAGCTGCTGGGTGGTATGCTGGACTTGGTTGGTGTACTACATATACCTGCTCATGCTCCCCCAATGCAGCCAACACTCCCACAGAGGGTACCCACTGCCAGGCCTGCTGCCAGCATGGAAGGAAGGTGGCAATGCACCACAAAAATACTAGTACTGCCACCTCCACCTCACAAAAGATTGCACAGAGCTGCACCCCTTGGAGGCACTGCTGTCCACAGGGTAGGCGGCTACTGCTGCTCGCAGTTCACGGGGACATGGCGCTGCCGCTCCTCTGTTCGCCCTGTTCTGACATGGAGCTGTGTGGGAGAAAAAAAGAAAAACAGGGATGGGAAGGACGGAAGGAAGGAAAGAAGGAAGGCAGGGAGGGAGGGAGGGAGGGAGAGAAGGAGGATGGAAGGAAGGAAGGAAGGAAGGAAGGAAGGAAGGAAGGAAGGAAGGAAGGAAGGAAGGAAGGAAGGAAGGAAGGAAGGAAGAAAGGAAGGAAGGAAGGGAGGGAGGGAGGGAGGGAGGGAGGAAGGAAGAAAGGAAGGAAGGAAGGAAGGAAGGAAGGAAGGAAGGAAGGAAGGAAGGAAGGAAGGAAGGAAATGAAATAAAATACAAATAAGGAAGTAAGGGAAAAATAAAAGTACAAAAATTCATGAAAAACTATGGAAAAAATGAAAAAACATAAAATATTCAGACACAAAAACACACACTAATACAATAAGTAATAAAAATGAGGGTTAGATTAATTGTGAAGGCAAGGGATTGAAAAGATTAAGAAGGGATTCAAAAAAAGGCTCAGCACCATGAACAGAGTAAGAAAACAAGATAGCTGCATCCATGCGTACCATGTGGTGCCCTTTGAGTGAGATTTGCAATGCAAGGACGTACTTGGCATTGCATTTGACATAAAAACTCAACGTGAACAGGCATGCCTGGAAACTGTGCCCACCTGTGGAATTCTGCATAGCGTGGCAGAGTTTTTTTACCACTC
Source organism: Triturus cristatus (assembly GCF_964204655.1). Classification (NCBI taxonomy): domain Eukaryota; kingdom Metazoa; phylum Chordata; class Amphibia; order Caudata; family Salamandridae; genus Triturus; species Triturus cristatus. The sequence continues at coordinate 1,015,512,447 of NC_140581.1, forward strand.
CGTGGAGTTCCTCATAGACTTACTCCACAAACTCTGCCCAGGCCTACTCTAAACCAATGAAATGACAGCACATATATAGGACCAAATCCAGTGCCTCTTTAGATTGTTCCTTAATTTGGCACACCTAGGTGCCAATTACGATCCGGCAAAAAAATTCCCCATACGACTCGTATCCGGTCTTTTTACCGTACGAATCGTACAAGTGCCGTACAAACTGGCAATCACGATTCGCATGGTACAAAGTCCATACGAACCACATTCGGAATATTTCCCCACATGTCCTCGGGTCGGAAAATGTGTCCGACACGTCCTCGTACGATTTACCGTACAAATGTGAAAAGTGAAGTCCGACCGAGGAATCACGATCCCACCCGTGCGCCCGATCTCACAACCGTATGGTAAAAACACCGTCCGCACCGAACTCCCATTGCAACCATGGAGACATGTCCCCGCATACGCGCCCAACACTCCCCCCAGCACCCATACGTTCCAGTCGCACTCCCCGTTAATGTACACACCCCCCCTGTATGTACACCCGTGTACGTGTCGAACCCCCACCCGTGTATGTACACCCCTGTATGTTCGAGTCGTACCCCCACCCCTGTACGTGTCCTACCCCCGTGTATGTACACCCCAGTACGTTCGAGTCATACCCCCACCCGTGTATGTGTCGTACCCCCGTGTATGTACACCCCTGTACGTTCGAGTCGTACCCCCACCCCTGTACGTGTCGTACTACCGTGCATGTACACCCCTGTACGTTCGAGTCGTACCCCCACCCCTGTACGTGTCCTACCCCCGTGTATGTACACCCCTGTACATTCGCGTCGTACCCCCACACCTGTACGTGTCGTACCACCGTGTATGTACACCCCAGTACGTTTGCGTCGTACCCCCACCCCTGTACGTGTCCTACCCCGTGTATGTACACCCCTGTACGTTCGAGTCGTACCCCCACCCCTGTACGTGTCCTACCCCCGTGTATGTACACCCCAGTACGTTCAAGTCATACCCCCACCCCTGTACGTGTCGTACCCCTGTGTATGTACACCCCAGTACGTTCGAGTCGTACCCCCACCCCTGTACGTGTCCTACCCCCGTGTATGTACACCCCTGTACGTGTCCTACCCCGTGTATGTACACCCCTGTATGTTAGAGTCGTACCCCCACCCGTGTACGTGTCGTACCCCCGTGTATGTACACCCCTGTACGTTAGAGTCATACCCCCACCCCTGTACGTGTCCTACCCCCGTGTATGTACACCCCTGTACGTTCGAGTCGTACCCCCACCCCTGTACGTGTCCTACCCCGTGTATGTACACCCCTGTACGTTCGAGTCGTACCCCCACCCCTGTACGTGTCATACTACCGTGCATGTACACCCCTGTACGTTCGAGTCGTACCCCCACCCCTGTACGTGTCCAACCCCCGTGTATGTACACCCCAGTACGTTCAAGTCATACCCCCACCCCTGTACGTGTCGTACCCCCGTGTATGTACACCCCAGTACGTTCGAGTCGTACCCCCACCCCTGTACGTGTCCTACCCCCGTGTATGTACACCCCTGTACGTGTCCTACCCCCGTGTATGTACACCCCAGTACGTTCGAGTCATACCCCCACCCCTGTACGTGTCCTACCCCCGTGTATGTACACCCCTGTACGTTCGAGTTGTACCCCCACCCCTGTACGTGTCGTACTACCGTGCATGTACACCCCTGTACGTTCGAGTCGTACCCCCACCCCTGTACGTGTCCTACCCCGTGTATGTACACCCCTGTACGTTCGCGTCGTACCCCCACCCCTGTACGTGTCATACCACCGTGTATGTACACCCCAGTACGTTCAAGTCGTACCCCCACCCCTGTAGGTGTCGTACCCCCGTGTATGTACACCCCAGTACGTTCGAGTCATACCCGCACCCGTGTACGTGTCGTACCCCCGTGTATGTACACCCCTGTACGTTAGAGTCGTACCCACACCCCTGTATGTGTCCTATCCCCGTGTATGTACACCCCTGTACGTTCGAGTCGTACCCCCACCCCTGTACGTGTCGTACTACCGTGCATGTACACCCCTGTACGTTCGAGTCGTACCCCCACCCCTGTACATGTCCTACCCCCGTGTATGTACACCCCTGTACGTTAGAGTCGTACCCCCACCCCTGTACGTGTCCTACCCCCATGTATGTACACCCCAGTACGTGTCGTACCCCCCTGTATGTACACCTGTGTACGTCAGAGTCGCACCCCCACCATAACCTCCTAAGTACGGAGCGCACCCCAGGCCCCAACATCACAACCGCATGTACGAGTCGTACCAAGCCACACACAAGGACAGCACCGTACAACCAAATGGCCCATGTACACACCGTACACACGCTAAAAACGCACGTACACAACCAGGACAAAACAAAACAACACAAGAATACACCATTCGAATGGCACAAAGCCACTAAACATGTCCAACAAACACTAAAAAAACACATTCACTGACCTGCAACTGCCAAAAACAAACAGAGGCCCAAAACACCACCACTCCTTATAACACACCCACCCAAACTTCAAACACAGCCACACCCACCAATGGACCAATGAAAAGGGCCCACACACACAAACCATGAGCCTTTGCAACAGACTCACTGCTGCCAGACACCACATACAACCTACAGCACCATACTACAAGCTTCACCACACCTTACACTTGCACACCTTCACACAACCACCTTCACAAACACACCCTCATCACATTCACACACACACACACCTGCACAACCACACCCACACACCCACAACCATCCACACACCCCCCCCACCATCCACACCCACACCCCTCACCATGCCCACTAACAAGAATCCAAAGTTCAGTAACCGAGAGTTGGAGGTCCTTGTCGATGAAATCCTCAGAGTCGAGCCACAGCTCTTTGGAACATTGGTCAGACAGACCAGCATTGCAGAAAAAACAGCCATGTGGCAGACCATCGTCGATGCTGTGAATGCTGTTGCGGACACCAGAAGGACCAGGCATGAATGCCAAGCCAGGTGGTACGATCTGCGGAGGAGGGTCCGAGCCAAGATGCTGGAGGAACACAACCAGGCCAACGCCACTGGAGGAGGGCCCTCCCGCAGACCCGTACACTACCAGCCCTGGGAGGAGAGGGTGATGGCCATACAGCCGGTGGAGGCAGTCGAAGGATTAGGAGGACTCCGAGACCCGGGTGAGTACACAAACAACGAACCTCACATGGGGGGAACGTCATCCACAACCAAAATCACTAACAGGCACGCAACCACCCCAAGCTATCGCATGACTCAACCACACTCCATGAACACGCACATGCCACTGGCGCCATCATGCCCCATGCACCCAGCTGGACAATGTCAAGTCACAGGCCAAAGAAGACACCAACACATGACACGGTAACCCGGATGGTGGGAGGGTGGGCCCCAAAATTCCCATAGTGCAACTCAGAAGCAGACAACAATGCCCTGTGCCCATATGGCCTAGGTCACAGCCATACAAACACTGTGTCCCCACACAGGAAAGACTCGCCAGCAAATGGCGGACGCCTTACATCAACACATGGGGGTGAAGGCACTGTTTTGCACATGACAGCAGCTAATGAACAGCCAACATTGTGAAAGAGTGGCAGCACACACCACCACAGCAGCAGCGCAGAGACAGACACTACACCCAATGGGTGCCTGGAGATCAGAAACAAACTCACATCAACAAGCCAAGGGCCATTCAAAGATCTGCTAACAGTGTGTGCCCAGGAAGCTGGGCTGAGGTGACAGAGGGTGACACACAGAGGGAGGGAGAGGGGGACACAGAGGGAGGGAGAGGGGGACAGAGAGGGAGGGAGACACAGGGACACGGACAGAGGGAGGAGGCTGACACACGGAGGGAGCGAGAGGGGGACAGAGAGGGAGGGAGACACAGGGACACGGACAGAGGGAGGAGGCTGATACACGGAGGGAGGGAGAGGGGGACAGAGAGGGAGGGAGACACAGGGACACGGACAGAGGGAGGAGGCTGACACATGGAGGGAGGGAGAGGGGGACAGAGAGGGAGGGAGACACAGGGACACGGACAGAGGGAGGAGGCTGACACACGGAGGGAGGGAGAGGGGGACAGAGAGGGAGGGAGACACAGGGACACGGACAGAGGGAGGAGGCTGACACACGGAGGGAGGGAGAGGGGGACAGAGAGGGAGGGAGACACAGGGAGACGGACAGAGGGAGGAGGCTGACACACAGAGGGAGGGAGAGGGGGACAGAGAGGGAGGGAGACACAGGGAGACGGACAGAGGGAGGAGGCTGATACACGGAGGGAGGGAGAGGGGGACAGAGAGGGAGGGAGACACAGGGACACGGACAGAGGGAGGAGGCTGACACATGGAGGGAGGGAGAGGGGGACAGAGAGGGAGGGAGACACAGGGACACGGACAGAGGGAGGAGGCTGACACACGGAGGGAGGGAGAGGGGGACAGAGAGGGAGGGAGACACAGGGACACGGACAGAGGGAGGAGGCTGACACACGGAGGGAGGGAGAGGGGGACAGAGAGGGAGGGAGACACAGGGAGACGGACAGAGGGAGGAGGCTGACACACAGAGGGAGGGAGAGGGGGACAGAGAGGGAGGGAGACACAGGGAGACGGACAGAGGGAGGAGGCTGACACACGGAGGGAGGGAGAGGGGGACAGAGAGGGAGGGAGACACAGGGACACGGACAGAGGGAGGAGGCTGATACACGGAGGGAGGGAGAGGGGGACAGAGAGGGAGGGAGACACAGGGACACGGACAGAGGGAGGAGGCTGACACATGGAGGGAGGGAGAGGGGGACAGAGAGGGAGGGAGACACAGGGACACGGACAGAGGGAGGAGGCTGACACACGGAGGGAGGGAGAGGGGGACAGAGAGGGAGGGAGACACAGGGACACGGACAGAGGGAGGAGGCTGACACACGGAGAGAGGGAGAGGGGGACAGAGAGGGAGGGAGACACAGGGAGACGGACAGAGGGAGGAGGCTGACACACAGAGGGAGGGAGAGGGGGACAGAGAGGGAGGGAGACACAGGGAGACGGACAGAGGGAGGAGGCTGATACACGGAGGGAGGGAGAGGGGGACAGAGAGGGAGGGAGACACAGGGACACGGACAGAGGGAGGAGGCTGACACATGGAGGGAGGGAGGGGGGGACAGAGAGGGAGGGAGACACAGGGACACGGACAGAGGGAGGAGGCTGACACACGGAGGGAGGGAGAGGGGGACAGAGAGGGAGGGAGACACAGGGACACGGACAGAGGGAGGAGGCTGACACACGGAGGGAGGGAGAGGGGGACAGAGAGGGAGGGAGACACAGGGAGACGGACAGAGGGAGGAGGCTGACACACAGAGGGAGGGAGAGGGGGACAGAGAGGGAGGGAGACACAGGGAGACGGACAGAGGGAGGAGGCTGACACACGGAGGGAGGGAGAGGGGGACAGAGAGGGAGGGAGACACAGGGACACGGACAGAGGGAGGAGGCTGACACACGGAGGGAGGGAGAGGGGGACAGAGAGGGAGGGAGAGGGGGACAGAGAGGGAGGGAGACACAGGGAGACGGACAGAGGGAGGAGGCTGACACACGGAGGGAGGGAGAGGGGAACAGAGAGGGAGGGAGACCCAGGGACACGGACAGAGGGAGGAGGCTGACACACGGAGGGAGGGAGAGGGGGACAGAGAGGGAGGGAGACACAGGGAGAGCAAATCAGCCGTGTGGTGTGTGGGAATGTCTGCTCGTCAGCAGGTAGACTGCGTGCATGTAGCCAAGGGTGGCCAGTGCCAGAACCCCCCCTCTTCCCCATGGCAAAACACAGGGCCATGTCACAACCTGTTCACGAGCACAACGACAGCTACCTGCATTATATAAGTGTGTGGATCCACTCCATGTGCACATGTACAGTGCTACACGGAAGGCACCAATGCATGGCTCGCCACACCTGCCCACTCCACTGCTGACTGCAGTCACACTTGACGCAGCAAGTAAGACTGTGCCACACATAGTTAAAGGGGCCAAAGTGGTGCCCAAGGGACACACCCATGCACAAGTGCACTGTGAGTGGAATGCAAGATAGATCCTAATTGCAAGAGGAAATGTGCCAACGTTGAAACTGATGAAACATGGATGTTGCATGGACCAAAATTAACATTGTCTCTCTCACACACAGGTCAACGTTGTGGTTCACCCCCCAACACTGGGGGGGAAGACTCACAGGACCCGGATCTGCGGGAGCCCGATCCCACCGGCAGCGACGACTCGCACCACTCTGTGGACGACCCTGACCAACCTGGCACCTCTGGTGTCCAACCACCTGCAGCACCTGCGTCAGGTACAACGGGGCCAACCACCACCCCCACTCCTGCCACATCCCAGGAGACACCCAGGATCCCTGCCCCACCACCACAAAGCAGCCAGGCTGGCCAGGAGGGACACGGTGTCCCGGGCACCCAGGAGGAGGCAGGCAACAACGCCAATGCCACCCCTCAGGAGTCCCGGAGACCCGATGTGCCCACAAGGGCAGGCCAGGTGCAAGTGGGCAGGGGTGGTGGGAGTGGAGGACGGCGGAGGCGCCAGCCTGACCAGTTGGCTGGGGAACCGGTATATTCCCATGTCCGTAACATCCTGGACTCATACCGGCAGGACACCACGGGCATGGCCCAGGTTGTGTCCATCCTCGAGGGGATCAAGACCCAGCAGGCCCAGCAACATGCCTGTCTACTGCAACACCAACGGAGGATGGAGGACAGACAGGCTGAGCAAGTGACGGTGTTCCAGGGGATTCACGAAACACTCCGTCGGATGGCCGACAACATGGGCAACCCTCCCTGTGCCAGAAGGCGTAGAACATCACCACCCACAGGGAGGGATCAGGAGGAGGAGGAAACATCCCATCCCAAACATCGTCACGGCCTGCTTCTGAGGGTCCCCGCAGGAGGCCGGGTCGTCCACGGAAAGGACCATGAGGGTCGGCGCTACATCACCATCTCCCAGGACACCTGGCCTGGCACCTGGCCCACTGGAGCAACAGCATCACAGCATCACGAGACATTCTCTGCCACATGGCCTTGCTGGTCACTGTCTGACCAATGTGGACAAAGACTGTGGCATGGACTCTGAGGATTTCCAATGGCAAGGACACCAACTCCCCTACTGAACTTTGGATTCCAAACTCCCGGAAAGCCCCTCACGTCATACCCCCCCCACCCCCCCACAAAAATAAAAATTCACACCATTAAGAGAAGATGCCTGCTGGTTGCATTATTACCTTACATGTGTCTTGTAAAGTCTAAACATGCCTGAGTTCTCTTTTGACTTCAACCATCCACACCCTGGGGCCTGAGTCTGGCACAGGACACACGGGCCACAGTATATTAGGCAAGACAGACATGGAGCACCATACACACCCGTGATGGGCCCAACCAGCTGAGGGGGTGGCCGCACAACCTTGCTGACAGACACATTGAGTACAGCAACAGTCATGCGCAGAGGTCAGGGATCCAGTCCAGTGTCCTGGGGGGCACCCAGGTATGTGTAGACAGGTGGCAGAACCATGTCCTGCAAGCTTGAGTCCGGTGGATGCAGAGAATGGGGGCCTGGCCAACGTTGGATGCATGGGGATGACACATGTCACAATACCCACACAGTCATGGACATTATGCATAATACACAGTCTCAGCCCACACACACAGCTTGCATCTTGCTACTCGACACATAGACACATAGCCACTATCAGGGGAAACCCTGCCAGACATGCTGGATGCACCGTGGCAACACACCAGCATTGACTGAGAAGAGGCACCTTGGAGGCATAGGGACACCTTTATTAGTCATGTATTCGGGATTGCAGAGGCAACTTGAAGTACACATGAACACCTCATGTGGAGTAACATGTGGGTCCAACACTGGCACCCCGCTTCTGCAGCACAAATGCGTGATAGCCATGGAACTGGCACACAATTGTCGGCCAACAGCTAAACACCCACAGCTGCTCACGGAGAGACTGCCATACACCATTGATCCGCTGATGTAGAAGTCCCACACCATGTCAAGCCAATGCAAACCGTATGTGTCAGAGGGCAGTGTTACACACATTGATGCCATCATCACAATCCACTATCCCATCACTGATGACTGTCAACCAGTCAGACCATCTATTCAGGTGTACACAGCTGCATGTCGTGTCCCATGGTGATGCTACATGGCTGCAGAGGAACCAAACATCGACAGGGGCAGTGTGCATACATCGTGAACAACTGCCACACCCAATACACCCCTGATGCATCCCTTACCCTAAGGAGACTTCCAAACTTGTCCGTGCGTGTAACGCTGAGTCAGCACACGATGACGTGTCCATGAGGAATAGCAGTGCCACAACAATGCAACCAGCAGACAGCATGCGCAAGTACCTGGGGATGAGAGACACACAAGAAGTCAGCCACAAAAAGCACAGCCACTTGCATGTGCATGTACTCGACACATGTATGGATGACAACATGCTAGGTCACAATTATGACTGTGGAAATACAACCATCACTGCCACCATCACTCCAGTGACACACCCACACACACATCTGACTCACGTGCCATACATGCAGGTGGAGACACACATCACAACACATGCCACACGTGGAGCAATGTGTGCACACTCAGACACTGGTACTCACCACTAAGCAAAGAAGTCGCGTATGAGCCGAGTCCGGATGTCCTCTTGCGGCTCCACATCCTCCACATCACTGGCCCCATTGCCAAGCCCTTCGTCCTCCACGGGTGGATGGTCCTCGTCATGTTGATCCAGGATGAGTGGCACAGCTTTCTCAACTGCCATGTTGTGCAGCATGCAGCAGACCATGAAGATTTTGCAGACCTTCGCAGGGGCATATGGGAGCGCGCCGCCGGTCTTGTGGAGGCACCGAAATCGGCTCTTCAGCAGGCCAAACGTCCTCTCTATCACTCGCCTTGTCCGGCCATGGGCGGTGTTGTAGCGGAGTTGGGCCGGCGTGATGGGGTTGCGGAGAGGTGTGAGCAGCCATGGCATGTTGGGATAGCCAGCGTCCCCTACATGGGAAGCACATGGACATCGTTAGAAGTGGTGAAGCGGTCGTGCTGGTAGGCTATGCAAAATACAGGACAGACAGACTGTACCCACCAACAACACATGCTCGTTCGTTGCGCAGCTGCATCATCATTTCAGGCATCCTGCTACGCCTCATGATGTAGGCATCGTGTGCTGATCCTGGAAAATGAGCACAGACATGTGAAATCACCATGTTGGACAGACACACCACAAGGGCATTGATGGAGTGGTAGTGCTTCCGAATGCGGTACGCTACCTCCCATGCGTGTGGTGGTACCAAAGCTACATGTGTCCCATCTATGGACCCAATGACATGGGGCATCCCTCCCAGGGCATAGAATCCACGCTTGACACCAGTCAACTGTTCAGGGGTTGGGAACTTGATGAAGTCATCCAGGTGAATCAACATGGCCTCTAAGAAATCATGCAGCACACGGCAGAACATGCTCTGGGACATGCCACCAACATGAGCTATGGTATTTTGAAAGGTAGCCTTGGCTAGAAAATGTAGGGCTGCCATTACCTTCAGCTTGGGTGTCAGTGCCGTAGGATACCTGTGCAGCGGTTGCAGGTGTGGTGCCAGTCTCGCCGTCAACTCCAGTATCAACCGTCGTGGGAAGCGGTAGCACCGGATCTGATCATTCTCCCGCATGGCAGCCAAGTCCGGCATTGCTCGGGGAAGAGGCGGCGCTCTGCAGTAATTTGGAAGTGACAAGGAAGAGTGAGTGCACCACAACAACAAATCATTTGTACTGAGCACATGTTAATCTGTCTATACACATATGCTGAATACGGAGTGAGGTATGTGCCACATGCCCTGGACACGTATGGCTGCCAGGTGACACTCCTACCAAGACCCAGCTACACACGGAGATTGAGAACCTCCCCATGCCATGCCATGGGATTAGCTGTGTCCCAGTGCAAGTGAACAGCCAGACGCAAGACAGGAGTGACATACACCCACACATCAGCAGAAGTACTAGGCCGATTGCAGAGACTGGTAGCGGAACACTAGAGCCACAGGTCACATGACATTACACTAGGACAGCCCACACACCTTGCCATGAAGGTGCACATGTCATGACTCACCACACATTCATTGAGAGGATGCAGACATGTCCTTGTCACGCTACTCCGTGTCCCATGCATACATGCGCACCTCACATCCGAAACCACATGTGGCATGGTGTGCGGAACAGTGTGCAATGTCAATCTACACACAGACACATGTTGGTTGCTGCAACAGCTGCAGCTTTTGAGGGTGCTCCAACATCAACCAAATGGGAAGCCCCCACACATACATGACATAGTCACATCGTGCACCGTGGGTAGTGACAAGTCAGGTGTGGTAACCCCTGTACCGGGCATCAGGGGACACTTCCGTGTGTTGGTGTCCGTGCCATGCCAGTGTCGGTCATCCCAAGTGTGCAGTACGACATGCACACATGTCCAAGGAGTCAAGGGCATGCCTGGCACACATTGCACCGTCACACATTACATCTGTACTCATCTCATCATACATCTGGTGCCCTCTCGACTCAGGGGTAATGTGCCACATCACAGCCTGTCACACCTGTGCCCCACACATGTAGTAATGCACAGACAATGCCTTGATGTCCATTCATGGACAAGTATGTCCATCCATGGACAAGTATGTCCGCCCTATTCCTTCCTGTGTGCTGCCTGTCACCACTGTGATGTGTGAAAACCGCCGTACTGCTGCTAAGAGGGCCTGTGTACGTTCCCATATCACTATGGGAGTGCTGCCGTATGTGTACCCATCGTGATGGCGAGCGTACAGGCATGTGTACAGTCCGTACCACTACGAGTACGCATACGCAAGAACACCCATAGTGGTACGGGCCGTACACACGCCTGTACGCTCCCTATCACTTTGGGTGTCCTCGCGTATGCATACTCGTAGTGGTACGGGCCGTACACACGCCTGCACTCTCCCTATCACTATGGGTGTCCTCGCGTATGCGTACACGTAGTGGTACGGGCCGTACACACGCCTGTACTCTCCCTATCACTATGGGTGTCCTCGCGTATGCGTACACGTAGTGATAGTGAGCGTACAGGCGTGTGTACGGCCCGTACCACTACGAGTACGCATACGCGAGGACACCCATAGTGATAGGGAGCGTACAGGCGTGTGTACGGCCCATACCACTACGAGTACGCATACGCGAGGACACCCATAGTGACAGGGAGCGTACAGGCATGTGTACGGCCCGTACCACTACGAGTACGCATATGCGAGGACACCCATAGTGATAGTGAACGTAAGCACGCGTGTACGGGCCGTTGCTATGCATTTGGGGTGCCCTAGGGCCCCGGAACGCACCGTACCTGTGTGTGAAGCTCCAAATTACATAGGGGACACATGAGGGACAAGTATTAAGGCCTACATGCATGCTGGTTGTCATGGAGACCAAGTTCAAATTTTGAATCTGTTCAGGAAGGTGCACAGCAGAAGTCAGTTGGAATGAATCTACTTTGTTGCAATGTGTTTGTGGGGCTGACATCATGCAGGAGAAAAAAACAGATTGAGAACCCACAGACTGCTAGGTTTGAAGGGATTGGAGGAAACATAGGATGCAAATGTGAGTGACCAATCACTCTGTACTCCTGTGCATGAGATGGGCCAGCAAGGCAGATATAAGGCAGCCAGGTCCCATGAGGGAGCACTTGCCTGCACATCTCTGTATTCCACGACTCAGCTGCTGCTACTGATTCCCTGGAACCATGTCAAGGGCTGTGGAGAGGTCACAGCCATTCACCCTGGAGGAGAACATGGCTTTGGTGGATGTGATCCTCCCACGGTACCCCATGCTGTATGGGCGACCAGGTTATCAGGTGAGTTCAGTGTCCACTGGCACAGACTGTGTCCCTTTTTTGTGACTGTGACTTCTGCCATTGTGTCCAGGTGTGACACACATGCTGTGTACTGTAGGGGGGGTCCCAGGGGGGGGAATGCCTGATGTCTCCCAGCAGTGCCCTGAGACAGGAGGGGTGGGTTCCTATCACTCCCAGCAGTGCCCTGAGACAGGAGGGGTGGGTGCAGGGCCCTCCCAGCAGTGCCCAGAGACAGGAGGGGTGGGTTCCTATCACTCCCAGCAGTGCCCTGAGACAGGAGGGGTGGGTGCAGGGCCCTCCCAGCAGTGCCCAGAGACAGGAGGGGTGGGTTCCTATCACTCCCAGCAGTGCCCTGAGACAGGAGGGGTGGGTGCAGGGCCCTCCCAGCAGTGCCCAGAGACAGGAGGGGTGGGTGCAGAGTCCTCCCAGCAGTGCCCTGAGACAGGAGGGGTGGGTTCCTATCACTCCCAGCAGTGCCCTGAGACAGGAGGGGTGGGTTCCTATCACTCCCAGCAGTGCCCTGAGACAGGAGGGGTGGGTGCAGGGCCCTCCCAGCAGTGCCCAGAGACAGGAGGGGTGGGTTCCTATCACTCCCAGCAGTGCCCTGAGACAGGAGGGGTGGGTGCAGAGTCCTCCCAGCAGTGCCCTGAGACAGGAGGGGTGGGTTCCTATCACTCCCAGCAGTGCCCTGAGACAGGAGGGGTGGGTTCCTATCACTCCCAGCAGTGCCCTGAGACAGGAGGGGTGGGTGCAGGGCCCTCCCAGCAGTGCCCAGAGACAGGAGGGGTGGGTTCCTATCACTCCCAGCAGTGCCCTGAGATAGGAGGGGTGGGTGCAGGGCCCTCCCAGCAGTGCCCAGAGACAGGAGGGGTGGGTTCCTATCACTCCCAGCAGTGCCCTGAGACAGGAGGGGTGGGTGCAGGGCCCTCCCAGCAGTGGCCAGAGACAGGAGGGGTGGGTGCAGAGTCCTCCCAGCAGTGCCCTGAGACAGGAGGGGTGGGTTCCTATCACTCCCAGCAGTGCCCTGAGACAGGAGGGGTGGGTGCAGAGCCCTCCCAGCAGTGCCCTGAGACAGGAGGGGTGGGTTCCTATTACTCCCAGCAGTGCCGTGAGACAGGAGGGGTGGGTGCAGGGCCCTCCCAGCAGTGCCCAGAGACAGGAGGGGTGGGTTCCTATCACTCCCAGCAGTGCCCTGAGACAGGAGGGGTGGGTGCAGAGTCCTCCCAGCAGTGCCCAGAGACAGGAGGGGTGGGTGCAGAGTCCTCCCAGCAGTGCCCTGAGACAGGAGGGGTGGGTTCCTATCACTCCCAGCAGTGCCCTGAGACAGGAGGGGTGGGTGCAGGGCCCTCCCAGCAGTGCCCAGAGACAGGAGGGGTGGGTGTGATGCACAGTGTGAGCCTGGCTCATTGATTGTGTAGTTGCCCTCATTCCACCTGTGTCCTTTCAATGGCACGTACTGCTTTTGGCCTTCCCCCAGAGGATCATGTCCCTATGACAAAGGTGCAATGCGTTGGATGCACACTATGCCTTGTTTTAAACAGCAAATGTGTTCTAATCTGTGTCCCTGTGACATGTGCCAGGTGTATTGCTGTAGTGTCACTTGTTCATCCTCACAGGTAGACGCCTCTGCCAAGGAGCAGATATGGCTGGACGCCGTCAGCGCCGTGAGGAGTGCGGATGGTCGGAGGCGGCAACTGTCCCAGGTGAGGAAACGCTGGCAGGATATCCGGTGCTGGACGCGGAGGATCGCACGGGTCCTGCTGGGGGACTCACCTGAGAGCCATAAGAACCGCGGGCGCCGCCGTCTCTCCCACATCCAGAAACGTGTGCTGGCGGTGGTCTTTCCAGACTTGGACAGGCGTCTACAGGAGATGCAGCAGCCGGAAGGGGGTAGGTACATGTGTGTGTTTGTTGTGTTTCACCAGCATTTGTAAGTGCACTGTTCCATGGATACACTTCCAGGGTTTATGGTGCTGTTCCCCACAGTATTGCAGTGCTCTCCTGCCTCCCTTCCCATCCTTGCAATGTGTTCCCTGGTCTGTGTGTAGTCACTCCATCACAAGGTTATGTAGCCTGACACCTTCTACAAGTGTACAATGCCTGCAGCATCATGTGTGGGGGTGGTTTGTAACAGGTTTTGTGACCTTGCCTGTGCCCTGTCCAGTTCTGGACTTGTGGCTTCCATGTCAGTTGGCACTAATGCTGAGTCCAGACATGGGAGTTAATCTCTCGAGTGGCAGGCCTTCCAGCAGGCATGTGCCATGTGGTGGCCTGTGACATGATGTGCATGAGTGTGCGTTACGCATAGTGCAGGGATGTTAGCGTGTGTTGCAGTCATTCCCATTCAGGAGCATGGAGTTGTGTGGCCACTACTGTCCCCAGGGGCATCTTTTCCTAGGTATCATGTGTGTAATCCGAGAATGTCGACAATCTCTGTGTCTACAGCATAGGTTGTGCTCTGTGCCATTGTCCCCTGGCACCATGTTTATTGACGTGAGATGTATTACAAGTCTCCACTGTCCAGCCTGACCTGATTTTCCAAGTACATACTCACGGTGGCCATTGCCTGTGTGTCTTGTAGCAATCATCTGATGATGCCCATTTGTACATGATTATTTGGACAGGCGCACCTTGGGTATTTGGTGTGCAATCTTGAATTATTGTATCCCATGTGTATTTCACCCAGACTCAGAGATGTAAGTGCTTCCTGTGTCTCCACAGATTTGTCTCATGTAGGGGGTGGGTGGTGCGGCCATGGCCTACATGTCAAGACCTGTAATCTCCTTGCTCGGACTGGCCAGTGTGTGATGTTTGTCTGGACATACACTCAAGGTGCAGTGTGCCAGTCAGGGTGGGCATGTTATCAGTATTACCTATGCTGCATGTGCCTCTAGTTCCTGGATATGGTCCCTGCTCATCCCAATTTCCTGCCACGATGTGTGGTGCAGATGCAGTGCTGTATTGTCCCCAGGGCCTTGCTCCTCAGTCAAAATTCCATGTCATCTCATTTGCTATTGTGTCATGCTCTCCATAGTTTTTCCATGGCATGGTGGGTCACACAACTGTGTCTTGCAGGGCCTACATATGTACCTTGTTTTGTAGTTGTAACTCTTCCTTTGTTTCAGGCTATGCACTGTAACCTAAGTATATTTGACTCATGTGACATATGTATACAGGTGTATGATTAATTTCTGTCTCTCCACCCTGCCCACAGCATCGTCGGGGGACACGGAGGGAGACATGGACACAGACGGCGCGGAGGGACCGAGCACCAGTGCCAGCGGTGACATCGGGGCTGGCACTTCGAGTGGGACTGAGGCGGAGGAGAGTGAACCCGGGGACCTGTCGACTGGCACAACAGAGTATGAAGCTGACGGGTCCGAGGATGATCTCTCCGAGTGGGCGGTGGCTGCACCACCATCTGACAGCAGCCCTACATCTGGCACCGCCCCCTCCATTGGCATCAGCCGCCTCCCACGTGCTCGTGTCCCTTCCCAACTTGCCCGGTCACCACATGTCTCCTTCCTGCCAGGCACCGCACCCCCTGCCCCTGTCTCCACTGCTGCCGCCAATGCTGAGTCTGTGGACATCCAGCGGCAGTTGCAGATTGGTCAGACTGCGATCCTTAATGTCCTCCATGCCCACAGCCAGGTCCTCAACAACATGGAGGCATACTTGGAGGGCATTCATTCATCGCAGGCTGACCAACGCAACTTGCTGAGGTCCATAGACTCCACACTGACTGCAGCAGTGGGTCTCCTGCAGTGCTACGTCCCACCCCCTACCCCTGCTCCTTCCACACTTCCCACTCCCATGCCTGTCCCACATACACCCAGATGTAAGCATGCACCCACCACAACAGACGCAGGCACCACACCAGCAGGGAAGGTCCGCCGCACACCTCCTGACACGCACACACAGGGTGAAGTAGGCACACCCACTGGGTCGGGGGGCAAACGTGTGACACGCTGCCAGAGTGGGAGTCCGCATTCCACCCAATCCACTCCCTCCAAATCCCCTCCCCTCAGCTCTCCTGGCCACATCTCCCCCAAAGACTCCTTCATGGCCGCTCTGTCCCTGAGCCCCACAGTGACACCACCCCGCAAGCGGTCAAGGAAGTCCACGGTCAGGGTGCTTGAGTCCCCCCCCTGTCCACACCCTCCCCCAGTGGCGCTGCGACCCATCCCTCTGACCCCCCCCCTCCTTGGGGACTGTGGTTCCTTCGGGTGCAGGGGAGTCCCTGGAGGACCTTGCCGAGGTGTGCTGCGCGCTCCTAGAATCCACCTTTGGCCCTGCCCCACCCCCTGTGGTGGAGTCCTCCATCCCTGCACCCACGTCGCCTACCCTTCGCCCTCCTGTCCCTGCGGTGCCTGTTCCTTCCCCCCAACATGATGCCCTGACCCCTGTGGAAGACAACGGCTTGTAACTGTGCAGGCAAGCTAGGGGACACGCATCCCACTGTGTCCCCCATCCAGCTGGGACTCCTGGACTGCCCTATGGGCTTTGTTAATATTGGACTTACTTCATACTAGTTTTTTGCTCATGCTGAATAAAGCTATTTATTTTTTGCCCTTGGAACACTCCTGCTTTGCTGGCATTGCTGTTGGTGGGGCTGCTACATGGTTGTGGGTGTTGGTCATGTGTTGGGTGTGTGGGAAATGTAGTAGTGTGCTGCTCATAGGGGGGACCCTGGAATCTGTGTGCCATCACACGGTGTTAGCTACCTTTCTCCATTCATGTAAGCAGTTGCTGCATGTTGCAATTGTCCCAAGGTGTATTCCTTCCTCTGTGTACCCTGACTTCTTCCCTGCAGGGTGTCCCCTGACTTTAGCGCAGAGCTGTGTGTCCATTAGCTGGGTGTGTGACGTAGTCCTTCACCTTTGCACATGCATGCTGAGCCATTCTCCACCTGCATCATTCGTGGCATCCTTGGTAGTCATTGTACTTGTGTATGTGGACTATTGACATGACTTCATGTGGACATGTTTTCTTTTTGGCCCTATGCATGCGTAGACTCCCAGCCTCGCACACATGTGGTACATGTACTGCAGGGTCTTTGTGCACCTGACTGACATTTGTGGGCATGGTATCTGTGGCTACTCCACCCTTTGCGTTCCATGGGCACTGCTGGGAGTGATGGGCACCCTCCCCTCCTGTCTCTGGGCACTGCTGGGAGGACTCTGCACCCACCCCTCCTGTGTCTGGGCACTGCTGGGAGGACTCTGCACATACCCCTCCTGTGTCTGGGCACTGCTGGGAGGACTCTGCACACACCCCTCCTGTCTCTGGGCACTGCTGGGAGGACTCTGCACACACCCCTCCTGTGTCTGGGCACTGCTGGGAGGACTCTGCACACATCCCTCCTGTCTCTGGGCACTGCTGGGAGTGATAGGCACCCACCCCTCCTGTGTCTGGGCACTGCTGGGAGGACTCTGCACACACCCCTCCTGTATCAGGGCACTGCTGGGAGTGATAGGCACCCACCCCTCCTGTGTCTGGGCACTGCTGGGAGGACTCTGCACACACCCCTCCTGTCTCTGGGCACTGCTGGGAGGACTCTGCACACACCACTCCTGTGTCTGGGCACTGCTGGGAGGACTCTGCACACACCCCTCCTGTCTCTGGGCACTGCTGGGAGTGATAGGCACCCACCCCTCCTGTGTCTGGGCACTGCTGGGAGGACTCTGCACACACCCCTCCTGTCTCAGGGCACTGCTGGGAGTGATAGGCACCCACCCCTCCTGTGTCTGGGCACTGCTGGGAGGACTCTGAACACACCCCTCCTGTGTCTGGGCACTGCTGGGAGGACTCTGCACACACCCCTCCTGTGTCTGGGCACTGCTGGGAGGACTCTGCACACACCCCTCCTGTCTCTGGGCACTGCTGGGAGTGATAGGCACCCACCCCTCCTGTCTCTGGGCACTGCTGGGAGGACTCTGCACCCACCCCTCCTGTGTCTGGGCACTGCTGGGAGGACTCTGCACCCACCCCTCCTGTCTCTGGGCACTGCTGGGAGGACTCTGCACCCACCCCTCCTGTGTCTGGGCACTGCTGGGAGGACTCTGCACACACCCCTCCTGTCTCTGGGCACTGCTGGGCGGACTCTGCACCCACCCCTCCTGTGTCTGGGCACTGCTGGGAGGACTCTGCACACACCCCTCCTGTGTCTGGGCACTGCTGGGAGGACTCTGCACACACCCCTCCTGTGACTGGGCACTGCTGGGAGGACTCTGCACCCACCCCTCCTGTGTCTGGGCACTGCTGGGAGGACTCTGCACACACCCCTCCTGTCTCTGGGCACTGCTGGGAGGACTCTGCACACACCCCTCCTGTCTCTGGGCACTGCTGGGAATGATAGGCACCCACCCCTCCTGTCTCTGGGCACTGCTGGGAGGACACTGCACCCACCCCTCCTGTGTCTGGGCACTGCTGGGAGGACTCTGCACACACCCCTCCTGTCTCTGGGCACTGCTGGGAGGACTCTGCACACACCCCTCCTGTCTCTGGGCACAGCTGGGAGTGATAGGCACCCACCCCTCCTGTGTCTGGGCACTGCTGGGAGGACTCTGCACACACCCCTCCTGTCTCTGGGCACTGCTGGGAGGACTCTGCACACACCCCTCCTGTCTCTGGGCACTGCTGGAAGTGATAGGCACCCACCCCTCCTGTGTCTGGGCACTGCTGGGAGGACTCTGCACACACCCCTCCTGTGTCTGGGAACTGCTGGGAGGACTCTGCACACACCCCTCCTGTCTCTGGGCACTGCTGGGAGGACTCTGCACACACCTCTCCTATTTCACAATATGTACGCTCATTACATACACGGATGTGGGTACGCTCCATGCATTCGAGGTGGGGGTACGTGTCGTACTTACACTGTTGGGGTGGGGGTACGCTCCATGCCTTCGAGGTGAAGGTACGTGTCGTACTTACACTGTTGGGGTGGGGGTACGCTCCATTCGTCCGCGGGTGAGGCCACGGGTCGTACTTACACTGTTGGGGTGGGGGTACGCTCCATACGTCCGCGGGTGGGGGTACGGGTCGTACTTACACTGTTGGGGTGGGGGGTACGCTCCATGCCTTCGAGGTGAGGGTACGTGTCGTAATTACACTGTTGGGGTGGGGGGTACGCTCCATGCCTTCGAGGTGAGGGTACGTGTCGTACTTACACTGTTGGGGTGGGGGTACGCTCCATTGGTCCGCGGGTGAGGCCACGGGTCGTACTTACACTGTTGGGGTGGGGGTACGCTCCATACGTCCGCGGGTGGGGGTACGGGTCGTACTTACACTGTTGGGGTGGGGGTACGCTCCATTGGTCCGCGGGTGAGGCCACGGGTCGTACTTACACTGTTGGGGTGGGGGTACGCTCCATACGTCCGCGGGTGGGGGTACGGGTCGTACTTACACTGTTGGGGTGGGGGTACGCTCCATTCGTCCGCGGGTGAGGCCACGGGTCGTACTTACACTGTTGGGGTGGGGGTACACTCCATACGTCCGCGGGTGAGGCCACGGGTCGTACTTACACTGTTGGGGTGGGGGTACGCTCCATACGTCCGCGGGTGGGGGTACGGGGCATACTTACACTGTTGGGGTGGGGGGTACGCTCCATACGTCCGCGGGTGGGGGTACGTGTCGTACTTGCACTGTTGGGGTTGGGGGTCCGCTCCATGCATATGGGGTGGGGGTACGGTCCGTACATATCCATCCCCACGCTATGTGATGCTTGTGCGGGCCGTCCCCAGGCCTTTGCCACGTGGGTACGAGCCGTCCCGCCATTGTTGGGGTGACGTAGGTGTGGGCGTGGTACGACTCGTACCCACGCTCTTAAGGCGTGGGTACAGGACGTACCTGTCTGGTTGTGTTGCAGGTTCGCATCGTCAAGGACTTCTGTTGTGGCGGTCGCTGGCTTGGCTGGACACGGCCCCACCCCCTCGTAGTGACCAGGGCCTGGGAGTCAGGTATGTCCAGGGCATGTGTGCTGTGTGACTATGGTGGGGGTTTTGTGGCCTGCCCCTGGTCCTGCCCCCCCCTCTCCCCCCTTTCCCCCCTCCCTTAGTTGTTCTGACCTTCTGCGGCGTCTGCGTCGTAACCTGTAGAGGAGGTCGACTGCTATGAGGGCCGGGATGACACGTAGGTTCGGGTCCATGTCTGTCCGTCGCGTACGGGTACTCCTTGTTCGCGTCGTCCTGTCTGTCCGTCGCGTACTGGTACTCCTTGTTCGCGTCGTCCTGTCTGTCCATCGCGTACTGGTACTCCTTGTTCGCGTCGTCCTGTCTGTCCGTCGCGTACTGGTACTCCTTGTTCGCGTCGTCCTGATTTCCCGGCAGTTTTTGGCAGCCGGAAAATATTCACCGTGCGGGATGACGTCGGTGCGAATCGTAATTCCTGGTTCGTGAATGGCAGGCTGCGAGCGTCCCGACGTCAGGTCGGCGCTTTCCCGGATCGCATTTGTATGTTTATTTTGTTCGGTCGGGTTTTTTTACGATTCGTACGGAAATGGTGTTTCCGTGCGAATCGTAATTCCATGTTGGTATATTTTGACGACCGGGTACGCGTCGGACGGAGAATATGCTCCGTCCGACGGTTCGTACCCGGTTTTTACAGGATCGTGATCGGCGCCCTAGTCTGTAAGCCCGTCAATCAAACATCTGAGTCTGTCTTGCAGGAAGAATGGTAGGTATGGAATATCAAAATGTGTGGTGTCGATTTGTGTGTAGTTGGAACAGAATCTACAGGCTTCCACAATATCTTCTTTGACACAAATATTTGTGGAGTTAATGCATGACATTTTCCACATTTTACCTTAGCAAAATACAACAGCAGATAGTAAGTCTAAAATACTGTACTAATAATTGACTGGTGCAATAATATTTTGCTGTAGGCAATGATGCACATTTAACACCTTTAGCGCCCGGAAAGTACTACAGAGGAAAATCCCACTTTTAATGCAGCTACTCTCAATTTACTAAATTATTTCATAATTGTAGTTAGAACATCAAATTTACCTTGCTGATGTGCACAATTATTTCATGATGTGTTCCAAAGCCTGGCCTGCTATCACTCCCAGAGGACAGAAGACAAAAGGCCTGCGGAGGAAGGAGGTCACACCTGCGCCCTCCCAGGATGGTTAGTGAAAGACCCATCAGGGCGGTGAGTCTCAAAGGCTTCACTGCCTCTGATATGTAAGTGACTTGTCTCCCAGTGGATACAACGGGCATCCTGTCCCCAGGCACTTGTGCTTGTGGGCAGGTAGGAAATTAGGTATGCAGGAGGCGTACAACCCCCCCCCCCCCAAAGGCTGGCCACACCTCTACGGTGGGCCAGCTGGTCTCTAAATCCAGGATGTCTAGTGCCATCTTGAAAAGTCCCAAGAATAGGCCTCTGTGGAGGACCAGTCCAAAAGTAACCAGCCAGGCGCCTTCTGGGAAGCGTAGTCCTTAACCTCAGTGAGTCTCAGCCCTCTACAGGGTTCCCAAGACTCGTGGAAGAAGATTTGCTTCATCGTTGAATTTGCCATGGACAAGATTTGTTGGTGTTCTTGGTGACTACTGACTACTTTACTTGGCATTCCAAGATGAGGGAATCCTTTGCTCCATCAACCTTCGCCTCGCATTTGTCGAGTACTTGCATCTCAACCCTGCCTTCGTTGGCATGCCTGGGAAAGGCAGCCCCTGTAGTCTAGTTCAGCACCATGGATAGCCAGGTACACCTATGCACCTGAGATGCCCGATCTAGATAGAGCTGTTCTGCCTGGTGATTTCTGGTACAGATGTCCCTTCAAGCTTCACCCAAAGAGGCTCCCGTGAACTTGACCTGCAAGTATTGTTTCGCTAAGTAGTGCTTTTCAGCACCCAAGGCTCCCATTCAGCACCAAGGACAGTCAAGTCACCTCCGTAACCGGACTCCCTAGACAAGGTAAAATTGTTCTGACTGTCGCAGCTTGGTCCGGACCTACGGCGGCCATCCGTTCGCCATCGAAACCTGGAAAACTGTCTTGTCTGGCGGGCGGAGCTGGACAGCTACAATTGTTGCGGATCAGGGCCAAGCACCGCCGGCACGATTATGATGCCGGCGGTAGCCAGCCTTTCCGCTGCGGTGGAACCGCCATGGAAAGGCATGCAGGGACATGTTCGGGGGGCCCATTGTGGGCCCCCAATGTGTTGGGGGGAGTGTGGGTGCACTGGAGGGGTCCCCCTGGTACCTCCCTACATGTCCCTGTACCAGATGGCAGGCACTGTGCAGTGCCTGCCACGCAGTGCAGTGACATGCATGACATGCTCCTTTTCACACCGTGGCGGTGCTGCTGGCAGCAGCAACCGCCGCAATGTTAATCACCAGAATCTGACCGCCGCAGTCGGATTGCGACTGCAGAGCATCCTAATTGAACCGGCGTTTATGCCCAGGTCCTTGCGGGCGGTCTTTTACGGCTACCATGGCAGTCGGGGAGATTTTCCGACCGCCATCCTAATAGACCTCTAAGTATTTCTCTTAAGTGCCAGGGACCACTATGGCAATATGCATTTTTTTAGACTAAACAAGCCTTCTGGCTTTTAGCCAATGTTTTTTTTTATATTGATTGAGAGACTGGCAGCCCACCCTCCACCAGTTTACAAAAACGACGACGAAACAAAATAGGCATTGAAAAAATCAAAAATGTTCGCAGCCAATGGGAGACCTGTTGGCTTTGCCCATGGTTGTTTAAAGAACTGGTGACAAGGTATTATAGACAGCAAATGCTGTCTACAGATACGCCTAAAATGGGCAATATTTCAAGGCCTTTCTGAACTGAGAATAGTGCAGACACTCACTTGACCAACTGTCATTTAGTAAAATCTTTTCTTTTCAGATGAGAAAGTATTATTATACAGTTATGGGCGAAGAATAACGGCACTTTAGAGACAACGTCTCACTTTTTTTGTCCATTACCCTATGCATTTTATAACTATCTAGACTTTATACAGTAACTGTACGTTAGTGGCATCGCTGCAACCTGAAATTTTTAACAGGTATATTTTAAAAAATATTTTATGGTGCAATGTATTTAGCCCTATGGGTATATTGTTATGTTTTAATTAACTAAACAATAAAATGTATTCTGATTCTGATGTATTTTTATTCACACTGGGAGTGGCGATCGAACCAATCCACACAGTTTTGGATTCTATGCAGTCCTTATGGTGCATACAAGCAGAATTCATGCTTAACTACGACACTGCTGCTTTTTTGATGGATGTCTTAGTTCAGCCTTCACTTTTTCACTGGCACCATCCTATTATTGATGGATGAAGCGAGGAGGTTTAGTTATATCAGTTTTTATTCCGGATAGCCCCATTTGCTGTGCAGATATGAGCATTAAGCGTGCATCTTCTCAACAAACCCCTGTATTACTTGAAGCGCCTGCCTGCCTCGTCAGTAAATGCTGGCAGGCGTCCCTTGGCAGTGCTCCAGAGTTTGATGCCCAAAAGAATAATGAACACAGATATGTTTAAAAGATGTAATTATGCGGCAGGTGTTGAGCATTAGCGTACAATAACAGACGGCGTCTAGAGAAGCTTCCAGCAGCCCTCCCCACGCTTCACTGCGAGCCCGCCAAGTAAAAGACGCACTCAGCAAAACTGCAGAAAAGACTTTCCCGGTGTGCTTTGATGCGCGCAAAGGCGACTCCAGGAGCTGGCCTTATTGCCGGCCGCAGGTTTTTTTTGGGCACGGTGAAAAATAACGTTATTATATCAAGAGGCCTGCCCTCTCCCTCTCTTATCGTTTCCATAGAGTCTTATGCAGCTGTTACGACGATGACACCTCTGTCAGAGGATTTTTTTTCTAAATATGATTTTTATTTAGATTTAGCTGTCCAAAACAGCGTATGAAATGCAGCAATTGGGACAGTACTGGGATTTACAGAGGAAAGGGCAAAAGTGTGTGTTGGGGGGGGGGGGGGGTTGGAATAGAGGATGAACTTTTTAAAATTTCATTTTTTAACTAATTGTTATACGTTTGGTCATGCAATGTCAGAGCAGCAGGCCATCACTGGGCTCGGCTTCCACGAATGTCTTTCTTATGTCATGTGAGCATTTTAGTCCTGCGAAACCGCTGAACTGTTCCCTCCCACAGGTCTTTTCCGATGCAAACAGACTCCTCAGTGGTTGCATAGCTGCACCATTTTCTATTATGCCCTTGCCCAAGCAATGTTTCCTTTGTGTAAAACGAGTGCAGATGCTCAAATTTACCCCATAGAAGGCAGTGCTTAGACTGTACCCCAAAGCAGGAAAAGTGGTCTTACAATGTACCTCTTTCCACTGACCACACTAAGGGGCGTATTTACAAGCCCCTTGCGCAGGGCCGGACTGGGAACCGAAACCAGCTTTGGCAGACTGCTCGGTCGGCCCGCCTGGAGGATGGGTGGGTGTGGTCGAGCAGTTTGCCAGGGCCGGTTTCGGCCAATTTTGTTACAAGGGGCTGATAGTGCCGGCCCCCGGTAACGAAAATGGCCCCCAGGGGCCCAAAACCGGCCCCCACCCTAGCAGCCCACCGGGGAAACGCCCGGTACCCGCTATGGCCAGTCCGGCCCTGCCCCTGCCCCTGTGCAGCCCGTAGTCACTTATTCCCATATTAAAAGTGCTTGTGATGAGACATTCACAGGACTCTCGGGGTGCGCCTCTACACTGACCTGCCCTATACCGCGCTATCTCACTACTGAGACATTCATACAGCTTTTACGAAACTGGCCTATTTTGTTTCACAATGTGCACTGATGTACCACTATTTAGATATATTTTACTTCTTCTCATTTTCCTAATGCTCTTTCCAAATATAATTGTCTTGAAAAGTCAGACTGGGGCACTGCATGGAATAGGCAGGCTGGAAAAGGTAAGTTAATCAGATCTCACAATCTTAGGCTGTAGATAGCAGGGCTAGACAGATTTTATAGGACCATACAACAATGCTATCCACTCAGGTTACAGGGATCTTACCAGTGCAAGCAGCAGATATCAACCATAACGACTTGTGACTCAGACAGAAATAACGAGATTGTCATAAAAATCTTTATCATTATCTTTATCTTAAGTGACATAAAACAGCTAAATTAGCAAGTGCCTTAGGCACCAACAAATATCTGGTATGCCCAGACGTGGGTCCCTTGCTTGCTGTGCTACTGGATTCCAGCTAGCCTGGCTGATGAGGGGTGAAGCCCTGAAACCGGTCCTAGGATACTTGTTTCCGGTCCAGAGAGGACCTGGCCTGGCAGTTCAGGCAGGACTGTTCCCATGAGGAGTAGCGTCAAGACTGATTTGCATATGGCTGGGTCCATATTGGGGAGGCATAGTTAGCAAATGTTCGGTGAATTAAAACCCAGATCTATTGACTGGGGCTGAGTGGTTGAAAAGTTTCAGCACTCCATCCATCATCTTGTGTTTGCCATGTTCGCCCTAAGTGGCCAAGGGTATGCCCAGACATGGGTCCCTTGCTCACTGTGCCACTGGATTCAAGCTAGCCTGGCTGATTAAGGGTGAAGCTCCGAAACCAGCCCCAGGATGCTTGTTCCCAGGCCAGGAAGGACCTGGCCTGGTAGTTCGTGCTGGACTGTTCCCAAGAGGAGCAGCGTCAAGACTGATTTGCATATGGCCAGGTCTAAACTGGGGTGGCACGGTGAGCAAAAGAATGATGGATTAAACCCAGATGTCTTGACTAGGGGTGAGTGGTTGAAAAGTTTCAACTCTCTGTCCATCATCTTGTTGTGTTTATAAACAAAACATCATCAGCAACATATTCTGAAATCAGAATTAATTATCACTCAAATATAATTTGCAAATGCATTGTAAAATGTGATCACTTTGTCCTAAAATATCAGCTTCTGAAAATACACACATTTTACGATAAAATTCAGTCTTTATAATTTGTCTAAATACGCTCAATTCACCCAATGTATTTCATTTACATGATGAAACACAATTGTGATCTTTAAATACCCTTAAATATCAATCATTTTCTACCTTTCTTTGTAAAATTATGGCTAAATCAACGTTCTTCAGAACCACAATTAGAGAAGCGCAATTGTTATTTTCCAGCTCATTTTGGTCAGATTGCTCAACCATGGCCACAACAGTGTGCCTGATGACTGTGACGTAAGCAATTTTGTTGGAATGTCTTTGGTTTCAAAAGATGGTCCATCACTAATCGTTTCAAATTTCCTTTCTTCAAGTGACATCATTATGACTCCGGAGACTTGGAATATGACTAATCTGACTGAAGGGTTACGCAAGCCATTCAAAAGCCGCAACCCCTAGAAGTAGGGGGCATCTACAAGGAGAGCTTGTCATATTTATTCATTAGAAGTTGGAATGCATTATCAAGAATTGGCAAAGGTCTCTCCTTGTCAGGCTGATGCAATACTTTAAAAACATTTTTTTTTTTATTTCAAGCATAGGCCTAAAAAATAATAAAAGAATAGAAAAACATCCTACAGCAAATGTGGCTGCCATATGCTTATAGTAAACATTAAAAAAAAAAAAGGAATCATTGATGTGGCCATTTTACTATTGTTGTTTTAACTACCAAGTCTTTCAGTTGTGCAGTGCCATATTAAACCCTGCAGCAGCCCCTAGGCAGTTGAAATTTCAGGGGCCCCTTGCAAATTATCTCCTAATAAGTTTTTCATTTTACCAAAAACAATTTTAATAAACCAAGTTTATTACACAAAACTAAACATTAACAAATTAATAATGTCATTAAACAAAAATTAATTGGAAACAATTTTAGAAAGCTTGGTTGTAATTTTCTTTCAAGATCAAATCAATATAATTTTGATCCGTTGTCGTGGGGCCCCTAAAAAGAATGGGGCCCATAAGCCGGTGCCTACTTTTCCTATTTGGGAATCCGGATCTGCAGTTGTGAAAGGCATTTTATTTTTATTATTTGGGAAGGAGATAAAAATAAATCACCACGTAACCAAGCATGCACTCAAACACAGCCAGCTACAATGTTACAGTGGTACATATACACTTTTTAACAACAATTTTAAAAAAGAGTCCCAAAATAAATCTCCATTAAAGTGGGCACTGAAGTGCTGAACCAGCTTTGTCACTAAAGAGGGAGACACTATTTTTATGGGTGGTGGTTAAAATATGCATAGATTTTGAGCAGATATTCAAATTGAAAGGAGCTAATGGGGAAAGTTGGCTGACCCACTGACCCAAGCTGAATGTTGCTCTGGGTGGAACCAAACATGAATGACAATTTAAAAGACCAATGGATGAAGCCTGCTGACCAAAGCGTGTCTATGCATGCATATTATGTATTATTATCTGGAAAAACTATAGTCTGGCAAAATAGCTAAAGCTGTCTGAAAGACCAGACCTGAAAAAGGTAAGTAGTGGCCATCTGGAAGTAATGATAATAAGGTACCTATTCCAATGTTGGCGACCAAGTAGCAATCTGTGGAGTTAGAGTGGGTAGATTTGATAGTGGCCCTTTATAGTCCTTAGATTCTAGACTTGCCTTTTCTGCCAAGGCACACATTTTGTTTCTCAGATGGTCGGTCCCCACGGGTGCCCCTGTGCTTGAGTAGATTCACTTAGGGGCCTGATGATAGATGGCTTTATTATCTGAAAAGGATGGTTCCCTAGGTTTGAAAACAAAACCATGAATTATAAAGTGATGAACCCACTGTTCATCCAGTGTTGTGAAGGTGTTATTTTTTGAGGAGGTTGACAGGAAAATGAAAATGCTGCAGAATTAGTTGGCAATGACCCGTTGAAGTGCACAGAAGGTTCCATTTAGTCTAGGGGTCTCCAGTGTCAGTGCTTAGTTGCTAAAAGAATCAGGGCAGGGGCCCAAAGCTTTTCTCAGAATCTTGTTACCGGTGCTGCTGAATATCAGGCCTGCTGCTAGTCGAATCTTCAGCCAAGATCAGACTGGCCTATAGGGCAATCAGGCAGTGCCCAGATGACAGGTCAGAGTTGGGCCAGTGATTTTGGCTATTTTTGGACATGTTTAATGGTTAAATGAGACAGTTTTTACTGCCGATTTCTCTGATATTAAAACAAGCATTGCCTACAGCAATCTCAAATCCATGCAGTATGCCAAGCCTTGTGAAACACTTTTACAGCATGCCTTTACAACTTTAAAACTGCCCCAGTTTGCAAACATGGGCCACTTATTTAGGTTTCTAGATCACCAATGGGGACAGACCACTTTTATTTTGGTGCCAGGACCTATTTTCTGCCTCTTTCTGATCCTGTCAACCCCATGCCTCTTTTATCCACCAACCTAAGCTTCCTGAAACTTTATTTCACTCTTGCAGGTTCTTTTTCATCCCTGCTTTCATCCTTTGTTGCTGTTTTACTACCTTTCTCTTTCCCCTTCTTTTCTCTTTTACTGTCTTTCTCTCTCTTGCTCTGGGTCAAAGTCAGACAACAAAAGATAAGTCCTCGTGCTAAAAAAAAAAGTGTTGGTGGGCCCCACCTGCAACCACCGGTTCATATTAAGCACTGTTCAGTGTCAGACCACAGTACCCGATCATGACAGATTTTCAAGATATTCACACAAAAGAGGTCTACAAAGAATATATCTAAATTGAATACATTTACACAGGCAGTGGCTAGATGAATATCTGACAATGGTTTGGTCCTCCTGTACATATAGTAGACATCCCTGAAGTAGTCTCTTCAAGTGTGAGTTGGCATCAGAGTAGTCAGAAAATGAAAGGGAAACAGCAGAAAATCGGAGTTTGAAGCAGCTACTACATTTAACAGGACTGTTGATTTTGAAGATGGAGGAGAGTTGTAATACCACATCATTTACACAGTGCTATAAAAGTAGAAAAAAATAAAAGTGGGAGTACTCACTGTCCAGAGTAGCTGTTTGGCACTGGTAACTGTGGTACTCCCTCATTAAATGTATTGTGGCAGTGCTGAGAAGTGCAGGTACTCCCTTTCAAATGAAAGAAGTGCAGGTAATTTGTACAAGAGAGGACCTGTCCATTCAAACCCCTGCCGCTACAACGATAAATAGCCAAGCATGGATAGGACATACAAGGCACCCATGCTGGAAGATGCTTACATTAATTGAATTAGTGTGCACCCAGGGGATATAGGCAGGGCCCTCTGATTGAAAGTGATTAGTGGGAGTGTACACAACTGGTAGGTGAAAGTTCTGTAGACACTTTTCAGGCTAAGGACCCACTCTATTATCCAAGCACATTTATAATGTATTCAATTGTTACACTTCCTATTACTTTGCTCATAACTATGATCAGGAACAGCCTGATGCTACAGACAGTAGGGCGCTGAGGGCAGACACCAACGGGCAGCACCACAGACAGTAATGCTGGGTATCTAGGCTTCTGGACACTGGTGAGGCCAGATAATGGCTTGTGCAATACTGAAAAGCCACAGTCTGCCCTCATCCAAGCTGAGGCATCTGATCAGTATCTGAAGTAATACTCTATTGGAGACTGGCAAGGCAGGGAAGGGTGGGTAGCTCAGCTCATGCACCACATCAATGGACAGCACTTTCAATGCTCGAATCCTAAATAAAATTCATAAGCAGGCTTATTCAGCTAAATGACACATGAGCTTCTAGAGCTCTGACAGAATGTCTGACAAAAACACTAAGCACAAAGAGATACACACACTATTCGACCTGCAAGCCTTAATTTTTCCCAAATGATTCCCAAATGTTTTGCCTTCTCCCATCCTGTTTTGCTGAATTCATTTTTGCAGGCCTTGGGACTCGGTGCACTTTACCATTGCTAACCAGTGCTAAAGTACTGGTGATCAATCAGTAAAACATGGTGAAATTGGCTTACACCTAATTGGTTGATTTACTTTTCTTAGAAGTCCTCAATAAAGTGGTATACTGTGAGACCTGGCACCATTGGCGTGGGTCTCCCTTCCATTGTTTGCTGTTACCATCTGTGTTTTTGCTATGTTTTTGCTGGTCTAGATGCTTCGGCACTTTGCCACTGCTTTAAAGTGCCCCCCCCGCTCGGTTCCATGATGGAATATCGTTAACATAAATATCGTCAGAAATAAATATCGTCACTAAAATATCGCTTACATTAATATCGTCATCCTATACTTAAACAAGGATTCACACAAGTATCGATTATTTTTTTATCGACAACCCTAATATCGTTCACACTAATATCGACAACATAAATATCGACTACTACATGATCGACTTTATTTTAAATAACATGACCTTAGACATATATATCGACTACACTAACATCGACGACCTATCTGCTTATAGAAATATACAAAAAATATCGTCTTTTTATTACCAACTCGATATGCACTATTCTTTTATTTTACACACTTTTTTTTAACTATTTAACTTTACAAAACTATTCACACATATAATTATTTAACGGTTTTCTAATTCTAAATAACGTTCTCGACCAATGATTTTGAAATTTCACTAATTGAACCAATCAAAAGATACCATTAATTAACTCACTAATATAAAAACAATTATACACTTAACGTAATTTACCATTTTTGGGCCAAACTTGGAGAAAAACAGTTACCTCGCTGAGAGAAGAAAATACAAACCTACGACTACAACTACAAAACGTCATACTACACTTGAAGTAAGTAAAATCCCATTGCTTTTTTCATTCGAACTTAGCATAAAGTAGATAAACTCCCTAAATTAAAAAGTGTTCTTCTTTAGAGTGAAAAAAGAACATGTTGAACTTATCAACAACGACCAGAAACTTACATGTAAAAACATTTATTAACTACCTTATCCATGTCTACTTAGATAGCTGACAAAAATTATTTAAACTTGCTAAGTAAATGTACAATTTACTTCATATATTAACAACTACTATCATCAAAATACTATAAGTAACACAATGATTAGAAAAAAAAAATGAATGCTGCACTAGGTTGCTGTCCAGTAGCACAGGCGCAAAGGAGGATAGTTCAGTTAATCCATGAATGTATAGGCAGCATACGTGGCAACTGCTTCCAACAAAAAATCGTTTGCAGGGCCACTAAAAGTCTCAGCCATCCAATTAATTAAAGAAAAGGAACATACGTGTTCTTCAACCATCGGAGCCTCTAGCACAATCAGAGGGCAACCGGAATGTTCCTCTAAATAGCTCATAGCCAAGAAGTCGTAGGCAGCCGTTGATATGTCCCAATTACCCAGGATACCATGCGCCGCACCACAAGCCATAATCCGGACACCAGAACAGGCCAACTCGTGAGACACTAAGGGCCTCATCAGTCGATCGAAATCCGGCACCGGAGACACCGTGTTGGTCAAGCACAAATCCAGAGGCCATTCAAAGGGACAATCCAGGCAGTGAAATACAGGTTGCAAGCAGGTGAAGTAGGAATACCTGAAGGATAATCCATATGCCAGGCTTAAAGTCGCCAATGGCAGAGTACCATAAAAGTCAAGCATCCTATCACGAAGAAGATGCAGACGTGACAGGTGCTCGTGTGGCACAGAAACAGCAGCCATTCCGTAGTATGAAAAGTAAAAGCAGCACACCTGCCACCAGCGCCAGAAGCAGCGGAACACCTTCAAAGATGCTCGAGAAAATCGAATGAAAAAATGCCGGAATCACACCAAAAATAGTTTGGAAAGAGGTCACGAGGCCTGAGCCTACAAGTTTAAAAAAATGAGCCAGGCCGGTCGTGGACGAGGCATTGAAAATAGTTAGGATCAAAGCTCCGAAATGTAGGGGGAGGTCAGTATTCAAAACCGCCTGTACCTCAGTGCGCGTATTAGCAACGTGAAGGACAAATGTTTCACGAGAGGAAGTCAATGACACCTCTTTTTGGAACAATACAGCTCTTATTCTGCTCAACTTGTTGAACTCTGCTTTCAAGGTTGGAATCGAAGGCCAGATGGAAACATCCAGCCGCCCGTGCGGGGGTGAAAAGAGAACATTATTGCAGGAGACAACCCTCTCCGATACAGTTACTATATATGGGATTCCCACTAACATCACGCAGCAAGCTTCATTATTCAAAATTAAATAACTACTGTTTGCAAGCAGCGTCAAAGAAGGCGTAATCACAGGCACTGGGACACCTCGTAGGATGCAGGCCAAAATGGGGGCTTGTACATTGCATGCACCGTGTAATTGAATGTGCCTACATACCAAGGAAAGATCTGGTGTCGTGGTACATTCCTCACCCTTCAGATAAACCTCAGTTCCGTCCCTAGTACATCTATACGTAAAGGGGAGGGACCAAACCTCATGTATGAAAGCGGTGCCCAGCTGTTCATATCTACCCAGAGCATAATGTTTCATACAAGACGAAAACTTAAGAAGTGCGAACGGTAGAGTTATCAACCCGTATATAAGCCACGTGACTGAATTGATTTCCGCCACAGAGAAAGGTAACGGTTATAATTTTTCAATATGTAATAATGAATATTTAGCATCTTTCATGGACATAAATAGCTGCTTATCAGTAATGTTAAAAGGAATGAATAACGATGTAGTGCTCAAATAGTCCCAAGGGACCCTCCCTGCCTTTAACGTCTGCAATGTCCATGCAAACTGCATAACAGAACGCAACTGGTTTTGACCATTATATAACACAGACATATCATCATGCACAATATCAACAACTGACGAAACAATATTATCTAATGTATAAATACTGGAAGAGAGAGTGCTAATGCTGTTATCTATAACGGCTAAAACCTTTTCCATGTTTGCTTGGTCAATAGCTCTCAATCTTGAAGCCGCCTCAATTTGCGAAAATTTCCACACTTCGTTGTAAATAGCATACGCCCACCTTTTGGTTCTGCCACCCACAGGACCTTTAACAAAAGAATTCAAATCTATTTTGTCATGTAACTTCGATAAATGAACTTTGACAGATGCTAAGGTGGAATGTCGCAGCCAGGATTGACATAACTTTCCCACAGAATATGTAGTTACAGTATGTGACGACTCAAACCGAGGGTCTACGCGTTCCAGAGGACTAAATACCCTTTTGATCAAAAATAAATTGTAAACTCAGGGAAAGTTCTGGATAGTAAACCATAATAAATTACTATTCTAACTCCAATCCAACATAAGTCAGGGAAAGTGCTGGATAGTAAACCATAATAAATTACTATTCTAACTCCAAACATAACATAACTCAGGGAAAGTGCTGGATAGTAAACCATAATAAATTACTAATCTAACTCCAATCCAACATAAGTCAGGGAAAGTTCTGGATAGTAAACCATAATAAATTACTATTCTAACTCCAATCCAACATAAGTCAGGGAAAGTGCTGGATAGTAAACCATAATAAATTACTATTCTAACTCCAAACATAACATAAGTCAGTGAAAGTGCTGGATAGTAAACCATAATAATTTACTATTCTAACTCCAATCCAACATAAGTCAGGGAAAGTGCTGGAAAGTAAACCATAATAAATTACTATTCTAACTCCAATCCAACATAAGTCAGGGAAAGTGCTGGATAGTAAACCATAATAAATTACTATTCTAACTCCAAACATAACATAAGTCAGGGAAAGTGCTGGATAGTAAACCATAATAAATTACTATTCTAACTCCAATCCAACATAAGTCAGGGAAAGTGCTGGATAGTAAACCATAATAAATTACTATTCTAACTCCAATCCAACATAAGTCAGGGAAAGTGCTGGATAGTAAACCATAATAAATTACTATTCTAACTCCAAACATAACATAAGTCAGGGAAAGTGCTGGATAGTAAACCATAACATAAGTCAGGGAGAGTGCTGGATAGTAAACCATAATAAATGACTATTCTAACTCCAATTCAACAAAAGTCAGGGAAAGTGCTGGATAGTAAACCATAATAAATTACTATTCTAACTCCAAACATAACATAAGTCAGGGAAAGTGCTGGATAGTAAACCATAACATAAATCAGGGAGAGTGCTGGATAGTAAACCATAATAAATGACTATTCTAACTCCAATCCAACATAAGTCATGGAAACTGCTGGATAGTAAACCATAATAAATTACTATTCTAACTCCAAACATAACATAACTCAGGGAAAGTGCT
Source organism: Triturus cristatus (assembly GCF_964204655.1). Classification (NCBI taxonomy): domain Eukaryota; kingdom Metazoa; phylum Chordata; class Amphibia; order Caudata; family Salamandridae; genus Triturus; species Triturus cristatus. Next base: position 1,015,546,450 of record NC_140581.1, read on the forward strand.
GGATAGTAAACCATAACAAATTACTATTCTAACTCCAATCCAACATAAGTCAGGGAAAGTGCTGGATAGTAAACCATAATAAATTACTATTCTAACTCCAAACATAACATAACTCAGGGAAAGTGCTGGATAGTAAACCATAAGAAATTACTATTCTAACTCCAATCCAACATAAGTCAGGGAAAGTGCTAGATAGTAAACCATAATAAATTACTATTCTAACTCCAATCCAACATAAGTCAGGGAAAGTGCTGGATAGTAAACCATAATAAATTACTATTCTAACTCCAAACATAACATAACTCAGGGAAAGTGCTGGATAGTAAACTATAATAAATTACTATTCTAACTCCAATCCAACATAAGTCAGGAAATGTGCAGGTTAGTAAACAAAATAAATTTTTCTATCTAAATTATTTTTTAGACCCTATTCCCCTATAATACCAAAATAACGCTTCTTCAATATTAATTTAATATTTTTTATTAATATTAAAAAATAAATTTCGTGTAAAAATTTTAATTTCGATGTTAAATTTTGATTTCATGATACATTTCTAATTTATTAATATTTTATGCAATTTTTAAAGACTACATTTTTAAATTACTACCCACCCTAATCCCCTATAATACCAAAAACCCGCTCCTAAAATTTTTATTTGAAATTTTTAAATTTAATTACAAATTTAAATTCGTAAACAATTAGAAATTTAAAATTAAATTTTTAATTTCGTAATTATTTTCAAATTTGTTTATATTTTATAATAATTTACTATTCTAACTCCAATCCAACATAAGTCAGGAAATGTGCAGGTTAGTAAACAATATACATTTTTCTATCTAAATTATTTTTTAGACCCTATTCCCCTATAATACCAAAATAACGCTTCTTCAATATTAATTTAATATTTTTTATTAATATTAAAAAATAAATTTCGTGTAAAAATTTTAATTTCGATGTTAAATTTTGATTTCATGATACATTTCTAATTTATTAATATTTTATGCAATTTTTAAAGACTACATTTTTAAATTACTACCCACCCTAATCCCCTATAATACCAAAAACCCGCTCCTAAAATTTTTATTTGAAATTTTTAAATTTAATTACAAATTTAAATTCGTAAACAATTAGAAATTTAAAATTAAATTTTTAATTTCGTAATTATTTTCAAATTTGTTTATATTTTATAATAATTTACTATTCTAACTCCAATCCAACATAAGTCAGGAAATGTGCAGGTTAGTAAACAATATACATTTTTCTATCTAAATTATTTTTTAGACCCTATTCCCCTATAATACCAAAATAACGCTTCTTCAATATTAATGTAATATTTTTTATTAATATTAAAATATAAATTTCGTGTAAAATTTTAAATTTCGAGGTTAAAATTTGATTTCATTATAAATTTCTAATTAATTAATATTTTATACAATTTTTAAACACTACATTTTTAAATTACTACCCACCCTAATCCCCTATAATACCAAAAACCCGCTCCTAAAATTTTTATTTGAAATTATAAAATTTAATTACAAATTTAATTTCGTGAAGAATTCGAAATTTCAATTTAAAATTTGGATTTCTTAAATATTTTCTAATTTGTTTATATTTTATACATTTTTTAAAAAACAAATTTTAAATTACTACCCACCCTTATCCCCTATAATACCAATAACCCGCTACTAAAATTTTAACAATTCTTTTGTAGAAAATATTTTTTAACACATATTATTACTAGTAGGAGTTTTGTAAGTTTTTTAAAAACATAATACATATTTTTTTATAAATTTTATAACAACTTATATTTTTCTGTCGATATTATATGAAACGACATTTTCTTCAACGATATTCTGTTCATCGATATTTTTTTATGACGATATTTTTGTCATTCTCACAAAACGATATTTTTTAAAAAGATATTTTCTATAACGATATTTTTCACAGTCGATATTCTTACCACGATATTAATGCTAGTCGATATTTTCCCGTCAATATTCTATCTTTATACCCCCCGCTCGCCCATTTGTCCACTCCCTCCTCCCAACTGCTCCTCCCTCCCACCTCCCCTTCTTATGGCGGCCAATGCGCGGTGAGGAGAGCGACCCTTGACCCTGCTCCAGGCAGGTCGCTCCCCACGCTGCAACAGCACCACCTGTTGCGCCTGCGTTTCCCTGCTCGCTGTTGCTGCCACTGCAGCGAGTTCGAGGCCCTCCTCCACCCGCAGGCTACCACATGCGCCTCATCCCTGGTGGCCAGTGGCTGGCCGTAAGTTTGCTGGTACTGTATTGCTCTTAGTTTATTGTTTAACTGTTTTGTTGTTTCCTCCTCTGTTTTGACGGTTATCTTGTTCATTTTGCCTCCTTTCTCCCTCGGTATTGCTCCTAGTTTATTGTTTAACTGTTTCGTTTCTCTCCCCCTCTGCTTGACTGCTATTCTGTTAATTTTGCCTCCTTCTCCCGTTGTATTCTGTGCCCTGTGCCCCCTTTTGCCTTCTGTTCCCTAGCCATCCCTGCCCCTGTTTCTCCCGCCGCTGCGTCCCCTGCGGCCCGCCCCCCCTGCTCTGTGCTATATTGCCTCTGTGTTCCCTGATCACTGTTCACTGTTAATTCCCTCGTTATTCCCCTCATTGTATTCTGTGCCCTCTTTTTGCCTTCTGTTCCCTCGCCCCCGTTTTTTCCCGCCGCTGCGTCCCCTGCGGCCCCGCCCCCCCTGCTCGCCCATTCGTCCACTCCCTCCTACCAGCTGCTCCTCCCTCCCACCTCCCCTTCCTATGGCGGCTGTGCGCAGCAGGTGCGCCGCTAGTGCGCCGAAGGCGCGCCTAAGGCAAGCCCGTCTACGCCCGTCCGCGCCTGGACCATGCCCAGCATCAGAACCACTGGCCCCCGCGAACACCACGACACCCATCTCCGCTACGACTCCAGCACCCTCCACGCACTCAGCGCCAGATGACCACGCACCTGCTGCCTGGCCGCCCTGAAGCGCACCTAAGGACCCTTCTCCTGCCGGAACTGCAGATTCACCAGCATCCGGCCCGCCAACCCACCGACCAGGAAAGAACCCAACTACCTCAGCTGCATTCTTCTCAACACCCGCTCCACCCGCAAACACGCCGCTGAACTCTGGGACCTACTCAACTCAACCTTCCCAGACGTCGCCTTCCTGCCGGAGACCTGGCTGAACCCCTCCTCGGCACCCGACATTGCCATAGCCATCCCGGATGGCTACAAGATCACCCGCAGGGCCCGCACCAATGGAGTAGGAGGAGGAGTCACCATCGTCCACAGGAACACTCCCAGAGTCTCGACCAACACCGACGACATCCTCAGCACCGCCGAACACCTGCACTTCCAGGTCCACACCGACCCCAACACCACCCTCAGAGGAACCCTCGTCTACAGACCCCCCGGACCCCGACCACAGTTCAGCGACTCCATCGCCGACTTCATCAGCACACACACCCTCGCTTCCACAGACTACATCCTCCTCGGGGACCCGAACTTCCACCTCGAGAACAACAACGACACCAACTCCACCACCCTGATTGCCAACCTTGCCAACCTTGGACTCAGAGAATTTGTCACAACACCCACCCACTCCGCCGGCCACGCGCTTGACCCCATCTTCTCCGCAATCTCCCACGTCTCCTTCAACCACACCACCGAACTCCACTGGACCGACCATTGCTGCATCCACTTCACCTTCTGGAAACCCACCAGCACCACCGCACCCAACAGATCCCCCGCCGCTGCTGGAACAAAGTCACAGAGGACCAGCTAACCACCACCCTCACCCGGAGCCCACCCATCGACCCCACTGACCCCGGTTCTGCCGCCCGCAACCTCAGACAGTGGATCGACGACTGCACGAACACCCTTGCCGCGATCAAGAAACCCTCCAACAACCACACCAGCAAGAAAACCAGCTGGTTCACTGAAGACCTCCAGGCCTCCAAACAAACCTGCCGAAAGCTTGAGAAGAAATGGCAGCGTGAACGAATACCGGACAGCCACGCAGCTCACAAGAACGTCACCCGCAGACACCATCACCTCATCAGATCCGCCAAAAGGACCTCCTTCAAAGACCGCCTAGACAACAACGCACACAACAACAAAGAGCTCTTCAATATCGTGAAGGGACTCTCCAACCCCAGCCTCAACACCAATGACATCCCACCTTTGCAAGACCTGTGCGACTCCCTTGCCACCTTTTCCATCGCAAGATTGCAGACATCCAAGACAGCTTCAACACCACAACTGCCCCGACAACCACTGAGACCTCCGCCCCCACGACCACCATCTGCACCGACCGCCTGCTCTCCTGGACCAACATAAACGACGACGACACCATCAAAATCATGAACACCATCCACTCCGGATCTCCATCAGACCCATGCCCACACCACATCTTCAACAAAGCCAGCACCCCCATCGCACCCCATCTCTGGAAAGCCATCAACATCTCCTTCGAGACAGCAACCTTCCTGGAGAGCTGGAAGCATGCCGAGATCAACGCCTTACTCAAGAAACCCAAGGCGGACCCCAAGGACCTCAAGAACTTCCGGCCCATCTCCCTGCTCCCGTTCCCGGCGAAGGTCATCGAGAAGACCTTCAACAAACAACTGATCTGCTACCTTGAGGAGAACAGCATCCTGGACACGTCCCAGTCCAGGTTCCACAGCAACCACAGCACCAAAACTGCCCTCATTTCCGCCACCGACGACATCAGGGCCCTGCTCGACAACGGAGAAACCGCGGCCCTCATCCTCCTGGACCTGTCAGCCGCCTTCGACACGGTCTGCCACTGCACTCTACGCACACGCCTCCACGACGCCAGGATCCAAGAGAAGGCCCTGGACTGGACCACCTCCTTATTCTCCGGCAGAACACAGAGAGTCTGCCTCCCCCCTTTCCGCTCCGAAGCCACCGAGATCATCTGCGGCGTACCCCAGGGCTCATCCCTCAGCCCAACGCTGTTCAACATCTACATGGCACTGCTCACCCACGTCACCCGACTGCACAACCTCAACATCATCTCCTACACCTATGACACCCAACTGATCCTCTCCCTCACCAAAGACCCCCACACCACCAAAACCAACCTCCATGAAGGAATAAAAGCCGTCGCCGAGTGGATGAAGAACAGCCAACTGAAGCTGAACTCGGACAAGACGGAAGTCCTCATCCTCGGCTCCACCCCCTCAGCCTGGGATGACTCCTGGTGGCTGACCACACTGGGAACAGCTCCAACACCCACCGACCATGCACACAACCTAGGGTTCATCCTCAACTCTACCCTCTCCATGTCAAAGCAGGTAAACGCTGTCTCGTCCTCCTGCTTCAACACCCTCCGCATGCTCCGCAAGATCTACAAGTGGATCCCCACCGAAACGAGAAGAACGGTCACCCAGGCCCTCGTCAGCAGCAGGTTGGATTACGGAAACGCCCTCTAAGCAGGAGCCTCGGCCAAAGTCCTGAAACGACTTCAACGCATTCAGAACGCCTCTGCACGCCTGATCCTTGACATCCCTCGCCGCAGCCACATCACACCCCACCTGAGAGACCGCACTGGCTCCCTGTCAACAAGAGGTTCACCTTCAAGCTCCTCACCCACCACACAAGGCACTCCACAACACCGGACCAGCGTACCTCAACAGACTACTCAGCTTCTACACCCCCACCCGCCAGCTCCACTCCGCCGACCTCACCCTTGCCACAGTCCCCCACATCCAAAGAGCGGCAGATCGTTTTCCCACCTCGTCGCCAAGACCTGGATCACCCTCCCCATCCATCTTCGGCAGACCCAAGACCTTCTGACCTTCAGAAGACTCCTCAAGACCTGGCTTTTCGAGCCGTAGCAGCACTCCCCCCCGCCAGCGCCTTGGGACCCTCACAGGTATGTATTGTGCTTTACAAATGCTCTGATTGATTGATTGAAAGTGCAAGTGCTTCCTATTGTAAATTGCTGTAATGGATTAGTGACTCCATGATTGGCCTATTTGATTTACTTGTCAGACCCTAGTACAGTGTACCATGTGTGCCCAGGGCCTGTAAATCAAATGCTGCTGGTGGGCTTGCAGCACTGGTTGGTTGTACCACCCACAGAAGCAGCTTGTAAAGTGTGGCTCAGGACTGCCATTGCAGAGCCTATGTGCAGTCTGGGACTCCCATGACGACTTAGCAAGTACACCCACTTGCCAGTCCTTAAACCTTCCCTTTTCTGCATGTTAGTCACCCCTATGGGCAGGGTGCATTGTATGTGAAAGGTAGGACCTGCCCTGGTGTGCATGGCATGCCATGATAGTGAACTACAACCAATTTCGTTTTTCACTATTGCAAGGCTACCTGTTCCCATAGGACAGAATGGGCAGTTGATTATACAAGGAACAAGGTAGAAAAACAAGTTTAGTATGTCTGAACTCAGAATGTTTAAATACATCTTTTAGTGTGGGTGATTTTTAGGTCTCGCCTGACCCAGCGCATTCGCTGGTCTGGCGAGACTTTTTGTGAGGGCTAAAAAAATGCTACCATGGCCAGCCTAGAGCTACAGTGCATGTGCGCGGGTGCGCGCTTAGGAGCAGAGGCTGGCAAACCTTGTCATGCTCATTAAGCGCCCATGATCACTTTCACTTTCGCCCACGATCACTTTCGAGGCGCCCCTTTGATGTTCTCAAACATCAAAAAACATGTTGTGTTAATGCTTTGCTGCGCCCGTTTGACTTACAATGTGCTTTCTGTTTCCACAGATGTTTGAGTTCCTTTATTTTGAGATGCTTTTAGTATTACTGTTTTGTGACTTAAAGAACATTAAGGAAATGTTACTGTGAAACTGGACAACGTTCACAGTGTTTATTTCTGATCGCAGCGGTTGCTTCATGTCCGTTGCACCATTCAGGGAGTCCTTTCGTTGGCGCTTTCATGAGGACATGATGAGGAAGTTGGAAACTTTTGGCACATTCTCTTTAAAAGCACAGCATGTTGGCGACTGGTTAATCGATTAGACCTATGTAGCGCTTTAGATCTCAAAGCGCCATGGTGGGTGCAGCAGTTACAACTCATGGAATATGGGGTGCAACTCACAAGGAGGGGGCAGGTTTGAGTGCACATTGGCTGCAATCGAACTCTTAATATGATGGGCTGTGTGTATCCATTATCAGCACTCAGTCTTCGCTAAGTGATCTTGTTAGTTTTGTTGTTGTGTTAATGCTTTGCTGCGCCTGTTTGACTTACAACGTGCTTTCTCTTTCCACAAACTCAATGTTTGTGTTCCTTTATTTTGTGATGCTTTTAGTATTACTGTCACACACACAACCACAACCACACACACAACCACACACACAACCACAACCACACACACAACCACACGCACAACCACACACACAACCACACAACCACACACACACATAAAAACAACCACAACCACACACACAACCACACACACAACCACACATACAACCACACACACACACACACAACCACACACACACAACCACACACATACACACAACCACACACACACACACACACACACACAACCACACCCACACACAACCACACCCACAACCACACACACACAACAACCATACACACAACCACACACACACACGTACAACCACACAACCACACCTACAACCACACACACAACCACATACACACACAACCACACACACACACAACCACACACACAACCACAACCACACACACAACCACACACAACCACACACACAACCACACACAAACACACACACACACACAACCACATACAACCACACACACAACCACACAAACAACCACACACACACAACCACACCCACAACCACAACCACACACACATACACAACCACACCCACACCCAACCACAACCACACACACACACACAACCACAACCACACACACACAACCACACACACAACCACAACCACACACACAACACACACAACCACACACACAACCACACAACCACACACACAACCACACACACACAACCACACACACACACACACAACCACACACACAACCACACACAACCACAACCACACACACAACCACACATACAACCACACACACAACCACAACCATACATACAACTACACATACAACCACACATACAACCACACACACAACCACACACACGCACACAACCACACACACACACAACCACCCACACAACCACCCACACAACTACACACAACCACACACAACCACACACACACACAACCACACACACAACCACACCCACACACCCACACACCCACACACACACCCACACACACAACCACACACACACACAACCACACACATACAACCACACACACACAACCACAAACACAACCACACACACAACCACACACAACCACATACACAACCACACCAAGCATTGGCATAGCCAATAGGTCTCGCCTTTGGGTCCTTATAAGTGTTTAGCCACACAACATTGATGTGGTTGCACCAAGGATATTGTGCTGCATAACTAAATACTTAGAAGGTCCCAAAAGCGAGACATATTGGCTATGCCAATGCTTGTTACATTCTGTGTTTGAAAATACCACTTTTAGAAAATAGGTATTTCTTGCCTAACCATCCAGTATACCTCTGCTAGGTTTGTGTATTCAATGTCTGGTTTGTGAGTGACAGGGGGCTGGAGATGGCTTTGGCTCCAGCAGTCTGATGAGTCAGGGCTGGGCTGAATAGGACCTGGGTTGAATAGAGAGTAGGGGGAGGAGATTTCCTTTCACTTGCCTGAGCCTACATAGAATAGAGAGTAGGGGGAGGAGATTTATTTTCAGCTACCTGGGCCAGGTCTGCTTTCAACAATGCTGTCTCCACCTCCTGCCAGGAAGCTGCACCAGGGAGGACAGAACTGGTTTTGACTAGGTACATACACTCTCTGCCTTCAGAGAACAAAGGATTTAGTAGTATAAATATTGGGGCCCAGACCCCAGACCTTTAGATCACTTCTGGCAATCAAGACAACCCTTTGCCAAGGAGAGAAACCAAGGAAGTTCAAGGAGGAGACTGCCCCTGTGCTGTGTGCTGTTTTGGGTTGGCCTGCAGTGGTTACTCATTGCCAAGGAAAGGAGAAAAGGAACTTTGTGTGTACTTTGTCATCTTGAGGAAGAGCTCCAAGGGCTTGAAGCTGAGCTTGCCTCCTGTTCTGAAGTCTCAGGGACACAAAGACTTCACCACCAGCTCTACTGAATTTCCTTGCTGGGAATTCTCCCTACAGTGAGGTGCCTGCTCCTGTTTTTGGGACCTCTAGAGACTGCGTGTCGCTGGGAGCTGGAAGTGCGAAGCAACGAATAAGAAGCGTGTCACCGCCGCAGCTGTTGCCATCGCATCGCCAAAGAAGCATGCCGCAGCTGTTTGCCGACACATCGCAGAAAGAAGCGTGTCGCATTGCCGGAGAAGCGTGTTGCCGCCGCAGAGGTTGCCGTCTCATCACCTGAGAAGCATGTCGCAGGGCCTGTCGCGGCTCAAGAGTCCACCGGATTGCGGGACGGCCATCGGGCATGCACGCATCGCATCCAAGTTGTCGCATTGCATCAAAGACATAATTTTGACGCGGTGCCATCTTGTCGCATCGTACCAGGATGCAGTAAGAATCTGAGCATCAACTCCCCATGCAGTAAGGAAGTGGCGCGTCAACTCTCCTGTGCAGCAGTAAGGAACCGACGCATCAACTCCCCATAGTGTAAGGAATGGTGCATCACCTTCCCTGCGACCCGTTTGTTTGTTTTGCGGACGCATCTAAGGTACTTTGAGAGTGAAGTGTCGCATTTACTATCTACATTGAACTAAGCTATTTTTACCATTTTAAAGTCATATTCTTGATATTGTATTGTGGATTTTTGTTGTTGGTCTTGAGTTAAGTCTAGTAAAGATTACTTATTTTTCTAAACTGGTGTGGTGTCCATTTGTAGTGTTTTCACTGTATTACTGTATGTGTTCACAAATGCTTTACACACTGTCTCTGAGATAAGACTGTCAGCTCGTGCCAAGCTACCAAGGGGGTGAGCAGGGGTTATTTTAGGAGTGTATCCCCCTTTCCCAGACTAGAAGCAAGTTCCCTATTTGGACAAAGGTGCTAACCATTGCCAACTAGAGACCCCCATTTCTAACATATACCATATATCCAAGGCTTTTAAATGAAAAAATGCTACTATTGGACCTGGTAAAAACAAAGGAAGGTTGGTGTACCGTAGGGATAAATTAATAAAAAAGCACACATATCACAATGAAATATTTAATTTCCACTGGGATTTAGACTCAATCATTCCTCAGTTTCTTTATCAATTAATTACATGAGCCTGTCTGCTTATCTGCTAACATCCCATCACATCTGTAGACAATCTCCTTACTTCTTTGATGGAAACTCACTTCCACTTCAAAGCTGCCACCAGATATAAAATTATGACCCACTCTTCAGGTCACTTCTGGACCTGCGGAGGACTCTCAGAAGACTGCTCTGCTTCCGGTAGCCTGCTGTGTTCTTCAGAGGACTGCACTGCTGCACCATAATGACTGCCCCCTGCTGCCTAAAGCCTGTCCTGTGCCTCCAGAGGACTGCCTGCTGCTTGAGACCTGCTTCCCTGCTTGAACCCAGGACTTCCAGAGTGGCTCCAAGGGCTAGTTGGCTGGCCTCCAGATCAGAGCCTCAGAGCCTCAGAGACAGAAAATGCTCCAACCATTAGACTCTACACCTGGACCCAGCCTGAGTGGGCCCTGACCCTCTAAGTTGTGCCCCTCTAGACCAAGGCCCTTGTAAGTGGTGTTAAAGGTGACCAGTTAGCCCAAATCCAAAACTTGGGACTTAGAAATTTTAAGCCAAAAAGTACCCTGAGAACCAAGAAGAGACGCTGCACCTACCTTCTCCCTGATCAGCACACCTGTTCAGCGGCTCCTCACAGAAGGGGTATCCCCCCAAGGATCCCTCATCAATTGCAGCCTGCAGCTTTATGCCGCAGGAGATTTTGGACTTCCAAAAATGAGACTAAGTCCGAACATAGAAATCTAAACTGTGACTTTGTCCAGGAACTCCAGACGATGTCGCCTCCTCCTCGGACACTGCCAGCTGCATTTTCCCATTGAAATATACCTTCTCACACATTTTTTACTCAGAAAGCCTTCTATTTCCAAAAGTTAGTGCAGACCAGGCCCAATCCATTTGTGTACACAAACCATGCTTCATCGAGGTCAGCCATAACTTTCAACTTTGCTCTGGTCTGGTGCGACTAGATGTCTGCAGGTGGTGCTTTGATCTTTTATGAGCTATTTTTTTTATTTAAACTTTGAAACTTCAGAACTCTGACTCTACAGATTGAATTTGTGCCAATGCTTCTCTGCCATAACGGAGGAGCTGCCCGTGAGCCTCACTGCTTTTTTGTGCCAAGCTATCAGAGGGTTGAGCATAGGTGATTTTAGTGATTTTTTGTGGTTCACCCTGACAAGGATTATGGCTGTTACTTGGAAAGGGTTCACAACCAACAACTACATTTTTTCACACCATCCCTCCGTGATAGAAATTTGCACAACAGTTCAGTTCTCAGCCAAGACAAACAGTCATGTATTCATTATAGGTGTAACTCTTTCCTGGTACATTTGATAACTTATTGAGCAGTGAATTCTTTCCACTGCAGCTACATACAAACTTTGGAAACACTTGCAAATGCCAGAATGAGAACTTCAAATCTCCCTGATCTGCCCATGTCATCCGAAGTTCAGCACTAACAAATGCCTTTAATAATTAGTTGATTAAGCTCATGTGTGGATTAGCACTGTGGAAATGCATTTACTTGACTTAACCAAGAAGGAGCTGATTACGTTTTTCGCAATATCAGCCCACTTGTTCATAGCACTAGTCGGACTTGCATGGGTGGCATACCCATGATGTAAAGGGATGTCACCAGTGAGGGTTACCTACCTCGACACAGATAGAGTACCAGGGTAGGCCATTTTTTAACAGGCAACACCACCTGCAGGTGGACTGGAAGAGTCCCAGTCCCCTGAAATATGTGCTGGGGTGCCGTCCGACACCCGCTGGTAAACATTAATTAGTCTTGAAGACTAAGAGGCTACAATGAGCCACAGGTAATGGGGTGGGTACCAACAGCTTGCATGAGCAATTAGCGACAGAGCACTCAACACGTCCTACCTCAAGATTAAGGTTACTATTGCCATTGTGCATGTCCAAAAAAACTTTCCCAGCATGGAGATGCAGGAAGTAGAAACAAATGACAGTCAGTAGAGACCATTTATCGGGCAGCAGAGTGAAACCAACTCTTGAAATATATGAACTGTGGAACCTACTGGGTGATCTGAATGCCAACATCATGGGGTCATTTAGACCAATGAAGAACATTTGCACCAGTTTCTGCACATTTATCCATTTGCTCATTTGTTTGGACACGCATTTATCAGAAACCTGTAGGTGTTGGTAACTGCCCCTTAAAGTAAGAAGTATGGGATAGTAAGTCATATGAGGTACATCAACTCACCCAAGACCTGATATTAACGAAATTTGCACCAAGGTTTTTTGCAATTGTTATTAGTCCAGTGAATAGAAGATTTTCTAGCTATCGCAACAAGAATTTTCAATTCTATTAAGGACATGGAGGCGAGGATTATACTTCTCTTTACTTTACTGACATTAACAGCAGCCAATAAAACTTTAAATTAGCATAACCCCGGAAGGACAACCCCCTCCATCGTATGCACCAATCACAAGTCAGTCCCATACATAAGTGTCCATGTATGATCTTCCTCTTCCTTTATCTTTGCGAAATACCTTTAACTTCAGCCTTTAACTCGACTGTTGAGCTGGAACGGCGCCAATCGCACCCTCGGCTATAACTTGAACCTTAACCATCGAGATTCTTTATGATGCTCCCAATCAACTCCATCATGATCGCTCAGGTCTGTTTAGGCTGGTCTCCTGCAAAGAGAATAGTAGTCGTGATATACCATTCATAATACCTATATTTTCAAATTATTCATGTTATTCAATATTCATAACACTTATATTTCCGACATAATAAGAACGTGTGGGAAGAAATCCAAATCATTATACCTAAAAGTATATGAAATCACAAATCTTGAAATGAACACTCTATCACATAAAATACCATCATCCTATTTCTAGGGTGGGATAATCCTCGCCTCCGTGTCCTTAATAGAATTGAAAATTCTTGTTGCGATAGCCAGAATTTTTTTTATTCTATGTCAGTCCATGGAGGCTCTGATTATGCTAGTTTAAATTTGTTCCACCACCGTAGAGGCCACATCAACAATCGGTTTATGATAAGATGTTTTAAATGTTGAATCAGAGGCCCAATCTGCCGCAGTCATTATGTCCTGTAACCGGGACCTGGTATAGAAAGCCTTAGAGGCCATCTCTTCTCTAACAGAATGTGCTCCAAACATTGCAGTATCAATTCCTGCTAGTCTTAATAACCAAGTATCCCACCTGGCCAAAGTTGCTGCAGTGACTGGGCGGAAAGGTCTCTGTAGGCAAATCAACAATTTCCCTAAAACATCATTCCTGAACTCCCTAGTACAATCCTCATAACATTTCAAACATTGTACCACGCATAACTTGCTATGATGAGGAAACGCAGGATATGAAATACATTCGGATTTTGTCTTTGTCCTCCTTAAAATTGTGAAAGATACTCCCGAAAATACTCTTCCTGCTAGATCCAATGCTCGCACATCCAAAACACGCCTGCAGGATACAAGACACAATAACACCGTACGTTTTGCTGACAGTTGCTTACGTGATAGTCCCTTGTTTGCTGGCCAATTCTTAAGGAAATGTAACAGTACATTAACGTCCCACTAAGAAGAATACTTGGGCTTCGGAGGGTTAACCAATCGTATGCCCCTCACCACTTTACACACCAGAGGATGTTCCCCCACCGGTTTACCATCCACATGTGGATGACCCGCTGAAATTGCTGAACGAAAGTTATTAACTGTCCAATAGGCCATGCCTGACTTTGCCAGTTCTGAGAAAAAATTAACTATCATATGGATACTGGATCCAACTAACCCATCTATGCCAGGCTGATTCATATTGTTTGTGCGTAGCGGGTGCCCAAAACTGAGATATGAAGAACAGAGCCTCCTGTGAAACTCCAGGCACTTGCCACTGTCGCCTGAAAGTCTCCATGCCATGAGTGATAATCGGTCTTACATCACCAACGGATGAGGCAAGCCCAGAGGGTCCTCCAGTATCTCTGGAAATGAACGTAGACACACTGGCGGTGCAAGGTTAGAGCCACCGGAAACAACACCTGTGCTTTCCAACATGGTGAGATCAGTATGACTTCCACTCTCTGCCAGCAGATCTGTGCTAATACCCTCGGGATCAAGGCGAATGGCGGAAATGCATATAGAATGCCCGTCGTCCATGACTGAAGGAATGCGTCCGAGCTGATCACCTGAGGATCTGCAGCAGTAAAACTGAGGTAGCTGTGTGTCGAGTCTGGACGCAAAAAGATCCATCGAACACGGACCCCACTTGTTCAGTTCCCTGAATGTACTGGGATACAGCCTCCAATCGATGGCATCCCATAGGAACACCGGGAATTCCAGTCTGCTACAACATTGGAAGTTCCCGGCATGTACTCTGCCGTCACAGATATATGATGCTCCAGACAATAATGCCAAAAGTCTTTGGCTATCTCTACCAGGAGACGAGACCTTGTGCCGCCCAGACGATTGATGTATCGTAATGCTGACACATTGTCCATTCGCAGTAGAATACAGCAACTCGCTTGTTGCGGTGAGAGTGTTCGAATCGCAAATGAGCCTGCAAAAAGTTCCAGGCAGTTGATACGGAGTTTCGATTCCTCCTAGGACCACCGACCCCCAGTCTCCACAGAGCCGCATCGGGCTCCCCAGCCCCATCTGCTGGCATCGGATTATATGACTATCTCCGGGCTGGCTGCAAAAATGGCCTTGCCATTCCATGCGTCCATGTGGTCCAACCACCAAGTCATCTCTGTCCGGACCTCTTTGGAGATCAGGATTTGTTCTGCATTACTCAAACCCATGTAAGTGCAGAATCTTCAGTCTCTGAAGCGCCCTGTAATGTAATGGCCCCAGAAATATCGCCTGAATTGATGCAGCAAAAAGCCCCACCAGTCGGGCAAGCGTCCTCAAGGATATAGTTGGAGAGGCAAGCGCCCTCCTCAACTCCGTCTTGATAGCTACTCTCTTTCTCAAAGGTAACAGTAGTTGTGCTGCGATCGAGTTCACCTGAAACCCCAGGAATTCCATTGATTGTGTTGGAATCAGAATAGACTTCTGCGCGTTGATGATGAATCCCAACTCCTGTAAGAGTTGGACTGTCCAGGTCAGATGAAGAAGAACTGTGTTCATATTCTGTGCCATAATCAGAATATCGTCCAAGTAGATTTTAAGTCTCACCCCTCTTTCTCTCAGGTACTGAACTATGGGCTTTAGCAACTTAGTGAAACACCAAGGGGCGGACGAGAGACCAAATGGCATGTCCGAAAACTCGAACCAATGGTCTCTCCACTGGAATTGCAGAAACCTCCGGTGAGGAGGAAAAATGGGCGCTGCCAGATACGTGTCTTTCAAATCCAGACACACCATCCAATCCTTCTCCAACAGGATGTCTCGTAGCAAATGTATGCCGTCCATTTTGAAATGGCGATACACTACCCAGGAGTTGAACTCTCTCAGATTGAGCACCAGTCAGAAAACCTGGTCCTTCTTGGGCACTAGAAAAATTGGACTTACGAAACCCTGTGGGTGAGGAAGTGTTTGTACAATTGCCCCTTTTTGCAGCAATAATTGAACCTCTTCGTCCATGAAGGACATCTCTACGAGGGAAAAATGTTGGGGCGGAGGAATTTGTGCCTGATAAGGGGAGGCATAGAATTCTATCTGAAACCCTCGTACCTTTTGAAGTATCCAAGGATTGTGTGTGTGATTCTCCCACCTGTGGTGAAACAAAGCAATTCGACCTCCCACCATGGTGTCCCCAGTTTGCATTAAATTTACCTGATTAAGACCTCTTCCACCGCGATTGCCGGTAGGGTAGAAGTTGGAGCATTGGACACCACCTCGACCACGCTGTTCGAAACCTCGAGAGGTCTGGTTAAAACCTCGGCCGGTCGTTCGACCCCTGAAGCTTCTGACCCTTTTAAAAAGGCCAGTGTGAAAAACTTTTTTAATGTTCGCTTGTGCCTTATCCAGAGCGGAGAACGTGGCCACGTACTTTCCCATTTCCTTTACAAACTTCTCACCGAAAAACATGCCATTGGCAAGAGTGCCTGGTTCTGTGGTCGCCATCTCTGCTAATTGCGGGTCAATCCGCATAGGGAAAGACCTCCTCCGTTCTGCCGATAGGGCACAGTTCGCATTTCCGAGGAAGCACATAGCTCTTTGTGCCCAATCCAGAACTGCCGAGGGGTCCAAAGGAGTATTGGAGTTTTTGACAGTTACAGCGGCATCCAGAATCTTAGTAAGGGGTCCTGTAACATCGATGAGTTTATCTTGACAGGCCCTCCAAGCCCGGTCGAGCCCTTTTTTAGGGTCCTTCGCGAACTTTCGCATAAATGTGGCCATATTAGGATCCAACTCTGGTATGTCTGCCACCTTTCCCAATAATGAAGGCCTGGACATTCTGGGCCCGATTCACAGAACTAACTTAAGACAAAGTCCTAAACTTACTACCATTTTGGTATTCACAGAAGGCACTTACTCATTTTGGTATTCACAGAAGGCACTTACTCATTTCGGTATTCACAGAAGTTAGGAGTCCTAACTTTAGGACTCCTAAATGCCTTCTGTGAATACCGAAAGTCTTAAAATTAGGATTTTTCTCAATTTAGTAGTAGTAAAGTTAGGACTCCTAACTTTAGGACTCCTAAATGCCTTCTGTGAATACCGAAAGCCTTAAAATTAGGATTTTTCTCAGTTTAGTAGTAGTATAGTTAGGTCTCCTAACTTCAGGACTCCTAAATACCTTCTGTGAATACCGAAAGTCTTAAAATTAGGATTTTTCTCAATTTAGTAGTAGTAAAGTTAGGACTCCTAACTTTAGGACTCCTAAATGCCTTCTGTGAATACCGAAAGCCTTAAAAATAGGATTTTTCTCAGTTTAGTAGTAGTATAGTTAGGACTCCTAACTTTAGGACTCCTAAATGCCTTCTTTGAATACCGAAAGTCTTAAAATTAGGATTTTTCTCAATTTAGTAGTAGTAAAGTTAGGAGTCCTAACTTTAGGACTCCTAAACTGAGAAAAATCCTAATTTTAAGACTTTCGGTATTCACAGAAGTTAGGAGTCCTAACTTTAGGACTCCTAACTTCTGTGAATACCGAAGTGAGTAAGTGTCTTCTGTGAATACCAAAATGAGTAAGTGCCTTCCGTGAATACGAAAATGGTGGTAAGTTTAGGATTTTGTCTTAAGTTAGTTCTGTGAATTGGGCCCTCTGAGTGCAATGTATCCCTGACTTCTTTCTCAAAATTTCTCCGGAGGTTCTCCTGCGCATAGTGCGCCATTTCGACACAGGGAACCCACTCAGTGGACCTTGGATGCATTATGTTCCTGGGGTCAAAGAAAAGATTCTTATTAACCTGCGTGTCTTTTACATTATGGGACTTGCGTTTACTCTTCGTCGCCTTCTGTGGAGCTTCCGACTCCTGATCTGAATCAGACGAATCAGGCGCGGTAGGAGAAGACTACTCTGTCTCCCCTGTCTGTGTCACAGACGCGTTACGAGACTGGGGAGAACCCATATAACCAAGGTCATTCATTACATTGCGGGCCATCCGAGCAAGAACCTCAGCCGAGGTATGACCCGAAGTTTCCCCTTGCGAAGCACCAACCGTTTGCTTGCCATAACTCTTTAGTGGTGTAGTAAATGGTTTTAAGGCCTTAATTAATGCTCTGTTTACTGAGCCCTGGACGTGGGTATCCAGAGCCTCAACCAACTGCTCCTCCATTTGGTGCTCATAAGGTTCTTCATACTCTGCATACTCATTAAACTGTACCCACTGATCTTCCTCCTTGGCATAGTACGCCATCCTGCTGCAGGAGGTCTGGAGGAGCTTTAGGGGGGAGAGAAACCCTGGGGTGTCTTTGCAATATAAAGGCTCTTGCCTAGACAGTCCCTACGTAATTAATAAAACTCACCCTATACCAATTAACTAAATTATTTATTTGCCTTTGTATTGAACTATTGATGTGAAGGGAGCCACTTCTAATCTCCCTTCAGGCAGAGCCCTGATCCGAAAAGCGCTCCGGTAAGCGTTCAATTGGGACCGGGGATCGAGCAGTTGAGTTGTGCACTAATGCGCGAAGAGCCGGCCGCTGAGGAGAATCGAAAAATGGCCGTTTGCGCATGCGTGCATAACATGGGCGTGAAAATGGTACACCCATGACAACCGTCTCGAATAAAGACGAAATTACATAAAAAACAAATACAGAAATAAAAAGCACATGAAACATGCGTGAAGCACGACGATGAAGCGCTCGTAGCAGCGCAAACGGGTTCGGACCCAATATCGTTTAAGAAACATACAATTCAAATATATAAACCCTTCATGAAGAGAATAAAAAAGTTACTTATCTCGCTGCTGCAGCAGCAATGAAAGAGAAAGAGGAAGATCATACATGGACACTTATGTATGGGACTGACGAGTGATTGGTGCATACAATGGAGGGGTTTGTCCTTCCGGGCTTATGCTAATTTAAAGTTTTATTGGCTGCTGTTAATGTCAGTAAAGTAAAGAGAAGCATAATCAGAGCCTCCGTGGACTGACATAGAATTTGGGGAATCTCATACTACTTGAAGCTTCATGTATTTGCCACAAGCGGCAAAGCTACAATTCACCCATTTCCTGCAGCTAAATACTCCGCCCCACATGAACTGGATATCAAGACGCAGGTTATGGTTTTCTTCCAATGGCGTTTTGGTCCTTCTCTGTTTCCTGACGGCTGAGAGGCTCCCACTGTATTTCTTCGCTATCACTTAAAGCGAGCAGACACAATGGAAGTTCGTCCAGTTGTGTCTTCTCTAGGAACGTACGGGCAATTTATCCCATCGGGCATTTCTCTGGGGGTCTGGGGTCACTAGTGGCTGGTTTTTGAAGATCAGTGGCTGCTGCCTCTTTCTCCAGACCCTGGGTTAGATGGCATCACACACTTCGGGGAAAATGGAGAGAAAAGGAGAGAAATTAGGCATGGCTGGCTTGAGGATTTTTGCCAACACTTACTTGATGCCAGAAGCCCTGTTCTGTGACTTCCACAATCGGTGACTGCTGCTCCTGGTCCTGCGTGTCTCCAGGCTCTTTCTTATTTGTTTTTATGTATTTATCTTTGACCTCCTTAGCTTTACAATAGGCAAATCGGGCAAACCTTTTTAAAGTTCTGGGCAGAGCTGCGAGGTGTCAGGCTGCACAACATGGCAGAGCCCTAGTCAAAAGGATCCCTTGAGATTGATAGGTTTGTAAATGCATTAAGAGTTAACTAAAGCCAAAGAGCTGATTGGAACATCAGTGGCTGCATTAATTGACATGCCTTAGAGACGCAACAGGCATTTCCCCCCAACCACCACCTTCCCCCGAGTTTTTGTTCCCCCAAGGCACCTTGGTATTACAGAAGGGGCTCAGATGCTTATGCAGCCCCTTTTGTAATTTGAATTGCGCCGTGCTAAATGTACACTGGCCGATCTCAAGACAAAGTTCCCTATTTGCATGGAAGTGTAGCCAATGCAAATAAGGGAATACTTTGCCTTTATGCCTGCACCATATTACAGATGGGACACAGAGGTAAAGCGGCCATCAGCAAGTGCGTTGATTGTGTTGCAGAATGCACATAGAGATGGAATCCCTTGAGCGAGGGTAGGGAGTCCTAGAAACCCCTACAGCCATCACCCGGCACACACCTGCATGGAAATCCCTGCCCAGTGCACAGGGTGCCACTTGCAGTGATAGGCAGACTGATAGCTTCAGCAGCTGGTCTGCCTTTCAGCAGCAGCGGCTCCTTTGCTATGGCGGCAGAGAGTCGCCCCACCTGCCTGCAGCCGAAAAAAAATAAAATAAAATGATAATACCATTTTGTTTATTATCGTTTTCTTTTTGTTTTGGAGCTGAGGCTTGGCGGGGGCGCGGTCTGGGTGGTGACAGGCTGGAGGGGGGGTATTGGCCACTGCCTTCGCTGCGCATGTGGGTTTGGCTGGCCGTCTCAGGCCGGCCAAACCAACATGCGCAGTGAAGCTCTCTCCAACCCCAGCTGCAATGCTGGGTTAGAGAGAACCGACACAGGCTCCCAGTCTGTCTGGGAGCGCAAATCATGAACGCTCAGGCAAAGCCTGATGCTGCTTTCAGCAGCATGAAAGCAGCGTCAGGATTCGCCCCAGTGTACTCTGGGAGCCTGTGCCTGGGGAAGCGAGGAGCGCCATGCGGTGAGCAGGTAAGTGTTTTTTTTTGTTTGTTTCCCACATGCCCGTTCACCACCTCCCCCGCCACTCTGTCAACTCGCCGGCCGCTACTCCCTTTCAACAATGAGGACACCCTTCTTTAATTAGGTAATATTCGCTGTCCATGCAATGGTAACCTCAAGCAACTAATGTTACCTCTGAAACCGTTAAACTTGTGTTTTCTTTCCGCAATACCCCAGTCACCAACTCAAAACATGAATGTGTAAAAAGAAAATGTATCAGTATGGGGAATTATCCTTGTAGGATGGGATGGGCGTAAGAATCCTACGAATATCTTCTGTATTTATAGAGTGATAACAATAGATGGTCTGTACTCTAAGACAATTTATTGTTTACTGTTGTAATGGGCACTGACAAGGTTAGTTTTAGAACTGTAAGTGTGTGTATTGATTCACAGGCTTGTGTGTGGACGGGTTTGTGGGTAAATCTTATTCAGGGAAAGGATGAATGGGATTTGGTTGAAGAAAGAGAGGATGGTTGGATGAACAGATGGATGAAAAAGAGCCTGGCTGGGGGAATGGGTGAGTGAGTGCATATGGATTGAGTGCCTGGATGGATGACTGGATGAATTAATGATTTCATAAATGACAAGGGTGAGGGCAGTGCTTGGGGTCGTGGGAAGGTTCTGGGGAGAGTCGGAGAACCGTGTGATTCTGTGTGTTGGGGCCGGTCAGTGTGTGGGTGAATGAATTTCACTCTCTTCCAGCAAGAAACAACACATTTGTTTGATGTTAAACGAAACTACCCGCGCATTCACTGACCTACCTTGAATCATCCACCCGCCCTTCTATTTTGGGCCGGCGCTGCCCTGTCCATTGTCTGGATCTCAGTTCAGTTTCGCTGACAGGGACGCGCGCGCTCTGTATCCGCTGTCAGTGGAAGTATTAATGGACAGTAAGTGGCAGGGACGAGCTAGCAGAAATAAACTCGGATTAAAAACCGCGCCGTCCATCTCCGTCCCAATTATCCAGTGGATCGGGTTACACTGTATGCTGAATGCACAGAATACAATTTACAGGCTGCACTCACGGGGGGAGAGGTGCATTGCCGGAGCTCATTACGGCACACGCAGCAGTAGAAGGCAGTTTAAGGTGCATAGTGAACCGCGCTTTAACGAATGCCACAAGCAATGCACTACATTGACTTTTTGTATGTCTCTTCTGACAGACACTAACAGAACACGAGGCTGTAGTTCATCCGTCATTCAAACATGGGTGTTCTGTTCTCTTTTTTGAGTCAAGTGGTGATTGCAGTTTGAGTTGTGACTTGTATTGCAGCACGGCTGGGCTTTGCTCTCGTTAACCGAGCACTATGCAGACTGGCTGGAACTAAATGGGTTTTGTAATTAGCAATGTTAATCACAGTACCTACATTGCAATCTGTATTGTTTTGTATTTTAATCTCATCATTTATGAAGCGCCTACTACCCCTGACGAGGCTTTGAGGCACATCCTTGCAAGTGCCATAGAAAAGGCGATAGCTCTGAGGCACGCGGCCGTGGCTCTTTGAGACAAGCAAGGA
This sequence comes from Triturus cristatus, assembly GCF_964204655.1. NCBI lineage: Eukaryota > Metazoa > Chordata > Amphibia > Caudata > Salamandridae > Triturus > Triturus cristatus. The sequence continues at coordinate 1,015,568,447 of NC_140581.1, forward strand.
AATTAATTAATGCTTTATAAGGGCTAATTCATTTGCAAGGTACTGAATGATTGTCGAGGACTGTAACAAGAGCAGCGTCTGGGGCTATTTGCCACAAGTCCCACTCTGTTCAGGTCCTCGGGCACTGCTAAATATTGATAAGGCCGGATTCTTGCCTACCTGATTATCTCCAAGAATCCTCACAGGTCGCCAAGATCTTTTTATTTGCCAGATAGCGTGGAGGGGATGAACACAATTATCAAAATATATCTACCACAATTGGACTTCATTTGAAAAGGGCCACTGACTCCGAATCTAAAATTTGTAAGACTTTATTACAACGAAAAATAACTGAACATACAAACACCTCAAAACAAGATGTAAAAGGTAAATGGGCACTAATACAAAAGCTAGCCTACGTAAGATTCTCATCCGACTCAAAACGAAAAGAATTACAGATTCTAAAATCATCAAAAAGGCGATGGTGAGACCAATATCTAAAGTAGGAATCATTAGTCAAAAAGAAAACCGTTAGTCTGTCCCTACTCTACCTCTAAGGTGACATCCCTACTTAGCATTCCCATCCCAGGCAAGAGAATACAGAGAAAAAGGTGTCAGAAGTGAAGACTCCTTTAAGAAGTACCTTCACTTAGTCAGAGCTCATTCTAAGATGCTCCTGCTAGCTTCCCGTCTAAACCTCATCTGCTCAACCCATGGGGCACTGTCCCTAATACAAAAACCCAAAATCATAGAACACGCCCTTCGGCTCACCTCTTCGGCCAGGTCTTCTCTCTGTAGTTTTCCACAAAGTTGTCTTGCATCCAACGACGGTTAGCTTGACCTTGGGTCCCAGGCACCTTGCGGAGCAAATGTATCTTTCTCACATTCCAATGCACTCCCCTGTTGGCTTCCCACAGCATCCTAACTCCTAAAACAAAGATCTATTCTCCCTAACGAGCTACATGTCCTTGCACCTGCAACAGAAACATGGGAACGAGAAAAGCCATTTCACATCTTTAAGATTTTACATTTCCCTGCAACCCAAAGCCTTTTCCAAGGGAATAATTTTCGGCCTACAACATTTGCTAACATAAGGAATGAACAGGCCTTCCCTCTAGCATATAAGTGATCAGGCCTTTAGACATTAAACACTATTAAACCACACTTTAAGCATTAGTTCACTATTTTCATATACATGAATAAGCAACCTATGCGTAAACTTTAACATGGCATACATTTAGCCTAATACATTGCATCATACGAAAACTAATGATTATTTATTTGTTGAGTACATTCACAATAACTTGCAACGTTAATCCTCACAAAGCATTATTACAGTTCTAATCACCTCTAAGTTAAACGATTGCATCAATACATTTTATATGACACTTCTAAACATACATTGATTAATATGCGGGTGCTGGCTAACGGTGAATATGATGCACCCCTACAAATTTCAGAATCTTGTGACGCTCTATCAATATCTATAGCCTGCTTTTGTGATATTATTGTATTTTCAATAAGGAAAGTAACTTTAGCTGCCATTAGGTGCCGCCATAAAACCAGCGAAAGGTCTACGTTTGTGACCCGAGCCCCACAAATTCTTCAGCCAAGCCAGTGGTCAGTGTTTGGCCAGCATTAGGGGAAGCAGGTAGCTGTCCCCATGGACTTTCTGATTCTTTCCCAGTGTTTGTGTCACATTGTGCTACTTGTGGCGTATGGCCCGGAAAAAAAACTAGATGAACTGAGAAGCAGGAAGCAGACTTGTGGTCGTGGTCTGTTGTCACTACTGGTCTCCACTCTTGCATTCCTTGAAGTGTTAATCTTATCCTCATAACAGCAGTGTGGTCCACCTCCATCTCTTGGAAGAATTGTGTTGGACTGGGAGTAGAAAATTATGTAGCATTTAATAAGTGTCATCCTTCTGACACTTCACAACAGAGGAGACCACAGCTCCTGTATTGGGTTGCAGACATTGCAGGAGGAGGTTGCTTCCAACTTCATTCTTCAGATTTGGTGGGTTTCATCATGTTATGATGGTTGCTGCTCACAGGTTGCTGGTATGAGTGGAGTAGTCCAGTGTTAGGTTTAGGAAACACCTCTAATTTGCCGAGTACATCTGTTTAGTACATTGGTTTTGACCTGATCAGTCAAGTAACAACTGCTTAATTTTTTGACTTACCTGACACCACATCACTTACGCTGGATGAGAGTCTCCTTGGTAACATATATCGGGGAATGTGATACGAAGCATGAAGGGGCCACCTCTTTCTGTGTTCCTGGTCCTTAAGTGACATATTTTGCATAGAATACTTGTATGAATGCATAATTTGTATAGCGCAAACCTAAGGCAGAAGAACAGCGAATGATTGGAGGTTTAAAGGCAAGGATACAGTCAATGATTGGAGGATTAAAGGCAAGGATACAGCCAATGTTTGGAGGGTAGTTGGTTTCTAGGGAGAGAAGTGTACTGTTACTTCATTTCTATATATTAGTCTTTAAAGAGGCGCATCTTCTAATGTTTCCTAAATTGGAGCAAGCCTTGGGTGCATAGATGGAAAAAGTCTGTTGCCTTGTTTTTGCACTTCTTTGTCTGTAGTCTGATGGTGTCCTGGCTGTGAGTGTGTCAAAAGACACGAGACATGGTGAGCTTGTCAGCCAGATAGGCTGGGATGCTGGTCGTGAGGGCTATGTAAATATTGCACCTGGTTTTGAAGATGGCATGAGCCTGTTTTTGGATCTTTTAGAGTTCAATCAAGAGGGATGTAATGTGATTATATTTCTCCAGGCCGTGGATGAGATGTGCTTTGGCGTGTTAGATGCCTTGAAGGAGGACCATTGTGGAGTCTAGGGGCCATTTCCAACATCCAAAGACATCACAAACAGCCAGGTTGTATTTGTGAATTGAAAATAAGGAATAACATTGAAATCTGATAAACGATTTTCTAATATAATTCTCTGAATGATCATTTGAAGAGATTCATATTGTGGACACTAATAACATTTAGAGAAAAAAATCCATTTTATTTGTCTTTTCTATTTGGAATTCACAACTACAAAACATTTGTTTCTTGGCATGATATCCCCTCTAGTGGTCTAGAAGACTTTCTGCCGGGTTAAAACTCTGATACCCCGAGTACCTTGTATAAATCGAGTTCCTTCAGACTCATAATTAAGGTTCTCTCCTGACATAGGAAGTATTTCCAGATCCCTTGCAGGAGGAGATGATCGTTTATATGCTGCCTTGGCTTTAACCCTTTTGAATTGTATCGTTCTTCTGTTGCTTTTGAGGTTTGTGTCATTTTGTCATTTTTAGCAGATTTTACTGTTGGATTAAGCTGGCTACTTTCAAATCTTGTCACCTTGGTGGCATGGCAACAAAACAACATCACTGTAGACATACCTATCTCATGAACACACATGCTGAGGTGTCGTTGATAGTCCTTTGCTGAAAACACACAGGAAAAAGCCCCGCTACTCCTCTTGGAGAGTGTTAGGTGTGATTGAGAGTTCGGTATCAATTGACTTTGCCTTTTAGCTCTGTAGGAAAATACCTAAGGGCCTGATTACGAGTTTGTCAGTGTGGCGGCAGGCCGCCATGCCACCGCCCTGCTCCCACGCGCCAAACCCTACTGCTGCCAGATTTCGAGTTAATTAGTTGTCTGGCAGGTGAGCAGCATAGCGGTCTCACAGCGGTGCAGTTTAACCGCTCATAAGTGAGCCTTAGAACTGCATGGCCGTGGGACCGTCACTGCACGTTCCTGCTCGGCATGGACTGAGCAGTCCATGTTCTGCAGGAACAGGGGTACATGCATACTAGAATAATGTAAAATCACCAATGATCTTAACTGTGACTAACCTCCAGAGACTTACGTTCACCATAAAAAAATCCTGTAAAACCCATGGCTATTTATTTCCCTTATTACAGTGAACATATATGTATTAAAAGGTAGTGTTTTCCCATGAAGTAAACATTTTTTGGGTGGAGGAACCTCCACAAATCCTCCATGGGAATCTGCTCAGTGCATTATGTGGCTGGAGTAAACTTTTTTCCATTAGTGCTTTTGTTTTGCAGTCTGTTTTTCTCACTCAGATACTCACTCAAAAATCGGTTCATCACTTTTTTAGGTCAAGCATTTGAGACCTCTTGTATATACTTTAGTATATACTTATATATGTATGTACTTTATGGGCTCTGGAGATCAGCCCTAGGACTTGTCTGCTTCCACTTAGGGACATTTGTTCTGTTCAACTGCCTCTATTTAACTGTCTTGATAGAAAACGACCAGTAGAGGTCAGTAAAATACCAGAATTGCTTTCTGCTTGTTCAACTGCCTCTATTTAACTGTCTTGATGTAAAAACGACCAGTAGAAGTTAGTAAAATAGCAGAATTGCATCCTGCTGAGGGTCTTTCCTTTTTTGTATTTTTCTGGTAACACCCTCTATTTAACCTTCTTGAAGGAAAACGACCAGCAGAGGCCAGTAAAATACCAGAATCACTTTAGCATTCTCTAGATTCCAGTCCATAGAATTGACTCCCACAAGCACCCGTAGACAATAATATTTTTTTCAAATCTAGTATTTTCAGTGATATGACAACCGAAGGCCCTGATTTTATATTAAAACAAAGCTTTGGTCTATACCATTTTCCGCTGAAAGGCAATATTTCTCTCCATGTGTTCCCATGCCTGGCGTGTCACGCAGTTTGGTGCTTACTTTCCCTCCATGTTAAAGAACAGTAAATGTTTCAGCACCGAGGCTAATGTGCTGCATAGCTAAATACATATAAGGTCCCAAAGGTGAGACCGATTGCATTGCAAAAGCTTTTTTACAATAGCATCTGTTTTGAGCTGATGCGAGTCTATGGTAGGGAGGCAGAAGGATATCCCCAACTTTAATTACTGCTATTGAAGGTTTCCTACAACATGAACAGCAATCACTCTGGATTATAGACCAATGACTTTGGTACAAGTCCCCTGGTATTTTGAGTGTTAATAAAGCACATGGGGTCTCACTTATGAGACGGTTGCATCACGTTTGCACCAACGTGGTACATGCATGACACAAACATCTAAGTCAAATTTTTAAAGCCATGCAAAGCCACTTTTTGCGTGGCTCTGAGTGGCTTAAGAAATCTGGAGTAACAAAACACAGCGCAAATCGTAGAGTGTCATTGCGTTGCTTTGCCATAGTAGGCCTTCCATGGGTGTTGGGTGGCTGTTCCCATGCAGCTGACATGGATTTTGACGTATCCCCAGATTTACAAGCACTTGCAAACCTGTGGATGCGCCTAACACGTACTCCTTCCCAGGGGAGGGGTAACGAGGAGAAATAGCTCTGTTTCTCCTTGTTTCTTCACATAGAAAGAGGAATATGCCTCCCAAGATTATTTTTTGCAGGGATCTGCCCCTTCCTGCACAATAACAATCCTGCTTGCAACACAGGTACTCTTGCACCATGGTGCAAGAGTGCCTGCGTTGGCCCTAGGCTGCCAAAAGGGCACCAGCACAAAGGAAAGGACAGGAATGCCCACATTGCTTCAAATAGGGCGCATTCCTGCCCTTTCCCTGTAACACAGTGCAGCTCAGAAAGATAACTTGCTTCACTGCAGAGCGTGATTTCTTCATACATGAGGCCCATGGTATATACCAGTACCACAGAGTTCAGTATTTACTGTGTTCTGTGTTCCACTTCCATAGGTTGGAATGAGGCTTAACATCCTGTTTCGGGGTTGTGATGCTCTGTTAACCTCATGTTGAGTCAGTTTCAGAACCTTTCCTAATTTGGCCAGGTCTTTCCTGCTAAAATGTGGCTAGGGAGAAATTGCAAATGCGTGGTAATTGCCCCACAATGAAAAATATTTCATGTCTTCTGCGAGCAGGATATTCACAATGATTTAACTAGAGTTTAATAATTAAATTGACACCAAAACAACAAAAATCCAACCATGGAAACTAGAGGTGAGGTGTAGTCAAAGGTTGCCGAGCAGGATGGTGTCCAAATGATATATTACTCCGGCGTGATTTCCTGTGTGCTCTCTGGAATATTCTGCTTCGGCAGCTCTTGAAGAACCCCTGAAACCCCCAGGGCCACACTGTCTGGAAGCAAATGAAGAGGGCCCTCTGGGCCTAATTGGCTGCGAACATTAAGATGGCAGGAGATGATCTATCTGCAGAAGCTTGCAGCTCAGCAGCAGAGGAAAACTTGTGCACTGAAGAGAAAGGAGCCTTTTGGGGACATGATGTGCGATGCAGCATCTCAGTTCCTGGAAGACCTCTGGCTAAATTACAAACATTGTGTGTGCATTGCTAAAAAGACACGAAGACCGACTGCTGAGTTTCAAACATATGATTTAGTTTTCTCATTTGACAAAGTCATGACGCAGCTCGTATTGAATAGCAGAGAGATTTAGGATTTTTTTGTTGATTGAGCATCCCAAACAGAAGCAAGACAGATGGCAATTTGGACTGTGGGGGTTAGGTTAAGAGAAGCAGCCGTGGCCCGTGCAGGTAAGAGCAGTGGGGTGGAGGGGCTGGGTCGGGGAGGGATTCATTAGACCGCCATGAGGGAAAATTAAATAAATAATGTATTTTCCATCGCCATCGTCTGTCAAAATCCCCCTTCACTTGGCCCCACCGCTCTTACCTGCACAGGCCGCGACTGAAGAGAAGAATGCAAAAGACAGGATGTGATGGATTGGGGCAACGTTATTTGGACAATACTAGACCGCACACGGCACAGTTGATTTTCACATTATACTTATTTCAATATCAGGCAGAACCAGATAAAGTGACATGTCCAAAACCACAAGAACTTTTAGTAAAATGGTCGAAGCCTGAAATGGCTGACCAGTATTCATGGTCACCAGAGTGGGCACTAGACAACACGCCGCTTGCTTCTTTGGCCATTTTTGTTGGAGTTATGGTGAACGAAGAAGAATTATAGAACTTTGCCACATCTGGGGTGCCTGCTTCCTTAGGAGAAATTACAAATCCATTCCTAGTTAGTGGAATTTTAAGATAGTGAATTATCTACTAGTATGGTGAGTTATCCACTGCGAATAAATTAAAGATTAACAGTGAAAACATGGGTGCGCCCAATAGGAAGTGCAGTGGGTGATCTTTGAAAATGCGCAGGGGATAGAATCCAGATTTGGGTGGTATTTACATTACCTGGTAATTACCAGGTGCAGGAAATACCTCACCCTTCATCACATTTCTGTGGGTCAAACATAACAAACCTAACAAGGGAAAATAATATGGTATCTACTGAAAGAATCTGCAAGTTATTCTACAGTAACTCGGAATTGCACACAATAACTTGCTAACCCCATTGTGTCAGATTTGATCAGGTAAAATAAATAGCACCTACTTCTTCGCTCAGCACTGAATCAGGGCTAAAATGTATTATTTAACAAATGTTATTGTTTTTCTTACATTTGCATTTGTTTCATTATGTATTTCACCATCCCAGTTACTCATTCATTCACATCTTCATATACTTCTTTCAAATCAATCCTTTCTTCCAACTGTTTATTTTTTTTTTCAACTCTAACTTCTACTATTAACTTAGGTCATGTAGGATATTGGGGTATTCGTTTTGGGGGCTAGGTACCCACCTCAAGTAACAATAACAATCCCTGTTAGGGTAAATCACTTAAATTCACTAAATTAACCTGAGCTCAACGCACCGGTAGCTATGGTACAGAGCAGACAAGTTTAGCATAGAGGCAATGTGTATGGTATTTATGCAGTACCAAAACAGTAATAGCGTCAAAATACAACCCAGGAAAAATAACAAACTAATTTGGAATAATAGAGTACAGTTTAATAATTAAATTTACACCAAAACAACAAAAAAACAACAATGAAAACTGGAGTCATGAATTTTAAAAGTTTAAATGTGAATATGGTGTCAAAAAGTGTTAAACTCCCACTACGATCATCTGGTTTCACTTGTCCGGTGCAAAGGCGCAAGTTAGGGCAGACTATTATAGAGCCTGGGTTGGACCCAGAAAACAAATTTGACCTGGTCGTAAGATTTACCTTTGGGGTTAGGGCGTCATTTATGAGGAAGTCACGCAGTGCAGCGTCGCAAGTCACTTTGCTGCGCTTGACTGCTTGATAGTATAGGAATGCGCCTTATTTTAGTCAATGTGGTGCATTCCTGCCCTTTCCCTTGCACTGGGTCCCTTTTGGCAGCCTAGCATCTATGCAAGCACCCTTGAACCATGGTGCTAGTGTGCCAGTGTTGCAGAATGCAGCACACATAGAAAGAGAAAGAGAGGATGAGAAATAGAGATGTTTCTACTCCTTATTCCTCCCCTTGGAAGGTGTACATTTTTGACGTATCCTCATGTTTACAAATTCTTGTAAATCTATGGATGCATCAAAATCCATGGGAGTTGCATGGGAACACCCACACAATGCCCATGGAATGCCTACTCAGAGCAGAGTAATGCAACGCAGCGATTTGAAGTAAATCTGACTTAGAGGTTTGTGCAATGCATGTATCATGGTGCATTGTGCAAACATGATGCAATCCTCTCATCAATGAGCCACTTAATCTCTTAAATAGGAGTCAAAAATCGTCTATGGAGCAAAAACAGCAGGCTTCGGTAGAAAAGAGCTCTATGTCATCGGATAGCCACGGGACGAGGTTTCGGTGAAGTCGTTTACTTTGCACTACATAGCACGCAGATGGCTCACATAGCACGCAGATGGCTTTATTGGCAATACCAGACAATATTCGTCTCTCCTTAGACGCAGGAACTCCAGTCATGCTAGTAGTACTGGATCTATCTGCGGCTTTCAACACAGTTTCCCACCCCATTTTAATACAAAGATTACATGAAGCAGGCATCCAGGGCATAGTGCTACATTGATTTAGGGAATTCCTTGACAATTGCACACAGAACATTTGTCTTGGCCCTTTTACGTCAAGAACGATGCACATCAATAAAGGAGTACCTCAGGGCTCATGCCTCAGCCCAATCTCATTTAATGTCTATGTAGCTCCTCTGGATCAGATTGTGAGAGCATTTCGTGTGGAGATCATGTCATAGGCAGATGACATCAAACTCCTAATTTCCTTTTGCCCTGATCTTGACAAAATGAAAACCAAATTTGTGCATTGTATGTCAGAAATTGCCAACTGTATGCCTAACAATTGCCTCCAACTCATTAGTGCAAAAACTGAGATCATGCTAATTGGCAAAGCTGAAAAGCTATTATCAGCAGAAGGGTGGCCCTCCGCGCTTTTCCCAGACCCCTCCCCTAAGTAAGTGGTTATTAAATATCCAACAATGCTTGGGCTTGTAATGAATATTTCAAAAAGTCCCAGAATTACATTTGGAGATGTTTCCTAGCAGGAGATAACATTATAAAATGTAATATTCTCTCTCAGTGCTTTGCTATGAAACAGCAATCCTCTACAGTGCTGAAGGGAAAATAGCTTTGGGGCCTCTTCACTGTAAAGACATGTTTAAGATGAACCTTTTACATGTCCTATTTATAAAGCCAATGCACCCTGCCTTATTAGCATTAAGGCCAACGTATGGGTGATGTACTAATATTTCCAATGAAGGTTTAGGCCTGTTAAACAGGATTATTTTGACAGTTCCGATTTCAAGTTTTAAAGCTGCACAGACAGGCTATACATGGAAGGCCTGCATTTATATTTACATTGTCACTGTATTAGATGGCACAATGGGTGCTGCAGTCCACATGTGACAGTTGACTTACAAGCCCTGCGTACACTCATGTACCATATACTAGGAACATTTATGTAAGCTAAAGATGCCAATCAGGAGTATGCCAATTTTGCCATACTAAAGGGAGATGCACAAGCACTTTCCCATTGGTTAGCAGGGGTAAAGTGCACAGAGTTATTTAACCAGCAAAAACAGTCCGAAAACTGGTGGTACACCACACAAAAGATGGTCATTTCCAAAAGATCCCTTAACTGGCTTCTAGACATCAGTTTCAGCATCTGCATTATTTATGTTTTCTTTTCCTTGGTGTCTTTGTCTAGACAGGTTATTGTTCAGGGCTCTTAACACTTAGGAAGTCCTCTCTCAGCTTATCTAAACTCAGAGGTTTTGCTTCTGTTCCCTTAAATATCCAGTGGCCTCCTGTAGTCTCTGGTTAGCTCACTGGTGGTAGTATTCCAGCTCAGGCCTGTTAAAATCTAATAGTATCTTGTACCATGCTATTGCCAGGTCAAGGCTCTTTAACCCTCTCCTTGCCTCCGTGTGTCACATACTCTCAGATTCCTCTAAACTTTGGATTTCTGAATTCCATCACCTAAGTTGCGTCCCTTTATCACCTTCTAACTCATCGCTATTTTGTGCTTTGCTAGTACCAAAGCCAGTCTCTGAATCCACTGGTTGCTTTTTTGTCCTTGGGGCATGTGAATAGACCTACCACAAATGCGCCTGCTGTTTGCTCTATTTATCAGTGGCTTCATTCATAGATTGTGTGACTTCTTTCCAATACACCTAGTAGCCCCAAACGATGGAAAAAGTAGGTATTTGCTTCTCTACATCTAGAGCATCAGTTCTTGACCTGTGGGCTCGAAACCTATGAGGATCAGTGACACCTATTCAGGGGGTCCGCAACTGTTTAGAAAATTAAATTATATTAGCAGATTATTAAAGTATGCACAAATTTAATAGAGCAAAATTACAAATGCAGAATTTCAAAATGCTTTGTAACTGTGAATGAATTTGTAAAGGCCAAAAGTTAAATTGGTATCCTTAGCATAATTCCTTGGTTCAACACAAGTACAGCAAACAGTAGGGTAGCTAATTGGTGTCCTAAATTGAAGCACTAGTATAAGCCGACGAAAACAGAGGATGCATTAGGAGCAAAAAACAGACAAAGTGATATGCTAAAGTTTAGCAAATTGCTGTGTCTTTTAGAAATAAAAATATATTTTGGACAGCACCAAACATCCCGTTAAAATTAAAATGTAGATTTTTATATATTTTTTGTATGTGAATTATAGAATACGTAATGTTATATGTATTTGTAAGGTGCACTATCACCCATGAGGGTATCCTGGCGCTAAGCAGATGTGTGTGCCTAGCCCTACCTACAGTAGGTTGGTTAGTTCAAAAGCCAGGTCTATTTGTGTGTTTGTTTGATGTATAATTGTTTTTATAGTTTTATGTATTTAGTTGAAGTTCAGTTCATAGATATAGCTTAAGCTGGGGTCCCTGCTTCCAAGAATGAGTCAGTGGAGGCTGGAGGGGGGACTCAAAGAAGTCAAAAGGTTAAGAATAACTGTCAGTACTGAATTTATTGATTTTACTGGGTGTACTGAAAATTGAACTGTATCAGTTAAAACCAAGCAATTCTTGAGACTCTGGTGTTGCATTTAATACCTTAATCCCTAATAGTTCTATCGATATAGGGCCTCATTTATGAGGTTTTACCGTAGGGCAGCGCCCCATGCCTCCCTGCTGCGCTGTCCTATGGTAAAAGAAAAGGCTGGAATGTGCCATATCTATAAGATACGGAGCATTCCTGTCCTTTTCCCCTACACTGGCACGCAATGGGCTGCCGTGCGCCAACGCAGGCACCTTTGCACTGTGGTGCAAGGGTGTCTGCGTTGAGGGGATGATTGTTTTGTGCTGGAAGGGAAACCTTCCTGCACAAAAACAATCACAAGAGGTTTTTTCCTTTCTCTATGTGTGCTGCAGAATGCAGAACACATAGAAAAAGGAAAAATGAGGAGAAATAAAGATATTTCACCTCGTTGTGCCTCCCGGCGTACGTTTTTGGCGCTGCCTCAGATTTACGATTTCTCATAAACCGGGGGCAGTGTCAAAATGCGATGGATGTTGCTTGGAACGCCCCCAGCAACACCCATTGCACGCCCATTTAACGCAGAAAACTGCATTAAAAGGACAATATTTACAAAGCAGCATTAAGCCCAAAAAAGTGGCTTAGTACTGCCTCGTAAATATGGAGCAGGCTCCTGCGCCATGGAACGTCACAAAGTGACATTCTGACGGCGCAAGTGGCCTCATGAGGCCATATTTCACCCCTTTATCTTCCAGGGTTTCTACAACATTACCTACTATGTTGTAATTTTGTGAGAGTTCACAAACGTTTCTAAGGGAGTGTTCTTATCAATTATACACCTAGAATTACTCCCGGAAAAGTTTTATGTAAGTCTGTGCATGTGAGGTAAAAATACAACAGAGACCCCCATTTTTGTTTGCATGAAATGGCTCCTTCCTGGACGGGAAGGAAAATTAAGTACAAATGCATGTTTCCTCCCTTCTTACTTATGCCCAATGTCAGTATTAGAGTATTAGAGTACATCCACTCTATATAGTACTGTAATCAAACTTCTGAAGTTGCACATGTATGGGTGGGTAGCATGCTACTCAGTGGGAACTCTGTGGATGGAAAAGAGTGTGTTTTAGTCAGGTGGCATACTTGGTTAATGTATGCTATTGTGTGTGAGGACCAAAGCTGTGCTCTGATAGTATTTTATGCTGCTTACATGAGTAAATTTGAAGCGAAAATGGGGGAGTGAAAGGACGCTTAAACAAGAAATGCTGGTGTATGTGTATGAGGGGAAAATGAATGCAGCCTACCTCACGTGGACGTTAATTGGTATGTCATGTGTATGGCAGTGACGGCACAGACCGTGTTTGTGACTAGGTTGTACAAAATATGCGTACTTTGCTTTTACATAATTCCTTGAAATTTCAGAAAAATTGCACTAAATTATGAGCAGTTACATGAAATGAAAAGCCACTTTTGGCCCCAAATTTTTGCGTAAAATGCGTCCTTGCATCCATTTTGACCTCTAGTATAAATTTTGCGCTAAAAAGCACTACAAACGACATCTGCTTGCATTGTCGACATTCTCGTTGTTACAGTGCTCCCATTATACATTTTTACTATGTAGGCATGCAATTACTTGACGTAATACCATAATTTGGGGAATTTTGCATTACAAGCGTAATTTGAAATTACCAAATTTACATCAGCATAGCAGAAATTTCACCCGGCCCAGACGTGACAAGCATGTAGCTGCACTTATGGATGAGTGTTATGATTTGAAAAGAGATGCAGGCATGCATAATGATACTTACCATTTGCGGATAGGTCTGTGGCATACCGTTTATGCCATTTGACTATCACGGCCATGGAGGTGCCCAGAGATGAAAAGTATTACCTTTGGAGGTGAAGTTTGGATCAAGTATAGTAAACTCTTTGAAATCCACCTAAGGGTGGCAGCGGAGCAGCCCACGGGAATGGACTTTCCGCATCAGCCATGTCCAATATTCAGATGAGTAAGTAATCCGTGGGCTGTTATCATGTATGCTCTGGGAGAAAAGGGAAGAGTTGAACAATTATTGTAGGCCAGCTATGAGTTTACCCATGTGGCACAGATAAATTCATCATGGTATAAGTTATGAAGGTTAGTCTAGGAGTGGCAGATGAACACTCAAAGAGAGTATTGGAAGGAAGTGGGATAGCCTGAGGAAGTAGGGCCTGGGGGTGCCAATGGATGACCTGCTGTTCTGCAATACATCAACGTGCCCATCAAAATAGTCATTCTGTTCCCAAACGAAAAGTTTAGTTCTAGAGTACATTTCAATTCAGTTGAGCCATTTACTAGAACAGTAGTATTAGTAGAGTGAATCACACTTTATGCCAGTTTTGAAGTTCACACAAAACATTTGGTAAATAAGTAAAGAATTAAAGTCAAGTAAGCCTTAAACACATTAGAGAGTGTAACGATAGGAGTATAGCAAATGTGTGTTACATTGGAAGTAAGTGCCAGATACTGTGAAATCTACGCTATGGTGACCCCTGGGTTGAGGATTTCTTTGAGGATCCCAGTACCCTTTTGAGGCACTTTTCCCTGGATATCTGGTTCAAGTAGTGTAGCCCTTATCCTTTCTTGATGCAGGATTTGTAGATCCCCTTGGGTTTCTGGAGGTGGAGTTTGTCTATTGTGTTTCTGGATATCTTCCATTAATAGTGAAGTGCAGCTACTTGTAATGTAATCATCTTTAGTTCCCTCTTGATCCAATGAGTTATATGCTGTTGTCTCGGGTGCCCTGATGTTTTGACAGGGATGAGTTTGGACAAGGTTTTGGAGAACCTTTCTACAGGTGGTTGACATCTTTTTTTTGGCCAGGTTGTAAGAGCCCTGAGAGGTGAAAATTGAGTTCTGGGTGGTTCAGTTTGGGTTATTGTAACATTTGGTCCTGACAAGAACTTGAGGTTGACAAAGACAAAGTGACGGTCCCCCCAGAAAATAGGTTCATGCTTTTCGATCATGATGACTTCAGGCAGGATGAGGATTGCATCCAATCTGTAGCCACAATGAGTTGCTGAGAGAGGTTTAGAGCTTCTAGGTTTCTTTCAATTGTACTTGGCTGTGACAGGGAAGCTCAGCCAAACAAACTATTTGTCACCCAGAATGCAGAGGTTAGTATCGGTTAGGGATATCTCTGTGATGCTGTCCCAGAAGGCATATGTGAAAGCTAAATTGTTCAGCACTGGTCAGTAGATAAATTAGAATGCAAATAAAAAGGTAGAATGCTGGTGTTTAGTGGACTTTTGGAGATTCCCAATCTGTGAAGGGTTTTGATTCAGCGCTGGTGTACACTGATTCTATGTAGATCGCTGCTAAATCACCTCTTACACTCTCCTGACAGCTACGTTTATGGAATTAATATCTTATGTGATTGCCTAATGGACTATTGTTGCAGTATCGCCACTGAACCATGTTACAGTGAAGAGTGGGGCCAATTTTGAGTTTGAAGTTAGGTTGAACATTGTCAGTTCTTGTTCACTGAACGTGCATTGATCACAAGGCAGTTCAGGTGAGAAGGTAGCTGGGGTGTAGAGGAAATGTTTTTGGCATGTGACATAGATGGCAGGAGGAAAGAGAATAGGTATAATCAGCTGAGGGAGAAATGGAAGCTAGCAAAGTGAGAATTGGAAGTTGAAGATTATCAAAAGTAGTTGGTGAATGGTGTTTTTCCTACTCAAAAAGGTTGAGTAAATTTAATTGGGTTAATAGGGGCCTGTCAAAGTGGGAGGGGTTAAGTTGGCCGATGTGTAAAAAGTGGATAGGGTGTTGAAATGTTGGAGATAGAAGCATTGGAGAGTAGAAAGTGAATTTTGGAGAGAATAAAAGGGTTTGTGGGGTGAGGCAATAGAGGCGGAGATGCAGCCCAACAATTTGCACTGCCTTTTATGCTGAGAGTGTGCATTGGGAAGGAACAAGGTTAGAAAGTGTTCGCAGAGTGCAAAAGGTGTCAATGGATGGTATGTGCAAGTTGCACATTGTGCTGCGGGTGGGAGCCCAAGATTAGGAGATTGAAGAACATGATTTGGGAGAGAGAAAGTGCCAAGAAGTTTGGTGCTGCTAAGGTGGGGATAGGGTAAGCAGCGGTAGGTAAGGATTATGTTAAGGCATGGGTTGAAAGTTATGTGGCCGGTCAGAGAAAGAGGAAGCATTGGCAAGGGGGGACACAGGGTTGTTGTGGAGGAGGAGAAAGGATGAGGAAATGAGAGTAAAGTTGGAGATTGAGGGACTGGAGGTGGTTAGGGAAGGTTTAAAGATATCAGTGTGAAAAACAGATAGATAATAGGATATTGGGTTAAGGAGAAGAGCAGATAATTTAAGGTGTAATGTGAGTTGATGTGATGGTATGAGTGTACATGCAATCACAAGATAGACCAGAGTTTGTGAAATTAATGATGAGAGAAACGTTAATGTTCGAGGTGAAGTACTGCATTAGGAGAGGGGGAAGTTCCGGTGGGGAAGTAATGGGCTGCTATTCAAGTAGAAGTGTTTCGAGAGATTCGAGCAGTAAGGTTTAGGAGAATTGAAAGGCAGGAGGAGGTATGCAGGGAAAGGTAGTTAAAGTTGGGGAAGATAGGTGTAGAGGGATAAGTGGTAGGGATAGGAGATTCGAAGCGGAGAGGAAGGTTGGATGATGGTGGGGAAAAGTAGGTGAGATAGATGAGGATATTTTCTGGAAATCAGCAATCTGCCTTAAATTGCAGTGAGCCTAATTTCTCTTCATGAGGTCTAGGACTGCCATACTACAAGAACATTTTGAGAAAGTGGCATTATACAGTGCAATTTTCAAACTAAGGTGAAAGGGCACACTGAAATATTCTGGTCCTTTTATGGTATGCCAAGCAAACCCAGACCCTACCCAGTGAGTATTGCAGATTCACCTGCTTGAAGATAATTTTGACAAAATGGTGGAAAAATTGTGCTTCTTTTGCTCAGTTTCCCACGCATTATCAAGCAGTTAAAAAAAATGTAATTTCACATTGCATTTCACATTGGAGTTTATCACTGTAACATCTGCTTTATTTGGAAATGCAATGTTTTTGTTCCCAAATGTTAGCTAGTTTATAAACATATATTCATTTTCCTTTCAATTATACCTTTTCTATTTTAGTGAAACTAATTCAAGGCCAGCATTCCACCAATCCCCTAGGTATAGCACTAATATGACACTACCAGCATTTCATCAAGGATGGGTACCATCATTCCATGTATGTCGCTCAATGTGCAAACATTTACAACAATTTGCCAGGACTAGTATTATGTCATGGGTGGGCCCCATAATGCAGTGGATGTCTCCAATATGCAAAGAAATACCATCAGTATACTAGGAGCAGCTTTTCGCTTTGGGTTGCCACTATCATACCACAAATGCCCCCACTAAAGCAAGAATAATGATCAGTATGCCAGTCCCAGCATCTTACTAAGAGTGGACAACATCATGCCATAGATGGTACCAATATGCTAGAATTGCCACATATATTCTGGGCCCTGCTGTGGATGCCCACAATATACCATGACTTATCACAGATACATTAGTACCAGAATTTTCGACAATGGCTGGAGCCATCATGCCAATAATGTCCCCAATATGCCTTGACATACTACTAATATTTCACTATCAGCTGGTAATTAGGGGTGAACACAATAATATCATTGATGCCCCAACATACCAGGAGTTACCATCAACATATGAGGTCCAGCATTTCCCTAGGGGTCTACAGCATCATGTCATGGATTCTCCCAATATGCCCTCAATTAACATCAACATGCCAGGACCAGTATTTCACAAGTGATGATCACCATTATCATGTGGATGGCTCCATAATTCCAAGAACTTACAACCATTGCTCCATGACCACCATTTTCTCAGATGTGGCCCCTATCATGCCATTAATGTCCCAAGCATTCAAATAATGACTACTAGCATTAGTGTTTCACTAGATGTGTGAACTGACATGCTGTGGATGCCCCCAGTATGGCAACAATTACACCAATATATCACCAAAAGTACTTTTCTGATGTTGAGCACCATTATGCTTTGGATGCCGCTAATGTGGAAACAGTCCTCACCAATATTAACACCAGTAGTTCACCAGGGGTGGCCACCATTATTTAATTGATGCTCCATATGCCAAGAATTGCCACCAATATTCCAGTAGTAGCATTTTGCCATTGGTGTACATCTTCATGACCAGAATGCCCCAATACATCAGAATAAACAACAGTGTGCCAGGGCCAGCAATATTTAACAGGCAATCCCTATCATGCCACTGATTCCCCCAGCATGCAAGAATTACCACCAATATGCCAGCTACAGCATTTCGTTAGGGTGGAACTCCTTATGATATGGATTTCCACAGTAGGCCAAGAATTTCAACCAATATGACAGAGCCAAAATCATTACCACGGGTGGACACCATCAAGCCACAAACACCCCCAATGTGACAAAAAAGATCTCCAATATGCAAGAAACAACATTTTGACAGAGATCGGCCCATCAACCCATGGATGCCCTCAACATTCCATGAACTAACACCAGTAGGCCACGACTAGCATTTCACCAGTGGTAGGTATAATCATGCCATGTATGCCCCAATATACCAACAATTACCACACATGAGCCAGGGATTGTATTCTCATGCGCACACACATACATAGTAGGCAAACACACACATACAATGAGATTCCCAGTGCAGACCCTTAGGGTCTGATTACGACACAGGTCAGACTGCATTCTGCGGCCCGCTCGGATGCAGTTGGACCGCCAAAGGCCATGTCAGAAGCGATCGGTCCGACTTCCAGATTAAGATGCATCCAGCCTGTACTCTGATCGATCGCTAAAAGACTACTGACTCCAACAGCCTTCCTCAAGAGGAACAGCAGCGATAGGGCAGTACAAGGAGAGCCGACCGCCATCCAGACTACGATGAGGTTTTTCAACCAACCTAACTGTGGTGGTCTGACCACCTGCCTTGAGTCATCGGAAGGGGTGAATACTCTACCAATTCCCTTTCTCCCCATCGGACTACAGCATGGATCCCTTCCTCCAGATCCCCCATACACCTCAGCAGCTGCACCCCAAAGTGGACGGTCCTGTGGGCGGCGAAATCCAGGTAAGTCCTTGTGTGGCATGTATCCCCGTTGACTCAAAAGTGCTCCTAGAGCAACACTCCAGCAATGGGGTTTATGGTGCACAAGGCGTGTCATACATGTGTGTACATATGCATGTTTCCTGTGCATTTGTACTCACTTGCAGTGACATGTCCTGGGAGCGGGACACTGCCGACAATTAGACCTCTGCAGTAGCAGCAGTTGCATCATAATACGACGGGCGCTACTTTACCGTCCTCAGCGGTTGGAATCAGACCGCGGCAGTCAGACAGGTGGTTTGACCGGCATCATAATCAGGCCCTTAGTGAGCCCTGTGCTGCCAATCACGCTGTGTTATGCTGAGCTGTCATTAGCCATGGATTAATGATGTGAACGACACCAGTGCAGAGCTGTGGGCCCTGATCCTACTGTGCAAAAGAGTGCTACACATTACCATTAAAAACCCCAAACTCCACTGTTGAGTTGGATGAGAATGGACATACTACCAAGCAGACATGCACAGCTTGGACATTTGTTCTGAGGGTTTGAAGATGTGAGCGGCACCGGATTTGCTATAATTTTCTGTGATACTGAACTGTCCCACTTGCATTCAAGTCCAAACCATCACATTTGCTGGGCAAATCGGGCTAGTATGTCTTTAAAAATGGAAATATATTGAACTAAGAATCATTCGGATCAGATCGATGGCATATCTTTGCATGAGCCAGTTAACTCATGATATCTGGTCAACAAGCAATCTATCAGTAAGAACAATTATAACAGTTTGCCTTTTGCTTTGTGCTTTGCACCATTTTTCTGTAATACCAGTTGCTGCTTTTAATCAGGGATCAGGCCCTACTTGGTATGTAGTACTTACAGATACAATTAATTGAGATACTTTAATTTTGAAATATTTTAGCAAATGTTTCAAACTTTAAAGCAGAGATTAGCATTGTATTATGTCAGGGACTAGAGTTATCATCAGATTGAGGCTGACTGGATCTTACTAGGGTTAGTTTTAAGATTTGTGTTATGGTTAGAGTCTGTACTAAGTTTAAGTAAATGGTTAGCATTGAGTTTAGCCTCAGAGCTAAGATTATGTCTGATGGAGAAACACATCCTGGCATACAAACACACATTTTCTTCCAAATGAATTGGTATTTGAAAAAAATATTGTGTGGCAGAAATATTGTGTAAAGAATATCAGGATTTCATATATATCATGGACAGGAATATTGATGTCAAAAATATGATTTTAAGTGTTGTTTTATATCTATGTAAAAAATATCAATGTAGTAAACATCACTAGATATAATATAATTTTTTAGTGTAAAATAGTATGCAATGTATTGCTTTTTTATTTGATGTGTTTATTTTTTTAATGTTTTAATTTTTTTAATTCATTAAATTGTTTTAATTTTTTATTTTTTATTGTTTTGTTTCTTTTTATTTATAGATTTGTTTTTAATAGTGGGATGTTAAGTTCATAGGGATAAGTGTGCGGAGATTTTAAACAAATCTGTATTATAATTTTTAAATGTAAATTAATGTTGCTATATGTAAATTGTTTTATTAAATTTAAAATTCACTTTATTATATTAAATATTTAAAAAATGTGAAATAAGATATATATATTTTTTGAAAATACAATATCAAATATTTGAAATATATATTTCTAATTTATCATATTATTCAAACTTGTAATTTGTAATTGTTTTAATATTTTGTTGAATTAATGACATTTGTTTTTAGTACCGAGATGTTGGGTTAATGGGGGGTGGGGGGATTTTTAGAAGATGTGTATTAAAATATGTTTTATACGCAAATTGTTTTATTGATTTGAAAATGTTTTTTATTATTTTATATATATTTATTAAACCATTAATGTGAAATAAGATATTTTTTATTGTTTTCTGAAAATAGGGGGCCCGATTCTGATGTTGCATGGACCGCCACCGACAGGCAGTCGGTGGTGGTCCACCCAATATCCAGAGTCATGGTCCAACTGCCGGATTACAATGCCATCAGTCGGCGTGCTGCAGTTAGGGGTGAAAGACCGCTGCCTCTGACAGGACCGGAGACCCTGTTGGGGCAGCTGTCAGACAGGTAATCCCTGAATGGCAGCAGTGCTAGCGCAGGCACTGCCATTGGGATTACATTGTCCCTTACCCTCAGCCTTTACACATCAGTCTGACCGCCATGAAAAGTCAGTCGGCAAGTGAGTTTGGGGGCCCCTAGCAGGGCACCTGTGCCCCCTGGGCCTCCACTATGTGGCACAGGGGAACATCAATGCACCCTGTGCCAGGCACTACATAGTGCCTGGCACATGGTGAAGAGATGTTTCTAAACATGCCTTTTTGCATTGAGACTTGTGCTGTGTCGCATTTCTTGCCTACAGCACAAACCTCAATGCAGAAAGACTTGTTTCCGACCGCCTAAAAGGTGGTCTGATCCTAATTCGGTGTTTGGGACTACCGCCTACTTGTCGGGTGGTCCCGATCCCGAAACTATGTTGGTCGGCCGCTCGTCCGACCAGCATTGTAATGAGGAACCAACTATTACATTTTTCACATTATTTCAAGTATTTGGGAAATTTGTTATAAAATATTATATTTGTATTTATTTTAAAGTTTTTTTTAGTTCAGAAGAAAATGTTATTAAAGGCAAAAAGGTGTCAATATACAATACATACTATCAGTCATGAAACAATACACCACATATGTATTCCAGCATAAATACACAAATAAGGATAAAAGGTAAAATCACAGCAAAAGAAAATCAGAAATGACACAGCGCATATTTATATAGAAATTAGAAGAACATCAATAAAAATTATGGGGGTTTAAGTACTTCCTGCTGAGACGGGTTTGGTGAGCAATGTTGCAATGCACAATTATCAAAAAAGGTTTTAACAGGTGACCACAACTAAAGTCGTTTTGTAGCCATTTGCAAAGGAAAGATGAGGAATGTATCCAATCTAAGATTGTGACAAACATCATACCACCAAGCTTTGTAAGACATTTTCGCGGAATCTTTCCAATTTCTTGTTATCTGCTGAAAAGCCACTGCTATTAATAAATCGACAATTTTAATATTAATTTCACAACTATCCCAAATTGGTGAGAGGCTTCACAAGAAAATATATTTTACAAAGAATGAGATATTGGTGCCAAAAATTAAGTTGATTTGAGACCAAACCTGTTTCCAGAACTTATGTACAGGTGAACACGAAAAAAGCATATGAAACAGAGTGGCATCAGGAGACGTGCAAGACCAACAGGTATCCTGTACAGTGGAGAATCTTTTATTTAAGGTGTGTGGAGTTAGCAAAAGCCTGTTATCGATGTAGAACAGTGTTTGTGTTAAACTAGCTGTTCTTGAGGTTTTGCGTATTTTAGTCCAAATCTTGTTCCACATTGGTAGGGACCATACTACATTAAAATCTTCCTCCCCAGCAATTTCAATTTTGGATTTTTGTCTTGTTATACCTGTAGACTGAAGGAAGGTATATAAAGTGGATGCTTTAGGTTTGGTGCCTACAAGAGTGGGCAAACCAGTAGGCAAGGCATTAGTATGAGAATTGGCAGAGTTGCTAGCAAGTTGAGTGTATATGTCAAGCACCGTGTTGCGGAGAATATAATATTTAGAAATAAAAGAGGCAGGCAAATTATAAAACTGCTGAAGCGAAGGAAAAGAAACAAGTTCATTGTCTGAAAATAATTGGTGGACGCAAATCAAACCATGTTGCCTCCATGTTTTCCAATAAAAGGGCTTATTATTTATTAATAAGGTTTTATTATGCCAACTGGTTGAGGCTAAAAAAGAGTCAAGAGTGTCATGAATTAAAGGGTATAAAGGGCAAAGAAGTTTGGAAGTGAACTTAAATAGGGGAGTAGATAATGTTTGGGGTTTACGAGAAAAAGAGAGATATTCTTGAAATGAAAAAGGGGATAAAAGCGAACTTTCAACTGATGTCCATAAAGGACAATCTGCTGTGGAGTCAATCAACCAGTATGAGGCCTGTCGTAGTAAGAATGCTTTTTGATAAGCAGGGAAATTGGGAAAATTAACTCCTCCCTCAGCTTTAGGACGTGTTAATTTAGAAATAGACATACAGGGTTTTTTGTTGTTCCATAAAAAGGAAGACAATACTGAACTAACAGATTTGAATAGTTTAGTAGAAATGGGGACTGGAATATTGGAAATGGTATATAAAATTATAGGGGAAAGCATCATTTTTATAGTGTCTAAACGGCCCCACTAGGAAAGGTAAAGGGGGTGCCATTTAGTAGTAAGCTCCGAAATTGTTTTAATACAATTATTCATGCATAAAGTTACTGTGTCTTTTATTGTGGGCGTGAAATTTAAACCTAGATATTTGATATGGGAGGACTTCCAAGTAAAATTGGTTGAGACGAAATCAGCTTTAAAAGTGAATTTAGTTAGAGGTAAGATTTCACACTTATCGCTATTCAGTTTATACCCTGAGATCATTGAAAAGGCTTGAACTTCCATTAGAATGGCAGGAATTGACTCAGGGTTGGAAATGAAAATCAAAATATCATCAGCCTACGCTGCAAGTTTGACATTAGTATTAGGGGTCTGAAAACCGTGTATTTGTGCATTTTGATGAATTTTTGAGAGAAAGGGTTTAAGGGCTAAATTAAAAAGAAAAGGGGATAAGGGACAGCCTTGACACACTCCTCTACCAAGATTAAAAAAAGATGATATGAGACCATTGGCACAAACAGCAGCGCATGGATTGGAATATAAAAGTGAGATTAGGGATGTGAACTTAGGGCCAAAGCCAAACCATTTGCGAGTGTAAAATAGGTATTGCCATTCAACTCTATCAAATGCCTTCTCAGCATCTAACGCTATAGCTGCAAGAGAATGTTTTAAATGCGGAGCTTTAGATAAAATATTGAAAAACAGTCTCTTATTATCACTAATAACTCGCCCTTTCACGAAACCAGAATGCTCCTTGCCCAATATAGTTGGTAAAATAGGGTCTAAACGCAAGGCTAGTGCCTTGGAAAAAATCTTGTAATCTATATTGACAAGTGATATGGGTCTATAATTTTTACAATATTTCAAATCTTTGCCTTCTTTGGGAATTAGGCATATATGAGCGTCTGAGAAAGAGCCCGCTGATTTCCCCAAAGAATTAAAGGAATTGATCAAAAGGTGTAATTTAGGCAATAATAATTTAGAGAAATAGAGATAAAATTCGACAGTGAATCCATCTGGTCCAGGTGCCTTATCTTTTTTTAAGTGTTGGAGTGCAGCCAAGAGTTCTTGTTGTGTTATATCTGTTTCTAAGGATAATAGGTCGGGAGAGTTCTCCTGGGATTTTTGTATGGTTGAAAAGAAGTAAGATAGCATGTGGCTGGTAGGATTTGTCTCAGAAGTGTATAATGATTTATAAAATACTGCGAATTCATTCAAAATTTCCGTATCTTTGAATTTTAAGATAGAGTGATCATCATAAATAGAATCAATATTCAATTTGTTGTGTTTGGTTTTCAAATAATTGGCAAAACTTTTTACCGCCCTTATTTTTCCCACCATAATATTTTGCACTAGATTTCAGTAAATACAATGAGGCATTATCACTTGATTCCTTATAAAATTGTAATTTTGCTCTTATAAGTGCATCGAGAACATCTTTTGAGTTGGATGTGTAAAAAGAATGCTCCAGTCTCTTAATATCCTGAAGTAGGGAGCACGAAAGCTTGCGAGCGATGTTGCGCTTTCTGGCCACATAACTTATAATAAAATCTATTGCTGAAGCCTTAAAGGCGTCCCAAATAGTTGAGAAAGGTAAAGAGTTGGTGTAGTTTATGGAGAAATATTCCTCAAAAAAAGGTGGAAAATGAGGAAGAGAATGCGGGATCCAAAAGAAGGGAATTATTAAATCTCTATCTTCTGGGAGCATTAACTTTAGGTAAAATGTCCAAGTCAATTGAAATAGGGGCATGATCCGATAATAATATAGGTCCTATTTCTGCATTCATAAGTGCTTGTGATATATTGTGTGATATAAAAAAGTAATCGATACGTGTTGAGAGTGGTGTACAGGAGAATAAAAAGTATACTCTCTGGTGGTTGGGTTACACAGCCTCCAAGCGTCTAAGAGTTTGTGCTGTGTAATAGTATGAACAAAAGATTTATGTGGTTTGATAGGAATAAATGAGACTTTAGAGTTTCGGTCTACAAAAGGATCAAAAATCTGATTGCAATCTCCTGCTAGTGTAAAATTATCTTCCATGCAAAGTGTAATCTGCTTGGCAACTGAAAACCAAAAAGAAGAGTCACCACCAGTAGAACCGTAAACGTTAAAAAAGGAGACTGGAACATTCCTTCAACATCAGTTTAACATTAAGCCATCGACCATCTGCATCAGATTCTTGTGATAGGAATTTAAAATTAAGTGACTTACGACAGAGCATCATAACTCCATTGCGTTTACCATCATCGTTGGAGTAGAATATTTCCCCCACCCAACCTTTTCTTAGTTTTAATGGCTCATTCTCCGTGAGATGAGTTTCCTGCAGGAATATTATATCTGCATTTAATTTAGCTAAATGAGTCAGAACTCTTTGTCTTTTTATGGGGGAATTCAGCCCTCTAACATTCCATGATACTAATTTCAACGGCATAACGGACTAGGAGTAATAGTAAACAAGAATTATGAACAATGGCATATCAATTCAATAAAAGAGTCAGAAAAAATATAAGAGAAAATAAATACTATAAACATAGTTACCAGGACCCAAGCAAGAAAGAGAAGATAAACAGAAAATAGTGAAAGGAGATAAAAAAAATTTGAAGGAAAAGCAGGCAAACAGAAGGATGCATAGCTGAAGCTGTGATTCAAAGGGAAAAGATAAGAAAGCGAGCTTGGGATGAGAGGAGTAAATAACACAGAAAGCTGGAGATTAACCACCTCAAAATTACGATTGAACGGAGCGAGACACACAAAAAGTAAGAAAATTAACAACACTCAAAAGGAGAATAAGGAAAATATATGGAAGGGAAAGAAAGTAAAAGATTAGGAACACAAGAAGGATGGAACTGTAGGAGGATAACATACCTACATGAGGAAAGACCAGGTAGATTTGGGGAGGGGGATGGAACCACATGGAATGGACGACATACCCAGAGGTCGGCTAAGCGGACGACCGGGAAGACATCATAAGACAGGAGTAGAGAATCTGTGGAGGCGAAGCAGAGCAAACATTAGAATAATTTAGCAGAGCGAACGCTAACAGTAATATTTAAGAAAGATAATAAATAAATATTTAAAAAGTAAGACCTGGTGAAGGTCATATCAAATGTACCACGAACATGGAACAAACACAGTTTTGAACTACCAAATAGTATAGTAGAGAGAACGAAAACTCAACCAGCAAGTTCAGTAGACAACAATGTCAAGCATTCAAAGAGGAGGTAAGACCAGAGGAGTCCATGGCAGTCGGTTTGCATGAATTGATGAAGCTTTGTAAATGCAGAGGATCCTCATATGTAGTTCTTCTGTTATTGTGTGTAACTTTAAAGAGGCAAGGGTGAAAAAGACCATATCTGGCTCCTATTGAGCGTAAATCAGCTCACATATTTAAAAAAGCCTTGCACCGGTTAGCAGTAGCTTTACCATAGTCTTGTGGGAAATACAAAGATGAACCAGACCATGTGATTTTTGGAGAAGCTCTTACTGCTGAGAGGATCTTCAACAAATCTGTGTATTCTAAGAAGTATAAGATGACTTCTCTAGGCCTTGATGAGGACGAAGCCTGTGATGGAATATGACCTAACCGATGTGCTCGTTGAATGTTGAGTACCGTTCCCTCTGACATGTGGAGCAGCTTAGGGAGGAATGATTTGAAAAAGGTAATAGAGTCTGTCCCTTCAAGTCCTTCTCCCAGGCCATAAATGTGTAGATTGTTTCGCCTGTTATAATTTTCCAAATCTTCGACTTGTTTCTGAAGCGCAGAGACTTGAGAATGAAGATGAGAGACAATGACACAAGTTTCTTTGAGGGAAGAAACATTTTGTTCAACTGACGAGACCCTTGTTTCAAGTTGAGACCAATTATCCGTTAAGGTTTGTAGTTTGGTGTTAGTCTCTTCCATGAAGGGTCGAAGAGCTCTGATTTCCGCCAATAATAGCTCCAGTGACACTGGTGATGTTGATTTAGGAGGTGATGGAGGATCCTTTTTTAATCGTTTGGTATTAGATTTCCCTAAAGCTGTAGACGAGTGCTCCATTGTTAAATTCAAACCTGGAGAAGAGGAAGCTAGAGAGTCTTCTAATTTGGAGAACTCAGAGAAAATCTTTGAATTCTTTATAAAGATGTGCTTTGGCTTAGAAAATGAAGAATGGGGTATCTTCGTTCTGCCCATAAATCACATTTAGCGTACTCCGGGCTGGTGCGAGCGTGCTGGGAGCTAGGCACAATGAAGTAAGAATTTTGCAAAGAGAATTGGGCTCGTGAGAAGAAGATTCAGTATACTGAACATAGGAGTACACAGTCGAAATAGAGCAAGGAAGACTTTTAGTGAAAATAACAATCTTCAGTCAGTTAGACTCCATGCCCTCTTCAAAGCAGTGGTGTGATATAAGTAAAAATACACAAGCTAGAGAGTAAATGAGGAATCAAAAAAGGGCGTACTACAGCTTGCGTCACCAGTGTTGGAGCAGAAATCAATGAATTAATGAGATACAGTATAAATGAATCGCATGTAGCTTGCATAATAGCAATGTCCCCTGTTAAATATGCTGGAAATAGCAGGGAATAGTTTTTCTAGAATCAGGGAGCATTATAACATGAAAGCATGTTGTGGAAGGTAAATGTGAGCATAAAATGGTTGCTGCACAAATTACAGTGAGAAGGCTGAAGCAGGAGCCAATGTGAGAGATGCAGCTCTGAATGACAAAATTTCCACACAAAAAAGCAGCTAAAAGTCACTTCTAATGTACTGGCATTGAAGCAGGCGTCTTTAGGAAACAAGGGCACCATTTCAGCTCCGTTGTGAAGAGACACTCGTTCGTGCGATAAATGCAAAATGGCGGCCGCAATGAAAACTGAGCCACGGTAGAACTCACTGTGGTGAAAGACGCTTCTAGTTGTCACATTGGAGGTCCACGAGTGCCTCAGAGCGTGCTCTGAGTCTTCATGCGTCCGTATATGTCCCCAGCAGAGCGGCAAATTGCTTCGGAGTGCCGAGTCTTCCAGGCGAGCCGAGAACCTCACCCGTGCGCCACCATTCGCCTCGGGCGACAAGCCACGCCCCCCTATTTTAAAGTTTTAATTAAAATTATTAATTTTTTATATGAAATTATTATATATGCTTAACAATTTGTGAAAAAAAGTGTGTTAATGTTACAAAATGTAAACATTTGGATAAAATTATTTATAAAATATATTTATTTGCAAAAAAATATTTTTACTTTTACAACTTAATGAGTTTTAGAAAATATTTATTAACATTTTGGAAATATTATTAAGTTAAAAAATATATGTAACATTTTTCTTTATTATATAAATAATAGTTTAAAATAGTGTGCTATAATAGAACATTTTAGAACAATGTATAATTTTTTTAACTTTGAAAAAGTGTAGTATTAATTGTGTATTTTGTTGTTTTTAAATATAATATGGAAGGTAAAAAGTTTTATTTTGAATTGGAACCATTTGATTTGTATTTTTAAAATGTTATACATTCCCCAATTTTGTTTAGATTGGAGTGGGAATAGTAAATGTCACCCTTTTAGAGTCCAATAACTTCCTCAAGTTGATTTGGGTTGGAGTGGGAATAGTAAATGTCACCCCTTGAGTGTCCAACAACTTCCCTAAATTGCTTTAGTTTGGAGTAGGAATAGTAAATGCAATCCCTTTAGTGTTCAACACCTTCCCTGGGTTGGTTCAGATTGGAGTGGGAATAGTAAATGTCACCCCTATAGGGCCAGATTTAGTTCTTGATGGTCTTACAGCCGTCTCTGGGTGGCGGCGGTCCCAAGTACTCTGCCAAGACAACAGTCTTTTGCCCAACGCAATTAGATGCATACAGGCTGGCTAGCCATCCGCGTTGATGGAGTGTTTCCCACCACAGTCACGGCACACCGCTGCTGATGCTGCAGACTCTTATGCTGGCACATAGTACTCCATCGCCATTAAGGCGGTGGATCCGCTCAGAGCC
Source organism: Triturus cristatus (assembly GCF_964204655.1). Classification (NCBI taxonomy): domain Eukaryota; kingdom Metazoa; phylum Chordata; class Amphibia; order Caudata; family Salamandridae; genus Triturus; species Triturus cristatus. The sequence goes on from NC_140581.1 coordinate 1,015,597,064, forward strand.
TATTTAGATTTCACTGTCTCCTAGTGACAGTTCCCTGAAGGAGGGAGTCCATCGCGGTACGTGCTCAACAATGCACCATCAGTGTGGCCATTGAATAGATGCTAGTAGAACACACCTAATGTCCATTGGTCAAATGGAAACTCTTGCATACCACACTATCAAACACGCTCTGTTTCAGACCATGATTCTTTGCCATTCCACGGCACTGCAACATTTTATACCTGGGATTTTGAGAGTTAAGTGAGATTATTTTGTTACTTTTCCCTGTTTCTTGTTCCTTTTTCTTCTTTCATTTATTACCTTGTGTCTATTTTTTTATTCAATCTAATATATATAACACAGGACTTGCACTAGGCAAGGGAGAATGTTAAATGGATGATTATGTAGAGTGCTTCAAATTTGGAACTGCCATTGATTTTCCAGGTAATCACTGAAGTGAGGGTTACAACTTGTCTTGTGCAATTTCTGCATGATGTCAAATTGCACTCCCAATGATGTGTGATGCATATGTTTTTATTGTGACAATTGTCCTACTTTATTTAAACACACCTGTATGGTGAGTTTTTGACTTTTGATGTGATTTCCTTTTTTTGTGCAAGTGTCCTTTTATGGAAGGTAGCTGACACCAAATTTATGAAAACAATGTGGTTATACAAGTGCGTTACTTTAAATGTTTTAAATTTCAACATTAGAGACATTTGCATTGCACATTGTTACTCTATTGCTTGTGTGAGTTATTTAAAAATACACAAGTCCTGAGCAAATGTGAACAGCCAAGTGAAAAGGTAACAGGCAATGGGGAAGGTTAGTTTTGATTCCGGTGACTACGGTGTTGATGTGCATCGTAATCAGTCAGAGGCAGGACGTGCCAGATCGGACCCATTGCATTACAGGAAGAGGGAAGGTGAGTAAAGGTGAATTTGGGCCTAATATACATACCATTTCGCCAGGTGTGGAGGTTTCCTCGCCAGAGTTGTGTCAGGGGGAAGGCACCTCATGATTGGCCCGGCAGACAAAGTGGCTGTACCGCCTCCGTCAGTCATTTTTGCCATTCCCACCGTCAATGTGGTCAAGATTACCTGGCAGTGATGGTCAGACAGCGACCAACATCTAAATAGGGCGGGTGGACTGCCAAGCCAGTAGGCGGGAAGACCACTGAGAAAGCCATGGCAGGACCCGATCTGCCAGGATCTAAATTAAGCCCTTAGTGTCCAACGCCTTCCTTGAGTTGGGATAGTAAATTTAAACCCTTTAGGGTTCCAACACCTTCTCTGAGTTGGTTAAGATTGGAGTGGGAATGGTAAATGTCACCCCGTTAGTGTCCAATTCCTCCCCTGAGTTGGTTTAGATTGGAGTGGGAATAGTAAATGTAACCTCTTTAGTGTTCAACACCTTCCTTGAGTTGGTTTCGATCGGAGTGGAAATAGTCAATTTCTCCCCTTTAGTGTCCAACACCTTCCTTTAGTTGGTTTAGCTTGGAGTGAGAATAGAAAATGTCACCCCTTTACTATCCAACATCTCGTCTTAGTTGGGCTAGATTGGAGTGGGAATAGTAAATGTCACCCTTTAGTGTCCAACACCTTTCTCAAACTGGTTTTTCCATGCAAACTCCATGGTTATTGATGCATTCCTATATTTACTATAACTGGTAGACTGGGAATGCACCAGAATAAGACACTTTCTCAAGTGAGGCGTTAATTCTTCTTTTTATGTGTGCTGTATTCTGCAGCACACATAGAAGAGAAATATGCCTCTCAGGATTGTTTTTGTGCAGGAAGGTGTCCCTTACTGTATAAAAACAATCCTGCATGCAACGCAAGCACCCTTGCACTATGGTGCAAGGGTGCCTACGCTGACACTAGGCTGCAAAAATGGCAGCAGCGCAGAGGAAAAGGCAGGAATGAGCCGTATTGCTTTTCAATACAGTGCATTCCTGCCCTTTTCCTGTCACGCAGTGCAGCGCAGCAAGGTGACTTGCTGTGCTGCACTGTGTGACATTCTCTTAAATAGGACCCCTGTCTTTAAATTTGTTCACAATACTAGAAGTCCAATACAATATCCATTTGCCACACATCTCCTTGTAATTGCTACCTTATTCCAGGTTATTTTGATATAGTTTCAACATAATGCAGTTTTATATACCATTTACAGACAGTTATTCCCAAACAAAAAAGAGTTTAAGCTTAAGACACTCTATGCAGCTGGGTTCATAGACACACTCCACTCCATAATGGCAGTTGCTACTGCTTGGCTCCCCTCCTGCCCAATCAATGAAGTGGTCATTCTGCTATTCCGGTTCATGCACAATTTTGCAAGATGCCTGAAACACACTACCAACTGCTGATCAAACCCAAAAATGAAGGCTGACAAGTTATAGCTTCTGCTCTGTCCCGCAGCCAACCTGGCTGCCTAGAGAACCCAAAAACAAAATGATGAGTGAATCAAAGTATAGTCCACACTGTGACACTTTGGGGCCTCTTTATGCCCTGGTTTGAGTAGCTCTTCCACCATGCAATGCGGTGCAAGGGTGACACAAACCTTACATGTGATTTATGATGCCACGTATGGCCACTTTGAATGGCCCTGAGTGGTTCCATAAATCTGGAGTAAGGCAACACAGCGCAAATTGCTGCATTGCCTAACTGTGCCCTAGGAAGACATTTCATGAGTGTTGCATGTGTGTTCCCATGTAACTCCCATCATTTTTGACGCATTTCCAGATTTACCAGAACTGGTAGACCTAGGAATGCACCAAAAAGATACGCCTTTTCAGGTGAAGCGTAATAAGGAGAAATATTCTGCATTATGCAGCCACATAGAAAGAGGAATATGCCTCTCAGGAGTGTTTTTGTGCAGGAAGGTGTCCCTTCCTGCACAAAAAAATCCTGCATGCAACACAGGCACTCTTGCACCATCGAAGGAGAAAAGGTAGGAATGCACCATATTGCCTTAAATACGGCTCATTCCTGCCCTTTTCCTGTCACGCAGCGCAGCAAGGTAGCTTGCTGCTCTGCACTGTATGACATTCTCATAAATATTCCCCTTGGTAAGTAAACAAAAACATTTATACTTTCAAGATCGTATAAGTAAACTAAGAAATGGGAAAATATGGGTGTCATCATTTCAGTCTCTATCAACTGTTACCCTCAAACACACTTCACCCCAACCCAATATTCCACATATCCATGCAAAACCTACCACATTCTACCTTATACATCAACACTACCCACCTTTCCCTTATCAAGCAAATGTTAGCAAAAAAAATAATGAAGGTAAGTAATACGTCACATGAATAAATCACAGACTCTGGAAATGTGAAGGAAAAAATACTCCTGCAAAAGCAATACTTAATCTCCGCACTTCACTGGAAGTGTCTTGTGTATGATACTACGTCTGAAACGATGGGGCAGAGCAGTTGCCAGTAGGAGCTTCAGACATGTTCCCAACATGCAGACAGCTGCCCTCTTTATTAGAACCCAGATGTGCACCAGTTGACTTAACAACCTCGTGACACTCAGTCAGTACGAAGTATATATAATCTTTATTGCTTGATTAATTAAAATCATTGCAATCACAACATCTTATATCTCCAAGAAAAACACATTTACATTACAAACAAAACATCATCTCATCACATAACACAAAAAACTGTCACATAAATACAATTTAAAAACTAATCGATAAGCCCAAATCTAGCCACTTTGCATCGTTAATCACAGAATATTATTGCACATTACACATTTTAAAGTGACGGTGTGCATTACATACTATTTCCATGGATATAGCAGAGAAATATTCTGACCAATTAACATTAATTTCCCCTTCCTTTCAAAGTGCTAATGTGCAAAAAATGCATCAGTTTGCTGCGATGATAACCCAGCTATTGTTACATTTTAAATTAATACCATAAACAACAAAAATTAATAAGTAATAACATTTATAAGCCGTTAAAACTAATAGCACCAAGGCCATAAAATTAGAGAGGGTCTGCCCTATATTAGACATTTTTCAACTGCCATTAAAATTTTTACCAGTTGACATAGTAATGGAACCGATTCACCAGACATGATTAATGCCTGTCGGGCAGATCTCACGCCACTCATCAGAAAATAAGGTCACAAAACTAGACGTCTAAGATTAATCAGCTTCGGGCATACACATATTATATGTACAAGAGTTTCCTGTGGCCATCCGTAAAATCTACAATTAAAATCCGGCCACTGTTTGATCCAAGATCGAGTGCCCTCCTTTGTTGGGTTTATACCCATACGCAGCCTTAAAAACATTTTTTTAAACTTTACGGAAAAGAAAACATTTAAATACGGCTGAACACGCGGGGATTGGTATGAGTTGATCACGTATCATGCATAGTTTTTCTCAGCTAATGCAATTTTATCCAATTTAAACGATTCAACTTTAATATGCTTTTTTAATATTAATTTAAGGTTGGGCATTTTCAAAGCTGGCAGTTCAATTTGCAGGCCGATATCTCGAAAGGCAGTTAAAATATAAGCTCTCCATTTAACCGTGTTAGCAGATTTATCAATTTCTTGCCAACAAATATTCCCTAAAGATGCAGGGGCTGATGTTGACAATGCAGCCATGCATTTTAGTAAAGATCCTTTTGTTACCAAGCACTGTCTCTGGAGACCAAATTCCAATCTAATTGCTGCTTGACACACTGACCTGGCAATTCCAAAGGTTGCTTTAAAAACCTTAACAATCAATAAGTCAAGCACCTTCACATCTTTTCCTCTAGTAATCGGGGAACCATAAATGAGGGTAGGTTGTAACTTGGCTTTGATTACTTTAAGAATAAACTCATATGATTGACAGCTCAGTGATTTCTTTAGACATTTAAAAGCATGGATCAATGTCACAGCCTTGGCCCTTAGATCTTTAAGGGGAAATTTAAAAGACATGTGATTGTCAAGTATCACCCCTAAGTATCTATACGTCTTAACAATATCAATTGTACCTGCTCTGGCCTTCCAGGGATTAAACTTCTGTTTGACTCAGTCAGTACGAAGTAGTAGTTGCATACTTCTCCGACCCTGGGACATCAACATTCATAAAAGCATCTTATCCAATCAAGTGCTGATTATCAGGGGGGGCATCATATATTGAATACTCTGCTACGATTTCATACCTTCTACCCAAAGTGCAATATTTAACACCTTTGTTAACTTCTCTAGGTCAGACCATCTTGAACCTAAGTTTACATATCAACTATCTTTCAGATATATCAAGGCAATAAACGTTACCTCTTTTATGCAAAATATGTCTCCCTATTGTCTTTTTACACTCATCCACTCTTTGCCTCACCCCATGCTAAATATCCTTACAAACCCTCTAGAACTGTCAGTGATTTGCATTTTGCCCTTCAACCACCAAAGACCATATGTGAACCTGCCTTCTGCCCTCTTAGGAGTTTGAAAAGTGGGTTGGCTCTAACTGATTTGGAAGTTGTTCTAGAGGACAATAGCATATCTTGATGAACTCCAACAAAAGTCCATGTTAATAACCAACTGCACATCTTCCATGACAACACGATGATGCTGCAGATCGGAACATATAAAATCTCCCTACTCCCACGGACAGAGTAATTCCACAGTCATACGCACATACACTCATCATACGCTAGGGCCCATCACACTAACATTCATTCTATTACTCTATCCACACTGAATTTATGGGAGAAATCCTAAACAATCTGCATCTAAGGCGAGGTCAATGTAACCTAAAGAAATTGTCTTGAGTCATGATTTTAAACACTAGAAATACATTTGAATACTCAATAAATGACGAAGAAATAACCACCCGACACTGTGATTCAAACAAAATGGTTGTTTATCTAAATTAGTTCAAATGAAAGTCAATCAATAGCAAATCATTATTCTCATAATTACCTATTCTAGCTAAATGGGTCAGGACAGGTCTCTCAGTAAAGTCTCCCGAGTCGCAGTCCTCTCAATCCGCATCGATCCTCTCTCGAGCATAGGTTCGGGACAAAGTGGCCTCAATCGCTACGGACCCTCTCTAGTCTAGTAATATTTATAGGGAAAGTAACATATCAAAAGTAACAAACAAACTCTTAACGTCCGTTGAGCCGCTGAGCAGAGCGAGCAGGAAAGGATGTTGACTCGCAACATTTAGAAAAATCTCCGCTCTCGAAAAATCACAAAAATAAAAACACGGAAGAAGGAAGCTCAAACTAAAAAAATGATACATCCATGAATGCTCTTCCTCAGAATCATAGTGAAGCCAAAGTTTATCAAAGTTCATTGTGGCTTTCTTTCTTCTCCAAGGGCAGCCGGCAGCAAGCTTGGAGCTGCTGTCCTCACGGAAACTTTTAATTCAATCAGAGGCCGAGGTCAGATGACTTTCAACCATATTCAGCGAGGCCTCTCATCATATTTCTGCAACTCGAATGCAGGCTGCAAATATCGGCCATCTTGGATTAGGCCAAAACAGACCATCTTAATTAAAAGAAACACAAAACAACGTTACCACATCATAATGATTAAACAGTGTTAATTCCCACTAACACCCTTATGTGTATGTAATTACCTAGCCATCTGCAACACAAAGTAGCATTAGGAGCACGTTATTTTAAAGCGCAATCACATTACATATAGCACTTAAGCCAAACAAATTTAATTAATTCGCTCACCAATTTAGTTCACGTATTAATAAAGCAACATAAACGCATTCCCGCGTGTATCTCTCTCATTAGTAATGTTGGTTAGTCAAAAAACTTAAACAAAATTAGTAATTAGCAACTAATTATCAGTAATTTTAATTATGACATATAAACATAAACTGGAGTTTAAATCTCAATAAATTTTCAACAGAAAACTCTGCTCCAGCAATCCCCCCTTTGGTGATATATTATCACCACAAAAACCAACCAAAAAAAAAACTTAGTCCCATTTTTAGGAGAAATTGAAATGTCTTTTTACAACACTACACACCAGACTCTCTTTCATCATCCCTCTTCGACTCCAAGTAAACACTCTCCCTCAATTCTTCTAATTCTATTTCCTGTGGGTCTCTCTTTGACCTCTTTTGTTTCTTTTCAGTATTCTGTCTTATTATTTTCTTTTTCCCTCCCCTATTTTTACAACACAAACACCCTAATCTAAGTATCAATAAGGCAACAATCACACATGTCAAAGGAAACAATATCTTACCAATTATGGTACTACCTAATTTAGCAATGAAACTCTTAACAGCAACTATCTTATTAGCTATTTTAGTCCAGATACTTTCAGCTTCCAGTGGTACTAATTCTTCATGCAAATCAGTAATATTTTTGATATAGACCTTTAGATCTTTGCTTTTGTCAGGAATGTAAGTGCAACAATGTTGAACTTTCAGCATTCCACAGACTCCACCCTCTTTGGCCAATAGAATATCAAGGGCAAGTCGATTTTGCATAGACATGGCACGTACGGCAATCATCTCCGTATTTACCAAAAGAAACCCTCCAGCGGTACTTGTCGATAAGCGATCCACCACTGTTGACAGTTTCCGAATTCCATATGCATTTATGAAATTCCCACTGCTGGAATTAAAGCTCCAAAAATATCTCCTACAATTTCTGACCAAGTTTCTCTCTTAAAGCGTGTTAGTAGATTAATGTGTTCTACATCTTCTATCTTATCTATATGATAAATCTTTGGAAAGACCAGGCCAACATAACACATGCCATACCAATGGTCAGGCAACCTGTAATAAACCTTATTCCCACAAATATAATACACTCCCGGGAAAACTGGATCTTCTCCACCCTTGAATCCCCATCCGGTTGCAATAAAGTATGTATCATGGCACTCACTAGTCCCAACAAAATAAGTATCATATTGGGATTTCCTCCTGGTAATGCATAGTTTACCCTTCTGTGGTGCATCTAAAGCCAAAGTTGGTCTGGCCCCTTTCTTCAACTCTTTTCCCATCTCAATGTCCCATATTGTCTCACTCATTTTATATTCTCCTGCCTTTTCATGCATGCTCACTCTCCTTTTCTCTACCATATCTAGGAAAGCCTTTTCTTCTTCTTTCAAACTGCAAGTTAGATTGTTTCTAAAAATGTAATCTAATGTTAATTCTTCTGTTGCAATAAAAATCTCACCAAAAATGTTAGCTTCTTTAGCAGGGTTCAGCTTCTTATCCATAGGCAATTGCCCAAAAATGTTATCTCTGTTAGACATTTCATAATCTATTTTCCCTAACAAATAAAACACACTACTTAACACACTACATGAAATCCCATACGTAGCCGGAAGATGGTGATAAGTAACACCCTCTGAAACGGATGCAGGCAATTGCATACAAACGTAGCAATCCCTTACTTCCATTGTCTTTACGTATTCGTACAACAACTTTGAAAAAACATTGCTAGAAAAATCATTAATCGATCTATCTTTATGTATGTAAGTGTTACTAATCCTAGTTGGATCTACTTTCTGCGAACTCTTCTCTATGTTAGTCTCATTATCGGTATGTATTCCAAAAGTATCTATTGTAACCCTAAATGTAACCAGTAAAGCAAGTACACTCCATAGTAGCATTAATAGTCCCATACAGCAGCAGCACATTCTACACCATCTTTTCAAGAAGGCACATCTACTTTGATTATTTTCTGTGTTAGCCATGTTATTATTCTGGCAGTGTCTTTTGACTTAGCCTCTACTACTCCGCTACTGAATTTTTAGAACTCTAGATTATTTCAAACAGCTAATTTCAGATTTTCTTCTTTTTACTTTTCTCCAAGTGACTCCTTCAGTTCACTCAATTTGGATTTTCATCACTTTTCACTTCTTCTTCAGCAACATCAAACTGTATCAGATCTTCAATATCCTGAGCATCTGACTCTTCTCCAATGTCAGTCAAGATAACTTTCAGGATTCCAACAGTTTTCTCCTCCTCAACGACTTCTCGTACAGTCCCCTCTGGATTTCCTTGACTTTCTGCCTCTTCACCTTCAGACAGTGCCACGTACGTCCATTCCGGTGACCTGTACTTCTGGTTAGGTTTTCTGATTCTTTTGATCTCCTTTGGATGAATTTGCTCGTGTCAGTCTGTACCTTAGTCTCTTTATCCTGTTAGACCAAAGATCTCCTCTTACACTCCTCTTTGGTCTCACTTCTTTATTATTCCTTTCTCCGATCCAAGTTCTCTTTCTCAGAACTCGACCCTCTGGTTTCTCATTCTCACTTTCATCTGATTCTGTTTCATTTGCCTCCGGTTCATCAACGATTTTCTTTTGCTCCACAGACTTCTTCTCCACCAATTGAGATTTCCCTATTCCTGTCCCTCCTCGGGTCTCCGACACGCAATCTTCTTGCTGTCTACTTGTCCCTTCACCTAGCTTATCAGGAATGTTCCCTACACCTCCTCGGGAGTCTTCCGCAATCTGTCCCTCTCTATCTTCTTCTGACCCTACTTCTTCAGGAGTAATCTCAGGTGGATTTTTAATCTCTTCATCTGACTCAGGTGTAGTCTCTGTGGAATTGCTCTTTTCTCCTCTTCCTTCACCACTCGTTGTTGGAACTTCAGGCACCCTTACAGAATCCGATCTCTCCTCTGAGACTCTCAATGTTTCTCTTGAAGCTCTTGAAACTTCTTCTGGTAAGAAAAAAGAATCACCTGACTCTCTTTCTCCTTCCCCCCTTTCAGGATTCTTTTTTCTTCTCACTGTTTCAGTGTCTTCGTCATCACTGGAATCTGACTCTTCAAAATACTCTTTTCCAGTCCCATCCTTTGGATTTGGAACTCTCAGAGTATGACATGCATGAACCCAGTTCTTCACACCAGCACACTTTACTGCAGTTGTCGTAGTCAGAATAACTTGTCTTGGCCTTCCCCACCTTGGAACCAAGCAATTTCTTCTTCTGTGCACCTTTATCCTCACCCAGTCCCCTGGACTTAGATCATGGGCTTGCTTCTTTTCAAGTGTGGTGGCGTCTCCTCCAACCTGGTGAAACACAGAATGAACAGCGTCAGCCAGGCCTTTACAGTAATCCAAAATCATGTCATCAGTTATTGTCATCAACTTGTTGACAGGTACACAAGCATGTCGCATCGTACGTCCCATCAATATTTCATGTGGACTCAGCCCTGTAGTTCTATCTGGAGTAGACCTAATAGTCATCAGCACTAGAGGCAAGACATCAGGCCATTTCATTCCAGTGGCTAAACACATCTTACCAATTCTGTTTTTGATTGTGCCGTTCATCTGTTCAACAACACCAGAAGCCTCTGGTCTGTATGCACAATGTAGCTTCTGCTGTATGCTCAATGCTTCACAAATTAAACCCATGAGCTCATTGTAAAAGTGTCCACCTCTGTCTGACTCAATTGTCACTGGGAACCCATACCTAGGAATCAACTCTCTTAACAGTAACTTTGCCACTGTTTTTCCATCATTTCTCCTAGTCGGATAGGCCTCCACCCATCTTGAGAACAAACAGACTGCCACTAGAACATATCTCAATCTGTTCACTTGGGGCATTTCAATGAAATCTATTTGCATTCTGGTAAAAGGACCTCCTTCTCTGCCTATTGTTCCTAGACTCACCACTGTCTTCTTTCCAGTATTGAACTGCTGACAAATCAAACATCTTTGACAGATGCTCTCTGCAATCAGCCTGAACTTTGCATTATACCAGGTTTGTTTAAAGGACCTAATCATAGCGTCCCTCCCCAGATGTCCCTGACCATGATACATCCTTGCCATTGTTGACAGCATCGAGTTAGGCATGACTGGTCTTCCATCTCTATAGATCCAAACATGATCTGTCTCTCTTGGAGCACAACCTGCCTTGATCCAATCTCTCATTTCCTCATCTCCTGCTTCATCCTGCAACTGTTTCACTTCATCCCACGTTTCCAGGACATTAGTAAACATCACAGAACAAAAAGACATTTCCCTCTCTCGTCCCCTGTTAATCGAATGATTGTTCTTTGCACAATACTGTGCTATGTCATTAGCAAAACGATTACCAAGTGTAACAAAATCATCTCCTTGTCCATGAGCAGCACATTTTACAACTGCTAGTTCTTTAGGCAGCTGTATCGCCTCAAGCAACTCCCCAATCACTTCAGCATTCTTTATTGGAGTCCCACTCGACGTCAAGAAACCTCTCTGCAGCCAAAGTTGGCCAAAATCATGAACCACTCCAAATCCATACTGACTATCAGTCATTACAGTTACTCTCAGATTCTTCCCAATCTTACAAGCTTTCGTCAATGCCACCAATTCAGCCACTTGAGCAGACCTTACTCCTTTCAAAGGTGAAGCTTCCATAACTTCTGAAACCTTGCACACCGCATATGCTGCACTTAGCACACCATCATCAGTTCTCAGACATGATCCATCCACAAACAGCACATGATCACTCTCAGGTAGTGGAAAATCTCTTATGTCTGGTCTGGGTTTTGTGCAGTAATCAAGCACATCCAAACAATCATGATCAACATCATCTCCCACATTCACATTTTCAGCATCTGGCAACAGAGTTGCTGGATTCACATTCACACATCTCTCAAGAGTCACATTAGATGCTCCCAGAATTATTTTCTCATATTTAGTCAGCCGACTATGTGACATATATTGAGTTCTGCTTCTCGTCAAAAGAATTGCCACATCATGAGGTACGAATACCCGTACAGGATATCCCATTATTATACCCTCACTCTGTTCCAAGCTTCTGCATGTAGCAGCTACTGCTTTCAGGCAACCTGGCAAACCCACAGCTACGGGGTCAAGTGTTGATGAGAAGTACGCAATTGGCCTTCTCAGTTGTCCATGTTTCTGGATTAACACTGAAAGTGCACATCCATTTCTCTCACTGCAATACAATTCAAACTCTTTCTCATAATCTGGCATTCCTAAGGCAGGAGCTTCACACATTCTGCTCTTCAACTCTTCAAACGCTGCCAATTGTTCTGCATTCAGTTCCAATGGGTCTCTTACCTCACTTTTAGTCAATTTAATCAGTGGCTTTGCTATCAGGGAGAAATTACTTATCCACTGACGACAATAACCCACCATCCCCAGAAACATCCTCACTTCTCTCTGGGTCATTGGGGCTCTCATTCCTCTGATAATTTTGATCCTGTCATCGGTCACCTTTCTCAGACCTTTTTCAATATTGTGTCCAAGATAATGTACCTCTTTCTTGCAAAATTGCAATTTGGCTGGAGATACCTTTAACCCTCCATCTGCCAGATGATTCAGTAAAGCTATGGTATCTACTTCACAAGCTTCACGTGTCTTCGATGCCACAAGTAGGTTCATCAATGTACTGTACTAGTACTGAGCTTTCAGGCATGATCAAACTCTCTAATGATTTCTTCAGTAACTGATTGAATATCGAAGGACTCTCTGTATACCCCTGTGGGATACGACACCATGCTAAAATACGCTGTCCAAACCGAAATGCAAAAATCGGCTGGCTGTCATGATGCAATGGAATTGAAAAGAAAGCATGACACAAATCAATTACCGTGTACCACTCAGCATCATGAAGAATCTGATACAAAATCACTGACGGATTTGGCACAATCGGACAACATGCCACCACAATTTTGTTAACTTTTCTCAAATCTTGTACAATCCTGAATTTCCCATTAGGTTTCTTCAGCCCCATTATCGGTGAATTACACGGGCTACTCAGTAATTCTCTCAAAACACCCTGTTGAATCATCTTATCAATTATAGGGGTTATTCCCTCAATTATTTCTGGTGTCAATCTGTACTGTGGGATATTAGGATAAACGATTCCCTCTTTCACTGAAATCTTCACTGGATCTACATTATTCATCAATCCCACATCTTCTCCATTAAAATCCCAAACTGCTGTTTTCACTGTGTGTCTCAACTCTTGAGGCAAATCATCTGGATTAAACACAGCATATGTACCAACAATCTCACTCTCTCTATTATCTAGAGTCATCCGGTACAAAACATCCTCATCTGGTGTCTCAAAAGCTATTCCATCTGGAGTACAGAAAATTGTGCAATTCATCTTACACAATAAGTCCCTACCTAACAAATTCACTGGACTAGTGTCACAGACTACAAATCTGTGCATGTCTGAAAATTTCCCTATTCTTACCCTTACTGGTTCGGTAAGACGAGTCTTAATCTGTGTATTAGCTACACCAACCACTTGGATTGCTTCGTCCGAGAGAGGACGATTTCTAATATCTGCTGACCTGACAGTTGATCTCGTCGCTCCTGTGTCTACCAAAAAGGTAACACTCTCCCCATTTATTTTCCCATCTACAAATGGTCCTGCCTGGTCTATTTCTAGAGTTGCACCAAGTATGCACTCTTCCTCCTCTCTTCGGCACCGTCAATAGTCCCCTTCAGACTCACTCCCCTCATTCTTTAACCAGTACTGCTGTACCGGGTTAGTATGTCTCGGTTTGTTTACCTGCTCGTCATTGTAGAATCCTGAGTCTTGGTTATACTTCTGAGACCCTCTATTCTGCGGCAAGGGCGGTTTTGGCTCTTGGGTCTGCTGTCTGACAACCTTCTGCTGTTGCTGCTGATGATTACACCCCTCGTTCTGCACCTGTTGATTCAATGATTTATTCTCATTACTCACTAATGGTGGATTGGTACACTCGGATCTCCAATGCCCTAATTGTCCACAGTTGTGACAAGGGAACTTCTTTTTGGCTTCTTCTAGATTCCCCTTTCCTTTTCTTGTGCCATATCTGGGCCTATTTCCTGAATTATTTGCCTGTTCCACCATCTGTGCTTCTTGTCTTTCAGCAACTTTCACCTGTGCCCACATTGCTTTCTCTTTCAACTTTCTCTGTTTTGCCTCAATCTCATCACTGAAGTACTTCGCATGTCTCAAGATTTCATCAATCTTCTTACTCTGCCAATCAACTGTATGCTCACGTATCATTTCACTGATCTCAGGTCGCAAGCCATATACAAATCTGTATACAAAATGACTCAAATCCTTATCACCTAGGTGTTCATCTCCACTGAACTGTTTAAAAGCCAGTATCAGCCTTTCATAAAAAGCATGAACTGATTCTTTCGCTTCCTGATGTGTTTGATCTATCTTAACCCAGTCTGTCTCTTTAGGGGGTACCTTATTCTTCAGGAACACAATAACCTGCTCATATTTCCTCATGACCTCTGGATCTGGAGCTCCTGTTTTCGGATCTCTTGGATACTCCTTAGCAGGCCAATCTACAACTATTTTACACTCTGCCCACAAGTCTGCTGGAACAATTATATCAAACAGACTATTCAGGTCAATCCACAGCACTTTTGATAATTTCACAAACCTGTCTACCTGCCTATACCACTCAACGGGCTTTTCTCTCAGTCGAGGAAAATCATTCGTAAATTACAAAATATCCTGTCTAGTCCATGGGACATGTACATATCCTCCTCCAGGAATCTCTCTCATAGGATAAGCATCCACTTTTTTTTCTTTTTCTCTCATGGGAAATGCTGAGTAAGTCCTGTCCACTGAATCTTCCCTTTTCTTGTACCACCTATCCTTCCATTTTTCCACATCACCCCATTTTCGCAATAAGGCAATCATTTCCTTAATCTGCCCTGTTCTGCCAACACCATTTAGATTTTCAATGTCCTTATCCGAGAAGTCCACTCTGTAAGGCTTCTGCAAAGCTTTCACCTTATCCATGTCAACTCCCATTTCACTCGCTATACTCTTTAATCTGTCATGTGTACTCTTAGCCCTCCAGGTGATACTCTTACACATGTATAACAACTCTCCATCATGATGATTTTTCAACATTTCTGTAGGAATTGTTACTGCAATAAGTTCATCTATTTCTATGCGCAACCTGGCCACATCAATTGCCTGTGAATCTTTATCTTTCTTTTGAAGAACTTTCAACCAATCATTCAAATCCTCAGCTGTTATTTCTGTAGACTTTTTCACTACACTCACTTGTTCCGCCATCCTCTGTGGTTCCAAAATTGATCCTCCTAAACAACCAGTATTCAATCCTGAATTAGGCTGTACATCTGATCCTCCACTACATGTGTCATGTCTCAACCGTCTCAAATTATTTTCTCCCGTCCTCATTCCTGATTCCTCCAAAGAACAAGAACCAACCAAACCATTACCTACATAGGGAGCTGTCAAACCATTTTCACCCATTCTTTGTTTATCAAAAATAGGCATAACCGGACCTATGGTTACAGGCACTGTAACAGCTTCTAGATTTTTCGTTAGCTCTATAATTTTCTCTGTCAGCTCAGATGTTGTTCTGGCTAATTCTCTTGTTTTCTCATCACCGATTTGATTTTCTCTCTCTCGCTCTCTCTCTCTCTCTCCCTTTCCGTGAAAGAGCTACCACTCTTCAGATCAGGTGTCATTATCTCAGTTTTAACAATTCGCAAAGTATCTCTTATGGGAGTAGCAACTGGCGTTCTCTCTTCTGGTTCTGGTCTATATGGCGGTGGTCTCTTATAAATCATGTCATCCAAGACCTCATCCTCATAATCATTAGCCCCATACCTTCTCACTTCTGCATCAGGCACCTTTTCCGTACCCTTCCTCCCTTCCGTCTCTTCAACAGTCCTCATAGGATATAGTCCCTCTGACATACTAGCATCTCGCATCTCCTCATTCGATCATGATGAGTTTCACGATCATATTTCCTCCCAAAAATATACCTATAATTGCCTCCACTCCTCTGCTTTTCTCGCTCATGCACCTCATCTTCCCATTCCACCAACGCCTCGAACTGTGTCGGCCTTGGTCTAGGCTCTAGACACATCATCTTTTCCCGTAAATTTCTCAACACGGCCAGATTAAATGAACCATGTTCCGGGAACGCTAAAACACCATCGTCCTTAGTGTACTTAGCCCAATTGTCTAACCATATACAGGTATGATACCCATATTTCGCAACCATGAAGGATGCAGGAGTTCTTGTCGGAGGTAGCAATTCACCTTCTCTAGTTATTATGTTCTTATCCTTGTCGAACCATCTTTTAATTTTACCGAACAAGGATTTTTTCTTCTTTTCCTCCGTTTGGTAATACAATTTCGTGTTTACCACTATTCTCTAGTCCCTTCCGCAACTGTACGATCTTTTGTCCAATAACAGCGCGACTCACACCAACGCACCAATCCTGGAGCGTCTACGTCACCCTGTACTCCTTCCAATCCCTGCGCGGCTCACACCAACGCACGAATCACAGCGCGAGCACTGTTCTAACCCACTGTCCAATCACAGCGCGGTCTGTTTCTGACTCTCTGACGTCAGCAGTCGCTGCAGTCGCCTTACTCTGTCTCCTGTCACTCGTCTACCCCTCCTTTACAAAGCCTTCTCAGTAGACTTCGTTTCAGATTCTACAAAATCTATTAGTTACAACATAAAAACATCTCCATTGTCTGCTTCGCTAACCATAGAATAGTAAAGAAAGTCTTTCTCACAAGAATCCCGCTTCTCTCGAGAACAGCGCTTACCTCTGCTCCACTACGGAATTATTACTTTCGTTGACACAGTAGCACATCCCTCTACTCTGCCCTTCTAACATGCATCCATTAACCGCTTACTCCAGGAATGCTCCAAAGAGTCTCACAATCAACTAAATGCTCATACATTCATGCACTTTCATACCAGAAAATGTAACACAACCACACAGAATCCTGCCTTTCCCGAGAACAGCGAACAGTCTGTCCCACTACAGAATTATAACACACGTTAACCAAGCAGCGCTTACCTCTGCCCAGTCCTTCAAACAAGCTCAGAGAATACCTATTACTCCTCCAGCAGAAAGCTTTAACGGCAAACCTTACGGATCCCTGGGACTTAAGACCAGAGTTTCACAGATAACCTTCGCTACCATACACACTCCGTTTATACTGGAAATATGTCTCTAATAGTAACACACGACAATATCACTGATTCCGAACCCAGACAATGCGACGCGCAACTCCAATTGTCACACGTTTTTCCTGCATACGTACAGGTAATTCCAACAATTCCGTCTTTCCCGAGAGCAGCACTTACTTCCCTCTTCCCTACTACGGAACCGTCACCAGCTCCCTACGTTCCAGAAGCCGTACACACTACATATAACTCAATACGACGACTTCAACATATAATATTAGTACATATACCAACATCAATCAATAAATCAATGAATTAAAAAGCCTATGTACAAGCAATCTATCAGATCAAGACAATAATCTAAAACCATCATACTGCTACCAGGAAACTGCTGTAGATCGGAACATATAAAATCTCCCTACTCCCACGGACAGAGTAATTCCACAGTCATACGCACATACACTCATCATACGCTAGGGCCCATCACACTAACATTCATTCTATTACTCTATCCACACTGAATTTATGGGAGAAATCCTAAACAATCTGCATCTAAGGCGAGGTCAATGTAACCTAAAGAAATTGTCTTGAGTCATGATTTTAAACACTAGAAATACATTTGAATACTCAATAAATGACTAAGAAATAACCACCCGACACTGTGATTCAAACAAAATGGTTGTTTATCTAAATTAGTTCAAATGAAAGTCAATCAATAGCAAATCATTATTCTCATAGTTACCTATTCTAGCTAAATGGGTCAGGACAGGTCTCTCAGTAAAGTCTCCCGAGTCGCCGTCCTCTCAATCCGCATCGATCCTCTCTCGAGCATAGGTTCGGGACAAAGTGGCCTCAATCGCTACGGACCCTCTCTAGTCTAGTAATATTTATAGGGAAAGTAACATATCAAAAGTAACAAACAAACTCTTAACGTCCGTTGAGCCGCTGAGCAGAGCGAGCAGGAAAGGATGTTGACTCGCAACATTTAGAAAAATCTCCGCTCTCGAAAAATCACAAAAATAAAAACACGGAAGAAGGAAGCTCAAACTAAAAAAATGATACATCCATGAATGCTCTTCATCGGAATCATAGTGAAGCCAAAGTTTATCAAAGTTCATTGTGGCTTTCTTTCTTCTCCAAGGGCAGCCGGCAGCAAGCCTGGAGCTGCTGTCCTCACGGAAACTTTTAATTCAATCAGAGGCCGAGGTCAGATGACTTTCAACCATATTCAGCGAGGCCTCTCATCATATTTCAGCAACTCGAATGCAGGCTGCAAATATCGGCCATCTTGGATTAGGCCAAAACGGACCATCTTAATTAAAAGAAACACAAAACAACGTTACCACATCATAATGATTAAACAGTGTTAATTCCCACTAACACCCTTATGTGTATGTAATTACCTAGCCATCTGCAACACAAAGTAGCATTAGGAGCACGTTATTTTAAAGCGCAACCACATTACATATAGCACTTAAGCCACACAAATTTAATTAATTCGCTCACCAATTTAGTTCACGTATTAATAAAGCAACATAAACGCATTCCCGCGTGTATCTCTCTCATTAGTAATGTTGGTTAGTTAGAAAACTTAAACAAAATTAGTAATGAGCAACTAATTATCAGTAATTTTAATTATGACATATAAACATAAACTGGAGTTTAAATCTCAATAAATTTTCAACAGAAAACTCTGCTCCAGCAATGAAACTGCTCCATTTGCCCATTGGCCTCAGGATGACATACTGCTATCTAACTATGACAGATACCACCATATATTCTGAAATTTGAACTTCTGAATTGAGGACTATTGTCAGATCCTAGACTTTCTGCCAAACCTACAAAAATATATCCTTCAGGGTGTTAATCATAGAATCCAAGGTTACACGCTATAATCTTCAATTCCGGCAACTTCGTGTGGTAATTGGTCAACATCATGCCACTTGCTACAATGCTCAATTGCATCCCTCCCAAGGTTCCACTATGGACCTTCAGAAGGATCAGAAGATACCGGACTCAGCACACTTAGTTTGGCAAATTTGTCATGCCTGCTGCAAAACTCTCAATGCTTCACAAAGCGATTCACTATCCCATCCAACACAGCCACCAGAAGTACTCACAGACCCATCTCTTGGTTCCAGTCATTACTCTGTGTCTTCATGTGCCTAGCTATTTACCTCCTCAAATCAAATGGTGGGTCTAAGAAATTGAATTATTAGTTGAGGGGGTGGGAGGGAGACCCCCCCTCAAATAATAACCACAATCTTTCACAGAGTGAACCACAGAAGTCACTAAATTAACCTGCCCTTAACACTCTGGTAGCTTGGCACAGAGGCAGTCAGGCTTAACTTAGAGGCATTGTGTAAAGTATTTATGCAGAACTCAAACAGTAACAAAGTGAAAACACAACACAAGACAAAACCCAAACCAATTTAAAAAATAAAGGATTATTTTAATAAATGAAATGACACCAAAATGACAAAAATCAAATCAGTAAAGCCAGAGATGTTAATTTTTAAAGTCTGACTTAAAAATAGTGCGAAAAAGCACAGGCTCCAAAGGCAATTATCCTGTCACACTAGACTGGGTCAAATTCAAAAGTTATGGTCGTCCATGATGGACAAGGTTTTTACTGCTGTAATGTTTACCTTTTTATTTCAGTTGTTTATGAGTCATTGATGGGGCATGCTGCAAGCTGGATCTGGTGCCAGAGCTCGACAACAGTTAGTTGTTGAATAGCAGGGTTCCGGTGCGGTTGTCAATGAAAGTGGGAAAGCTTGAGCAGGTTAAGTGCAAAGTCTGTGCCCAGGAAGGTCCCAAGGTTAACAGGTTGCTGCTTGACAACAGGCCTGATGGAGCCTTCTATGTTAGAACCTAGAATCATTTCTGGAAGTCAGATCTCTTTCAGTGGGGCAAACCAGTAAGTTGAATCTGACTGGCGATTCATCGTCAACGGCTTTGGCTAGACAGTGGTCCAGCACTCCCTCTGGATTTTAGAGAAAAAGTTGGGAAACAGTTTCTAAATCCCAGATTTTGAGTTTGAGCATGAGGAGTACACTCTAACACTAGCCAATGGTCCTGGACCTCAGGGGCATCACATAGGCTTTATGACTCACCCACCAGAGGTCAACAGCAGGGTCCATGGCATGTTCAGTTGGAGCTGGTCAGCTGGGCAGTTGCAAGGAGAGAGGCCTCTGGAAATTCGTTATATCCCTGTAGCCCAAACAGGAGGTCAGCCAGCAGACTTTTGGGGTCACCTCTGGGGCCCTGGGTTAAAGGCAATTAAGCTCAGTCTTCCTTCAGTTCTTCAGACAGCAGGGTACGTCTTCTTCTGATCTATGCAGGTCCAATAACATTCTGAAGAGGGTACTGGGTGTGCCACATATATGCCAGCCTGTGGGTGGGAGAAACTCCTGGTCCCTCCGTAACCAATGAGGAAAACATTTTCAGTGTGACCCTATCTACTTTGGCAGCACTTCCTCTGTGTTTTACTTTAATCTATCCCACAGTGTCATTTTCCGCCTAAATCCAACATGGCAGAAGCTTTCTTCCCATATCAGAGCTCCCTCTGCCCACCCAGAGGCATGGCTATAATAATGAGCAAGCCCTCCCTTGTGGCCATTCAAAACAGGTTCTGGGTAGCCTCCCTCCTAATGGAATTGGTACCACACTGGCTAGCGGTACAATGAGAAGGGCAAGCATTGGTGTGAGTTACATCTGTGTGATGGTAGAGGCATCTTTTGAAGTGAAATTAAGTTCCTGGGCAGTGACCACATGGTCATCCTGTCAGGGGGACAGCATTTCCCACACTCAAGCTCTTTGTCTACTATCTGGGAGCATTACACATCTCACCACTGGAGAGCCATTACCAGCCAGGTCACACTGAACACTACCACAAAGGCACATTTGACTTAGGCATGAAAAATCTGACTTTCTAAAATCCAACTTGACCATTAGATTTGATTTGAAATTACTTTTATTTGAGTCCATGAATCATTGTCCTAGCTAGTCACAAACTGAAGGTATGCATTATACGGTGTTGTGATGTAACTCAGAGCTTTTCTATGGGAGAGCCAACCTTGCTACAGTGAAAAACAACTTTAGAGGGCATGTAAAGCTTTAAATATACTCATCCTCCTTTTCATTTATTAAGCAACTTACCGTATTGGTCTTGGGTTGCTTGTGTTCTGGTTCAGGGAGGGCCTGGCAATTCGGGCATGACTGTTCCAATTGGAGCAGGGTCAATGGTGATTTGCATATGACTGGGTCTAAACTGAAGTGGCATGGTGTGCAAAATAACAATGGACTGGGATGCGGCAGAGTAATCGCCAGTGGCTGAGATTAATTGAAGCATTCCATTCATCACTTTTTTGTATACTTTAGTATGTCAGCCTAAATGGGACAGGTATGCCCAGACACGTGTCCAGTGCACACTGAGGGCTTAATTAGGATGTTGGGTGATCAGATCATCGTTAGGTCGTCAGCGGTAGTCCGACCACCAGCATCCTTTTTGGTCTGACCGCCGCATTATGATGCTGACGGTCGAACCTACAGCTGTCGGACGCAAGACTGTCACCTCCTCCAGGATCAGAGAGCCCAACCAGGCGCCGGTCAGGGCAGCGTTGCAGAATTGTGGTGGTGCCGAGGCAGGCACCGCCATTGGGATAACAACATCCCTTTCGGACAGCATTTTCATGGCGGGAATCCTGCCATGAAAAGGTTATGGGGGGCCCAAACAAGGCCCTCATCCATCGGGTGCCACTAAAAGATGGCCCTGTAGGCACATGCAGCGTCCCACTCACCTCAGTGCACCATGTGCCATGCATGACATGATGCATGGCACACAGTGCACAGACGTGCAGAAGGCACTGCACTGAGGCGGCATCTTCTGCTGCCCTTCTAAATGGCCGAGCCATGCCGCCGCAGTGGGACAACTGATTTTTTGGCTGCCAGTCCTGCAGTCATATCCAAATCCAGTGGTTGGACCACTGCATGATCTCTGGGTGATCTCCTGACCGCCGCAATTGCAGCCAGCGGTCCAACCACCCAGCATCATAATGATTGAATTACTGGAACAAAGCAATACCTGGCTGAGGAGCTCTAAGGAAGGGTAAACCGGTCCTGGGTTACTTGTGTTCCTGTTCAGGGAGGACCCAGTCTGGCAGTCCAGGCTGGACTGTTCCCATTGGAGCAGGGTCAAGGCTGATTTGCATTTTGCTAGGTCCAAACTGATGTGGCATGGTGTGCAAAATAACGATGGACTGGAATACAGCTCTGAGTAATTACAAGTGGTTAAAATTAATTCAAGCATTTCATCCATCACTTTTTTGTATACTTTAGCATTTCACCCATTGTGGGAAAGTATGCCTGGACATTGTTCTTGTGCGCACTGTGTCACTGGAACCAAGGTGTATCTGGCTGATTAGTCCTAACTAAGGCAAAACTGGTCCTGGCTTGCTTTTGCTCCAGTTATACAAATACAACAGTTGGACAGCTGCATGGTCACATGGCGGTCTCCCGACCTCCGCAATAGCGGCCAGCGGTCCGACCACCCGGCATCATAATGATGCCTTGAGTTACTGGATTAAAGCAATACCTGGCTGAAGAGCCCTAATTAGGGTGGAAACGGCCCTTGGTCACTTATATTCCAGTTAAAGAGGACCTGGCCTGACAGTTCAGGCTGTACTGTTTATACTGGTGAAGGGTCAAGACTGATTTGCATATGGCTGGATCCAAACTGAGGTGGCATGGTAAGCAAAATTATGGTGGACTTGGATGCGACCCGAGTAATGACCAATGGCTGAGATTAATTCTAGCATTCCATTAATCACTATTTTTGTATAGTTTAGGGTGCTGACCTAAGTGGGATGAGTATGCCCAACTGTGGGTTCCGAACACACTGTGTCACTGGAACCAAGCTACAGCTGGCTGATGAGTCCTAACTAGCGCAAAACTGATCCGGGGTTGCTTTTACTACGGTTCAGGGAAAACCTGGCCTGGTCCTGAGTTGCTTGTGTTCTGGTCCACGGGGCACAGGGTCAAGACTGATTTGCATATGGCTGAGTCTGAACTGGGGTGGCGAAGTGAGCTAAAGAACGATGATGGATTCAACCCAGATCCGTGACTGGGGGTCAGTGTCTGAAAAGTTTCAGTGCTCCGTCTATCTTCTCCTTGTGTTTGCTTTGTTTGGCCTAAGTTGGCAGGGTATGCCCGGACGTGGGTCACTTGCTCACATTGCCACTGGATTCAAGCTAGCCTGGCTGATGAGGGGTGTTACCCAGAAACCGGTCCCAGGATGCTTATTTCCGGCCCATATAGGACCTGGCCTGACAGTCGGGCTGGACTGCTCCAAAGAGCCACATGGTCAAGTCAGATTTGTATATGGCTGGGTCTCAACTGGGGTGGCGAAGTGAGCTAAAGAACGATGATGGATTCAACCCAGATCTGGGGGTGAGTGTTTGAAAAGTTTCAGTGCTCCATCCATCTTCTTCTTGTGTTTGCATTGTCCACCCTAATTTGGCAGGGTATGCCCAGACGTGGTTCCCTTCCTCACTTTGCCACTGCCTTCACGCTAGCCTGGCTGGTGAGGGGTGTCAACCCGAAACCAGTCCCAGTATGCTTGTTTCCAGGCCAGGGAAGACCTGGCCTGGAAGTTCGGGCTGGACTGTTCCCATGAGGCACAGGGTCAAGACTGATTTGCATACGACTGAGTCTGAACTGGGGTGGCGAAGTGAGCTAAAGAACAATAATGGATTCAACCCATATCTGTGACTGGGGGTGAGTGTCTGAAAAGTTTCCGTGCTCCGTCCATCACCTCCTTGTGTTTGCTTTGTTTTGCCTAAGTTGGCAGGGTATTGCCAGACGTGGGTCCTTTCTCACTTTGCCACTGGATTCAAGCTAGCCTGGCTGATGAGGGGTGTTACCCCGAAACTGGTCCCAGGATGCTTGATTCCAGTACAGGGAGGACCTGGCCTGGCAGTTTGGCTGGACTGTACCCATGAGGCACAGGGTCAAGACTAATTTGTATATGGCTGGGTCTGAACTGGGGTGGCGAAGTGAGCTTAAGAACGATGTTGGATTCAACCCAGATCTGTGACTGTGGGTGAGTGTCTGAAAAGTTTCGTCATCTCCTTGTGTTTGCGACAGAGGACCTAGCCTGGCAGTTCCAGCTAGACTGTTCCCATTGGAACTGGGTTAAGACTTATTTGCATGGGGCCTAGTCCAAATTGAGGTGGCATGGTGTGAAAAATAGCAATGGACTGGGATGCAGCCAGAGTAATTGCCTGTGGCTGAGATTAATTCAAGCATTCCATCTATCACTTTTTTGTATACCGTCATAAAGGGACTTACCTTAGGAGTTACTTATAAATATTAAAAAAGAAGGTTTTCATCTGGCAAAACGTTTATTATACCAGGTCGAAATGGCAGTTTAAAACTGCCCACATAGACTGCAATGGCAGACCTGTAGACATGACTGACAGTGCTACTTTAGTGTGTGACACAATGAGTGTTGCAGTCCACTGGTCACATTTAATTTACAGGTCCTGGATACACATAGTTGCATAAGCCAGGAACTTACAAGTAAATTATATGTGCCAATCAGGAATATGCCATTTTTAGAATGTTTAAAAGGGAGTATGCAGAGTCTTATGGCCAACAAAAACTGGGTCAGCAAATGAAGGCAAACGTCTAGAGTGACCTTGCAGAAAGGACAAACTTTCAATTGAATTTTGGTGAACGACTTCAGTGCTCCTTGAAAACATCACTCCTCTGGTCAAATTTCAGTGGTGTTCTCCCTCACCTCCTTTAGCACCAACATAGCAATATCCCAATGATCTTAAGTGAATATCATATCAGACCACTTATGTCCAGATGAGCAAACATTTCGGGCAGTGAAAGAAATCTCTCATTCATTCTCATTCTCATAAGAGTCCAGCACTGGCATTAAAGACAAGACATACAATCAGCTTTTAAATTGCTCTTCCCCAGCACATGCTCAGTCTTGGACTGGATTTGGATGGCCACCAATCTGGCTAATCTAGATGTGGGTAACCTTTCTCCTTCCGGTGAAAGCTTATGCATGAGTTCCTTGTGATTGGTCCCCCAGAAAATATTCAAAAATGCTTGGCTGCCCACATCCAGGCTAGGCACCCTCTCTTGATAGCCAAGACACTTTTCGGAAACCGCTGTCCATATGGATTACAGGCTGGTTCCGGCTGGCTGAAGGGCTCCTTTAGTCTGTCGGAAGACAGCCAGAATGACCAGCTGGTTTCAATTCCGTGGCTGTATCATAATCAACTGGTTGGAATCGAAACCGATGATGTCATTCGTAAAGCCTCCGACCTCGTAATCAGCCCCTAAATGTTATATTTTATGATTTAATATATATTGTTATAATTTATATTATTATGTTTTTGTTTATATAAAATTATAATGTTTATAATTATTAATGTTTTAATGTCTAAAATATTTTTACAAAATGTTAAGTTGTTTAATTCTTTTATTTAATCATATTATTTTAATTATTTTATGTTATTGGTATATATATATATATATATATATATATATATATATATATTTGTTGGAGTTTTATATTAGGTTAAAAAAAGTATTATTTAAATTAAAATTATTAGTATAATATTTGTTTTGTAAATATGTGTATTAATTATTATATTACTGTGTTGAACTTTTTTAATTAACTTTCTGTGTTATATTTGTTAAAATATATATTAAATTAATTTTTTTTAATTAATGTTACTATTGAGGGGCTGATTTCAATGTCGTGTACGTCCGACATCAGTTTGAGACTGGAACTGAACGGCCTCCTGTCGTCGGTTCTAGCCCCGCAAGTAGGAAGCGACCAAACCCTGTTCGGTCGCAATACTATACTTTGCAAAAGGAGCATGTATTCCGAATGGAATGCATGCTCTTATTGCAAAGAGCAGAGGTGCAGTTCATCCTTTCACCCGTGGCAGGCACCTCAAGATGCCTGCCACCGGGTGCAGGGATCAACAGGGGGCACCATAGGTGCCCCCTGGGCTGCCTTTCAGAGTCCTTGCACTGATGGGGGCCATGCTGGGGAGCCCCAAAGTAGGATTCCGACAGCCTTGCTGTGTCGGAAAGGCCGGCACAGAAAGGCTGTGGGAATCTTCCATCGGAATCCCTTGGCCGGAAAGAGCTGCCCGAGGAATTGATGGAGGATTTCCGAATGGCAGCCGGGCTCACCGAGCCCATCGCAAGCCATTCGAAATCCGGTTCGGATTCCTTTCCAACCGATGCCATCAAAATGGGTCATTCGGAAAGGAATCTGAACAGCCGATTCTGATGCGGTCGGAACGGCTCCAACCAAGGGTCGGAGAAGTTTCCGACCGCATCGTAATCGGCCCCAGAATATATTTCATATTTATTATTTCAATTTATATAAATTTTAAAAACATATTTAATACAATGATATTTATTAGAAAATATATTTTTTTGATGTCTTTGTACTTACGATTATAAGTATAGGATGACAATATTTTTGACATCGATATTTTGGTCATAATATTTGGTATGGTGATATTTTGATGGTCGATATTTTGTCACTGCACCACTCAATTTACCTTCCCATTCATTTACTACCTTACCTGTCTGTCTTTCCAACTTTGTCCCCTTTACCTCACCTTTCTCACTACCTTGCTCCCTCTCCCCTCATCTGTTTCTCTACTTGTCTCTCTGTCTCTATATGTGTTATTAACTGCTTTCTCTCACGCATCTTGTTCTATGCCACCTCAAATTGAACTCTCCCCTTCTTGCACACCTATCTCTCTCTCTCTCTCTTTTCTGCATGTATTCATCTCTGTACCACGCCCTGTCTCTACCTCGAATTCTACCTCACAACTCTCTCTACCTCACCCTCTTTTGCTCTATCTCCCTTCAACCTCAGCTTTCTTCTGCTAACCACCTATGCCTCTACAAGGCCTCTGTTTAAAACTTTATTTTTCTTTCTACCCTTGATCCCTCTCTTTCTGTCTTACTACTCCCTTTACCTGACCCATCATTCAAAACCTCGGAGCATTTCCCCCCACTGTACCTCCTAGCTATCTGTTTACCTTGCATCACTCTCTATTTACCTCTCAGCATCTCATGCCTCTCTGCAAGTCTACCTCTATCACTCTTTGCCTTTACTTTTTTTAACTTGACTATGTCTTACCTCTTTCTGTGCATCATACTTGAGTGAAGCCCAATCCTCTCACCCTTTCTACATTTATTTCTCCTCAACTCTAGCTCCCTCTACATCTCTCTCTACATCTCTATCACACTCTAGAACTTTTGCGACTACCTTCTTATTCTTTCTATCACTCTACAGCTCTCTTTTCTCTCTTTACTCCATGATTCTCCTCACCTCCTCACCTCCCCCATCTCTTTACATTACCTCTACCACCACCTCCCCTCTACCTCTACTACTCTGCTCATGCTACAGTGTTGTCTTTATCTCTCTGCCCTTCTCCCCCAATTTCTCTGCAGAGACGGAGGTAGGTTTATCGGCAAAGAAGTGCATGCATAGGAATACGAGAAGGGGGACCAGGCCCAGCAAGAGTCATAGGGATAAATTATCTGGTTTTCAATGGATGGAATGGTGAAAATCATTAATGCGGTACTTTGATTTTCACTCGTGTAGCAAAAACACCAGTGGTGAAGGAGGTTTCTTTGTGATTATGAATATCCTGCAAACAAAGCTAAGTTTTTTTACTGCTATGTGCATATGCCTTATTTTAATATTATGCACACACCCACTAAACATTCTTCAACCTATATAACTGTGTCTTTTCTGCAATGGGAGGAGCAGACTGGTTAAATACTGAATTCCATATTTGAAAAGTTGTTGTTGCAAGTTAAAACAAGCAATGCCAAAGCCAGCAGGTCTGGGGTTGGCTGTCAGCCAGCCTTTGGCTTTGTCAATGCTGGCTTTGTTACATGGTACATTTTGCAATCTTTTATTGCTGGGAATGATGCAGGGCCATCGTCAATCTAAACAAAGAACAGTGGCTAAAAGCAAAAATAAAATAGGCCTGAAAAAAGCAAAGATTTGCATAGTAGTCCCTGTCACTTAAGGGAACTACTTTATCTGTGGATGTGTTAATTGTGAAATGGCAGAGTGCCATCACTGACAGTGAAGTTAACAAATGCCAGAAGTGGGGTGACCCTTTTTCCCATGCTGTAGTGGGCGGAAAAAAATCGAAATGACACAATACCACAGATAAAGAAGGCTAACTGAAACACCTTATACATAACTATGCTATATATATCATTTTAGTAAATTCAAAAGGTCTTGGCTAATGGCAGACGTAAAAATACTAGACCCAGCTTCATTAAGAAATGACTTAAACTTTAGGCTCATTCCTGCTTTCTTTTGGTACTATTTGGATGGTGGACACCACGAAACTTGGACTTTAGGATGTTGATTTGATTTTTATAGAGCGCTAATGATTGCCCTGAGGCATCTTGGCGCTACCTATGACAGGAGGGACCGAGAAGAAAAAACGTCGGCTTTCCAAGAGACCATTTCTTAAATATCCTGGGAGAACAGCTAGGTCTTTACGTCCTTCCTGAAACTAAGAAGAAAGGTCGTAATTTTTTGTTCCCAGGGAAGACAATTCCAGTTTAATGCCGTACACCGTATCAGGCTCCAGCCTCCCCAGATCGTTGTGTGTAAAGGGGAACACTCAGATCTGGAGCCGAGCTCGAATGAAGAGTCCTATTTGAAAGATACCAACTTTATTTCCAAAAGTCGCATGTTTAATTCAATATTGTTTGGCTTCTCCAGGACTTGGATTACCAAAACATGGGTAATACATTCAAATATGTTCCAAACAGGGAACCCCAAAATATATCTTACCAAGGACCCCCAAAATCATTAAGATGTCACTGGGGTCAAATGACAATAGGCTCTTACCTTCCCCTTCAGGTCCAGCACATACATGGCACTGGTAGAGGTGATCCCTGGGGCTATGGTACTAGAGCTTGGTCTCGCTCACTGTATGCTAGATATTACAGCCCTATGACCGATGACACCACTTGGGTATGGTGTCAATTTATGATACAACATTGCAGACTTGCATGTCTGAGCCTGTGAAGCACACACTGTGCTTGAATGCTGCTGCCTGGACTGGGCATGGCAGCTGACTTGGGGGTAGCATGCGGCAGACAGAGGCAGGCATCAGGTCCCTCAAGGGTCAGCTAGTTTATTGGGACAAGGCGCATATCGTCCTTTGAGTCCTGACATACGACTGACTTAGTGTGCACAATAAGTAAAGGGAGTGCCACTTTACCTAAAAAAATACACACATTGGGCCCCACTAAGCCCAAAAATAAGTCACCCACCACTTGAGCTTTTTCCACAAAAATGGGAAAAAAACTCATCCATTTGTGTAGAAATAGCACAATATGGTAGCGCTTGGTAAGCGCCGGTGTCTGTCTTTTATTTCCACAACGACTGACGTTGAGGAGGACAAATGTGCTCAATTCAATCAAAGAGCAAGTAAAGCATTCTCCCTTACCCTTCCAGCGTCTGTAAGCTTGGCGTCCAGTGTGGCGGCACCAGTCGCACTGGTTAAAATCAGTAACTTTAGAAACCTACTTCGCACACATAAAAAAAACACAACTGAAAAAAATTTGGTATGAG
Source organism: Triturus cristatus (assembly GCF_964204655.1). Lineage (NCBI taxonomy): Eukaryota > Metazoa > Chordata > Amphibia > Caudata > Salamandridae > Triturus > Triturus cristatus. The sequence continues at coordinate 1,015,626,579 of NC_140581.1, forward strand.
TTGTGCAGAAATAATGCTTTAGAAACCTACTTCGCACTCATAAAAAAAACACAACTGAAATAAATTTGGTATGAGTTGTGCAGAAATAATGCTAATGTGCACTACCAAACCAGTATTTACAAAATTTGAATCAGAAGATGTGGCATATAATGGGAAAATAGCAAAACTGATGATAACGTCCTAAACCTGTAAGGCCATTTTTGTGTAACCTGCATGTAAATATTGGTTGCCTTGCTTACATTAAGCTTGTGTTACTTACATTACGCTTGTGTTGATATTCTAAAGTAAGCATAACTCATCTTCTTATGCGAATACATGTGTGCAGATTATGCAGTGTGTCATTTATGCTAAACTCTTCTATAGGATGAGCATTACCAAAAATCGTAAGTGAGCCTCCATAGACGCCACTTGAAAACAGGGTAAATTCCGGAATTTTTCTCTTCGTTCAAGGAAATGGACATTACATTTTTACAATACCACATTCATAGCTTAATTTGTGCAGTGATCTTCTAAAGTAATGTGTATTGTTGACCTTGTTTCCGAGCAATCTCTATTTTATTTCTCACCAGAATGGTGTGCATCCAACTTTGTACAGACCTTTTGTTTTGAACTAAAAATCCTTTCCATGTTTGAAAAGAACAGAAAAAACACACACACACACACACACACACACGCACGCACGCACGCACGCACACACACACAGTCACACACAAAGAAAGGACACGCAATTGCTATGGATGAAAAGGGCATGAACAATCGTTTACAATGGAGGCACTGCAATGATAAAGAATAGGCAAGAGATGAGGTCAGCCTGGAGAGGGAGTGTCTGTAAAGCAAATATTTCGAGCATGTTCGATTGCATCACCGGAAGACAGATTCTAGTTAGGGTTCAGTTAATATCGACTGATAATACCCTGTCTGAAAAGAGGATAGGATACCGTAAGAAGAGGCAGTGTTGTGGATGTGGAGAGGAATTCTTGTGTAGTGCATGCATGGCAACATTTGGAAAGAAGAAAAAGGAGTTAAGGGAGAATTAAAAAAATTACCAGGGGGGTGGGGGTGTATTTATATTTTCCTTTAGGGTGCATTGTCATAGGAGAAAGGTAAATTAAAGCAATTTCTTGGCTTTAAAATGCAAGAGTCTCACACCTGAATCACTTCATTTGGCGTGTAAGGGTGTGGTTTTGAACGCTTAAGTAGGAAGGACGCAATGGGCCCTACTGCAAACTAGGAAAATGGTATCTCTGATTGGGACTAGAAACACAGGATGCAAGAGGCCTCTCAGGTCCTTCGGCCCCATTGAAACTGCAGCTGCTGCATCTCCCCTGTTAATAGGACCATGATGTATTGGTTTGTTGCATTCCGTTGATGCTTCAGCTTATTTTATTAAATAGATCGTCTATAACACTGTGTTTTGATTGTGGGCATTTTATGCTAGTTTTTACTATTTTATCTATTTGAAAGCCGCCTTTTCCTTTGTCACCTGTGTACAACACTGACCCAGCCTGGTGGGCCAAACAACCTGTACCACACAAAGGGGTTAGGTAAGCAGTGCCCTCAGCAGGCAGCCAGACAGTGTGGCACCCCACTCTACCCTGGATACTTGTGTGGCTCAGCCGGGTGGGGAGTTAGTCCTACCTCTGCTCCCCCAGAGGAAAATAAACACAGGAGGAGCTGGAGACAGCGGTCCTCCAGTGCGATGAGGAGCTGGGAGGAGGGGAGATGAGGGGAGATGCTGACGATGCTAAAGACCATGTAAACATGGGAAAGCTGTATAGTCTAGAAGAGCAGTTTGTAGCAGCCACCGGCGTTTTACCGGTGGGCTGGAAGAGTGGGGTCCGCTTTTGTTACAGGGGGCCGGTTTTGCAGCACTTCTTTTCTCTAGCAACCCCGCCCCGGGACTGGGGCTTCTCATTTGCACTCATCTGGCCCCCCCCCCCGCCACTTCTGGGGCCGGACCAGTATAATTGCCAGGGCTAGTTTGTGTTTCCAGTCTGGTGCCGAAAAGAAAAGCACCCACGAGTAGAACCTGCCCATGCTGGCACTTAAAAAAAAAGGAAAATAAAGCATACCCGGAATTCCAAACAGCTATGGTGACTGATTCAAAGAGCTCACTGCAGACTTCAAAAATAGTCCATAAGCCCCGGCTACGGGCTCAAAAATTTGCACATCTGTGCTGGTGGTGCCCAAAGCAGGGAAGTGGCACCATCAGGAGAATTTTTCTCAGCTTAATGGTCAGCTTGAACATCGAAAGGCCCCACACAAGGAGTCACACAAACTTTTGTAGGCATCGCTGACCTAAAACTCCTATTTAAAGAGTGACCCAGGGAGAGGGTTTCCTCTATCATCTTTTTCAAGGAAGTCTGGAGCTGGGTATTTGGCTCAAGGCGTGTGCATTTTTGTTACTAGGTTCTGGGGATGCTTTGAAGCCATGTCCAAAGTAGATGAAAGTCTCTCACACTGCTTTGTATTGAATATTAAAAGCATCATTGACATGAACATTGTTGACAGTAATTCACTGGATATATTGTGTCTGATTGTAGTATGCAAATTAGTATTACAGTAGTGCTACTTGTGTCCTACAATGTGCTATTCCCAAATCTATGGCCTGAGATGACCACATCTCATCTTTATCATAAAAAGTCTCCGCACATCGAGGTATACTTTTTTGTAATGAATGCGGCACGGACCAGGGGTAGTAGCTGGAAAATGGGGAATACTTACTAAAAAATGGAGGGGGTTTAGGGAAATTTAAGGAAGGGTTTAAGTTGGGACATGCTAACACAGACACACACCGAGGTAAGAGTTATTGCTATTCACAAAGTACACTTTTAAAGTTATTAAAGTGCTAAACGCGTCAAAACATTATCAAATGTATCCCAGCATTGGAGTAAACAGAGCACCACACACATTAATTTAGATTTTTAATAAAATATTGAATTCATTATGGTATATAATTTAAACGTCAGTGCCTGTACGTGGGTTACAGGCACTGACGTTTAAATTATATACCATAATGAATTCAATATTTTTTCAAAAAATCTAAATTAATTTACATAACACAATTTACTGCATAGTAAAAATAAAATAAGAATGCTAGTAAGGGTAGGGTTTGTTTTGATTATTTGCAAATGTAATTAATATGTTCAAATTAATTAATTATTTAACATACATTTAATTTGATAAATTAATATGCTGTAGCATTTTATTTTATTAGTTAAAACTTAGTAATGCACATTTCAAATTGACTTATATTCATATTAAACATCAAAATATATTTTTTTTTTATAATTGTTTAATGAATAATACACTTTATTAATTTGTTGTCTTCTACTTTGCCATAAGGAGATCTCTGCTAGTACTGCGCTAAGTCTTCATACTCAATTTCATTTAAGAGGACACATCTTGAAGATGAAACAAAAAGTGTCAAAGACTTGTCTTTTGCTTGAATTAATCAGTATTTTAATAATTTTCTTTTAAGGATTTTTGACCTTCCTATTGCCAAAACAGTTTAATTAGGGAATCACAATAGACAGAAAATGACAAATAGTTTGAAAAAATTCCACCACACCAATCATTCATTCACAACTTACATACTATTCTCGCATGCCAAGCAATCATATCCAGTCATACAATCACACAGGCTTTTTGAACAAGAAATAAACACATAAAAAACCTATTTTACAATCTTTTCTGTTTAGACCACAGAAATAGAACATTCAAAAAACATGAATATCTATGAATGATTCTTATTTAGAAAGTTGTGGAGTTCTTGTGGTCTTTACACAAGGTCTACGCGTTTCGAGACCCTTGATTAACCGGGCCTCTCATCAGGACCTGTGGGGTGAGGAAGGAGAAGCCTATTTCAGTAAAAGAGGGGGAGCCCCTGAACCTCTTTGAAAGCAAAGTGCTAGCTTCTGTGTTAACAAAATTACCTTGGTTTAAGTGGAGACGAGCGTGTTGGAAAAAGGAGAAACCTGAGTGGAAAGAAAGTGAAAAAGGAGGTGTAATAGCATCCATTAGAGTCTCAATCATAAATGCAAGCTTATTGAAAAAACTGCTTACTTTTATCGTCATGTTTTCGGTGTGGAAAAGGAAAGGGAACGATTGTATCTGGTAGGTTGAAGCAATCCTCGCTTTGATGCTAGGAACAGAGCATGAGAGCCTTTTGAGTATTTAAATGAAACACGTAGTGGAAGAAAACGTTATTGCTTTGAAAGAATAGAGTTGGTTACCTTAGTGTGCAGCCGTTTGGGGGCGCGTCATACCTGTGCGCTGTGTTTGGATCGACTTGTCATCAGTTTAAATTCTTGTGTGAGCTAAAATGAATTATGACTTGGATTAGCTTAGGAGAACGAAACCTCGTCTTCATTAGTTCGAATGTGTAACAACGGGGCATACCTGAGTTTGTCGGTCGCTTTCGCCTACGTTTCCAGCCTCGCTAGTGCTGACGTGTGTTGCGTCGGCGTGCGTAGTTCTCTTTTAGTTGGTCTTGCGGTTAAGACATAAAGAAAAGACTTCTTTGTAGCGAAAAAGAGGCAACTTGGCCAAGTTCGTGTTTGTCAAGTTGAAAAACATTCTCTTAATAAAAGGAAAATATAGAGCAGATGATTAATGAATGAAGAATTCTATAGGTCCGAACACTGTTGAGATCTGGTGTAATGCTTAAAGATGGGCGTGCTTAAACCTGATTGGTTGCTGACGAATGAAATTGATGGTGAGAAATCTTGTTGGGTCGGATCTGAGAAAAGTTGACTGTCGTAAATGTTGAGAAAATTAGAAGTGTCCGCAGATTGTGCAATGGTTGGCAGTGGAGTATATTACGTGTTTTGAAAACAAGTTACATCCTATGACTCACTCATGAATGGCCACTGATAGGTGCTAGTCTCCAGTTAACTAAGATGGGGTCTAGTTTAGTTTATAAAGTTCAGAGAGTTCGTTGAGTCCACTAGTGGCAGTGTTGAATTTAAGGATTAGCATGGCTTTTGTCCTGGAAAGTTTCTGTCCCAAATCGCCACCTCTTGCGTCTCTTACTACTTTGGCAATAACTGTCCATCTTAAATCAGTAATTTGATGGTTTTTAGTTCTCCAGTGATTGACCAATGGAGCTGTTAGTACATTTTTGTTAATCCGGGATTTGTGTTGGGACACTCTGGTTCTTATTTCTTGGCTGGTTTTTCCTATATATAGAAGGTTGCAAGGGCAACGTATTGCATACACAACAGATTTGCTTTTACAATTGGTGAACGATTCGTGTTTCCAGTAAATAGAGTTGTATTCAAAAAGGTCTCCTTCTACTGTGGAATCACAGCAGGTGCAAGTGCCGCATCTATGGTGACCTTGAATTGGTTGGAGTCCTACAAAGTCCCGTACAGTAGTTGGTTTATTTTGCGGCATTGCTGCTCGAACAATTTGGTTGGCAATATTGCGGTCTTTTTTAAAGGCAAACAGTGGATTTTGCTTAAAGGAAGCATCTAGATTTTTAATTAGATGCCAATTTTGTACGATAACTTTTTTCAAAAGGTTTGAGTTGGGGCAAAATGTAGAGACACAGACAATCCTTTGTAGTGGTTGCCTCTCAGTCTTTTTCAGTAGTTCTTCCCTTGGAGTCCACCATGCTCTTTTCATTGATCTTTTTAAGAGTTTCTTAGGATAGCCTCTTTTTTTCAAGTTTTCGAACAGTGTGGTGGCATGGGACATATATTCGTCTTTAAATTGGCAGTTTCGTCTTATGCGCAGGAATTGTCCATAAGGCAAATTTTCGCGTAAGTTTCTCGGATGGTAACTTGAGAAGTGTAAAGTCTTGTTTCGATCAGTTGTCTTTTTGAACAAGGTGGTAGCCAGACCATTATCTGATGGATAAATTTCTACATCTAAGAATGCGATCTTGATCTGAGAGTGGTTTAAGGTAAACTGTATGTCCGCAGTTCGATTATTTAGCCAATCATGGAAATTTTTTAGGTTCACTAGGGACCCTGTCCAAGTCATGAACACATCATCTATATAACGAGTCCATTTACCGATGTACTGGGTAAAGGGATTATCGTCATAGATGAACTTCTCTTCATATTTAGCCATAAAGAGTACTGCCAGTTCTGGTGCAAAGGGACAACCCATTGCTACTCCTTTGACTTGGAAATAGAACTCACCGTTGAAATTGAAATAGTTCTTTTTTAATGCGAAACTGGCTAGTTTCATGATGAATTCTGTTGGAACTTTGGGATTTTGTCTTGTTTCCAGGTATGATTGAATAACAGAGAGGCCTTCGTCCTGAGGTATTTGTGTATATAATGAAACCACATCGAGTGTTACTAAGTGGTGTGATTCTTGGACAAAGTCAATGGATGACAATTTATTGATAAAGTCTGTTGTATCTGCTAAAAAAGATGGTACTTCAGCCATAAAAGGTTTCAAAAAATAGTCAACGAATTTCTAGATAGGTTCCATCAAGGAGTCGCAGCCAGAAATGATGGGTCTGCCTGGTGGTGATGTTTCACTTTTATGAATCTTTTGGAGAACGTAGAACAAGGGTGTCCTTGTATTTTTGTTTTGTAGAAATTCGAATTCTTTTTTTGAAAGGAAGCCTTCTTCTAAACCTTTTGTGAGTATCGGAAATAAAATGTTCTGTAGTTCAAGGGTTGGATCTTTGTTTATTTTCCTGTAGCATTGGATGTCATTCAGCTGTCTGGTCACCTCCGTTATATAGTCTGTTTTATCTAGGATGACTATTGAGCCACCTTTGTCGGCCTGTTTGATTATGATAGAGGTGTCTTTTTGAAGTTTGGAAAAAGCTTCAATTTGAAGCTTTGTTGTGTTGAATTTAACCCATCTTCTGTTGTTTTCCATTTCTGTTATAGCTGAAAGGAGGGTTTTTTCGAAGATGACTACTTCTTTGGGGATTTTGTTGGCAGGTGGACAGAAGGAAGATTTTTTCTTTAAACCGGTGTCATCTTGAATCTCTGTGAGTGGATTGAGCGAGAAAAAAGTTTTTAGTCTAATTTTTCTGCAGAATTCTATTGTCTCCGTTTTCAATCTTATCAAATCCGTATGTTTAGCAGGAACAAAAGATAGTCCTTTCTCTAATATGCTTTGTTCATCTTTGGTTAGAGGTCTTTTAGATAGATTATAGACTAATGATGTGTTTAGTTTTTGTAATTCTGTCGCCTGGTTGTCATCTCCCATGGTTGTGTGTTGAACCGTACTCTTCCTCTTGACCGTTGTTGGCCTCTCCCTAAAAAAGGAGTTTGTTGTTGTGGTCGTTGAAAAGTACCTCGTTGATTATTATTTTTGTGCCTATCTTCTAGTTCTCCTTTACTGCCACTGGATGAGGAGGATGTCTCCGAGAAGGTGATGAAATTTTTAGAGGATCTCCCTTGGTATGTTGGTAGATATCTGCGAGATTCTGGTTGTGAATAAAAGTCCGTTTGTAAGTACGGATAAACTTTTGTCAAGGAAAAATTTCTCTTATCTTTCTCAAAATTGTAAGTTTTTTGGTTCACGGTGTAATCCTTGAATTCAAGAATCTCTTTTTCGACTTTATCCAATAGTGTTTTCGAATCTGTAATTGTCTGATTTGACTTTATTTGTGATTCTAAAATTTCAATCTCTTCTAGTTGTTTTTTGGATATGCGTTGAGCGGTCCTGATGAGAGGCCCGGTTAATCAAGGGCCTCGAAACGCGTAGACCTTGTGTAAAGACCACAAGAACTCCACAACTTTTTAAATAAGAATCATTCATAGATATTCATGTTTTTTGAATGTTCTATTTCTGTGGTCTAAACAGAAAAGATTGTAAAATAGGTTTTTTATGTGTTTATTTCTTGTTCAAAAAGCCTGTGTGATTGTATGACTGGATAAGATTGCTTGGCATGCGAGAATAGTATGTAAGTTGTGAATGAATGATTGGTGTGGTGGAATTTTTTCAAACTATTTGTCATTTTCTGTCTATTGTGATTCCCTAATTAAACTGTTTTGGCAATAGGAAGGTCAAAAATCCTTAAAAGAAAATTATTAAAATACTGATTAATTCAAGCAAAAGACAAGTCTTTGACACTTTTTGTTTCATCTTCAAGATGTGTCCTCTTAAATGAAATTGAGTATGAAGACTTAGCGCAGTACTAGCAGTGATATTGTTTAATCTAATAGAGGCTCAGCTTTACTGCCTCCAGCCGACCTCCAGTGTTGGTCACGATAAGGAGATCTCTGCCATGGTGGCAGAGATCCCCATCTATGTGATTAAAGTTACTACTAGTAACGTTACATGCGGAAAACCTGTTGTTCAAGGCTCCATCCCATCGCTCCAATTTGAGGAGGTGGAGACATGTAAGTCTACATCTAAATGGAGAGCTACACTCGAAAATGGTGACCCAAAAAAATCTGTAGAAATTCACCTAGGTTAGAAGTAAAAATACACTCTTGCATATTTACCTTTGTGAATAGGCCCAAATGTTTTGATATCAAGGAACGGTCATGCCTCTTAAAGGCTTTTGAATGTCAATTTGCCTTGTGTTTAAGTGTATATTTTGCCTTTAAATACTATGGTGGCTTGCTGACAAAGCCACAATGGCTGACTTTTAATTGATGAACTCCTCATGTTGGTTTTCAGTTGGGCAAAGGTGATATTCAGTACAGAACCAAGGATACACGTGGTGAAAGACCCCAGTTATTACAATTTGGACCAAGAACACCTTTTCTGCCCTGGGACCCTCTTACCTGGTTTTCTTACAGTACGTATATAGTGCACCCAGATTCCAACAGAGTTTCTAGGTGCTTAGAAATGAAGTGATTCACTAGGCCTGAGGTAGATTGATATAGACTGTGGTTCACTAGCCAGGTTTCTTACAGAACAACAGCACGTTGTGCTCAGAGCGGATATTTGGGGGGATACTATTCAAGGTTCTGGCTCCAAACGTTTATAATGTTTTCTCTCCCCATTTTACATACTTAGCGCTGGGCATCAAAAAAAGGTGTTGGTGTTATGATCTTAAGGATCTTTTAGCACACTATGGGGTATATTTAAAAGAATTGCCGCTAACTAGCGTTCGTGTTAATTAGAGGAAATGTTCGTAATGCTGGCCATCGCCGAAAACTATCGCCCTATAACTGATGTATGTACAATACTTCTTTACAAGGCGACAGTATCAGCTATCTGCAGCGAAAACTGCCGCTAACACTAGCATCAAGGTGATACATTTTTGCGGCTAACGAGAGAAAAGTGGCCAATTAGTGGCAAAAAAACTCATGTTAGTCAGCCCAACGTCACTTTTCTGCCTCTAGAGGCAGAAATAGTCTATAAGTCCACCACCAATGATAAACAGAAAATAAAAACAATGGAATGCAGAATGGAGCAGCCAGGGCCAAGTTCAGTACAGGTAAACAAACCACAGCCAGGATGACCAGCCAAAGTACCAAGGTGAAGAGGAAATGCAGAATCAGGACTCCATTTATGTAAAGAGGAGCATCGCTGGAGAAAACCAGTGATGCATTACTTTACATAGCGTGTCCTTGCGACACTATGGCATCCGAAGCCTGGAAGCATGGACAGTCTCCGGGGCCCAGAGGCCTCGCTGGGCCTGCATCTGAGACCCTGAGTCGGAGGCAGAGGTGCTGTGGAGTTGCTGCGGCCTGAGGGTGGAGGTGGGCCGCGTTGGGACCAAGCCCCTGGGCCGTGGCGGTAGACATTGAGGCACCGGCGATTGCCCTTACCTGGTGGTGAAGTCTGGCAGTTCGCATAGAGACACATTACTGACTTGTGTGAGAAGACTGCCTAGTGCCCCTTGGAGCTGTGATCAGTAGAGGCGCTCCTGCACACCAACGTAGGGAGGTCTGCATAGCATAACACGTGCAACCACTACACCGGATGCATGGAGGAGATTGCCAATGGTGGGACTGCCCGGACGCTGTGGAGGGTGTGGCCACTGAGATGCGCCAAACTTGTGTGGCTGGAGCGCTTCAACTTCACGCCTAAGGGGGCTCTGTTGCATCACCTGCATTGTGAGGCTACCCAGTGGACTTGGCTGCAACTGCTGTACCCAGGCTTGTGAAATCCCACCTGGCTTAGGCTCCTGCTGGCTGAGTCACAGATTTGGAGAGAGCGCGGGCGATTGAGCACCGGTGTCAATGTCCAGGTGAGGAGAAGGTGGGTCGGGGACCGGAGGAGGGCTGGGGGTCATGTGAGGCCAAGGCCTAGCACTGTTGGGTGACACACACTGTACCCTGAGCAATCCCTGCGGAGGATGCACATTGCAGAGGACACGGCACAAGACTGGTGGGGGACTCCACTAATTGGCTCAAGTGGCTTGGATCAGCCATTGTTGGCAGTGGGTGCCAGAGGCATGGGTGCCGGTTTGGGCCCAGGCCCTTGGGTATGCATCTTGATCCGCAGTTACTCGCTAGGGAACTGGGGAACATGGAATCCGGTCACCACTGTTACATCGGAAGAGTCAATCGGGTGGTGCTGCTTTTCCTCGTCCTCTGATAGTGATCTATTGGGTGTACAGAGGACTATCCCTTAGTGGACTTCCTCTCCCCACAGCGTAGCACCATCTGGTAGCTGCAGCTGCTGTCCACATCTGCTGCTGTTGGTTTCTCTGACCCGGAGGTGAGGAGTTCCAGGCCCTCCTCCCCCGGCAGGCTCCTGCCTGCGCCACATCGTTGGTGATCCAGTGGTAGAGTGGCACTGTTCTGCTGCTTGACTGCCCTGCTGTCGCTCTTTTCTGCTGTTCCTGTCCATCTTTGCTTTGTTTGGCTTTGTCTTTCCTGTGCTTTTGTACTGTTCCTTTTTCCCTGTCCTCTCCCTAGTTGATGCTGCGATCCCCCGCAGCCCTGCCCCTCCAGTGCCCTTTTCCGGGTTTACCGCCTGCCAGCTGTCCGGCCCCCGCAGCACTATTTAGTGGTGGCTGCTGTGCGGCCCAGTGCAGGCCACTGGTGTGCCGAATGTGCGCCAAAGGCAAGCTTGTCTGGATCGTCCAAGCATGGACAGCGCCCAGTGCCAGGGACCCTGCTCCCGAACACTCCCCCTCTATGATGCCAGCACCCTCTGCGAACTTAACCCTGGACGCCACGCCGCCTGCCATTTAGCATCACCAAAGAATACCCTTTCACCCATCGTCTGCTGAAACTGCAAACGCACATCTGCCACATCAACACACCAGCGCCTCTCGCCCCCAGCCACTCAACAGCGCACCTGACCAATTCAAACGCATCCTCCTCAACCTGTGGCCCCTTCCACAAACACGCCACAGACATCTGCGACCTCTTTGACGCCAACTCTTAAGACATCCCGTTCTTCATGGAAACCTGAACCAACCTCTGCTCCGGACCGGCCATCGCCATTCCGGTGGCTACAACATCACCTGCAAGGGCCAGCCAACCGCCCAGGAGGAGGCATTGCCATTGTCTACAAAAGTGCACTCCGAATGACCACGCAGTCTAATGACCCAACGGCAACCATGGAACACCTCCACTTCCAGATCCGGACCAAGCCCAACACTACCCTCAGAAGGCACCCTCTTCTACAGGCCCCCTGGCCTATGACCCCCCATTCACCAATGCCATCGTAGACCTCATCGCACACCAGACTCTCCCATCGACCACTACATTCTGCTCTGAGACCTCCACCTGGACAACCCCAGTGACCAGTACACCACCACCCTCATGGAGAACCTCTCCAACATCGTACTCAATCAGCAGGTCACCATACCGACCCACCTAGCCAGACACACGCTCAACCCCATGTGCCTCGCCAGCAGGAACTTCAACTATAGCCACACTACGAACTCTCCTGGACCGACCATCATTGCATACATCATACCTTCACCACGCCCACCGTACACCACCGCCATCATCAACCCCTGTCACAGCTGGATCAAGGCCATAGAAGAACTTCTCTTGAACTCCCTCAGCACCACCACAATTCTTATAGATGCCGGCACTGCTGCGCGCAACCTCCACCGATGGATCTCCAACTGCGCCGACACCCTGGCACCACTCAATAGAAAACCAGGCAAACAACACTCCAAGAAGGACATCTGGGTTCCACTAGTCCAGCCCCACCTGAAGACATCTCGAGAAGAGATGGAGCCACAATATCAATCAACTCCGCAACACAGTCACACTTGCACCATGGCGCAAGAGTGCCTGAGTTGGCGCATGGCAGCCATTGTGTGTCAACGTAGGGTAAAAATACAGTGGGGCTTATTCATGGGCCCCTTCGGTCAGTTAATGCAGCCAGTGTGTCATTTTCTTGATGTATTTGCAGCGTTCATTTTGCACCACGTTGTGCCGTATTTACAAAGTGACGCATTAAGGCATATTTGTGACCTTGTCAAGCCCTGTGCCACATTATACCTGCGTCAGGTACAATGTATGCAGGGTGAGCTTTCCCATGCAACAAAGATTCGTAGGAGTGTCGCAATGAAATCTCTCAGATTTCACTGCGACAATTCTAGGACGCCACTGCGTCAAAACCTTAAGCCTGCCTCATGTCAGGCATAAGGGTGATGCAGTTCAATAGGGATAGGCTTGCCCCATGCATTGCTGGAGTTGCATCATGCTTGCGACAACTACAGCAAAGTGTGACTTTAGAGCTGACAGATACGTCAGGATTCCAGACGTATCTGTCATTGATTGCGACATGTGGCGCCGTAGAGCAAATACGGGGCATCCATGGTGTCCCAAAGGAGGGCACTGTAAAGAGTGATGCAACACTCTTTTGTCGCAGCAATGGAACACTTTTCATGAATGAGGCCCAGGAATGCGCCCTATCTTATTGATAGGGTGCATTCCTGACCTTTTATTTGGCGCAGGGCAGCACAGCAATATCCCTTGCAGCGCTGTCCAGCACCCAAACATCTTATATGTGGACCCAAGTGTTTGCACCAATTTTAAGACCAGCTAATTTTTGGTCTTACAAAACTGCCTCTAACTGGACTTAGCGGCAGTTCTGAGGGGTTATCAATGTACATGAATTTCATTGTAAATATCGCTAAGTGTGGTTAGCGTCAGTTTTTACACAGGAGAGCCTACCTTACATCTCATTTACGTTAAGTCACTAACAGAAGTGGCAATCTTGAAAATTCAGGTTTATGCTGGAAAAGTTCCGCTCACTGCAGTTAGCGGCAACTTGTAAATAAGGTGATAAAAAAAGCCGCCGTAATGTCAAAAATGTGATGCCTTTGTGGCGTTAAGTTCTTGTAAATATGCCTCTATTTGAGAAATGTATTTCATAGGAAATTAAGGTACCGTCTCATAAAAGATCTTAAATACCTGTCAAGCTGTTTTAAATCGGACTGTTTCAATTAAGGGCAATCAATGTATTTATGTTTTGTAAAACTTACGGGCTTTTTATGAAGCTCAAACATTCAACACAAAGGTATCATCATGCTTTAAAAGTCCCAGCACTATAATCGAACAGACAAACATGATGGAAGGCACAGGTCTTTAAGTCTTTCTTGAACTTTAAAAGGCATGATTATGATTGTAACATTAGCAGAAGAGAACTCCACTCTGGTGGCAGTGAGTGAGAGTGCTCTTGACCCAACAGTGTAGTGGATGAACTTTGGAACTTGGACAAAAAAAAGATGTCCTTACACCATCAACAATCATTTAATTTGTGAACACATAAATGGGGTGATAATGGGAAACGTGCCCTTTGAACTAAACAGTGAATTTTAAACATGATTCTTTGCTGCACAGGCAGTCACTGTGAAGATGCTAGAGTCTTTACTTTAAGAAGCAGCATGGTTGCTAAATTCTGAACACGCTGTGATTTCTGCAATGAGAATGTGGGTATCTCACTATAAATTATATTGCAATAGTCTAGACCAAGGCTCTTCAAACTGGGTGGTGGAGGGTCCAAGGGGGGCCTTAACTAATCCGGGGTGTGGCATCAGGCTTTGGTTAAAAGAACCACCATTATGATAGAAGTGGTTTGTTTTAAGCTGAAAACAAATGATCAGCAGTAAGCAACTCTGTAATGGGCCGTTACTAACATCCTTTGTCAATTATATCAGGCTAGGAGTATGTGTCAAAAGGTAAGGGACTCCAAATATTCTTCAAACCTCGCCGCCCCCATTTTGGATAATCACACCGTGGATACTTTTACATGTTGGCAAGGCATAGCTAACCAGAATAGTATGTTTAGAAATCATGTATTTGAATGTATTTCTAAAAGGTTTAACATAACTGTAATATTTAAATAAGTCTAGACATATTTAAACATTGCAAATGTAATGGAATAATTGTGAAAAATTCAGAGGGGGCCCCAATGATTTTTTTTAAGCTGGGGGGTGCGGTATTAAAATGTTTGAACACCACTGGTCTAGACAAACAGCAAAAAAGGCATTCAGAATTTGCACCATGTGAGAGATACAAAATAGATGGCTAATTCATTTCCGAATGCAAAGCGGAGCAAACCATGTTTATTAGGTTGATCAAAGTTAGTTTAGAATTGAATTTGAATCATATCTTTTTAGGTCTGGCTTTAGAGATAGCTTTAGCTGTCTCAACCAAACATTGCTTTACTAAAACATTCATGCATAAGAGACATGCATACAGGGGCTTTTGGTTAATGGGCTTCATCCATTGATCTTTTAAATTGTCATTCACATTGTGCTTCCACTCACTACAAATAAAGCATGGAGCAATGGCTCAGCTCCCTTCACCAGCTGGCTCTCTTCAGTGTGAGTAACTGCACAAAGTCTGAGCACATTATTCACATCCACCTAAAAATAGTTATTTTCTCTTCAGCAACCAAGCCGGTTCAAAGTGCACTTTTTTGTGTTTAAACAACTGCTATTTATTTCCCTGCACTTCAGGTGATTTATTTTATGCCTCCTTTTAAAATTGCTATTGTAAAGTGTGTACTTACCTTGTAACATTGTAACTGCCTGCAATTTAAGTGCTTGGTTAAGTCCTTAATGATTTTTGTCACCTATAATAATAATAATAATAATAATAATAATAATAATAATAATATTTTGCATGGCACAACTAAAAGCTTGTTATTTAAAAAACATCACCAGTAAAACGTCCACCTCAGTGAACGTGTTTTAAATTTTAAATCTCAAATTTTTATTGCAAGCATATAGTGACCACGTTTAGGTGGCAGCATTTTTTTTCTATTATTTTTGTTGCATATGATTTCAATAGAGAATACAAAGAAAATAACCATTGCACCAGCTTGCCAAAACTGGACATTTTGGCTTTGCTAATGCTTGTTTACACAAGTTGACTTTAAAGGGTTGCCCCTCAAGCAGAGAGGCTGTAAGGGAAACTCCCAGATTGATTAGACAGTGTTTTGAGGAAGCATCACTGTTTTACTGCATTTAGTTGTAGCTGATTCCAACATATCCAAAGCTCAACTCTGTACAGGCAAGTATGTAAATGTGTGGCTCATTGCTTAAGGATGTAGTGGCTGGTTGAGGTCAAGTAAATTGGCAATCCTGTGTGTGTGGCTTAGTATCTTGGTTAAGGTCCGTTGCCGTCATAGGTTTGAAAAAACTTTGCCTATAGGGTTATCTGCGCATTCTTCCCAAGTATTAAAGCTACCTGTGATGTACAAAAAGGTATGATTAGTTACGAAATATGAAGATCTGCAAGTTCCCATTCTATAGGTAACCTGTAGCATCATTAATGAAAATGACCAGATTTAAGATTCACAGTACTCATAGCATATCAGGATTTCAAACACTACTTTCTCCAATTTCTTTGCAACGTTATGCTGAGTTCTATTCGGATATCCTTGTGAACCTCTGCTTTGAAATTGTGCGTTAATAACAAGTAAGACTTACCAAAGACTTGGGAAAAAAATTCATTGCAATTCAGGACCTTTTGGAGAAGCAACCCAAGTGGAGATTATTGTATTTCACTTATGTTATCTAACAGAAATATGCATTACTGAAAGATACATATTGCTTTAATGCAGAGGCGGTTCCTCCTCAAAGGCGGAGGACCATCACCCCAAAGATCTCAGAGGAGTGAAAAAAGGAAAAATAAAATGATAACTCTGTTCCTATCATTTGAATTTTTGTAGCTACGGAGCTAGGTTAGGGCTGAGTGAGGCTGGGGTCACATGGGTAGGAGTGGTGGGCGCACTCTAGGCCCGGCCAAACCGTCATGCACACTTTGCATGTTCACCACCAGGCTGTTATGCACAGCCGCGTGGAGAACATGCACAGGCTCCCAGTCCCCATCTGAGAGCTGAACCACGGCGCTAAGACCAATCACAACGCTGAATTGCAGCATTGGGATTGGCTTAGGAGAACCTGTGTGCTTCCTGGACTCGCCAGGAAGAGAGGCAACCACGGAGGAGAGATGGTAGCCGTGAAGAGGAAAGTGATCCTTTTTTATAGGTTTCTTTTTACCACACCCTCCCCTCTTCCTCCCGCCGCGACATATCCGCTCCCTGCCACCTACCACTGCTTTAACTGACACCAAATTTATTTGAACAGAATCATTCTGTTTGTTAGTTTAATCCTCATTTATACCCATTCTGTCTGGAACTCTTCACATTTGTTCTGACAGTGATCTAACCTCTATTATGCTTGCATACACTTTAGATCTTCAGTGAGTGATTGTAGTATAATCGCGCACACCATAAGCAGATCCAGTACAGACCTTCAGAAAAATATGTGAAAATCTGCACAAGTAGTTTCGAAATTCTTCAGAATTAAGGTAAAGTCTACATCCAAAAAACAAGAAAATCTGTGGAAAAGTCAGAGAAATTGTGCATTGATAGGTATCACTCTATTGCTAAAAAATAAAATAAAGTACAACGAAAGGCACTCACTGCATTACATACATGTTCATAATTCTGAATGCGTTAGATGTATAGGCCTCGACCTCCACACGTATTTCTCTGCATACCCTCTTTTTGCTTCTGCACTCTTTGGTGCCAATTTACTGCATGAAAGGGAGGTAGTAGAAAAGCACTATGGGGCATATTATCAAGAAACGACGTTAAAATTATCGCCGCTTTAGCGGCAGAAAACTGCCGCTAAAGCGGCGATAATGGGCTTGATAATATGCCCTTCAGAATTCCCATAGAAGCCCATGTTCTGGTGTCAACATGGGCTTCTATTGGAATTCTCTGCGGCATATTATCAAGCCCATTATCGCCGCTTTAGCGGCAGTTTTCTGCCGCTAAAGCGGTGATAACTTTAACGCCGTGCTTGATAATATGCCCCTTAATCTGCTAAAATATGGTGGTCTTTGTCTGTCTCCCTGCGCTGGTGCAGTTTTGTTGGCCTTTCATCAACGTACACACCCTTGCATTGTAGTGCAAGAGAGTATGCTTGATGTCAATCATAGGTTTTGTTCTGGATGAATACTTTTCCTGTACAAAGCACTTTACTTAGACATAGTCTAACACTTTTCCTGGTTTGTATGCCTGCTGTACATTACAACACACATGCAAAGTTGAAAATGTTTTAAGAAAGGAAAGCTTTTCTCAAACTTTAATCTGTCTTGAGAAGGCAAAGTCTATGCTTTAAAGTGGGTGCGTGCATGGCTGCATGGGAATGCCCATGTCCCACTCCCTTGATGCAAAGTTGCACCAAAACAGTACTTTGTATTACTTTAGGGCTATTTTCTGAGGTAAATCAGGATTTGAAATGGAAAGTAAATCCCAAAACAACACTTTACATCAGTTTGCATCATTTTTGTGACACAAACCCATCACTAAGAGTTAGTAACTCTGCCCCCTTTCTCCTTTTGCATGACGGCCCACAAGAACTTGACACACTTATAAGACAAAGCCTTCAATGTGAGTAAATCGGGCTTGCTGACTGCCTTGTAAAACATTGAGAAGGCACATGTCTACTGCTCAGATCTTAATTGAAGTTAGCATCTATTAACCTTAGTTTGGATCCGCAAAGTTTACAAAAATCAATCTCTCTAAAGAAATCTTTTTTTGAATAGATTTTCAAACAAAATGATTTATTTATTAAATCATTATATTCCAGATACATCATAAATAACATTGTACACCAAATCTAACCAAGCACCAATCATACATTCTCTACATTAAACAAGCATTTACAATGCAATCAGTCTCGCCTTTTGGACCTTATAAGTATTTAGCTATGCAGCACATTAGCTTGGGTGCTGAAACATCTACTGGTCTTTAACATGGAGGGAAAGTAAGCACCAAACTGCCAAACATGCCATGTATGGGAACACATGGAGAGAAATACTGCCTATCAGCAGGAAATTGTATTGTCCAAAGCTCCGTTTTAATCTAAAATCAGCCCCTTCGGTGGTCATATCACTGAAAGTACAAGATTTGAAAAATATATTATTTTTTTACCTTTGCTCGTTGAATAAAAGTTTCTATGGCCTGGAATCAAGGGAATGCTAAAGTGATTCTGGTATTTTGCTGACCTCTGCTAGTCATTTTCTATCAAGAAAGTTAAATAGAGGCAGTAGCCAGAAAAATAAAAAAAGCCCCTGAGTAGAAAGCAATTCTGGTATTTTACTGACCTCTACTGGTCGTATCCTATCAAGACAGTTAAATGGAGGCAGTTGAACAGCAAAAGAAGTTCCTAAGCAAAGGCGGAAGCAGACAAGTCCTAGGGCTGATCTCCAGATCCCAGAAAGTACATACAACAGATCTTCCAGACAGCGCAAACGCTGTCTAGGCTCAACCTAAAAATACTTGAGAGATAAAGTAGCATGCACATTGTGAGGTATTTCCCTCGTTGTAATATCTAAATCACACTAAAGATCTAGATATATTCGCTCTCTTATCTAACAACCATCTCTGTTCTCTTTTATGCTACTTCTCATCCCAGCATGTAACTCAGCTGAGCTGCCATTAGCAACTAAGGGGCATATCAGCAACAACCGGCGATAATTATCGCTAAGCGCACTTAGCGCTAGTAAAATTATCGCCGGCTAGTGTGGATTTTTATCGCTGAGATAGCGTGCTATTAGCAACGCATATCTCAAAAGCGATAAAAATCCTAGCGCTAACTGCCAAACGTGAGATTATTGCTGGAAACCCAGCGATAATCCCACGAAGTTTGGCGATAGCTTGCTGATAGGGCCTCACATACTTAGCCATGATATCCACCTTCCATAGGATATCATGGCTAAGTCAGTTTCAAAGCAGGCATAAGGAAAGTAGCAATAACAGAGGTTATCGCTACTTTTCTTGTCGCTATGCTGCTTTGCGTGAGGCTTGATAATAGGAGAAATGTCGCTTAGCGACATTTCTCGCGTTATCCTGGGGAGGAACGTCCACTTTGCATCTCATTAGAGATGCAAAGATGGGCGTTAGGAATTCAGGCGCTAAGGCAAGGTTTCACGCAATAGCGTGACCTTGCCAATATAGCGATAAAATTATCGCCGCTTTTCGGCCGAAAACGGCTGCAAAAGCGGCGATAATTTTACATCGCTGCCTTGTAGATATGCCCCCACATATCTTAGGGCCACAAGTGTGAACCTATTTTGCGTTCATAAAACAGGTCAATTCACAAACTCGGCCAGTTTGCGAATGGAAAAATGGCTTTTCCTATTTATAAGACACTATTTTGCGATTAGGTAACTGGTTACTGAATCACAAAATGTGTTTGCGATTCAGTATGTGGAAGGGGCATGTTTAGGGAGTTCTTTCCAAATACCGAATCGCAGCGGTATGCATGAGTGTTTTGTGACCATGAAAGCGGTCGCATTATATTTGCATTTTACCACCAACTTCAACCCAAGAGACCCCTTCCCCTTAGGGAATGGTGGCAAAACGTTTTTAAGAGCAGGCAATGGTCCCACGGACCACTGCCTGCTCTTAAAAATGAAAACGAAAACTTTTCATTTTTTTCTTTTAAGTACAATCTGTTTTCCTATAAGGAAAACAGGCTGCATTTAAAAAAAATGATTGCTTTATTGAAAAGCAGTCACAGACATGGTGGTGTACTGACCCCAGCAGACCACCATTCCCATGATTTTTGCGATTCCTAATGGGTCACAAATTGCGACCTACCTCATTAATATTAATGAGGTAGGTCGATTTGCGACCCCCTAGGAATCGCTAAATGAAACTCTTGGAGTTTCATCCGTTACGAATAGCGATTGCCTTATTGTAATTTGCTTGAATATCGCAATTAGGTAATCGCTATTCCTGTTGTTGATACATGTGGCCCCTAGTGAATGGCTGTTGCTGGCCTGTGTTGATGGAGGCTACATCAGGCACGCTGCCTAGCCCCAGTCATTTTTTACTTCCTTTCTGATGATCTTCCACACGTTCATTCTGCCTGAAAATGCACTCAGATATAGAGAGAAACTGAAGGAACATTTTGTAACATCTGCGGGAAAGTATATGGATTTTTTTCTGCAGAAGATTCTGCGCTGCATATTTGAGTTACCTCATCTTTGAGAGTCATGTGAATGCAGACATGTTGTTCCTTCCTTGTTAATAATGTATTTGAGAAGACAATGTCACCTTGCGAATGTTTCTGTACCAGGGCAATTCAAAGGGAGCAACTACATATGACCCAGAAACACTAATATGAGAAATATGGTACACAAGCAATGGTTGGTTCACAAGCTGCTTCCACATAATGGCAGAACCGAAGACAGTCAACATTAATGTCTACCCTGGAGAACTGTCTTATGTCAACACATGCAGCTGTCAAAGAAATTCAAAACAACTTCCAAACAGCACCAGGGGGCTACCTCTCAATAACAAGGAGTGCAAAAGTGGCATATGTGTGAGGTCCCTAAGTATGAACCTCATCTCTCCATACAAAAAAATTTGTAAAATATCTTAATGCAGTCATGGAAAGCCCTACCTCAGTTTGGCATACGTTACATTAATTTATTGCTTAAATGTAACACTTTTTAACGATTTACTCAGTGCCTATTAGGAAAATAAAGCCACTTTGCGAAGTATTCGGTGCACAAAATAGCCTGGTGTTGAAAAGCTCCAGCTAATTATGCATAATACTGAATACAATGCGTTAAATTCAAGAAATAAAACCCCACCATAACTTAGTTCAGACAAAAAAGCTGCATCATTAGAGCAAATTGTCTGTGTCATATGGGTTGGAACAAGATCTTTTTGCAGGAAGCTGCAAAGACACTGAGGGATAAAAAAGGTAAATACGACGGTGCCTGCAGCCATTACAAAGACAAATGTTGGTGCGTTCAGTTGTAGGAGCTCCTAGTCTCTTTGTTCCTTTGCATGTGCTTCAGCACATATTTTTAGAATTAAAAATCTATTGTCCTCGTGGGCTGCTTTGTGAGCAGTCTTTCCCCAGACTAAAAGTTGCTCATTGGCTGGAGGTGTTTATTGTAGTTCCTATTTCCTTGCTTGCCGTGGTAGGGTGGGGTGTTTGGGATTTCCTCAGTTTACATATCGACAATGAAGCAAACAAGACCCGGTTCATGAAGAGGGAGCGGCAGCTTGAAGCTGCGACCGCGGCCGATCCTCTTTTTTATTGTAAAATGCAGACATGTCTGAAAGGAAGTCAATCACTGGATGAGAATGTTTGTCTTTTCTCACAGGCGCCATTTTGTATATTTGAAGTATAGCTGTGTGTGCCCAATGCGTCGGCGTACACAATTCAAAGACCTGAATGGGTTCCACAGCATGTCATGCTCTTAGGTTGAAAGCAGCTTTGGTTGTGAAGTTAGTACATCTGTCACATATACTGTAAGCAAGATCCGCCAAATCAGCCATCTTGATTGTTTCCTCGTGGATGTCATTTAGGGGTCGCCAGGTGTCACAGGTGCACCCCCTGGTTTGCTCCTTGCGACCCCTGGCCCTGCCTTGGTGACCCCTAGCCTAAGAGGTGGCCAAATCAGTGCCGAGGACAAAGGGGTGTATCTGCACTCCTTATTTTCTGCCCATTGTTCATTAGACTATTTGTGAATAATATTCTATTATTTACTATTAGTGCTGTAAAAATATACCACAGTTAGCTGGAACAAGACTATGGTGACAGCTGAGGTCAGTAAAACATGCTTTTAAATGCTTGGGGCGTGAGAGTGTGCTTATGTGAGCATGTATATGTGTGATCATGTTTGTCTGTATGGGTAGGTATGTTTATGAAGGTGAAAGTGACTAAGAGCCAGTGACAAGTAGTGACTGAGAATGTGTGAGATTGCTTGTCAGTATGTATGAGAGAGTTAGAGTGAGTGAGAATCAGGGAGTGAGGTTAAGAGTGACTGCAAATGAGTGAGAAATGAATAAGAACAAGTAAGAGGGACTGTTAGAGAGTGTGAGTAAGAATGAGTATCTGACTGAGAATGAGTGTGAGTGAGTGAATGTGTGTTATACCTGTGAGTCTGTCATTGTCCCTGACATGCTGAAACTAATTTTTGTCTCATGAAGACACCCATGGCAAAATACTGGCACTGGCATGCTTAGGCATTTCTGTCCATGACAAACACATGTGACAACATACTGGCACGGGAGGCAATTCTTGGCATAACAGACATTTATGGACATTCATGGTAAAATACTGGTACTGGCATACTAGAGTTAATTCATGGCAATTGGGGCAATCATGGAAAATGTTTGCCATACTAAAAAACATTTTTTGCATGGGGTGCTCAAAGTAAAACACTGATGCTAACACATTGGAGGTAATCCTTGGCATCAAGGAGGGCAACATGACATATGGGAGGGTGACAACTATGACAAGATGCTGGGAATGACATACTGAGGTAATATTTGACTCTCTTGTTATATATATAGACTGCATAAATGGAAAAATTCGGATACTGGCATATTTTATGTACATTTTGGTATACGGAGCTCCTTGGCAAATGGTGGCACCCATGACAAAAGACTGGCCCTGGCACAGTGGAGGTAAGTTTTGGTATACGGGTCCTCCTAAAGCACATTTCAACATAAATGGGACTAACTACTGGAGAGCCTCATGTTCCATTGACTTGGCATTTAAACGATTTGAATATTTAATGAGTGCCCTTTCAGAGCCTTTGTATTTTTAAACTCATTTATGTGTAAGATTGTGTTTTAAAATGTACTATTTAATCTATTCTTTTCGCACCTAGAAAACGTTTACCTCGTGTACTCTGCTAGTTCACTACAAATATGCCATAAACTTCGAAATATCAATATAGATATTTGTCTGTGTTGTATTGTTATATTTAACACACAGTTATTATGGAACTTGAGCAATGTCAATTATGATGTCATCAGGGATTAGAACATGTGACATAATTTCCCGGAAAATGTAATGCTCAAGGGTCAAATGATGCAAAACCAAAGGAAATGATGGACGGAGTGTTGAACATTGCAAGCACTCACCCCCAGTCAACTGATCTGGGTTTAATCCACCACCGTTCTTTAGCCCACTCTGCCACCCCAGTTCAGACATGGCCATATGCAAATCAGTCTGACCCTGTGCCTCATGGGAACAGTCCAGCCCGAACTGCCAAGCCATGTCTTCCCTGGACCGGAAACAAGCTTCCTAGGACCGGTTTCTGGCAATTCAGCCGTCTTCAGCCAGGCTTGCTTGAATCCAGTGGCAAACTGAGCAAGGGACTCACGTCTGAGCATACCCTGCCAACTTATGGCGAACAAAGCAAAACCAAAGGAAATGATGGACGGAGTGTTGAACATTGCAAGCACTCACCCCCAGTCAACAGATCTGGGTTTAATCCATCACCGTTTTTTAGCCCACTCTGCCACCCCAGTTGAGACATGGCCATATGCAAATCAGTCTGACCCTGTGCCTCATGCGAACAGTCCAGCCCGAACTGCCAAGCCATGCCTTCCCTGGACCGGAAACAAGCTTCCTAGGACCGGTTTCTGGCATTTCAGCCGTCTTCCGCCAGGCTTGCTTGAATCCAGTGGCAAAGTGAGCAAGGGACTCAACGTCTGAGCATACCCTGCCAACTTATGGCGAACAAAGCGGTAGAAAAGGGGGTGGTGATGGACGGAGCATCAGAGCCAATCAAACACTCACACCCAGTCAACAGATCTGGGTTTAATCCATCACCGTTCTTTAGCCCACTCTGCCACCCCAGTTCACACATATGCAAATCAGTCTGACCCTGTGCCTCATGGGAACAGTCCAGCCCGAACTGCCAAGCCATGCCTTCCCTGGACCGAAAACAAGCTTCCTAGGATCGGTTTCTGGCATTTCAGCCGTCTTCAGCCAGGCTTGCTTGAATCCAGTGGCAAAGTGAGCAAGGGACTCAACGTCTGAGCATACCCTGCCAACTTATGGCGAACAAAGCGGTACAAAAGAGGGTGGTGATGCTTAGACCATGGGCCAGTATAAGACGGTTCACTAGTCTAGGCTACTAGTCCAACTTGGCCCCTACATGGGACTCTCCAGGAACACTGGACTGCCTAAAAGATAAACTAGCTATCCCATTAAGGAATGCAGGGCTTTGCTGCTGGGTAGACCTTGCCCAGCATGGCAATCCTATATCATGGGCACAGTTAAGTAGTATGCTGGAGGGGAAAATCTCCAAATTCAAATACATCCAACTGAGAAGTTGGGCACAGAATCGGAGGTCTCCGATCGGCTCAGGCACCTACCTGGAAGAGCATTTGGTGGTGAAACCTCCTGGGAGGAAAGAAGTATCAACATGGTACTAGGCGATTCAAGAAGCCATAGATGTAGATTTTATGCTGGCAGAAGATCTATGGGGCGATTGCTTACCGGCAGAGGACTGGCAGCAAATCTGGCAAGTATCGATGAGAATTTTATTTTTAATTGTCAAGCCTGCTTGGTTAAGGAGGAATCATTTTTTTTCACTCCATAGGGCCTACCTAATTCCACAAAAGCTGTCAAAAATTAGAAATGGGAACCCCGCCAAATGTATGAAATGCGGATTGGAGAAAGCATTGGATATTCATATGTTCCAACAATGTCCGGCTATTCTCGAATTCTGGGAGGAAGTGGGTAAAACCATCTCAAGTATACTGAGGCGGCAAGTTAAGGTAAGCCTCTCATTGATTTTTTGGGAAGTTTTGGATAACATTACAGGCAGGGCCAGACACCTCTTATTCTATGCTATACTTTAAGCAAGAAGGGAAACATGTTGTAAATGGGTAGGAAGATTCTCACACCGAAACCTCGGAATGGTTGGACTCTCTACGCTCTGCATCTAAGCTAGATTTAAGGGGGAAAACATCTAACAGGAAGAAGTCTTTTTGGAACTTCTTACTAAGATGGCTGGGAGAAGAGGCAGGGGTTAACCGATAGGTGACAATTCCGATATTACACTTTGCCCAATGATTACATCTTTTAATATCTCTCTAGGCTGCGATGGACCCACCCTCCCCCCACCTTTACATGCAGCTGCCGGTTTCATTTCCGGATCAAGTTTGAGAGTGACTTTTCCACTTAGGGCAGTACGCTTCTGTGTGCATGTGTACCCACAGGTGGGATTGTCTCGCACCTGTTTTCGTGGTTCCGGGGTACGGGCGATTGGAGTGGAAATTGTGGTCAGAGGTGAATGAGGGTAAAAAAAGTATATATAGTGAATGATGTTTTGGCGTGAATGCATGTGAATACTAATTACTTGTGTCTGGATGGTGAATGGATGCATAATGGTGGATAGTGAATTGGTGATAAATGGATCATGAATTACGAATAGATGGTGACTGGTGAATACTGGATGGATAAAAAGTGCAGATTAAGAGATGGACAGGTGAATAGATGAACAGATGAAAGCGGTGTGAGTGGCAGGTATGAATAGATCAACAGATCAGGAAATTGTATGTGGGTGGATGTGTAATTAGCTGGATGGAGAGAGTAGATGCAAGTGATGATGACTTGATATTTTTAGCACAGGGCGAATGTGGAGGGCTGGGTGAATGGCACAAGCAATAGGAACACAAAGAAAGCAAGGCAGCACCAGGGTTGGCATGTAGGGAAGTGCCTAGGCAGCACCTTCAGCATGGATCACTGACAGTACTTCATTTGAGTCAGTGGTTGTAGGTAAGGCTCACTGGCACTTATGTTTCTTCAACAGACTTTGACTCAGGGCAAGAGAAATAAAAACATAGAAGGAAGAAAAGTAACAAGAAAAAACAGACACAAAGAATTAGAGGTGGAATAAAAAAAGAACCTGTAAGATTAGGATAAAGGGTCAGGGAGTGTCTGGTGTGGGTGAAAGAGGCATGATGTGGAATCAAGACGGCACTGCCTTGGTGTATGGCACCGCTGACATTCAATAGTGCCAGCCAGTGGCTTCTGAACTAAAGGTTGGGCACTATTTACTGAGATCAATAAGTCTGGATGTCCCAGAAGCAGAGGGCACATTCAGACTGGGCGGTATAGCTCTAGCCTGAGTGCCTCACCAAAAGGAAGAAGGAAGGTAAATAACAAGACCTGGTGGCAAACAGCAGTAATACAAGTAGCTGGAGGTTCAGGACTGTAAAGCAAGATGAATACCTTGTGGTGAGAACGCTACTAGGAGGGAATTTGAGTCCAGAAGAGTTAGGAAGACACTGTTGGGACCACATGTGTACAATGTGTATGCTGATGGTGTATAGAGAGTGGAACCTTTTAATAAAGGGTACTTCAGGCAGAAAGTGTAGTTTAGGCCCATGCAAAGGAGATGCAATGCCTCCACAATCAACACAACAGTGCATTGATTTTCATTAACAGAATTCACGTTGTCTATTTTATTACTATGATCGAGATATATTGCTATGGGCAATATTTTTGCCTTGGCATAGGCAGAAGGATATATGTTACCAAGACTGTGCTAACTGCTTTTTCTTGAACTATTAATGTACATACTACTGTAGTGTGGTGCGAGAAATGGGGTTACTGGTCGAGTGGGGTGTGAGCCCTGGTCAAGCAGTAGCCACAAGTCTTCTCAGGGTAAGAAACAAGCAAACCCCAAATTTACCTGTGCTCTACCCCCCGGTAGCTTGGAAAAGAGTAGTCAGGCTTAACTTAGAAGCGATGTGTAAAGTACACTTCAAACAGTAAAACAGAGAAAATACCAAACAAAAAGATCACACACTAGATTAGAATAATAGAGCAGAATTTCATAAATAAAACACAATCAAAATGGCTAAAACCCAATTCGTAGAACCGGAGTTATGAATTTATAAAAAATATAGTGAATGTTGCGGCACAAAGAGCTAACTCAGGATATCTGGTTGTGCTGGATACGGTCAATTTCAAATGATCAGGCTGACCGAGATGGAGCACAGATTGGATACAATCTCAGGTTAGTCCCACTGAAAGTTGTCGAGTGTGTGCCAAGAGTCATTTTCACATTGCAGAGGGCAAGGAGGATTAAGGAGAGTGTTGTAGGATGTTGAGTAGCCTTTTCTGTGTTTGAGTCCCAGATCAGGAGGTCAGCAGACCAGCCCTTGGAGTCACTCTGGGGTCCTGGTATCAAGATGGAGTTGCAGGCCCAATTCTCCTTCCCCAGGCAAAAGGGCAAAAGGTCAGCACAGCACAGCAGGGTAGCAGTTCCTTTAGAGCAGCAGTCAGCAGAGTGGCAGTCCTTGTAGCAGCACGATATGGTAGTGTCTGAGCTTCAGTATTTATACTCAGTTGTGCTTTTGAAGTGGAGGAGAAGCTCCTAGAGGCTTTTCTTTGAAGTGCCCAAGCAACCGGCTTTCCCTATCCTGGCTCCAGACTAACTACAGGGGGATGCAGACTTTTGTGTGGAAACAGTACACATCCTATTCAAGTGTAAATAGGGGTGGGCTCAGTTCCTCCCACCCATCCTACCAGTAATGGCCTATCCAGGCACACCTAAGCTTCCTAGTGTGTGTGGCTGTCTAGGAGGAACAAAACAAAGCCCAACTGTCAGCTATACCCAGACATGTGACCAGAGACAGGCTACAGGCACTAAACGGCTAAGGCAGGAAAATGCCAACTTTCTAAAAGTGGGATTTTCCGAATTGTAATTTAAAATCCATTTTCATCATATGTTAGGATTTCAAATTAGAATTACAGAGACTTCAAAGATGAAGGGACTTCATGATCTCATTTGGAGATAACACCTATAAACTGTAATAAGGCAACTCCAATGTTATTCTATGGGAGAGTTAGGCCTTGCAGTAGTGAAAAACAAATGCATGAGTATTCATTACCAGGACATGTAAAACTTCAAAGTACATGTCCAACTTTGTGAATACACTGCACCCTGCCCTCTGGGCAGTCCAGGGCCCACCTAGGGGTGACATATATGTATTAAAAAGAAAGGTTTTGGCCTTGAAAAAGGTTTATGTTGCCAGATCGAAACGACAGTTGAAAACTGCCCACATAGGCTGCAATAGCCTCCCTGAAACATGTTTAAAGGGCTCTTCTAGTGAGTGGCACAATCGGTGTTGCAGGTCGACTAGTAGCATTTAATTTACAGATAGCGACTCTTTACTAGGGACTTATGGGTACATTAAATATGCCAATTGGGTGTAAGCCAATTCTACCATGTTTTAAGGTGAGAGCATAAGCGCTACAGTACTAGTTAGCAGTGATAAAGTGCACAGCATCCTAAGGGTAGCAAAACCAAATTCACCAAAACATGGAGGGTAAAGGTACAAGGTTTTGGGGTATCTATGCAGAGAGGGAGAGGTCCAGGTCCACCACAATCCTTAAAGGCATTTTCCTTTTTCTATCTCTGGTGCAGAATGCATCACAGGTACAAAAGGGAAGTAACAAGGAGAAATAAATATATTTCTCCTTGATACACCTGAGTCTATGAGGTGTATCATTTTGACATATTCCCAGGTTTTTAAGTCTTTGTAAATCCGGGAATGTGCCAAAATCCATGGGTGTATGCATAAGAATGCCCACACTCCACCCATGGATTCCTCTCTGCTCCAAGGTAATACCTTGCATTACCTTGGATTTACTAAACCATGCAAAGCCAGGCACGTTGGCTTTCTGTGGCTTAGTAGATCCCAGTTAAGTGCTTGTGTGTCCTTGAGTCGCCTTGTATGCCGCATGGGCAACACAATCCCTTAGTAAATCTGGCCCCAGATGGTAGCGTTGGATTAGAAAGACACTTATTTTCACATACCTGTCCTGCAGTCCCACAGGTGTTATCTGTTGTTCAAAGTGGGCCAAGAGCATTTTTAGTTTTATGTGTTCCCTTTCAGCCTTATCCGTACCCTTCGGGAGTTCAGGAAAGTGATAGCAGAGGTCGCAGCACATCTTTGAAAGCTGAGTATTCCAGTTTTCCCCTTCCTCGACGACTAGCTGTTTAATGTGAGCTCACCTCAATTGGTCATAGACCACGTTCAGATGACGGCAGAGATTCTGATGTTTTTGGTGTTCCCTCTGAATGTGCATAGTCACACCAACTCCCTCGCAATGCTCCTGTTCAATGGAGACATTCTGGATGCAGAGTATTTTTGAGCCTCTCCTTCTAAACAGCATGTCCAGGACATTTGAGATATGATGCTGATGCACACAGCATGTGCCCCCCTGTGTTGTGTACATGTACACCAGTTCTTGCACACATCGATGTTTCAGTCCGTGCCATGCAGGAATTGTTTTTGGCATTCCCATTGTGATGCCTGTTTTGAGAGGCACCACCATGTGAACGCCAAACGAAAGCCCATGAAAAGAAGTGGAGGTGGCACCAGGTATGAAGTCACAGTCACGTGAAAACGGATAGGTTCACTGTGGTACTTTATTCTCCTTCATGTAACATGTAAAAACAGCCAACGCGTTTCGTTCCGTTTAAAGGAACTTCATCAGGGCTGTAACCAATACAGAACAAACATATAAATGACAACATAAATATAAACATAAACATTTGATAATGCCAAACATTCTAATTATATCACACATGGCACTAAACGAATAAAACACCATGTATTATGTACATAAACATATATAATATCACATAATACATGTAAACATAACTCCTAAATCACACAACATAGATGAATATATCAATACACAATTAAAAAGAGGAATAAGTTACAAAAGTACGTACTATGTACAATCATATATGAGCATTATATCTTATGAATTTCAGGGAGAGCAAATAGGGAAAAGAACACGAGGTAGGGAGAACAGAAAAGGAAATGGTGACGGGAGAAAAAAAAGAAAAAAAGGAACAGACATCTGTCCATAACAAGATACCAGTTGCTATTAGCATGAGTACAATGAACATTCCCCAAATACGGTACATGCATCCCTGTAAGGGAAAATAGGCTAATATATAGTTTCTCAAACCGCGTATATCTATAAATTAAATAGTATATATATATATAGGTCAAAAATCTCACCAGAAAGTAATTCTGAAATAAGCGTTCCATGTGAGTTTTTACTGTAAATACCCAAAGAGAGTAAAAACCGAAGTAGATTAAGTCAATCTAAAATAGAATAAAATAAAAATGAATGGTGGTGAGAGGCCAGAATCTGACCACAAAAAGGTATCACATATAAAGCATATATGCACTGAGTATATACAATACATAGTTTCACGTGAGAACAAAAAAGGAAAGGAGAAATAGTACGTAATTTCCTAGTTAGTTTAATACAACAAAAGGCATATATGTATATATCTGATCTCACCGAAAGTGTAATTCCAAAAGCGCCCTTATATGCGAAATTTCTCTGTAAGATATCCAAAACAGTGAGCATCAAAAGTTGATGAGGTCAAATCTAAAATAAAGGTTAATGATACCCATTATATTGAGGCCAAGTAGGTTTATAAAAATCAACAGTTATTATTAAAAACGAAGAAACACAGACCAGACTCCATATATTGGAGACCGAATATATATCAAAAAACGGGGGTTCCTGACCTAGAAATGTCGGCAAACCTTATCATTACAAGCACGATAAGTGTCTATATTAACTCCATTACAAGTAGGTAGAGAAAATGTTTTTCTCCAAGAGTTACTGTTTATCTAAGTTAAAAAGACAAATTAACATGTCTATAGTTGAGCTCGCAAAAAAAGAGATAAGTGTCGATGATAGTAACAGATATCAAAGGTGCCTTAAGTCTGATAGACCAGTAAAAACAAAGAGGCCACGAACGAAAATAATCAGAAAGGATTACCTCATCAATATTATCACAACGATAAAAAACGCCGAACGAATAAACAAAATACCGGTTCCTAACATTGTATAGAAATAATATACGATGTACAAGTATGTAAGGAGACATAAATCTTTGTCAAAAAGCTCCATATTAAAACGGATTGAAAACTTTCAAATTAAATTATAAGAGTTGTTAGCTAACACGAGGGTCTACGAAGTGTACCGGTCATGTAAGATGTCCATAGGTACTACCCAACAGGTTCATAAGATTAAGGAATACGATAACATGATAGTTAAGATTATAACAAGAGAGGCATAGAAGCCACTCACAAGGGTTCACTTACATATTGGCGGCGTTACGATTGACGCCTCACGATCAAAGATTAGGCACCCACAGTCCAAGGAGGAAGCAACCGGATATGCATCCCAAACCGGTATTTATGCAGATTTAGTAGCTCAAAGTACCGTATCACGTGTGACGTCGATGGAATAATCAAAGGGGGGGGGGTTTTGGGACTAAATTGGATGGCGTGTGACGTCAGAGGATAGATAAAAAGCTAATAGGAATATATAGACACGTTAGCCGCCATCTTTGAATATGTCGAAAAACATGTTGTGGGGATTCAAATTAAAGTAAACATCTCTAAAAAATAATCCCAATCGTCTCTCAGATATCAAAACTAATAGATAAATCCCCCATTTGAAAACTTTTATAAAATTGTGCACTTTTATTTAAAGAAACGGAAACGTTTCATCTTATAGTTAATATACTCGGCAAATTCCGCAAAAGAGTACGGCACGCATTTATAATAATCTCATTGGTGATTATAATTTAAAAGGAGCTATTCACAATAAAACATATGTATTTCCTAAGAAAGTAAAAAGAAAGGTTAACCAATTGGGTCAGACTGATATGTCGATTTAAACATCGTGAGAAGTATCTCCAGCGCCATATTTGTGTAGACCAAAAAGCCCTTTAAATTGAGAAGAAAGTATTCGTTCCAAAGAAATAGTATCATTGCGAAATGTAATTTTTAAAAGTAAAGAGGAACAATTACAATAAGGGCCTTGGCCCGTTATGATAAGATGTAAGCGGTAATATGTTTTGCTAACAGGAATCAAAGTTCAAAAATACCTATGTATATAATTCGTATCATGTAAAATCAATCGTATGATCAAATTATTGCTAGATAAGAAATTATTTCTATATATTCAATAAAACCCGGAAGAAATCTTCTCATACGTATATGAGTTGATAGCCACCTAGTAAATGACAGATGATCAGTATTACATCATCCGTTTCTAAAAAACAGGTTGTCTCTTATCCATCAAGGGGAAAACATTATTGACCCAATATCATTCCAAATCCAAGAGGGATTAAAGTAAGTGATTAGAAATGCAAGGAAAAGGAGTATTTGAGCCCAAAAAAACTCCGAACCAGTCAAATCATAGAAAATAGTGCATATCACTATCAGTGTTGTGTCCAAGTTGTATAGCCCGTAAGCGACATATCCATTTGGCCTCCGCCCTCCTCAACATCAATTCTCTGTTGCCCCCTCTCTTGTTGGGCAGAACATGTTCTATTGCATGGAACCAGAAAGAATTGTCATGTGCATGTGACAGAATATAATGCTCTGTGATAGGGTATCTCGGATCCCTTCCCAGAATAGCCCGTCGGTGCTCCTGAATTCGTAACTTCAAAGGACGAACAGTGCTGCCCACATAGATTTTTCCACATGGGCAGCCCAATACATATACAATATGTGTGGAGTTGCAGTTACAAAACTGGTCTATTGTGTACCTATGATCAGTATTGTAGGAGAAAGTAGTTGTTTTATTTTTAGCCATGGGACATACAATGCAAGTTCCACAGCGAAAAAAACCTTTGGGTTTGGGAGGGAGCCAAGTGCCGTCACCAGGAATCGATGTAACATAGCTAGGACATAAGTGATTACGTATTGTCCTGCCTTTTCTGTATGTAATAGATGGACGGTTCCCTAAGGATTCTCTTAAGCCAGGAATATCCGTCAGCAGATGCCAATTCTTACGGAGTGCATTGAAAATGTTGTCACAATGTGTAGTATATTGGGTCACAAACCTGATTCCAGCACTATTTCCTTGTGAATTGCTCCTACGTTTAGGTCTATTGCACAGAGTAGTGTCCCTATTAGTTGCAAGAATCCTTGTCTCAGCTCTAGCGACATTTCGAATGTTATAACCTCGTTTGAGGAATCTATGTTTGGTCTCAGTAATATTAGCTTGAAAAGTATCTGGCTCACTGCAAATCCTCCTTACGCGAGTCAATTCGCCAAAGGGAATGTTTTCAATGACGGAGCTCGCGTGTGCACTTGTGGCGTGCAGGAGAGAATTGCATGACGTTGCTTTGCGGTATAGTTTACTTTGAACAATCCCATCCCTGACATAAAAGGTTATGTCTAGGAAGTTGATCGTCTCTCTATGATGGACCATAGTGAGTTTCACATTGAACTGATTGTTATTTAAATAATGATGGTATTGTTCTAGTTGTTCCATCGATCCTGACCAGAGGCAGATTACATCGTCGATGTACCTTCCCCAGTACACCACATATTGGGTCCATGGGGAGGCACATCTGGCCCAGGCATGCTCCCTCTCATACCACCCCATAAAAAGGCAGGCATAAGAGGGAGCAAACCTGGAGCCCATCGCTGTCCCCTTAATCTGCTGAAACCAGCTGTCATTGAAAAGGAAGAAGTTGTTCAAAAGTATTAGATCAATCATACTGACAATCATTTCATTTTGTGCGTATAGTTCTGCCCCCTCCTTATTTAGAAAGGACTGTACAGCCATGACACCATACTTTCTGTCTGTACATGTGTAGACAGGAGGAAATCCTCATCTGGCAGGCGATCTCACAATGGGTTTGGCGGTGAGGCAGTGGGGTGGACCCGGCGCTGCATCACCAAACTCGTCATTGGGCCTTAAGTGAGCAGCTGCTCGCTAGTCATGTTCGGTTACATTTTGCAATATTTCTTACAGCAAAATGCATACTTGTGTTGATGTGAGGGGACATTTTTGCACTACGAAAATAGTGCTAAATACAGAATTCCTCTTCTTGAGTAATGTGTATACTCTTGTTGACAATTTGGGTCACTCTATGTGATTATACTAAACAGAATTATTCAAGTTATGCCCACCTCTAGTTATTTGTTGCCCTTTTCAGCTTTCTTGCATTTACGGGACCAACCGTCCATCTTTAAGTCACTTGTTGTGATTAATGTTCTTAAAGATTTAGTACATATGTTCCCACCTAAACCCTTTATGTTTCTTCAGAGGGACCGTGATTTGTTTTTCAAGCTCCTTATGTGTTCCCCATTTTGAGCTAATGCACAACTGTCCTTTGTCAATTCATGACTCTACTGAGATTTTTGCTCCACCTCATTCCTCAATAGAGTAATAAAGACTTCATTGATTAGACTCGAGAAGAGTGCTAAGCTTTTTCATTAATCGCACTAAAGACCATCAGGTAGGCGAGCAACTCTTTGTGGTGTTCTCTGGGGCAAAGAAAGGCAAGGCGGTGGAGAAACTGACCATATCTCTGTATTAAAATCTCTTGGGCATTGGCCAGTGAGCAGCCTCCAGCAGGTTTGAGCGCTTATTCCACTACGGCTGTGACTGCTAACACTGCATTGGCAAGCAGAATGCCAATCCAAGATATGTCAAGCTGAAATGTGGGAATCATTGGGTGTTTGGACAAAATATGGGAAAAGATATTGTGATAGAAAAATATCGTTGACAGGAAGTGTTGTTTTTAAAGTTGTAAAAAATATTGATGTAGAAAATATCTTTGTATGTAATATTGGGGCTGATTATGATGGCGGGCGGACCGGCACCGACAGGTCCGACTGCTGGATTACAATACCAGACCCAGAGTGGTCAGATCTGTAGTCCCGAATGGTGGTGGTGCTAAGGCAGTCACCGCAGTTGGGATTACAATATCCTTTTCAACAGACTTTTCATGGAAGGAAGATTGCCATAAAAAGCCTTTTGGAAACAGAATTTGGGGCCCCAAACAGGGCCCCAATCCATCATGGGCCTCTGTAAAGTGGCCCTGGGGGCGCATGTAGTGTCCCCATGCTCCTCCATGCTCCGTGTCACATGGCCCATGGATGTGCAGGAAGTGCTCCTTTTCATGGCTGGTTGGGCCCTTTTCTGGGCCACAGCACAAACCGCTGTGAAAAGGAGCATTTTGTCACAGCCAGCCCAGCGGTCGCATCGTAATGCGGCGGTCGGACCACTTGCTTGTCAGGTGGTCTCCTGACTGCTGAGAAAGGGGGCAGAGGTCCGACCGCCCTCTATTGTAATGACTCCGCCCCCAATCCAAATGTGGGCCATTGTTTGTTTGTGTTAAATAGTATGTAATGTATTGTACTGTGATTGATTGAATATGTTTATTTATTTTTATTTGTGCTTTTAGTAAGAATTTGTTAGTTATGAAATAGTTGAAATTTGTATTTTATTTATAGTAATGTATATAACTAATTGTTTAATGCTTTTTTAGTGGCAGGAAATTGGATTTTTAGGGAATAATGGTGGTAAGATTTTTTTTTTTATATTTTAAATTATATTTTAAGATAATTTTAGAGATATGCAGAATAATAATTTAGAAGTATTAAGTTTATTTTTTATATTAATATTTTAATACATTTTAATGTTATAATAAATAAGGTATAAATTAACGGTATTAAATGTAATATAATTATATAATATAAAATGTAAAGATATATCACAAAATCTTTAATAGAGTAAAATATTTAGAAATATTTTTAGGTAAAATTTAAAAAGTTATAATTTTTGTAAAAATAGTTTTCAAATTGGAGGAATATTTAATTGTTTTGTTTTAAAATTGTAATCTTAGTTTACAAATATTTTTTTAAATATAAAAGATCTTTAAATCTTTTTTTAATTTATGATTATTAATTTTGTGTTCTGATTTTATTTGTTGTTTTAATGTTTAATGTTTAGGAATGGTAGTACATATTTTCAAAAATGTATTAATTATTAATAGCAATTAAAATATTGTTTACATATTTTAATATTGAAATGTATATATATATACATATATTTCTACCTAACTTTGCCCAGAGATGAAGCCGCACTCCGCATCAGGTAAGTGACACACTTTATTGATTCAAGGCATACAGCTTCTCATCCCGTTTGTCGTCTTTGGCTCTACGCGTTTCAAAGCCTCTTCGCTTCTTCGTCAGGGGCCGTGTCAAAGGTCCATTATCACTGCTGCTGCACTTTCCCACGTGTGCCTTTCGAATTTATGGCTTCCGGTGCGCCTTTGAGAAAGTCTCCATTTTCTGTTGCACCTTGGGAAATGCAGTCCATTGCATGCTCATACCCCCCAGTGGGCTGGAACTCTGGCACATGCTGAAAAGACAAATTAACCCTCCATTAGGCTCCCGGATGGGACTCTGCACGCCTAAATTCGAAAGGCACACGTGGGAAAGTGCAGCAGCAGTGATAATGGACCTTTGACACGGCCCCTGACGAAGAAGCGAAGAGGTTTTGAAACGCGTAGGGCCAAAGACGACAAACGGGATGAGAAGCTGTATGCCTTGAATCAATAAAGTGTGTCACTTACCTGATGCGGAGTGCAGCTTCATCTCTGGGCAAAGTTAGGTAGAAATACAATCGCCGCGGCTCCAGGCCGCGGAAGCGACGCACCGCCTACACACCAGTGAAAGGGTCCCTGATGGTGAATTGTTTACTTGAATATGGGCGCAACAGGACATTAATTTTGGCGTGCAGAGTCCCATCCGGGAGCCTAATGGAGGGTTAATTTGTCTTTTCAGCATGTGCCAGAGTTCCAGCCCACTGGAGGGTATGAGCATGCAATGGACTGCATTTCCCAAGGTGCAACAGAAAATGGAGACTTTCTCAAAGGTGCACCGGAAGCCATAAATTCGAAAGGCACACGTGGGAAAGTGCAGCAGCAGTGATAATGGACCTTTGACACGGCCCCTGACGAAGAAGCGAAGAGGCTTTGAAACGCGTAGGGCCAAAGACGACAAACGGGATGAGAAGCTGTATGCCTTGAATCAATAAAGTGTGTCACTTACCTGATGCAGAGTGCGGCCTCATCTCTGGGCAAAGTTAAGTAGAAATACAATCGCGGCGACTCCAGGCCGCGGAAGCGACGCACTGCCTACACACCAGTGAAAGGGTCCCTGATGGTGAATTGTTTGCTTGAATATGGGAGCAACAGGACATTAATTTAGGCGTGCAGAGTCCCATCCGGGAGCCTAATGGAGGGTTAATTTGTCTTTTCAGCATGTGCCAGAGTTCCAGCCCGCTGGAGGGTATGAGCATGCAATGGACTGCATTTCCCAAGGTGCAACAGAAAATGGAGACTTTCTCAAAGGCGCACCGGAAGCCATAAATTCGAAAAGCACACGTGGGAAAGTGCAGCAGCAGTGATAATGGACCCTTGACACGGCCCCTGACGAAGAAGCGATGAGGCTTTGAAACGCGTAGGGCCAAAGACGACAAACGGGATGAGAAGCTGTATGCCTTGAATCAATAAAGTGTGTCACTTACCTGATGCGGAGTGCGGCTTCATCTCTGGGCAAAGTTAGGTAGAAATATATACATATATATATAAATATATATTTTTATATATTACCTACTGGCGATAGCCAGTAGGTAGTTATAGTTAGGACCACGTTTCCATAGGAAAACCTCAACATTCTATTTTGAATAACTTTGGCGCCGGTCGACGAATCCTCGCGAATTTCTCAAAATAGGTGGGGCGCTACGCTCCGCTCCTACCCTGAAAGTCTCGGGGGGATTCGTCAAGCGGGGGCTGAGATAAAAGGGGGGTCCCAAAACGCGTTTTTCCCATGCATTTTTCCATAGGACCTTTAGAACGAGCTACAGCCCGAATGGCTGAACAGAATTACTCAAAATTTGGCAGAGAGGTAGTCCCTAGGTCAAGGAAGTGCCTTTTGTAGGTTTGGTGTAAATCTGTTCAGTAGATTCTGAGAAAATAGCCTTTAAATCAATATATATATCTGAGCCAGCTTACGGTACGCTTACCGTACGCTTACGGTAAGCGTACGGTGGCGTGCGCGAGCGCGATTCTGATTGGCTCTTAGATCTTAGTAAACATTCGAATCGGCCGAAACCAGGAAGCGGCGGCCGCCATTTTGTCTCTCGCACTGAGAGAGATTTTTAAAATCGGAAGCCCAAAAACATGTAAAGGGGCTGTTTTGACAACTCCCTCCCACATAGTCATGTTGAGGGAGTCCCCAAACATCCCCCAAGTGCAAAAACGGTTTTATTTTTTTTTCGGCAATTTCGCGGGGTACGCTTACCGTACGCTTACGGTAAGCGTACGGTAAAAAAATAAAAATAAAAAAAACACTATCCACACTTACCCCACCCCCTGTGCTTTTGGTGGCCGAAGGCCACCAAATGTGCTGGGCTTATTACAATGGAAAAAAACACTATCCACACTTACCCCACCCCCTGTGCTTTTGGTGGCCGTAGGCCACCAAATGTACAGGGCTTATTATAAGGGAAAAAAACTTAGCATTTAAAAAACCGTACTAATTCACTGAAAAAACCATAGGTTTCACACACGTTATAGTTAGGAATTAGCATTTAAAAAACCTTGCAAATTCACTGAAAAAACCATAGGTTTCACACATGTTATAGTTAGTGGAAATTTTACTGATAAAAAACCAATGAAATTGCCCCGTTATAGTTAGCGCAGGCAACTATAACTCACGCGACCGCAATCCTCTGCTGATGACATATGTGTCTTTATGAAAAAAAAATATTTGTAATATATGTATAGCTAAAAATGTATGGAAGAAGACATGGGCAAATAAGTGTCTAAATACAGTATTAGCATCAGCAGAGGATTGTGGTCGCGTGAGTTATAGTTGCCTGCGCTAACTATAACGGGGCAATTTCATTGGTTTTTTATCAGTAAAATTTCCACTAACTATAACATGTGTGAAACCTATGGTTTTTTCAGTGAATATATATATATATATATATATATATATATATATATATATATATATATATATATATATATATATATATATATATATATATATATATATATATATATATATATATGTATGTATATATCTACTGGCGGTCGCCAGTAGATAGTTATAGTTAGGACCGTGTTTCCATAGGAAATCTGAAAATTCTATTTTGAATAACTTTGGCGCCGGTTGATGAATCCTCGCGAAATTTTCAAAACTAATGGGGCGCTCCGCTCAGCTCCTACCCTGAAAGTCTCGGGGTGATTCGTCCAGTGGGGGCTGAGAAAAAAGGGGGGTCCCAAAACGCGTTTTCTCCATGCATTTTCCCATAGGCCCTTTAGTCGAAGGTACAGCCCGAACGGCTGAACAGAATTACTTGAAATTTGGCAGAGAGGTAGTCCTCAGGTCAGGCATGTGCCTTTTGCATATATGGAGTCAATCTGTACAGTAGTTCCTGACAAAATTGCAGTTAAACGTACATAAATATCTATATGCACGCACCGTGCGCGCACCCTTACGCGCGCGAGCGTAATTCTGATTGGTGGTTACATGTCAGTCAACGTTCGAATCGGTCGAAATCAGGAAGTGTCGGCAGCCATTTTGTTTGTTTTGGGTGCGACACTGAAAAAAAGAGGTGGCGAACGTGAAAAGGGGGCAGGGTAGAGAGTTCCTGACCCCCTAGCCTTTGTCAGGGGGTCCGTGAAGGACCCCGAAGGGTGAAACATTTATTATTTATTTTTTTTAAATCACGGGGAGCGCGCAGGGTGCGCGCAGGGTGTGCGCACGGTGAAAAACCTTAAAAAAAATATATAATAATACATACGTAACTTAGCATTTAAAAAACCGTACAAATTCACTTAAAAAACTATAGGTTTCACACACGTTATAGTTAGGAATTAGCATTTAAAAAACCTTGCAAATTCACTTAAAAACCATAGGTTTCACACATGTTATAGTTAGGTGGACATTTCACTCGTAAAAAACCAATGAAATTCCCCCGTTATAGTTAGTTCAGATAACTATAACTCGCGCGACCGCCACTCTATCACAAGGGTGATGTCATCAGTGATGTCATGAGTGATGCCACTGACCATGTCATGAGTGATGTAATATGTGACGTCATCAGCAGTGGATTGCGTGAACTCTGAACTAACTATAACGGGGGAATTTCATTGGTTTTTTATGAGTGAAATGTCCACCTAACTATAACATGTGTGAAACCTATGGTTTTTTAAGTGAATATATATATACATATATATGTATGCATATGTATATGTATCACGCTGCAGTTTAGCACCAAAATCGGATCACTCTCCGACGGGTGCTTCTTCGTGGTGGTGCCCTACGTAATATCCACGCTTCAAACTCTCCAGGGAGCATATTTTCAAGGAAAATTATCGCTGGTTTAGTGGCAGAAAACTGCAGCTAAAGCGGCGATAATGGGCTTGATAATATGCCTTGGAGAACTCCAATAGAAGTCCATGTTCTGGTGTGAACATGGAGCACATTGCTTTTGTAGACATGCATCCAAGACATGTGAGGAAGTTTAATAGGGCTGGCTGTGAGACTCCTCCAACTCTCGCAGTTGTT
Source organism: Triturus cristatus (assembly GCF_964204655.1). NCBI lineage: Eukaryota > Metazoa > Chordata > Amphibia > Caudata > Salamandridae > Triturus > Triturus cristatus. Next base: position 1,015,667,169 of record NC_140581.1, read on the forward strand.
AGTTGGAAGATACCAGAGGCCAACAGGTGCAGCACAGTCAGCAGCTTTGTCTGTGTAACGATGTTGATTGTCCGTTGTGTTGGTACCGTCAGCCTGTGGGCAATGTGGCAGTGTGCACCAACTTGAGAATGGGGCGATAATTCTTTCGCCACTTTTGCTGCGCTAAACTGCCAATAATTCTGCGATAAGTCCCAATTGTTGGGTTATAGGGTGACTCTAAAATGAGCCCTTGTGTTTATTAGGACTTTGTTGTAGCTACATGCGAATTACAAGAAAAAAGATTAAAAAACAAGAAAAGTGGGCAGGGTACAAACACCATGACCTCCTCGCCCTGCTCAGGGAATCCCCCAAATGCCCCAGGGCCAAAAAATGAGTACTATACTTTTATTTTTTTAAGCGGCTGGGTGCACGAATCCGGATGAAAAAAAATAAAAAACGATCGAGTGTATTCTCAAGAACATATGGCAGAGTTATCGGCACTTTACCGCAGCAAAAGAATTATCATCCCATTCTCAACCTGGTGAAAACTGCCGATATCGCCAGATTTCCAGCAATAGCTTCCGCAGAAAAACATCGCCACCAATGAGAGCGACAACTAATGCTAATGATATGCAGAATAGGCATTTCCGTGCCCCAAAAAATGAAAACACCACTTCCCGTTACTTTCAACGACCAGCAAAATCTGCGATGCAATCCAAAAACAGGCGATAAGCCGCGTTAGCAGTAGGAATTTAACATCTGCCTTTTACTGGTGTAAAGAAGGACGACTACTTACAGTATGAAAGGGAGCCCAGCCCAGAACCACATCTGAAGACCAACACATGTCATAGAGCTACTGATCATGCAGCTCCGACACCCAAGAAGGCCACAACACCCACCGCCACCACCCCCAGGACCTCCCCCTCTGACCCCCCCCCACTACCACCGAGGCAGCGCAGAACAGAACAGCGGACCTTCCCAAAACGGCATGGCCCCTCAGCCTCACATTAGCTGAATGTTGGGAGATGTGGGAACCAAGTATGTGTGAAGGAGGCAAGTCACCCATCAACAAAAATGCACACAATGCCAAGTGTAGCGGTAATGTGCTGGACAGACCTCACTACGCAGAGAACAGACGTCTCCATCTGTACATATACTGCTGGTGCTTGTACTGTTGTGGACAGTGGATGCAACCATGTTACCTCAGGCAGTGGGGAAGATCTCGGTCATGTAGCTGTGTCTTCCGCCCTCTGTAAGCGGAACCAGAAGTGGAGTGGGCTGGTCCAACGTACGCCACTCCAGCATAGGAGTGTGAATATATAAGCCGGGGCTCTGGGCGTGGTTCACTTCTGTGAAGGCCAACTCGTCTGCGAGAGTGGTGGCCCTCACCCTGCCACGAGGCCACCACCATGACCGCGGGCCTCCTTGACACAGGCCCCCTGCGAACCTAGCGGCACAACACCGTAGAGTTATGTCTGTACAGACTACTGCCTTCGATGTACACTGCGGACAGCAGGGCTCACAATTCAAATCGAGTCGCGATTGCAGATGACGCAGTCCAGTAGGCAAGAGACATTGCTCTCAGTGCGGCCCGCCCAGACCATACATCATCGCTGGCTGTACACACGCTGAGTGCTTCAGGTGCCACTAACTCAGTGCACCACGCATCATCGCCACGTAGCCTTACTAAGGCAGAATTCATTAGGCAAAAGACATTGCTACCAGTGCGGCCCGCCCCGACCACGCATCATCGCAGGCTGCGCACACGCTGAATGCTTCTGGTGTCCCTAACTGTGCAGATGAACTCAACGTCATGAGGCTGTGGGCCCTTGCTGACCACTGCCTCCACTCTGCACTGCGGACAGCAGGGCTCACAATTCACATTGAGTTGCGATTACAGATGACGCAGTCCAGTAGGCAACAGACATTGCTTCCGGGCCACGCATCATCACTGGCTGTGTACACACTGAGTGCTTCATGGGCCACTAACTTAGTGCACCACAAGTCACCACCATGTGGCCTTATTGACGCAGAATTCATTAGGCAAAAGACATTGCTCCCAGTGCGGACCGCCCAGACCACGCATCATTGCTGGCTGTGCATACGCTGAGTACTTCAGGTGCCACTAACTCTGTGTAGCTCAAGTGAACACCACGTGGCTGTTGGCCCTTGCTGACCCCTGCCTCCGGCCTATGCTGCTGTCAGCAGGGCTCACAATTAAAATTGAGTCTTGATTCATTAATTGCAGAGTCCAGTAGGCAACAGACAGTGCTCCCAGTGCGGCCCAGCCGGACCACGCATCATCGCTGGCTGTGCACACGCTGAGTGCTTCAGGTGCCACTAACTGTGCAGCTCAACTCTATGCCACATGCCTGTGGGCCCTTGCTGACTGCTGCCTCCAGCCTACACTGCAGTCAGCAGGGCTCAGAATTCAAATTCAGTCTTGATTCATTCATTTCAGAGTCCAGTAGGCAACTAACTATAATGTCCCTGAAAACCTACACATATCGACAATGTATTGCATACATATTTCATCTTTTGTTCCATACACCTACACTTCGGTCAGCAGAGCTCACAATTTGAATTGAGTCTTGATTTATTATTTGCAGAGAGAATTGTACTCCATTTCCTCGGATTTTGTCAAGAGGAAGTGATAAAAAAAACATTCCTCGATGTCTGTGCTGTCTACTGCCTTCCATCTACACTGTGGACAGCAGGGCTCACAATTCAAATTGAGTCACGATTGCAGGTGACGCAGTCCAGTAGGCAACATACATTGCTCCCAGTGCGGCCTGCCCGCACCACGCATCATCGGTGGCTGTGCACACGCTGAATGCTTCTGATGCCACTAACTCAGTGCAGCACAAGTCACCACCACGTGGCCTTATTGACGCAGAATCCATTAGGAAAAAGACATTGCTCCCAGTGCGACCCACCTGAACCACGTATCTTCGCTGGCTGCGCACACGCTGAGCGCCACTGTTGCCACTAACTCAGTGCACCACAAGTCAACAGCACGTGGTTGCAGACCCTTGCTGACCGCTGCCTCCGGCCTACACTGCAGTCAGCAGGTCTCACACATATTCAATCCAATTCTGTCCTGCAAGGACACGCCATCATCGCTGGCTGCGCACACGCTGAGCTCTTCAGTTAGTTATCTCAACTAACTATAACGGGGGAATTTCATTGTTTTTTTACGAGTGAAATATCCACCTAACTATAACATGTGTGAAACCTATGGTTTTTTAAGTGAATTTGCAAGGTTTTTAAATGCTAATTCCTAACTATAAAGTGTGTGAAACATATGTTTTTTTCAGTGAATTTGTATGCTTTTTTAAATGCTAAGTTATGTATTTATTATTATTTTTTTTGGGGGGGGTTTTCACCGTGCGCGCACGGTGCGCGCACCCCCGCAATTTAAAAAAAAAAAAATTTAATTTTTTTTTCTGCCTTCGGGGTCCTTCAGGGACCCCCTGACCAAGGCTAGGGGGTCAGGAACTCTCTACCCTGCCCCCTTTTCACGTTCGCCACCTTCCTTTTCCACTCTCGCACTGAAAAAAAACAAAATGGCGGTCGACACTTCCTGATTTCGACCGATTCGAACGTTGACTGACATGTAACAACCAATCAGAATTACGCTCGTGCACGTTAGGGTGTGCGCACGGTGCGCGCACGGTGCGCGCACGGTGCGCGGCTATAGATATGTATGTGCTTTTTACTGCAATTTTCTCTGGAACTACTGAACAGATTGACTCCATATATGCAAAAGGAACATCCCTGACCTGAGGACTACCTCTCTGCCAAATTTTAAGTAATTCTGTTCAGCCGTTCGGGCTGTACCTTCGACTAAAGGTCCTATGGGAAAATGCATGTGGAAAACGCATTTTGGGACCCCCCCATTTTTCTCAGCCCCCGCTTGACGAATCCCCCCAAGACTTTCAGGGTAGGAGCTGAGCGGAGCGCCCCATTAGTTTTGAAAATTTCGCGAAGATTCGTCAACTGGCGCCAAAGTTATTCAAATAGAATTTTGAGACATGGTCCTAACTATAACTATCTACTGGCGACCGCCAGTAGATAATATATATATATATATATATATATATATATATATATATATATATATATATATATATATATATATATATTACCTACTGACGGTTGCCTGTAGGTAGTTATAGTTAGAACCTAGTTTCCATAGGAAAAGCATTTTTTGATTTGCCAATAACTTTGGCGCCGTTTGACGAATCTTCCTGAAATTTTCAAAACTAATGGTTCACTCAGGTCAGCTCCTGCCTTGCATGTTTCAGAGTGATTCGTCAAGTGGGGTCCGAGAAAAAAAGAAATATATATATATATATATATATATATATATATATATATATATATATATATATATTCACTGAAAAAAACATAGGTTTCAGGGGCGTTATAGTTAGCTGGACTTTTCACTCGTACAAAGCCATAGAAATTCCCCCGTTATAGTTAGTTCAGCTAACTATAACTTGCGCGCCTGCAATGCACTGCTGATGACGTCACATATTACATCACTCATGACATGGTCAGTGACATCACTCATGACATCACTGATGACATCTCAAATGACATCACTGATGACATCACTGATGTCATCATCCAGTGAATGTGTGTTTTTCTGAAAATTACATATGTTTTATATATGTATATCTCAAGGTCGATGGAAGAATAAATGGGTATATAAGTGTCTAAATGGATGATTTGTTTTTGAAAAATTGATTGTATAACTGACTGATTAAGTGTATCTTAGTGAATACATGGCTTAGTGAGTAATGTTTAAATATGTAAATATCTGTATCAGTCTCTCACTTTGTTTATAAGTGGCTGCATGGGTTGGTGAGTAGCTACATGAGTGTCTATATAGGTTATTAGTTGGTTTTTGAGTATCAGTATAAGTGTCTGATGTCTGTATGGTTCGGTGGGGGGTATTACGTAGTGCATAGGTGCATGAATGAGTGACTCGCTGTTTGTATGTGTTGAAGACAGCATGTGTGCAGGACTGTATGGGTGGATGAGTGTGTGCATGGGTGTGTTAGTGGGTGAATGACTGTCTCAATAGTGTCTCTATGAGTAACTACATGTGTTTCAAACTAGTATATGTGACTATTGGTGTATATAAGTGAGTATATGTGAGAGTGAGAGATTGAAAGAGTTCCTGTATGAATAAGTATGTGTTTCTATAAGTGATTGTTTAAAAGACTAAGTATGTGTAAGTTTCTGTAGAAGTAAGTGTGGTGGTGTGTGTATAACTGTATATGCAGGTAAACGGATGTTTGATTCTTTATTAGCATGAGTGACTATGTGTGTGAGTAACTTTATGGATGAGTGGCGTTGTGTAACAGGATGTATAGGTGTATGAGTACATATGATGAGTGAGTACATGTATGAGTGACTGTATAGGACTGTTGGTGAATGAGTGGATGTGGAAGTGGATCTTACAATTACTGAGTAGGTTATTGTAACTGGTATTGGTATGTCCATTGTTTTGAAAATTTTAATTTCTATTTTTGAATGTGTGTATCAAAGGTTATATTAGGGGGAGAGGAGGTCTGCCACTCTATCACAAGGATGATGTCATCAGTGATGTCATGAGTGATGTCATGAGTGATGTCACTGACCATGTCATGAGTGATGTAATATGTGACGTCATCAGCAGTGCATTGCGGGCGCGCGAGTTATAGTTAGCTGAACTAACTATAACGGGGGAATTTCGATGGTTTTGTACGAGTGAAAAGTCCAGCTAACTATAACGCCCCTGAAACCTATGGTTTTTTCAGTGAATTTCTAAGGTTTTTTAAATGATAATTCCTAGCTATAACGTACCTGAAACCTATGGTTTTTTCATTGAATTTCAAAGGTTTTTTAAATGCTAATTTCTAGCTATGCCTACAGAGATAGGACATGTGAAGAAAGAAGGAAAAACGCACAGAAAGAAAAAAAAGAAATGCAGAAAGAAGCAACAGAAGTCCTCAAAGACGAAGAAAAGTGCAGGAAGAAGCATAACATGCAGAAAGAACAAACAGAAGAGCAGAAACAAGCCTTGTTGCAAAATCATCCTGTACCCTCAACTTTTTCAGACGGATACTGGTGGTAACTGAGTCTGACTAACCAGTCCTAGAGCCAGTGCTATGTTAAAAGACACTCAGAATACAAATCTCCGATTGGCCGCACTCTGCTAGTCCTACCAGCATGTTACCCTAAAGAATTATGGTCCATGAAGTAGCGTCGGCGGGTACGCCTATGCCAAAAGTTTAAAATGAAAATGAGTGTCGCGTTAGCCATCCCTGGACACGTGTTTCGAGGTAGTTGCCTCTCGTCAGCAGGGAGTAGGTATGTGTGTAGGGTTGCTGCGTAGGCTGCCAAAAAATATTAACAGGCATAGTACCACTCAAGGCGCGCAGGTGCGTAGCCATGGGCTCGTCAGCCCCACCGGCTCAAGGGAGCCTGAATATAAACAAAAATCCGATTGGCCGCACTCTGCTAGTCCTACCAGCATGTTACCCCAAAGAATTATGGTCCATGAAGTAGCGTCGGCGGGTACGCCTATGCCAAAAGTTTAAAATGAAAATGAGTGTCGCGTTAGCCATCCCTGGACACGTGTTTCGAGGTAGTTGCCTCTCGTCAGCAGGGAGTAGGTATGTGTGTAGGGTTGCTGCGTAGGCTGCCAAAAAATATTAACAGGCATAGTACCACTCAAGGCGCGCAGGTGCGTAGCCATGGGCTCGTCAGCCCCACCGGCTCAAGGGAGCCTGAATATAAACAAAAATCCGATTGGCCGCACTCTGCTAGTCCTACCAGCATGTTACCCCAAAGAATTATGGTCCATGAAGTAGCGTCGGCGGGTACGCCTATGCCAAAAGTTTAAAATGAAAATGAGTGTCGCGTTAGCCATCCCTGGACACGTGTTTCGAGGTAGTTGCCTCTCGTCAGCAGGGAGTAGGTATGTGTGTAGGGTTGCTGCGTAGGCTGCCAAAAAATATTAACAGGCATAGTACCACTCAAGGCGCGCAGGTGCGTAGCCATGGGCTCGTCAGCCCCACCGGCTCAAGGGAGCCTGAATATAAACAAAAATCCGATTGGCCGCACTCTGCTAGTCCTACCAGCATGTTACCCCAAAGAATTATGGTCCATGAAGTAGCGTCGGCGGGTACGCCTATGCCAAAAGTTTAAAATGAAAATGAGTGTCGCGTTAGCCATCCCTGGACACGTGTTTCGAGGTAGTTGCCTCTCGTCAGCAGGGAGTAGGTATGTGTGTAGGGTTGCTGCGTAGGCTGCCAAAAAATATTAACAGGCATAGTACCACTCAAGGCGCGCAGGTGCGTAGCCATGGGCTCGTCAGCCCCACCGGCTCAAGGGAGCCTGAATATAAACAAAAATCCGATTGGCCGCACTCTGCTAGTCCTACGACTGTGACGAGCAGTGTGCGGCCAATTGAACTTGATATATTACGGCTCCCTTGAGCCACCGGGCTGACGAGTCCTGGATCAGCACCTGCGCGCCATGAGAGGTACTCTACCTGTTTTTAATTTTTGGCAGTGCACGCGGCACCCCTTTACACTTACCTGCTCCCTGCTGACGAGAGGCAACTACCTCGAAACACGTGTCCAGGGATGGCTAATGCAACACATACTTTTTTACACACACTGTGGCATAGGCGTACTCGCCGTCGCCACTACATTGACCACAGTTCCTTGGGGCAACTTGCTGGTGTGACGAGCAGTGTGCGGCCAATTGAACTAGACACTCAGAATACAGTGAACACACCTACATACACTAGGGCACACTATGCATTGGGGTCCCCCTGTGATTAACATGACCTCCTCTGTAAGCCCCTAGTATATAATAGGGCAGGGGATTAAAACTACCTCTTAAAATGCACCTGGTGGGCTAGTTGGACCCCAGGGTCCCTCAGGATTGAAAGGGAATTATTTCCCCAACTTAAAAACGCGCCACAGGACGTGTTTGCACACGTCACCTCAGGCCCCGTCCCCTCCCTTCACCACTGTGTAAACGCGTGCTGTGGCCGTTCTGAGTTGAGAGATTAAGTCCCCTTGAATCCTAAGGGTCCCTAGGGTCAAACTAGCCCACTTGGTACCTCCAGTAAGCGCCACAGAGCTGCGTTGCATGGAGGTGTAAAAAGGGGCGTGGCCTCAGAACACCTGTCTGCAACGCAGCTCCCTGGTGCATACTGGAGATACCTGTTGGGCTAGTTGGCCCTCAGGGACCCTCAGTATTGAAGGGGAATTAATTCCTCAACTTACAACTGGCAAGGGGGCGCGTTTGCAGAGTGCTGCAAGGAGAGGGCGTGGCCTCCGGCGCGGTGCCGTTCTTTTATTTATTTATTTTTTAGAAGGAGGGCTGTGTGGCCCCCTTTCTTTTTCTAATTTATTAGCCCTGGGGACCCCATCCCCCAGGGCCTGCACCCTAATTTGTTTGTTGAAAAAAATTAATTTGGCCCTCCCAAGGCCTTAATCGGCCCCGGGAACCCCAACCCCCGGGTCATGGCCTATTTTTTTTTTGGTATTCTTTAGGAGGGGGGCTGTGCTGCCCCCCTCCTCAGGCCACTTATGGCCCCGGGGACCCCATCCCCTGGGGCCGGCCTTTGATTTTTATTATTTTAAAAAAATATATATTTATAGAAACACCTAGGACATGCTGGACAAACCGTATGTACCTATCACCATGACGATTTGCGGGATATTCATTAAAAGACGACTATGCATACAATGAATCCACGTAAAATGTATTCACACCGCTAGTGAAGCTCTGACATGTATAACACTCTACCGTGCCTAATCCCGGCGCCCCCGCTGGTGGGTACTCTCCAAGTAGACACCCTTGTCGTTTATTTATACAAACATGGGTAGCTATTGACGGGCACATTTAATATACATGCACACCAAGCCATTCAAAGGGGATTCGACTAAAATTCGACCAAACTATGCAAGAAACCCCCTCACGGTTAATAAAACACACATCCACCCCCGGATGTGTAATACTTTTTATTTTACTCTCTGGAAAGGAGACAAACCTCCCTTGAGAGTCACAGCGTGCTCCTGGCTGAGCCCAATGCTGTGTTACACCCACCAGTGCCCGCCGAGTGCCACACACATCTGTGTTGTATTCCACCAGCTAGTGCGTATGCTATGACACTCTCTAGCCCATGTGCACTGTTACACCACCCCGTGAATATGTCATGCCACACTTGCCTTTGCACGGGTTATATTGCCCCATCTAACGTGCCTTCCTCGATGCCTATGTTAAAAGCACAGCGCTATGCCATACATATTATGATCTGGGATCCATATCTTTGTCACAGTGCATATTCAATGTTACACTACCCAGCACATATTTTATATTACAACTTTAGAGACTACTTAGGTTACACAACACTGCCCTGTGCATATTACACTCCAAGGCGCATATCACATAGCAAGCGCTAGTGCCTGTGCTATCTCGTGCTCTCCAATGAATCTGTCATTGCACACAATGTATTGCATATTATATTTCAAGGCCCGGTTCATCTTATATCACACTTTTTGGTGCATAGTTTATACCATATACTATATCTAGTTTTCATTTTCAATCGTGCTCTCAGGACTATGTTCTATATAACACTGCGTCCACCTACCCTTTTCACGGGCATTACATTTTGCGATGGGGGGTGGAGGGTCAGGGGATGTTTCTGCCAAGTGAGCCCGGAGTCACAGTCCCAAACGTCCTCTTCTTCCTGAATAAAAGTGAGATTATGCTGCATACTTGTTCATATTTTAAGTAGTTTGCACAGACACACATTTTAAAAACAATAAAGTTCCTAATAGCCACCTTCTATGAACAGTTAGCTTGCTGCCCCATCCACCTCCTCCCTATCCTCTGTTGTCTGAATCCATGGACTAGCCTCCTCCCTTCTGCCATGCATGGTCTGATTTGCTGCCACTGCCCTCCATTTAGCATGATGTACCAGTCCACTCCTCCTGCCCTCCATTGCCCAATTCTATGGCCCATCATTGACCTCCTGCTTAGCCTCTGTGCTTAGCTTGCTGCCCCTATTCTCCTTCCCCCTGCCCTCCGATGTCTTAGTGCATGCCCCTGCTCCATCCTTTTTGACCACCATGTTCCATGGACCTGCCCCTCCTATCTACTCTGAGTGTTCTGTTGAGCTCCCCTCCCACCTGCCTAGCATTGTCAGATGACTGTAACCTGTCCCTGCCACCTCCACCCTGCCTGTCCACATGCAATGCCCCTATCCCCTTCCTCCTGTCCTCCATTGTCCATTTTACTGCCACACCCTTATGCCCTCCCTGGTCTGTTGTGCTGCAACTGCTCCTCCTGCCTGCCCCGCGCGGTCTGTTGTGAGGTCCCTTCCCCTGAACTCTCTTGTCTGTGCCCAGGTCCTGACCCTCCTTTCTATCCTCCATGGTCCTTTGTGCATGCCCCTGCACCCTCCTTCTTGCCCATCATAGCCATTGTGCTGCCACTTACCCTCCCACTTGCCATGCATGGTCTTCTGTGCTGCCATGGCCCCTCCCACCTTCCCTGTGTGGTCAGCTAGCTGCTCCTGACCCCCTCCCACCTTCCCTCCATGGTCTGTGTGTATGCCATTATAGTCTCACTGTTGCTCTCCATGGTGTGTCTTGTTTCTAGTGCCCATCCCGCCTGACCTCCATGGTCATCTTGCTGCTCTTGCCCTGCCCCCTTGCCCCCAGCCCTCTGTTTCCATGTGCAGACCCCTATTCCCTCCCTCCTGGCTTGTCGGTTCCATTGTAATGCCCCTGATCCGTCCCTCCTGCCCTTTATGGTCTGTTATGCTGCAGCTTTCTCTCCTGTCTGTCCATTATGGTCAGCTAGCTACCATGCCTCTTTCCCCTCTGTTGTCTGTTGTCCATGTGCATGGTCCTGTCCCCTCCTTATTGCTTTCTATGGATTGTTGTGCTGCACTCCCGTCCCGCATGCCCTGTGTGGTGTATTGTGCTGCTGCAAACCCTGATGCCTGCCCTGTAGGGTCAGTTTAGTGCACCTCTCAATGTCCCTCCTGTCCTCTGTTATCCGAGTCCATGTCCCTACCCCAATTCCTCCTGCCTACCATGATCCAATGTACCATACTTGCGAACATTTTGAACTTGGTAAGAGGGAGATTTTGAAATAAAACTGGGGTATTGATTTTCCCCTTTGAGTTACATTGACAAAGAGAAGATTGTAGAAAGGAAACAGATCAATTAAAGCCCATTTGAGCTTAAAAACATTGGACGTTTCCTGGCTGAAACGGGTCTGTTGGCATGTATGGTTGTATGACCGCTGCCTCTTCCTTCTGCCCACAATGGTCTATTATATTGCCACAGCCTCTCTTGCCAGTCCTGTATTGTTGGTTTGTTGCCCCTGCCCCCCTTTCCACTGCCCTCCATAGTCTGTTGTGCTGCCACTGCCCTTCCTGCCTGCCTAGTGTGGTCAAATTGTTGCCTCTGCACTCTCCTACCTGCCTTCAATTTTCAGAGTCCGTGCCCCTGACCTCTGCCTCTCAACAGTATCCCAATGAACAACTAGATTGCTAACATTCTATATTTATTACAAAAGTGTGGAACGCCTGACGTCATCTTGATGTAATCAAAACTGTAATGCCTAGAGCATTTCCTTTAGAAATTACATATATGAGAGGGTCTTATTTGCATCAAAATTATGGTTAGTGCTCTAAAAAACTAAAATGAGGACATATTTTCTGAGTTTTCAAATAGCGACAAAGAACTTTTAAATTATTTGTAATCTTAGTTTGTTTTTTTATCCAGTTGACCACTTGATTAAATGTTGCATCCAAGGGGAGAGGGTATGGTGTTACTTCCAGAGCTGCAGACTTTGCAACTGGGGAACCAGGTTGGAGTATCTGCTTCAGCTCAACATTCTGTGATTCTGGTCAAATCACTTAATCTCCCCATGTCTACAACCAAAATGAATTTGATCTTGTGTGATGTAACCGATGCTCATGTAAAGCACTCCAATACCTGACAAGTCTGCACTATATAAAACTGCAAATACACAAAAAATAAGTGTACACTTCTGTCATTGGGCTACATCTGGGAGATATTTGGGCTACATTTGGGCTCTTTTGTCTCTGGTGGCCATTTTCGGAGATTTATTTGTTGTGAAGTTTCCTAATGTCCTCATTTACTGCAGTCTCCTCAGTAGGAAATGCTTTCAGTTTTTTACTTTGATTCCATCAAGAAGGTATTCAGATATGTCACACATTTGCCATAAATTCTGAATGTTAGCACACTAGTTGCTCATTAGATCACTGTAGTAAAGCTACTGCTCACCACGGAAGTCTGCTGCTAGTATTAGAAGTGCATGTTTCAGTCTGCATATCAGAATTTTTTAATGAAATAGAAGAGGATTTGAGAAGTCACTCAAAATGTGCCCTAATTTTTCTTTCTTCAGCACTAATCATAATTTCTATGGCAAAACGAACCCCCGCATTGTGTTCCTTTTTAAATTAAATGTTTTAAGTGTTACCAGTTTATTCTAATCAAGATGGCTTCAGGTGTGCCATACTTTTGTCATAAGTAAGACAGTCAGCGCTCTAGTTGTTCTTAAGAACACTCTGGGACATTCTGTCATTGGGCTATACTTGGGCTACATCTGGGTGATATTTGGACTACATTTGGGCTCTTTTGTCTCTGGTGGCCATCTGGGGAGATTTATTTGTTATGAAGTTTCCTAATTTCCTCATTTACTACAGTCTCCTCAGTAGGAAATACTTTCAGTTTTTTACTTTGATTCCATCAAGAAGACATTCAGATGTGTCACACATTTTCCATAAATTCTGAATGTTAGCACTCTAGTTGCTCATTAGATCACTGTAGTATAGCTACTGCTCACCAGGCAAGTCTGCTGCTGGTATTCAAAGTGCATGTTTCAGTCTGCATGTCAGAATTTTTTTATGAAATAAAAGAGGATTTCAGAAGTCAAAATGTGCCCTAGTTTTTCTTTCTGCAGCACTAATCATAATTTATATGGCAAAATGAACCCCCTCATTTTGTTCCTTTGTAAATTAAATGTTTTAAGTGTTACCACTTTATTCCAATCAAGATGGCTTCAGGTGTGCCATACTTTTGTCATAAGTAAAACTGTTAGCGCTCTAGTTGTTCTTTAGAGCAATCTGGGAAGCTGCAGTAGAACACAAAGGAATCAACTGACAGTCTCTGTCCTTGTTGGATGTACATGTTTTACTGAGAATGTCAGACTTCATTCTTACATGACTGAGAAAGATAATGTGAATTTACAGAAAATATGCTCTCAGTTTAGCTTATAGATCACCTTCCAAACCTCTGTGGGAAAAGCATGAGAAAATAGTTTTCCCTCAAACATGGTTCATGATATCACAGCAGAAGGCTTTTTCACATAGTAAAATCACCTTAGAACACACCACAATTCCTAAAATGAGTATGGTACCATCAACAAATGATTTATAATGTAACTAAAGTCTTAAAACCTTCTATTAACTGCAATGCTTTTTAATGAGGTGATATCATGTATTTTGGTCCCAAGATGGCTGCCAACACTTCTTGGATGAAGTACTGACAGCCAATCAGATCTCACGATGAGATGTGTCGTTAGGCTCCGCCCAGATATGTATGTGATTTTACTTTTGATTTTCTCAGGAACTACTGAACAGATTGACACCATATATGCAAAAGGCACATCCCTGAGCTGAGGACTACCTCTCTGCCAAATTTCAAGTAATTCTGTTCAGCCGTTCGGGCTGTACCTTGGACTAAAGGTCCCTATGGAAAATTGCATGGGAAAAACGTGTTTTGAGACCCCCCTTTTTTCTCAGCCCCCGCTTGACGAATCCCCCCGAGACTTTCAGGGTAGGAGCCGAGCGGAGCGCCTCACTTATTTTGAAAATTTCGCGAGGATTCGTCAACCGGCGCCAAAGTTATTCCAAATAGAATGTTGCGGATTTCCTATGGAAACACGGTCCTAACTATAACTATGTACTGGCGACCGCCAGTAGATAATATATATATATATCTATATATTCACGAAAAATTCCTTTTCAGAGAGGAAAGTCGACGCCTTGTCTGATACGCAAACTTATATTATTTTATCAGCTAAAAAGCGTTAGACACGTTTCGCCTGCCCTGCAGGCTTGTTCACTAACAATTAGCAGAAAGTTTTCAGCCTTTTTAAACAAACAGTGATTGCGTGATACGTGTAGAAGTACCTAACCATAACAAGTGAAAACAGACTAGTAGTTCAGTGCAGATTAAGCGCAGCTCAGGGTTACAATTTATAAACACTTAAGACACTTTGATCAGTACCACGACAAAAGTACCAAGGGATTTGAGTATTACATAATCGATGCAGTCCCAATGAGTGTAAGGGGAGGTGATCAAGTCAAAAAATTGCGAAAATTGGAATCTAATTATATCATCCGACTCAATACCAAAATCCCTGAAGGTCTTAACATTGAGGAAGACTTTCACACGCATCTATGAAGTCAGTTCCACTCTTCTCCCCACTCTGATTTTAATATGTAATGTGTGTAAGTTTTAGAACTTATATTAAATTTAGCACAAGCACTTTATATAGACTATTGTAATTCAGTGGGAGACAAGACGAGTCTGCTCAAGGGTTTAGAACAAACTTAAATCTGCCCACTTGGGCCGAATTTCTTGAACCTTGGTTGCTTAGTACTGTTCTTTTACCAGTCAGGTTGTTGTGACCATTGATTAGCCCACTGTGGCGGTCCCTGTCTCTGTAACCATTGTGTGTGTTGTTTTTTATCGACCAGGGTTCGAATCTCCTTATTTCATTTTTATCAAATTGTGAATTAAGTTTAACAATGTTTACTAATTGTAGAACAGCTATTATGTAAAACATTACAAGTGTTTTCAATGTATAGAACTCTTCTTTTACATATTAAGTGTTTATAAATTGTAACCCTGAGCCGCGTTTAATCTGCACTGAACTACTAGTCTGTTTTCACTTGTTATGGTTAGGTAGTTCTACACGTATCACGCAATCACTGTTTGTTTAAAAAGGCTGAAAACTTTATGCTAATTGTTAGTGAACAAGCCTGCAGGGCAGGCGAAACGCGTCTAACGCTTTTTAGCTGATAAAATAAAATAAGTTTGCGTATCAGACAAGGCGTCGACTTTCCTCTCTGAAAAGGAAGTTTTCGTGAATATTTTCGGGCCGTGCTTTGGAGGCCCGCACGTCAACGCGCCCTCTGGTCTGGAGGTGGTGGGCATACCGAAGCATTCGGAGGAGCAATATATATATATATATATATATATATGTATATATGGACCCACACGACTTGGATACTGGGCGCTCGAACATAAAGAGGACCTGAGGGAGTTCGTGGACATCATTTCTACCGTGGAAATCCATTTTATTACTGCACCTTTACCCTGAACATTGTGTTCTTTCACCAAGCATTACTCACCGGGAAGCAGTGCTTTCTGGGAGTTAAAGTCGTATCTGGGCCACATCAGGAGAACAACCATGTGACTTGGGGTTGGAACTCATTCACCTTCCAATGAGGGCACTGCAGGAAACACATAATGCGTGGGTAGAATAACATTGTGGTAACAGCAGCAACTGATGAAGGCTACAACACCGAAATGCATCTTGCTTTGCTGTCCTTATTAAACGGCTCCCTCAGTTTCCTCAAGTGGCCTCTTCTCCTTTCCTACTGGAGGGGGTTTCATTTGTTATAATTTGCGCACTAGCCAGAGGTGTGCTGGGAGGCCACGTTCCACTAAGTGGCAGGAGAGATGCTGACATCAGCTATTTCAGCTTGTTTTCGTTTCTCCGAGGGATCGGAACAACTTCTGCCAGCCTCAAGTGCAAGGTCATCCAGGGACTGCTGCCAAGTGCAGCTCGTGACTGCACGAGGAGGCAATATCACTGCATTTTCGTCTCAAGACCCGGACGACTTGGATACTGGGGGCTGGAACGTAAAGAGGACCTGAGGGAGTTCGTGGACATCATTTTTACAGTGGAATTCCATTTTATTCCCGCGCCTTTACACTGAACATTGTGTTCTTTCACCAAGCATTACTCACCGAGAAGCGGTGCTTTCTGGGAGTTGAAGTTGTATCTGGGCCAAATCAGGAGTACAACCATGTGATTTGGGGTTGGAACTCATTCACCTTCCTATGAGGGCAATGCAGGACACACATAAGGCGTGGGTGGAGTAAAATCATGGTAACAGGGGCAACTGAGGAAGGCTACAACGCCGAAATGCATCTTGCTTTGCTGTCCTTATTAAACGGCTCCCTCAATTTCCTCGAGTGGCCTCTTCTCCTTTCCTACTGGAGGGGGTTTCATTTGTTATAGTTTGCGCACTAGCCAGAGGTGTGCTGGGAGGCCCCGTTCCACTAAGTGGCAGGAGAGATGCTGACATCAGCTATTTCAGCTTGTTTTCGTTTCTCCGAGGGATCGGAACAACTTCTGCCCGCCTCAAGTGCAAGGTCATCCAGGGACTGCTGCCAAGTGCAGCTCGTTTCACGAGGAGGCGATATCACTGCATTTTTGTCTCAAGACCCTGAGGACTTGGATACTGGGGGCTGGAACGTAAAGAGGACCTGAAGGAGTTCGTGGACATCATTTTTACAGTGAATTCCGTTTTATTCCCACGCCTTTACCCTGAACATTGTGTTCTTTCACCAAGCATTACTCACCGGGAAGCGGTGCTTTCTGGGAGTTGAAGTTGTATCTGGGCCACATCAGGAGAACAACCATGTGATTTGGGGTTGGAACTCATTCACCTTCCAATGAGGGCAGTGCAGGAAACACATAAGGCGTGGGTGGAATAACATTGCGGTAACAGCAGCAACTGAGGAAGGCTACAACACTGAAATGCATCTTGCTTTGCTGTCCTTATTAAACGGCTCCCTCAGTTTCCTCGAGTGGCCCCTTCACCTTTCCTACTGGAGGGGGTTTCATTTGTTATAATTTACGCACTAGCCAGAGGTTTGCTGGGAGGCCCCGTTCCACTAAGTGGCAGGAGAGAAGCTTGCATCAGCTATTCCAGCTTGTTTTCCTTTCTCCAAGTGTTCGGAACAACTTCTGCCTGCCTCAAGTGCAAGGTCATCCAGGGACTGCTGCCAGGTGCAGCTCGTGACTGCACAAGGAGGCGATATCCCTGCATTTTCGTCTCAAGACCCTGAGGACTTGGATACTGGGGGCTGGAACGTAAAGAGGACCTGAAGGAGTTCGTGGACATCATTTTTACAGTGAATTCCGTTTTATTCCCACGCCTTTACCCTGAACATTGTGTTCTTTCACCAAGCATTACTCACCGGGAAGCGGTGCTTTCTGGGAGTTGAAGTTGTATCTGGCCACATTGGGAGAACGACCATGTGACTTGGGGTTGGAACTCATTCACCTTCCAATGAGGGCAGTGCAGGAAACACATAAGGCGTGGGTGGAATAACATTGCGGTAACAGCAGCAACTGAGGAAGGCTACAACACTGAAATGCATCTTGCTTTGCTGTCCTTATTAAACGGCTCCCTCAGTTTCCTCGAGTGGCCCCTTCACCTTTCCTACTGGAGGGGGT
Source organism: Triturus cristatus (assembly GCF_964204655.1). Classification (NCBI taxonomy): domain Eukaryota; kingdom Metazoa; phylum Chordata; class Amphibia; order Caudata; family Salamandridae; genus Triturus; species Triturus cristatus. Next base: position 1,015,684,743 of record NC_140581.1, read on the forward strand.
TTCATTTGTTATAATTTGCGCACTAGCCAGAGGTGTGCTGGGAGGCCCCGTTCCACTAAGTGGCAGGAGAGATGCTGGCATCAGCTGGTTCAGCTTGTTTCTCCGAGGGATCGGAACAACTTCTGCCCGCCTCAAGTGCAAAGTCATCCAGGGACTGCTGCCAGGTGCAGCTCGTGAGTGCACGAGGAGGCGATATCTCTGCATTTTCGTCTCCAGACCCGGACGACTTGGATACTGGGAGCTGGAACGTAAAGAGCACCTGAGGGAGTTTGTGGACATCATTTTTACCTTGGAATTCCACTTTATTACCGCGCCTTTACCCTGAACATTGTGTTCTTTCACCAAGCATTAGTCACCGGAAAGCGGTGCTTTCTGGGAGTTGAAGTCGTATCTGACCACATCGGGAGAACGACCATGTGACCACCTTCCAATGAGGGCAATGCAGGACACACATAAGGCGTGGGTGGAGTAACATCGCGGTAACAGTGGCAACTGAGGAAGGCTACAATGCCGAAATGCATCTTGCTTTGCTGTCCTTATGAAACGGCTCCCTAAGTTTCCTCGAGTGGCCTCTTCTCCTTTCCAAGTGTAGGAGGTTTTGTTTGTTTTATTAATATTATATATATATATATATATATATATATATATATATATATATATATATATATATATATATATATATATATATTATTATATTATTATATTATTATTATATATTATTATAATATATTTTATATATATAAAATCAGGTACGGACCACAACTTATTTCAAGTTTTTCAGTGCTTTATTGCAATATCCACAGCATGGCGTGTTTTGACCGGGTCTCTCCAGTCTTGATCACATGACGTGCCAGGACCTGTGACATCATTATATATCGACACCTCAAGAGAACAATCCCTTCCACTCGTATATTAGACCTCATCAACATACTACTACTGAGCCATCTCATCAAAACATATCATGAAATAAATTGAATTGCATAATAAAAATGTATAAATATAAATAGATATAAATATTTAGCATAAATAGATATAAATATTTAGCAGCTATCGACATACAAAATAAAAGCAGTTCTTAGTATTGGCCAATTCTTATTAGTAATACTCCTGACTTGTTTTTCGTGGGGGCTATATGTGGTTATTAATCTAACCGCTTCATCCCTTTTATGTGGATTATCCTCTCTCTCAACTTCAGTGGAAACTGTATTCTGGACTGTGCTAGTCAACCCTGTTTCTCTATTGATGTTATTTGCTTTGAGTAATGCTGTTTGAAGGTCCTTTGTTTTGTAGCCCCGTGCTTGAAATCTTAGTAGTGATTCTGCTTGACATTGTGTAAGGTCTGTATTTGAACTGCAAATTATTTTAATTCTTAAAAAATTCTCCATACGGAATACTTTTTATAAGGTGTCTGGGGTGGGAACTACTCGCATGCAATATTGAGTTCCCTGCTGTACTTTTTCTGTGAAGTTTTGTCTGGATGGTATTATTCTTAATATATAACTCCACCTCTAGGAACTCAACCCTCTCTTTACTTATGGTGGCTGTAAACTCAAGATTTAAATCATTGATATTGATGGCATTGACAATGTCCTGTGCAGATTCTTTAGAACCTCGCCAAATTACACACACATCATCAATAAAACGCCACCACTCAAGTACCTGGGTGGCGACTTGTTCCCCGTGGGTGTGCCTGAGGACATGCTCCTCCCACCAGCCTACCTGCAAACATGCATAGCTGGGAGAAAAGCATGCCCCCATAGCCACCCCACGCAACTGCTGATGCACTTGTTAAATAGAAAGAAATTGTTCAATAAACACAGTTCAATCATTCTTAGTAACATAATAGTGTGCTTAGAGAATTGAATGTTTCTTTTAGCTAAAAAATACTTCACAGCATTCAAACCATTGGTATGGTGTATACTGGTGTATAGAGAACATATGTCCATGACTATAAAAGGATAGTCTTCATTCCAGGTGACTGTTTGCAATTTAGTAAGGAAATGGCCTGTGTCTTTGATAAAAGACGGGAGATTTTCCACATACTCATGTAAGTAAAAATCCACATTTTTGGACATTCCTAATTTTAAGACTTTCGGTATTCACAGAAGGCATTTAGGAGTCCTAAAGTTAGGACTCCTAACTTCTGTGAATACCGAAGTGAGCAAGTGTCTTCTGTGAATACCAAAATGAGTAAGTGCCTTCTGTGAATACGAAAATGGTAGTAAGTTTAGGATTTTGTCTTAAGTTAGTTCTGTGAATCGGGCCCCAAAACTTTGAAGGACTCACTCTGCACAAAGTTGAGTAATCATGCCATAAAATCTGCAAACAATAAAGCCCAAGTGGGCAAAAATGACTCATCTCACTGCTGTTCGCTTTGCTGTCACTCCGGGGAGACCTCCACTGCTACAACATGGTCCCCTCCGTCACCTTGGGGAAGCCGCCGAAGAAGCTTCAGCTGCTGCTGTGGACCACAGGTTTCACAACCCCCCCTTCCTGCACACATGTGCTCAACTTCACTGGGTATTTAAGGCGCACTGCAGTCCCGCAGTGCAAGGGGAGTGCCTGCCATTGCTGCTGGGCCAAGCACTGCTTTTCCCTTTGTTGTCAGTCCGAGGAGACCTCCTCTGCTACAGCAGGGTCCCTGCCATCACCTGGGGACTCCACCACGGACACTCCCGCTGGGGACCACAAGTCCTGCAACTCCCTCTGCTGCACACCTGTGCTCAACTTCACAGGGGAGTTAAGGTGCGCTGCAGTCCCACAGCGCAGGGCATGCGAGGGCCGCATGCAGACAAAGCCCGTGGTAAGGGCGGCCCTGCCCGGAGGAGGCTGAACTAGGCCACCCCTCTTACGTCCATCTCCTTACTCCAAAAGGTACTGTACCATGCTCAAACCTTGACTGCTTTTGTGTTGTGCCCAGCCCCATCACCTGTGTAACTGGGAAGTCTGGACTGCTGTGCTTCCCAATCCGGGTGCTCTGTTTTTCTCTGCATAGCCAAACTTACTTTTCCAAGACAATGCTCTTTGTGGAACTTATCCAATAGTTCATTACCTATCACAATGGGGAAGAGGAATGCAATTGAAGGGGGGACGGCATTGTGAAAAAAAAACCTCAAAAACATGGTGGCGGAAACTGTGTGCTCGATCAAAATGAGGATGTGTTGATAGAGTGTGAACTGATCTTGCACCAGCCCCCATAGTCTCTCCCCCATACCCCGCTAGTATTTAATTTTCGGATTCCTCTAATAAGCAAAAGAGAATACCTGGTTTGTTCATGAGTTATAGCAAGTCCCACAGGCATCATCTGAGGATGTTCTACATTGCAGCAATCATTTTGCCCTTCTGTCTGAGTTGAGAGAGGATCAGGTTAACAACAATAATTCTGTGTGTTCTGATGCAGCTCAGGGAGCTCATCCCTATCCCTCTACCTTATCAGGTTCGATACATTGCTCTTATTTTAGACCTGAAGGCCGAAGTTGGGGTGCTCAAATCAATGGTCCTATTGCTGACGGATTCCATGAACCAGCTTTCATCCTCCAGCAAAGAGCACTCATAATATGGGCAAAGTATTCCACCTATGACCAGCTCAAGCCCACCCTTGGCCTCTTTACCCAAAGCGTCAGCCTCCGTGAACAAGGTCTCTCTCCAAAATGTACGCAGCGACACCACTATTAATCAAGAGCACTGCTTTATTAATGACTCAGCCACAAGGGCCCCCTGACCAGATAGGGTAGTACCTCTTTTTCGGGCTCCCAGTCCGCAGGGGACTAAGCAAGGCGAACTGCTCTGGCCAGTTTTTATTTTTTTCCCCCTGCCAGGCCCAGTCACAGACATACTCTTAACACTATGTCATATAACTCAAAAACTGGTCCTACTTGTGCCAATTGCATTTTGATGACTAACGCTCCCAAGATGACCAAGACAGGGAGTCACGAAGAGGAAGATTCATTGAAGAGCAAAGTAGTACAATGGTTAAGTCATGTTGGGGGCTGTTATTTTTTTATTTGTGATTACATCAGTAGTGGCAAAAGTTCAATTTTCTCCAAAACTAACTCTGACACACTAGAACTATTTCTCACGTCCAAGGCCATGGTTGATAACCTGGTGTCCCTGGACGCTAGGACCAGTTTCCCAGTGCCATTCAAGTATTCCGTTTAAATATCCCAAGCCACACCAGCATCAAGCCAAGAGTCCCTGTACTGTGCCTGCCAAACTGAGCACAAAGCTTAGTGACATCGATTGACTTAGGGTGGTCGCCGTTCCATTCTGGGATCCATAATTTTTGCGGCCACCAAATTCCACGTCACCTTCCCCATCAATGTCTGGTGGTGGGCCCGGTTACTCAGCACACTCTAGGCTCCTTGAGGGGTCATCTTTGGCTGTTCTCGGCTCTGACCTTCTCCATGACAGCGAGCCCGTTCTTAACAATGATTTCCTTCTGAACCCTCTGCCTTTTAGTACTAATACTCCGTCCGACATGTCCGAGACCACTGCTTCTACACAGGGCTCCTCATTTATGAAAAGTGTTGCATCGCAGGTTAAAAACAGTGAACCAACACTTTTCCTTGCACCCTCCTTGTGACACCATGGATGTGCCATATTTAAACTGCACTCCATGTCGCAAGGATTGAAGAGATACGTCAGGAATCCTGACATCTCTGTTGGTGTACTAATGACGAGTTGCTAGAGTGTGTCGGAAAACATACTCAACTCCAGCAATGTGCCATTTCACATGGGGAAAGTCCCATGTGAATGGCCTTGTGTTGGTCCTTTTGACACAGTCAAGTCATAGAAGTGTCACAGTGAAATCTAATAGATTTCACTGCGCCACTTCTACAAACCTTTTTTAAGGTGGAACACCCACCCTGTATACATTATACCTGATGCAAGTATATTGTAGCACAGGGCTTTACAAAGTGACGCATCCGCCTAGATGCATAACTTTGTAAATAACGCGCAGTGTGGCGCATTGATTACACTGCCGCAGCATCACGAAAAAGTGACGCAACTGCGCTGTAAGGCCTCCATAAATAAGGCTCAGAGTCTTGTTTCTTCTGAGCCCAATGAATTGCTCTTTGTTTCATGGAATGAGCTGGTCTTAGATCTAAGATGACACTTCCCGACTGGAACAAGTTCATGGACAAATATGACATGTGTCTCTTACAAGAATCCTGGTCTCGGGACTCCACCCACAGGCCAGGATATCTTTAATATTTGTCATTCCAGCAATCCCCCGCTCGAGGTGTAGGACATCTGGGGTTCTGGTTATTTGGACAAAAGCTTCCTTAAATTGCTTAACATTAATTCCCTCAATACTTTGGGGATCCTGTTGGATATTAGTAGCACTCATCATATAACCATCCATAATGTTTATGCAAGAGGGGTGAGGGGTGGATCGGTCTCATGCACCATACAAGTGCTCACACGTTCCCTTTATCAGCATCCCATCAACACTTCCTTATTATATCAGGTGATTTTAATCTAACATTCAAGCCCCTAGACAATTATGACATATATCTAACTAAGGATGAGGATTTTGCATGGGCTGACCCTCTTTTAGATATTCCACCCATTAACAGATGGACTCGGGCTGCCCTTCACCTAAAGGAATTAACAGTTAAGCATGGCCTGAGGGCTCTCAAAGGTCGAACTAAATCTGACCCCAAAGGTGCCCACACCTTTAACAAGTCACATTGACTACATTCTTGCTGACTTGAGGCTATGGCCAACTGTCTTTGATATGATTGCTCTAAAAAGAACAGAAAGTGATCACAATCCCCTATCTCTGACCCTTCAGGCTTTTTGCAAGAGTATTCCTTTTGATTCTTCTCTGCCTTCCCACACTAGGGACATTACTCTGACTGCTGATAAACGCCACCTGAAATAGCAGCAGATGGTTGCTCGCCCTGATATACTGGCTGCCATCCATAAGGACCTCAATGTAGTCCTCACCTATATTGAGGACAATCAACTCAGCTCTCCCGACCAGCTACTGCTCACACACAGGGCTTTTTTCAGTGCATTGTAGAGCATTTTACTATTCAAAATGTACGTGACAGGCAAGGCACTGGCACACATTGCTCTTGGTATAACAAAGAATGTTGTGTACTTGACCGGTCTTAGTTAAAGCTATTAATGCTAAAGATATGGTTTGCACCCCATTGATTAGGGAGGCCTACAAAATGGCCATTAGTAAAACAAAAAGGGAATGAGATGAACAAAGGTGGAAGGCCCTTCTGGATGCATGCTCAGCCACTGAACTCTCCAAATTTTGGTTGCTGTTTGCACAGGGTGGCTTCACTACTGCATTGGACCCCTCAAACAATGTTGCTGCTTCTGTCTGGTTTGATTACTTTCACAATCTTTATTCTGAAGACTCCTTTGCCTCAACCCAGGCAACCACTGCTATTGCTCTTCCATACATTATTAGCAACATGCCATTGTTTGATATTGCTGACATCGTCCAGTCCCTTAATGCTGTTACGTACGGATGAGTGGCTGGCCACGACGGATATTTTTATCTGATTCAGTTGCTTGGCCAAACTATATTTTTGCCATAGTCAATGCAATCGCAGCAGGAGCCCCTATTCCTGACTCATGGAAAGGTGCAATAGTATTACTTATTCACAAAAAAGGTGGCCGCTCCCTACCATGTAACTACAGGACAATCAGTCTTATAGACTGTGTCCGAAAACTCTTTTGCCGTTGTGTTCTAGCCAAAATTTAGGACTGGATTTTGGAGAACAATGGTCTTAGTCCATTCCAAGCTGGTTTTCCTCAGAACGTCTCAACTAACAATCATTCCTTCCGCTTCATGTTAATTTACTGGAGGACTGTTCTGATCAGAAAGGTCAGCCTTTAAGTTACCTTTGTTGATCTGAAATTGGCTTTCGGTTTGATCCCTCAATCTGGCTTTTGGAAAGTTTTTACCAATTTGGCAATGCCCCCTCATATTTTATTGCGTTTAGTTCATTTGCATGAGGACAATTATGTGTGCATCAGGTGTGGGCAACTGACTGATAGAGTACCCTATGCAAAGGTGTTCGCCAGGGTTGCATCCAGGCACCCACTTTGTTATCACTATTCATTAATGACATTGTCAACTTCTTGTCTCAGGTCGACACAAATGCCCCATCTTTGGTAAAAACCAAAATTCTGATCCTCCTCTTCGCAGATGATACTTTGTTGATCTTCAAGACCCCGAGCAGGCTCCAGAAACATTTGACTCATTTCAATGAGTTTTGCGCTGCACGTGGTTTTAGGATCAACACCTCCAAAACCAAAGAGATGTCTTTTAAAAACACAAATCTTACAAGGGTAACTTGTTCTTGGAGGGTGTCCCCCCATTAGAAAGTTGATTCTTTTGCGTACCTTGGGATCACATTCGCAGAGGGTGTGTCCTGGCATTTTCATATTAACAAGGCAACCATTAAACACACACAGACATCTGGCATTACTTAAGAACTTTTCCTTGCCCTACACTAAACCAATTTCCCCATCCTTTAAGATCTATGAGGCCAAAGGACTGGGTTCTGACTTGTATGGGACAGAACTGTGGGGCTTTTCCAAACACAAGGAACATACTAGAACTGAGACCAAATGTGAGAGGGACGGGCGGAAAACAAAGCGAGGAGGTCTTACAGGCTGTTGAATGATGGCTGCATTTATTATTCAGAGCAAAAGAAAAAATAGGAATAGGTAGAAGATTGCACACGGTGGGATGGTCAGGAAAGGAAGCCGTTGTCGTCTGTGTCCCGGATGTTGTTGGCCGCGACTTCTCTCTCTTCTTCTCCGGTAGAGGGTGACACCGCCGGGGGTAAACAAAGGAACAGAAACGCAGTTAAATGCGGGTGTCCTGTTGCGAGCCAGACATAACCAGGGTAAATCGTGCCGCCACCGTGTAAACAGTTAGGGAAGGTAGGTAATGGAAATATGGGGGAGGAGTAGATCAGAAGGAATAGGGAGAAGAGCCCCTCGTGACTGACGGTGGGTGCTGTCAGATCGTGAAACAGTCTTAGAGACCAGTTCACTCAGGCCAATCTGCACACCGTGGTTCACTTGTCTCATGCCACTTTCTGGTGTCAGGAGATCGATTCTACTCTTGGTAAGTTTGAGGTATCAAAATTAAAGAAAATAACACAAGTGCGTGAGCACAAAGTTAGGGGAAGTGAAAAGGAAATAAGCACCCAGAACTAACACTCCACCGCGCCCCTTGAGTCCCTTGGACTTACCACACCCCTCCCTTCCCGATCGATAGTGACCCCTGCCCCGATTCACCTACCACGGGGGCCACAGCTCTCCTGAGCTACGGCGGCGTTATCGTGTCCTCCGGGGTGTGCACCACTTCTCGGTCCACTCCTCCCGCTCTACGCCCTCTCTCTCTGCACGTCATTGGGGTACCTCGTCTACTTCTCGTCCTGGTTCCTAACGCGACCCGTCTGCTTCTCTTCCTCGATTCCAGGTTGGCACGTCTGCTTCTCTTCCACGATTCCAGTTTAGCACGTCTGCTTCTCTTCCTCGATCCTCCAGGGTGCTTTGGTCTGTTCCCTCCATCTCCCGTCTCTCGAACACTCACAACTCTGCGTTTTCTGGGATTCTCCTTTCTGCCCCAGACTCCGCCCCTGGTCTTCGCGTAACGCTATTCCATTGGCTGTGGTCAGAAGGGGGTTGTTCCTCATCCTGTATGGGAGAAGGGCTGAATGAAGTTAACTCTTTTGGTGCCTCCCCTACCCCTTCATACGACTGTCCTCGGTTCAGACATGACTTTTCTGGGTGGCCGCCCGTCTCCTGCTCACACCAAATTTCTCAGAAATCTTACTTCTCTTCCTCCCAGTACTCCACTGTACCCACTGTTTATGGATCTGGGAGTAACAGGGGTGTCAAGCTAAATTCTATTGCGTCCCCTATTGTACTGCAGACGCCTATGAACTACCCCTGAACTCGTTCATTATGTCGAAAGTCCTAAGGATGTCATGTAGGCTAATCAATTCAGCCAGGTTGCAATCATAACAATAGTTCTCTGCCTGTGTACAAAGTCATACAGTGCTAATAGTCACTGATACAATTCCACACACCTGAAACACTGGCCTTCCAAAATACAGTACAAAAAAACGTTAAATACCAAAACTATCATGTATTTATTCATTATATTTTTGCAGTTTGTATTAAAACATAATATGAATTATATCTCAATAGTCCAAGAGCATCCTACATCACACACACACATTCATTCAAACAAACAGAAACATACCCACATATACTCATCAGGGTTCAACATTTGAAAAGATATTGATATATGCAAAGAAGCAAATACCCCTACACATAATGTAAAGAAATGTATAACTCTGCGATACCAACAATGAATACAATAAATAAGATCAAATGACAAGATTAAACACATGCGAGAATTAATCAGTTGGTGATGCAATTCAAGTTTGAGGTCCAATTCCTCCTCAGAGTGGGGGGACAGGAGAGAGTATTACATTTCCAAAAAGAGCTCCAGCGCCGATGTGCATTTTGGTGTTTGACCCAAATGCGAGTCTCACCTTCTTCAGGGTGCACTGATCATGTACTGAGATGGAAGGACGCACCTGGAACAGATGACCAAAAAATGGCAACAGAGGATCAGAAAAATACGAATAATCAGTGGGCTATGGGCCCAAACCAACTTGAATAGGACAGCCGGGTTCCCAAGCCGGGAGAGAATAATATCAGCATTCTAAAAGATAGGACCAGGGCTCTCCATAAAAGTTCACATGCAGCTACTCCATCTTGATGTTGTATACTAGTATACAAAGAAGGTACATCTAAAGTCATTAACAGATATTCATCTTCTCAATTCTTTCCCTCAATTCTCCAAAGGAAACCTGTTGCATATACTCGTATGCATGTTGGCGCGATCTCCGCGAGCATTGTCCTTCCATGCTCGTGGAGATCACGTAATGTGTTTAGACGTGATTGTGAGCATTCAGGTGCGGGGCGGTTATGGAACGGAAAAGGCATTCATGTAACAGGGCGATCTGAAGAAGCTGGATTAAAATATGCTCTCAACTCCGTGAGTCCACTGCTTTATTTATTTACAGTTTGGATATACCCGATTATACTTTCTTTACATTGGCGACGAGCGGGCACGGATCTGCCCATACGAGTGACTTTAAAAAAAAAAATCAACTTAACGGAACAACAGCGTATCATCATCGTTTGACATCTCGACTTTTACCCTTCGCTACAGTGAGGCTCGGGGAAAACGTGAGCGTCATTATCCTGAGAGATTCAAAGATTATGTTATAGAATAAAAAAGAAAAAAAAGAAAATAAGAGGGGAAGATATGTTGCATATACTCGTATGCATGTTGGCGCGATCTCTGCGAGCATTGTCCTTCCATGCTCGTGGAGATCACGTAATGTGTTTAGACTTGATTGTGAGCATTCGGGTGCGGGGCGGTTATGGAACGGAAAAGGCATTCATGTAACAGGGCGATCTGAAGAAGCTGGATTAAAATATGCTCTCAACTCCGTGAGTCCACTGCTTTATTTATTTACAGTTTGGATATACCAGATTATACTTCCTTTACAAAACCCTTAGTGTCTACTCTGTGAGATGGTTTGAACACAAAAGGTCTGGAAAAATGATCAACATAGCAAGAGGTGTTCTCAAGGAGGCTCTCCCTGGAAGAGACAACAGACCTCCTTGAGGATTGCGTCATAGACCTATGTATTTTGGAAAGTAAATACAGAGCTGGTGTACGAGGGTGATTGTTTTTTGGATAGAACTGTACTCCTTGTATTCCATCAAGCTCTTGTCTTGGCAATTCGTAAAGAGTTCCCAAGACTTGTCATTAATGTGCTTGTCATCATCAGGGCTAATAACCTCATAACAATCTTTGTCACCAAGTTGTCTCTGTGCTTCAGATACATTTGTGGGGGCATGATAACTATACTTCCCCCTTTGTCTGCAGGTTGTATCACATTCTCATTATCATTTGCTAAAGATTCAATTGCCCTGCATTGACACCATGAAATATTGTACTTCATAGTAGATTTCTCAATCTAAGCTTTTTAAGATCACATACCATTTTCTCCTGAAAAGCATCAATCACATCATATGTAAGCTTGGCCATATATTCAGATTTAGGTTTAAATGCACTAAAAGTGGTCTTCTCATACACAATACCCAGGTCAGCAAGGACAACTTCAAGATTATCAGGTCCTGTATCACTACCTCCTAGTGGTAAAATAATTGTGTGTGAGTACGAAGTAGTGGATATAGTAAATGTCTCCACTTTAGCGTCCAACACCTTCCCCCGGTATGGTTTCGATTGGAGTGAGTATAGTAAATTTCACCGCTTTAGTGTCAAACAACATTAAATGGTTTATGTTGGAGAGTGAATATTTCATTTTACAATTTTATTTAACAAACTTTTATTTTAATTTTATTTGGATGTAGTATGACTGCTTTGGCCCTCATTATGATGTTGGTCTGACCACCTCTGACAGCCTGTCAGTTGCTGTCCGACTGACATTCAGCTATGCAGTCCAACCAGCACATTATGATGCGATGGTCGGAGGCAGGGGGCAGAGGGACTGACCGCTGCTTTTCCAACCTTCTCAAGGACCCCCTCATGGCAGCGGTCAGAATGTAATACCCTACAGTAGGGCAGTGCCTGCTCAAGCACTGCCGTTGGGATTACAATTTCCCTTTCAGGCAGCCTTTCAATGGCGGTCAGGGCCCCCGTCCCTCCGCGGCCTCCAATATGTGGCATGGGTGCCACCTGTGGTACCCCCCCAAACATACATATCCCGCATGCCAGGTACCACATTGTGCCTGGCACAAGGTGCATGGATGTTTTAAACACCTATTTTGCTAATGCGTGTTGTTCAGCTGCCCTTTCTGGCTGCTGCACAAGCCAAAATGGAGAAATAGATGTTTATGACCGCTTCATGGGCGGTTGCATCCAAATTCATCAGATGCACCTACCGACTACTAGTCGGTCGGTTTTCATTCCAACACAGTGCCGGTCGGACGCTCATTCTGCCAGCATAATTAATTAGGGCCCTTGTGTAATTTTATAAGTATTGTTGGTGATTAGAAATATAATGAAAAAATTGTTAGTTGTAGGTTTGTACCCAATAATATGGTTGATAATTTTTTTTGTATAAGACGTCACATATTTGTTTAATATTATTTATGTCTTCAAAGTTTATTGTATATTTTCATATTTGTAATCATTCATACTTCAAGTTAAAAAGAAACATTTATATAAAGTTAAGTAAATAAAAATATTGTATCATTTGTTTAGTAATAAAAATTTAAATAATATTTTTTTTTATTGCTTACTTCTATTTTGTAACCTATTTGCGTAATTTTTATTCTTTTTTTCCCAAACCAGATTGCGGTAAAGTGCTGCTATTCATCGAAACAAGTAAGTCCTTTTTGAAGTATTTTTTTAAGGTTTTAAGGGTAGGAGGTGGTTAGGGGGTAGGTCTACAAGTTAGTTATAGTATATTTGTGTATTTGTGGGTTATTTGTATATTTAAATGCATTAGTGTTAGTGTTTTTCACTGATTTGTAGCTTTGGGTTTTCGTACACTATTTTAGTAATGTATTGCTACATGATGTTAAATTGTGTTATGTTAGTTTTATTTTGATGATTAACTGTTATGTATATGTATTTTTGTGAATGCAATGTGTTTTACGGGTGGGTTTTTTAATTTACTTAAATGGTTTTTGTCTACGAACGTGTCCTGTGGGCATTGAGAGTTTATGTTTTTTTTGCCATCAAAATTGTTCTTTGTTATAATGAACCAATGCTTTTAACTTGGATTTCCTTGTTTTGTGTTTCTTCGAGCATTTCTTTTTAAAACACTATTTCAGGTGTTTTATGGTTCCTAGATACTTTGGATTGCTTCTCTGGATTTCCATTGGATTCATTTTATTTTTCCATTTTTTGGCAGGGCTTTTTGGACAATATGTTTTGCACTTTTGGTGGCTTTCTATTTTTCATTATGTGGATACAGAGAAAGATCTGCGACTAAAGAACAGCAAGTTTAATTTATTTCATTCATTTTGGGTGGAAAATGTGATATTATCTTGTTTGTGAGAAATGTATGTGATTGTTATGTGGAATTGTTTGGTTTATGTGTTGCATTTATTTTATAGGATGAATTGAGTTTGTTTTTAACTTTCTTGGTTGATGATGGTTACATTTTGTAAAACAATGCTATTTTATTATATCAGTCTTCATTAACATTGGAATTTTAATTATCTTTTTACTGTTATAATATTATATTTATTATTTTTAAAGAAAAGATATTTGGATTGTAGGTTTTTAATTTCTCAGAATATATGCCGGTTTTATTAGGTTACTATTTATTTTATGATATATTTTACGCTATAATTTCTAAGTAATCTACCCCTTTGTTATTTATGAAGAGTTTGACTGTAAATTGTAGCATGGCATATATTATTTTGGTTAGTTTGCTACGTTTGGGGGCAATTTGGCTAACAGATTGCTCTATTCATAGTTGTTGGTAGCTTTGCTCCTTTTCTAATGCCTCTATACATTTGTAAAGTGCAGGTTGGGTCCTGTCTAGTGTGGATTGGAAGGCATTGTACCATTCTTCCACTGCATTGTTTGCTGTGACTTCCAGTGGCAAGGTGCTGTCTTAGACTTCCACCATGGTATTTGGAATTTGGGTTAGCGTCTGTGTCTGGAGCAGTACTGTCTGCCAGCCCAAGTATCTTCAAAATAGCGTGGCGGGTGCAAACACTGTCCGCCACGCTTCTGCCACAGGCACTCGTTACAATTGCCTGGCAGAGCGGACAGATGGAGGTGAATGGTGGCGGTGCCTAGCAGGCCTGATCACAATGCTGGCCTCAGCCAGCCTTTCCAAGGCAGGGAAACTGCCATAGAAAGGCTGGCGGAGAATGGATTTGGGGACCCGTTGCGGGCCCCCTCTGTGTAAGGGAGGGTGGTGGTGCACTGTGTGGGTACTGCATTTGCCTGCACTACGTGGCAGGCACCGTGTGGTGCCTGCCACGTAGTGCAGGGAAATGCACTACGTGTCATTTTTGCTTTGCGAATAGTGCTGCAACCAGTAGCACCGTCCACAATGTTAATGGCCCTGGATGCGCCCGCCATAGTGTTGAGCGCATCGTAATGAGATTAGCGGGACCGCCGCCTTACCGGCGGCCGGTCCCAAGCACCGCAACGATCACCCTCCATCATAATCAGCCCCTTTATTTTCATTTAGAGAGGGCTTTCTATTAGTAAATTGTAGTGGTTGGCTACCTCTGTGACAGGGATGTAGGCTAATGCTATCATTTATTTTTATTTCACAGGAAAATTGGCTGTTTGTAGAATATTCTAGACTTAGTGCACATTTTTGGAGGTGTCTCCAAATACTTGATGATAGTAACAGCTTGTATGGCTATGTAGGGGTACATTTTTAGAATGGTTTGAATCATGGCTTGCTCAAAGTCAATGAATATTTGGGGGGGAGTAGTTATATTTATATGTTTTATATGGTTTAAGAGGTTGTAATAAGTACTGCTTTGTGTTTTTGGTAGTAGTCCATGGAAAAAAAGGGATATTTGTGTTTTGATATTCACCATCTATGATGTATTTCTGAGTGAATGGTGTGGGACATATTTTGAAGGACCAATCCATCATCCTTGTTTGTCATTGCCACGAGAATATCAGGATTGTTTTCTCATTATTTAGGTGCATATAAAAGGAAAGGTTCCTCATTATGTGAAACTGTTAAATGTTCATTTATGCATATGTCTTGGTGTATTTTAGGGCCCGGTGTTGTATTGCTGGTGTTTTGTTTAGTTTGTGCAATTAAAGAATTGGGTATAGGTGGTAGTTGGGCTGTTATGTGTTCGGGTACTTTAGATAGCATATATGTAAGAATTTTGGTGGTGGATTCTTGGGAGCGAGTGCTTGCCTCCCTTATATCCTGCAATATTTCCCTTCTATTTCTGTCACATTTGGGGGTGGTTGTGATCTCTAACATGAATTACAATATCAGATTTTATAGTTGCCCTCCCATAGTGTGCATTAGAATAATAATTAGTACATTTCCAGTTTAAAGTTTCTGATGATGCACTTTCTTGGCTGTAGATGTATGCCACGTGATTTCCTATCTGTGAAGTGAGGTACTGTGCAGCCTCTGTCATAGTATCGTAAAGTAGTGTAATTGTATAACTATATATAATAGTTTAAAGTTTGTACATTTGAAATTAACATGTAAAAATATGCAACTACTTCTATTTTGTATACTTAAGTTTTGTTCTGGTTAGTTGTTTCACCTGGTTTTGCAGCTTTTCTAGTGGGGGTGTTCTAATGTGTAGCTTGTGCTTTCTGTTCTGAAGGATAAAAAAAATAAGTTTAATTTCAAATGTTAATTTGTTGGTAGTTTGTTGAGGCTGAGGTAATTAGGTTTATTTTTTCTCACTATTTGGGTCAGTTTATACTTTTTTATTAATTTTTATGATCTTGCTTTTATCTTTATGCTGGTTTGTGATGGTTGTTATTTTCTGGAAGTTTACCCGTTTTTTTCAAGTTGTAGTTTTTTTTCTTTTACTAAGTCTATCTAAAGAGATAGAAGTTGGAGAGTGTTTTAATATTTATTTGCTATTTTACATTTTAAAGTTTAATAAATACTATGTTTTAGTTTAAATATAAGTTTTACTTACTTGATAAGGTAGCTGTTTAGATGTATATTCTTCTTGAATGATCTGGTAAAATAATCTGGCAGAGTTTCCTTGTCTTGCAGTGTTTGTCCTTTTTTTAAGCATTTAGGTGCTGATTCCGTTAAAAAAAATTACCGTACGACTCGTATCTGTAGTTTTTTACGTACGAATCGTACAAGTCCCGTACGAACGGCCAAGTACGATTCGTATTGGTATTTTGTTACGTACGAATCGTACAAGTCCCGTACATACGGCCAAGTACGATTTGTACCGTAAAAATACATACGAATGACCTTGGGAAAAGTCTACGACACGCCCCCGGACAGTTTTACATACAAATCGTAAAACTGAAGTCCGAGCGCACAAGTACGATCCGTACCGGCGTTCCGAAGACACATTCGTATGTAAAACGTCCCGTACGGAGCGAACTGTGTACCACCCCTACCCCGGGTGCACCTGGGCGAGGGGTATGAGTCGTACGGCCACCCCCAGCCTCCCACCCCTCCCGCGTACGTCCGCGCCATACCCCCAGCCCCCCACCGCATGTACGCACCGTACCCCCCACCGCATGTAGGCACCGTACCCCAGCACCGCATGTACGCACCATACCCCAGCACCGCATGTACACACCGTACCCCAGCACCGCATGTACGCACCGTACCCCAGCACCGCATGTACGCACCGTACCCCAGCACCGCATGTATGCACCGTACCCCCAGCGCGTCGCGCTGGGGGTACGGTGCGTACATGCGGTGCTGGGGTACGGTGCGTACATGCGGTGCTGGGGTACGGTGTGTACATGCGGTGCTGGGGTATGGTGCGTACATGCGGTGCTGGGGTACGGTGCCTACATGCGGTGGGGGGTACGGTGCGTACATGCGGTGGGGGGGCTGGGGGTATGGTGCGGACGTACGCAGGAGGGGTGGGAGGCTGGGGGCGGCCATACGACTCATACCCCTCGCCCAGGTGCACCCGGGGTAGGGGTGGTACACAGTTTGCTCCGTACGGGACGTTTTACATACGAATGTGTCTTCGGAACGCCGGTACGGATCGTACTTGTGCGCTCGGACTTCAGTTTTACGATTTGTATGTAAAACTGTCCGGGGGCGTGTCGTAGACTTTTCCTGAGGTCATTCGTATGTATTTTTACGGTACAAATCGTACTTGGCCGTATGCACGGGACTTGTACGATTCGTACGTAAAAAACTACAGATACGAGTCGTACGGTAATTTTTTTTAACGGATCGGAATCGGCACCTAAATGCTTAAAAAAAGGACAAACACTGCAAGACAAGGAAACATGCGGTGGGGGGGCTGGGGGTACGGTGCGTACTTATAGGGCTGGGGTACGGTGCGTACCTGGCCCCCTTTTCCTCACGCATCGGGCCGTACTTAGCTTTTCCGGCACTTTTTGGCTCCTGTAAAAATATTGCCGTGCGGAGTGCTGTGGTTACGATTCGTACTTGCTAGTCCGTAAAACGCTGCCTGACACCATGCGTTTATCGCATTTGCGCTGTCCCGGATCACATTTCTACGTGTTTTTCAGCCGTACGGTCTTTTCTACGATTCGTGCGGAAACAGGTTTCCGTACGAATCGTACTTGCTAGTTTGTACGGTTTGTTTACCGGGTACGAGTCGTACGGAGAAAACGCTCCGTACGACGATTCGTACCCGGGTTTTACAGGTTCGGAATCGGCACCTTAGTTGTTTACACTAGTGTGCTTTTCATATTGTAGAGTTAATTGTTTAATTTAATTGTTTAAAGTGGTTTATAATTGTATTGGCTGGTTTAGTTTTAGTTTGAATTTTCTTTAATCAGTTGAGCCTTTTTGGTAAATGCAAATTTAGGTTTTGTTTTTGATGTAAGATAAATAGTTGGATAGTTCTGAAAAAATATATATATATTTGGGTATTTAAACATGTTTATTTAACCATTTAAGGCTAGTTATTCCTGTGGTAATTAACCTTGCAGTATTTATCACAGATGTTATGCCACTGAATTTAGTGCGATATATGTCAGGCATTTGTGCCTTGAATAACTGATACTTGTAGTCTTTTGTCAGTGTTTTTTAAAATGGGAAATAGTCACATGGTGTTGTACCTCCGGGTAGCCATGCGCTATACAAAAACATTTTTCATTTCATTTTTTCATGTATAAACACACATGTAACGGAGTTCCGTGCCCGTTTGTGTCTGTGGATGCACTGAAGGGATTGTTTTGAATATATATGTATATCTATATATCTATCTCTCTCTCTCTATATATATATATATATATATAAAAAATATACTATATATGAATATATATAATATAATATATACAAATATATATATATATGGGTGTTAAAAGTTAGTGCTATTTTTTGGGGGGTTGTATTGTTAATATTTTGGTTATATAATTTATTGGGGTGAATGGTAAATATTTTGTTGATATAATATGTTTTTATTTAATTTAAATATGTGTACAAAATGGGAAGTCAATATTTTTATTATCAATATTTAATTTCCCATATTTTTGTGTTACTATATTAAATGCATTGATATTATGGCAAGAATCCCATCAGTGCACATGTTCACGAAGCACTATTGCATTAACAGTCAGTTGCATCCAAGTGGGCATTTCACTCACTCAGTCCTGCAGAAAATGTTGGTCTGAGCCATTCAACAGACCCACCACCTTAGGATGAACTGCTTTAGTATCCAATCACAAGATGAGGAATCTGTGGCTAAAAGTATTCATCAGAAAAACAAGTTACTTACCTTTGGAAGAGCTCTTTGTAGTGGATACTCTAACTGCAGAATCCTTATTGCCCTCCGACCTCACCATTTAGAGGAATGGTCATTTTGTTTCTTACATAAATGATCCCAATCTAGAGATCTGCACACTGTCCCATTTGATTTGTTACTAAGCTCCGCGTCCAGGTATGCGGACATATTTAGTAAAGAAACTAACATTAGCGTAAAGCGGTGGCACTTACATGCAGTTTCAATGTCATTTCTAGAGTAGGACAAAGTCAACATGGAGCGGCACAATGTCACCTACTGTGCACAGAAGCAATGATATCAATAATCTTCCGATCCAGTTTGGCTCCTGAAGATATTCACAGGCAGAGGAATTTGTGGCTAGATCAAGTATCCGCCAGATAGGGCGTTAGCGAAGGTAAGTAACATGTTAGTTTGACCCACCCTCTTGCTACACTTTAACAGGAAGTGAAGGTCTAATGGCTTTCATCCTTGATACATACTGTTAGACCTCTCAGTCCTAGGGTGGTCTTCTCCTAAACCTTTTGCCTTACTCCTCCATTTTTTGCTGATTTTGTTTTATTGGCCTTGGGACTCTGTACACTTTAACCCTACTAACCAGTGCTAAAGTGTATGTGCTCACTCCCTAAAACATGACAACATTGGCTTGCACCCACTTGGCACATTTAATTTGCTTATATGTCTTTAGTAAAGTGGTTAGTCATGTACCCAGGGCCTGTAACTGAATTCTACAAGAGTGCCTGCAACACTAATTGTGTCACTCACTTAAGTATCCTTTCAAAATATATGTCAGGTCTTTCGTTGCAGCATGTGGGTGCAGTTTTAAACTGCCATTTTGATGTCGCAAAACAAACCTTTTGCTAGGCTCAAACCTTCCTTTTAATACATATACATCATCCCTCGTGTAGCCTCTAAACAGCCCATAGGGCAGGGTTTAGTGTATTTTAAAAGTTGGACACTTTTAAGTTTTGCAGGTCCTGGTAGTGAAAATCTCTTACATTTATTTTTCACTACTGCAAGGCCTGCCACTCCCATAGGATAACATTGGGTTGCCTTATTACATTTAATAAGCAATAACTTTCAATTGGGAGCAAGTTGGAATATCGAGTTTGGTATCTAAAAAATTGTAATTTAAAATCCTCTTTAATGTTAAAGTCCAATTTTTGGTCACAATTCTGAAAATGGCACTTTTAGAAAGTTACAAAATGAACAGATGATGGACAGAATGCTGAACAAATCAAACATTCACCCCCACTCACAGATCTGGGTTAAATCCATATTTGTTTTTGCTTGCCATGCCATTCCAGTTTCTACCCAGCCATATGCAAACCAGTCTTGACCCGTCTCCCCGTGGGAGCAGTCCAGGTCAAATTGCCAGGCCAGGTCCTCCCTGGACCAGAAACATTATGGGTCTGGTTATGTTGTATCACCCCTCATTAGCCAGGCTAGCTTGGATCTGGTGGTATTGTGAGCATGGGACCCATGTCTAGGCAAACCCCTCCCACTTAGAGCGACAAATGCGAAAAGAACAGTTGATGGATGTAATGCTGAACAAAAAAAAATGTACTCCCAGTCACAGATCTGGGTTAAATCCATCATCAGTACTTTTTACTTTTAGAAAGATGCCATTTTCTTGTTCTAGGCATTTGCTGCCTTCAGCCTTTATCATGGATCCCATGACTAGGTGTAACTGGCAGCTGGTCTTTGTGTACTAACCCGAGACAGTGAGTTTTGGATGGATGGGTCATCTCTGAGTAGATAGGGGCCACACTTGTACATCACAAACACTCTGCCTTAGCACACTGGCAAAGGGTTTTACACTAGTCTATTGCGTCCCCTGGCAATCTTGGGCCAGGGCAGGGAGGCAGAAAATTCCAAAAACCTCTGGGGGTGGAAACCAACAGGACCTCCTCTACTTCAAGGCTGGTGTCAAGTATAAATAATGAACCCTCAGACCCAACTCTTCAGTACTCATCTGGACCTGTGAAAGATTCTGAAAAAGGACTGCTACTTTGCTGCCTTGCTACTCTGTTGTATTGCTGACTTATTAAGAAGGATCTTGAACCCAGGACCTCCAGAATTACTCCAAGGGCTAGTTGGCTGGCCTCCTGATCAGAGCCTCAGGGACAGAAAAGGTCCCAACAACCACCATGAATCCACCACCTGGACTCTGCCTGCTGTGAGTCCTACACCTAAGTTGTACCTTCCCAGTCCGGGACCCTTGCAAATGGTCCTGAAGGTGCTGAGAGAGCTGCCTGTGGTTTCTTGGGCAGAATAGACACATTGCGATGCGTCTTTTTGCAGGATTGCATCAGAACCGCCGCTGTGCAACTCATCCCTGACGCAGGACCTCACATCACAGCCTGCAGTTCTTTGAAACCGCATTTGCACAATGCATCCCTGATACAAGATTTTGCATCACAAGCCTTTGTCCACAGCATCCTCGGTGACAAAGCAGGGCCAGGCATCAAAAGCCCCTTGTGCAACAAATCCTTAATACAGGATCTCGCAATGCTCCAAAACCAGGGTTTTAGCTACTTTCTTCAGTGGATCTAACTTGGTCCCTGCGATCAGCCTGAACTTGGGACTTTGTACCGGTCTGGCATGACCAGACAACCACAGTTGGCGCTTTGTTCTTCTGAGCACGGTTTCCACTTAATTCTTTAAAATTGCATATCTCCGGTTCTAAATTTTACTCTATTTTACTAAATTGGTGTGGGATTTTTCTTCACTTTATTACCGTTTGAAGCACTGCATAAATACCTTACACGTTTCCTTTAAGTTAGGCCTGACTGCTTTTGTGGTAGCTACCAGAGGATTAAGCACAGTTTAATTTGAGGTTTCCTTGTGACCTCACCCTGACAGGAATTGTGTGGTTGCTGCTTGAGTAGGGTTTCACACCCCTCAACCAGTCACCCAATCTCCTCCACACACCTTTTATAAAGAACTATTGAGTAATTAAGAATTCTATAACAGATCCATGTGTGCAGGTCATCAGCAGATTTTTAGTTTTTTTTATCGTGATTCGCCTGATAGTATGCAAGGCTTTCAAGAGATGCAATTACTTATTCCAGTCCTCATTTTGGAATATTCTGACATCACATGGTGAATGTAACGTATGCTTTTTAGTATATCGAATTATTGTTTGTGTCCCTGCATTTATCAGAAGTGGGACATACATGGGAAGGGCTAGTCCTATAACACAGCACACCTGAACATCTATCTGCCTGAGGCAGAAGGTGAATAGGGGTTAAAAAAAAACTTTCATCCAAGGAAAACATTTCATCTCAGCTTGATTAAGATATTGCCAGGGTGTTTGTTTCTCAGGAAACACGTAAAGCGAACAGCGCTTGGAAGGTCACTATTTAGATGCACATAAGCATCTCAACAGTAGCTGTCAGCATTCTGTCACTGAGTAACCTGTTTGTATTATGGTAATGATTTCATGTGATATCCCACGCTCTTTACACACAATACATTCACCTTTTTTTAAAACATTCCATGCAGTGCATTTTATTTGCTCATTTACATTGAGATGGGTAACAATAACCATTATATAGCGCCAAGAGGCCTACAGTCATATTCCCAATACACATTATGTTAAAAGTGCGCAATTTAAGCATGCTAAAACAGTGTTCCTAACCTGTGAACCGGGGACGTCGGCAGTCCGCAACGCCTACTGAATTGATCTGCAACTGCTTAGTAAATAAAAAATATTAAAATATTATTAAAGTCTTTATAAATGAAGACAAAATGTAAAATTGAAAATTTTAAAATTTTCTGTAAATATGAAGGAAAGAAATTTGAAACTGGAGAATGAAAAGTAAGTTGGGAACCTCACGGACGATTCGTCGGAGCTTTAAAGTGCATCAAACAGAATATAGTATTGACCATGGGTGGCCTCAATTCAATTCAGAAAAGCTTCGACAACCTTTCCAATAAAATTAAAATTTTGATTTTTTTTTATATTTGTTTGTCAATCAAATAATGTGTTTGATGATTTCTGTATTTTTAGTTATGAATGCTTTTTTTTAGTAATGCTTTTCGATTCAAATCATCGAATTTGTAGGCTCCCTGGATTACAATAATGAATCAGTGGGGATCTCTGGGTTCCAATAATGATTCAGTGGGGGTCCCCAGATTCCAGTAATGATTAAGTGGGGGTCCACAGAAAAGGAAAGGTTAAGAAACACTGTAGTACAATGTTTCGCTGTGAGTTCTAAACTGAAATATTCCTTTCAGTTTAAAAGAGATGCTTGTGATTACAATAGATAAAATCGCATCAGATACCGTGTGTTGTGTCCTGCTGCAGTGTACAGATACCCGAGTCCCCCCCCCCCCCCTTTTGCGATTTCAGCTCACGGTATTATTTAGTGTAAAGTGGTAGGTGTTTTTTATTAAGGGGAAAGCAGTGAATGGCCCCCAGTCATTCTCTGCAATGTCAGAAAGCACGGGACCTTCAGCAGTCAATTACCTATTCCCTCGCCTGCCCACGCTCAGGAAGTTGTGCTAACACTTAACCGGATTTTATTTTTTTCTGTTTTGTTTTCTTCATTTTAGATCGCCGCGCTATTGGAAATCGCGACTGTACTGGACCTCCTACTTGCTGCTGTGGTAGAGGTTACAGCAGGTTAATAATCCTCGACAAATACAATTACATGTTACCAAGAACTGAAGATTGAAGGGCGAGTGAGTGCACTGCTATTTTCATAACCAATTCACCTTGTATTTTGCTGCCATGCGAGTTTTTCTTTAATATAATACTGCACCTAGAGCATGAAGATTCGAGCATGAGTTGGCCACATATCATTTGTTTTTTTACCCCCATGTTTATAAATGGTTAAGAACGGAGGATATCTAAACGCTGACATTCATGGTGTGGCCCATTGGCGGCCGGCACAGGTAAGCCCGGTGAGGTGGGGCAGGGCGCGGCGGGGGGAAGCCGACAAACGACATTTATTATTATTTTTTTTTAATTATACCTATTCTGTCGACTTCCCCCCTCCCACCCTGCCACGCCACCGACTCACCACTCTTAGCTGTGCCAGCCGTCGCTGGTGTGGCCAGCACCTAAATGCCTCGCTCATGTCTGTGACATTAGCTCCAAGCACCATTTTGCAGTAACTACTGTGTCCATGTCAGAAGAAAAAAGTAAATAACGTTCAATATTCAAATAGATTGTCAAAGGAGACTTTTTTCATGGATTCTGCGACTTGGTAAGCTCCACTGATGACTTGTAACTCAAAATGCAGACCTCCTTTCCGAACTACTGGGTGTATTTACAAGCCCTATTGCCATTGGAGTGTCACTTTTTTTGGTGCTCCGGGGGCATAGCACCATTTTCAATATTTCCACAGTGGCGATAACACTAAGCGTGGCTTAATGCCACTTTGTAAATATGCCCCTTTCCTCCACAGTCCTCTGCTGCAAAGGGGCGTGCAATGGGTGTTGCTGTGGGCATTCCACCGCAACATCCATTGCTTTTTGACACTGTTCCAGATTTACAAGGAGGTGTAAATCTGTGGCAGTGCCAAAAACTAACGCCATGTAAGAGCAGGCGTTAGAATGGTGCACGAGAAATGCTTTTATTTCTCCTTGTTTCTGCGTTTTCTAAGTGTTCTGCATTCTGCAGCAGACATAGAAAGAGCAAAAAGCCATTAATGATTGTTTATGTTCAAGAAGGTGTCCCTTCCTGCACATATTAATCGTTAAATAATTACCTTCCTGCACATAAACAATCATTCTCATAAACAATCATAAACAATCATTCTCTGCAACGCAGGCACCCTTGCACTGTGGTGCAAGGGTGCTTGCATTGGCGCGAGGCAGCTAATTATAGCACCAGTACTAGTGAAAACACAAGGGTGTGTCGTATTGTAGTAAACACGGTGCATCCCTGCGTTTTGAAAATGTCAGAGCACTCTGCTGCCAGATTTGGCACAGCTCTACACTCCAAAACTTTCTAGTAAATGTGCCCCATCATTTGTCTCATTTAGCCTCTAAACTTTAAACTATTTATTTATATTTTCCAAAAAATGAAACACAAGTTACACATGTTATGAGTATTTGTAAAGTGGGCTATTACCCGTGAGGGAAATGTAGAGATAATACTCTTCAATCTTATATAAAAATGATAAATTGTATGTTGTACATTGTATTCCTACATCACATAAGTGGACTAAGGTATGCATTAGTGATAAAAAGAAATCTAGAGATAATGCATGACTTATACAACTGATGATCTTTTCTGTAGAACACCATTAGCAACTGACTTTTAAAAAAGGAAAGAATTCTATTGGAAAATGAGGAATAAAATAGGGGTTGCTAGTCCACAGCAAACAGCAGCGGGCATTGTAAAAAAAAAAAGTGGAATTCACTAGAATTACTGTTCAAGAAATTATTCCATATGTTCTCTAATATAATGCCTGCTCCCCTATTTTGGTCTCAGCTACACACAGCTGTACCTGTCTGTTTGCCAGACTTGTGGTTTCCAATAGACAAAGAGAAGGGCCGGACTGGCCGTAGCAGGCACCGGGCGTTTTCCCTGTGGTCTGTAAGGTAAAGGGCCGGTTGTTTTCGAGCAGTGGGGGCCAGGTTTATTACTGGGGGCTGGTTTTGCAGCAGTGCTGCAATATCGGGTCGCTGTACCAAAAGCGACAGCACTACTAAAGCGGGAGCAGTGCTTCTGACTAGCACCTCCCTCCCCCACCCCCTGGACCGGTCCAGCAGAATTACCAGGGCTGGTTTGTGTTTCAAGTCCGGCCCTGACAAAGAGTGGGCTTTGGGTCAGTCCTTACTCATGATTGGATGGCTTTGTTGTCTATCTCAGAAGTTTCCTTTTGATTCAATAGCTTGCTTCCCTAGTCTTGCGTTTGTTCAGCCCAGGAGCATTTTAGACTCAGGGTTCTGATTGATTGATTTGCATCCTTCCATAGATGATAGAGTTTTCCATGTTTCTTGCAAACAGATGATGTGGTAAGTACTGAGAGTTCACCATTGTTCTCCTTCATCTTTTGATCCAGACCTGTGATATCCAATTGGCAAATATGAAGTTAGAATATTTTGTTTACTAGTTGATCTTTGCCTTCATCAGGAGGAAGGAGTCAGCTGTGACTCTCTTTCTGTTGCTGTTAGTAGTTTTACTAGCTTTGCAGTTTGACGATTATTTGGAAATGGATTAATGAAGTTAATAACTTTATTAGAGATTCTGTTATCAGTACCTTAATGCCAGCATACAGATCAACGTTGATTTAATTCTTAGGCTTTTGTTGGTCTTTTTAAAGCATTTTATTTTAAATAAATGCAGATATTTCCTGCTGTCTACTGCTTTCAGAAACATTTTTCAATCTTATAAGATTGTGGTTTTGTTTAAAATTTTGCAGTAATAGTTTTCTGATGCCTAAGTGGTAGAAGTACTCTCCTTCGGAAACCTATTGTCTGTCAAAGAATAAATGCTTAATAGGTCTACTGAACCCCTGTGTTTCAGGTTGTTAAAACGATGTACAATCCAAAGTAAGTTGTTTCGATTTAGGATATCAAATGGCCTTTCTGAGTCATTGTTGCAATTGGGTTCCCCCTTTTTAGTACACTATGTTTTTTGCTCACTGATCGCCCAGTTTTTTTACCTTCATTGTCAATGAGTCTCACTACCTGAGTTTCACTCAATGTAATTGCATGGAAATTGAGCTGTGCGTGTTTACCACCAGTGTCTGCCTTTTAACATAAGGCAGCTACAGGTCAACTGGAGTAAGGGGCACTGAACTGGTCACACGTGAACAAGTGTGCACACGTGTGTGTGCACGTGTGCAGGCTGTGTCTAAGAAACTACGTTGTGCACTGCCTGGCAGCTGTACAGAGGTCACATGCCTGTAATAGTTAAAACTGCAAATTTGACCTACCAAAAAAATCCCTTTTGAGAAGCATAAACCTTCCTTCTAAATATCAAATAAATCATCCCTAAGTAGGCCAAATTGATACAAAAGGCAGGATGCATAATATGTAAAGGTAGGGCATGTAGAAATTAATGTTGAACATGTCCTTATAGTTAAATATCCTCAAAAACAATGGTCGCTCTAGCAAGGCTAGCTGCTTCCATAGGGAATCATTGAGCTACATTATTTTATTTATGAAATACTTAATTCAGATTGTTTACAGCTAGAAAAATATTTCAAAGACTCATTTTAAAAGCTATTGAAAATGCAATGTAATGTTAAAATCGAATTTTGTCTACTAAGCAACTGGTGCATTTAGAAAGTTACCAGTTTTGTGCCGGATGCTTGTCAGCCTCCAACTGTCAGCTGGTAGCTGGATTGCTCCCCTGTGGTGAGATGTGTATTGCTCCAAGACAGAGGACAATGTGCTTAGGTGTGGGCAGGTGCTGTTCTGTGTTCAAAATATTTTATTGAAATTTTATAATGAACATCAACAACATAGACATAGAAAAATTATCAAATTCATTCCAATAGAAAAGAAATTGGTCATATTCTTATAAACTTAAAAGGAGGGGGGGAAGGGAAACATCTAATAACAAATTATTGAGTAAGCAATAAATAGAGCTACTATGACATATTAATTAGTATAAAAATCGTGAAAAGCATTACAATACATAAACATACCCCTAAGATGCAAAATAGAGATCAACAGGACTCCAAAAAGAGTGATAGGAAATAGGATTATGATTAACCCCAGACAAAGATAATTGAGCACCTCTTCTTGTAAAGATAACCCAAGACCACCAGGCATGAACTGATAACTTAGAAACATCTTTCCAACAAAAGGTAATAGATTTTAACGCAGCAGAAATCAAAAAATCAAAAAGCCTACATTCAAAAGAACTTAGAGATTGTGATAATGTAACTGATTTGCAAATTAACATTTTATATGATAAGTCTTCATGTATATGCAACAATTTCTTAATAAAATCCCAAACTTCTGTCCAGAATTTTGCAATTAAAGGGCAATCAAAAAGCATATGTCGTAACGAACCAGGATGCAATTTACAATGCCAACAAGTGTCAGATTGAAGGAGTTTAGCCTGGAATAAACGTATTGGAGTCCATAAAGAATTAAATAAAATATAGGAATTGGTTTGATAAAGTGAGACAGGTAACCAACCAGAAATACTTCTAATCCATATAATTTCCCATGAATCATTAGACAATGTAAGTGAAAGTTCATTATTCCAGAAGGTTGCAATCATCGTTATGTTACTTCCTAACGTATTAGATAATTTTTTATATAAAATGGAAACACCATTAGCTTTCAGCGATATAGTTTGGATATACACGGATAGATCAGCTGTAACACTAGTCGGAATAGCTTGTGGAAAGGAATCTAAAATTGAATTAATTAAATATTCATATTTAATACGATCAGATTGGGTTAAACCAAACCTTGTTTGTAGATCCTCAAACGGTATAAAGGTATTGTTGGAATAAATGTCTTTAAGATAAAAAATACCCGCTTTGATCCACGAAGACCAAAATCTAATGTTCCTATTTAGTTTAATGCTATTGCTATACCATAATGATAATTCAACAGTGTTATACATGGGGTATAGAAAAATAGAATCTAAATCATTAAAAACCAATTTAGTGGATTTGAGATCGATAGATTTATGAAAAACTGAGGAGGTGTTAGACATAGTTAACAGCGTTGGTAATGGGAACGGCTTCACCATAGATTTTTCAATTAGGAGCCAAGAGGGTGGATTATGTAAAGGGAAATGACTAAACCATATGGCACTTTGTTTTAAAATAAAAGCTTTATGATACAGAAAAAAATCTGGGATACCAAATCCAGCATTACATTTAGACATTTTTAATTTTTTATAACTAATGCGAGGTGATTTGTTATTCTAAAGAAATTTGGAGAGAAGTTTATCAATATCTTTATAAAATTTTAATGGGAACTGAGAGGGAATCATGGAAAGAGTATAAAATATTTTTGGAGCAATATTCATTTTAATAGATTCCAGTCTACCCCACCATGAAAGATGCAGCAATGCCCATTTAGACGTTTTATCTTTAATATAATCTAAGACAAAATTACAGTTTAAAGTCATTGTAGATTTTATAGATGAGGAAAATAAAATACCAAGATATTTTAATTTAGTCTTTTGCCAAACAATTTCATTCATAGGTATCATATCAGGAGTACAATAAATGTTTAAAGGGAAAAATTAAGTTTTATTAGTGTTTAATTTATAGCCAGACACCATAGAATATTTTGTTATAATCTCTAATAAAGAAGGAAATGAGGATAAGGGGTCACTAATACATAAAAGTACATCATCAGCATACGCTAAAGTTTTAATAATAATCTCATTAATAATAATTCCTTTAATGTTATCACATTTTCTTATAGATGTAAGAAAAGGTTCAATGCCAATTAAAAACAGTAGCGGGGAAAGGGGACATCCTTGTCTAGTACCTCTAAAAAGGGAAAATTGATTTGAAATTTGGCCATTAATAAATAGACGAGCAGTAGGAGCACAATATAGAGCTGAAATCATACGAATAAAATTATCTCCAAAGTTAAAAGATGATAAAGCATGGAATAAAAATTGCCAATGCAATTTATCAAAGGCTTTTTCAGCATCCAAAGCCATAATTCCTGAAGGAGTAGTTAACGTAAGACCTTGTTCAATGACATGTAATAAAGTTCTTGTATTATTTGCAGAGTGTCTATTCTTCAAAAAACCAGATTGATCCGAATGTATAATAGAGTCTAGTACAGGGGATAATCGTCTGGCTAATATTTTGGCATATAATTTACAGTCTTGATTAATTAAAGAGATAGGGCGATAATTAGATACAAGGGTGGGGTCTTTATCAGGTTTGGGAAGAACGATAATTAAAGCTTCAGTAAAGGATCCTGAAGCAATTCCCGTAGAGCCAAACGTTGTGAAAAGTTGAAATAATAAGGGTAAAAGAAGGGATTGAAACTCTTTATAAAACTCCGCTGGGATACCATCAGGACCCGGAGATTTATTCTTTTTAAGAGATTTTATAGCGGTCAAAATTTCCTCCTTAGTAATTGGAGAGTCAAGCCCCATTTTATCTGATGGAGAAATTTTAGGTAAACCACATGAGGATAAAAAAGAATCAACTAAAGATTCATTATGAAAATCAGGTTTATCATATAACTTAGAGTAAAAATCCAAAAATTCATTCACAATATCTTTATGAGATAAAGCAATTTTACCATTGGATCCATGAATAGAAGTAATTTGAGTTTTATCCTTTTTGATACGTAAGTAATTCGCTAACAATCTTCCAGATCTGTTTGCATTAAAACTAAATTTAGCTTTGGCCTTAGAAATCTGAACACCAGCTCTATTACTAAGAATTGTATTAAATTCATATCGAAGCTTTTGCAACTTACTTCTATATTGAGGGTCATTAGACGAAATAAAAAGTCGTTCATATTCCGCTATTTGCTTTTCTAGCTTTTTAATATTTGCATTAAAGGTCTTATTTTCGTGAGCCATAATAGAAATAGTTACCCCTCTAATATAAGCTTTAACAGCATCCCATCTATTAACCAATGAAGTAGTACCTTCAGGGTTAAATTGAAAAAAATTATGAATGGCAGAGAGGAGCTTTGGTTTATTAAGTTCATTGAGAGCTATACCAGAATTCATTCTCCATCTAGGCTGGTTAGTAAAGGTTGGATTTAAATTTAGAATACAAGAAACCATAGCATGGTCAGAGACATCAATGTTGCCAATCTTGGGGTTACTAACACAGTTGATCAGCTGTTTCGAAACTAATATATAATCTATCCTAGAATGAGAAAAATGTGGGTTAGAAAAAAAAGTAAAACATTTTTCTGTAGGGAAGTGTAACCGCCAAATATCAACTAACTTAGTGGTTTGAAGAAATAATTTAAAAGCAAAATAAAACTTAGGGGGGTGGAATTTAGTACGAGATATTCTATCTAATAAAGGATCAGATATGACATTAAAATCACCTGCAACAATTAAAGGTACATTACCAATTTTAACCACCTCCGTTGAAAGAGTAGCCCAAAAAACAGGGTCATCTGCAGTAGGGCCATAAACATTTAATAAAAATAAGATAGAATCATGAACTTTAACCTTAACAATTAAATATCTCCCATCCGTATCTGTAATTTTGCTCAAAACTTGGCAATGTGCTTTTTTCGCACATAATATAGCTACACCATTTTTCTTGCCATTAGCAGGAGAAGAAACAATATTATCAACCCATTTTTTCTTCATATAGTTTAAAATTTTATCATCTATATGAGTTTCTTGCAAAAAACAAAAATCAGCTTTGCAACTACCTAAATAATCCAAAATGTACGTTTCACAGGATGGCGTAAACCTTTAACATTCAGTGACACTACTTTAATATTAGCCATGACAAAATAAAAAGAGAGAAGGGTTAGAAAGAAGAAGGTCAGAAAAAGACACAAATGTTAAGAAGAAAGTAGCTCCAAAACACACAAAAGGGAATGGAAGAAATAAAACATAGCAAAAAAGACAAACAAAACACATAAATATGAAGATTGGGACGCACACACG
The DNA here is from genome assembly GCF_964204655.1 of Triturus cristatus. Taxonomy (NCBI): domain Eukaryota; kingdom Metazoa; phylum Chordata; class Amphibia; order Caudata; family Salamandridae; genus Triturus; species Triturus cristatus. The sequence continues at coordinate 1,015,715,752 of NC_140581.1, forward strand.
CTCTACAAGCATGGCCAGAAACCGCTGGAGCCCAGAATATTATGAGTTATATAAATCTGTCAAAGAAGATCATACATGAAAGAATCAAGTGATAGGACCCTGAGTGTCCATAGATTGCTGTACTTGTTGATCCAGAAATTGTCGTAGATCTTCAGGACGCTGAAAGGATTTTGAAAAATTATCTTTCCAAATGCGCATAGTTGAAGGGTCAAAAAGGCCATATTGGTATCCAAGGCTTCTCAATCGTGGGCGAAGATCAGTAAATCCCTTACGTGTTGCAACAGTTTCCTTGGCAAAATCTTGATGAATAAAGATTTTGTGACCATTGACCAACAATGAAGGAATTTCTCTAGCTGCTTTTCTGATCAGAACCAAATGATGGTGACGGAGAACTTTAAATATCATTTGTCTAGGCTTGCTATGTTGAGGATTGCGACGTGAAGGAATTCTATGAGCCTTATCGATTTCAAATTTTTCTGGAAATTTGACATTTAAAAGACCAGGAAGTAAGTTCTCTAAGTATAGTCGACAGTTAGATCCCTCAACCTCTTCTGGTAAATTAAATATGCGAAGATTGTATTGTCTATTGCGATTTTCCATGTCCAGAAGTTGTGAGCACAGGGGTGATATTTTCGCCACAAGTGGAGTAAAAGCATCGACTTTAACTTTATTGTCTTGTATTTTAATTGAGTTGTCTGAGATTTTCATCGACATACTCGCCATTTCCTTTCGTACATTTTTTATTTCAGTCGCAATAGTTTCTGTATTAGCACGAAGAGCCTGAATTTCCTCCAAAATTAAAGAAAGCGAGGGTTCAGATGACTCCACCACCTTTGATTTTATTGGGGGCGGTGAAATCTGCTGTTTTCTTTTATTTTTATTATCCATTTTTGAGAAAAGATAATAAAATTTGATTAAAAATGAATAGATTATGAGTAAAAAAAGCGAAAAGAAGCAAAGCAATCCTCCAAAATACTGGTGCAGCAGCTAAACTGGACTAGGGGTGTGGCTAGGCCCAAGCCAGGCCCTTTCCTGAAGTATGCTCCGCCCCCCTGACAGACTAACCAGGCAGTCCCTCAATGCAGAGCTCGGAGCAGGAACCAGGGAGCCAGAAACACGACTTCCCACGATGAAAACGAGCTGAAACCGCTTCACAATGCTGGTAAGCCTGTAATTTGAGCAGCGACCTCCTTTAAAACAAAATTTTGACAGACATTCGGCGTTTTATTTAAAAAAACGGGCGAAAACGCGGAGGAGCTCACCGGGTGGCGGCCATCTTGATTCGCGCGCTCGCGCGTCTCCGGGCAGGTGCTGTTCTTCCCTTGCCATGATGACCTAGGGGCTGAGCTCCAGGCCAAGTTAAACTCCAAAGAAGATTCCCCTATATCTATCAGATGTATCTGACACCAGGCCTGCCCTCTTCCTTTGTGCCTCTAGCCTACATGGCTCCAAACCCAGTGAGGGAAGCTGCCAAAGAAGTGGTATAGAGTGACCACAATGGAGGGTTTTTGCCCATCATCATAGCCACAGCTCTATGTGGGCACAGGTAGGAGCTCAGGACCAGGGGAAGAAGGATTCCTTAATTTGAGTTTGTCATATGATGCCTTGCAGGAGGGTTGGGATGGGTTGGAGGGATAATGTGGCATCCTAAAAATGAGCATGGGTACCTGGCATCTACACCTTTCCATTCACACTTCTATACTCTTGCACAAGGATAGGCAGAGAGCAAAACCCTGGATGGTAACAACATCAGAATCATGGACAGCTAGAAGTACAAGCCACCTGATGCCCCTGATGGACAAAGAAATCTGCCTGCAGCTGACAAGACTAGATGGGTCTCTCCAGGGCCAATAGCTTTGCCCCCCTTATGCCCTCTGGGGTCCATTTGGGGGCTGACTTGGAATCCTCTGCCCACCATAGGCCCTGAATGATGGCTAGGAGGTCATGGGATCTGTGGAGGGAATAGCAGAGGAGAAGGCTGGTGCAAGGAGCCATTGAAATAAGCTCCCTGCAAGGTGTTCCTTTTAGAAGCTGGGAAGCCTGTTGGAAATGCTCCAGGTGACTAGAGAGCGCCAGCAGGAGCACAACAAGCCAAACATCACTATAATCAGCCTAACGGGCTCTGAGTTATGGCACTTTAAAGGTTTTGACCATTGACCTTCAGAATGAAATGGAGCACATGGAGCTCTGCCGTGATTCCAGAAATTAAACCTGGGATGAGCAGTCCCCAGGTATATTAATATTATATTAATATTAATATTAATATTAATTTAATATTTTATGCCCAGGGAGGTGCATGCATGGTGCCCCTCCCCAGACTCATTCTTGGCCCAGGGACCATATCCCCTGGACCGACTCTGCAACAGTGCCTGCAACAGCGGGTCCTGAGATCCCGACCCGGGGCCCAGAATAAAGGACCAAATAGGCGCAGCTACACCAGTCTGCTCCTGCCTTCATCGCAGGCAGCAACAAGTATGTAAGCTTCTTGGGACCTGTGAGCTGGTGGCACCTGGCTCCCATTTAAAAAACAAAAACTAAATAAAACAAAAAGGCCTTGTTTGAATATTCTTTCTGCCTTGTGGTGGGCCAGGATGGGCGGAGGCGCCACCAATGTACTTTGCATGTGTTTTAGGGGTTGTTTTGGGTGCAGCAGCTCCTCTAGGAAGCAGTCAAAAAAAGCATCATAATTGTCCTGGGTCATTGAATTCATGGCCCCAGGAGACTTTTTCATCATTTTCGAAGTACTCCAGAATAAAAGCTTTTGCTCTTCAAGAGGTTGGTCCTATGAATGCATATTAAGCAGTCTAAGTGTGCACAAGAAAGACGCAGACACATTATTTGCTTTGTAGTGCTTTATTCAAAGTATTTTATTAACAGTGATTTTTGATTAATTATTGCAATGCTTTTATAAACACTTATGATTGCATTTAAACATAGCTACTGCTTCCATTAATGTGATGGTGACTTTTAATTTGCGGTTAATGTCCTTATAATGTGGTGATCTCTTGACAAAGTCCATAGGCTTAACTTATGTTTTAATGTTGTGACCCCTCATATTTTAATATTGTGATCCCTTGGCAAAGTCAATAGGCTTGCCTTATATATTCATGTGGTGATCTCTTTACAAATCCAATGGCCCTGTTTTCTTTAAAATTAAACCTCTCTATATTTTGATGTTCTATTTGGTTGAGGTGGGTGTTATTGTGATTTTGGGGATTATGACCACTGGGGTTGAACTGTGATTTTAGAATGTCACCAAAGGTATTTTCATCTGCCTGATGTATATAATTGTAAATAAATGCTTAGTATTTAGTAATGTGTTCCATAAATGTACTTTTCCTTTTTCAAAGTGAAAGCACTGACTGGACAAACATTCATGGAGTGCAGATATTACTTGCCAGCGGATGGAGATTACTAGTCCATACCACCTCCTCTGAGTAGGCCCTGAAATGCCCTTCTTCTTTACCTTGAGACAGTCAATTTCTACTTGGTTCCCAGTAAGGTGACAATTGTAGGCCTATTACATGTACAGGACTCACATCATCAACAACTAGTAACCCAATGTCTTACAAACATAAATTGGGAAAAAATCGATTTGTAGAGGAGTTGTTGACCCAACATATTCTGCATTACCTGGTGTCATATTAAGGCTGTAATTGGGTTTAGTTGATCACATGAGTTGCAGGAGCACCTTGGTATCAGAGATTTAGGGCCTGATTTAGAATTTGGTGGACAGGGTTACTTCATCTCAATTGAGATGGACATACCATCCCATCCAATACCTCATTGCAATTCTGTTATAACCAATGGCACGTGTAATATGGCGGCCGGGATATCAATCTCCTTGTTTGTGATTAAGTAATCCATAAGCCAAACTCGAAATAAGGCCCTGAGTCCTACTGTCACCCAGATTGTCCAAGTCCTATATTAATTGTGAAGCTTAAGTGTTGGACCTGGCACTCTCTGCAGGGATACCCTCAAACCTTTTGCCTTTACCTTCCACTTTTTGCTGAATTAGTTTTTGTTGCTTTAGGATTCTGTACACTTTACAGTGTTAAAGCGCCAATGCTCTTTCTGTAAAACATGGTGACATTGGCATATTTCATGTTCTTATTAGTCCCTAGTAAAGTGACACTACACATGCCCAGGGCCTGTAATTTAAATGCTACGAGTGGTCGTGCAGCACTGATTGTGCCACCCACTTAAGTAGCACTTTACCTGATTATAGCCTCAGGGACATAAAAGGCTCTCAATATTCCTGGATCCAGCTGCAGCGAGTTCTTGGCCCCCAAGTGGTGCCCCTCAGGTCCTGGACAACGGGCTCCTAATCATGCCTTTAGCCTCTTTGCAACTGCAAATGGCCCATTTGCATTTGAACCGCTCCACTCTCACCAAAGTGCAGCACAAGCTGCCACCAGCTCATCTCTTTGCACAGCAAGCATCGATCGCCCTCGGAGGACCACCACCACCAAGCTCGAGCTCGCCCATCTGTAACACCTAGCCTGCTCTTCAAGCCATGCCGACCACAGCCCACAACACCCTCCTTGCTCCCTGTAGCCCTCTCCAAAATGAATAGGACTCTTGGCACAAAACTTGAGAAGGTAAACCTTCAGCGGGACTAATCTGGGATTGTTTCTGACCTGCGCTCCATTGCGGTAATCCTAAACCTTTGACTCGAACCCGGTCCATCGCAACCAGATAGTTGTGGTCGGTGCTTTCTGCTTTTAGTCACTATTTTTCTGTTTAGTATTTAAAAATTCATAACTCCGGTTCTACTGATTGGAATTTTGTCATTTTGGTCTTGTTGTATTTATTGAACTTGACTCTATTTTTCTAACGTGGATTGGTATCTTTTTGTGTGGTGTTTGCACTGCTTTACTGTTTGAAGAGTTGCACAAATACTTTTCACATTGCTTCTAAGTTAAGCCTGACTGCTCTGTGCCAAGCTACCAGGGGGTTGAGCAAAGGTTCATTTTGGGTTTGCTCGTGCCTTACCCTGACACAGATTGTGGTTGCTGCTTGACCAGGGCTCACATCCCAGTCAATGCACAACCCAATTTCTAACACTAAGGTAATACCTTTTCCTATGCCAAAGTTGTTGAGTGGAATGTTTTCTTGTAAATTCACTAATGTCCTTCATTGATAGGTCTGGCTATGAGTGTTTTAGACACAATATCTAATACGCTGTCTGATAATTTCATAAGAATATTTTGGTCATGACCTGGAAGCTCTTGCACATCATGTCTGGATGTGTTTATACTCATAAATCTGTGAGGAGGTATGTTACAATTTACTTGTTTGATAGTCCTAGTCTTTTTTGTTGCACTGATGTTAAGCCATCATTTGTTGGATTGTCTTGAGATGGTAGTAAACTAGATGAGGTTGACACCAAAAGGTCTAAACTGGCCGGGTACTTCAGATATGTTTAGATGATTGGGATTTGGTACCCGCGGTCAAAATTTCTTGTGAGTCAGACTCTGAAGACGGTTCAGTGCTTACCATATCCAGAGAAGCGGTTGTTTTTTTAATCTGGGGATTCCTTTCAAATATTTTTGGGATCGGGTTTTAATATTGGAAATTGAGTAGTTCTTCTGCTCCCTGTTACACAAAGGCTGATCAGCTTCTTCTGCTTGATTTAACAGATTTTCATTCAATCTGCTCAATTCTTTAAACATCTTTTGCTAATATATGGTTGAAATGAATGCAACCTTCTTGCAGGTATTGCACTTGGATTCTGTGCATTTAATTCCCACTTCATATTCTGAACATAAGTTTTATTGCTTACCTTTTGTAAAATTGTTGTGATTGATGGACTATTCCTGGAAATTGTCAATAAACAATAGTTATGTGTAGTAGAGATATTCTCCACAGCAGAAATTGTTTAGATTGGTTTCATTGTGGCACTTACGAGTCAGTTGGATGGTTCCCCAGTGATTATGGTATGCTAAGTTCAACAAGGGAACCTTTCACTCTTACTAATAAAGTGCTAAGACCATTATTTAGTCCCTTAAGTTTAGATGGTAGCAATTGTAGTAAGTCAACAATGTCATGGATTCAGAGGTTTTATTATAGTTTTGAATTTATTGTGTTTGGCAGGTTGCCTTGTATAAAACATCCCCTGTGATTGTCCTTTAAAGACTTCCTGTTTGTTGAAATTCCTTTTAAACTTTGGTCTGGTTATCCATAGATATTGATTGATCAATCAACGTATCCAATATGTTTATTAGAGTATTGCCTGCATATGGCATTCATTGCTGCAAGGACTAGATAGATTGGTGTGACATTTTTATCAGAGTCCAGGTCACATGGAATAGCCGTTTCTGTATTGTGCAGCATCAGAAGGTATGTACAAACAACATTATGTAGTAGTGTCAGTTGTTGTTCTTCCAGTTGAGGAATTGACTGAGCCAATGTATGTGACTATAATACATGTTGAGAGTGAGTTTGGGTTGCTGTGTCCAGTTCATTAGATAAGTGGAGATCATCAAATGAATTGCCTATATTTGTGTGGATGTTAATAACAGTAGAGGAATTTAAGTTATGTTGTGAAAGTGAATCGTCTGTAGATGAATTCATTATCTGAGTCTGGATCTCATTGGCAGATTTATTTGCGCTGTCAGAGGTACTGAATTATTTTGCAGAATGTCTACCTCATTTGTGGCACTAGAAAGCAAAATGCCTGTGGCTGTTGGTAGACATGACGGTGGGCGCTCTAATGCAAAGCATGGCGTAGTTGTTTTTCACTTGACTTTCAACTCTCCTTGCTTAGGCATTGTTATATGGCCAGAAGATCCACTCATCCCATTACTCGTGATACTTGATGGATGTTCATGTGAGTTGGATTTAGTGCTCTGGTCTTCATAATTATTAAATTTTATTAAAAAATATGTATTAAATAGACAAAATTCAGAGGAAGAATTTTGGGCCTTGAGCTGAGAGCATCAGCTTGTGATTACATGATCTGCAGCTGATGGAAATCACTTAGTTATTATTTTCTTCTTAGTCATATGGAGCAAGAGTGTGCAAGGACATGGTTAAGATGTTTTAGTAACAGCATCAAGTGACAATGAAGTATTGAGTGGCAGGCAAACAGCAAGTTTGGTTAGGAAAAGAAAATTTGCTGGCTTTCCTCCTTCCATTGACCACACAACAGCCGACACCACCTACAGATTTAGAGGTTGTCAAGGTCCATGGGTTATCTTGGTAGTCTGTAGGGTTTAGAGATCCATGTCAACCCCAAGATGGAGCACCGCCAGATAGGGGGAGAAATAAGAGTCAAATGAGATAAGTTAGGCTTTGCAATTATCTCAAGTAACTATAACCTATGCCCTTAAGTAACTGTAATTCACACACTCGCCATGCACTGGTTCTACCCTTGCATTTTACATCACTCATGCCATGATCAATGACTGGATTGATAGCATCCCTAATAATACCTGGAATGGCATCATTTATGTCAACACTGTGCGTAGCGGGGGCACAAGTTATAGTTACTTTAGGGCATGAATTAGAAATTCCTTGGGATAACTATAACTGGTGAATTTCAGTGGTACATTTTCACCTATATATATTTCTAGGACTCTGAACTGAGTTCTGAGCCCGAATATGGCTGCCGTCACATCCTTGTTGATGTGGGGGCAGCAAATCAGATCTCACAATGAGATCTTCTGGCCCCGTGGATCATCCATGGCGTGATATATACAAAACAATTTCGCATTAACTGCTCAAAAACTACTGAACAGATTTATACCAAATCACACAAAGCAATCCTTTTGGACCATGATCTGCCTTGCTGCCAAACTTGGTGTAAATCTGTTCAGCTGTTTGGTCTGTAGCTGTGTCTAAAATCACTATAGAAAAATTATTGGTGAAAATGTGTTTTGGGACCCCCCTCTTTTTTTTGCCCCCCTCTTGACGGATGTCCCTAATACTTCCCAGTTAAGTATGCGTCAAATAGTGCCAAAGTCACTAGGAAAACAAAAAATGCTTTTATATATTCACTGAAAAATACAAAGTTCAAGTGGACGTAATAGGTAGGTGAAGATGTCAGTTAAAACTTGCATGTTTAAATGTGCAAAACCACTGAAATTCACCAGTTTTAGTTATCTCAAGTAAATAGAATTTTGCCCTAACCTAACTATAACTCGCACCCTCACCATGCACTGCTAATTAACCCTCATATTACATCACTCATGACATCTTCTATGACAATATTGATATCACTGCAACAATTGCAATGAAATTTAAATTAAAATTTATTTTACAATGCGTAGTAAATAAAAACCATTACACATACCATCAATTTGTCATTTAAGATCTAACACACTTATTAAAAGAAGAAATCAAGCAATAAAAGCAAAAAAGAACTTTTTGCAATCATTGCAAGTATAACTACACAAAGCAATACAAATGTATATGTATTAAAGTGACAGTGCATAACTATGTTGTTTCTTGGCCAGGTTGGTAACCTGCAAAAGTTTCTTGACATGGGGACAAGCTTCCAGTGTGGTTGGTATTGAGGAGAATAGAGTCGTTTCCATGGTAAATGTTAAGAAAAAATTAATCATTAAAAACAACATCACTTTTTACAATCATTACAGGCAAAACTATGCAAAGCAATGCAAACAAACATATATTAAGGTGATGGTGCATAACTATGCTGTAATTCGACCAGGTTGGCAACCTGTAATAGTCTCTTGACATTGGGACAAGCTTCCAGTGTGGATGGTATCAAGGAAAATAGAGCAGTTGCAATGAAATTATTGATGTGATAATTGTGCATGGCGGGAGCATGAGTAATACTTACCTTAGGGAACAAGTTATAGTTACTTGAAATAACTATAACTGGTGAATTTCATTGCTCTGTGCATTTATAAGGGCATGTTTCAACTGATATCTCCATCCAGTTATAATGTCATTATGTATATATATATATACACACACACATCTACATATAAATAGAACGATTTGTTTCCAATAGCACAATGAGTCGAGCCTTTGAGACAGAAGAATGTCTCTTCGAAATGGTTCAGGCAATTTCGAACGAGGAATAGGGGTTATGCTGTGAAAGCGTTCTGTTCATGGGGCTGCATCTTTACCAATAAATTGTTAAACGTCAATGATTCGAGTGCGTTCCTGCCCTAGGGGCACTGGGAGCTTGGTATTTAACGTTTCCGCCCTTGCCGCAAATGAATGCACCAGCCCGGACGAGGGCGCCACATGGTGAAGGATTGACCATACCAGTTCGTGTGGCATTGAAAAACTGGATTAATGATGCACCCATGGACGGAGGTCCATCTGAGGACTATAATTGACGCAGCAGCACATAACGGAGTGCTCCCATACAGGGTTTGAATTGATGCACACTACAAGGACCATAATTCAACACCCATCCAGAGGCGTGGTATCTGTTTAAAAGAAGGGTGTGTCTCCAATAGCACAATGAGTCGAGCCTTTGAGAAAGAAGAATGTCTCTTTGAAACGCATCAGGCCATTTCGACCGAAGAATCGGAGTTCTGCTGTGAAAGCGTTCTGTTCATGGAACTGCATCTTTACCAATAAATTGTTAAACGTCAATGATTCGAGTGCGTTCCTGCCCTAGGGGCACTGGGAGCTTGATATATATATATATATATATGTGTGTGTGTGCAAAAACTCTCACCAAACTTGCGGTAAAGAAGACGAGCCACTCCACTTGAGGATGTAAATAAAGCTGATTTATTGGGCACAAGCAAGACGTGTTTCGACCTCTCACAGGGTCTTAGTCAGTGCGATAAGGGGCTCCTGAGTCTTGCATATCGTACAGATAGTCATTGGCCTTACACTGAATTGGGGCCTCATAAAGCGCTGGGGTGCTGCCCCCTCGCGTTGCAGGGGCTGTTGAAGGCTGCGTTACGCCCCTGCCTTGCATCTTTGAGTACAAGTTCCAGAGCAAGGGAAGATGTGGGTATCTCATCAGTCAGGCTATTTCATAGTGATTTTGAGGATCCCGGTGCCTTGCCTTTCTAGTCATTGAAGCAGGCATGTCGGTATTGCCAGGTGGCTTTTTATCTGGCAAAGTCGCAAAACATGCTATGAAAGTCCACTGCAGTGTAGTTGGGTATAGATGCAAATAGGGCAGGCTTTAGGGCAGTGTGACTGGTGCGCTGACCTGGGAAGGAGGGAGCTGACCTCAGATGGTCACTATATTTTGCAATAACCTACGATTTAAAAAGACCTACAGCAAAATTCCTTGTATGTCCAGTTTTCAGGCAGCAATAAAAATGTCATGATAGCTCTTGTGATTAATGTTCCTACTAGAGAGCCAGAGATTATAGTTTTGTCTAGTGGCAGTTTTGACTCACCCTAAAGCGGCACAGAGGGTTGATGTGCTTGCTGCAAAGAATGTGTACCATGCAGATTACAAAACTGTGTTTTATGTGGATAGCTGAGTGGGTTGCTGCTTTTGTCAAAGACTTTTTTTTATTACCGCACTTCTTAAGATACAACCCGAATGTAGAACAGTGACTGTTATGAACTGTCATCAAAGAGATGGAAGTTATGTTTTTCCCTCAGTCTTTCATTTTCTATTCCTAATGTTGCTGAAAAAGGTTTGTTTGGGCAGATATGCATTCTTATTAGTAAAACCAGCCTTTACTCGTGCTTTAAAAAAAAAAGAAATGAAAGTGAGAGAAGCGCTATGGAGAGGTGATGGTAGTGAGGGAATCCAAGGAGGAAGTGGGGGGCCAAAGATGAATTTCGCACCGGGCGCCAACAGCGCTAAAGCAAGCCCTGGATGAGAGTCTGGTTGCACTGGTATGGTGCACGAGACTAGATAGATTGTCCCATTCCTAAATTTGTTGTGATCTGCTTTCATGGAGAGCTCTTGGATAAATGCTAATACACCAAGGGGCAATCTGTTTTTATGCAGCTTTATTAGATGCCAGTGTAAAGCAACCATGTTAGATCAAGCTTGTCTTTGTGCCCCAGCATTTTTTCAGCTGCTTCCAGCTACTGAGCAATTATAGGAATTGGGTGGGAATCTCGCTTTGTGTTTGAGAAGTCAGGTGTGCGCAGAAAACATGCGCATGGCATCATTTTTGGGAGCATTAATTTAGCAAATGCACGAGGGGGGCAATGGGTGCATTTGCACATCTGCAAATGTTCAGTTGTTTCTACACAGTGCAAAACTGGAGTTTAGGCTGTTTCCACTTGCTCACAATGTTGACAGTAAGGTGAGTGACGTTTTGGGTGATGAAATGATGTGCCCAAAATCCCAGTTTGGTTCAGTGGGGAAGCTCGGGTTAAAAGTCGGTTACTAGGTCCCATGGGCGAGAGTTTAGCCACAGGATCACGTGTCCACTCGATGCAAATCATATTTTGAAAAAACAATACAGCACAGCTGTGTTTCTTTTCTTACACAAAGGCAGTGTGCATCACTGTAAAAAATGAAGGCAATTCATGTGCAGTGCCGCAGACGAAATGCCATCTCTGGGGAAGAGGGAAGATGCTAGCTGCCAGCACAGAACGCTGAGAGATGATTAGGGTTTGCAGTTGCCTAATCTACGCTTAATTAATTTCTTGTTGTTCCCCGCATGGCATTTTGAATACGTTTTCCTCACCGAGAGGTAAATAGTCCGTGCCTCTCGGCTTTCAGCAGCGGTTATGCATTTTGTTTTTTTTGTTATCTTTCTGAAACAAGAGAAGCTTGCATTCCTCCCGTCTTTCTAGGACTTGCAGCCCTCCCTCGCGCCCTATTTCTCCACCCCCCTGCTCGCTGCTGCCTTTCTCGCTCTCTCTCTCTCTCGTACACACTCTCTCTGGCTGGCACGGCGTGTGCATGGGAACGCTACCTATCCCAGTTTGCAGAGTGCATTTCTGTACTTTTAATGTCTCTTTTTGATCTCCGGCAGGACGCTGGACCAGGCCACTCCGGAAGAAGCCCCCCTCAAGAGGATAGCTCCCTGATTGGAGGATTGGCAGCTAACTGGCTTGACACAGCCGATAAACACTTCTGGGCGACTTTTCTGGGTGCCTCCCTGCCTTGACAATGCTTCACATCTTCGGAAAGGTCGTTGCTGAGACTGGGATATGTTTTGGGAATCTCTGCTAGCTTTCTCCTTATGGAACTTTGCTTGGAATTTTCTTCAAATGGACAAATTACCGGGAAGGTGTTCTCCAAAAGAAGGAAATACAAAAATCCGATTTCCTGATGGTCTGTCCATAACCGTTGATTGGTGTTGGGTGCTGGGGAAGCTATGAGGCCGGATGACATCAACCCCAGGACGGGGCTGGTGGTGGCTGTGGTCAGTGTGTTCCTGGTGTTCGGCTTTATGTTCACCGTCTCTGGTATAAAGGGCGAGTTCCTAGGGGACATCCCCCTCCTGGCCATCGGGCCGGCCATCTGTTTACCAGGAGTGGCTGCCATCATCTTGGCGAAGAGGACCGATGGCTGTACCAAGTGGCCCGATAACACATGCGCATGCCTCAAGAAACTTAAAATGGACAAAGAGGTTGTTGAGCTGCTGAAGACGCCCTGCTCTGACCTGGAGTCTGGCAAGGGCAGCTCAGATGAACTGGCCAAGAAAAGTGGCCCAGAGGAGCCCTTCCTGCCTAAGAGAGTTGGCACCAGCCCGAAGGGTCAGGCAAGTGCTCCAGAGCAGGAGGATGAAGTGCTGCAGTACCTGGAAGAGTGCTACTGCCCGGGCACCCCACCACCAGCAGAAGGCGATGCCGCCACGGCCTACTGCGTCTTCCAGAAGATCAACTCCACCTCCAGCCGAATCCTCTACACCGCTGCCGACGACAAGATGGTGTTCAGAGCCCACCCCATCGCAGAGTCCCCTGAGACTCCTGGGGAGAGTGTACCTGAGGACAAGTATTCCTGCTACATCAACCCTCAGGAGGTCACCTGGGACCGCGAGACAATTGTGTGAACACATGTGTACTCTATGACTGCTGGCCATCACATGGGAGTGCTCATGAGGTATTTATTATGGCAGGAAGAAGAAAACCTTTATTTGGCCATTGACTTGCGTTGGAGTGGGCTATATTTTTGTAGGCGGATGTCAATGGAGATATATCAACACGAGTTGGCATGCATGTCTCTCACACACCCACATGAAGAAGTGTGTGTGTGTCGACACTACACAAACCATGGCGCATTCTTGCATCGAGAAGGATAGACTGAATGTATTCATGAAGTTGTTTACTTTTTATAGCGCTCACCTCCTGAAAGTGCATAAAGCCACTTTGCGGCAGGATATAACTTTTGAGTCATTGTGATGCGTGCTGACTTACATTATGCAGGAATATCAGAAAGCTGGGTTTTCTTTTGCCCACAAAGCCTTTTCAGGACTTTGTTTTTGCAAGTACTGAACATGCCAGGTGATTCCATTGAAAGTGCCGTTTTGCATTTATTTTTCTATTTGAAGAAAACAGGTAGGTCAGAAGGGTGCAGAAAGGACATGCTTGCTCTCAGGGCAGAGAGCACACATTCATGTTTTTTTATGTTATGAAATCTGTGCTGCATTTGAAATATATTTCTGTTTGTGTGGATTTATACAATTCCTAGATGCTGCTTGGTGGCGCTTTCTGACTGTGGATGAAAACAGAGACAATTTTCAGTGATTTATGTAAAAATAAATCTGGACGAAGATGCCGATATTGTACAAGGGAACTGTTTACACTGCATGACGTCTACTTATGCTGATTGGAAAAAAAAAATGAATCTGATATATGGTTATTGTTCATATTGTACCTCTCGTGCCTGAAACTCTTTTCCTTTTAATCAGCATGTCTAGGAGTCTGATATACTAAGAGACCCAACCGGTTTTTAAAGCACATTCCCAAAATTGACCTTTTTCACCTTTAGGTAGACCAAGCCGGAACACCCCTAGTAGGTATGGCGTGTGTTTCTAGCCCTACTGCATTCCTATGGCGTACTTAGGGGCATATTTACAAGCTGTCGATAAAAAATTATCGCCGCTTTTGTGGCCTTTTTTGGTCGAAAAGTGGCGATAATTTTATCGCCTAATTAGCAAGGCCACGCTAACGCGTGAAACCTTCCTTTAGCGTGGGGATTCCTAAAGACCAGCATTGCATCTCTAATGAGATGCAAAGTGGGCGTTCCTGACCTAACATGACAGGAGAAATGTAGCTAAGCGACATTTCTCCTATCATCAAGCCCCACGCTATGAAGCATAGAGGCAGAAAAAGTAGCGATAACCCCTGTTATCGCTACTTTCCATATGCCTGCTTCAGGACTGACTTAGCCATGATATCCTATGGAGGGTGGATATCATGGCTAAGTTTGTGAGTCCCTATCAGCAAGCTAACGCCACACTACGTGAGATTATCGCTGGGTTTCCAGCGATAATCTCACGTTAGGCAGTTAGCGCTAGGATTTTTATCGCTGAGGGGATAAGCGTTCGTTAATAGCACGCTATCTCAGCGAAAAAAATCCACGTTACCCGGCGATAATTATCCTCACGCTAAGAGCACTGAGCGATAATTATCGCCGGGTGTTGCTGATATGCCCATTAATATTTTAAGCTTTCGAGGCACCACCCTAACAACAAACCCATCTCACTGCAATTCTGATTCTGACCTTGCAGGGCTCTGGTGTGCTGGTGTCAATCTGCCAACAGTTAAGTTGTTTATTGGGTGAACTCTGTCAGTCAGTTTATAGAGATGGGATAAACTTGCCCCTCAGAAGCAGGAGCCTTGTGTGCACAATGAGGGGGCGGGTGGGGAGTGCACTAGTGAATGTGGACGTTGATTGAGGCTCACCTCTCTTCCAAAATCCACTCTTCAGTTTAGATCCTGAATACCGACTATAGAATATTGTGGGTCACTAATACAATGGCGTAGGTAGACCTTTGGCTGCCCGTGGTGGTCCCTGTGTTTGTCGCCCTGCCGCGGCCATAGGTAAGAGGGGGGAGGCCGCCGCCCCCCAAAACCTGTGCCGCCCTGGGCGGACCCCGACCCCCCAGCTACGCCACTGCACTAATATCGTGCAGTGAATATCGAAGGACAACATATCGAAAGGTAACACTGTATAGATTTCCTATACCTAACTCCACATCTATGTGAATTGTAAATATATGTTTTCCAGGTATGTAAATATAGTAAATCTATACGTCTCTCTATGCACAAAACTTTCCATATTTTGCCACTCGATAATTTGTCTGCCATATTAGTGGGCAAGATATACTGGTACTCCCTATTCAAGAGTACAATCCCACGCTTTGTTCAAGAAAATCACCTCATATCCTCCCCTGTGACCCTCCCCTCCTGAGTGAACCGGGGAACCACGGGCAATTCTTGTAGTGGTCGTAAGTTTACTTTACTCTTGTGTTTCCTAAATAAGCATGTTTCCATTGAGGAAAATAAAGCACATTTTTACCATCAGTACATTATCCAGTGCGATGCTCTAGTTCTGCCTGAGTTGTCCTTTTGTGGTCACTGTTTTTATATTGATAAACTGAAGTGAGAAGGTTGTCGTGGTTCCTCAAAGGTGGTCACTTGTGTGTTTTGCTGTTGAAGCGTTTCATAACCTGAAGGGGCCATTACCTCACTCCGAGCGCTCCATCACTGATCGTTGTTAGCTATGCAGTTATTTTCGACTGACTGACCATGTTGCTGTTGAGTTGGAGTTGGCAGTCACTGCTGCATTGAAGCGCCTCCTGAGATTTCCTGTCAAGCACTGTTGATCAGCACCACCCCTATCCGAATGGGAGCGTCCTATGCCATGAATTGTACCGTTCCATTATGTGAAGCCAGTGGGGGCGCTGTGACTTCTCAGCACAACATGAAGCATTCCCGGGCAAATTGTAAAAAGCCAAAATAAAAGGTTGTGCATATGTTTTTTGGCCTGTGAGTATTTTTTTTTAGATTTGATTTCCATGGATACGCCAGCCCACCTCTTGTTCACCAGCGACTTGCAAATGGTACCTGTCGTGCTCGTGACAAATGGCCCTCTGTGTAGCTGAATGTCCATATGTAATGTTATTGCTAGAGTATTGTGTGCAAAAATGAAAAGGTGGGAGGAGTGTAAGAAGGTTATTTTTACTTCCGCTTGGCTTGGGCGAGTTCCAGCTAAGAAGCCCTGCTTAAGAGGTCCAATAATTCAATCAGACAGTTCAGTGGCCGCACATTGACATTATTGCAAAGGAGGCGCGAGCCTGCACCTGAAGGGGAATGAGTCCCTCCCCTCCACACTCACTGCCCTTCTATTGAAATCTCCGAACATTTTAGCAGAACATTCGACAAAGTTCTAAAGGAACAGTGAGTGACATTTATGGGGAGCAAGAATTATAAGCAAGAAGCTGCCTTTGTGACAGAGGGCCATATGTATCAAGCCTTTTTCCCATTGAATGGGAAAAAGGCCATCGCAAAATAGAGAATCGCAAAATTTGCGATTCTCTATTTTGCAAATGCAATTAAGGAATTGCAAATTGCGATTCCTTAAATGCAATTCTGGAAGCACCAGAAATTTGCTATTTGGCCTTAAGGAATTGCAGATTACCACCAACTTCAAGTTGGTGGTAATTTACGATTTTCTTTAAAAAAAATACTTTTTTGATTTTTTTAAAGTGCCATATGTCGCACATACATGCCCTTAGGGCATGTATGTGCGCAAAATGTGCACACATGCATATATCAGGGGTGCAACAGGGTGTCCTTTTGGCACCCTTGCAACCTTGAAATTGCATTCTCAATTTGCGATTCTCTAATTGGTAATCACAAATTGAAAATGTCTTCCCATTCATTCCTATGAGCCTCCTAGCCCATAGGAGTGAATGGGAAGGTATTCCTTATAGCAAATCCTACATACATTGCATTTTGTGATTCTCTAATTGCGATTCGCTAAAAATCGCAATTTGAGAATCGCAAAACTCTTTTTTGATACAAATGGCCCAGAATCTGTTACTAAAAGCTCAAATTGAACTGAAACCCTAAAACGTATAGTCCGTCCTTTCCTTCTCACTGATGACGTGCTTTATTACTCTTTGGTAATAATCTGGCTTTTACAGGACCCTCCATTTGCATGTCTCTGTTTTAATATGTCAGTGCTTCATTTCAACAAGTTGGCTATATTATAACAGGTCATTTTTAGCACTGCGAACCGTGGTTTATGTCATGTAAAAAAACATTATGTATACATAGACTAAAGTACCCCCTGGTTTATATTGCAGTGACCTTGCATGTCACCAAGGAGTTCTGCGACCGTTATAAAGTTATGGAACTCCGAGTTGACTCGCAATATCTTTTTAATGTACCATGTAGGGTATTTTATTCCTTACGTTCAGGACTACTGGAATTATGCTATTCTGTAAAATGACGTTTTCCATATAATCATAGATCTACCACATAATCCATAGTCTTCAGCATAATTCTCAAATTTCACCCAAAAATGTTTCTAATTAGGTCAACCGGAACAGACTTTACTAAAACGCTACCACATGTAGTGAGCAGCCTTTTGTCGTGTAGAGCAGGGCCTGCGCTAGGCATGGGCAGTGTAGGCAGCCGCCCAGGGCCCCCGACTCAGCCTAGCAGCATGGGGCCGGCACAATAGCAACACCCCTCCGGTCCTCATTTACCCCTGCTGATCCAATTGAAAGAAAGGTGTCTCTTTACAAATGGGCCCATGGGGGGAGGGCCCTCTCAGGGATGGTGTGGAAAAACCTAGGGGAGGCGGACACTTCCTCTTGTCCAAGTTGCAAAGTAACACACTTTGTTGGTTTGTCTTGCAAATCAGCCTCCTGTCCGGCTGCCCATTCAGAGACATTGCGAGACGCCCATTGTCAGCACTTTAGCGCCCCACAGGTTTAACTCTCAGCCCACAAGCAATTCTCACCCCTTCAGCCCGATATGAGCTGTAAAAGAGGTGCTTGTAGGTGGATCAGAGGAGGAGCTGCGGCCCAGGAAGAGTCTCCACAAAGAAGCTCCCTGGAGCCCGGAAGGTGTCACCTATGTAAATTAGGTGGGCCTCGCACCTTCCCTTTCTCGTGGGACCCCGAAAATCCTAGAACCGGCCCTGGTGTAGAGGAAGGGCTTCTTCCAAATTCTGACTGCTGTATTTAGGTGTTAAATTGATATTAATAAGGTGAGACCTTTGCTCTTACAAAGATAACATATAACTGACAAAATAGGGAAGTAATGCTGCTTAAAAAAGTCCTGCATTAGGCCACATAATTTGTGTTCAGTTCCACATAATTTAGTCAACCCTGCTCCATAACTTGGTCCTCCCTGACGCATATTTCCAGCGGCCCTGCTTATAATACATGGTTGCACCATTACTCTTTCCACAAACCAATTAAATCCTTCGTGTTTAGCTCTTTCATATGAAAGACATACAATGGTTGCTGGCATGAAAAGTGAAAGTAGAATATGCAGTGCAAAAATAAACATTCTAAAAAGCAGTTAGTAATTTGTTGCAGGAACATATTAAACTTAGTTTAATGCACTTCAGAATTAGAGCCACATTGCCTCTTGGCCTTTGGCCTCATACCGTGTTCTAGAATGTGATTGTGAAATGACAGCGACTAGGTGTTGTGAATAGATGCTGTAACTTGTGGAGTCTTGGGTTCCAGCATTATAGCCGTGACCTGGAAGTGTGGGTTAAGCAGGTGGATCGAAGGGGTGCCAACAGGTCAAATGGGATCTGGTGGCGGCTCGTGGCATAATTGTGGTCCAGACTATAATACTTTATTGACCTTCTGGGTCATGGTTGGGAGTAGCTCATTCATGATTCACCACACTGAGGAAGAGAAGGCAGGGTGTGTGGAGGAAGCTCTGCCAAAGACCTGCCACAGTGTGGTCATTGTGACTCAGGTCATGTGAGTCCTCTCTGGAGAGCATCCCATTGAGCCCATTGGTTGAGCAGACCCTACCGCCCTAGCATATATGCAGGTTTTGTTCTGAGCATTGTCTGACATCTGTTGATGCCCTGACACCTCCACATCTGAAACGAAACGATCACAATGAAGTCGCGTCTCTTGAAGAATGCTTTATTCGTCAATAATACAGCCCATGACATGGAGATTTCAAATGATGCGTTACATTACAACATGTCAGCCACCATGAAAAGAAAAGGCTTGTTTTGAGGCCTAGTGTGATTTACAGGCCTAGTGTGATATGCTCCTAAGCAAATGCCTGTGAATATCAGCCCATTTAAAACACAATATTGATAGGAGACTCTTGCACCTATGACTCAGCTCCGAAGGTTCAGACTCATACACAATGGACGAGCGGGTAATTCTAAAAGAAATGTGGACCATTCTAAAAAATATAAGTGCATGAAAATATTAATGCGGGCATATATCTGCAAATGCAGTATTGAATTTGGGAGTGGTGGGTTAACATTTGTTTTTGTTCTCCCAGTAGAAGTGCACCCTGGAATATATTAATTTTCTACTCATGTAGTTTTGTATTTTCCCCTCCTTTATAAGACACCTTCTATGCTCTGGTTCGAGGAAGAAGGTGTTACTTTCCACTGCTGATGGTACTCCTGACGCTTCCATATTTCATGTTTCATTTTATTATGTTTACAATGTGCCCAACTGTCTCCTGCTCAGCTTCGATAAGCTGCCTATTGAGCTGTGCTTAGCAGAAAGACACCCCATGTATGCTGCTAAATGCTTAATGTACACAGGTATGTGGCCTATTTCCACTGCCAGTTTCTTATAAAATATAGATAAGTTCTTCAAAGTGCTATTGAGGAATATATGGCATATGTTTAATTTCTGCTACTGCTGTTTTTTCAAGCAGTGACCCATATGTTGCATAATTTACTTATTGTATTAGCTTAGTATTCTTTTTTATGGTCTGGCTTGGCAGCGCAGCTGTGCCAGACAATTATGTGAGCATCACTAGAAAGGGGCTTTAGTTACGCCCACATTTTGGAAACCAGGCGTGCATGTTTTGATTGGACAGAAATTCTGTGCTTCCACAAAAAAGTGCTTGATCTTGAAAGAGTTGTGATCATTTAATTTACTTATCTAGCTGTCCGAGTTTGAATTTTCAGGGGCTCGCACATGACATTGTAATGCTGTAAAAGTGTTTTAGATCACTAGATAATTTATGGTGTTGCTCTCTGGCATCAGCACAGATGGGAGGAGGGCAGTCATTCACCTATCACTCACCCAGGTAATATCGTTGAGCTCCTCTTCCTTTGTGAACCAGCCAACAGTTCCACCTTCCACCTGAGTGGATATGCAGGCACATGCATCAAAGGAAAAACCAGTCGCAAACGGGCAGATTCTCAGAATCTGCCCCTTTGCGACCGGTATTTTTGCATTTGGGATGCTGCATCCCTAATGCAAAAATCGCAATTTAAGGAATCTCTAAATTGCGATTACTTAAATTGCGATTGCATTTAAGGAATTACAAATTGAGATTCCTTAAATGCAATGCATTAAAGTAAAAAAAATAGCAATTTCGCTAATAGGGGGAGCAAATTACCATGAAGTTGAACTTCATGGTAATTTGCAAAAACTTTGAAAAAAGCCCTATTGTGCATTTTTCAAAGTTTCATGTTGCGCACACAGGGCATGTGTGTGTACAACATATCTGCACAGATCAATTTCAGGGGTGCAATAGGGTGTCATTTTGACACCCTTGCACCCTTGAAATTGCATGAGCAATTTGCGAGTACCTACTGGTACTCGCAAATTGCTCATGCAATCTCCAATTCATTTCTATGGGCCTTATTAATCACAATTAAGGAATCGCAAAAGCCAACGTTGATGCATGTGCCGGATGCTTCCTTCTTCCCACTGCATTGTCCACCCCAGAGGGATTAGTAGCTCTTCTCGCCACTCAGATCACGTTTGCCTCATCAGTTCACAAGGAGGCCCTTTCAGCCAAATGAGAAGTTTCACGCTTCCACTCATCCACTAGATTCAGTATTTGTTGAAGTAGAGTGGCAAGGACTTCGGCCTAGGCCCTGCTCTTTTACACACTCTTCTCTACAAAGAAATATTCCATTTGTAGGTGATTTTCTCAGTGCATCCATACTAGGTCCTGAGCTGGGACCTGCACCAAAGAGCCACTAGGGTAAATTGTAGGTTATTAGATTAACCCCACCCCACCTTTAGATCTCTTCTACAGGCAGCACAAGCTGTCTGTTTGTGAAAGACCGAATGTGAGCCAGACAAAAACATACAGTGGGCTTAAGCTCCCCCGGTAGCTTACCATTGCTTGACTTCATTTTCACTCTCATTTGCTTGCTTCTTAGGCAATAGCTTCCCTTCCCCTTCTTCTATGTGTCCCTCCCTTGGACAATAACTTGTGTACCATCGTTTTGATTTGCTGGATTGTATCCTTCCACTCCTCACATTTATATCAGTACTCTGTGAGAGTACATGTGTTTTCTAGCTCTCTCATCGAATGCTGCTTCCCTCCCATAAACCCCGCCTCCTGCACTCCATGTTCCTCTTACACTCATGTGCTGATTTCTCTCTAGTGTGTTTCTTCCCCACCCTCAATGCTGCTCTCACCCTCGTGTGATGCTCTCCCTCTTGTCTGTCTTTTTCCCCTGCCCTGTGCTCCATGTTGCTGTCTCCCTCGTGTGCTGCTTTGCCCCTTCTCATTCCTCCTGGCTTTATTTTTAGCCTCCCCTTACTATCTCTCTCCCGCTCATCCTTTGCTCCCCTCTCCTCGTGGGCATTTAATTTTTTTTCTGTGCTGCATTTTTTTTGATGGCTTGGCAGCTGCCATTTTCTGCTGGGTGCTTCACTCCATCAAAGCACTTTTGCACACTTAGAATTTCATTTATTTTTAATTTACCAATCTAGGTGACATTCGTCTTCTTTGATTGGTCAATTAAAAAAAAAAAGAAATGGTGCCCATGTTATATAGTAGACGTGCACATGCGTGCATCTACAGAATGACGTGCCCAACAGCAACTGTTGCGTCAATGTACCTTTTTTTCTAATGCAGCAACAGGAAGACAGCATTTTCTTTTTTGTGGATGCTGCACAGCATTAGCAAGCAACATTGGCAAAGACAATAGGTTCAGAAGGTAAGGCCTGTTGGCTTTGCTAATGATTGTTGGTACTTTCCAGTTGCTCCTTGTTCAGGAATCATAAGGTCATACTAACGGAGTGAAAGGAAAGTTTTTGACTGAGTTACTAGTTGGCTTAGACAATCTGACCCATAGAGGTAACTCGGTTTCTGCAAGTAATTCCTTGCTAACCTTTTGTAGTATGGCCCGATCAACAAGGGGCCGGCACAGAAACTTACACTCAGCTAGTCAAATAAATATATCTCTCAGTATCCTTTATTCATTCATTCATTAGTTTTTATTTCGATATTTCATCATAAAAGACATGACAATAACAAAAAACAGGTAAAATGACAATCGGGCATAAAAAATTTCATACAATATAAACCAGTATTGATCAAAGAACATATTACTAGACTATAAAATCCAAATTGATTAAAAAACAGATACAAATAAGAATTATAAAATAATTCTCAGTAATAAAACCACACAATTATTGTCAATTTCGATGACATCAAATATCACTAATAAAACAGGAAAACATCTCTATTAGCAGCAATCCGGAAGACCCCAGACTAAGTTATTGTTGTTGGAATATTCCCAGCCCTAATGATCCACATCCAGCCAAGAAATTTAGCAACCGCTATAACCAGAGATTCTGGAGTATTAGTTGTCAGAATTCTCAATGCTTCAGAACAGACTTGTGTGCCTAGATTCCGGTAGATAGGTACCAGCCACTTGTTATGTGGGGCAATATTGGCTGGACATACAAAAAATATATGGGCAATAGATTCTTTTTGGCCCATACACCATTTGCAGACATCGTCCTGCATGCCATTCCAAGATTTGGTAAAGGATTTAATTGAAAGGCTGCCAACCCTGAATTGGTGATATAATTTACGATCACAAGACCTAGTAATAATATCCCAGTAATCCTCCATAAAGGGGACGATCTTGTGTTCATAGAATAAACCAGTCAGGGAGGTGGCCTCAATCTTGGTTATATATTTGTGACACACTAATGCCCAATATGTTTCTTTAAAAACCTTTTTTGTCGGAAATTGGCTATTATCACGGTCAGACCACAAATTTCTCATCCCCATATCCACCAGGAACGTTTTAACTTCTTTAAACCATGGGATGTTACCTGAACCTGCAATTGATCTAACATCCAGGATTGCCCTGGCAAATGAATCAAGTTCTGGGGTGATCCATATCCGCCGCCAGAAGGCCAACGGCCTATAACGTGCCACATCCTCAATAGAATAACATCCCAGATCCATTAAAAGAGGTTTTAGTGGGGTAGAACCGGGGAGACCAATCAGATTCCTAAAAAAATTGTTTTGGACCTTAACCAACATGGATAGATCAGAGAAGCCCCATAGTTCTGCTCCATACAGGATTGCAGAGCTAATCCTTGAATTGTAAATTTTAAGGGCAGGACCTATCCTTTTGGTCAGGGACGAACGCTGTTCTTTAATTAAGCACCCTGTCAGCTGGGCAAACTTATGAGAAAAGACATCAATCTGGGGTTTCCATTTTATTTTGGACTCTAATGTGATTCCTAAATAGGTCATCACATTAGTCTGGGCTAACTTGATACTGTTCATGGTTACAAAACCATCCACTTGCTTTTTCTTAGTAAGGATCATAAATTTGGTTTTGTCGACATTAACCTGTAGATCATTGTCGAAACAAAACTCTTCAAATTTATCCAGTGCCCGTTGCAAACCTATCTGGGTTTTAGATAATAAGAGAGTGTCGTCCGCAAACATAACTAACGGCACTTTGGTGCCATCCAGGGATGGAGCATCAGTTGGAAAGGTAGAAAAATACTCCATAACCCTGTTAATAAACAACAAAAAAAGTGTTGGCGCTAAGACACTTCCCTGTCTCTCAGTATCTTCTATGGCGAACCGAAATGTGCAAACTAAGTTAGATTAAAACATAAAAGCGTAAGGCAACAATCAAACTTAATCACTGAGGAAAAATTGTCTATAAGAGAGATATATAAAAAAAAAACATGAATTGATTTATATAAAGAATCACCAGCGTATTAAAAATGAGGCTAAAATAGCCAAGTTAGTCTTGGTTGCAGTTAAGTTTCAATGAACAGTTCAAATCTTATCAGGGGCAACCACACTCTCACCCTTTGAAGTGCGGAGCCACTCTTGCTGAGGTGGGTGGAGAACTCAAAATGGAGGATGTGTGCTGAAGCTCTGCCCTCAAGAGTCGAAGAATGGATGGGCAAGATTCCTGCCATTTGGCATGAAGTTGTAATGAAGTTTAAGAGCACGGATGTCTCACAGTTTTTGAGTACCTGACCCTGAGCGGCCCAAAACACGAGGAAGCTCCTATGAAGAGGAGCTGAGTGTGGGTCAAACATCAAAGTAGCGGCATATCGAGTATGTTCAAGATGGGCCTTGCTGTCTGGAAGTCCGGTTGGGTGCAGTCTTCTGGCGACGGCTTCATGCAGGCTCATTGAGCATGAAACAATTTCTGTCTCAATGCCTAGGGGTATTGGTGTCTCAGTGAATCGAATTGCTGACGGGCTGCAAAATCCCCAGTGCAGTGACAGGGCCAGTTTCCCTTAACCAAGCCCTCTTTGGGAGTATATATGGGAAGCTGGCAAAAGCTCATGGTCTTCAGGGCAAGTTCCCCCATGCAGAACAGTACCTTTCAGCAGGTAGGCCCTTCATAGCCACAGAGCAGCTAGGCTTTTTGGAGCAAGTTTCTGTAGCTGAAGGGTTCATCCAAAAAGATAGGGCAAATATTCCTGTGGACCCCAAGGCATGAAGCAGACTTTTTTGCAGTTTTATAAGCACAAACTCGACTCGAAGGCACTAAAGCGCTTTTCATGGGCACCAGTTACATTACACAAAGACACATTCACTTTTTGGTAGGCGAGGGAGATTAAGTAATTCGCCCAGAATCACAGGATGTTGAGCCGACGCCGAGAGTCGAACCTGGTTCTGGAGTTCTGGAGTAGCGTGCGAGAGACAGCCGTTTGCGCCAGAGCCAAAGACAGCTGTCTAATGCTCTGTCTGCCAGTGACAAGTTATTATTTTCAAATTGGCACATAAGTCTTCTGAAGGCCTCCAATTCTAAGCAGGTTGTATTTTTATAGTGGTTGACACACAAATTTTTAAACGGTAAACCACACCTAGTATACTTCCACATCTAGCACTTCTGCATTTGTGATAGTATGATGATGCACTCCCTTTCCTAGAAATGTGATTTATAGCGTCAGAATTGCCCCAGAGTTTCCTGCATTGAAATTCCAGGATTGTGGTACCCTGGACCAGCTATGCAGAGGTCTCTTCTGTTGCCCAACTCCACACCTGCACCTCCCAGTTCAGCACCATGAGTATCAAAGAAAACTCCCCAAGACAATACTTGGCTAAGACCGCCCACTGTGCAGAACACCAGCCCTCTGAAAGAAGAAGGGTGTTATAGATTATACTCAGGCGTAAATGTTTCTCAGGCCTCCCTAGGTAACTACTCTCACCCAACTAGCGCTTTGCGTACAAGCACATTTATTGTAAACTGGAGGGCATAGCATTGATGCAGTGTGCAGTGTGAGTCCTCCCAGGCTCAATTGTCTGTGTTAATTGAACATACTTGAGCACAGTATATGCAAGATTATTACTCATATCTCATAACGGCTATGAGCATTCATAGTAGCTGAAATCTAATTGTACTCTTTTTTTTCACTAGTTACTTGTGTGCTATAAATTTGGTTCTGATGACATTTTCCAGTTCAGTTACACATTAAATAGTAAATTAAATTTACAGACCAATGTAAATGTTTCTTCAGCAGTGGTTGCTAGGATAAAATGTAGACAATAAATTACAAATTCTGATTAAAGAGTGGTAGGGACAGACCTGTCCATCACTACTGCTTCCCATATCTCTACTATTGACAGCAGTGCAGGGAATCCCTTCATAGGCAACTTCCAGAAGAGGGACATGAAATGAGGAATAGAATACATGTGATTGCATTTATTCAGTTAGGCTGAAGCTAGAGGTTGAAATGCTAGATGCCAGGAGCAAACGACAGGGAGCACACACCAAATAGTTGGCTTCTTCAGCCCCAATTACTTTTTTTTGCATAGTAAAACTTCCAGACACTTCTTGAATCCGAGGATCAGGATCTGAGGGTTAATGCAAAGTAGGGCCACTAATTTGTATGACTGTCTAGGGCTCAACATTAAATCCACGTTTTTGCTGGTGAGAGAAAATAAGAGTTCATGTTATATAGGGGATGTAAAGTTTATTGAAGACCCATCATAATTTTCTCATCGTGTACCTTCTTAGTGGCTGAATCCAGATTAAATGCACTTTTCTGCTGTCCAGAAAAAGGAAGCAGATCATTCCCTGGTGTCTAGATGGCATGTTGTATTTTGCAACTTACATTATCTCCAAAGTCGGAATTTTATGCATGCTTATTCACTATACAAATATTTTGTCCTAAATAACCAACAGGTAAGGATAGCTTTGAAATATGACAAAAGGCTTCTCCAGTGCTTAATTTGTAAATAAGAGAGTGCCAGTGCCCAAAGCTCTGCTAAGAAGGCTGTGACGGGGGCAATTAAATATCAGTGTGCAGAATATCAAAGCAGCATAGTCCTAAATCATCTCAGGCCTCTTTAATCCACTACCAGATACTTCCTGCCCCTTTATCTCACTCTTGCTGGTTCCTGCTTTCTCCCTTTGTGACGGTTTTCTGTCTGTCCCTTCATCCGTCTTTCATTTTGTGTATTTTTCCCCCTCTCACTATTGTTCATTGTCTACTGCGAAAAAGTAATGTTATGTTATAAAATTCTTGAAGCACATAGCTGCCCCAGCAACAGGATTTCCCAGCGCTAGTCCAATGAAAAAACACAAACGGCAGAGAAATGGAGAAAACCTAAGTAAATAAGAACCAGGGCCCATATGTATGAAAGCAAAAAATAGTCGCAAACACTGCGAATCGCAAAAAGCAGCATTTGCGACTGATTTTTCGCAAATCCATATGTATGACACACATCTTAAGAGAAAATTAAGAAATCGCTAAATTAGCGATTTCTTAGTCTGCGAAACAAGAAATTTGTGATTTTCCTTGCGATTTCTTAAATTGCGATTTCTTAACATTGCGAAATTCGCAAAAAGGATATCGCAAATTAAGAAATCGCTGACACATGTATGAAAAAATCGCAAATTGCGATTTCACGAAATTCGCAAATCAAGAAATCGCTATTAACACCAATTGCATGCAGGTGGTAAACTGGTGCAAGGTACTTAAACCACCCCACAATGCAACAGACCCACCCACAATGGCAGGAATGTTGGTGATAGCCAGGAGGCTGCGTATTCGGGCTCTTGCACAGAGGAGAATGAGACAGGAGCGTATATTCAGGCTGCGCATCACTCTGTTCCAGCACACTGAAGAGGACATCTATGACAAGTATAGACTGCACCCACATACCATAATGGACCTGATTGAGGAGCTAAAACCCTACTTGGAACACCCTACACGCAGGACACAAACAATTCCCACACATGTGCAGGTCCTGTGCTCCCTGCACCTCCTAGCGTCAGGGAGTTTTCAACGGGTAATAGCGGAGGTTGGTGGGGTGTCACAGAGTGCACTTTCGCGCTTCTTCCATGCCTTCCTAGATGCAATGCTACAGAGGCTCTCACATCACATATACTTCCCCACCACCCAACAGGCATTACAGCAAACAAAACTGGACTTCTAACAGATTGCACGTTTCCCCCACGTCATTGGCTGCATCGATGGGACCCATGTGGCCATCACACCCCCATCAGCAACTGAATATGTCTACAGAAATCGGAAATGCTACCATTCCCTCAATATACAGATTGTGTGCAACGCAAAATATATCATCATTGACATCGTACCCAAATACCCCGGCAGTACACATGACTCCTTCATCTTTGGACACAGCGGAATACACAGATGTCTTAGTGCTGGAGAGTTTGGGGAGGGGTACCTGCTAGGTAAATACATGGCACACATCAATACATCCACTACATCACTTGAGGGGGGGGACATTGACTTACCTATTGTGTTTGTCCATGCAGGTGACAGTGCCTATGCAGTGCGCGACTTCATCCTGACCCCATATCTGGATCCTGCAAATGCAAGTGAGAGGAGCTACAACAGGGCACACAGATCTACACGCTGCATCATTGAGCGTACCTTTGGAATCCTGAAGAGCCGCTTCAGGTGCCTGCATAAAAGCGGAGGCGCACTGCAATACAGCCCTGAGACCTGCTGTAAAATCATGGCAAGCTGTGCAATGCTACATAACATGGCAATGAGGAAAGGCACCACAATTGATGTGACCAATACAGACACATCGGATGACGAGCGCCCTGCTCCCCCTGCCAGACCAGCATCAGGAGTCGGTGCAGCTGCTGGACGCCAGAGACGGACTGAGATCACACAAAACTACTTCTAGGTGAGTAATGATGAACAGAGACAAAAAAGCTTGATAATGTGTTAAGTGTTTATTCACACTTCACATTGAAGATATTCTAACTGTCCCCAGCACATGTTGTGCACACAGTGCAGGTAAGGCACAAGTAATTGTGCAAACAGCATTTTAGGGTTCATGCACCCGTGTTGCAGTGAGTGTCACCGCACATGTTCACCTCCTTCGGTGACGTCCAGGCTGAGTGCCCCCCATGGTGTTCCCTTGGCCTGCACCCTCTCTGGCACTGCGGCGTCTTTCCCCTGGCAAGGTGGGAGTGATGCTGCTCCGACTTGAGGTGTCCTCACTCTTGGCAGAGGCCATGAGTGCGCTGCCACCAGCATTGGCCGTCTGCAGCTGCTTCACAGCAGTGGTTACCCGTGCAAGTCCTCAGGCAATATCCTGGCAGCAGTGTGCCATCTCGACCTGCATAGTTACGCTTCTGCATGGGAGGGTGCTGGTGGTGGTGCAGAGGCGGTTCACGGCCTTTGTGTAAATGTGTAGGCGTGCATTGGCACGTCGGCCAGCCCTGTCATTGGCGGCTTGGTTGTGCCTCAAAGTGTCACAGATCTCATGGATCGCCCCTGCCATGGCCAAGAAGCCCTCCCCCATGTTCTTCTGGTCCTTGTGTATGCGGCATAGCTGCCGATTAATTGACCGCAGTGCTTTGCTTTGCAGGCGCTGTTCCTGCAGCATGCTCTGTTCCAGGCCTGAGAACACGGATCCTTCTGCTTCAGTCGCAGTGCTGCTCCTGGGCCTTGATCTGCATGTGTCCTGTGGTCTACTCCTTGGCCTTTGTGTGTCATGAATGGGCATGTGTGACACACCCTGACTCCCCTCTCTCCTGTCGGTGTCATCCCCTGTGGCAGGTAATTCGTCCTCAAATGGAGGCAGTGGGGGAACATGTGCGCGCTTCCTGCGCTGGATTGGCTGCTGCTCAGTGTCATCACTGGAGTCCGCAGGGTGTGCAGGCTCCTCTTCCTCTGCGCTGTCTTCTTGTGTCCTGGAATGTGCTGTGGATGTAAAGGGGACTACATGAGTTTGTGTTATTGTCTGCATGTGGCAATCAATAAAGTTCCTACAGTTTTTTTTGGCTAACCTCTGACACTGTATCATTCACTTATCCCCAACCCACATGTTGCATTTAATTTCCTTTGTCTCATGGACACACTGTCAGACACAGTACTACGAGTCCCATGATGCATTGCTGGGTGTGCTTTTATCGGAGCCGGACCACGTTAGGAACTTTTCCTGGTGGACATACGTCACTATCGGCAGGGCATCAAGAGAGACATCATCGACTTCTATGCAGTTATCTCTAAAAGCTGTGGCTTGTGAGGAAGTAAAAGAAATAAGAAAAGACCACAAGGAAGAGAGACTAGGATACGTATAGAACAAGCAAGCAAGTACTATATGAAGGATGAATTCAACTGTGCCCATCCGAGGAAAGATCCCGAACATCCTGTACGTGGTGACCCTACGGTTTTAAATCTGCAGATGCAGTCCGACTAAGATAATCAGGCCCCCCACCCGTGCCCGTGACAAAAACACGTAGCAACAGGTCCTGAGGAAGGTGGCATCTAAGGAATACTAGGCCACCGAAACGTGCGTCGACCAGCTTGTATGAAACACCCCAACGTTTA
This sequence comes from Triturus cristatus, assembly GCF_964204655.1. NCBI lineage: Eukaryota > Metazoa > Chordata > Amphibia > Caudata > Salamandridae > Triturus > Triturus cristatus. The sequence goes on from NC_140581.1 coordinate 1,015,745,862, forward strand.
GCATTACATCAGAGGACTTAGCGGCCCACCCCTGTTGGGCTAGCCCTGTGCATGCTGATCCGTTTCTCTTTGGGGTGTAGTATGAAAGTTTTTGTATGAAAGTGATATGCATGTAGTATATTCAGAGGTGTGATTGGTGTGGGGGTATCTCTTGAACTAATGCTGAGATTTGTATGTTTTTGATAAAAACCACTCTTTTTTCATTTTTTGTACTAAATAAGATATAACTAATTTTGTATAGTTTGCCTTTTCACAATAAGAGATGAATTTTATCTGTATGAGAGAACAATGTAAAAAAGAAATTAAATAAGTAAAAAGCATTTAAAAATGAATAAAATAGATAAAATATACATACATAGTTGTTGTATTTTCTCCATGTGTACCCACAATAAGTAAAAGCAATTTAGGTCTAGAGGGATACTGCTTATTATAGTTGGTTGTGCTGTAAGACCTGGGCTGGAATGACATTTTGGGAGTTTACTATGCACATTTGGGGAAGTGTGCATGGGATGGGGAGGAGTGCAGATTGATTTTGCATGCATCTTACCTTGACTGCCGGATGCAGGGTCGGAGCTGTCTATGTCAGCCACACCACCGACGCTCTCAGGCAGGAGAGTAGACTCCACAAGCTCCTCATGGGGTGTTGGCTGCTCTGCAGTGGATGGTCCTCCTCCAGTCTGATTTGCGTCCTTCAGTCTGGCTGCCACCCTCTCCTTTGACCTCTGGCGCATGTCGTACCACCGCTTGCGCAGCTCTTCGATGGTACGTGTGGTGACTCCCACTGCATTCACCTTATTTTGTATTTCTAGCCAAATTGTCCTCTTCCTCGCCTCTGGGACACGCAGTGCCTTCTTGCCGAAGAGGAGCTCATGGCTGCAGACCATCTCCTTAATGAGGACCTCCTGCTCCTTTTCAGAGAATTTATGCTTTCTCTTCCTTTTCTCTGCATCCTTGCCCTGCTGTTGTTTGGTGGAATCCATTGCTGGTTGCACTCTCCTGGGATGCCTCCTCACACTCCCCAAGCAGCCTCTGGGTGTGACTCAGGTGGGCAGGTGCAGGAAATCACTCCAGTTTCCTGTTTGTGATGTCATCAGGCTGCACCTGGATTGCAGATTACCGTTTTTGCGATTTCTTAATTAGCGAATTTCGCTATTAAGAAATCGCAAAACGGGTGTCTGAGAATAATTTGCGATTTTTAAGAAATCGCAATATGTTTGCGATTAATATTTTACATCCCGCTTAGCGAATCTCAACTTGCGAATCGCAAAATATCGCAAATTAGGATTCGCTAAACGGGAGTTTGATACAAACTGAAGTACTGGGTATTTTAGTCCCAGCGGTGCAGGGGCACACACCCTATGACTTCTGGGTTTCACCCTGTTCCGGACCTACAGAAACACAGAGTCTTCTGGGTGAAGTCAAAGAATCGTTTATTGGCTGCAGACCAATGACAGATATCCTAGAAGTACAACAGCGTGTATGTTCTCAGGAGACTGCCGAAAATCATAGGAACGGACTTCTCCTTAAGTACAAAATATCATGCTCCAGGCATACATTCCTTGGTTTATGATATGGTCATATAAAGGTATACATTACAAACGAAAAAGCAGAGTCATGATGACCATCCCACATTCCAGTTCGGCCAGCCCACAATGATTTACACAGGAAGGTTCAGATCCCATGTTTGAAGTAAATAGACCCCCCAATAAATATGAGCATCTCCTGTTTTGAGAAACAAGTCATAAAGCAAGAACAAGCAGGTGTGGAAGAGATTAGCCGGGGGATTGTGTAGAATGAAAGGGTTTTATGACGGGTCAAGCCCTGATACGAATCACAGGTGGAAGGAGGAAGGGGAGCTCGTGAGACCGGTTTGACCCGGGGCAGCAGAGCCAGCTGCCCAGGTCACAGAGAAGTCAGAGGGAAAGCCCGTGTACTGTGAGGCCCGTATTAACTCCATCATAGCCTATGTGAGGGCAATGACAAGATGGCCACTGCTTCCAAAATGGAACCCGCGTAGTTGAGCAGAATACGTGTACACAGTGCATTCGTAGCTGGAACGGCACATAAAGCGCTTGTACGTGCCGCATTTACCATTTGCGGTTCGCTAATACCAAAATAGACAGAGGTAGGGCCCTGTCCCCTACGCGGTTCCGAATACCAAAGTACGACAATATGCCCCCAGGTCTTTAATGCTTTTCTGAACTGCAAATGGTTCTGAAGGGACCTGATAGGGAGAGGGAACGTGTTCCAACGAGCTGGGGCCTTAGCACGGAAGGAGCGGCCTCCCGCTTTTACTCTCTTGGCCTGGGGTATAGTCGCCAGATTAAGATTGGATGAGCACAGAGAACGTGATTGTCGATATAGAGATGCAGATTGGACATTATAAGCCCCCCCGGGAGTGCAAGATCTTATGGGTAATACACAAGGTTTTGAAATGTATATGCCTAGCCACTGAGAGCCAATGCAAATTGTGGAGAAGACCAGAAGCAGAGCAAAACGTTGGGAGAGAGAACAGCATTTTGTGCCAGCTGGAGTCTTCCAGTTACTGATTTATTGACTCACGGGTACAGAATGTTGCATTAATCCAACTGGGATAGGATAACTGCCTGAATGATAGTTTGACGAATGTCAGGGGAAATGAACCCCAGGATAGGTTTAAGTACTCTCATGAGCCCAAAACACATGCCTGCTACCGATTTGGTTTGTGCTTCAAAGGATAGAGGGCTACCCACCCAAACTCCTAGATTGTTGACGGTGGTCTTCAAAAGGGGAGTGGGCCCTAGAGAGGGAGGCCGCCACTGGTTGCCCCAAGAGTGGGTATCTTTTCCTAAAAGGAGGATTTCCAAATATCTCGCATTTCAACGTAAGCAATTAGCATTTATCCGCTCTGCAACGGCGGATATTCCCTTTGGCCACCTCTGACAAATGATTATCAGAAAGGAAAGCTCGAGCTGAGTGCTTTCCTTTCTGATGTCTGCTTACGACACCAGCGTAAATCTCAAAGTTTTGATGACCTGAGCCAGGGGTTGAATGTAAATATTAAACAGAGTAGGGCTCAAGGAAGAGCACAGGGGAACGCCATGATGCAGAGCACGGGGTAGGGAGCTCTAGGGAGGGGAAATAATTTGAAAAGATCGCTGAGATAGTAACAAGTCAAACCAGTACAATGCAAACCCAACTTATACCCATGTCCTGAAAGCATTGAAGCAAAATCCTATGGGGCACCTTATCGAATGCAGCAGTCCCTAAAAATGAGCGCTGGAGGCCCCCATCGGCAACCACAGGCTCAAATTAAGCACTGCTTCTGCCCAGTGTTCAACTTTGAAGAACTTTGACCTTTGCAGCCTGACAACTGTCTTTCTTCCTTTTGTATTCTGCTTGATATTCATGTTAGTCCCTCTTCTATTCCTTCCCCAGTTTGCTCCCACTGTGGCACACTTCACTAGGATCCCTCAACACTTTCAGATTTCAGCTTTGTACATGGCGGCTTATTTGAGCAGTCTCAACATAAGGACCAGTATATTTAACAAAACGCGATCTGGCTTTGGATTAACTCAGCCTGGGGTTTCCTCCAGCTGCACACCACTTTAGCCTTTAGTAAATACACCCCCCTTTCAGGTAGAATCTTAGCTCAGGCTACACTTGTCTTCCGGGGTCATTCTCCATCAGTCTCTCAGTCTTCTCTAAGTCTAAAACAAAAACAAGAAACAACGAGGTTAGTAATGGCGGAACAAACCAACATAGCTTTCCCCTCGCCATTGTACTGAATTTATAATGCTAACACATCTCAAAATCGTATTAATCGTATATATTTTCTTCACACAGGTGAAGGAGTTATATGACAGTAAAACTACAGGTAATAGGAGATGGCACAGGTGACCCTCTTTTTAATGAGAAACAGTCAAAAGTCCTCAAAACCAAGACACACTTCAGAAGCTTCTCTTCTGAACTAACAGGAATCTTTCTCACTTATGAGTGCCACAGTGAAAAGGAGGCTTACCCCCTTAAAGACAAGAACGCCTGAAAATCTCGGTACAACATGGGAGTACATTGCAAACGCTGTATCAATATAACATGGATGGCACAAAGCGGTATTCTAATAAATGTAAGACTGTTCATGCATTTATAAACCAGAGGAGTAAGTAGAACTCATCTCCATCTTTAACTTAAATCTAGGCTGGCTTTAGTGCGGTGCATCCGGAGCACTGTGCTTTGAAATATCTTCTGGGAATAAAATCACCTCCTGCATGGCCACTTGTGTGTTTAGCAATTTACAGACAATAATATAAATGTCAAGATAACTCTGGTGATTAATGTACCTGCTGGAGAAAGAAGAGTTTTGTCTAGTGGCTGTTTTCGCTCCTAACAAAATAGCGCATGCCTGTTGCAAAGAACGTACATCATGCAGATCACAGAACTGAATTTTTTGTAGATAGCTCAGTGGGTTACTGCTTTTGTCTTTGAGATTATTTTGTTATTTGCAGTTCACAAGTTACAATGCTAATGTAGCATAGTGAGCTATGAACTGTCATCAAATTGCAAAGTATAGGTTTGACTTTATGGGGCATATTCACAAGCCCCTTGTGCCACCGGAGCATCCCTTTTTTTGACCCTCCAGTGGTGCACAGTGCAGGCCCATAACTACAAGGCCGTGCAAAACCACCCTGCATGGCTTTTCATGGCCTTGTAGATAAGGTGTATGGCCACGCAGTGCAAGTCGCCACGTTGCCTTACATTGCGGCACGGAGGTGTGCCATGGGTGTTGCTGTGGGTATTCCCATGCAACACCCATGGATTTTGACACTGCTGCAGATTTGTAACATAGCGTGAATCTGGGGCAGTGCCAAAAACTTACGCCTCCACAGAGGAGGTGCAATGAGGAGAAATATTTACATTTGTCCTCGCTTTTTACTCTTTCCACATGTGCTGTATTCTGCAGCACATATAGAATGAGGAAAATGCCTCTTGTGATTGCTTTTGTGTAGACCAAAAACAAACCTCCCAACAACACAGACACCCTTCCGTTGCACCATGGTGCAAGGGTGCTTGGGTTTGCGCATGGCTGCAATTTTTGTTACGGAGCTGGCTGAAAGGACAGGAATGCACAGTGTCATGTAAATACTGTGCATTTCTGTCCTTTCGAATTGGTGTAGGGCAGGGCAGCAAAATGACTTGTGGCGCTGCCCTACGCCAATTCTTTGTAAATATGCCCCAATATTTTTTACACCAGTATTTCAGTATCCTAATGTTGTTAAAATGGTTTTGTTTGGGTAGAAATATACTGTTATTATTTAAGCCGGCCCCAACCTCTGAATTACAGTTTACATCCTGAGTTTGTGCTTCTCCAGACATAGCAGTGATACAATATCCTACATGCCATCATGGATGACATGTGACTCCTACACCTTGTAGTCCTCTCCGTCTTATGTAACATTTTCTCATACACTGATTTTGACATGTATGATTCATTATCTCAGTATAGCATGTGTGAAGTAAAGAGTTCTAGCATCCTACACTGGTATAAGCAGTGTGATAGAACAAATAAAAACCCATTGGGAGAGCGCTATGCAGAGATGAGGGGCACAGTTGAAGGTTGGTAATGAAGGAATCCAGGAAGAAGGTGACTGGGGGTGCCAACAAAGAGTGTCATACCCGATGCCACCAGTGATGAAGCCAGCCCTGACTAAAATGGAATACAATTCTGAAAACATATAAGCAATGGACCCCTTACTATTTATAAGAGATCGACAAGCACTTATACCATAATCTGTCTTTCAGACTATCCATGAACCTAAAACAAAGGTTTATGACCAGCAAGGCACAAGCCCTGAAAAAGGAAGTGGGGGGACTAAGCAAGTTAGGCAATGTGCAAACAGCATCGTGGCACGTGACATCACAGAAGTGACATTGTGGCCTATGATCTCAGAGGACGTGGTATCATAAGAAGTGACATCAGATCTAAAGACTCACACACGTTCATCAAGTCTATCATGAGTACATTAGAGCACATTTCAGGATTTAATAAATGAAAGCTGATCAGTAATAAAGCCTGTGACTTGAGTTCCCTGTCTAACGTAATGAACAGCCCAAATGTGGATAATGTTCAGTGTCAGACTAACTACAGTAGACAAGCGACTAAGTGCTACAAGCTAGGCATACTAAAATTGGCACCAAAAAAAAAGCACAGTGTGTGCGTTGCATTACCAATACTAGAAATTGCAATTGTGAATTCCAAAACTATATAATTTATTAACCTGCCCAACATATATCACTGTTATATACACGGAAAAGTTTAGCACACTTTCACCGTTATAAACCAAAATGCAAGTTGCACCCTGCATTTGGTATTCTGAACATGCCAAACAATACTCCTTATGAAAGATAGTTATAAATGGACATTCTACACATATACTAAATCACCATGCTATATTTCACAAGATATTCAACCATAAGAAACGAGTAGTTAGTGAGGCCTTTTTCATGTTGGTAATAACACTGCTTAAAACAATCCCATGCATCTACGTATCTTTTGGTGTGATGGGCAGTAGGATCTACCTTCCAAGATTGAGTATCATCTGCATGGTGATAAGCCACCTGTTAACACATGGCAATAGATTACAAAGAGTCCCCATGGGATTTATGACAGTAGTGAAGAAAAATATACACTACCAAGACAGTTTCGTAAAGGTGACATTATCAAGTTTATGGTGGTGAAACCCCTTTCACAGTCACTCAAAGTCACTGGTAATGTGTTTACTGCCCTCAAAACAGGTTGCAATTGATCTGTAATCCCATTCCCACCATTAGCGTAGCTGTTACATGATGCACATATTACCAGGCACATTAAGTACATGGACAGCCAGCACTTTCTGAGCATACATAAGTTGTGCTGGGCATGCTGGGAATTATCACAAGGTGGAGGCGAGGCAAGCTTGAAAGGGTTTTTCAGCCTTGATACTGCACTCTGCATGATCCTTATGGCAATACTGGAATTGGAAAACCTTTACTTTGGGAACCCATAAATGGGGGATTAAAGTGTGGCAATGAAAAGAGGGGTTGAGTCACAAGGGAAGGAGTCATGAAAAGCAGTCTGACAATCAGCTTATACATTTTCTTTCTAAATCTGACACAAAGAAATTGACAACTAGGAGAAATGTGACAGGAAATCTGTTCTCACTCAATTAGTCTTAAAGGCAGCATTTTGAAATATCCAATGGGGTTAAGGCACCTGCTGAGGGGATCTTTATGTGCCTGGTAAATCTCAGGGAATATTAATAATGGTAAGATAACTCTTATGGTTAAGACAACAGAATAGGTTTTATTTATTTATTTAATTTTACCTATTCTGTCGACTTCCATCCTGCCTCCCCACATGCCGCAGCCCGCTCTGCCCCACCGTGCTTACCTGCGCGGACTGTCGCTGCTGAATGCAAGTGCAGGCAAGAACATCATAAATTAAATTGAGTCCCTTCTTTTTAAACTTCCAGAATTTAGAACCTCAACTACTCAAAGGCAGTCTTTCTCTGGTGCAGCCTCTACAGCTTGGAACTCTTTTCCACCCACACCACAGAACTCTGACATCAATTACCACCTTCTGGAAACAATTGAAGACCCAGCTCCTCAAACGATAATTACTTAATGTCTAAGTTTGATCCCATAATGTTAGCTGTCAAATGCTTTATCTCCAATTTTTTCTATGCACTGATACTGTTTGATGTTATCTTCCCTTCCCCATCTTGATGCAACCCTCTTTACATTTGGAAGGTTACCCTGTAAAGGGTCTTAAGACAGATGAGGTTCAGGTCCAGTATATAAATGCTAAAGTAAATAAATAAACACAGTATTCTCCCAAAAGCCCAGTTTATGATGGTTTTACATGGCCCTCACACAATGTGATGCAAAAGATGGCGTCAATCTAATAATCATGTTAAGAGTCCACATGCGCAGCACTAAATTGTCTCGCAATGCGCGAGCCCCGCACAGCCTTCAGTGAGGGTAACGTCAGGAATGATGGAGTTGCCAAGGTTACAGCAGTGTTGTTGGCCGATACTTCACTCCCATGTGTGCGTCCATTAGCATCTGAACCTGAAAAATTTGATCAGAAGAGGACACATGATCAAGACGCCACTTTAGCACACAAGTATTTGAACTTTTCTTACCTTTTCAAGAAAAGATCTGCATACTTTAAACTGGAAAGTTGCCACAGCATGTACTCGCCCAAATCATTGCTAAATTCAGTGCGCAGTTTTAGCTAATCATGCAAAATGATGAAGGATTTCTCCTCCCTGGTCCTAGCAGGTTTTGAAAAGGAGAAAATACCATTCCGGGTATGGAACGCCTTGGGCTTTCTTTCTTTGTAGAGAAACAGATTGAACACAGCATAGAAGGGGATAGAGCAATAAGATTTGTCAGACAGTGCTTTATTTGAGCCGGTGGTTGCTGGTGGGGGCCCCTGGCACTTATTTCTGGGGGCGGGCAGTTATTTCCTGCATCAGACAGGGTTGGGGATCAAAAATCGGCCCGGGCACACCAAAAACAGTGCCCCACATTTGCGTATTGCCTTTCCGCAAAACACTGCTTCAGCAAAGTGTTATGAAAAGAAAGGGGGTGGGGAGCATGTTTTATAAACTTCACTTAGATAAAAAAAAAATGCACAGATTAGTTTACACAGCTGAGCCACACATGAATTGAAGTGAGACTACATCTGCTCAGGCCCCCTGCCCCCTCTCAATCAGCATACAATAATGGGCCGGCCCAGCGAGAGAAAGGGAGTGATACCTCTGCCCATCTGCCTTTAGAAAGGCCACTCAGGCACCCACTGGGCCGTGGGCCGCTGGCAGCATCCTAAGAGCAGAGAGAGCCCCCAGGCTGCCCAAAAAAGCAACCCACAGCTAGAACTCGGCTACTGGCCTTCGGGCCGTTGTCCGAGTGCCTGCGTTACCAATCCGACCCTGGCATCAGATGCTTACTGAGTGCAAGAGAAAAAAAACACATACATATCAGAACAGAGGAAAGAAACACGGCAAAACCGTCACAAAAGGAGAAAGCAGGAACCTACAAGGGTGAGAAAAAGGGACAGGGAGCGTCTGCAATGGATTAAAGATTGCCAGTCTTGGTATGCAGCGCACTGATGTTTAATTGCACCTGCTGACGTCTTCTGAGCAGAGCTTCAGGCCCCCACTCTTTCTTTCAGAAATTAAACACTGGTCACACCCACTTTTACTGTGTCCAGACCTGTCTTATCTCGGAATCTTAAGAGCAGGACATGGTACATGTATGGAATGACATCAGATGGCACAGAATTTGTAACATATGGATATACAAGCAGACTGGGCAAATCAGAGAAAATGTGCGAAAAAAGCGAAAGTGGATCATCGCAAATTTAGCCACTGCTTAAACCTCCAATTAGGAATATTTATTGCTTTGACAGCAACAAAAATGCTCCTATAATCCATGGATTAACGAAGATAAAAAAAAGTTATCATAGAAGCAGGAACTTATGCAAAACAAATTCAATGCTGGTAAAATTTAAATTAACAGACAGGACAAACCTGCAAATGCCGGAAAGAATATTTATGCAGCACGATTTACCTAAATCAAACCAAATCAAATTATTCTTTATTCAATCTCATAAAAACAGATCGAAAACGATACATGATGAAATCATAATAGTACATTCTATACAGTCAGCACATGTCGAGTCAAAAGAATGACATAAAAACGACAAGGTTCATCGTAAAACAGCCAGCAAGACAAGTACTAAAACAGCATAGATAAGTGCCTTCTTTAAGAAAGAGACAATTGCCTTGCAAGTATGGTGACCTTATAGTTGTTGGAGAAAAACCAATGCTACTCTGCACCTGCTAAATGTATATATTTGCGTAGTAAGGAAGTAATAACCGTTAAGTGAGGGAGAGGTTACATTTTCAGAAAAAGACAAAGTGTTATAGGATCTGCGGGGACGACTCATCCCAGGTGCAAATTTGCATGTCAGAAGGGGCAAATTGTCCTGGGGGAAGCACAGAAGCCATCAAATGGAACCTACTCAGAAGTGTGTCAGTAGCATACACGCCCGCCTATTCTGTACAACAGTTAAATAAAGAGCCACTGCTTTGGTAGTCTGAAGGAGGCAATATTCTCTGACTGCAGGTTTGATTACTTCCCCACAATCCCTCTAGCTCTCTTTGTCCTGCTTTCTGGCTTTTCAAATGTGTACGGACAGCTGAAGGCAATGGTTGACTCCTTGTATACCTAAGCCAAGAAATGTTAGCACCATGAAAACAAGATTTGAATTTAATTGAATGTAGTTTAATTTTGTAAAGCGCAACATATGCCCGAAGGCATCTTGGCACTACTCATCTGCTGTTAAGTCCTCCATTCCTACACTGGTCAAGAATTAGAGTGGGAAAGTTAAAAGCCAGGTTTCAGCTGTTTTCTAAATATCTGGATGTTAGATTGGTCTCTCAACTGTTCCGCAATAAGATTCCAGAGCTTGGAGGGGTGGTATACAAAGCCTCTACCGCCCCAGGAGAACTTGTGAATTCTTGGCACCACCACCTTTTTAGAGACAAATCACAAATATCTGTTTTGTAAATACCACGAAAGACTCCTCTTAAGCTGTTCAGGGCCTGTCAGATTAGGAGTTTTGCACGCTCTACAAAGTGCCTTAAATGCTATCCTCTTCTTGACAGGGAGCCAATGTAGTTCCTCCAAGGCTTTTGAGACAGAGTCAAACTTCTTAATATTTCTGAGCAGGCGAGCTGCTGTGTTCTGTTTCCTCTGCCACTTTTTTAACATCCCTTGCTCCATGCCCAAGTAAAGGGCATTGCAGTAATCCAATCTAAAAAAAAAAAACAGAGCAACGATGACTATTTTCCTAAGATCATAGGTTATAAAAGGAAGAATCTTTTAAAATGTTTTTAATACAAATAAACAGGACAACATGAGCTGGCTAGTCTTGTCCATGAACGAGAGTTTGGAAACAAACATGAGTCCCAATATTCACACTTTCAAAACAGGAGTTGGCAGAGGGTCCGCCAAGCATTGTCCGAAAAGGAGATGTCATTTCCAAAAATGAGCATCTCTATCTTATCAGAATTTTACTTGCGACAGTGGCTGCTCATCCAGTTTACTATGGCTCTCATGCAGTTATTAAATCGATCAACTTCCTCCTTTTAAGGTTTTTTGCAAATTCTATTTCCTAACTATAATATTCCTGTAACTTTTGTTTCTTTTAAGGAATTTCAAAGGTTTTCCAGATTTCATTTCTAAAAATATTATGTCCCTCCAATGTTTAGTTTTTTAAATTTAATTTGTGGAGTTTATTTTTAATATTAAGTGTATTACAGTTTACTTTATTTGTACAGAAGACATCTAAAAAAATGTTTTTTACTTTTAAAAGCATAAAAATCACATATATAGTTAATGTAAAGTAATGTAAAGTAATGAAACTTTTTTGATGTAACCAAACAAATTTTATTGAGAAAAAATATTTTTGTGGTACCGTGGTCCGCAAACATAGACGGACCATTACACTATGCTTTTTACTCCTGATCACTTGATCGGAATGAATCTGCGACTCTGAATTCGCTGATTCTCCAAAAATGTTATAGATTACTATGCTATTTACACCCCTCCATTGTCATTAATGACATTAGTGTGAATATATTTACAACACCTTATATCTGTTTTTCAAAAAAGTTATCCATTTTACCAGTTTCGCGAATCAGCAAATTTATTGGCCGGATTTGCGAAATCACTTGGATACACACAACCAAACCTTGCCTTCTCATTGGACATATTAACACCCAATCCTTCCACATGGAAAACCAACATCGCTACATTGTCTGTCCACGATGAGCATGCACAACCTGTTGAGGAAGAGGAGGAAGACACCCCACCGCGCAGAAAAATAAGTGATGTGTGGAAGAACTTTACTATACCTCCTGGGGAAAAGAAGGTGACAGCAAAATATGTGCAGTGCAATATTTACAGCAAGCAGCTATCCAGAGGCCCTTCAAAGAAGTATTCACATGGGACAAGTTCCATGTGGCAACACCTAAAAACAATTCATGAAAGGGTCTACAGCAAGATAGTGTGAGAGAAAGCAGGTGCAGCAGAGCAGTCGACCATTACAGCATCCTTGGTAGAACCATCATTAGCTGCATCCATTATAATACCAGCTGCCTGTGCAGAGTGGCATTGTTATTAACTGCAAGAAATGTCACATATGTGTTGCTGTAAACATGTCTTCTTGTATGCAGTGAAGAAGCATCACTGTCATTTCTTTTTTGCTTCCAGTGACTACATAATTTTTATTGAAGAGCGAAGACAGTTGATTCTTTGCAATTCCCCATTCTTACCCTTTTACTACCCTGTTCACTTTTTGCTAAAAAAACGATAACAATTACAAATCTATTAAAAAACCCTTCTAGAAAAAGAATTGGTTCTTCTTGGAACCACCATCTACTCAAACAATGAGCTAACTCAGTGTTTCTAATGTGTCAATGACTGTATCGGTGTAAGAGTAGGTGTATCAATGTGTGCATGAGTGTATGCCTGGGTGTTTTATTGGATCCATTAATGTATGCTCAGGTGTGTCACTATATGCATAGTATCACCCATGGGTGTGTCACTCTATGCATCAGTGTGTGTCTGGGTGTGTTAGTGGGTGAATTAGAGTTAGGGTAGGTGTGTCAGTGTCTGTATTGGTGTATGCCTGGTGTAATCAAAGCCTGCTTTGGTGTATGCCTGGGTGTGTCAGTGTATGTGTCACTGTATGCCTGGCTGTCTTTTTAGATGCATTAGTGTTTGAATGGGTGTGTCGGTGTCTTCATTGATGTATGTCTCAGTTTGTCAGTGTCTGCATTGTTAAGTCTCAGTGTATGCATGAGTGTGTTATTTGATGTATTGGTATTTGGCTGGCTGTGTCAGTCTTTGCATTGATGTATGCCTGGGTGTGTGAGTGTCTGCATTAATAAGTCAGTGAGTGTATCACTGTGTGAATGGGTATGTATTTGGATGCATTCGTGTTTGGATGGATGTGTCAGTGGCTGTATCGATGTGCAGTTGGGTGTGTCAGCGACTGTATTGATGTGTGTCTTGGTGTCTCAGTGACTGTAGTAGTGTGAGCCTGTGTGTGTGAGTACCTCTATCTTTGTGTAGCTGGCTGTGTGAGTTGCCGTACTACTATGTGCTGTGGTGTGTTAGTAACTGTAGCAATCTGTCCTTGGGTGTGCATCCTCAAAATATAAAGTTATGGAACAACACTGCAAGAACTAATTAGTAAAGTACATTACCCCAATAGATGTACCATTGAGCTGCATAAAAAGAACAAAACAGAAATATTTATAAGTTTTACAATTTATAGAATTACAAAAGTAACTTACAATTTTAACAATGCATAAAGACATAATTCCAAGAAATAACAAGACATTTTTTCATACTGTAACGGTATGTATTAATATAAATAAGCATTTCATTTTCCCTTTTTCACTGTTCTCAGCTTCTTTGCTCAGACACCATAAACAGTCATCCTTGAACGATGGGAAAAGAACAATCATAAAGATTATTAAAAAAAAAAAAAACCTGCACACTATCTCATTGCAATTAAGGAATACTGTGCATTGCACTCACCAGAAATATACAAATAAAAATAACACAACTTATTTAACTATTTACAAATTCAGTTTTGTGCACCATTACTTAAAACACATGCAGGTATAGCTTTATACCAGCAAGCACAAAAGAAAGTGATGTCTGCAAGCATTTTACATTACCTTCAGGGAAAAGATTACACCTAAATATGTGGAGTGTAATATTTGCAGCATATAGTTACCTAGCAGTACTGCCAAGAAGTATTCACATGGATCAAGTTCCAAATGAAACCACTTAAAAACAATTCATTAATGGGTGTACACCTGAATGATGCAGGAGATACTAGGTGCAGCAGAATATTCCACTTCTACAGCACTATCGGGAAAATGTTCATCAGCTGCAGTCATCATAATATCAGCAGCCTGTGAAGATTTGAGTGAGATGGTTACTCACTGTGCAAAATGCCACATTTGTTGCTCTAAAAATGTGTTTTGTGATTCCATTCTAGTGTTCTCAGGTTGTATACTCATACACCGCAAATTATGTACTGTTTAAATAATGATAATTGATCAGTTGCGAAAAAACAACCAAAAAGATTATAGCAAAAAAATAACTGCACACTATAGGCCCAACTACGAGTCTGGATGCCAGAGGACCACCAGAGTAGTGGTGGCGCGGCAGCGGCAGATCCAGCCAGTGCCGCACCGGCGGGCTGACCACCCTATTACAAGTTGGGCAGTTGGACCGCTGTGGGAGTGCCGACTCTGCCAGGGAACCACCTTTCCTTGGTGTGGGAGTGGCAGTCAGAGGCTGCAATATGCTTGACAGGACCGCTGTGGTCCCGTCAAGCATATTATGAGTTCGCTCTCCACTAGGGTTTACATGGAGGTCTTTTTTCCCATGTAAACCTTGGAGAAGAGGAAACAAAGAGGACCCTACATGGCCCCTGTGCCTCAACCAGAAGTGGATGCACACAAGAGGGCATAACATGTGCCCCTCTCTGTGCAGGCACATAGGTTCCTGCAGGGCATGCACTTTCAAGTCCATCCTGTGCAGGAACCTTGTACTGTGATCCCATTGCGGTATCTTTTTCAAAGGCATGCAGCCTTTAAAAGATGCACCACCATGGGACCTCCACACCGCCCACCTGCAAGACTACTGAAAAGTCATAATCTAGTGGTGGCATGGTGGTTTGCATCACTGCGCCACCGCTCTGCGGAAAAGTTGTAATTGGTTCCTAAGTGTATATAAGTAGATGTTTGCTTATGTAAATAGGTCTATTAGTGACTGTATGGGTTTTTGAGTGGGTTTGACAGTGTGTGCGTGTGTCAGTACCTGTGTCAATGAATGTATAGGTGTGTGAGTACGTGTGTGAGTACATGTATGAGTACCTGTATGGGTGTGTTTGTGACCCATAACCTAAATTAACAATAAATATATTTATAACTTTACAACTGCATTATATCAACATATTACAGTACAATTTATACCAAACAATTAACAAACAAATATAACGTAAATTATTGAACTTTTTACAGCAGCACACTGAAAGTTGAACTATTGATTAACTACTGTAGAAAATCACCCACATACGTCCACTGCTGCTATTTACTTTACTTCTCCAAATTTGTAACAGAGCAGGAGTAAGTCAGATTAAAAGTAAATTTTTTACTAAAAACATCTTATTTGAGAAGGAAGTAGAAACGATTTATAGAAATGCTAATAAGAATGTTTAGAAATAGAGTAATACAGAATTTGGTCCAAAAATCAAGGACACTGAGACGAGAAGAGCAGCACTCAAACAAAAATAATATATTGAGAGTGTGGTTGATAAAGTGTTTCCTCTGAAGCACAAACTATATATTTTGATACTAAATTAAAGGAAAATGTTGGATAAAACTGCATTGTCTATGAAGAAAAAAATAGGCTTATTAATAAAAGTAGAGTTTGCAAAATTTTCAATTGAGAATGGAAACATACATCTACCACTGAGCCTTCCTTTAATGAAGAAAGCTACTTACAAGAGA
Organism: Triturus cristatus; assembly: GCF_964204655.1. Lineage (NCBI taxonomy): Eukaryota > Metazoa > Chordata > Amphibia > Caudata > Salamandridae > Triturus > Triturus cristatus. The sequence goes on from NC_140581.1 coordinate 1,015,761,485, forward strand.
ATGAATTAGTGTATGCAGTTGAAAGAACTGACCGATGTTCTGAAGTAAAAGACAGTCATCCCATTGTAAAAGAAGAGATCATACTTAGTAATGTAAAGGAAGAGATAGGTTAAGAGGTACAAGGAAGGCGTAAACATGCTCCTGGGTATAAATGGAAATGCAATAGTATTTATAGTATTTGTCAGGAAAACATTTATACAGTGAGACCCCACCCTTGTACCTGCAGTGATGCTGTCTATCTACTTTACCTCTGCAAATTTTAGTATGAATGATTACTGGCATAGTTGTCATGTTGAGCTTTAAGTGCATGTTGTGAAATCTAGGAACACCAACTTAGTTTCTACTCCCGAGTTTTGCAGAATATCCATGGGATCACTTACATTACTTTCTGAGAGAAGCAACCTCTAACATTAAAGGTATCATCCACTGAGCTAAAGACAGGTCTTAAAGATACAGTTGTGTATTTTCCTTTTGATGGCAAACACACTATTGAAGCTGTGGGTGTAAAGAGAGATTTGGAAGAACTGCTTGTTATTCAAGTGAATGGTGTGCTCACAAAAAAACAAAACAATCTGGCAGGAACTAATAGATGTAAATAGGTGAAGAAATATGCATTATATGTTAAAGACAACAATGTGTACTCCAAAGCTGTGGATGTTGTCTAACATGGAAGTTGCATGGAGGAAGAAATGTTGCCTTCAAATGGACAGTTTGAAAAAGTGGATATAACTAGATCTGAAGAAATATAAGAGCAGTACAGTATTCACCCACTACTTTCAAAAAAGGTTATGGGGGTGATATTGAACTGTAACAGATAAAACAAGCTAAAAGAACTCCAATGAGTGTTTGGAGAACATTTTCTTCAAGTTGCTTCTTCTCAGTTCTCTTTAAAAAAAAGAAAAATGATAAAACTGTTGGAAACACCTTCTGAAAAAACAAAGTACTTTTAACAAACATTTCAAAAGTACTCCACGAAATCCTCCCAGTAGTACTGACGCAGTTTCCGACTAACCCTGAATATTAGCCTGCAGTCCTCTGAGGTTAATTCATACTTACTGAAAAGACCTCCTTTACAGTGGTATGCCTCAACCTCTTCCCCTTCTCTAGAGCCAGCACATTGTCCCTCCCTTCACCATTAATATGACTCCAAAGACACCTATACAATCCTCTTCAGAGATCCTCTGTACCTCTACAGCTACTTTGGATGCCAGAAATAACCTGTCTATATCAAACTCCTCCTTAACGTCAGACACCAAATCTCTGAATATATGAACTCCTTCTTCTGCACTGGTCACATCAGTGGTACTGACACCTTTTTAGGTAGACTCTAACAGACACTAACAGGTATTTGGCCTTGCACTTCTTTGATACTCCAGCGAGCTAGACCCTTTTCTCCTTTAAGACTCTATTAGCCTACCATTTTTTCTCCTCTGTACCCAGCTGGGCCAGCTACAGCTCAGCCGCCCCTCAGTGTGTCTGTTTTTGAGATCCTCAGGGGTTTGGAAGCAGACAGTACTTCCTGAACGGTAACCAATAGAGATATTTCTCTCTAGGGGATCCCCTCTTTTCTCTGTAGACTTTAACCACGTATTGCTCCATTCCTCTCACTCCTTCTGAAACCCACTACCCTTTGGGGCCCTGATTCGGAGGCCAACTACAATCAGGGTTCTCCCTCTCAAGAGTGCTGAAGTACTCCTCTCCAAACTCTTCTTGTGGTCCAGATTACATTCTGTGGGTGTCCCCTCAGGCTCTAAGGATGAACTATTACTCAAACATTTATGTACAAAGGAGTAAATGGGTTTGTGAATTGTTTGATGGGTATGTGAGAGAGTGTGGCAGTCACCCTCTGGCTATATGAGTAATGGGCACATAACTGCTTTTGTGAGAGTGTAAATGGGTCTGTAAGTGCCTCCCTGACTGTGTGAACATGCTTTAATTACATACTATTAGATTGCATACTAAAAGCAGACATCCACCTCTAATTTCATTCATTAATACTAGCCTACGTACATTAATATACATGCAGTATAGCAATTCCTCTTTCTCTGTTCCTGCTCACTGTATTTTTCATTAATATTCTCACTTAAGCACACTTCTTTTTTCCCTTCTAGTATACTGTCAAGAAGCTACACAATTTCTTTCACCTTCCATATACTCCCTATTTTTTTCTAAATATACTTTTATGAACTACAACCTAATTAATAAACGTGTAAAAGCTCTTTGCTGTTCTATCAGTATTATTTCTGTGTTTGGTAACATCTATTTTCATTTGAAATTTCCATTGATAACTCCTGTAAACCACCTCTTCTCTCAGTAGAAAAGCAGAAAAAATGACTACCCCTTACCATGTGCTCTTACTTATGTTGCTCTAAGTTAACAAATCACAGGCTTACTTTCATCTTTCTTTTTTGTTGTGTCACTTCTAAATGGTCAGTATTTCTTAAACCCATTCCATGTTTTCTGTGAAGAAGCTCAATTTGGTTGGGTTCTCTCATGAATTGGCTGATTCATCATGATGCTCAGTGCGGCCCTCAGTGTAACTTGGTAGTGAGGTTCTCCGATTTACACGGGGGACATGCTGAGCCCTGTGACAGCTCTGTAGACCAGTGGCCCAAAAAAACATGCATTCTCCTTATTTATAACATATACAAGGGGTCAGGAAAGCTCTCACATGACCCCTTCAATTTGTATACATTTAGCTTTTCAGTCCTGGAGACCGTTTCCCGAGATAAAAAATAGACGGGCACAACTTTTCTGTGAAGGTGCAGCCAGCCAATCAAGACCTTGCTTTGGCGAGTGGAGCCTCTGATCCCCCGTGGGAGGATCCATAGAGGATTCGCAGAGGATACATGTTTCTAGATATTCAAATTTGGTTTTCAGGTAATAGCTCAAAAACTACTGAATGGATTTATAACAAATCACAAAAAGCACGCTTTCTGTACCAAGAGCTAGCTTCTTGCCAAATTTGGTGTAATTCCATCCAGCAGTTCGGGCTGTAGCCGTGTCTAACATCTTTATGGGAATTAAGACGAGGAAAACACATTTTAGGACCCCCCCTTTTTCTCAGCCCCTGCTTGCCTGATCACCCCGAAACTTTCAACACTGCAGATTAACTGAGCTTTGCACTAATTTTGAAATTTTTGTGAAGATTCGTCAAACAACGCCAAAGTCATTGGTAAACAAAAAAACTCTTTCCCTCTGGCAACTTGGTCCTAACTATAACTGCCTACCGGCAACCACCAATAGGTAATATATAGATATGTATTATATACAAATATAATTGAATATATATATATTTTGTTTCACTGTCAAAACTAAAGGTTACAAGGATGTTATAGTTGGGAAATAAAATTTAAAAAAGCTCAGAAATTCACTAAAAAAACAAAGGTTACATGAAAGTTATAGTCAGGTTCAGATTTTACACAAACAAAACCATAGAAAATCAGCAGCTATAGTTATATCAAGTAACTATAACTCATGCCCTAAGGTAACTATAACTCGCGCCCCCAACATGCACAGTTTTCTCATCAATATTTCACTGCAAACATTGCAGTGATATTATCAATGATGCCATAGAAGATGTCATGAGTGATGTAATATGTGGGGTAATTAGAAGTGCTTGGAGAGGTCGCAAATTATAGCTACCTTAGGCCACGCATATATATATCTTATTTTTTCACTGAAAAGAACAAAGGTTACAGTGACGTTATAGTTAGGCTGGCATTTCACTTGTATAAAACCACAGGAATTCAGCATTTATTGTTACCTCCACTAACTATAGCTCACATCCCCACAATACACTGCTTACAACCTCACATATTACATCACTCATGACATGGTCAGTGATATCGCTCATGACATCACTAATGACTTCTTAAATGACATCACTGAAGACATCTCAAATTACATCACTGATGACCTCACTGATGACATCATCCAGTGAGTCTAAGGGCCTGATTACGACTTTGGCAGTGCATCACTGGTTCGGCTCTGCCACCATACCACCAAAGCCATGGTCGGGCCGCCCACCAGATTTGGAGTTTCTGTGATTTTGTATTGTTAAATGTCAGCCTAACTATAAGGTCCCTGTAACCTTTGGTTTTTCAGTGAATTTCTAAGGTTTTTTAAAATTCTATTTCCAAACTATAACGTCCTTGTAACCTCTGGATTTTTCTGTGATTATCTATGTTTTTTTAAGTAGTAGTCACATTTTCAGAGTGATGGAGAAAAGGAGGTGAGGCTTCTGACCAGCTCACTGGAATCCTGCTGATTAGGACTTACTGGAGGTACCAGAAGGGCTTCATGGCCACATAGGGCCATATGCATCCAACAGGACTTCATCCTCCAACCAGTAGTGTAACCAGGAGGTGCATTTACAGAGTCGTGGACAGAGGGGGCATGACCACTGACAACCTCTCAGCAATCCCACTGTGTAGGACTTACTAAAGCTAACACGAGAGGTAGTTGGGCCGCAAGGACCCTCAAGAGTAAAGTGGACTTTATTCCCCAACCAGTTGTGCACCAGGATGTGTGTTTGCAGAGTGGAGGAGAAAGACCTTTCAGCAATCCCACTGGGACTTATTTTAGGTAACATAAGGGGCTTCTGACCCCCAAGCACCCACAGCATCCAAGGTCACTTCATCCTCTAACCCCTAGTGTGCCAGGAGGCATGTTTGCAGAGTAGTGGAGAAAGGGGGTAGGGTCTCTAGTGACTTTCTGGTCCTGCATTTTAAAAGTTGTTTAAAACAATTTTTCCTGAGGGGCACAAGCTCATCTCTTTTTGCGAAGTATTCACTGCCAGAGATATCACTAACTGTATTTTCTTACATTTCTCAAAAACTATCGAATGGATTTGCACCAAATAACAAAAAGCCCAATCTGCATCAACCTTTCTACCAAATTTGGTGTAATTCGGTCCAGCGGTTTGGTCTGTAGGTGCGACTATGTGTGCTAAGAGAAATAAAATGAGAAAACACACTTTTTTGTAGCCCCCATTTCTTGGCCTCTGCTTTACGGATCACCCCGAAACTTACCATGCACATCAAGACTTACCATGACACAGTTTTGGGAAAATTTGGTAAAGATTCGTCAAAGGACGCAAAAGACATAGGCAAGTCAAAAAATGAATTTCCAATGGAAACTAGTGCCTAACTATTACTATTGTTGGTGACCACCAGTAGGTCATTTTTATATCTATATATATATTCCCTAAAAAAAACATAGGTTTCAGGGGCGTTATAGTTAGCTGGACATTTCCCTCGTACAAAACCCTAGAACTTGACCTGTTATAGTTAGTTCAGCTAACTATAACTCGCGCCCCCGCAATGCACTGCTGATGACGTCACATATTACATCACTCATGAAATGGTCAGTGACATCACTGATGACATCTCAAATGACATCACAGATGACATCACTGATGACATCATCCAGTGAATGTGTGTTTTTCTGAAAAGTTTAAATACGTTTTATTTATTTACAGTGAAAGGCCTATGGAAGAATGAGTGGGTGTATAAGTGTGTGAATGGGTGATTTTCTAGGTGCGTAACTGACTCTATAAGTGAGTCATTAAATGTATCTTACTGCAGACTAGTGACTAAACTGTGTGAATGTCTGCATGTGTCTGTGTGTTGGTTTATAAGTGGCTGCTTGGTTTTGTGAATAGCTATATGAGTGTTTATATGGGTTATTGATTGGTTGTCTGAGTATCTGTATGGGTGCCTGAGTGTTTGTGTGGGTAGGGTGTGTGTGACTCTGTGCATTGATGTCTGAGTGGGTGATTCAGTGGGTGCATGGATTTAAGAGTGCATGTGTGATGGACTGTATGGCTGGGTGACTGTATGTAAGGGTGTGTTAGTGATTGAATGTATATCTCAGTTGTACATGTGTCAGTAACTAATTATGTGAAACACAGTGTATATGTGTGTAAGAGTATATAACTATTTATATCTGAGAGTGTGTGATTTTGGGAGTGGCTGTATGGATGAGTGTGTGCTTGTATCAGTAATTGTATAAGAGCGTCAGATTTATTTGTTAGTATTTTTATGAGTAAGTTAACTTGAGTGTATTTAACTGTATAGGTGAGTAAATTGGACTGCAATTAATTATTTGCATGACTGACTAGCTGTGTCAGTACCTCAATGGATGATTGGCGGTGTGTGAGTGTCTATATAGGTGTATAAATGCATATGATTGTCCTGTACTGAGTGACTGTAAGTATGAGTGACTGTACAGGTGAGTGAGTGTAGGTGTATGTAGACCTAAGAGTCAATGAGTGGGTATGTAGTTATTGGTATTGGAGTATCTATGGTTTTCAAAATGGCCGTCTGAAATTTTGAGTCGGTGTATCAAAGGTCATATTAGGGTGTGGCAAGATGCACTAATTTATCACATGATGATGTCATCAGTGATGTCATCAGTGATGTCATCAGTGATGTCACTGACCATGTCATGAGTGATGTAATATGTGACGTCATCAGCAGTGCATTGCGGGGGCGTGAGTTATAGTTAGCTGAACTAACTATAACAGGGGAATTTCTAGGGTTTTGTACGAGGGAAATGTCCAGCTAACTATAACACCCCTGAAACCTATGGTTTTTTTAGTGAATTTCTAAGGTTTTTTAAATGCCAATTCCTAACTATAACGCCCCTGAAACCTTTGGTTTTTTCAGTGAATTTCAAAGGGTTTTTAAATGCCAATTCCTAACTATAACGTGCATGAAACCTATGGTTTTTTCAGTGAATTTCAAAGGTTTTTTAAATGCTAATTCCTATCTATAACTTATCTCTAAAGATATCATGTTTAAGATTTTCATTGGATTCCTATATTTTGAAATTTCAGTGTGTCAATTTCATTAATTATGTTTTTTTGAAATTCTTTTTTATCACCATTTTAAAATTTATTTATTTAATTAATTATTTAAAAAAATAAAAAATATTATTTGTTTTTATTGGGTTTTTCAAACATATTTTTTATATTTTTGAAAATATTTCTTTAACTATATGTTCAAAACTTTATTTTACATATTTTTTTCAATGTTTTTGGATCCGCGCACCATATGCGCACCGTTCTCGATCCCTATGCGGAAGCATCCACGCACGGTATGCATTGGGTACGTGTTTAGTGCGCGATCGCAATGCGACAGGTACGCGACTCCCAGCCTATACGCGACACGTTCGATGTACGTAACGCGACGTTTACGCGCTTCCGCGAGGCGTCATCTGCGTCTATAACACGGTAGGTGCGCGGATCCTGCGAAATATTTAACATTTAAAAAAACATATATATATGTATTTCATGTGAATATTAATTGAAGACAAACTCTAAACTAGTCTTAAAACTAATATATTTTTACATCTAATCCTATAATTTTTTATAATTCAATTTCGCGGATGCGCGCTGGGTGTGTGCTGCGTAAGCGCAGGGTGCGCGGATCCCATGTGACCTGCAAGAAAAGAGATTTGATTGGTTCATTACACTTCCTGTTCTAACTATTGAAAGACCCCACCCAATTCAATCATTCTTCTTTGATCTTCTTTGGAGGAGCATCTCTTTGCAGAGAAGAAGATTTTTTAGACTAAGTTTACACTTAGCTCTAACTTTTTTCAACTAAAAATGGCTTCAGGGCAGCAGGCATCACCTGCATCTCCTCATACATCTGAGGATGAATTTTTGGAGGAGGCACCAGGCAAAGAAAGTTTTTCTTCAGTGGTGTGGAAATTTTTTACTTTTCCCGAGGGGCAGGATAAGACCAATGCCACCTTGGTCACATGCAAGATTTGCAAAAGAGTGCTGTCGCGAGGGGATCCTAACAAGAAATACTCGTGCAGCACGGCTAGTATGATGAAGCACATAAGGACCCTTCATCCAAACAATCTTGCACGAGAAGAGTGCAAACGGATGAGAAACACTCCTGCTCCTGCGCCTTCCACCTCATCGCAGCTGAGCACTTCAAGAGTGCATCCATCAGCCCAAAATTTGGACATCCGTCCTCAATTTCAAAATTTAAAAGTGCTCTGAACTAAGTGCAAAGCGTCTTTGTGCTACAGTGAGCAGTCGACCGATCTGATCTGCCGCCAGCAAGAAAGTCACATTTGCTAGGTTTTTTTTTTTTTTTTTTATTGTTCCCTGAAGTTCATTCTTTGGTTCCTCCTGGTTTTTTTTTTTGCAGAAAAACCCCCAAAAATTAAAATTTGTTCAGGAAACCCCCCAAAAAATATAGAAGAAGAAGAAAAAAAAAGTTCTTGTAAGAACTAACTTTCCTGGTTTAAAAAAAGAGCTAAATTTCTTTGTTAGTGTGTGAAAGTTTAGATGAAAGTATGTGTAGTACGTAATTGTCTGAATGAATGCATTAGTAGCGTATGGTGAATGTATAAGTGCAGAACTATGAGGAAGTGCTGCAGCATCACACAGTAACCTCTTTAATTGCAGTGTGCTGCAGTACTTCCGAAGCACAGGGATGCAACATATGTACATAAATATGTTGCAAATCTATGCTTCTCTCTGCACGGCTGCTTAAACTGCAGCCATGTGGTGAGACAGGCACCCTTGCACCATAGTGCAAGGATATCTGTGTCATGTGCTGTTTGTTTTTGTGCAGGAAGACACACCTTCCTGCACAAAAACAATCAGTAAAGGCATTTTTCTCCTTCAATGTATGCTGAGCAGTGTAGCATGCATTGAAGATATAAAAATGTGGAGAAATTAAAACAATTCTCCTTGTTGTGCTTTCCTGCACCAATTTTAGAATGGTGCAGCATTCCCACACATATCGAAATTTATAATTTCTGATAAATCTAGACATGTATCTTGTTCTATGAGTATTCAGTACAATCATGCACAACAACACTTATAGAACACTCTTTCAACGCAAACTGGTGTGCATAATGAGGTTGTATTTACATGGAGCATAAAAAGTGCCTTTTCCTCTCTTTGAAAATATGAAAGAGTGTCTTGCGCAATAACTATGTTACAAAAAGTGGCATATTTCCAGTTTTAAAATTCCTTGCGAATGATAGAAGGTAAGCACAGAGTTTTGTCTGCAAAGATATTCAAAGAAGAATGATTGAAATGATTGCGATCCTTCAATAGCTACAATGGGAAATATTATGAACCCCTCAAATCTCTTTTTTTGCAGGTCACATGAGATCTGATTATGGTCAGATTTCAAAACTACATAGGTACAAACAGTGTTTTTAGAAACGTGTTTCAACTTTGTAGCTTCTTGCAAACCTCCTCATTCTGCATATTGAGACTTAGTTAAACTTACCTTCACAGTAATAGGAATAAAAAATGGTATACATTTTATTCAGATTTTCATTGCAATCTCAATTCATATAAATTGCTTATTTTTAAATTTGGATCTGTGAAAGAAAAGGAAAAAAAATGTATAACATGTAATAATACATTTTTTACAACACAGCATAATTTCCACAAAGTAATGTGTTTGCCTTTTTTGCTGTTCTCAGAATATATTGAATTTCACTAAAAATAGTGATTTCAATCGTACTCATCACTTAACAGCGGGCAAAAAAAAACCAATCAGAAAGATTGTTAAAAAAACAACAACATGCTATTCGCAGCAAAATACCACAAGATACAAATCACAGATATATAAAATGCTTGCGGCTAACAAAATGTTATAAGTTTAACTTACAAAAACTGTAAATGTTGTCGCTTTAAAATATTCACTGAATCTAAGGATGAATTTTTGGAGGAGGCACCACGCCCACAACGTTTTTCTTCAGCGCTGTGGAAATGTTTTACTTTTCCCGAGGGGCAAACAAAGATCAATGCCACCTTGGTCACGTGCAAGATTTGCAAAAGAGTTCTGTTGCGAGGGGATCCTAACAAGAAATACTCGTACGGCACGGCAAGTATGATGAAACACCGAAGGACCCTTCATCCAAACAATCTTGCACGAGAAGAGTGCAAACGGATGAGAAACACTCCTATTCTGTTTCTGTAAAAAAGAATCACAAATAAATGTATTTTAATAACTTTCAAATTTATACTATTCCATTACTGTACAAACACATTTTATATCAAAACTGACTAAGAAACTATAACCCTGAACCACAAGTGTGACGATGGTTAAAACACTACATGCATAGTGCATACTACTTTGAAGCAGTTCATGCCCTAAAGCCTACCTCACTAAAAGACTAAATGCTAACTGACTGAATAATTACACTACTATAAGGAGACACACTGGGTGAGTAACAGGGTGTTTGCTAGAAGTGTATGAATACTGACTGGGGAATTGAAGGTGTGAAAGACAACTGTATAGGTGGTTAGAGGCCTGCATGCATAGTGAATAGGCATTTGAAGCAGTCTATGTGCTAAGGCCTGGCTCACTGCATGAGTACTTGGGAACTGACGGGATGATTAGAGTACAGCAAAGAGAGTGCCTGGGTGAATTTATAAGTGATTGGCTTTTGACACAGTGAATGGATTAGTACTTGGTACTGAATGGGTCACTAGAGGAGTGCAAAGGGAGTGACAAGATGTGTGCTGGACTGTATGGATACTGACTAGGGAATTGAAGATGTGAAAGACAAGTGTATAGTATGTTAATAGACTGCATGCATACTGCATAGACATTTGAAGCAGTCTATGTAGTAATGTATGGTTCACAACATGAGTACTTGGAAACTGACTAAATCATCAGACTACTGCTAGGAGAGTGCCTGGGTAAAACTTTTAAATTTTCAGTCCTGGCACAGTGAAGAGAATAGTACATGGTACTGCACTTTAGTGTCATACCCTGACTCATTTTATCAATGCATAAGCAAAGAATAGCTTCTAAAGCTACTAAAAGTTGACAACATGACCGGTTTTAAAACATTTATCTGTCAGCAAATACACGATGTTACCAAATGCTTCTATCACAATCCTTACCCAAATGCACACAGACTCACAGTGTGATTTTAGACAAGCAACACTATCCTAGGAGTTTACCAAAACTCATTCACTAGTCTAGAAGAGGTAAGGGTACTGCACACAATCTACATATTTAAATACAGCACATTAGTGTCAAAGCATGACTCATTTAATCAACGCATAAGCAAAGACTGGCTTCTAATGCTACTAAAACTTGACAACATGACAGGTTTTAAAAGAGTTATCTACCAGAAAATACACGATGTTACCAAATGCTTCTCTCACAGTGGTTCCCAAATGCACACAGACTCACAGTGTGATTCTAGACAACAACCACTATACCTAGGAGTTTACCAAAAAACATTCACTACTGTGGAAGTGATAAGGGAACTGCACCCAATCTACATATTTCAGGACTGCACTTTTGTGTCAAAGCCTGACTCATTTAATCAAAGCATAAGCAAAAACTGGCTTCTAATGCTACTAAAACTTGACAACAAGACGGGTTTTTAAACAGGTATCTGTCAGCAAATACACAATGTTACCTAATGCTTCTCTCACAGTGGTTCCCAAATGCACACAGACTCATAGTGTGATTCTAGACAAGCAACACTATCCATAGCAGCTTACCAAAACTCATTCACTACTGTGCAAGGGGTAAGGAGACTACACACAATCTACATATTAAAGTACAGCACATTAGTGTCAAAGCATGAATCATTTTATCAATGCATAAGCAAAGATTGGCTTCTAATGCTACTAAAACTTGACAACATGACAGGTTTTAAAACAGTTATCTGTCACCAAATACACAATGGTACCAAATGCTTCTCTCACAGTGGTTCCCAAATGCACACAGACTCACGGTGTGATTCTAGACAACAACCACTATACCTAGGAGGTTACCAAAAATCATTCACTACTGTGGAAGTGGTAAGGGAACTGCACACAATCTACATATTTCAGGACTGCACTTTTGTGTCAAATCCTGACTCATTTAATCAAAGCATAAGTAAAAACTGCCTTCTAATGCTAGTAAAACTTGACAACAAGACAGGTTTTAAAAAAGTTATCTGTCAGCAAATACACAATGTTACCTAATGCTTCTCTCACAGTGGTTCCCAAATGCACACAGACTCACAGTGTGATTCTAGACAAGCACCACTATCCCTAGGAGTTTACCAAAACTCATTCACTACAGTGGGAGTGGTAAGGGAACTGCACACAATCTACATATTTGAGGACTGCACTTTTGTGTCAAACCCTGACTCATTCAATCAAAGCATAAGCAAAAACTGCCTTCTAATGCTACTAAAACTTGACAACAAGTCAGGTTTTACAGACTCACAGTGTGATTCTAGACAAGCAACACTATCCCTAGCAGCTTACCAAAACACATTTCTTCATCTAGAAGGAGTACTACATTTTAGTATAGAAACATAACTCATTTCACAAATTCATAAACAATGACTGGTTTCTAATTCTACCAAAATATAAAAACAGCACAGTTATCTGTCTGCAAACACATGAAAAACACAAATGCTTATCACAGAATGGTTTCTCCATGCACACACACGGTCAATAAGATTGTAGAGAAAAAAAGTACTCCCTACACTTTAGCAGGAGAAATACATTAGTCTGATTAAAATCAAAATAGTCTACATACATCCCCTCACAATTAAATAACTCACCTTTCAAGTTGTTTTGTAGATTAAGAAGTATATCAGTCACACACCAGATTTTCTTTTACAAAATCTCTGCACTGTGCACCTCTCAGCAAAAACAAAGAATGGAAAAGTTTCCCTTTCATTTTCCACACATATACATGTAAACATCAAAACACAATCCTTCACACATAAATTCAAAAGCAAACACACATTTCTATTGGTTAAACATTTCAACCCTTTCCAAATGAAATACATTTCAACCCTTCCCCCAATCTTCCTTCTGCCTGTTACCATAGAAACAGGTCATGGAACACTGCACTGAGCACACAGGTCACAAGTTCAGCACATAATGTTGCTAAACAAGACAGCAAGTGTGCTTGACTTTTCAACATATCAGCTTATCATATATAATGTTCCTTACAATCAGTTTTTGTTAACCAATAAGAATCATGCCTTTAGAAAACAGAAATATACACCCTACCTTTCAGTGTAGAAAGTTGTCATACAACCAATGATTTCTTGTCTTTTTTCAATTTTTTTTTCCTTGGATCCGCGCACCCAACGTGAGAGAATCCGTGCACCCAACACGATAGGATGTGCGCACCGTGCGCGCATTTCGCCGTTTAAAAAAAAAAAAAAAGGGGGCCCCAGGGGGTCCTTCTGGGACCCCCTAAGCACCTCTAGAGGGTCAGAATATTTCCACTCTGCCCCCTTTATATGTTTTACACACTTATTCCCCTTGCTTCTTCAGCCTCGCTTCTACCGAGCCCGAAAATGGCCACCAACAGTTCCTAGTTTCGAATGTAGACAGACACTCGACAGCCAATTAGCATTCAGCGCGCGATCGGGAGGGTGCACGCTCGGTTCGAGGAGGGTGCGCTTACGGTGCGGGTAGGGTGCGTGGATCCTCCCCGGCCATATATATATATATATACTTTTAACTCTAATTTTCTCAGGAACTACTGACGGATTCACACCATTTATGCAAAAGGCACGAGTCTGAACTGAGGATTACCTCTTTGCTGCTAAATTTGGTGTCATTCCGTTCAGCGGTTCAGGCTGTAGCTGCGACAACAGATCCTATGGAAAATTGCATGGGGAAAACGCGTTTTGGGACCCCCCTTTTTTCTCGCCCCCCGCTTGACGGATCACCGCAAAACTTTCAGGGTAGGAGCGGAGCAGACCTGGCCAAAAGTTTGGAAAATTTCACGAGGATTCATCAACCGGCGCCTGACTTATTGGGAATAGAATGTTGCGGATTTCCTATGGAAAATAGGTCCTAACTATAAGTATCTACTGGCGACCGCCAGTAGATAATACATACACACACAGAGAATACTACCTTCCCTGCCTGTGATATCTGTTACAATATTATATTTGAAAAGAGCGCTTCAAACATATGTCCCAGAAGGGTTTTGAATATGGCTTTGCTAAAAGGTGACAGTAACTTGGCTCCCATACCTGTAGATGTGCAATTTATGAACAATGAGGGATACCTTGATGAGTTGTGCAAACTAGTGGGCCAAACTATTTAAACAGTAGAGGTTTGATAGACGAACTGTGGAGCCTGGTGAGGTTCACATTCGGAGTCTCCACCATAAGTCATGAAGGTTAAATATGGCTATTGTGGATACAGGCTAAACTTTGGAGGAAAGGTGGGTGAATAATTCATGCTGGCATGGAGGACTCTAGAGGCTTGATGAATGTAGTATAGTGATTTTCTGGTGAGCCATGGAGACTAGCGCACTAGGATGTGGTGGCAGCCTGTGTGAACCGAGCAAGTGGACATGCTCAGCTGTGGAAGTGGGCTGGCTAAACCGTGAAGTCAGAGAAGTGCCTGAATTTAAAAGTAGATGTGCGAAGAATGATAGTAGAGCAAGTATGACTGAGGGCTACAAAATTGATTATGTATTTTGTTTTTAAAAGAAGGAGATACCTTGTTTTTATAGTAAATTTGTTGATTGGATCACTATTTTGGTAGGGCCATAAATGTTCCTGGATAAAGATACACGGGATACTAGTGTGATGTACAACACACAACTTGGAACAGAAGGGCTCATTCTTAATTGCTCTAAGCACTTCAGACAGGAGTTTACCATTTGAGTTTTAATGGCAGTCACAGGACACCCAAGGCTCTCCAGCTTCTTGTCAATGACTCTTGTCAATGCAGAAACAATTTGGGACCCCCTTTGTATGAATTGCTTTTCCAAAAGGTCAGGGAGAAAAGGGGAAGACAAAAGCAACCTAACAAATAGTGCTCCCTCTCAACCTATATTTCAATTTCCTATATATGATTCAAAAACAAGTTTTTTCTAAACATAAAATTCTACTAAACATGGGCTAGCACACAAAGAACACCAAGTTATATTCTTCATACTTCTATTTATTGTATTTTTATATTTTCATTTTTTCTTTATATAAACGTGATAGAAGTTTTTACATATAAATCAATTTTCATAAATAACATCATCACTATATTTTACACATTATTCATGTCAGTTCATTGATACAAAGATATTCCAAGTCATGACAAAAAACAAAACCCAGGGAAAAGAACACTGCACATACAAACTCTTCATTCATACAAACACATACCAGACACTCCTTGCACATATATCTCAATAGTTGTCCCAATTAACACATTGTTAGTGATAAGGTAGTCCTAATGGCCCCCGAGAGGGAGCTTCTACAAAAAGTTGTAGGATCTACAAAGAGACTTGGTCAACGCGTTTCGGTGGCAAGAGAAAACGTGAAAACCACCTTCTTCAGGACCAGCTACTTCTCTTAGCGCAAGTTCTCGCAACCTGGGATATCTGTTCAGGGGAACAATATCGAACTACAAAGCCTGCTATTTGTGCTGTAAAGCGTAATCACAGTAATTTCCTTCCTTTTCTCTTTGTTTTTCTTTTTTTATCTGGTGATACCCAGTGAAGTTGACCTCCAAGTCCCACTAGATATAGTGGAAAGCCAGGGTACATCCAACAATAATTCCGTAGTGTTCCATATATCTTTAAGAAGTAAATTGCTTAAAGATCATCGGGTTATGTCTTTTTCATCCAAACCCAGATATAGGAAGAATCCCAAGAGTACAGAAACAGGCTGTTTATAATTCTTCGTGGTGTCCCAATGCTCGAAACATCCAAGTCCTTTAATAGCACGTAGGCGTCCTCAGATCGTCCTCCCGTCAGCAAGTAACATGCCTGCGTCATCCATGTAGCCAACAACTCCAGTTTCCCCTCATCTTTGCCTCAATTTTATTAGAGTTTGAAGAACTGTGAAAACCACAAAATTAATTACTGTGATCCTAATTCACAAAGGTAAACTTTGACTTAGGTTTAAGTTTACTACTTCTTGGTATTCACAAAGGTAAGTTACTACCAGTAACTGTACTACTAGTAAGTGTACTTGTAGTAATATACTACTAATAACTGTACTAATAACTGTACTAGTAACTTTACTACTAGTAAAGTTACTAGTAGTAACTTACCTTTGTGAATAACAAAAAGTAGTAAACTTAGACAAAAGTTTACCTTTGTGAATTGGACCCTTTGCACCCCCTTAGTGAGATAGTTAGGAAGTTTAGACCTCCACAATCTCTTGTAGAGTACACAACTGTCAAAATTGTCCAAATGGAATAGGAGTTAGTAGGGCGAACCTAAAGGATGTTCCTAAAATGAGATAAAACAAAATTACAAAACACTCTTAGCTACACTGAGTAGCACTAGAGCGGTGATACCAACAAGCTAGAGCCAATAGGTCGGGGCTATTTTAGGTGAATGAAATATCTGTTCTAATGGCTGTGTGCTGTGTAATATGTGTGGATGAATATATATGGCAAACATAGAGGTGAATACTATCAATAAACTCAGATTTGATATAGACAGAGATTTTGCCCTTGGACAGCAGACTAACTCCAAAACAGACTGAGCAATAGGAAGGGCCTCTGGAATTCTGCAATATGCGGTCAAGGCATTTCCTTATAATTATGGATTTTTCACTTCTGCCACATAATCCAACATCTGCTGCATAATATACAGATTTTTTAAAAAACTTTGTATCTATCATAAACGGATCAAATGTAACTAAAATGCTGCTACACTTTTTTTCGTGAAGTGAAAGTTCCTTCGCAAAGTTTGCCTGGTCACCTTTCTGTTGCTTATTACTACATTTGGGTGTTAAGGTGGCACTAATAAGGTGAAACCTTTGGCTAAACAGTGTTAGGATGTGTAAAAGTGAAAAAAATAACATAATACTATTATAAAATATTTCTTGACACATGATCAATCAAGCTGCATAATTTGGTCCTTCACTGCCGCCTAATTCCAGTGGCCCTGACACAATGTACTGGGTTGATACAGTAAAGTATTCTGTCATGAGAAAGTGTGACTTGATTATTGGATGACTCATCACATAACAATATTCAGGTTATTCAAATCTTGTATGTGTCAACTCCCAGGTTATCTGCCAGGTCTTACATATCTCATAAATGAAATCCCATAGAGCAGGGATACTCAAAGTACGGTCCGGGGGCCGCAAGCGGCCCTCCTGACCTTTACATGCAGCCCGCAGGGCAGCAGCACCACTGGGCTACTGTTTTCTTTACTCAGCACTAACATGGAAAAAATGTAAAATATAAAGCAATCACTTATTTAAAGGTTACTTGCAGTTAGGGAAAGGTAGTAGCTAGGCCGTTAACTTTAGGAACACCTTCATTTTTAAAGACAGCCACTACATATACATGCTTTGCTTCCCCTATACCCCCTTTACACCCCCTGCTGACATCTGTGTGGCCCTCGGTCACACCATAGACCAAACTTTGCGGACCCCAGGAAAATGTTTGTGAGTACCCATGCCATAGAGCATAGCTAACCCTAAAGCAGGACATAACAAAGAGGACTGAACCAGAGTGAGAGGTGATGTCTGGGGATCTGAAGGATGCTGTATGTGGTAGACTGAGTGATGATGTAGTGTGTTAACTATGAGATACAAAAGTGGAGGTGTGAGTTAGGTGGTTGTAAAAGACTGATGGTGAGTGAATGATATGAGTGACTGGAATTGTTATGGGTTGGTGCTGATGTGAGCATGTGGATGAGTGATGCTGCTGAGAAGGAGGGTCTGCCAGTCACCTTGGGACAGGGTGTCTCAAGCAGAGTGTCTTGTGCCCTCTCTGGTGACCGGGACTTACGCTCCCTCTAGTATATGATCATCCCAGGGTTTGCCTTACTTTCCCTCATGAGAACTTAAGCAAATTGGGTCTATTGTGAGGCTGGCACTGATTAACTTCAATATAGTAAAGGTGAGGTAGACATAAAGCTGGTTCTAAACTGAAATGCTAAGTGCAGCAAAGAAGTGGTTGCACAGTGTTGCTGCTCACGCCGTTTGTCGCAGTTGATTGATGCTTTATTAATGCAGAGCTTCATTGAAATCAGTCGTATCAGTAAACCTGGGTCTAACCGTCTCCTCTAGAATCTGGCACACTCTCAGTGTTCCAGATTCGGAAGATCCAGCAAGACACCACACATTCCCCTCCTTTAGAAATACAAAAACAAAATAAAACAAAATCATTTTTCTTAAATACATGCATGCTGCTACATAACCTGTATGCTTACAATTTGATCATCATTTACATTGCACAAAAACCACATAAATAAATTAACACATCCAAATACAAATAAGTATCACTTACTTACATAATAGTCTTTATACCTAACAGGAATTTGTAGTGACCTTTGCACACGGCCCTTAACCAGACTACTGTCATTTTCAGAAACAAACTTTCTCCAATTTGTTTTATTGTTAGACATTTTGGGTAACAAAATATCAGCTGAGCGAGATACCTCTTTATCAGGCCACAAGAACTGTGGTACTTTCACTACTTTGGATAAATTCCAAATATTTCCATCAGATAATTCAACCACCTGACGACCAACCCGAACCACTCTTAATGGATGGGAATAACGCGATTAACCAGCTTTAACCAACCTCCCTTTCTTCACTCGGACCCAGTCATTGATTCTGACTGGAGAAATAACATCTTTATCCAGACCACCTTGATCCAACACATCACTGTCACCCTTGCAGGTACCTATATCTCTCATCCACCCTTGGCTCAGGTTAGATATACACTTCCTCCCCCTCATCTTCTCAAAAGGCGAAAGACCACCAGTGCTCCTAGGGGTATTCCTGTAACTCCACAAAACTTCACTAATAGCTTGACTACAATTCTTACCATTAGAAATAGCCAATTGTAACCCTTCCTTAAAGACTTTAATCCACCTCTCAACAATCCCATTACTCTGAGGATAATATACAGAAGCACGTTTGTGACTAATCCCATGTCTTTCAAGAAAACTTTTCATTTCAATAGAAATCAACTGTACCCCATTATCCGTCACAAAAAATTCAGGAAAACTCTCCCTCTCAAATACCTCATTTAAGAACTTAATTAACCACATTAGAAGTCACATGAGGCACAATTTTAACTTCTGGCCATTGAGATAATTGATCAATGAGTACAATTGCATACACCGGATTCTGACCAAGACATATAGGACCAGCAATATCTAAAGAAACGCATTGCCAAACTCGAGATGGCCTAGACACCGGTAGATGATCATATGTAATACCTTTTTGCGATTTGTCACTTACACCACATTCTATACAATCCCTGACCTTGCGGTCAATAGCTTTGTCCATGGCTGGCCACCAGAATTCACTTCTAATTCTGCGTTTCATACTTGTCATACCTGGATGACCTTCATGAGCCATATCTAAAATTGTTTGTTGTAACTCAACCGGGACCACTAGCTGTAGAGTAGACCCCTCATTAAAATATCATCTTTTAAAGACAATTCATGAGAAACTTGCCAAAATGGACGCACCAACTCCGACACCTCAGCTTTCTTTGGCCACGAAGATTTGACATACTTAATAACTTCCCCAAGTATGACATCCTTCTCACATGCAAATTTCCATTCCTTCTATTGTATACATCCATTGGACACCTCACAAATGGAAATCACCCTCTCAAGATCACAATTGTCACATTGTCGTCCACAACTGGCAACCTTGATAGGCAATCTGCCAGAATATTTCTCACACCTGGAATATATTCAACGTGAAAATGAAAATCTTGTAATTTATACTGCCATCTGGCGATCCTTCAAGTGGCTCTCCCACAACCTTTTGTTGTAAAAAGATCCACCAACGGACGACGATCAGATCTGACCTTAAATATAGTACCATAGACATATTTCCGAAAATATTCTATCCCCCACCAACAGGCGAGAGTTTCCTTTTCCAGTGTTGAATACTTGCATTCCGCACCCTTCAATGGTCTTGATGCAAAACCAATGGTGACTAAATGACCATCTTGATTTTGCATCAATACTGCACCCAACCCAACATTGCTAGCATCGGAAACAATTATTGAATCATGAGCAGTGTTGAACGTGGCTATAGCAGGCGCAGACGAAATATCCCTTTTCAACTGCTTAAATTCATTTTTACAATTGTCATCCCATACAAAAATAACATTTTTTTTCAATAAGTTTCTCATATGCACAGTTTTGTCAGCAAACAAAGGTATAAATTTTGCATAGTATTCAGCTAGACCTAAAAAGGATCTTAACTGATCTTTGCTTTGTGGATCAGGAGCTTGCTCAATGGCCCTGATTAGATTTTGCTTAGGGGACACACCATGTTTGTCAATTGAATGCCCTAAATAATCAACTGACTTTACACCAAACTTACACTTATCTTTAGTCAAAGTTAATCCATTATCTTGGAGAATGCACAAAACTTGATGTAGGATATTCGTATGTTCAGTGGGATTGGAAGCAAAAATTAAAATATCATCTTGGAAATACAGCACATTCTCGATGTCTTTGAATAATTTGTGCATCAATCTTTGAAACACAGAGGATGCCGAAATTAATCCGAAAGGCATTCTCTTGGACCTAAAAGCACCTTCAGATGTAATGAAGGAAGTAAGATGTTTACTTTCCTCGTGCAGAGCAATCTGATGGTAAGCATTAGACAAATCAAGGGTAGAGAATATCGCTGCACCCTTCAATCTTGTGAACATCTCACTTATATTTGGTAGCGGATGTCTATCAACCCACACACTGTTATTTAAATCCCTCAAGTCCACACATAATCTGACTTTCCCACATAAATTGGCGCCCTGTTAGGGCGCCAATTTATGTGGTAAATATTTAAATTACCTGTACTATTTTTTATGCGGAAAAGTCTAGTAAGAATAACTCAGTCAAAATAAGAGGCAGAATCCGTGGTATTAGAGGTTCTGAAATGGGCTTTATTCCTTACAAAGGAATTATGGTTCGAACCAGGCAATCTTATTCCATCACCACGAAGGTTCAGGAAGGGATAGGCAATACATTATTGACAAGTAACAATATATATATGAAAAGCATTGCATTAAGACAGATGCAGGAGGCGTAACAGCTGATAATACAGATAAGAATACACATACGTAATGTGAATGGGCGTAATAACAGGCGTACACTAGAAACGTCATTTAAAATGATGTCACAGGTGGGTGGATCCATAAGAGAATCCTGCAGTGTCAGCAGAAATATTTGGCAGAGATGCGCGCGCAGCCGCATGACGTGTGATTGACGTGCAACTAGAGGGTGAAGGGGAATTGACATTTAGCTCTACATGTGGAGACAGAAGTCTGGGGGGTCAGGTCAACCTAATCCCAAATCGTATCTAATATCTTTGTTTAAGGAACTGTTTTATCCAAAAGGAAAGGTCTCTCGGACTGAATCTATTCTATACTGACTGTTAGTGCATGTACAAGCGTCTATGTGTCTACATGAGATGCGAGGGGGCAGGAATCTTCCATGGTAACAGGGGCTATGAATTACTTGCATAAAGACAGCGAGGCCGAGCTCTTTGCTCGGTAGCTGGAAGGATGTTTACCTAAACTACTAGACAGGAATGCATCGGATGAGGAGCGGAGCAGATAACTTGAAGGCTGAATACAGTTTTTGGCAGGCAACAGGCCGCGTCAGGCACCGTTAGCCGCGCAGGGAGTAGGACAAAGTTCATGGATACGGATGCAGGTCCAAGCTGGAGCATTTCAGAGGCAGAAGCAGGAAAAGGCTTGTTGGCAGAATTCAGGGCCTACTCGCCTGAACAGTAAAACGTGAAAAGTGAACCATATAAAGTCGGTGGCCAATCATACTTAGGAATGGAATATTCGACCCATTCATGGTGGATCTGAAAGAGGACATGTTGGCGTTGGACGCACATGTATTTGCGTCTTTATAGCTGGAACTGGAGGGAACATACATGTACTTGTAGCATGTACATGGAGTCGTTGGGGTCTAAGATAGGGGACACAATTGACCATAAAATTCATATTTCCTCATTCCCTCCTTGTCCCCTACGGACCCTTATGAAATATCCATCTTCATCAATCCATCAATCTGTTCATATAGCATCATTTGTTCTTCTTTCTTCTTCCGGGATCTTGAATGAAAATTCGAAGGCGGGATACACGATGTGACACACAGACCACAAATCGCTGGCCCACATTGTAGACACAAGCAGCAACTGAATAGAATGAGAAAGCCAATACCTAGGAAGGATAGGATCCTCCATCCCCAGGCTGACAACACGCTCCAGAACCAACCGGACCAAGTCCAGGTGCCTGGATTCTGGTGTATCTGGCTTACGATCTTATGAAGTCGAGTTATGGCTTTATATACTGACGGCGCGTTTTCTGGTATGAAAACACAGCAACTTGATCCGATGACCCTACAAGCTCCGCCCCTATCGGCCAGGATGACGTCAAGGACAAGACGATTTTGAAGAACAACAATCCGCATCGCAGACTGCTCCTCTGTTAAGTTGCCTAAGGCGGAAGTAGTTTCATTCACTACTGCTTCAAGGGTTCTAGTTAATCTACGTATCAACTTACTATTAGTGACTGTACCTATGTAGGGAAAGAAACCTTTATTGAAATCTGTGTATTGCTCCCATGCTGTTTCGGTGTAGTCGACAATCGGGAGATCTCTCTGCTGTCTATTGTGTACTAAATGGGTATTCCTATGGTAATCAGGCGGGGCTAGGAAAACAGGTGGCAGAAGGAATGCAATGTAACAGGTACCATCCCAATCTAGGGGTAGGCGTATGTATGCGGTGTGACCACAGATGAAGTAGGAGTGACGAGAAGCTCTAAATGTAGATTTGCCTTTATCACTGAATTCTATTACAGTGGTACATTTACTATGGCCCATGTGTATTGAACCATTCTTTCTTACACATAATTCGCCTCTAACTGGAAATACTGACATAGCGGGCAAGATTGGTGTAGCTTCGGATTCGACATTCAGGATCATGAGATTAAGTGTAAAGTTACCTAATCCATATACTTCATTTTCTAGATCAGTTCCTGTTCTTTTGGGAAGTCCCTCCTTGTTAGGGTAGCAGACTTTAAGTAAAACTAGGTTCAGGTTTCCCCAAACCCAGTTGTCTTGATAAACTACTGAATTTGAATCTAGGGAATTAATCAAACTAAACCATGCTCCACAGGAGCCATTGTGTGTGAATGGATACGGAAAGAGAGGCAGAACTCCCTTGTATTTCTGATAGGGAGGGAGTCGGCCACATATCCAACAATTTGTAGCATTGCTGGTCTGATGAGAATGATGTAACATACTAATGAATGTATTGTTGCGCAGCGCAAATCTATAGGACAACTCATGCGGGGGTAATTCGCTAAAAGAATGTTCGGCAGTAGCATTGAAAGCACGCTT
Source organism: Triturus cristatus (assembly GCF_964204655.1). Lineage (NCBI taxonomy): Eukaryota > Metazoa > Chordata > Amphibia > Caudata > Salamandridae > Triturus > Triturus cristatus. The sequence goes on from NC_140581.1 coordinate 1,015,784,821, forward strand.
GGAAATAGGGTAATACATGTGTAGTAATATACTGGCAATGATAATCAGAAGACTTAGAAAAAACATAATTAACAATGTCACTATGCAGTGACTACGAAGTGATTTACAGTACGCATGTTTCTTGAGCTGTTTCTGTCTATTTCTCTCTCTATTTCGGTCTAGAGGATACATGTCAGAGACAAATTCAACCGATTCACCTTGGAGAGGACTTAAACAATCAAATTGTCTGACTTGCTAGACCTTAGTTTCAGTTTATAGTTTTCCTTTTCTGTCTTGTCAACCAGAGGGAGTTTTGAGTCAGTCTGTGAGGGAATGCAGGGCTGATAATTCAAGTCGGATGATAGTCCATGAAATTTTTTGATATGGCTCGAGTGCAACCACCCTTTACGTCCCTCAACCTTCACAGCTGTCCTTGTGGTCAATAAGACGAGTTTAGGCGACTGCCAGCGAGGCTCCAGTGGGTTCCTTCTGTCGAAGTTCCTTATAAGTACAAGATCTCCCGGAACCACGTCATGGGGCTTCACCTCAGTGTTATCGGGAAAAGCTGCAGCTACCTGTGAACGACAAGATTGTAGTGCAGACATCAAGGAAGCCAGGTAATCTGTCAGCATATTACAATCAACATCAGTTATTTTACGGGGTATAGGCGTCCCCCACATATTTGGTGGTCTACCGAAGATCACCTCATACGGGGATAGCCCTGTTCGAGAGTGTGCTACCATTCTCATGTAAAAGAGCGCAACTGGTAAAGCTACTATCCAGTCGACACCTTTTTCTCTACATACTTTGGACAGTCTAATTTTCAAAGTTTGATTATGCCGCTCCACGAGACCTGCTGCCTCGGGATGTCGGACACAGTGGAATTTCCATTGATAGCCTAACAAAAGTGAAACATGTTTCATTAGCTCGGATGAGAATGGCTGGCCATTATCTGAGTACACAACACGGGGCAAACCATACCGTGGGAAGAATTCTCGAACTAACTGTTTGGCAGTAGTCGGGGCAGTGTAATCTGAGACGGGATACGCCTCTGTCCACCGGGAAAGAGCGCATACAACTACGAGGACATATTTAAATCCTCGACATCGTTCCATCTGGATATAATCCATCTGGAGGACTTCAAAAGGGTGATCGGGGGGTTGAAATCCACCCTGTTCTACAGGTACGCCTTTTCCTGGATTGAACTGACAACAAATCATGCAGGTACGTACTTTCTGTTTAGCTGCTGCTCGCAAGTGTTTATTGAACCAAATGTGTTGAATACTGTCTAGCATAGCTTTCTCTCCTAAGTGCGCTGGACTATGTATTGTGTTAATAATGACTTGGACCATTGAGTCAGGAAGAAACCATATAGATTTTCCCTTCGTCATCCATCCTTGATCCGTTCGGAACCCTCCTAATTCAGTCCATCTCTTTATTTCTTCTGGTGTAGCATGTGTCTGTATGTCAATTACATCAAGGGCGGGATCCTTAACTGTCATGCAGTGTGTTGGTGTCGGAACTATTGTCTTTGTCGTGTCAGTTGTATGAGTCTGATTCTGAGCAGTCTGTTTAGCTGTTCTGTCAGCTAGGTCGTTACCCTGAGAAATAATGTCAGTCACTTTTGTATGGGCTTTACACTTCATAATCGATATTGCAGTCGGCAGATGTATTGCATCTAACAGAGCTTGAATAAGGGGACCATGCTGGATGTGGGCACCGTGAGAAGTTAAATAACCTCTCTCTCGCCAAAGTACGCCGAAGTCATGGACGACTCCGAATGCATAACGTGAATCTGTGTATATGTTGACTTTCTTATTTTTGGCTTGAATACAGGCTTGTGTCAGAGCGATGAGCTCTGCTGCTTGAGCTGACAAGGTATCGATACAATTTGTTTCAATAATTTCAGTGTCTGTTGTGACTGCATAGGCGGCCACTAACTCTCCTATACTTGTTCTCATGCATGAACCATCTACATACAATGTCAGGTCTGGATCTGATAATGGAATATCTGTCAAGTCTTGTCTGGGTTTCGTCGTAATAGTGATAACTTCAATACAATCATGTGCCAATGGGTCTGTTCCACTTAATGGCAAAAGTGTGGCAGGATTTAATGTACTACAACGTCTGATTTCTATGTGTGGCTGGAACAATGTCAATTCATAACCCGTCAGTCTTGCTATAGTCAAGTGTTGTGTTTGGGTCCGGTTCAAGAGAACCTCTACTGCGTGTGGTACTTGTACTGTCAATGGATGTCCTAACACTATGGCATCGCTTTGTCTGATTGCTAAAGCTGTTGCTGCGACTGATTTCAGGCACGCAGGAAGAGCCTGAGCTACTGGGTCTAATGTACTAGAAAAATAAGCACATGGCTTGTGTGATCCTGCTTGTTCCTGCGTGAGTACTGACAAAGCAGTACCTTCACGTTCTGTAACAAAAAGTGTAAAACGTTTGCTGTAACATGGTGTTGCTAAAACAGGTGCTTGGCATAAAGCTTTCTTTAAGCTTTCAAAAGCTTGTGTATGTTCCTGAGCCCAAGGGAGGACAGTCGATGTCGCTGCCTCCTGTGTTGTCAACTGAATGAGTGGTTTTGCTAGAAATGCATATTGAGGGATCCACTGCCTACAGTACGAAGTGAGGCCTATGAATGCCCGTACCTCCTTTTGAGTCTTGGGTGGCGGCATGTTAACAATTAACTGGATACGGTCGGGTGTAAGCTGTCTTCCCCCCTTGGACAGCAAGTGCCCAAGGTACACAACTTGCTGGACACAGAATTGCAGCTTTGAAGGGGACACTTTGTGCCCCTTGTCGGCTAAGAAATGTAAAACCGTCAGTGATGCTTTTTCACATTCAGGTTCGCTTCGGGCGGTGATCAGCAGATCATCGACGTATTGAAGCAAAGCAGTGTTAGCTGGCATATGGATACTGTCAAGTTCTCTTTTCAGTGCTTGGCTATAGATGCTGGGGCTTTCTGTGAATCCTTGAGGTGCGCGTGCGAATTTAAAACTTCGTCCATTTAAACTGAATCCGAACAAATATTGGCTTTCCGGATCTATTGGGACGCTAAAGAAAGCGTTCTTGAGATCAATTACAGTAAAGAACGTTGCTTCTGAATCTATGGCTGTTAGCAATGAAGAGATATCTGGGACCACGGGGTATTGTGGTACAATGCATTTATTTAATTCTCGTAGATCAATAACTAATCGATATACCGGTGGTGCTTTTGGATCTGTTCGTTTAAGAATCGGAATTATCGGGGAATTACACACATTGGAGTCCGTTTCTACAACCACTCCTTGTGCAATGAGCTCGTCAATGATTTGCAGTAAAGCCACTACAGCATCTGGTGGTAACTTGTATTGTCGCATTCGTGGTAATACTACTCCTTGTTTGAGTGTAACTCGATATGGTGTGATGTGCATACAACCTACATCAGTGGGGCCTTGCGCCCATAAATGTGCAGGTAGATTCTGTAACCGGTGATCCATGTCTCTAGACACGTAGTGACCTTTAAAGTCACGCAAAAATAGTCGTACTCCTTCCGGAGAACAACATATTACAGCTCCTAGAGCCTTCAATGTTTTTATACCTAACAAGTTTTCTGGACATGATTTTGTAAGCAATAGATCTGTAGTCCGTGTTAATGGCCCGACTGTGAATGCAAGTGGTTGCGATACTTCGTTGATAGTGGGCTTTCCTGAAAAACCAAGGGAAATATTTTGTGAGCCTGAGAGGGGTGCCCCTGGGACTTCGCTGTGACTGATAGTTGTTCTGCTTGCCCCTGTATCGAGTAGAAACTTTCTGTCTTTCCCTAATACTTGACTCTGTACGTAAGGACCTTCTTGATCTACGGGAACCTCAATAAGGGGTAGGCCAACTTCCCTCTCTAGGCTATTTCATGTGTAGCGCTGATACTCTGGATAGTCATTTTGTGCATACTGGTACATCTGTTGTGTCGTGTTTTGTGTTGCAGCAATAGGCTGTGGCTGTTGTTGTGGTTCTGGTGCGGTCTGTTGTGGAACTGGCATAGGTTGCGCATGCTGAGGTACTTGTTGTTGGATCTGATCCTGTCTAGGCGGACGTGGTCTCTCTTTCGTTATACCCGTAGAGATATTATGTTTTAGAACTGCGCAATCGTGTATATAATGGCCTGACTGTTTACAATAGTTGCATGTCCCTCTAACAGGACCTGCTGAATCATTGGACTGTGTCGTACCCTTTTTATGACCGTCAGCTGGAACTGACTGAGCAACAAGCATTTTCATTTTCGTGTCTTTCATACGTCTTTGTTCATGTTCTTGTTCTTCTCTAATTCTATTGTGATGATATTGTAACATTTGTAACATCTGTGACGGTGTGTTACCTTGCCAAGTACTCTCGAATTTTAATACTCTACTCTTGACTTGGGGCAGGGAATTTTCAACTAATTTTGTCACAAACAGATGTGGATACGACTCACTACTTGCTTTTATGCCACTATTAATACCAAAACATTTTTCAAATCGGGAGTAGAAATCACTAGTGTCTTCATCTTGTTTTTGTTTACAGGCTGAAATTGCACCCCAGTCTTCCTTTTTCGTAGTTAATAAACGTGGTAGTACCTGCACTAATAATCCTGGTAATGCTGTAGTCTTTTCCCCAAGCCCTGAACCTGCAGCTCGGGCTTTTTCTTCGTTTTCTAATGCTGTCCACTCTATCTTTTGGTCTCCCACCTCCCATTCCTTTTCTTTGAGTTTCTCGTAAATACCGGCAGGCAATAAAACTTTCAATATTTTCATGATGTCTGGATAAGTATACTCTCCCATGAGTAACATGTCTTTTATCTCACGGTGGAAACCTGCTGGGTCTTTGTCATGGCTGGGTACTACTTTCTTCATTTCTAATAATTCAATTTTAGTTATGGGCGTGTACACAAACACGCGTTTAAAAGTATTGTCCTCACCTCTGATCGGGTGCACTTCGCGTAAGGGATTCTGTCTGTCTATGTGATACGTTTTTCTTTCCTTGGGGGGAACTGAAACATGTTCTGGGCATACGAAGACAATGTACTGGTGTCGATATTCTAGAATTTCTTTAATTAAATCAGTACCTAAACCTCTCCATTTATTCGTGAGTAATTCTATCAGTATATCAGGTAGGGGACCAGGATCGGAATGTTGGCTTCTATATAATATAAGGAGGTGTTGTATCATGTATATACCAGCTAAACGCTGTTCGTCTGGGGTAAGGTTCAAAAACGTGTGTGCTAGCGCATCATCACTGTATTTTTCAGAACTGTCAGCCCATTGTACTGCTGACCTGGCTAATTCTTGTTCATCCATAGAATCGAGCATATGATACCCCCTTCGGTCTCGGAGTAGTTTATCAGCAGCCTGGAATAAGTGTTCAGGGGACCTTGCATTTAACATAGGGGCTTGAAAATGTCTGTTGCATTCTGGACGTATCGGACGTATTGGATCATTAAAGTATCTGGTATTGTTACAAGGTCTTCCCCTACCTACATAAGCTATCGTTTCTAATTGTCCTGTGGGCATTTCTGAATCTTCCTCCTCCTCTCCCTCTGATTCAGTTTTGTCTGCCTCTAATCTGGCTTTATGTATTCGTTCTACTTCTTTGCGGATCTTTCGGCACATAGCTACTATGCATGTCTGTTTATCATGTTTTCCCTCTGATATATTCTGACCCCATCTGGTAAGTACTTGCATTTCATCCTGGTCTACCTCGGACCTATCTCTGTCTCTGATCAAGCAGTTTATGAGGAAACGTAACAGTAATCTCTGTATATCCACTTTCTGGTATTCCATGGCTTCGTCAATACTTTCAGGGCCTTGCCCTGTTTGGACAAAGCAATATATATTGTCTAGATGTTTAATCATTCCTGGTAGTGTCGTTAAATACATTGAAGCTCGTCGTATACGTAATGATGATAGCAGCATTCTGTCATTTTTACCGGGCACTGGATCATATCTACAATCTACAAGATGTTCCTTAAACATGTCGGACGTTGCTATTTGGGGCGTACGTTGGTTTGCTAAATCTCTAAGAGATGATTTACTTCGTAATGGTGGCGTGGCGAAAATGGCTGCCGCACCTCCTGTCGCACCTTCTGAGGTGCTAGGCATGAAAGGATTTGTGGGATGTAAGGTAGAAACTGTGGATGCAGGAAAAGTTGGATTGTGCGGAGGAGTTTGTGGTTGCGGAGTTGGGGGCGGATGATCTCGGTGTTGAGCACCATCGACAGGTGGCGTGTGTGGTGGAACATTAACATATTCGGGAGCTACATCGTCTAAATAGGAGGAAAGGAAAATATCTTTTGCGGTCTTGGGATGTGCCTTAATCGGGAGTAACGGGGGTGGCAAATCTTTCGGTATTTCCGGGGTGGCCTTAGGTAAACCTTCGGCCAATAGAGGATACATACCATTCATAAGAGTGTTTCGTTGTCTATCTACTTGTTCTGTATTTACTCGGATACCTTCCTCAACTAATACGTTTTCTCGGGCTTTATTTGAGTTCTCCCTACTTTTCTCTTCCAGTCTGAGCGCTTTCTCTGTGCGCCTATGCGACTCTTTACGCCATAACTCAATGGCATCTTTCTGTGACTGTCTGGCTTTCTTTTTCCATAATTCTTCTTCTACTCTCATGATGCAATCTGCATCCCATGTCCCAGCTGCGGGCCACCTCTGACTTTCTGCTAGATCCTTGGTGTAGTCCACCCATAAATCAAGATATAATACGGCATCTAGGCCATGCTTATGGTACATAAAATACCCTGGAGTGTCCCTAGGTGGAATGGGAACAGCTTCTTCGAGTACTCCTTTTCTAGTTTTGATCTGTCTTAATTTTGAAAAGAACGGCATCTTTAAACCTTGCTACTTGATTCTTACTTGAACTGGATTTGAACACAATTAATACGATAAACACAATAATGAACACTCATTCATACCACAATTTTAAACACTGTAAACATTTAACATTTAACATTTAACGAACAATGATGATTAGAAGAAAACTAGTTACTGACATAATACTAATACTAGATAATACTGAATTATATACAACACATACTGGATATACTGCTAAACAGTACAGATACACTGCTAAAACAGTGCAGACCGGATCTGTGTACCCAAACCCGTCAGGACCGGCACAAATTAATGTGCACGTCTAACTGCCTCCCCAGCAACGGTACTCACCGGGTAGCACGGAACGGAAGGCCTCGGAACTGAACTGAACTGGATCGGACTGGACTCGACTGGACTCGGAACTTCGGAACCTGGTGGGCCTCTGTATACCTCGGATCTTGCTCTCTCAGCTAGGCTCTGGTCGGGATACTTCGCACTTCTCACCGCCTCGTCTGGGTGTTGATCGCAGCCTCAGTCACCCCCGCTTGGCCGGAGGGAGATACAGGAAATCCTGCGGGTACGCGTTTTTGTCCGTTCAGCTGTGGCAGGGGACCGGGCCTGCAACGCACCTCCGGCGCGTGAGATGAGAAAGTGTCCCTGTTCGGGCGCCAATTTATGTGGTAAATATTTAAATTACCTGTACTATTTTTTATGCGGAAAAGTCTAGTAAGAATAACTCAGTCAAAATAAGAGGCAGAATCCGTGGTATTAGAGGTTCTGAAAAGGGCTTTATTCCTTACAAAGGAATTATGGTTCGAACCAGGCAATCTTATTCCATCACCACGAAGGTTCAGGAAGGGATAGGCAATACATTATTGACAAGTAACAATATATATATGAAAAGCATTGCATTAAGACAGATGCAGGAGGCGTAACAGCTGATAATACAGATAAGAATACACATACGTAATGAAAATGGGCGTAATAACAGGCGTACACTAGAAACGTCATTTAAAATGATGTCACAGGTGGGTGGATCCATAAGAGAATCCTGCAGTGTCAGCAGAAATATTTGGCAGAGATGCGCGCGCAGCCGCATGACGTGTGATTGACGTGCAACTAGAGGGTGAAGGGGAATTGACATTTAGCTCTACATGTGGAGACAGAAGTCTGGGGGGTCAGGTCAACCTAATCCCAAATCGTATCTAATATCTTTGTTTAAGGAACTGTTTTATCCAAAAGGAAAGGTCTCTCGGACTGAATCTATTCTATACTGACTGTTAGTGCATGTACAAGCGTCTATGTGTCTACATGAGATGCGAGGGGGCAGGAATCTTCCATGGTAACAGGGGCTATGAATTACTTGCATAAAGACAGCGAGGCCGAGCTCTTTGCTCGGTAGCTGGAAGGATGTTTACCTAAACTACTAGACAGGAATGCATTGGATGAGGAGCGGAGCAGATAACTTGAAGGCTGAATACAGTTTTTGGCAGGCAACAGGCCGCGTCAGGCACCGTTAGCCGCGCAGGGAGTAGGACAAAGTTCATGGATACGGATGCAGGTCCAAGCTGGAGCATTTCAGAGGCAGAAGCAGGAAAAGGCTTGTTGGCAGAATTCAGGGCCTACTCGCCTGAACTGTAAAACGTGAAAAGTGAACCATATAAAGTCGGTGGCCAATCATACTTAGGAATGGAATATTCGACCCATTCATGGTGGATCTGAAAGAGGACATGTTGGCGTTGGACGCACATGTATTTGCGTCTTTATAGCTGGAACTGGAGGGAACATACATGTACTTGTAGCATGTACATGGAGTCGTTGGGGTCTAAGATAGGGGACACAATTGACCATAAAATTCATATTTCCTCAGTTTGTGCACAACTACAACCGGACTTAACCACAAAGATGATTCTATTTCCTCTATGATATCCAGATCACAGAGCCTTTTAAGCTCCACCTTTACAGCTTCTCTTAAATGTAGAGGAACATTCCTAACTTTATGAACCCTTGGTATAGCATCATGTTTTAAAATTATTTTGTGCACAACATTTTTTAGAAGACCCAACTTTGTTGTTGTAAATACACTAGGAAATCTTTTCTCCCACTCAGACGCAGGATCAATGTCTACATGACAAATCAAATCCGAGTAACCTAGAACCTAATCAGGATGATTAGGGTCTAAAGTGATCATCAGATCTCTTTGTTGAGGCCACCCCAAAAGACACGAGCCTTCTTTGGCAACATAAATTTTAGAAGTGATGGTTTTACCTTTGAAAGTAAGAGTGGATGTAAAATAACCAATTACATTAATGGGTTTCCTACCATAACCAACCAATTTAATATCCGGAGGTGATAAACGCACATCAGGGAATTCTTTAAGCCATTCATCCCCAATGAGTGTGTGTCTGGCACCAGAGTCAGCCATTACCCTCACATTTTTGTCACCAATGGTAACAGTACATAATGGAGCATCTTTCAAATTGCTATTAATTTCATAAACCGCTAACAAAAATTCATCATCATTAATGACATCATCAACTTCTTTTATATGCTCATCCTTCTGCATCTTTTGTTCAACACTTTTGTTTCTTATCTTATTTTTGTTTCTGCACATTCTAGTGTAATGACCTTTCAATCTACAATATCTGCACACTTGGCCAATAGCAGGACACCTTTTGGCGTTTGCCAAGTGACCTGGAGTACCACATTTCAAACAAATATATTCTTTTTTTCCTTGAATAACTTGAGTTTTAAGTTTATCTTTGCTGGACGTAGATTCTGCAGAATTTGAAACCTTGACTGCATTGATTTGTGAAGCTTTTTGCTCAGCAAGCTCTTTTAAACCCAACTCCATATCTTCAAAACGATGAGCAATATCCATGGCCTTATCCAAAGTCAAATCTTCAGCAGCAAGTAATTTTTCTTGAAGTTTCACATTGGCAACTTTATGCACCATTTGATCACGAAGCATTTGATCATGGAATGAAGAATAGTTACATTTGGATGCCAGAATTCTTAAATCATTTACAAATGTGTCTATAGATTCATTTACTAGTTGACCTCTGCTGAGAAATTTGTGACGTGACACTACTTCGTTGACTTTCTTTATATAGCGTTTATCCAATTTCGTAATAGCTTCTTCATACACATCAATATCCTCTTCTGATGATGAAATGCGATTAGAACACGGTGGAAGATGGCTTAAAACATATCTTCCCTCTGCACCCAGACAATGTTTTAATATGGCCAATTTCCTTTTATCAGTATAGGCTTCACCACCTATGGCTTCAATATATGCCTCGAATCCTTCTTTCCAGCGTTTCCATTCCAACACCGGTTCACCAGGAGATGGTAAAAGTGGAGTAGGGGCATTGAAACCCTCCATTTAAATAACAATGAATATAATCAATAAAAGTGTTCAATAGTTACTTTGTTTATGCTATTCCAACATATGACTAACTTTATGCTTCTTTTTATTTTTTTTTATTTGTATTATTATTATTATTGTCACTATTAATTAATAATGACAGCAAATGTTGAAATTGTGCGCCCTTGTTGTTTTGTGCACTAAATTATAAACCAAATGCAGTTGCTGTGCACATCAGCGATGTACACGTAGCGTTACGCTCGTACTTTCCAGCTGATTCCACTTAAAATGGCCGTCACGTTGCGTGGGGGTTCCCAAAGTATGGCCACCCACGTTATGACGTCGACTAATGGTAAGAATTGTAGTCAAGCTATTAGTGAAGTTTTGTGGAGTTACAGGAATACCCCTAGGAGCACTGGTGATCTTTCGCCTTTTGAGAAGATGAGGGGGAGGAAGTGTATATCTAACCTAAGCCAAGGGTGGATGAGAGATATAGGTACCTGCAAGGGTGACAGTGATGTGTTGGATCAAGGTGGTCTGGATAAAGATGTTATTTCTCCAGTTAGAGTCAATGACTGGGTCCGAGTGAAGAAAGGGAGGTTGGTTAAAGCTGGTGAATCGCGTTATTCCCATCCATTAAGAGTGGTTCGGGTTGGTCGTCAGGGGGTTGAATTATCTGATGGAAATGTTTGGAATTTATCCAAAGTAGTGAAAGTACCACAGTTCTTGTGGCCTGATAAAGAGGTATCTCGCTCAGCTGATATTTTGTTACCCAAAATGTCTAACAATAAAACAAATTGGAGAAAGTTTGTTTCTGAAAATGACAGTAGTCTGGTTAAGGTGCAAAGGTCACAACAAATTCCTGTTAGGTATAAAGACTATTATGTAAGTAAGTGATACTTATTTGTATTTGGATGTGTTAATTTATTTATGTGGTTTTTGTGCAATGTAAATGATGATCAAATTGTAAGCATACAGGTTATGTAGTAGCATGCATGTATTTAAGAAAAAATGATTTTGTTTTATTTTGTTTTTGTATTTCTAAAGGAGGGGAATGTGTGGTGTCTTGCTGGATCTTCCGAATCTGGAACACTGAGAGTGTGCCAGATTCTAGAGGAGACGGTTAGACCCAGGTTTACTGATACGACTGATTTCAATGAAGCTCTGCATTAATAAAGCTTCTAACCTCAAATAAAGCGTGCTAAGAGATATCATCATTACAGCTTGCTAGACCACTGGTATTGTGAGTGATTTTACTATTACTGTGCAATCAGTATATTTTGTAGCTGTACCAAACTGTGCTGTACTTACTGTAGAACAGTGGTAGAAGTGGGCTGGATCTGAGGCGTAAGACGTGCCCATACATTTTTTAATTTAACCAAAACAGTTTCCCTACTTATGGAGCAAAGTCAACCTTCCTTGGCGGTTAATTCCGAGAGCGGAAATGCTTCAACTGAAGTGTGAGGCAGGGAGACTCCTGTGCTGTGAAACCGGGGGAGGGGCAGACAGCTAAACAAGCCTTCTTGCCATGGTGACTACTAGTAAATGTGTGCAACTGGTCAATCTGCACATGTAAAGGGTGCCTGGAAGCCAATGTTCGCTTTAATTAAGGGAATTACTTGAATCTTCCTGACGACACAGATTTAGGGGCATATTTATTAAAAAATCATGCCAGTCACCTCGCTGAGCAGCATGATAGGGAAAGGACAGGAATGCGCCATATTTAACATTATATGGCGCATTCCTGTCCTTTCCTTGGTTGGAGCACAATGTGCCAACCGGGGTGCCAACGCAGACACCCTTGCACCATGCATGGTGCGAGGCTGACGCAACTCTTTCTTAAATTTGACCCTTATTCTTTTTTGAGTGGTATTGCAAGGGAGTTACCAGCTGAGCTGAGAAGTGTGTGCTTTTAAAAGATAGTTATAAAAAAATTGTACTACTGGGTGTTACTAAAATCTATATTTTAGAAGCACTTATTTTTTAATCTGAAAAACCTTCTCTGCATATTGTAGCAGCTTAGCACTAAACATACCCAAGTCACTATTCTCCACTTCACCATCCAGAATTAATTTCTCACTGATTAACTTGCATTTATTTTTCAATTGAGCTGTGTGCTCTTTTATATATAGTTACCTGAATGTAGTTTACAGAAAAAAATCTAAAATATTTACTTTTTGTTAGCCACGCCTTTGACCCCGCACCCACGCTCAATCACCCCTGCCCCATTGCGCTCAGCATCACAGTTCCCATACGAAATGCATTTCGACCACTGCTGTAAATTCATGGCCTATCTTGCTCAGTTAATGCTACTGTACAGGCAGTATGCATGTTTCCGTGTTGCTAAGAGCATGTATTGTAGGGTGCCGCTGTCCTACACTGGGGAACTGACTGGGATGCACCCAGGGAACAGGAGCAGAGCACTTCGGCCTCAGACTGAAAGACCCTCTCCCCAAGGTGAACAGAAGACAGACGGAGGACCAGCAGTTTGGCACTATGATGAAGATGTTAGGACATATAGGAAAGGCCACATGTTTGAGTGAAAAAATGGTTACTGCAATGAGCAGTTGTGTGTAAAAGTGCCCATTATATCGAACGAGTCAAAAATGTATAATCTATATTTATTGATATGTAAAATATGATTGTTTAAAGTAGGATAAAATAATAAGGTGTTGGCAGGGTAGTGAAGTATGTATCAAATATATCAACATCTTTAAATTAAGAACTTCTATACATTCCACAAGTTCCTTTGCCTCCTGTGTCTTCCAGATGAGGACACATGCAGTAATGAGTAGAAATGCCCTGACTCTCTGCCCGACAGCCCCAACACCAATGGCTGTCCTGGGTTGGGGCGGTTGATCCAGGATGTGAATGATGTTACCGCCTGACCCGATCTCTGAAGGGGGTGGATCCGTTGCCCATTCTAGGAATCTATCCTGTGGGCTGTATCCAACATTTGAGTGACACACCAACAGAGCAATGGTTGATGGAGGCTGAACTAAGATACCTTTCCCTCTATGGAACTGTGTTTATTATTTATTAACATTTTACTGATGACAGTAGTCTGGAGAGAAAGCTAAAACTGTCTCTAGCCCAGACTTAAAATGGGAAGAAGAACCATCATAGGGCATCTGATTCCTGATCCACTTCCGGGTCTAATTCATGTCTTGCAGCCATGTGAGATAGACTAGGGATGCGTGCTGTCACCTGCTTGGCCTGGGCTGACTTCACAAGATAGTCATCCTACACTGGTACATTAGCTTTCGAGAAAATCTAATTGTGTATAGAGATGTCGGGCAAATGTTTCAGAGCTGCACCCTGGGGGCTGTGGTACACATTGGGTAAACGGTCATTAGTTCGAGTTAAGAGTACAGCATTACCTGTATCTGATCGAGTGCAGACTTTAAAGGTGAATACGTTACTGTGTTATGTTACTGTACCGACATGTTTATTAAATGTATTTATAGCACACCTCTGGAGAATACGCCTGGAATATGCATTTATCTTGCTGTTCATTGAGTTTATTTAGAGATCATGCCTGTGCAGTGCGGAACAAACTCAGCATGAATACGGCTTCCATTTATTTATGGAACATATTTATATAGGGTCAAACAATTTTGTGTGTGTTATTACATCCATACTATTTATAGTACATATTCACTCATGTCAACCGTCTAGCGTGAATATGCCTATGCAAGAATCCCTAAAAATACATTTGAAGTGATGTGAAGGTAACAGGTCAAATGCACAGAATTCACATGTATAAAAAACAACATTAAGGAATTCATACATTTTTGTTGGTGTCTTCAAGATTGAAAATTCATGGAATGTTTAGTTTGCTCATGGCCTTGTCTCCTCCATCCCACAAACATATATCATATGATATTAATCCTGACCAAACGCATGTCGTCATAGAGGACTTTGCTGTTTATTTTGTGTATGATCCCACGAACAGCATTCTCATTTGTATCAACGATAATATAAAACCTCACATTAATCATTATCTGGGCATGAACAGTCTACAGCACTTCTCTTGCACTTTGTCACAGTTTAAAACAACAGCAATCAAAGATATGGACCATTGCCACAGGATCAGAGGCGGCTCCTGAGCTATGGCGTCGCCCCCCCACCAGCAGCCAAAAAATGAAAAATAAAACCATAATAAACCTGCATCAATTATCGTTGTATTTTTCTGCGTAGTGTCGCCTGGGGCGGGGCCACGCAGATGACAGGCAGAAGGGGAGTTGTAGGTGCACTGGTTGTCAGTGCACATGAGGGTTTGGCCGGCCATCTCAAGCCGGCCAAACCCTCATGTGCACGGAAGCTCTCTCCAACCCAGCTACGTTGCAGAGTTGAGAGACCAGCAGGCACAGACTCCCAGTCTCCCTGGGAGCGCAAATCATCAATTACAGGCTCCCAGTCTCCCTGGGAGCGCAATCATCAGTGCTCAGGCCAATCCTGACGCTGCTTATATGCAGTGTCAGGATTGGCCCAGGGGATTCTGGGAGCCTGTGCCTGCAGTGCACCGTGTCGAAGCCGGAGAGGAGCGTCAGTGTGTCGCAGCTTTGAACAGGTAAGGTATTTTATTATTATTATTATTTTTTGTTCGGCTGGTTCCCCCCTCTTCCTCCGCCCGCCACTTTGCTAAGAAACCGACCCTTACTTGCACAGGACAGCTTCCTGGAAACAGGTGGGGTGACTAGTGAAGGCAGTCTGATGCTCCTCTGCTATTCCGTGCAGGTGACGCAACAGTCTCAGCCGAGGAGCAACACAGGAGCAAACTGTTCCACTTCTTTTTGCGCTGGCTGACCAAAGTTTCTTTTGAAATCTCTTATGCCCCGTCTAATACACAAATGAAACTCCAGCTAATCTGGAGTCGTAGAGCTGAGGTCTTTCTTGAGCCTTCTTTGAGACTGACGTTCGTTATTTGCATTGTATTGTATTGCACTGTATTGTTTCAGAACCCCTTTTAGAGGGCCACTGAGGGGTTACTGGGCCCAACAGTGGTGGTTCAGGCCTTTTACTCCTGATTTCCTGGGGCCTGTCCTATTATGGAGTCTGAGAAACTACGCCAAGTACTCCTTCTGCACTTGACTTTCAGTGGTAACTGTGGGCGAGCAGTCATAGGCTTCTTTGGGGGAAAGTGAATTTCCAGGTAAGTGAAGACAACTCATAACTCAAAGTGCAAACAGTACGATCAATAAATCAATGTACAGGCAAATACTTTCTTTTATATTTAAAATAAGTATTTTATTTTTAACTGTACACATGCCAAGGAGTAAGCACATTCTCAAGCAATAATACAAACCCATGAGACTGGGACTCAAGTACTTGTGAGACAAATCACAATCCCACTTTCTTTAATATAACGTGGTTGGGGTTATTCCCCATTAATTGGTGTACACATTCTGGGAATACTTACTAGTTGGCCATAGTTAAGAGTTCCCCTTTGACTCTTCAGGATTTAGTCAAAAGCATCTATTGTGCTAAAGCACCGTTACCACAGATTTTTCCAGGGACCAACAGACCCAGTTCAAGTCTTATCCTCTCCTGCAGCACTGAAGTGATCATCAGGTTAGCAAGTGCCCTCAGCATAAGCACCTGCGAATTCTGCTCAGAGAAGACAGGCTGCTTGCAACTCATGCAGCAGCCCCCAGTGGCACAGGTTATCTCGACTGAGCGACATGGCCAGTATCTTCCAGGGATTGGAGCAGCTTCCTGCTCAGGAAGATGCGGTAAATTGACCTTCACCTTGAGAATCCTTTCTTCAGCTCCCAACTCAAACCCAGTGATGGTGTAATGTTGTCTACAGCATCTTCAACAGTCCTTAGGGGTTTGTTAGGGCAAGTGCTTTTGCTGTACGGGCTTGACCTGTCAAACACAGCATCAGTCTTTTCCTCTGGCGACGACCAGAGACTGGCAAAGTTGGTACCAGCAGTCCCTCCTGGCAAACCAGGTTACTAGTACTTTGCAGCACAGCTATATATTCTTCTGGTGCAAACACTTTCACCTTAGCGCTTACAAGTCTTAGTGCACTCACAGTAAAAACTTTACCGGTGGCCCCTCCTGGCATAGTGGGTCACCACAGAATAGTGCAATGGGTTTGACAAGTCCCGTGCAGCGCTATCTCATGGTTCAGTCCTTGGCAACCCTCTCCTGGCATATGATAGGCACCGTATCGACACTCCTCCACATGGACTACAGCCCGATCAGTACACAGTACAATGCTCAAACCTCGCCCAGGTATCCTCACACTAGGGCCTCCCACTGGACCCTATTGCTTCCAACGATGTCATCTTCCTCACAGGGCACACTGGCCTTGGCATGCAGGCAGGCGCTGCCCTCCGTGCTCTGTGCTTCAGGACAGGTGGTCTTGATTACTTGGGTGATGTCCCCTCACCCAGCCTGGAGATTAGCAGGCATTTGCTCCCGGTCTCTTTCTCACACAGCCCGTCTGGCTGCATGGCAGATGACAAAGTTTGGGGTCTCAACTTCCCCTTCTTATTGTCCATTTCCAGACACCAAAATATGATTCAGAGTCTGAGTCTTTGAAGCTTTATTTTGGGGTTCTGCTTCTTTTGAAGTTTCCTTTTCTCTTTTTCTTCTTACCCCTTGAAAGGATGTCTGTCACAGCAGGCAAGACTCCATAGCTGATTGACCCACAACACAGTTCATGGGAGTGACAGGAGGTCACACCTGGATGTCAGCTACAGTGATATGTGCATCAAAAGGGTAATCCCAGTCTCTCAGTTCTACTCTTTATGATTCCCTTATCAGCCTCATCTCCTTTCTGAGATGTGTTCTATCCTCGTCCTTGTGATCTATCATTAAATCAAAGAGCAAACATTTGAAGTGTAAAGGTAGAGTCTCTTCTTCCCTTCCTCCAGTGTGTCCCACCCAGTTCACAGGAATGAATCAATACACAAATCTGTCTGAGTTGATTCCTCTCCGCCTCATGTCTTCGCCAGACAGGACTGGGCTTCCCAAAATGGAACCCAGGGTCCTCCATGTAATGGACCATTTCAGGTACACTTACTGATTGTACATTCACAGCACACTTGGGGGCAGATTTATGTTTCCTGGCGCATCCCTGCAAATCAGCAGGGATGCGCCAGGAAAGATGCGTCACGCAAGTTTACCCTTGCGCCACCACAGATGGGCTGCATTTACAATGCAGCGCATCGTGGCGCAAGGATAAACAGATGCGTGACGCATCTGATGGCGTAAGGGCGGCGCATTGCTGGAGTCGCGTCGCAAGCACGACGCAACTCCAGTAATGTTTAGGGGCTGCCCATACCCAACATGCTGCGTCATGCCTTACGCCTGCTTCAAGCAGGCACAAGGTTTTGACGCAGCAGCGTCGGAAAAGTGACTGAGTGAAATCTTGTAGATTTCACTGCGTCACTTTTTCGAGGCTTTTTCCGATGGAACGCCCACCCTGCATACATTAAACCTGACGCAGGTTTAATGTAGCGCAGGGCTTTACAACGTGACGCATCTCCCTAGATGCGTCACGTTGTAAATAAGGCGCAACATGGAGCATGGTTTACGCCGCCGCTGCGTCACAAAAGTGACGCAACGGCGGCGTAAAAGTGGCGCAAGTACGATATAAATCTGCCCCTTACTGTCCAGCACTGTTACCTCCTTTCATTGTACCATTACAAATCAAATACACATACATTCAGCACACACATTCAGTCAGCCTGCACAGTTCAGCACTTCAGCTTTTCTATACTGTACCAGGGTGTGCTATTTGCAAACCCACACATTATCATCACATAGACTCACCATGTGGGCTATGCACAACAGTTTGTGTATTGTACTTCACGCAAGCATCTGCTTTAATTGTGCACACATTGCACAACACGACATCGCTCATGTAATGTATTCCTCTCATGCATAAAAAACCCAGTACATGCACTATTCCCACATGTACTACACAGCACTGCTCTGTCCTGGTACTGTACCCTTTCTAGCCACACATAGTTCCAGCGCACAGCACTCTTTATCTACCTGATGTAGGTCAAGGGTGAGTTCAGCACAGAGCAGCGAAACTTTTACATAAGGTGAGTGAGCCTGCAGGCCTCTCCCCAGTGACACAGTGTAAAAAGATTCTGTTCACTACTGCTGATCACTACGCGGTATGCTACCACCACCACGCTTGGCTGCTTAACTTCTGGTGAAGGCAGTAGTCTTCAACCACTATGAGGGCAACACTTTGGGCACCCCTCCCTTTCCAAGGAGACCACAATTATCCATGAGACAGGCCTATGTCATGGTACACACACATGATCCTTGTTCTCATATGACAAAAATTCAGCATAGGGATCTAGACAACATTACAGTTGGAAACTCAGGGGAGGAGTACATGTCTTAAATGATGCAGAGGGCTTTCGTGTCCCAACATATTGTATAGTGTATTGTATTTTATAAGGCCATTTACATAGGTGGGATGGTTGAGTGTATGTTTGACATAGACATACAAATTATAATAAGGACTAGCCAGTGTAGCCAAAGGAGTAGTGGGATGCTCTCTGCCCGTACACCAAAAAAGGAGGCAATCAGAGAAGACACAGTATTCCATCCAGTGACACGCACTGGGCAGAGATAATGTTGAATAAGCAAAAGGATACTATAAAGGCGAGAATGGAAATTGGTGACATAAGCAGTAGCCAAGCACCAATTTTTTTGATAGATTTATTTTTTAAAAGGCATGGGAACTGTCTACTGCTGAACAAGTGCATCTCATGAAGGAGGAAGGCTGTGGAATAGCAATTACGGCTGACAACCTGAGCAGAAACCACACAGACTTTAAAAAGCCTAGATTCCACCTACTCATGCTCAGTTAAAAGAAGCTAAAAGCTTGAGCAGGTGTTCATTCGGGCTCTTAAATCCATAATGAACCCAGTTGGGCGTGCCCTAGTCAGGCCGTAGCTTTGATCCCAGCTTGACTGGCTCCCTTTTACGTGCAAGAGTGAGAGGCGAAGTGCTTGGCAGGCTGCTGCCCTGACAATGAAAGAGCAAATTGACTTGCCTTGTGTTATCCTTCTGCCTCAATCCTCCACTATTGCTGCATCCCAGAGACCCTTGTTCTTTCTAATTACATAAGGAGTCATCCTCCTGACCTCCTAGAATTGCATCCCAGAACAACTTCCGCTTTCTTTATTAGTAGTGAATGCCATTTTAGGGTAAAAAAGAGACAATGTGGTGAAAGGGGGATTAAACTGCTTCCATTATTTCAATTAGGATGGCAGTATGTCACTGATCTGGAAGTTCTCAATTTGTGTAAACTTATCCTGACACTTCTCTGACATGGAGACCTTGTGAAAAGCACTTTATATATTACACATGTCTCCGCAAGTTAACGTTCCTTCTGTGCTCCTTTGTCTGGTGCATCCTCACTCTAGCCCCTCTCCACTGCCACCTGCCCATTAACACTGCCCTCACCTCTCGCCTGAGGCCATTGAACTAAAGGAATGGTAGCCAATAGGGGCCACATCTTGTCCTATACATCTCCTACTTCAAGTCCTCTGAATGCGGACTCCAGCCTGCATAGTGTACTGATTAAGTATACTGGATACTTCAGCCTGAATTGGTCTGCTCTGGGATTTCAGCACCTTTGCCTGCCTTGTTCATTCTAGAACTCTGGTCCTGGGCCACACAGGCACATTGCAGGGAAAATAAGACTACCCCTTGTCACTTTTACTATTTTAAGGCTGGCGCTATGTCTCAAGTTAGGCTCACTGATTCCTGTGCAGCATTGCAAAGAAATTACCTACTTATCAGCATTAGAAGATGCAAGTATGTTGAGCCTTTTCAAAGAGAAAAAAATCAAGCTATTCAGCTACTCACCTTAAGGCTGGTTACAATGTATTGGGCTTGCCTTGCTGGTTCCTGGGCACTTGGTTCCATTCCGATGCCCCATCGCATTGTGGAGATATGACCCACAATCCACCTTTATCATTGTTAAAAGATACAAGTACGCTAAGACCTGGGTGCAACCCCTAGAACACTGAGGCTGGCCACAGTGTCTTGGACTTCCATTGCTAAATCCTATAGAATTGGTCCCATCCTGTTGACCCTTTCAATTGTGAAGATATGACTTGCAGGCTGCCTCTATCAGCATTAGAAGATGAAAGTATGCTGAGACCTTACAGGGAGAAAAAAATGAACTGTCCATTTCCCCACCTTAATTCTGGCCACAATGTCTTAGCCTATACTTGATGATTCCTGGGTGCTTGGTACTGTCCAATGGATCCTTCTTATTGAGGACATATGACCTACAATCTGTTTTTATCAGCTTTAGAAGATGCAAGCATGCTGAGCCTTGCCAGACGATCCTACTAGATTAAGCCTGGTTGCAATGTCTCATGCTACCCTTGTGGAGTACTAGGGAATTGATCCCATGCTGCAGACCCTTTACATCTTGAAGATGTTTTGCTTCAACAACTTATGGCTTTCTTGACTAATGAACAGACAGGCTAAAAGGTTTACGTCTTTTCAACCAGCACTTATTCTAGACAACACACACTCACCTCTGTGAGGTTGTGTATCACTCAAAGCAGTCTTCAAGAGCATAGGCACGGGGAGGACAGCAGAATATCCACAATCATAGAAGCACATTTCACTTCATTCAAGGGCTAAGGCATGGCATGAGGTATGGATTACTGACTCTTCTCCTTTTGTGCTGTTACTTCACTGTATTCCATCAAAGGAAGAACAGTTGCATAGCTACTAAGATATGTCACTGTTTCTCTCCCTCCCTCTGGTGGTACACTTGGTTGCCTTGCACCACACAGACATGCTTGGGATGTCTCTGATGCTTAGCAAATAGTCTGTACTGGAAGGATATCCTTAAAGTGCAAAATACTATACATTGACATACTTAAATAGTTTTTTGACATTGAATGTTTTTTGTACTTTACAGCACACATGTAGATGTACTCAGGGATTTGCCTAAAAAAACTACACCTCCGCAGGGCAGGAATAATGTGTGAGAAAAATGTTCTTTCTCAATGTTTTCCACCTTTTAATTAGATAGCGAATTGCATCAAAAGCCATGGTGGTGTAATGGGATCGCCCATGCACCATCCAGGCTATGCCCTCCTAGCGCAAAGTCACATATAGAGGATCTTTGTTTTACTTTAGGACTACTATTCAGCAGCACAAGACAATGTGATTTACCAAGCCACGCATGGCCACCTTGCATGGCCCTACATGGCTTGTTAAATCTGGAGTGATGCAAGGCAGCTCAAGTCGCTGACTTGCTTTACTCTGCTCAAGGAAGACATTCCATGGGTGGAGTGTGGGTGTTCCCACACATCAACCCATGGATTATGAAGCATCCCTTGATTTACCAATACTGGTAGACCTGGAAATGCATCAGACTGCTACCTTCCCTGGGGAGGTGTAATAAGGAGAAATATCTTTATTCCCTAGTTTTTTCCATTTTCTGTGTGTGCTGCATTCTGCCTCTCACGTAGAAGGAGGAAAAAGCCTTAGAGGATTGATTTTCTGTAGGAAGGTGTCCCTTCCTGCACAAAAACAATCCTGTGTGTAATACAGGCACCCTTTCACCATGGTGCAAGGGTGCCTGCGTTATGCAAGGCAACAGTTTGTGCGCCAGTGCAAGCAGAGAGCAGGAACAGATTTTTTTTTAAATTATACGATAGTAAACCTTAGTTTCTCACAATCCTGGTTAAAAGAATTGTGTTTCCAATAGCACATTATTCTAACAAGATTAGTGTCACAACAAGATAAAGAGTTCTATTCTCTCACACCCAGGATTGTTTTTAAGGTCAGGGAATGTCAAAAGAAGAAACAGATTACCAAATAGAAAATATGACTTTGAAACATTTTACACAAGCTAAAACCAGAACTAACTGGTCCGAACGCCTCTCACCGGTAAAGGCTAGGGCCCCACTTAAATAAGCAACTAAAATTATCCAGGAGGACGTTGCTACTTTAGAGCAACTATTATTAGTTTGATGATGGATGATAGACAGCTGACCTCTGTGCTGACTGGACTTACTTTACCTGTTGTACCAGCTTCAGTATATGCACAATAGCACCCAAGGGCATTGCACTATGTCAGAGGGACTATTAGCAATTTCCTTTGATACACCTATTTTAATTTCCCTATTTATTTAATTATTTTGTTGAAGCCAAATACCCAGTTGAGTCAGTGGAAGAAAAGGCAATGTACTCTGAGTTAACCAAGAAAGTTTATTGTCTTCCTAAAAACACAGACCGAGCAAATGCATTCTCTTTAGCCACCCCAGACCCAACCCCCACCCAAACCAACATAGAGCTGTTTCTAGAGGACTTTAACCACCTTAACAGTAGTTCTAACATGATCAACAAGTAATAAGACTGTTTTTAATAAAGGCTCCTCAGATTTTTTATGTATAAAATATTTTAATGAGGCACAAGTTCTTTGCATACATGTTATCTTTGAGGACTACTTTGAGTCCGCTGCGCAAAGCATGAACCCTCTAATTGATATGAGATCAGTCTAGATTTCCATGGCTGTTCTCCTACGTTGCTGCATCACAAATCTCAGACTCAGAAAAGTATCAACTTGTGGCCTTTGTGGCAGAACTCCTTACAGGGAAGGTTTTCAATGGGCTATCTGTAGAACCAGTTGGAAGCTTAACAACAACATTAGTTTCTATGTCTTCTGCCCTCTAGGGGCTCCTTGTGGAGCTCAGAGGATGATAATGCTGCTACCATATTGATACCGGAATTACGTTAGCTGCTTTAACAGCAGTAGAGTCTCTAGAAGAGATTTTTTGGGTGGGACACAGTGGATAACAGATAGCAATGTAAATGTATATATATGTGTAAAGCATATACATGTGAGCAAGGCCACTGCGTTGGCCGAGACGCGTTATGACCGTTTGCACTGATTGAAAAATAAAAACGCCATCTCGGCAAGCATAACAGCAAAACAAAGTAGTCCGTCCCTCTGCTTGGTGCCTGGAAGCGCTTTGGAGTGGTAACTCGATATATGTGTATGTATATACACATATATATATATATATATATATATATATATATATATGTATATATGTATATATATATATCTATTATCTACTGGCAGTCGCCAGTAGATAGTTATAGTTAGGACCTGTTATCCATAGGAAATCTGCAACATTCTATTTACAATAACTTTGGCACCGGTCGACGAATCTTCGGAAAAGTTTCAAAACCCGTGGGGTGCTCCGGTCCACTCCTATCCTGAAAGTGTTGGGGTGATTCGTCAAGCGGGGGCCGAGAAAAAAGGGGGGTCCCAAAACGTGTTTTCCCCATGCAATTTTCCATAGGAAACTTTAGCCGCTGCTACAGCCCGAACTGCTGAACGGATTTACACCAAATTTGGCAAAGAGGTAGCCCTTGGTTCAAAAAGGTGCCTTTTTGTTAAATGGTGTAAATCTGTTCCGTAGTTGCTGAGAAAATCAAAAGTAAAATCACATATATATCTATGGCCGCACAGCATCCGCTCACCCTCCCGATCACAAGCTGTATGCTAATTGGCTATCAACACTCCAAATCAGGAAGTGTTGGCAGCCATCTTGTGCCTTGGTAGAACAAAGGCCCAAGAAAGCAGAGAAAAAAATGCACAAAACTGGAGGTACCTAGTGGGCTAGTTGGACCCTAGGGACCCTCAGAATTCAAGGGGACTTAATCTCCCAACTTAAAACTGCCACAGGGCGCGTTTACACAGTGGTGAAGGGAGGGGACGGGGCTTGAGGTGATGTATGCAAATACACCCTGTGGCGCGTTTTAAGTTGGGGAAATAATTCCCCTCCAATCCTGAGGGACCCTGGGAGCCAACTAGTCCACCAGGTGCTTCCAGTAAGCGCAACTGCGCTGTTTTGCAGACAGGTGGTCTAGGCTGTGCCCCTTTTTACATCTCTCTGCAACGCAGCTCTGTGGTGCTTACTGGAGGTACCTAGTGGGCTAGTTGGACCCTAGGGACTCTCAGGATCCAAGGGGGCTTAATCTTCCAACTTAAAACGGCCACAGGGCACGTTTACACAGTGGGGAAGGGAGGGGACAGGGCCTGAGGTGACGTGTGCAAACACGCCCTGTGGCGCGTTTCAAGTTGGGGAAATAATTCCCCTTCAATTCTGAGGGCCCCTGGGGGCCAACTAGCTCACCAGGCGCTTCCAGTAAGCACCACTGCGCTGTGTTGCAGAGAGGCGGACTAGGCCGTCCCCCTTTTTACATCTCTCTGCAACCCAGCTCTATGGCGCTTACTCGAGGTACCTAGTGGGCTAGTTGGACCCTAGGGACCCTCAGGATTCAAGGGGACTTAATCTCCCAACTTGAAACGGCCACAGAGCGTGTTTGCACAGTGGTGAAGGGAGGGGACGGGCCTGAGGTGACGTGTGCAAACACGCCCTGTGGCGCGTTTTAAGAGGTAGTTATAATCCCCCTGCCCTATTATATACTAGGGGCTTACAGAGGAGGTCATGCTAATCACAGGGAGACTCCAACGCATAGTGTTCCCTAGTGTATGTAGGTGTTTTCACTGTATTCTAAGTGTATTTTAACATAGCACTGGCTCTAGGACTGGTTAGTTGAGGGTACAGGATGATTTTGCAACAAGGCTTCTTTCTGCTCTTTGGTTTGTTCTTTCTGCGCGTTTTCCTTCTTCCTGCACTTTTCTTTGCTTTGAGGACTTCTGTTGCTTCTTTCTGCATTTCTTTTTTTTCTTTCTGTGCGTGTTTTCTTCTTTCTTCACATGTGCTATCTCTATAGGCATAGTTAGAAATTATCATTTAAAAAAACCTTTGAAATTAACTGAAAAAACCATAGGTTTCAGGCATGTTATGCTTACAAATTAGCATTTAAAAAACCTTTGAAATTCACTGAAAAAACCATAGGTTACAGGCACGTTATAGTTAGGAATTAGCATGTAAAAAACCTTAGAAATTCACTGAAGAAACCATAGGTTTCAGGGGCGTTATAGTTAGTTGGACATTTCGCACGTACAAAACCATTGAAATTCCCCCGTTATAGTTAGTTCAGCTAACTATAACTCGCGCGCCCGCAATGCACTGCTGATAACGTCACATATTACATCACTCATGACATGGTCAGTGACATCACTCATGACATCACTGATGACATCTCAAATGACATCACTGATGACATCATCCAGTGAATGTATGTTTTTCTGAAAATTAAATATGTTTTATATATGTATATCTCAAGGTCGATGGAAGAATAAATGGGTATATAAGTGTCTAAATGGATGATTTTTTAATGAAAAATTTATTGTGATTGTATAACTGACTGATTAAGTGTATCTCAGTGAATACATGGGTTAGTGAGTAATGTTTAAATATATAAATACCTGTATCAGTCTCTCACTTTGTGTATAAGTGGCTGCATGGGTCGGTGAGTAGCTACATGAGTGTCTATATGGGTTATTACTTGGTTTTTCGAGTATCAGCATGAGTGTCTAAGTGTCTGTATGGTTCAGTAGGGGGTATTACTTAGTGCATACATGCATGAATGAGTGAGTCACTATCTTCATGGTTTTATCAGTGAATATATAGCTAGGCTCAGATTTAACTGGTACAAAACCAGTGAGATCTAGCAGTTATAGTTACCTGAGCTAACTATAATGTATGCCCCTGCAATGCACTGCTAAAGACCTCACGTATTACATCACTCTTTACATGGTCAGTGACGTTACTGATGTCATTTCAAATGACATCACTGATGACCTCATCTAGTGTGTGTAAGTGTTTTGTAGATGTTTTGGAGACTTAACGATATATACTAAGCTACAGCCCAAATTAATATACTATTCTTTCTGTACTAGGAATTAGTCATATTATTTCTAACATATCTCATCTGAGTGGCTGTGTGACTGTATCAGTCTGTGAGTGGATGTTTGAGTGAATATATGGGTGTGTGAGTGGGTGTATGAGTGCACGTATGGATTTGTTAGTAAGTACTTGAGTAGCTATATGGGTGAGGGAGTGGCTGTGTGAGTAATTGCATTGGAGAGTGAGTGGGTGTATGAGTGGCTGTATGGGTGAGTTAGTGGCTGTGCGAGTGGTTGCATAGGTGCGTGAGTGTATGTGTGAATGGCTGTATGAGTGACTGAGTGGCTGTGAGAGTGGCAGTATGGGTGAAGTAGTGGATGTGTAAGTAGATGTATGGGTGAGTGAGTGGCTATATGGGTGAGTGAGTAGCTTTTTGAGTGTGTGCATAGGTAAGTGAGTAGGTGTGAGCAGCTGTATTGGAGAGTGAATATCTGAGTGAGTGCCTGTAAGGATGAGAGAGTGGGTATGTGAGTGGTTGTATGCATGTGTGAATGGGTATGTAAGTGGTTGTGTAGGTGTGTGAGTGGTTGTATAGATGAGTGAGTGGCTTTGTTAGTCAGCGTATGAGTAAGTGAGTGGATATGTGAGTAGCAGTATTGGTGAGTGAGTGGCAGTGTGAGTGGCTGTATGGGTGAGTGTGTGGGTGTATGAGTACCTATATGGCCGAGTGAGTGGCTGTGTGAGTTGCTGTATGGGTAATTGAGTGGTTGTGTGAGTGGTTGTGAGGGTGCATGAGTCAGTGTGTAATTGTCTGTATATCTGTATGACCGGATGTGTGAGTGGTTGTATTGGTGAGAGAGCGGGTGCACGAGGGGCTGTATGGGTGAGATAGTCAGTGTGTGATTGGCAGTATGAGTGATTGGATATGTGAGTGGCTCTATGGATGAGTGATTGGTTGTGTGGGTACTGGTATGGCTCGGTGGATGGGTATGTGAGGGGTTGTGTGGGAATGGGTATACAAGTGGTTCTATGGGGAGGTGAGTGGGTGTGTCAGTGGTATTGCATATGATGTCATCAGTGATGTAATTTGAGATGTCATCAGTGATGTCACTTACCATGTCATGAGTAATTTAGTATGCAAGGTCAGAAGCAGTGTATTACCGGGGCATAGGCTATAGTTAGCTCAGGTAACTATAACTGCTGAATTTCACTGGTATTATATGATTAAAATCTGAGCCTAACTATAATGTCCCTGTAATCTTTGCTTTTTTCAGTGAATTTTTAAGGTTTTTTAAAACAATTCCTAACTATAACCTGTAATCTTTGAGAGTGAGTGTATGAGTGAGTGCATGAGTGTCTCCATGGATGTGTGAGTAAGTGTTTGAGTATCTCAATGGGTGTGTGAATGTCTCAGAGGGACTGGGAAAGGTTTCATAAGTGTCTCAATGGGTGTGTGAGTGGGTGTGTGAGTGTTTGAGTTGGTCTGTGAGTGGGTGTCTGAGTGAGTGTCTGAGTGGGCCTGTGTGTGGGTGTGAGAGTGTCTGAGTAAGTTTCTGAGTGCCTCTATGTATGTGTGAGTCATTCTGTGAGTGATTTCCTGAATGTCTGAGTGGGTTTGTGAGTATAGCATGAGTCTCTGAGTGGGTGTCTCAGCGGGTGCATGAGTATCTGAGTGAGTGTCTGAGTTGGTCTGTGAGTAGGCTTGAGAGTGTCTGAGTGAGTTTGTGTGTGCCTCCATGAGTGTGTGAGTCAGTCTGTTTGTGGGTGTGTGAGTCTCTTAGTGAGTCTGTGAGTGGATGTGTGAATGTCTAATTAGGTCTGTGAATGGATGCATGAGTGTCTGAGTGGGTCTGTGAGTGGGTGTGTGAGTGTCTGAGTAGGTCTGTGAGTGGGTGTGTTAGGTTTATGTGGGTCTGTGAGTGGGTCTGTGATTGCATAAATGGTTCTGTGAGTGGCTGGGTGAGTGGCAAGGCCTAATTTGAACAGGGGTGGTGGGCCACATGGCCCCCCCCCGGGCCAATTTCAACCCCTGGTTGAAATTGGGAGGCCATCTCCTAGGGCCTGCCAACATTCTGGGATGGGAACCCCAACACTGGGCAAAATTCTGGCCTGCCCATAACTGAATGGGGAAATGGGGTTTGCCAGCCTCCCTGTATGGGCCAAATCTGGCCTGAGCCTGAGGGACCTCATTGCACTGGAGCCCGATCTTAATATGCATATATATATTTTCTTTGAGGGAGGGGGTCATGGGGCACCCTCCCCAGGCCCTTGCTTTAATACAGATGAAAATTAAAAGGGGATGGGGTGGTGTAGCCCTCCTTCTCAGGCTGATTTCGGCCCTGGGGACCCCACCACCTGGCCCAGTCAAATTGTGATGGGGAGGGAAACCATGTGGCTCCCCTCCCCTGGCCAATTTTGGCCCAGGGACCCCATCCCCCAGGGCCTGGCCATGGCACCCAGTGTGAACAAGGGGGACCGCAGGGGTGTCTCAAAGCCCCAGTGGTCCCAGCCGGCTGCCTGCCTCCTGCGGGAGCCAGCACTGCTCTCACAGAGAGGGGGCTGCTAAACATGCAGCTCCCTGTATGCAAGTGCAATCCTTTCATCTGTTCCCTGCGTGCTTGACAGAAGAAAACTTTGCTCGCAGCTAGCGCGAGCGGTTTCACAGCTCTTGCTTGCTGAGAGCAGAATTCGTGTTTGCTTTGAGTTGGCGGAAGCTGTCAAAGCTCCAGTCAAGTCAGAGCAAACAACTAGCAGGAGCCTGACTTGAGAAATGGTGGTGCCCAGGGCCATGTAAAGCTCCAGGAGGCCGCTCTCCTTCTCTGAGCACACTTCCACTATATTATTTAATATTTAGACCCTTGGGAGGTGGTGGTCCCCACGGTTTGAGGGTTCCATGCGGCCCCCGTAAATTAATTTCATTGCCCCGGGGAGAAGGTGGTCCCTGGGCTACTTAGAAGCCTATGAGGGGGGTCTGCGCAGTACTCCTTCTTTATAGTAAACAAAGCCCAGGGCACCTGGTGGTCCCCAGGGCTTTTTAGAAGCCCAGGAGGAGGGTTCACACTGTTCCTTCCTTAATTGTAAACAAAGATCTGGTTGGCTTCTTAGAGGCAAAGAGGGGGGGCCTCCATGGCCCTCCTCCATTGTTTGAAACAACAGAACAAAACTCCAGGGAGGTGGTGGCCCCCGAGGCTCAATATGCCTTAGGATGGGGGCCTGTGCTCCCTCCTCTGTTAAAAAAAATGGCCCCGGGACCTGGCAAACTCAGGGGCTCGATTCAAAACAAGACTGGAACCCACACTTGTTTTTTTTACATTTTTGCCGAATTCACGGATTCAATAAAAAATGCTTTTTTGCCCTGGTGAGGTCTCTCTGTGACCCCAACACCAAAGCTAAGGGGTCAGGGTAGTCCTACAGTGCCCCCTTTTTTTCTGGGATTGGGCTGTAGCTGAGTCCCAAGATGACTGGCAACACTTCCTGGCTGAAGTGTTGGCAGCCAATCAGATCTCAACTTGAGAGTGGGAGGGTTTGCGGGGCAGCCGCGTCCCTATTTCTACAAATTAATTTTTTCTTGAATAGCTCCCAAACTACTGAACGGAATTACACCAAATAACAAAAAGGGATCTTTCTGGCGCAAGACCTTCCTCTCTGCCAAATTTGGTGTAAATACGTCCAGTGATTCGGGCTATAGTTGTGCCTAAGATCTCTATGAAAATTAACATGGGAAAAAACACTTTTTTGACCCCCTTTTTCTCAGTCCCTGCTTGCCAGATTTCCCCAAAACATTCCATGCACAACAAGAATCTACGGCACATTTTTTGTGGAACATTTCATGAAGAGTCATAAAATGGCGCCAAAGATATAGGCAAGACAAAAAAAACACTTTTCCTATGGAAACATGGTCCCCACTCCTAACTATAACTACCTAATTATATAAACATACACTTCACAGCCTCACAAGCACAATCTTCCGAGAAAAAATATTGCGTACACTCCAGCAGTGTGCGATTTCACGTAGATTCAAGAGATAAAGGGAACTCTTAAAACAAAATTAAAGGAGCCTGAAGGTGGATGAGACCTTCAAGGGTCTTTTACCAGACAACCCTAACATCGTTTACGATAAAACACCCTCCCCAGTTGATAGGTTTACAAGCAGCTGTACTGAAAAACCAGGAATCTCTAACTGGCTTGCTTAAAATAAGAAGGATTTTTGGAAATTTCAGCGATGCAAAGGCAGTCTATATGCTCGAAATAAGGCCTAATTTGAAACAAAACATGGGAAACTGAATAACATCAAAGAGTGAATAAGCTGTGAAACTCCCTTTGTGATATATGTGCTAGAATGCTCCTGTGGAAACAGATATATCGGGAGCATAGTAAATAAGTTAAAACAACGAATTCTCCTGAGAGCTACAAGGAACAAAGACTTTGCATACGCTATGTCAAAACACCTTCGGGAGGCACATGATGGAGATAAAAGAAAGGTGTTTCTATGGGATCCAAAATGTTCAACAGAAACCCTGTGGAGTGGACAGAGAATTGGACTTTTGGAGGATTGAGTCCAGATGGATTATAACAAAGGGGACTAATGGGGCCTGAATCAGGATGCAGAATTGCACATGCACCTTTAGCAGACCCCATAGACTAATGTGGACTACATGATGCGAATTGTCCATAATATGAATGTTAAGTCTATCTGTGAGTAGAAGCTCCCCACTGTAGGAGAGTAGGATCTGCAATTATGTTGCCCCCACTTTGTTTCTGATGTATACACTGGTTTCTGACTATAGTCTGGCTGGGTCCCTGCTAATCAGGGCCCCAGTCACACTGATCTCCCTAAACAACTTGGTGTGCATATTAGATGCACTAGTGATTGGATACTGTGGTACCTTATGAGCCCCTAGTATATGGTACCTTAGGTACCTAGGGCATTGGTACTTCATAGGCCTACCAGTGGCTGCAGCATGTATTATGCCACCCCTGGGAAGCATTCACAATCTGACACCACAGGCCTGCTACTGCAGCCTGTGTGAGGTAGTGTTAGCACTCTTTACTGAGGTATAGGTTCCTATATCTCACCATACACACACATATAAACCTATCAGTCACCCCTCTTGCAGGCCCTAACAATCCTGTGAGGGGGTGCTTCTGCATGAGCATGACCCCTCTGCAGCTGGCAGAGTCTATCCTCTGCTGCTGTTTGTGGATGCGGTTAAACCATATACTCTTAAGTGCATTATAACCTCGCGGTAAATGCTAACTTTGGAATGACTGCATCAAAACATGTCGTGTTTGGTGTCAAACAACTTGGAATCATACCCCCACACCAGTAACTGGTGTGGGAGTATGATCCCACCCTTCTAGAGGAGATGACATGTACCCACTGTACTAAACAGTAGAAATCTTCTAGAGCCCTGGCATCACAAAATGGATGCCACCAGCACAGACACTGGGCTGCCCTCCTGCTGCTGACCGAAACTCGCAGTGGAGGAAGCCCAACAAAGGGTATCCTGTCACAGGGAGGTGTCACCACCTCCCAGACAGGATTTAGTGTATTGGAGCTGGGTGGGTGCACTCTTAGAGTGCTTTGAAGTCCTGCACTGGGGGAGCAGTAGGCTCCTTTGTGCATATGCCAGCTCAAACCGGTTCAGGGGCTACCTGCTCTGGTGCGAAACTGGACAAAGGGAAGTGGGTGTAACCACCCACTACCCTGACCCTCCTAGAGGAGTGGTCATAGAGCTAGTCCCTCCCCTATCTTCACTATAAGATACCAAACATTGCCAATGCAATTCAGATTACCCTGGACGACGCTCTACAAAGAGGAATCCTGGCCCTTCGACGTTCCACTATCTCTGGAAGACTGAAGAATCTCCCTTGGAGTCAAGGAGTGACTCCCCTGCTTGGCAGGCACCAGTAACTTTACTCAACGGTTGCAAACTTCACCGCTCCCGCCAGAGTCCGAAGTCCCTGCATCCCCTGAAGTGGATTTCCTGACCTCTTGACGGCCATTGTGAGTCCCCAGCGAAGCTATGGCATCTGGACCCCACGAGTGACGAGGAACAGCAATACCAGGGAACGTGCACTGATTTCGAGTACAAACCCTAAACAACATTCTACAAACTTGTACTTTGGACCATATGTAGTTCAAGTCCCTAGCAGATCTGGTACCGAAAATCAGCAGCCTACCCCATCCTAAGTGACCGTGGGCTCTTGTGGAACTTTTCCTGCAAAGGCATCTTTGTGGTTGCTTGCCCGTTGGCTAGTGTCTCACCCGAAGACTTTCTTATCAATTTCAAGGGCTCTCCTGGTTGCTCCGGGCCTGCCCTCACTTACCCTTGCTGGGTAAGTCCATCAGACCTTGCTGGTCTGCATCACCGTCAATCTTCATTCCACACAAGACTTGCAGTTGCCATGGCTTGTTCTCTTCAATCCGGTTGCCAACACCGTCATCAGCTGCAGACTTTGTGGGACCCTCCGAATCCAGCTGCTGGTCATCATCGATCTCTCCTGAACCTCGTGAGCGAAGAGACAAATCACCATCGATGACCTGAAACGACGCGACATCAGTGGTCATCCATCCTGCTGGCCACCGGTCACTGGCAAGTGACTTTGAACACTGTCCCCTCAATTTTCAGGTCCTCTTCAAATTCAATCCATCTTCGGATTCCAGCGGACACCTCTTCAGTCGTCTCAAGCAGCAAGTCTTCAGTGATCTCCATTGAAAACAGTATCGCGACCGACACCAAAAGACACCTATGCACCCGGCTTCCGTGGGTGAGGTAACTCGTGCACTCCGGTGCCCAAGTGTGTGTTGGCCCTCGAAATACTTACCCTGTAAGTGGCTTGCTTGTTGACCTCTTCGAAGTGTCCTAAAACTTTAAAATACAAACCGCGGCTTGTGCCATTGAAACCAATATGAAACCCGTGGCTGTGTTTAGACACTGCACGCGTCTCCCGTGGGCTGAGTACTTACCTGCTAACACTGCAGAAGTGAAGCCCCAGCGATTCCCAAGGCCCTAGGCCTTTTCATTTTGCAAGTCGAGTTTGTTAAACCATTTTCTTAGTATATGGTCTGGTACGCCCCTAGGGCTCCAGCCATGTTTGTGCTTAATTTATTGAGAAGTGTTGACATTTGAATGTGTATCTGGGTTCTAATCTCATAAAGAGATTAGTAGAGTGTATCTAAGAATAAATACATATATATTTGATATATATACCTGTGTGGTGTCCTTTTCATTTGGTAATTCAAGAGATTATAAGGTAAAACAAGCTGCTTTACATTCCACAGAGATTTAGCCTGAAGGCTGCTCTCCACAGCTACCACTAGGATAGCTTTCTTTAAAAGGTTGTCTTAAACCTATCTACCATAAGAGTCGAATTGGACTGGTGCAAGGTGGCCACTATAACTAGTGACCAGCATATGCCAGGCCAACTTCTCACATTGGTGGGCAGCGTGTGGAATTCCAGCTTGCCATTGTTTTACCAGAAAATCTCTATTTGAATTTCTAACTGAAAACCACTAAAGGTACTCAAGGTACATATAAAGTCAAGCTAGTATCAATAAGTTCTACTGAACTTAGAGCTGTTTGTGAAGGGATAAGCACACCCTTGCTACAGCTCAAGCTAGGTCCAGTAGGCCTCAACTAGTGTAGGTAGTACAACACTGCAAAACACTAGTATGTCTCACCAAGGTGGAGCCAGTGGGTCCACCCCATCTCAGTACAAAGACATAGCCTACACTGAACTGAAGGCCTTATGCTTTGAAAGACAACTGAGGGTGGGCAGGAGTCCCTCCTCACAGCACCTGATAGATCTGTTAGTAGCAGATGACCTGAGACAAGCTCTAGGAGCTAGTGGGTCTGCATCAGGGAGTGGGTCAACCATAGTCTCTGGGTCTGATGATGAAAATCAAGATGACCTGGAGTCTGTGATTGAAGGGCCAGACCCAGAAGGGTCTGAAAGGAACAGAGGAATTCTCCTTAAGAGAGCTGACAATGTGGGAGAAAGGCCTAGGTCCCCCTCAAGGGACTCTGACCATTCATATCACTCTGGAAGAGAATCTGTTCACCAGAGGAACTCCACCTATCCCAGGGAGTCCTCCTTTGACAGAAGGTTCAAGATGCTCCAGTATGAGGAAGCTAGGCTTGCCCTCAGAACCAAGCAATTGGCCTTAGATAGGGGAGCCTTCGAGCTCCAAAGAGCTTCTAAGAAGGAGGGGTTAGATACCCCTGGTGGCAGCAACAGTGTCCCTAGAGGCAGAGATTACATTCCAGACCATAGGAACCTGTCCAAGGTTGTTCCTCCCTACCAGAGTGGGGATGATATCCACAAATGGATAACTGCTATGGAGAGGGCCTGTAAAGTTCAACAGGTCCCCCAGACACAGTAGGCAGCAATCTTATGGCTCTCCTTTTCAGATAAAGGTAGAGACAAGCTCCTCACTGTTAGAGAGGAGGATGCTAATGATTATGAAGCCCTGAAAAGTGCTTTGATAGATGGGTTTGGCTTAACCACTGAACAGTACAGGTTGAAGTTCAGAGACACCCAGAACGCACAGAGTCAGGATTGGACTGACTTTGTTGATTGTGCAACCAAGGCTCTAGAAGGTTGGCTGGTTGGTAGTAGAGTAACTGACTTTAAGGGATTGTATAATCTTATAATGAGAGAACAGATCCTTAATAATTGCCAGAACCAGTTGTTGCATCAGTACCTGGTGGACTCTGATCAGACCTCTCCCTAAGAATTGGGAAAGAAGGCAGACAAATGGGTCAGAACCAGGGTGAGGCAGAAAAACCAGAACCAAGGTGGTGACACTAAGAAGCAAGATCCTAAAAGCTCAGATAAAGGTGGGGATAAATCTAAAGACCAGAAGTCTTCACAAGGGCCCCAAAAATCTGCAACTGGTGGGGAGTCACAATCTGCAAAGGGAAAAGGCCAAAAGGAGCCCTGGTGCAAATTCTGTACACAGAAAGGGCACTGGACTTCTGACTGTACAAAGTCCAAAGACCAAACCACCACCACTCCAGCCCCTAAGGCAACTGTTCCCCCTAGTGCAGTCATTGGTGGAGGTAATACTCAGAATAAGGGTGTAGTAGGGTTGACCCTGGGTTCTGATGTGGACTCTGGCCTAGTCAGAGTACCAACACAGGCATTGCTAGTTTGTGAGGGAGACCTTGATATATCCTTCCTAGTGAGCCCCAGTAACCTGGGCAAGTACAAACAGCAAACTATCATAAATGGCAAACAGGCGTTGGCATTTAGGGACACAGGTGCTAGTGTCACCATGATGGCAGAGGACCTAGTGGACCCTACACAGATCATCCTGGGTGAAATGTACCAGGTAACCAATGAAAGCAACACCAGGACCAACCTTAGCCTGGCAGTTGTGAATTTCTCCTGGGGAGGGGTAACTGGCCTCAAAAAGGTAGTAGTCAGTGCAGACCTCCCTGTCGAATGTTTGTTGGGCAATGATCTGGAGACTTCAGCCTGGTCTGAAGTAGAATTATGGACTCATGCTGAGATGTTGGGCATACCTGCAGAGGTATTTGCTGTGACCAGGTCACAAGCCAAAATGCATAAAGCTCAACCAGCTCCGGATCCTGAAACTATGGACCAGGTGCTAGCCAAGAGGAGGAGCAGTAGGATTAAGGCTTGGCCTTCCCCTCTGTCTCAGATCTCAGATTCCCCTCCTGAGGGAGGAGAAGCAGAGCCTGAAGAAGGAACTGCCCCAGATGAACTTGAGCCTGGTCAGGTTGAGTTCTTGAGGGCAGGGGGAGCTTCCAGTGAAGATCTGAGCAAAGAGCAACAGTGCTGCCCCACTCTTGAACCCCTCAGACAGCAGGCTGCTGCTGAGGCTGCTGGGAGTGCTAGTGGGTCCCATAAGGTTTATTGGGATGAGGGGCTCCTATATTCTGAGGCTAGAGATCCCACCCCTGGAGCCACCAGGAGGTTGGTAATTCCTCAGAAGTTTAGGGGGTTCCTCTTGACCCTAGCACATGATATCCCATTGGCAGGACACTTGGGCCAAAACAAGACCTGGGACAGGCTTGTACCACATTTTCATTGGCCACACATGTCTGAAGACACCAAGGAGTTTTGTCGCTCCTGTATCACTTGTCAAGCCAGTGGCAAGACATAGTCTGGCTGGGCCCCCCTGATACCACTACCTGTGGTGGGGGTTCCCTTTGAAAGGGTAGGGATTGACATTGTTGGTCCCCTTGACCCACCAACTGCATCTGGGCACAGATTTATACTGGTGGTAGTGGATCATGCCACCAGGTATCCAGAAGCTATACCCCTAAGGACTACCACAGCTCCTGTGGTAGCAAGAGCCCTCATTGGAGTTTTCTCCAGAGTGGGTTTCCCTAAAGAGGTCATCTCTGACAGAGGCTCTAACTTTGTCAGGATATCTAACTGCAATGTGGAAGGAGTGTGGTGCAAACTACAAATTCACTACTCCCTATCACCCAAAATGCA
Source organism: Triturus cristatus (assembly GCF_964204655.1). NCBI lineage: Eukaryota > Metazoa > Chordata > Amphibia > Caudata > Salamandridae > Triturus > Triturus cristatus. The sequence goes on from NC_140581.1 coordinate 1,015,821,267, forward strand.
ATGGGTTAGTTGAGAGATTCAACAAAACCCTAAAGGGAATGATTAAAGGCCTCCCAGAAAAGCTTAGGCGAAAATGGGACCTTTTACTTCCCTGCCTTCTGTTTGCATACAGGGAGGTTCCACAGAAGGGGGTTGGCTACAGCCCTTTTGAACTTCTGTTTGGGCACCCTGTTAGAGGACCATTATGTCTGGTGACCTCTCAAACCTCCCAAACAGGATGTGAGGGACTATGTACTTGGTCGCTGCTCCAGGATGGCAGAGTATATGAAGAAGGCCACTAAAAACCTTGAGGCAAGCCAAGAACTACAAAAAGCTTGGCATGACCAAAAGGCTGCCCTGACTGTTTAGCAGCCAGGCCAGAAAGCGTGGGTGTTGGAGCCTGTGGCCCCAGCAGCACTCCAGGACAAATTGAGTGGCCCCCATACAATTGTTGAGAAAAAGGGAGAGGTCACCTACTTGATGATCTTGGCACTTCCAGGAGCCCCCTTAGGGTGCTCCATGTCAACAGACTTAAGGCATATGTGGACAGGGCTGACATGAGCTTGCTCATGGCAACTGATGAGGACCAGGAGGAGGAGAGTGACCCTCTCCCTGACCTGCTCTCACAGAACCCTGATGATGGGTCAGTTGATGGTGTTGCTTTGGCAAGCAGCCTCACTGAACATCAACAAACTGAATGTAGACAAGTGCTACATCAGTTTAGACATATGTTTAGCCTGACCCCAAGTCAGAATTTCTGGTGCACCCATGAGGTGGACACTGGAGACAGTCTACCTGTAAAGAGTAAAATCTACAGGCAACCTGACAATGTCAGGGATTGTATCAGGACTGAAGCCCAGAAAATGTTGGAGCTAGGTGTTATTGAGCCCTCAGATAGCCCTTGGGCTAGCCCAGTAGTCCTTGTCCCAAAACCTCACACCCAGGGTGGTAAGAAAGAGATGAGGTTTTGTGTTGACTACAGGGGCCTCAATGCAGTCACCAGGACTGATGCCTACCCAATACCAAGGGCAGATGAACTAATAGACACTTTGGCCTCAGCCAAGTATCTCAGTACCTTTGACCTTACAGCAGGCTATGGGCAAATCAAGTTAGCTGATGATGCCAAGGCTAAAACAGCATTTTCGTCCCCTGGTGGGCACTATCACTTTGTGGTAATGCCCTTTGGTTTGAAGACTGCACCTGCCACATTTCAGAGGTTGGTGAATAAAGTTCTGACTGGTATGGAAACCTATTGCTCAGCTTATCTTGATGATATTGCTGTCTTTAGTTCCACCTAGCAGGATCACCTGGTCCACCTCAGGAATGTACTGGAGGCCCTGCAGAAAGCAGGCCTCACTATCAAGGCCACTAAGTGCCAGATAGGGCAGAGTCAGGCTGTGTACCTTGGCCACCTTGTAGGTGGAGGCCAGGTTCAACCATTGCAGAGCAAGATCCAGACCATAATGGAATGGGTAGCTACAACCACCCAGACACAGGTGAGAGCCTTCTTGGGCCTGACTGGGTATTACAGGAGGTTTGTTAAGGGATATGGATCTATAGTGACCCCCTTAAATGATCTGACCTCCAAGAAAATGCCAAAAAAGGTTCAGTGGACAGCTAGCTGTCAAAAAGGCATTTGATGACCTCAAGCAGGCAATGTGCACTGCCCCCATCTTACAGAGTCCAGATTACAAAAAGAAGTTCATTGTTCAAACAGATGCTTCAGAGCTGGGTGTGGGAGCTGTACTGTCTCAACTTAATGATGAAGGTCAAGACTAGCCAGTAGCTTTCATAAGCAGAAGGCTGACCCCTAGAGAGAAACGTGGTCAGCTATTGAGAGGGAGACCTTTGCTGTGGTGTGGGCCCTGAAGAAGCTGAGGCCATACTTGTTTGGCCCTCACTTCATAGTTCAGACTGACCATAAGCCCCTCCTATGGCTCAAACAGATGAAAGGTGAAAATCCTAAACTGCTCAGGTGGTCCATTTCCCTACAGTGGATGGACTATACAGTGGAACATAGACCTGGGACCCAACATGCCAATGCAGATGGACTCTCGAGGTATTTCCACTTAGAGCATGAAGACTCAACTGGTCAAGGTTAGTTTAATGTCCCTGAGTTTGGGGGGGGTTGTGTAGGAGAGTAGGATCTGCACTTATGTTGCCCCCACTTTGTTTCTGATGTATACACTGGTTTCTGACTATAGTCTGGCTGGGTCCCTGCTAATCAGGACCCCAGTCTCACTGATCTCTCTAAACAACTTGGTGTGCATATTAGATGCACTAGTGATTGGATACTGTGGTACCTTATGAGCCCCTAGTATATGGTACCTTAGGTACCTAGGGCATTGGTACTTCACAGGCCTACCAGGGGCTGCAGCATGTATTATGCCACCCCTGGGAAGCATTCACAATCTGACACCACAGGCCTGCTACTGCAGCCTGTGTGAGGTAGTGTTAGCACTCCTCACTGAGGTATAGATTCCTTTATCTCACCATACACACACATATAAACCTATCAGTCACCCCTCTTGCAGGCCCTAACAATCCTGAGGGCAGGGTGCTTAGTTTACTATGTGAGGGGGTGCTTTTGCATGAGCAGGACCCCTCTGCAGCTGGCAGAGTCTATTCTCTGCTGCTGTTTGTGGATGCGGTTAAACCATATACTCTTAAGTGCATTATAACCTGGCGGTAAATGCTAACTTTGGAATGACTGCATCAAAACATGTCGTGTTTGGTGTCAAACAACTTGGAATCGTACCCCCACACCAGTAATTGGTGTGGGAGTATGATCCCACCCTTCTAGAGGGGACGACATGTACCCACTGTACTAAACGGTAGAAATCTTCCAGAGCCCTGGCATCACAAAATGGATGCCACCAGCACAGACACTGGGCTGCCCTCCTGCTGCTGACCGAAACACGCAGTGGAGGAAGCCCAACAAAGGGTATCCTGTCACAGGGAGGTGTCACCACCTCCCAGACAGGATTTAGTGTATTGGAGCTAGGTGGGTGCACTCTTAGAGTGCTTTGAAGTCCTGCACTGGGGGAGCAGTAGGCTCCTCTGTGCTTATGCCAGCTCAAACCGGTTCAGGGGCTACCTGCCCCTGCTCTGGCGCGAAACTGGACAAAGGGAAGTGGGTGTAACCACCCACTACCCTGACCCTCCTAGAGGAGTGGTCATAGAGCTAGTCCCTCCCCTATCTTCACTATAAGATACCAAGCATTGCCAATGCAATTCAGATTACCCTGGACGACGCTCTACAAAGAAGAATCCTGGCCCTTCGACGTTCCACTATCTCTGGAAGACTGAAGAATCTCCCTTGGAGTCAAGGAGTGACTCCCTGTTTGGCAGGCACCAGTAACTTTACTCAACGGTTGCAAACTTCACCGCTCCTGCCGAAGTCCGAAGTCCCTGCATCCCCTGAAGGGGATTTCCTGACCTCTCGACGGCCATTTTGAGTCCCCAGTGAAGCTGTGGCATCTGGACCCCACGAGTGACGAGGAACAGCAATACCCGTAACCGTGCACTGATTTCGAGTGAAAACCCTAAACAACGTTTTACGAACTTGTGCTATGGACCATCTGTAGTCCAAGTCCCTAGCAGGTCTGGTACCGAAAATCAGTGGCCTACCCCATCCCGAGTGACCGTGGGCTCCTGTGGAACTTTTCCTGCAAAGGTGTCTTTGCAGTTGCTTGCCAGTTGGCTAGTGACTCACCCGAAGACTTTCTCATCAACTTCAAGGACTCTCCTGATTGCTCCGGGCCTGCCCTCACTTGCCTTCGCTGGGTAAGTCCATCAGACCTTGCTGGTTTGCATCACCTTCAATCTTCATTCTACATGAGACTTGCAGTTGCCAAGGGTTGTTGGCTCCAATCTGGTTGCCAACACCGTCATCAGCTGTAGACGTCATGGGACCCTCCGCATCCAGCTGCTGGTTATCATCGATCTCTCCTGGGCCTTGTGAACAAAGAGACAAATCACCATTGATGACCTGAAATGACGCGACATCAGTGGTCATCCATCCTGCTGGCCTCCGGTCACTGGCAAGTGACTTTGAACACTGTCCCCTCAATTTTGAGGTCCTCTTCAACTTCAATCCATCTTCGGATTCCAGCGAACACCTCTTCAGTCGTCTCAAGCAGCAAGTCTTTAGTGATCTCCATTGAAAACAGCATCGCGACCCGACACCAAAAGACACCTATGTACCCGGCTTCCGTGGGTGAGGTAACTCGTGCACTCTGGTGCCCAAGTGTGTGTTGGCCCTCGAAATACTTACCCTGTAAGTGGCTTGCTTGTTGACCTCTTCGAAGTGCCCTAAAACTTTAAAATACAAACCGCGACTTGTGCCATTGAAACCAATAGGAAACCCGCGGCTGTGTTTAGACACTGCACGCGTCTCCCGTGGGCTGATTACTTATCTGCTAACACTGCAGAAGTGAAGCCCCAGTGATTCCCAAGGCCCTAGGCCTTTTCATTTTGCAGGTCGAGTTTGTTAAACCATTTTCTTAGTATATGGTCTGGTACGCCCCTAGGGCTCCAGCCATATTTGTGCTTAATTTATTGAGAAGTGTTGACATTTGAATGTGTATCTGGGTTCTAATCTCATAAAGAGATTAGTAGAGTGTATCTAAGAATAAATACGTATATATTTGATATATATACCTGTGTGGTGTCCTTTTCATTTGGTAATTCAAGAGATTATAAGGTAAAACAAGCTGCTTTACATTCCTCAGAGACTTAGCCTGAAGGCTGCTCTCCACAGCTACCACTAGGATAGCTTTCTTTAAAAGGTTGTCTTAAACCTATCTACCATAAGAGTGGAATTGGACTGGTGCAAGGTGGCCACTATAACTAGTGACCAGCATATGCCAGGCCAACTTCTCACAACCACCATGGGCCAGATATCTCCACATACAAATTGTCTGAGATTTAGGATCCACCAATAGGGGTATCTGAAATGTTAATGTCCAATTTGTATGGAATAACCGGTTTTGCAAATATCTTGTTGGTGCATCCCTTACTGTATTCTGGGGGCACAGGACACTTTTGCTATCGATATGATGGAGAATTCATGGAATCAACCAAAATCTGTGGGACGGATTGTAGTTGACACAAGTGGAGTTTGTACAGGTTCAATATATAAGTGATGAAGTCGTCAAAACCATGTGGGATAGGAAATAATTCTATTTTCTAACTATAGCGTCCCTGTAACCTTTGGTGTTTTAAGTGGATTTTCAGGGGCCTCCAACAAGCTCTCAAGAATCCTGCTGTGTTGAACTTACTAGAGTTACAGGAGGGCTTGCTCCCAAGAGCCCTCAGCATCCAAAAGGTCTTAATCCCCCTACCAGCAGTGCACCAGGAGATGCGTTTGCAGAGTGGTGGAGAAAGAGGGCATGGCCTCCGAACACCTCTCAGCCATTCCGCCATGTGGGACTTACTGCAGGTAACAGGAGGACTTGTTAGTTCCCAAGGACACTCTAGAGCCAAGGGAACTTCATCCTTCAACCAGTAGTGTGCCAGAAGGTGCATTTGCGTAGTGGTGGAGAAAGGAGGCATGGCTTCCGTAGTCCTTTCAGCAATCACGCCATGTGGGACTTACTGGAGGTAACACAAGAGCTTGTTGGCCCCCAAGGACCCTCTGGAGCCAAGGGGACTTCATCCCACAACCAGAAGTGCACCAGGAGGCACGTTTGTAGAGTGGTGGAGAAAGGGGGCGTGGCCTCCGAAGTCCTCTGAGCAATCACACTCTATGGGGCTTACTAAAGGTAACCGGAGGGCTTCTTGGCCCCCAAGGACTCTCTGGAGCCAAGGGGACTTCATACCCCAACCAGAAGTGTGATTATCTGTTTCAAGTTTCTCTCCAATCACTTTCCAGTGTGGATCTAGTCAGTTTACTTCAGCAAATATACACTACCCTCGATATGGGATTCACAGCTTTCCTTTCATTACGTTTGCTCTCCAGTCCAGTCAAGGTGCATTGTCTGGACTGGAAAGGTGATCACAGGTAATCACATGCAACACTATGAAAACTTGGCTATAAATACCAAGTAAACCAAATGGGAGGTGCAGAGTAATTCTATATGAAGAAAAAGTGGAGAAGGGAGAACAAACCACCAACTATAAAGAAGGACGACATAAAGGTAGATTTATTTGCATTGGAAATTGATACGCAATTTTATGACTATAATAAGGTTTGAAAAATCTAAACGCAACAAGAACAAAATCGCAAAGCATAAGCCCTGAAGTAGCATGAGTGTGCGCGAAACAAGTGTTGGCTGTAGGCAAAATTGCTGTATAAAGGATACATCAAGAGAATATGAATAGAGAATAACAAAAGAATCCATCAAAAGAATGTTTAATGTGTTTTGTTGGTAAACACTCAGAAATGTTAGTTTACATATAAATAAAGGAAGCAATGGACTGTCAGCCTATTAGAGGCTGTTTATCAATGTATATTTTAGAGTGGCAAAGTAAAGTGAATGATAAAATGGATCACAAGTCCCATCATGCAATGTGTTTTATTACAGGACTCACCTGAGGGTACTTAAAGGAAATATAACGAACTGACTAGTGATCTGGAATGGTTATTTATTGCTGCTGCTTTGCCTGTGAACAAGGACTGTGTTAGTCTGAAACGCGTTATGCACAATATAATAATATGATGGAAAAACGGGACAGCAACCATGTGATCATCTGAATGTAACTTTTCATAACCACTGGCGAAGTTACCGAGTCCCTCTCTGGTTCCGCATCAGGTCACTCAGTAGGTATCTTACAGGCAGACCATAAATCACTAGGAACCAAAATTTCAAACAAGGTGTTTAAATCAATCCACAACACTTTTGAGATCTTAACAAATCAATCAACTTGCTTGTACCCCTCAGCAGGTTTCTCACTTAACCTGGGGAAATCATTTGTGAATGCTGCAAGATCACCTCGACTCCTACGAACATGCACGTACTCTCCACGTGGCACCCTCCGTAATGGATATGACTCTACTCACAGAGTTCCCCACCAGGAGGTGGCATCTCTCCTGTTACCTTCCTTGCGATTTTCTTTTTGGACCACCTCTCTTCCCACTTATCCAGCATACTCTAGACCCTTATTCCTACAACCAGCTCTCGAATATATGTCCTCAATCCAGTCATCCACATTTCCTCTAGTTCTTGCTCACTGTAGGTGAGCCTGTGGTTTCCCTGCAATGTTTTCCTCCGAGATGAGTTTACCCCATACCTCTGGGTCAATTCTGAGAACTTTTCATGTGCCTGTCTTGCCCTTCAGGAGACATCCTTTGCCACTAACAGCAAGTCATCTGGCTCATAGATCTCTATTCTGTCTAATGGTAGACTCCCACTGCTGATTTCCTCTAACTTTGCCTTCATCCACACCTCATCCACTAGCTTCCCTTCAATGTAGCCTCAATGGTACCTTAACTCGACTTACTAGTGTTACTCCCCTTGCTGTTTCTATGATCCCTTAAACAACATTCCAAGTACGACACATCTAAGATATGTTGGTCCTCAGAAGTCCTCTGACTTATACTTGCTTCTCGAGGTGTGTCGCTCATTCCTCTCACTAGAGTTAACCACATTCGAAGATCTGAACTAGTGCTTGCATGGGGATAGGGCTTATATTGCTAGAACCAATCCGTATTCCAGAATGATCAGCAGTTGTTGCTAGAGAGGTGCTAGATTCCGTAGGTACCAAAGGATGACAGTTCCAATTCATACTCCCTGTTCTTCCCAAACCAGTTCCTTCTGCATGCATGGATTGCCTCTGACCAACACTTCCCACTGAGTTTGAGTCATAAATAGGAACAACAGGACCAATGGCAACTGGTAATGTAAGAGCTTCTTGCAACCCTGAAGCAGCATTGACATCACTCTGTTCCGCACCCCCAAGGCGGATACTCCTGCACTACCTGCTCCTTCTGTTATCATCCTCATGACCCCTGTATCAGAAACCACTGTGACTGATGCACTTCCCACACTCTCTGTGCCTTCAATGCCTCACCCTCCTCCACCCAATTAAGGACAATAGGGTGGTGGGTGCTCCGCCAACAACCCATCCAACAAGCTGTCCTCATTGTCACTACTATATTAATTATAAACAAGGGAAAACCCATCAGGTGAGAAGGACCTAGGGTGCTTACTATTTCGAAAAACAATTGGTCCTTCAAAATCACTTTGGTGTAAGAACAATAAATATAGACCAGAATCAGTACTATATTAATTGGAAATGTCCAGCCGGCTGGACATTTCCCATTAATATAGTACTCATTCTGGTCTATATTTACTGTTCTTACACCAAAGGGATTTTGAAGGACCAATTCTCATTGTCACTACTGTCACTCCCATTTACCCTTCTGCTCCTATCTATTGGTCTTCCATCTCCTACCAGTACTGGGTGTAACCTCTCTCCTTCAATGGTATCCCCTCTCTACCTCTTAAGCCTCGCATTCCACTGTGCATTCTTATACTCCTTCACAGTTTTCTTCATTCTCCCTCTGCTTAGCATGTGCTGCGCGCATCCAGGCATCTAACACTTCAAACTCTGTGGGTCTGGGAAAACGTTGCAGTGCAAACATCGTTCCTTGAGCTCGTTTAACACATCTAATCTAAATGAGCCAAAGCGCAGAAATGACAATTCACTATCCTTTTCGGTGATTTTATGCCAATTTTGGAGCCAAATTATAGTGTGGAGCCCAACTCTTGTCGCCATTTAATGTGCTGGAGTATCATCGGGTGGCACCTCTTCGCCCACTTGAGTAACAATCCCTTATCCAGCCCTAAAAAGATCCTGCTACATACAGAAGCATAGCATGATTTAAAAAATACAGCTTTTGTTCAATTAATCCCAATAAAAGAGTCCTTCTCAATCACAAACTTCCAGATTAATTCCAACCAATCCCAGCACAGCATTACACCAATCGACCTATCAAAACAGCACAGCACAACCTGATGTCACTCCTACTCCCCACAGCGCTCACCATCCTTCACAATTTCTCCGTAAGCATTCACTCACACAAGCATTATAAATCCGAACTTGTCTGCCGTCTAAAAGATCGATAGAATTTAGCAACTAAGAACACTCGCACACAGTAAGCCTGGACCAGCGTGGATTACCCAAATCAGTATAGTCAACCCCTGTACACAAGGTCTACTAAACAATTCCCATATGTCCCAATCACACTGTTTTAGATGGAACTGCTGATGACCTCTCACGATAACTACTCAATTCTGCGGTCAGACAATCACAATCTCAGTGTCTTCTGCACCACTTAATATATTGGGAGATCTTAGGCCACTTCAGGACCTGCAACGCAAATCTCAAACCTCAGACCACATCCGGCCCAAAACCACATTCACTCGACACTCATTCCCACTCAGCAAGACATCACACAATCAAACCATTCCCGCAATCTAACACTCTACATACAGACTGTTAATACTCACTCCTTCTTCCACCGCTGATCTCGCCGCATCATCAAACACCGTCGGTCTCCGCCAGATTCCGTCGCCTTCTGTTCTTCATCATTGGGCTCTAGATCGGAGCTTTGGGGTTCTACGTCTCCTTTAAGCTAGATTACTTTTAGGTTCTCCCATTACTTCATGTGCAAACCATCCTACTCTGCTACCAACTGAAAGGGCCAGGCCCATATGTTCTCTATCTGTTCTAGATTCACAATCCAATGGTTCTTTTTCGCAGCATGAAAGTCTAAAGGGGATAGAATTCATTAAATCAAAGCCAATTAGTCGATATTTTGCTTGGATACATAATAACTTGTGAACAACTAGATAGGGTTAGCTAATTTATTACGAAGCTAAAAATACCTGGACATAGAGACACCTCAAAACGAGTGCGTAGAAATACAAAGGAAATAGTTTGAAGCCAAATTTGTGTAACCAATTCAAATGGTACAACATAAACAACCCTATTAGTTTAAGAAATATAATACAGAGAATCAGGAAACCTGAGGCCAAATTCCTCTACATTGAAGGTTGGTGAGTAAAAAGCATCATTCTATACCTACTCTACCACTAAGGTGACATCCCTACATAGCGTTCCCCGTAGAGAGGATAAAAGTGTCAGCGTGTGGAGTCTTCCTGAGAAGTCTCTCCAACATCAAATGGGTCAAGCAGCATAAAGCCACTGTCACAGAAGAAAGATCTTGTTCTATGATGCTCTCCCTCTTAAGGCAAAGAAGAAGTGGGCTACTTTCCCTAGTTCGAGTCATGCAACTGTTCCCAGCTCCTTAGACAAAGACATTAGTTTTTCCCTGACAGAATAACTTTTCCACCTGCAAGGCAAACTTGAGAAAGAACAAATTCAACAACCCACATGAAATTCGCAGTACTAATTCAAATGCAAGAGTTTTCAGGGTCTGCACTTCGGGCCTACAATTTAAGCTAACATAAGAGAAACATCATACAAGCTGTACGAATTCACATAACATTTAAAGCAAACTTCTGCTAATACATTGACCTACGAATAAAGTAATGAAAATAATAAAAGCAATAAGCACATGGAATTGTCAAAATAAATTAGTGTCAATGACACAACATGAGTTCTTCATGTTAATGTGTTCTGCTAGTTACATTAATTTTCTACGTTGATTCTTTATATTACTTTCTCAAAGGCCTAAAATACATCACTTTTTATGTTAATACATTTCACAATCCTAACACTTCACGTTAATAGGATTTCAGGACTATATGCAGGTGCGTTCTACATGTGGTTATAATGCACTCCTACAATTCAAATTAGATTTCTGCTACATCAGCTGCATTGTTTCAAAGGAAGAACAGTTCCAAAGCTACTCAGAAGTGACACTGTTTCTCTCTCCCCCTGTGATGGCACACTTGCTTGCCTTGTACCACACAGACATGCTTCGGTGTGTGTCTGATGCTTTGGAAATGTTTTGTACTGAAAGGATATCCTTCCAGTACAAAATATTATACTTTGACATAGTTAAACAGTTTTCTAACATAACTTTGCATGGTTTTTGGACTTTACAGCACACATGTCGACATACTCAGGAATTTGCATGAAAAAAACGTCTGTGCTAGACAGCAGTTAGTGCCCAAGCAAAGAGCAGTAACAAATTGTTTTTAAATTATATCATCGTAAACCTTGGTTTCTCACATTCCGGGTTGATGAGCACTTGTTCAAAAAGAAAAGAAGTGTGTTCCCAATACCACACTATGCTAAAAAGATTAGTGTCACAACAAGATAAGAAGTTCTACTCTCTCACACCCAAAATTGTTTATAAGGTCAGGAAATGTCAAAAGAAGAAACAGATTAACAAATAGAAAATTTGACTTTGAAACATTTCACACAAGTTAAAACCAGAACTGACTGGTCCGAACAACCCTCACAGGCAAAGGCTAAGACCCTGCTCAAATAAGCAAGAAGGAGGGTGTTGCTATTTTAGAGCGATTATTATTAGTTTGATGATGGATGATAGACAGCTGACCTCTGTGCTGAGTGGAATTACCTTACCTGTTATACCAGCTTCAGTATATGCACAATAGTACCCAAGGGCCATTGCACTGAGTCCGAGGCACTCTTAGCAATTTCCTTTGATACACCTATTTTAGCTTTTCCATTCTATTTACTTATTTTATTGAAACCAAATATCCAGTTCAGTCAGTGGAGGAAAAGCCAGCAGATCCATTCATCCTTAATGTACTCTGAGCTAACCTGGCAAGTTCACCATTTGCCTAAAAAACACAGATTGAGCAAATACATTCTCTTCAGCTTAGCCACCCAGACCCTCCTCTGGATCTGGTGGCTCAGTGGACCAATGAGGCCACTTCAGGGGGCCTTTGCTTGACCTCATGGTCACAGGTTAAAATCCCAGCCGGTCCACTCAGCCTTTCATCTATCTGAGGTCATTAAAATGAGTACCATTGAGTAAGGAAACAATAAACATTTGTTATTCAGCACCAAGATACCCTTCTGGGTAAACGTGTGCTTTACAAATACACATGTTATGTTCAGTTTAGCCACACCAGACCCTCCCCCACCCAAACAACATAGAGCTGTGTCTAGAGGACTTTACCCACCTTAACAGTTGTTCTAATATGATTAACAAGTAATGAGACTTGTAAAGGCTCATCAGATTTTATGCTGTTTAAATTATTTTAATGAGTCACAAGTTCTTTGCATATCTGTTATCTTTGAGGATTAATTTGAGTCTGGCTGTGCGTGATGCATGAATTCTTTCATTTATATGGCATCAGTCTACTTCTCGATTTCAATGGCAGTTCTCTTATCTGCATCCCAAATCTCAGGCCCAGAAAAGTAGCATTCTGTGGCCTTTGTGGCAGAACTCCTTACAGGAAAGGTTTTCAGTGGGCTATTTGTGGATCCAGTTGAAGATTAACAATTACATTACCTCCTACATCTTCTGGTCTCTCTGGGCTCCTTGTGGAGCTCAGAGGACGGCACTGATGCTACCTTTTGACAACTGAATTACGTTAGCTACTTTTACAGCAGTGATGTCTCTCAAATTGATTTTTTTGCAAGGGATCACATTGGGTAACATATAGTTTTATATATATAAGTTATAATTAGCTAAGGTAACTATGACTGCTGAATTTCACTGGCTTTGTATGATTGAAATCTGAGCCTAACTATAATGTCCCTGTCGCCTTTTTTTCAGTGAATTTCTAAGATGTTTTAAAAACAAATTCCTAACTGTACCTGTAACCTTTGAGGGTGAGTGTGTGAGTGAGTGCATGAGTGTCTCTGTGGATGTGTGAGTGAGTCTGTGAGTGTCTCAATGGGTATGTGAATGTGTGTGTGTCAGAGTGAGCCTGGGAGTAGGTGTCTGAGTGTGTGTTGTGAGTGACTATATGTGTGTGTGTCAGTCTATGAGTGAGTGCATAGGTGAGTGCATAGGTGTCTGAGTGGGTCTGTGAGTTGGTGTGTGAGTCTCTGAGTGGGTGTCTGAGTGGGTCATGAGTGTCTGAGTAATTGTCTCAGTGGGCTGTGAGTATGTGTGAGAGTGTCTGAGTGAGTTTGCTAGTGCCTCCATGAGTGTGTGAGTCAGTCTGTGAGTGGGTGCATGAGTTTCTGAGTGGGTCTGTGAGTGGGTACAATAGTTTCTCAGTGGGTCTCTGAGTGGGTGCATGAGTTTCTAAATGGGTCTGTGAGTGGGTGCATGAGTCTCTGAGTGGGTCTGTGAATGGATGTGTTAATATCTAAGTGGGTCTGTGAGTGAATGAGTGAGTGTCTGAGTGGGTCGTGAGTTGGTGTGTGAGTCTCACTGGGTTGTGAGTGGGTGCATGAGTCTCTAAGTGGGTCTGTGACTAGGTTCGTGAGTGACTGGGTTTGTGAGTGGGTGTGTGAGTGTCTGAGTGGGGTCTGTGAGTGGGTGTGTGAGTGTCTGTGTGGGTCTATGAGTACATAATAGGGTCTGTGAGTGGGTGTGTGAGTGGCCAGGCCTCATTTGAATGGGCACCCCTCTCCAGGCTGAATTCTGTCCAAAGAACCCCATCACTGGGGCCCAGTCTTAACTGAATGGGGAGTGGGGTTGTATGGCCCCCCTCTCTAGCCCTATAAAGGCCCCAGGGCGCCCATCCCTGGGTCCAGACCTTAATATGCATATATTTGTATTTTCTTAGGAGGATGGGAAATGCGGGCCTCCCTCCCCGGGGTCGATTTTGTCCCCAGGAACCCCACCCCCTGGGGCTTGGCCTCATTTTAATGGGAGGACGCACAGACCCTCTCTCTGGGCTGATTTCGGGCCAAGGGATCCCATCTTCCGGGGCTGAGAAAAATGCAATAGGGCAGGGGGCAATGTGGCCCCCTCTCAGGGCTGATTTCATCCAGAGGACCCCATCCCCCTGTGGCCTGGCTTTAATTGAATTGGGAAGGGAGGGAATCAGCCCCCTCCCCTGGCTGATTTCGGCCCCAGGGACCCCATCCCCTGAGCCCTGGCCTTGATAAATATGAAAATTAAAAGGAGAAGGGGCTGCGTGACCCTCCTTTCCAGGCTGATTTCAGCCCAGGGGACACCTGCCGGGGCAATCAAAATGTGATGGGGAAGGGAGCACTTGGCCTGACCCCATCCCCCAAGGCCTGGCCATGGCAGCCAGTGTGCACGATGGGGGCCATGGGGGAGCCTCAAGGCCTCAACAGTCCCAGACAGTTCCCTGCCTCCTGTGGGAGCTGGCATTGCTCTCACAGACAGGGAGCTGCTACACATGCAGCTCCCTGTCTGTAAGAGCAATCCTTCCATTTGTTTCCCTACCCGCTTGACAGCGGGCAGAGAAACAGACGAAAACTCTACTCTCAGCAAGCAGTCTCACAGCTCTTGCTTGCTGAGAGTGGAAATCATGCTTGCTCTGACTTGGTTGGAGCTATCAAAGCTGCCGCCAAGTCAGAGCAAACTGCTATGTCCCTGGGGTGGGCACTCCAGCACATAGCAGGAGCCTGCCTTGAGGGGTGGCAGTAACCAGGTCCATATATATGGCTCCAGGAGGGGACCACGTGGCCCCCTTCCTTCTCCGAGCACGGGCCGGCCCTGGGGAGTTGGTGGTCCCAGGGGCTGTTCATGGCCCAGGGGTGACCCGTAGCCCACCTCCCACTATTTTTTATTATGTAGGCTCTGGGGAGGTGGTGCTCCCCAGGGTCCGGGGGTCCATGCGAACCCCCGCAAATTAATTTAATTGCTCCGGGGAGGTGGTGTTCCCCGGGCTTCATAGAAGCCCACGAGGGGGGTCTGCACTCCCCCCTCCTTTATTGTAAACAGAGTCCCGGGGAGGTGGTGGCCCCCGGGGCTTCATAGAAGCCCAGGAGGAGGGCCCACGCAGCTCGACTCCTACATTGTAAACAAAACCCTAGGGAGGGGGTGGAAAGTAAGCCAGCTCCCACCCAGTGGGAGCTTTGAAAATGCTTCCACCAGATATGGGATGGACTACATTCCCTGCCCACGCTGCTGCAAGAAGGTAAACTACTGTGCCCCTGGGGCAGGGTCCTTGGGCACAGTATATAGGCCGGCTCCAAGGATGGGGTCACTGGAGACTTTTAAGGCTGAGAGAGGTGGTCTGTGCACCTACTCTTGTATATTTAAGTGATGCATACATGCCAACAGACCCAATTCAGGCAAGAGATACCTGATTTTAAAAGAAAAAAATCTTTTTTTTAGCTGTCTCCCACTTAAAATTCCCTCTGCTTCAATGTTAGGCAATGGCGAAAATGAATTCCCCAATTTTATTGTCATTGTCTCCTCTTTCCTGTTTTAAAATCATCGCATGTATGGTAATGGCCCTGAGGGATGGGGTCCCTGGGACCCATAGGTGTCTCAGGGAGGAGGGCTGCATGCACCCTCTCCTAATTAGACTTTTGGCCCCCAGGGGTGGGGCTCCTGGTTCCTATCCAAAATCAGGGAGGGGGTTGTGCTCCCCCTCTCCTTTTTAATCATATTGGCCCCAGGAGATGGGGTCCCTGGGCAATAGTCGGCCTTTGGAGGAGGACCCCTCCCTTTTCTACATATTTCAGCCCCAGTGTATGGTGTCCCCGGGGCCTCGATAAGACTTGGAGAGGGGGGCTGCATGCCCCCTCCAGTTAAATTAGTATTTGGTCCCTGAGAAAGGGTCCTGGGCCTACACTGGCCTTTGGAAAGGGGGCCCCACCAACACCCATTCCCCAAAAATATATTGCTAAAGACTCCTGGACCTTGGTCCACACCAGGGGGTCTGATTTTATTATAATAAAAAACACTCAAGCTTTTCCTTTTAAAAAAGAAAATCCTGCCAGAGTCATACGGAGCTCCACTGGATTATATTTAGAAAATGAAATATTTTGGCCCTGGGGGAAGTCCCTATGGTACTCTCTCCCCACAGTGCCTGGGGGGGGGCAGGGTATGGCTACCCAGCTCGTTATTTTTTTTTAATCAAACATGCAAGACAAGGGACTCCGTCCTGAGTCCTCTAATGGCTACCTGCAACATTTACCTTCATGTTGCAGCAGCCAATCAAAGTTCTCACTCCTACGAGAGCGTGTCTCCAATAGGATCAAATTGGCACAAGGGAAAAAAATGCCTTGGGACAATCAGAAGACTCTATTTTAGTCCCTCAAACCCAATTGTTCAGATATACAAATATTTTTGAGACTTGATATCTAAAAAACTGCCAAACAGATGTACACCAAATCACAGAAATCACACTTTCTTGACAAGATCTAGCTTCCTGCCAAATTTGATGTAATTCCATTCAGCAGTTTTTGGACACCCCTTTTAGCTAAGAGCTCCCCGGATCACTCCAAAACCATCCAGGAAGGAGCAAACATTTATTTTGGAAAGTTTTGCTAAGATTTGTCAAACTACGCCAAAGTTATTATGAAACCAAAAGCTGCTCTTCCTTTGGAAACACAGACCTAACTCTATATGATGCCATAAGGTGGTGCTCAGCGCACGATGCGTCTGCAGGTTCAAGGTAGCCATGACTTATTTATAGTGTTATGTCAAAAGTAACTAACAAGTAGTCTTATTTCCTAAAGCTGGCGTCCAGTCTCTATAGATCCCTGAGGCCTTCCCAACATCAAGAGGGTGTAGAGATGTCACTTCTTAAGGCTCCTCTGAAGACAACAAGGAAGGACTGGAATGGAATGCTAATCTCTTCCAGGTGAGGAAATTGTACAGGGATTTTGTTTTATAAAAACGAGTTCTGAGGAAAATCAGTCTTTCTGAAGGTGGCTCACCTCGAAGATCAACGGGATGAGGTAATGACTGCAAAACTTTCAGAAAAAAATTCAGAACATCTGGATCGTTTATGGTTATTGCATCAATTAAAAATAGTGTCAACATAAATTAGGAGAATGCCAGCCTTGATCATTTTAGCAGAACCCACATAAAATCAGCAGTGCCGGTAAAATACCTTTTAAGTCGAAACATTAAAACAGAATATACAACAAGAGTGACCCCCTCTGACCTCGACAGACTCCTTAGTCGTGAAAAGCAGACAGTGGGGGGTCCTTTGAGCGTATAGATAACATATATTTGATGACATGCATTCCCTTATCCACAAATAGATTCAGGACACCTTGTCGCGCTACACAACATCTAAAAGCAGAATGTAGACGTTAAAATGCAGATAGGCTGCAATAGACGTAGCATGAATTAAACTAGGGGTTCATGTTTTATACAACACAGAGAATACCACCCTCCCTGCCTGTAATAACTGTTCCAATATTATGCTGGAAGAGAGCGCTTCAAACACACCTCCCAGAGGGGTTTCGAAAATGGCTTTGCTAAAAGGTGACAGCAACTTGGCTCCCATACCCGTGGATGTGAAATTTATGAACAACGAGGGATACCTGGATGAGTTGTGCAAACTAGTGGGTCAAACTATGTAAACAGTGGACGTTCGATAGATGAACCGTGGAGCCTGTTGGGGTTCACATTCGGAGTTTCCTCCATAAGTCTGAAGGATAGATGGACATGGCGAGACAGGCTGAACTTTGGAGGAGAGGTGGGTGAATAATGCATGCTGGCATGGAGGCCTCTAGAGGCTCGATGGATGAACTGCAGGGGTTTTCTGGTGAACCATGGAGGCTTGCTCACTAGGATGCGGTGGCAGCCTCTGTGAACTGTGCAAGTGGACGTGCTCAGCTGTGGAGGTGGACTGGCTAAACAATGAAGCCACAGAAGTACATGGAATTTAGAAGCAAATGTGTGAAGAAAGATAATCGAGCAAGTGTGACTGAGGGCTACAAAACTGAGTTTGCATTATTTGTTTAAAGGCGTGCTAGTGTGATGTACAGCACACAATTTGGAACAGAAGGGTTAATTCTTAACTGATCTAAGCACTTTAGACAGGAGTTTACCATTTGAGGTTGTTTCAAACTTGCATTTTTAATGGCAGTCCCAGGACCTCTAAGGCTCTCCAGCCTCTTGTTAGTGACTCTTGTCAATGACACTTCCTGCGTCATACAGGTTGTCAACAATTCCAGTATCTTCTCATAGACCCTCATATTTACCTCAATTTTGTTAGAGTTGGGAGAACTGTGAAAATCGTAAAATTAGCAAAATTAATTCCCGCGTGTCATCTAGTGAGAGATAGCTTGGGAGTTTAGAGCTCAAAAATCTCTTGTAGAGTACCCAACTGTGAAAATTGTCAAAATGCAAATGGAGTTTCTACGGCAGACAGAAAGGGTGTTTCTAAAATGAAAATAAAACAAAATTACAAAAAACGTTTGGTCACACAGAGTGGCACCACAGTTGCGATACCGAAAAGGGAAGAAGAAACCCGACTCCTGGGGTTATTCCTACCTTGCAAACATATGAGATAGACAAGAGATGCTTGTTGTTTTTACTGCACCTGCTTGGCCTGGGCTGACTTTCCAAGAGAGTCAATCTACTCTTTGGGGTATTAGCTTTCGAGAAAAGCTAATTGTGTATAGAGATGTCAGGCAAATGTTTCAGATCTGCACCCTGGGGGCTTTGCTACATATGGTTATCTGTATCTGCTGGAGTGCAGAACTACTAGAGAATATGTTACTGTGTTATGTTACTGTACCTACCTGTTTATTAAATGTATTTATAGCATGCCTCTGGAGAATACGCCTCGAATATGCATTTATCTTGCTGTTCATTGAGTTTATTTAGAGATCATGTCTGTGCAGTGCAGATCAAACTGTGTATGAATGCGCCTTCCATTTATTTATAGAAGATATCTATTAATGGTAAAGCAACGTTTTTTGTTTTATTACATCCATGGTATTCATATTAACTCATGTCAACCGTCTAGCGTGAATATGACACACATTCAGCATTAGGGATCCAGACACAGTACTGTTGGGCACTCACAGCAGAAGTACACGTCTTCAACCATGCAGAGGACTTTTCCATCCCAACACATTGTATAATGTATTATATTTGATAAGGCCATTTGTATTTGTATTGTATTCACCTACGTGGGCTCAGAAGCAGCTACACCATGTGGGATGTGTGGTTGGGAGGTTGTTGTTTCGTTTAGAACAGAAACGGGAAGTGTTTTCATGTCATGTGTGATGACCACCGAGCTACAGTCAAAGTGTTATGAGACGCAGTGCCTAGTGGTGTGATGGTTGATGGTATGTTTGAGATAGACACATGTATTATGATTAGGATTAACAAGCTTAGCTACAAGGGCAGTGGGATGCTGTCTGCCCGTACACCAAAAAAGGGAGCAATCAGAGAAGACCCAGTACTCCATACAGTTATATGCACTGGGCAGAAATACTATTGAATACGTAAAGAGATACAAAAAGTGCAATAATGGGCACGGGAGAGGGGTCATGTGAAACTCTCCCCTAAACAAATGCACCGGGTCCTGGGGAATGGGGTCTCTGGGACCAACATCAGACCAGGGAGGGGGACACCTGCCCTCCCTTACCCACAAAATGTGACAAGACCCAGGGATGGGGTCTCCGGGGCCAAAATCGGCCCAGGGCGGAGGTCCATGCCTCCCTCCCCTTAAAAGAATGCATTCGCTATGGGGATGGGGTTAAAGGGGACACATGTGGCCTACAAAGGGGGCCTGTGGTTTGGCTGACTTTTGGGGGTTGGCCACAGGGCAGGTTTTATAGCCAACACCTCTCTGCACAAGGTTAAATGCCATGCTCAGTGTCAGGTTAGTTGCATGCTGGGAGTTGACCACAGGCCAGGCCTAGTGACCAACGCCCAGCTGTGTACTGCCAAATGCTATGCGCTGTGTTGAGTTGGCTGCTCATGGTGGGTTGGCTGCATGTCCTTGGCTGCAGGCCGTGCGCAGCGGCAGTTGGATTAATATAAGGTAGTAAAATATTACTTTACGCTTAAAATCCCTAGAAGTTCACTAAAAAAACAAAAATTACTGTGGCCTTATAGTTAGGAAGCACAATTAAAAAAACATATACATTCACGGGAAAAAAACAAAGATTACAGGGACATTATAGTTAGGATATAGAATTTTAAAAAGTTGGAAAATCACAAAAATATAAAGGGTACTAGGATAATATAGTTAGGTTCAGATTTCACACATATAAAACCATAGAACTTCAGCAGTTATAGTTATACTTATCTCAAGAAACTATACCTTGTGCCCTAAGCTATCTATAACTTGTGCCCTGCAGTGCACTACTAATTACCTCATATGTTACCACAGTCATGACATCATTGATAATATCACTGCAACATTTGCAATAACATTATTGTTGAGAAAACTGTGCATAGTGTTTTGTATTGCAGTGAATATTATACATATATTAACAGGTATGTTAATATGTAAAGAATGAGGAGACTGATAAATATATATATATATATATATATATATATACGCAGCAAACAAAGTAAGACGCTCTCTCAGAGGAACAATTAGAACTTACATTTTAATTCAATTAAAATCTAAGTTCTACTTGATCCTAACTGAATTAAAATCTAAGTTCTAATTGATAATAACTGAATTAAAATCTAAGTTCTAATTGATCATAAACTGAATTAAAATCTAAGTTCTAATTGATCCAATTGAATTAAAATCTAAGTTCTTATTGATCCTCTGAGAGAGCGTCTTAGTTCGCCATTTGAGATGTCATCAGTGGTGTCATTTGAGATGTCATCAGTGATGTCATCAGTAATGTTACTGACATCCCATGTGTGATGTGTGGTTGGGAGGTTGCTGTTACAACCACTCACACACCTACTCACTGATCTAAAAAGCCACTCATGCATCCACCTACCCATGCAGTCAGTAGCACAATCACTAAATCACATATACAACCTCTACTGCACCTACTCACTCACTAATACAGCCACTCACACATCCAGACATACAGACACTTGAACACCCACTCATGCATCCATACAGCCACTCACACACTGAATCATTCACCCATACAGCTAATCACACACCTACTCACTCACCCATAAAGTCACTCACACAGCCACTCACTCACCCATAAAGTTACTCACAAACCCACTCACTTACTCATGCATATACTACCACATGTAGTTTCTCACCTATACAGTCACTCGGACAAGCACATACTCTCCCATAGACACACTCACTCACCCTTACAGGCACTCCCACAGCCACATACCTTAGTATATATGTTTAACACTCAGTAACCTTTAGCAAGCACTCACAATCACTGGATGATGTCATCAGTGATGTCATTTGAGATGTCATCAGTGATGTCATTTGAGATGTCATCTGTGCTGTTACTGACCATTTCATCAGTGATGTATTATGTGGGGACATAAGCAGTGCATTCCAGGGGCATAAGTTATAGTTAGCTCAGGTATCTATAACTGCTGAATTTCACTAGTTTTGTACAAATTAAAGGTAAGCCTATCTATAACTCCCCTGTAACCTTTGTTTTTTCAGTGAATTTCTAAGGTTTTAAATTCTATTTGCTAACTATAACGTCCCTGTAACCTTTGTTTTTTTTCAGTGAATTTCTAAGGTTTTTTCCACATCTATTTCTAGTTAGCTCAGGTAACTATAACTGCTGAATTTCACTGGTTTTGTACAAATTAAAGGTGAACCTAACTATAACGCCCCTGTAACCTTTTTTATTTTTCCAGTAAATTTCGAAGGTTTTTTAATTCTATTTGCTAACTATAATGTATCTGTAACCTTTGGTTGTTTGGAGTGCATTTCTAAAGCTTTTCTTTTTTCTTTCAAAAATTGGAAAATGTAGATTACAGGTGTGTAATGGTCCACTATTTCATGTGTAAGTGAGTCCTTCTCATTTGTTTTAGTTTAGTAATAACTTGTAGGATTTTAGGATTTTTTTTTTTCTGCTCCTTGTGAGGACTTCGTAAATGCTGCAGAGACTCCTTGAAAACAGGGTGTTTTTCAGAGTGTGAAACACACACACACACGCAATCATATATATATATATATATATATATATATATATATTTTTTCACTGAAAAAACGATAGGTTTCAGGCACATTATAGTTAGGCATTAGCATTTAAAAAACCTTAGAAATTAACTGAAGAAACCATAGGTTTCAGGGGCGTTTTAGTTAGCTGGACTTTTCACTCGTACAAAACCATTGATATTCCCCCTTTATAGTTAGTTCAGCTAACTATAACTCACGCGCCCGCAAAGCACTGCTGATGACGTCACATCTTACATCACTCATGACATGGTCAGTGACATCACTCATGACATCACTGATGACATCTCAAATGACATCACTGATGACATCATCCTTGTGATAGAGTGGCAGACCTCCTCTCACCCTAATATAACCTTTGATACACACATTCAAAAATAGAAACTAAATTTTTCAAAACAATAGACATACTAATACCAGTTACAACAACCTATTCAGTAATTCTAAGATCCACATACACATCCACTCATTCACCAACAGTCCTATACAGTCATTCATACATGTACTCACTCATCATATGTACTCAAACACCTATACATCCTGTTACACAATGCCACTCATCCATAGAGTTACTCACACACATAGTCACTCATGCTAATAAAGAATCAAACATCCATTTACTTGCATATACAGTTATACACACACCACCACACTTACTTCTACAGAAACTTACACATACTTAGTCTTTTAATCAATCACTTATAGAAACACATACTTATTCATACAGGAACTCTTCCAATCTCTCACTCTCACATATACTCACTTATATACACCAATAGTGACATATACTAGTTTAAAACATATGTAGTTACTCATAAAGACACTATTGAGACAGTCATTCACTCACTAACACACCTATGCACACACTCATCCACCCATACAGTCCTGCACACATGCTGTCTTCAACACATACAAACAGTGAGTCACTCATTCATGCACCTATGCACATCGTAATACCCCCCACCGAACCATACAGACACTCAGACACTCATACTGATACTCAAAAAAACAACTAATATCCTATATAGACACTCGTGTAGCTACTCACCAACCCATGCAGCCACTTATACACAAAGTGAGAGACTGATACAGAAATTACATATTTAAACATTACTCACTAAGCAATGTATTCACCAAGATACACTTAATCAGTCAGTTATACAATCAATTTTTCAAAAACAGATCATCCATTTAGACACTTATATACCCATTTATTCTTCCATCGACCTTGAGATATACATATATAAAATATATTTAATTTTCAGAAAAAAACACACATTCACTGGATGACGTCATCAGTGATGTCATCAGTGATGTCATCAGTGATGTCATTTGAGATGTCGTTTTGTACGAGTGAAAAGTCCAGCTAACTATAACGCTCCTTAAACCTATGGTTTTCAAAAGGCCCATTAATTGTTATAATCATAACAAATTATTGATTGAACTTACCAATTGGTGTCTCAACAACAATTATTTTTTATTAGGTAATGCCATCTACATCCAACGACGTGGTGTTGCGATGGGGGCATGCTTCTCTCCTAGCTATGCATGCTTACATGTAGGCTGGTGGGAGGAGCATGTCCTCAGGCAAACACACTATGGTATTTACAACAAACATGTGGCACTTTGGTTGCGTTTTATAGATGATGTTTTTATTTTATGGCGTGGTGATCTTGCCAGTGCAACTGAATTTGTTACTTCCATCAATATCAATCGGGAGAATCTCAAGTTCACTTCATCTATTAGTAAGTGTGAAGCTGAATTTTTAGATGTTAAAGTGTTTATACACCACAATCACTTGGCCACTAAACTCTTTCGGAAAAGCACTGCTGGAAACAATATTCTTCATGCCAGCAGTGCGCATCCTAGACACATCATTGATAATATTCCATTTGGGGAATTATTGAGACTCAAGCGGATTTGTAGTGAAGCAAGTGATCTCGAAATGTGTACAAAGGAGGCACTGGAAAGGTTCCGACAGAGGGGGTATAGGGAATCAGTCTTGAGGGAAGCAGTTCTTAAAACAGAAGCCAGAACTCGGGAATCACTATTTTCATCTACATCTAATACATCTTTAGATAGTGAGTCCACTAACATCAGCCAATCCCCCAGGCTCATTACAACCTATAGCAAACAGGCAAGGCAAATCAGATCTATTATTCAAGAACGTTGGCCAATTTTGAAAACTGATTTAGTCTTAAAACCCAGATTACCGGATAGGCCAACGATAGCTTACCGGAAGGGGCCCTCTTTAAAAACGCATGTTTGTCATGATTTTCCTGAGCTTCAAAAACAAGAGGAGTGGTTGAAATCCCGGCCGGGATTTAAACGCTGTACCACATGCAGAGCGTGCAAATTTGGAAAAAACACCACCCAGTATTGCACACCATTTAGCCCTGATCCGCTTAATATACATGGATCTTTTAATTGCAAAACTGAATTTGCTGTCTATATATTAACGTGTACCTGTGATCTCAGATATGTAGGGAGTACCCGGCAACCAGTACATGTTAGAATTCTTCAGCACTTACGTGCTATTGTAAATAATGATGGTCTTATCCGGTGGCAAGGCATTTTAAAGTTTGTCATAACAATAATTTGCAATGCCTCAGTTATTTTGTTATCGCCTCGGTTCCAAAAACTAAGAGAGGGGGTGACCGGGATAAAATGCTCAGAAGATTAGAGTCTGAATTCATTTTAAAATTAGACAGCAGATTTCCCAATGGGCTAAATACAACGGAGGATCTGCATGTGTTTCTTTAAGACATGTCAAATTTTGGGTCAGATTTATTTTAGAGTGTATTGCCATGACCGCTTTCGCGTAAAAATAACATATCATGTAAAAATGATATTATGAATTTCCATTTGTTCCTCTTTTTCTTTTATTTTACATTTTATCTTTTCCTATGTGTGCTTAATCGCACAAATTAGGGATACACAAAAAACATTTTTTTCACTTTTTTGTATTTGACATAGATTCAGTGATGTGTCTGTCCAGATTTAAAAATCAATATCAACATTAAATTCAATTATAGTGTTTGTGTTTATAAGATTTTAAAATTCAAACATTTCAAGTGCTTCACACATTATATTCTGTGTTCTGATAACATATATTATACTTTCAGGTATATTAGACAAATTTTAGTACAACATGTATGGTTAGGCATAAAATTAGCATAATTTGCACAATTTTCTTCCTGTGTTTACATATTTGCGTAATTTGCACATTTTGATATGATGAATTTTAATCTGATATATTTGCACTTTATTGCGTTATTTGCACAGTCAATCGAACATTGATACCATCATGTTATACATTTTTGGAACATTTGCATTATATGCATAAGAACTTTGTTTTGATACCAACTGAGCACTTGATGAATGTTTTATGGTATTTTGGATTTAAACCTGTTATTTAATTATTTATATACATTTAAGTTTGAAATGTATATGTTTGGAAAACAGACTAATGTAATTCTGAATAGTGTGTCTTCACATGGTGTAAAAAAATAGTGAAAAAAATGTAACCAATGAAATACCTTATAGTATTTAAGGGGCACATTTTATCCAACTGACTGTCTGTGAGCAAGGGCGGATGCCCGAAACGCGTCAGATTGGTGAAACTCGGCTGATAATAAATTAACAACAATTGTGCCTTACCTGGATTTGCGTGGTTTCCATTCTTCGTTTCTACGGATTTTTGGGAGATTACAAATGTGTGATATATATATATAAATATATATATATATATATATATATATATATATATATCCAAAAGACTCCCTCAGCGAGGAAGGAAGGGAGGCGCACTCGCAAATCGGTAATAGGATGCTTGTTTATTTCTTTCTCATCCGGACATGCAGCCTGACGCGTTTCATTCTTCCCGAACTTTTTCAAAGGCATCGTCCAGCTATTACCTCCTCGTAAACCACTCCTTCATTCACTGGCTCTTAAATAGTGGCCCTCATTGGACCTCCTCTGGTGGTTTCGAAAATGATGCATTCTGGTATGTGTGGTTTTCGCACGAAGCAATGTCATTATTGTTTGCACCCTCCAGTGGGTGACCCTCCAGTGGGTAATTGCTGGAATGTTGTTGTCCGTTGAATGCTAGCACAATTGTGCCTTACCTGGATTTGCGTGGTTTCCATTCTTCGTTTCTACGGATTTTTGGGAGATTACAAATGTGTGATATATATATATATATATATATATATATATATATATATATATATATATCTCGCTCCAAAGTTTTCCTCACTCCCGTCCGGGAAGAAGATAGCAGCACTCACGGGTTAGGTTGGTTACCAATTTTTATTTAGCGCTTCACAAACGCGTTTCGGGTCTTCCCTTCGTCAGTGTGTTATATGACAGATACAGCGCGGCGCCATTTTATATACAAAAAAATGCATCACATTATCCATTACGGGCAATAAAAGCAACGAAGGACTATTTCCCACCGAGTTACTGTGGGCGCCATCTTTCAGTATGCACGTATTGCGTTCACACTAGTTTGTCAAATAAAGTTATATACAATATTTACAATATTTGCAACAGAATTATCGACAAAATTCATTATTTATGAAGTGTGCTTCCTCGTCAATTCATTACAAACGAAATTGAGATCTCGCCGTGGATCGGCATTTGTGGCTCAATAGAACCACCCTTAACCTCCTCACTTTGATAAATATTGCCGTGTATCGGCTGGCCCTCATAATGTGTGCATTTGTCAATAAGAGGTGTATACAGATTCATCTGTTTTATCATTATTTTGTTTTTTATACCCCCAGGTGTACCGTTAATTCTTCATTGCTGTTTAAACCTTTCGGGCTTTTTGTCTGTAGATCGATAATAAATCTTGACTCTAATCTCCTCAATTTGAGGACCCTGTCCCCTCCTCTGGTGTGGAGGGGCACATGATCAAGCCCAAAAAACTGAAGTAGGTTCCTATTGCTTTGGTGTTTAATGGCAAAGTGTCTGGCAACTGGGTAGCTCATGTCCCTGTTAGTGATAGCACGCATGTGCTCCAGAATTCTGATTTTAACACTGTGTATCGTGCTCCCGATGTATTTAAGCTTGCAGGGACATGTCAGACAGTAGACTACATGCGTGGTTTGGCACGTGATAAATTTTTTGATGGTTTGTCTCTCTTTCATACCCTTAATTTCATAGTTAAGGGTTCTTTTGCTAAATGCACATGCCTTACATTTCCCACACGGGTAAAATCCCCTTAATTCCCCAAACGTCCCTTGTTTCACTGTGGGGTTTTCCAGATGGCTGTGGACCAGTTTGTCTTTTAGTGATCTCGCTTTTCTAAAAGTCATTAAGGGGACGGGTGGAATATCCTTCCCAATAATCTGGTCAGTTTTCAAGATGTGCCAGTTTTTACTGAAAATGCGTCTTAAGGAGTCTGCATCCTCAGAGAAGGTCGTAATTATGCGGAATTTGCCCTCATCTTTCTTTTCTTCCTTTGTGTTGGCCTCTAACAGTTTTCCTCTTGGTATCTTCTTGACCTTTTCCAAGGTGTTATCTAGTAACTTTCGGTCATAGCCTCTAGCAGCGAATCTCTCTATGCTCTCTCTTGCTGCATGTGTGAAGTCGCAATCCCTTGAGCTATTGCGTTTCAAACGCAATAATTCCCCATATGGGATGCTTTTCTTCAATTTGTCTGGGTGGCCACTAGTAGCGTGTAGAGTGCTATTGCCTGCAGTCGGCTTTCTATATAGAGCCGTAGTGATCTTGCTCTCTTGAATCCTCACTTCCAGGTCGAGATAGTTCACTGCCACTGAACTAATCTCGCCTGTGAAGTGAAGATTAAGGTTGTTGTTGTTCAAGTGGGCTATATAGTCTTTGGCACTATTGGTAGACCCTCTCCAAACTATGAAGAGGTCGTCAATGTACCTATGCCAGGTCACTATGTTGGCTGTCCATGCAGCATTGGTGGGGGACCTGACCACCTGCTCCTCCCACCAGCCCACGAACAAATTCGCGTAGCTGGGGGCGAAGCAGGTACCCATCGCGGTCCCCGACACCTGCCTGTAGAGGTCACCTTGGAAAAGAAAAATGTTATTGTATAGGCAAAACCTTATAAATTCAACAAGCATCTTATTGTGTTCCAGTAGTTTGATCGACCTTTTATTCAGGAAATATTCCACCGCCTCCAGTCCCTGTTCGTGGTCTATGCATGTGTATAGTCCTGTGATGTCCAGTGTTATGAGGACAAATGATGACTCCCATCTAACCTTTTCAATGCATGAAATGAAATCTTTGGTGTCTCTTATATAAGAGGACAATTGTAGGACAAACTGGAATAGAAAGTGGTCCACAAATACAGACATCTTTTCAGTTAGACTGCCCAATGATGAGACTATGGGTCTGCCGGGTGGATTCACTTTGTCCTTATGGACCTTGGGCAAATAATAGTACGTTGGAGTTATGGGATTGATGGCTCTTAAAAATAAAAACTCTTCCATAGTTAACATCGATTTCTCCTGCCATTTCTTAATCTTTTGATGGTACTCGTTGATGCTCTCCTCATATTTCTTCTTAGTTGTCAGTTCATAATTGTGTGTGTCAGTTAGTTGTCGTAGGGCTTCCCTCACATACTGTTCCCTCGGTATCAGGACAATATTACCCCCTTTGTCAGAGGGTTTGTAGACTACTGTCGGATCACTTTGTAGTTCTCTCAGGGTTTTTTCTTGGGCTTTAGTCAGGTTGCGTTTGGTGGTTCTGTAATTTTCTTTCTCTCGCAACTGCACGAGATCCTTGATCACCGATTCAGAAAACACATCAATCGCATCTTGAGGCATTTGAGGTAAAAATTGTGAAACCGGTTTGAAATTGCTGCATGGTGCTTCCTGATCTAACCCCAAGTTTCTGGCTCTTTGTGTTGTTGTCATTTCATTTTCTTCTGTGATCGATTCCTGTCCTTGTCGTAGTTCTTCTAACAGTTCCAATGTAGTGAGGTCATCCACCGTTAGTAAATCTGTCTCTTTCACATTTCCTTTGATTAATCTGGCTTCTTTATTCGTTGGTTTGATCTTAAAAAACTTATGTAATTTGAGTTTTCTAGTGAATTTAAATAAATCAATCCTCGTTTGTGTAAATTCGAACTTCGTTTGTGGACAGAAGGATAGCCCCAATTTCAATACTGATTCCTCTGTCTTGGTTAGTTGTTTAGAAGTCAAATTAATGATGGTAAGGTTGTCCTCTTTATTTACCACCTTGCGCCTCTCTTGTTCCGGGTTGTTTTGCCCCTTCCTCTTCCTCTTCCAGCCACTCCTTCTGGTCTGCCTCCGTCCACTTCTGGGGGCTTGCTTTTCCCCCCCCTCAACCATGACTGTCGTATCAAGTTGAACTCTTGGTGAAAAGGGGTTTTCGTTGGTTCACCAGAAGGGCCCGCTGTCTCATCTCCGGACTGCTCATTTTCGGTCACATCTGATTCCGATGTCTCAATTCTTTCTGGTGTTGGTATTGGTGTCTGCTTGCTCTTAGACATTTCTTTCCGGGGTCCATCAAACTTCTTAGCGAACGTTAGTACTCTCCCCATAAGGTAGTCTCTTTCGTCGCGTTCGAATTTTTCTTGTTTTCTATGCCGGATTTTTAATTCATACTGTTGTAATCGTTTCTTCATTTTGTCTCTCATTTCTTCCTGTTTGTTTTTATCTGTATCTTTGGCAATCTCTTCCTCCGCCTTCTCGATTTCCGCTAGGGTCTTTGTCCTGTCGCTCCACGCGAACTTGACCAGGATTTCTAGACTCCCTTTGCATGATGAAGCTATATGTTTGTAATGAATTGACGAGGAAGCACACTTCATAAATAATGAATTTTGTCGATAATTCTGTTGCAAATATTGTAAATATTGTATATAACTTTATTTGACAAACTAGTGTGAACGCAATACGTGCATACTGAAAGATGGCGCCCACAGTAACTCGGTGGGAAATAGTCCTTCGTTGCTTTTATTGCCCGTAATGGATAATGTGATGCATTTTTTTGTATATAAAATGGCGCCGCGCTGTATCTGTCATATAACACACTGACGAAGGGAAGACCCGAAACGCGTTTGTGAAGCGCTAAATAAAAATTGGTAACCAACCTAACCTGTGAGTGCTGCTATCTTCTTCCCGGACGGGAGTGAGGAAAACTTTGGAGCGAGATATTTTACACGGGGCACCACCGTGTGAGCAGCACCCGCCAGCGAGTGATCCGTTTCCGAAAGGTGCATGGGAGCAAGCATTTACACAACGGAAGCACCGCCCTGGTAAAGAAGATATCCAATAGAGGCAGTTCGGGTACAACGGACGACGGAGGTCAGCTGGGTATAACACCTAAAGACAGTCCGGTAAGCTGAACGCCGTGAAAGACTTTGAATGTGATTGACCAGGGCTTGGCGAGGGGAAGACGGTTTAGACCAATTTTTAGAGCGCAGGAGCCCGGGACCGGTGCTCCAATTTGAAAACAAACAGCATGTTCAGTGAAACAGCGCGTAGGGAAGCGGCCGCTGATATGTTTAAGAGGAAAACCACAGATTCAACAAATCCGGCAACTACGGACAAAGTGCCTACATTTAACAACTTGCAAATGAAA
The DNA here is from genome assembly GCF_964204655.1 of Triturus cristatus. Lineage (NCBI taxonomy): Eukaryota > Metazoa > Chordata > Amphibia > Caudata > Salamandridae > Triturus > Triturus cristatus. The sequence continues at coordinate 1,015,851,707 of NC_140581.1, forward strand.
TTTACAAAACTAGAGAGACTGTATGAACGCGAAATGCGCAAATGGTGGGAGGCGACCTCCCTCCAAAACTATATCGAGGTTGAGAGGGTCCCACGAGGTCTGCGCATTTATACGGTGCCCGCCTACGAAAATCCGGACCCGCTCCTGTTGGAGGAGTGGGCTGCACATATAGCTTCATCATGCAAAGGGAGTCTAGAAATCCTGGTCAAGTTCGCGTGGAGCGACAGGACAAAGACCCTAGCGGAAATCGAGAAGGCGGAGGAAGAGATTGCCAAAGATACAGATAAAAACAAACAGGAAGAAATGAGAGACAAAATGAAGAAACGATTACAACAGTATGAATTAAAAATCCGGCATAGAAAACAAGAAAAATTTGAACGCGACGAAAGAGACTACCTTATGGGGAGAGTACTAACGTTCGCTAAGAAGTTTGATGGACCCCGGAAAGAAATGTCTAAGAGCAAGCAGACACCAATACCAACACCAGAAAGAATTGAGACATCGGAATCAGATGTGACCGAAAATGAGCAGTCCGGAGATGAGACAGCGGGCCCTTCTGGTGAACCAACGAAAACCCCTTTTCACCAAGAGTTCAACTTGATACGACAGTCATGGTTGAGGGGGGGGAAAAGCAACCCCCAGAAGTGGACGGAGGCAGACCAGAAGGAGTGGCTGGAAGAGGAAGAGGAAGGGGCAAAACAACCCGGAACAAGAGAGGCGCAAGGTGGTAAATAAAGAGGACAACCTTACCATCATTAATTTGACTTCTAAACAACTAACCAAGACAGAGGAATCAGTATTGAAATTGGGGCTATCCTTCTGTCCACAAACGAAGTTCGAATTTACACAAACGAGGATTGATTTATTTAAATTCACTAGAAAACTCAAATTACATAAGTTTTTTAAGATCAAACCAACGAATAAAGAAGCCAACACAAAGAGCCAGAAACTTGGGGTTAGATCAGGAAGCACCATGCAGCAATTTCAAACCGGTTTCACAATTTTTACCTCAAATGCCTCAAGATGCGATTGATGTGTTTTCTGAATCGGTGATCAAGGATCTCGTGCAGTTGCGAGAGAAAGAAAATTACAGAACCACCAAACGCAACCTGACTAAAGCCCAAGAAAAAACCCTGAGAGAACTACAAAGTGATCCGACAGTAGTCTACAAACCCTCTGACAAAGGGGGTAATATTGTCCTGATACCGAGGGAACAGTATGTGAGGGAAGCCCTACGACAACTAACTGACACACACAATTATGAACTGACAACTAAGAAGAAATATGAGGAGAGCATCAACGAGTACCATCAAAAGATTAAGAAATGGCAGGAGAAATCGATGTTAACTATGGAAGAGTTTTTATTTTTAAGAGCCATCAATCCCATAACTCCAACGTACTATTATTTGCCCAAGGTCCATAAGGACAAAGTGAATCCACCCGGCAGACCCATAGTCTCATCATTGGGCAGTCTAACTGAAAAGATGTCTGTATTTGTGGACCACTTTCTATTCCAGTTTGTCCTACAATTGTCCTCTTATATAAGAGACACCAAAGATTTCATTTCATGCATTGAAAAGGTTAGATGGGAGTCATCATTTGTCCTCATAACACTGGACATCACAGGACTATACACATGCATAGACCACGAACAGGGACTGGAGGCGGTGGAATATTTCCTGAATAAAAGGTCGATCAAACTACTGGAACACAATAAGATGCTTGTTGAATTTATAAGGTTTTGCCTATACAATAACATTTTTCTTTTCCAAGGTGACCTCTACAGGCAGGTGTCAGGGACCGCGATGGGTACCTGCTTCGCCCCCAGCTACGCGAATTTGTTCGTGGGCTGGTGGGAGGAGCAGGTGGTCAGGTCCCCCACCAATGCTGCATGGACAGCCAACATAGTGACCTGGCATAGGTACATTGACGACCTCTTCATAGTTTGGAGAGGGTCTACCAATAGTGCCAAAGACTATATAGCCCACTTGAACAACAACAACCTTAATCTTCACTTCACAGGCGAGATTAGTTCAGTGGCAGTGAACTATCTCGACCTGGAAGTGAGGATTCAAGAGAGCAAGATCACTACGGCTCTATATAGAAAGCCGACTGCAGGCAATAGCACTCTACACGCTACTAGTGGCCACCCAGACAAATTGAAGAAAAGCATCCCATATGGGGAATTATTGCGTTTGAAACGCAATAGCTCAAGGGATTGCGACTTCACACATGCAGCAAGAGAGAGCATAGAGAGATTCGCTGCTAGAGGCTATGACCGAAAGTTACTAGATAACACCTTGGAAAAGGTCAAGAAGATACCAAGAGGAAAACTGTTAGAGGCCAACACAAAGGAAGAAAAGAAAGATGAGGGCAAATTCCGCATAATTACGACCTTCTCTGAGGATGCAGACTCCTTAAGACGCATTTTCAGTAAAAACTGGCACATCTTGAAAACTGACCAGATTATTGGGAAGGATATTCCACCCGTCCCCTTAATGACTTTTAGAAAAGCGAGATCACTAAAAGACAAACTGGTCCACAGCCATCTGGAAAACCCCACAGTGAAACAAGGGACGTTTGGGGAATTAAGGGGATTTTACCCGTGTGGGAAATGTAAGGCATGTGCATTTAGCAAAAGAACCCTTAACTATGAAATTAAGGGTATGAAAGAGAGACAAACCATCAAAAAATTTATCACGTGCCAAACCACGCATGTAGTCTACTGTCTGACATGTCCCTGCAAGCTTAAATACATCGGGAGCACGATACACAGTGTTAAAATCAGAATTCTGGAGCACATGCGTGCTATCACTAACAGGGACATGAGCTACCCAGTTGCCAGACACTTTGCCATTAAACACCAAAGCAATAGGAACCTACTTCAGTTTTTTGGGCTTGATCATGTGCCCCTCCACACCAGAGGAGGGGACAGGGTCCTCAAATTGAGGAGATTAGAGTCAAGATTTATTATCGATCTACAGACAAAAAGCCCGAAAGGTTTAAACAGCAATGAAGAATTAACGGTACACCTGGGGGTATAAAAAACAAAATAATGATAAAACAGATGAATCTGTATACACCTCTTATTGACAAATGCACACATTATGAGGGCCAGCCGATACACGGCAATATTTATCAAAGTGAGGAGGTTAAGGGTGGTTCTATTGAGCCACAAATGCCGATCCACGGCGAGATCTCAATTTCGTTTGTAATGAATTGACGAGGAAGCACACTTCATAAATAATGAATTTTGTCGATAATTCTGTTGCAAATATTGTAAATATTGTATATAACTTTATTTGACAAACTAGTGTGAACGCAATACGTGCATACTGAAAGATGGCGCCCACAGTAACTCGGTGGGAAATAGTCCTTCGTTGCTTTTATTGCCCGTAATGGATAATGTGATGCATTTTTTTGTATATAAAATGGCGCCGCGCTGTATCTGTCATATAACACACTGACGAAGGGAAGACCCGAAACGCGTTTGTGAAGCGCTAAATAAAAATTGGTAACCAACCTAACCCGTGAGTGCTGCTATCTTCTTCCCGGACGGGAGTGAGGAAAACTTTGGAGCGAGATATTTTACACGGGGCACCACCGTGTGAGCAGCACCCGCCAGCGAGTGATCCGTTTCCGAAAGGTGCATGGGAGCAAGCATATATATATATATATATATACTTGCAAAGTTTGGTAGTCCCGTTGAGCAGCACTCGATGAACAACCAAGGTTACCAGCCTACCTCATAGGCATGGACACTCCTTGTACGGCTAGTACATTGCGCAGCCTGTCATCCGCCTGACGCGTTTCGATGAATATCTTTCTCAAAGGCATTGACAACCAGGAACGTGCTGCACTCACCCCCATGCCATATTTATACTATAGACACGCCCCTGATGGGGCTGCTTGAATAAGACAATGTCCAGTGCATTCTGGAGATTGTAGTGCTCTTTATTAGAAGCCAAATTAAAGCGCACTCATAACTGCGAAAATAAAGCCCAACTGGGCTCCTGCGGACCTGGGTGTCCTTTTCCTGTATTGTTCCTCCGCATCGAGGTAGGTATATCCAGACCTCACGGCCCCCTTGAGATCTTGGGGTGGTGCTTTCTCGGCGGTCGGGTGCCGCCATATTGTTTGCAAAGTTTGGTAGTCCCGTTGGGCAGCACTCGATGAACAACCAAGGTTACCAGCCTTCCTCATAGGTATGGACACTCCTCGTACGGCTAGTACATTGCGCAGCCTGTCATCCGCCTGACGCGTTTCGATGAATATCTTTCTCAAAGGCATTGACAACCAGGAACGTGCTGCACTCACCCCCATGCCATATTTATACTATAGACACGCCCCTGATGGGGCTGCTTGAATAAGACAATGTCCAGTGCATTCTGGGGATTGTAGTGCTCTTTATTAAAAGCCAAATTAAAGCGCACTCATAACTGCGAAAATAAAGCCCAACTGGGCTCCTGCCGACCTGGGTGTCCTTTTCCTGTATTGTTCCTCCGTATCGAGGTAGGTATATCCAGACCTCACGGCCCCCTTGAGATCTTGGGGTAGTGCTTTCTCGGCGGTCGGGTGCCGCCATATTGTTTGCAAAGTTTGGTAGTCCCGTTGAGCAGCACTCGATGAACAACCAAGGTTACCAGCCTTCCTCATAGGTATGGACACTCCTCGTACGGCTAGCACATTGCGCAGCCTGTCATCCGCCTGACGCGTTTCGATGAATATCTTTCTCAAAGGCATTGACAACCAGGAACGTGCTGCACTCACCCCCATGCCATATTTATACTATAGACACGCCGCTGATGGGGCTGCTTGAATAAGACAATGTCCAGTGCATTCTGGGAATTGTAGTGCTCTTTATTAAAAGCCAAATTAAAGCGCACTCATAACTGCGAAAATAAATCCCCAGAATGCACTGGACATTGTCTTATTCAAGCAGCCCCATCAGGGGCGTGTCTATAGTATAAATATGGCATGGGGGTGAGTGCAGCACGTTCCTGGTTGTCAATGCCTTTGAGAAAGATATTCATCAAAACGCGTTAGGCGGATGACAGGCTGCGCAATGTACTAGCCGTACGAGGAGTGTCCATACCTATGAGGAAGGCTGGTAACCTTGGTTGTTCATCGAGTGCTGCTCAACGGGACTACCAAACTTTGCAAAAAAAAAAAATATATATATATAGATATATATATATGGGCTGGAATGTTTCTTGGGTGGGTGAGTTTGGGTGGCAAGGGCATTTTTAGGGTTTAAAGTGGGTAGGGGTATTTGATGGCAAGGGGAGTTTTATGGCTTCTGGTGAGTAACAATAGTTGGGTGGCAAGGGGATTTTTAGGGCTTAGGCTGGGTAAGGGTATTTGGGTGACAATGGCATTTTTAGGGTTTAGTGTGGGTAGGGGTATTTGGGTGGCTAGGGGATTTTTAGGGTTCAGAGTAGGTATGGGTATTTTGGTGGCAAGGGAATTTTAGGGTTTAGGGTGGGTATGGGTATTTGAGTGGCAAGGGAGTTTTTAGGGTTTAGGGTGTGTAAGGGTATTTGGGTGGCAAGGTTTTTTTTACAGTTTAGGGTGGGTAAGGGATTTCGGGTGGCAAGGGTATCTCTAGGGTTTAGGATGGGTAATGATATTTGAGCAGCAAGGGGATTTTTAGGATTTAGGGTGAGTGAGGGTATTTGGGTGGTAAAGGGATTTTTAGGGTGGGTATGGGTATGTGGATGGCAAGGATATTTTTAGGGTCTAGGATGGGTAAGGGTATATGGGTGGAAAAGGTGGTTTAGGGTGGATAAGGGTACTTGGGTGGGTAAGGGTATCTTTAGAGTTTAGCGAGTTGAAGGGTATTTGGGTGGCAAGGGTATTTTTAGGGTTGTGGGTGGGTAGGGATATTTGGGTGGCAAGGGTATTTCTATGTTTTAGGGTGGGTAGGGGTATTTAGGTTGCAAGGGGGTTTAGGGTGGTTATGGGTATTTGGCCTGCAGAGGTATTTTTAGGGTTTGGGGTGGGTAAGGGTATTTGGGTGGTAAGGGGATTTCTAGGGTTTAGGGTGGGGAAGGGTAGTTGGGTGGCAAGGGTATTTTTAGGGTCTAGGGTGGATAAGGGTATTTAGGTGGGAAAGGTGTTTAGGGGTTTAGGGTGGGTAAGGGTACTTGAATGGCAAGTTTTTTTTTCGGGTTTAAGGTGACTGGGGTATTTGGGTGGCAAGGGTATTTTTAGGGTTTAGGTAGAGCAGGGGTGTTTGGGTGGCAAGGGTATTTTTAGGGTTGAGGGTGAGTACGGGTATTTGGGTGGCAATGGTATTTCTAGGGTTTAGGGTGAGTAGGGGTATTTGCGTGGCCAGGGGGTTTTAGGGTTTAGGGCGGGTAAGGGTATTTGAGCAGCAAGGGGATTTTTAGGGCTTGAGGTGGGTAATGGTATTTGGGTGTCAAGGGAATTTTTAGAGGGGGTAAGGGCATTTGGATGACAAGGGGATTTTTAGGGTGGGTATGAGTTGGGTTTGATAATGTCAAATGTATATATATATTTATGTATTTTTACATAAATATAGATATGTATATAGAAATATATATACACACACACACATATATATATATATATATATATATATATTCACTGAAAAAACCATAGGTTTCAGAGACGTTATAGTTAGAAATTAGCATTTAAAAAACCTTAGACATTCTTCAGAAAAAAACATAGGTTTCAGGGGTGTTATAGTTAGCTGGCCATTTCACTCGTACAAAACCATAGAAATTCCTCTGTTATAGTTCTGCTAACTATAACTTGCGCGCCCGCAATGCACTGCTGATGATGTCAAATATTGCATTATTCATGACATGGTCAGTGACATCACTGATGACATCACTGATGACCTCTCAAATGACATCACTGATGACATCACTGATGACATCATCCAGTGAATGTGGTTTAGTTTGAAATGTAAATATGTATTATATATATACCAATCTGTATTGAAGATTGAGTGGATATATAACTGTCTATATGGAGGATTTAGTAGCTGTCTGTCTGTCTGTTTAAGTGAGTAATTAAAAGTGTCTCACTGAATACATGGATTAGTAACTAAACTATGTGAATGTGTGCATCACTGTCTCTGTTGTTGTAACATGCTGCATCAGTTGGTCACTAACTACATGAGTGTGTATATTAGTTATTGATTAGTTGGGTGAGTATTTGTATGGGACACTGAGTTTGTGTGTGGTTGGATGGTGTGTGTGTAACTCTATGCATAGATGTGTGAATGGTTGATTGACTAGGTGTATAGGTTTAAGAGTGCATGTGGAAACAGTTGTTTGGGTGAATGAGTGTATTTATTTGCGTGTTGGTGAGCGAATATATGTTTTAGTTGTACATCTTCAACAAAGTAAAAAAATAAAAGACATTGTATGTGAGAGTTGGTGTATATAAATAAGTATGTGTAAGAGTCAGTGATTGTGAGAGTAACTATATGAATGAGTGTATAATTGTAATGGTGATTTTTTAACATATTAACTATGAGTTACTATGTGTTTGAATAAATGAGGTGTTGTTGGATAATTGTGTAAGTGAGTTAATGTAAGTGTGATTAATTTTTTTCATGAGTGAGTAGGATGACTGCATAACCGACTAAGATGACTGCTGATGTGTCAATGTCTATATATGTGTATAAGTGCATTTGATAGTGTTCTATTAATTAGTGACTGCATGTATAAATGATTCTGTTGTTGAATGGGTAGTTGTGTGTGTAGACTTAGGAATCAGTGAGTCGATATGTAGTAACTGGTATTGGTGTGTCAATGGTTTCAAATATGGTACAATGTATTTTACAGTGAGTGATGAAAGGTTATACTAGTGTATGATGAGGTGTATCAGATTGTCACATGGATGATGTCATCAGTGATGTCATTTGAGATGTCATCAGTGATGTCATCAGTGATGTCACTGACCATGTCATGAATGATGCAATATGTGACATCATCAGCAGTGCATTGCGGGCGCGCAAGTTATAGTTAGCAGAACTAACTATAACAGAGGAATTTCTATGGTTTTGTACGAGTGAAATGGACAACTAACTATAACACCCCTGAAACCTATGTTTTTTTCTGTGAATTTCTAAGGTTTTTTAAATGCTAATTTCTAACTAAAACGTGCCTGAAACCTTTGTTTTTTTCAGTGAATTTCAAAGCTTTTTTAAATGCTAATTTCTACTTATCACGTCTCTGAAACCCATGTTTTTTTCAGTGAATTTCAAAGGTTTTTTAAATGCTAATTTTTAAGTGTGATAGTAGTTATATCTATTTTTTGGTACTGATTTTCTACAGTTTTTTAACTGTTTATTTATAAAAAATGTATTCCTTAAATTACATTATATATTTTTCTGAAAATTGCAAAAGAAAATTAAAAAAAATTCAAACTGAAATATTGATTAATTTTCTTGTTTTCATTTTTCATTTCAATATATTTATATTATATTCTTTAAAACGAAAATCCAATTTTTTTTGGAGTCACGCACTCAAAGCGTACACATCACGGTGGGTGCGCGAATTCTAGCCGCCATTTTAGAAAAGTCTTGAAGGATCCGCGTACAGTGTGCGACGGCTGCGTGTTTTTCAGTTACATCATATACATTTAATATTACGTGATGTGCGCGATTGGTATGCGACCAGTCCGCGACTCTTGCTCCCGCGCATTCGCGACACATGTGCATTATGGTACGAGATGCTTGCGTGGTTGCGGGTCCCGCGTGACGTCCTATTCGTGCTGGGGCACGCTGGGTGTGCGACTCCCGCAAAAAACTTTATGTTAAAAAATTATATGTATGTGTCTTTAATATACATATTAGGGCAAGAGATTATCTAAGATATTCATAAAAATAATATATTTGTACTTATAATAAACATATATTATTTTTAAATATATTTTCGCGAAGTCAGGTGCGTGCATCATGAGTGCAGAGAACCAGGTCAGCAGAGCTGCTGTAGAGCCAGAGAAACAGGTCAGCAGAGCCGTTGTAGAGAATAAGAAGCAGGTAAGCAGAGCTGCTTTAGAGCCAGAGAACCAGGTCAACAGAGCTGCTCTAGAGCCTAAGAAGCAGGTCAGCAGAGCTGCTCTAGAACCAGAGACCCAGGTCAGCAGAGCTGCTCTAGAGCCAGAGATCCAGGTCAGCAGAGCTGCTCTAGAGGCCGAGAACTAGGTCAGCAGAGCTGCTGTAGAACCAGAGAAACCAGGTCTGCAGAGCTGCTTTAGAGGGAGAGAACCAGGTCAGCAGAATGGCTTTAGAGCCAGAGAACCAGGTCAGCAGAGCTGCTCTAGAGCCAGAGAACCAGGTCAGCAGAGCTGCTTTAGAGCCATAGAACCAGGTCAGCAGACCTGCTCTAGAGGCAGAGAACCGGGTCAGCAGAACAACTTTAGAGCCAGAGAACGAGGTCAGCAGGGCTCTTTAGAGGGAGAGAACCAGGTAGGCAGAGCTGCTTTAGAGCCAGAGAACCAGGTCAGCAGAGCTGCTCTAGAGCCAGAGAACCAGGTCAGCAGAGCTGCTTTAGAACCAGAGAACCAGGTCAGCAGAGCTGCTTTAGATGGAGAGAACCAGGTCAGCAGAGCTGCTTTAGAGCCAGAGAACCAGGTCAGTAGAGCTGCTCTAGAGCCAGAGAACCAGGTCAGCAGAACTGCTTTAGAGCCAAAGAACCAGGCCAGCAGAGCTGCTTTAGAGCCAGAGAACCAGGTCAGCAGAGCTGCTCTAGAGCCTAGGAACCAGGTCAGCAGAGCTGCTCTAGAGCCAGGGAACCAGGTCAGTAGAGCTGCTTTACAGCGAGAGAACCAGGTCAGCAGAGCTGCTTTAGAGCCAAGGGACCAGGTCAGCAGAGCTGCTCTAGAGCCAGAGAACCAGGTCAGCAGAACTGGTTTAGAGCCATAGAACCGGGTCAGCAGAACTGCTTTAGATCCAGAGAACCAGGTAAGCAGAGCTGTTGTAGAGCCAGAGAACCAGGTCAGCAGAGCTGCTCTAGAGCCTAAGAACTAGGTCAGCAGAGCTACTCTAGAGCCAGAGAACCAGGTCAGCAAAGCTGCTGTAGAGCCAGAGAAACCAGGTCAGCAGAGCTGCTTTAGAGGCATAGAACCAGGTCAGCAGAGCTGCTTTAGAGCCAGAGAACCAGGCCAGCAGAGCTGCTCTAGAGCCAGAGAACCAGGTCAGCAGAGCTGCTTTAGAGCCACAGAACCAGGTCAGCAGAGCTGCTCTAGAGGCATTGAACAAGGTCAGTAGAGCTGATTTAGAGGGAGAGAACCAGGTCACCAGAGCTGCTTTAGAGCCAGAGAACCAGGTCAGCAGAGTTGCTCTAGCGCCAGAGAACCAGGTCAGCAGAGCTGCTCTAGAGTCAGAGAACCAGGTCAGCATAGCTACTGTAGAGCCAGAGAAACCAGGTCAGTAGAGCTGCTTTAGAGGGAGAGAACCAGTTCAGCAGAGCTGCTCTAGAGGGAGAGAACCAGGTCAGCAGAGCTGCTCTAGAGCCAGAGAACCAAGTCAGCAGAACTGCTTTAGCGCCATAGAACAGGTCAGCAGAGCTGCTTTAGAGCCGGAAAGCCAGGTCAGCAGAGCTGTTGTAGAGCCAGAGAACCAGATCAGCAGTGCTGCTCTGTAGCCCAAGAACTAGGTCAGCAGAGCTGCTCTAGAGCCAGAGAACCAGGTCAACATATATTATTTTTAAATATATTTTCGCGAAGTCAGGTGCGTGCATCATGAGTGCAGAGAACCAGGTCAGCAGAGCTGCTGTAGAGCCAGAGAAACAGGTCAGCAGAGCCGTTGTAGAGAATAAGAAGCAGGTAAGCAGAGCTGCTTTAGAGCCAGAGAACCAGGTCAACAGAGCTGCTCTAGAGCCTAAGAAGCAGGTCAGCAGAGCTGCTCTAGAACCAGAGACCCAGGTCAGCAGAGCTGCTCTAGAGCCAGAGATCCAGGTCAGCAGAGCTGCTCTAGAGGCCGAGAACTAGGTCAGCAGAGCTGCTGTAGAACCAGAGAAACCAGGTCTGCAGAGCTGCTTTAGAGGGAGAGAACCAGGTCAGCAGAATGGCTTTAGAGCCAGAGAACCAGGTCAGCAGAGCTGCTCTAGAGCCAGAGAACCAGGTCAGCAGAGCTGCTTTAGAGCCATAGAACCAGGTCAGCAGACCTGCTCTAGAGGCAGAGAACCGGGTCAGCAGAACAACTTTAGAGCCAGAGAACGAGGTCAGCAGGGCTCTTTAGAGGGAGAGAACCAGGTAGGCAGAGCTGCTTTAGAGCCAGAGAACCAGGTCAGCAGAGCTGCTCTAGAGCCAGAGAACCAGGTCAGCAGAGCTGCTTTAGAACCAGAGAACCAGGTCAGCAGAGCTGCTTTAGATGGAGAGAACCAGGTCAGCAGAGCTGCTTTAGAGCCAGAGAACCAGGTCAGTAGAGCTGCTCTAGAGCCAGAGAACCAGGTCAGCAGAACTGCTTTAGAGCCAAAGAACCAGGCCAGCAGAGCTGCTTTAGAGCCAGAGAACCAGGTCAGCAGAGCTGCTCTAGAGCCTAGGAACCAGGTCAGCAGAGCTGCTCTAGAGCCAGGGAACCAGGTCAGTAGAGCTGCTTTACAGCGAGAGAACCAGGTCAGCAGAGCTGCTTTAGAGCCAAGGGACCAGGTCAGCAGAGCTGCTCTAGAGCCAGAGAACCAGGTCAGCAGAACTGGTTTAGAGCCATAGAACCGGGTCAGCAGAACTGCTTTAGATCCAGAGAACCAGGTAAGCAGAGCTGTTGTAGAGCCAGAGAACCAGGTCAGCAGAGCTGCTCTAGAGCCTAAGAACTAGGTCAGCAGAGCTACTCTAGAGCCAGAGAACCAGGTCAGCAAAGCTGCTGTAGAGCCAGAGAAACCAGGTCAGCAGAGCTGCTTTAGAGGCATAGAACCAGGTCAGCAGAGCTGCTTTAGAGCCAGAGAACCAGGCCAGCAGAGCTGCTCTAGAGCCAGAGAACCAGGTCAGCAGAGCTGCTTTAGAGCCACAGAACCAGGTCAGCAGAGCTGCTCTAGAGGCATTGAACAAGGTCAGTAGAGCTGATTTAGAGGGAGAGAACCAGGTCACCAGAGCTGCTTTAGAGCCAGAGAACCAGGTCAGCAGAGTTGCTCTAGCGCCAGAGAACCAGGTCAGCAGAGCTGCTCTAGAGTCAGAGAACCAGGTCAGCATAGCTACTGTAGAGACAGAGAAACCAGGTCAGTAGAGCTGCTTTAGAGGGAGAGAACCAGTTCAGCAGAGCTGCTCTAGAGGGAGAGAACCAGGTCAGCAGAGCTGCTCTAGAGCCAGAGAACCAAGTCAGCAGAACTGCTTTAGCGCCATAGAACAGGTCAGCAGAGCTGCTTTAGAGCCGGAAAGCCAGGTCAGCAGAGCTGTTGTAGAGCCAGAGAACCAGATCAGCAGTGCTGCTCTGTAGCCCAAGAACTAGGTCAGCAGAGCTGCTCTAGAGCCAGAGAACCAGGTCAGCAGACCTGCTGTAGAGCCAGAGAACCAGGTCAGCAGAGCTGCTCTAGCTGACACTGACTGACACTGACTGACACTGATTGACTGACACTGACACTGACACTGACTGACAGTGACACTGACTGACACTGATTGAGTGAAACTGACTGACTGACAATGACTGACACTGACTGACTGACACTGACTGACTGATACTGACTGACTGACTGACACTGACTGACACTGATTGACTAACACTGACTGACGGACACTGATTGACTGACACTGACTGACACTGATTGACTGACACTGACTGACTGACTGACACTGTCTGACTGACACTGACTGATTGATACAGACTGACTGACACCGACTGACACTGACTGACACTGACTGACTGACACTGACTGACTACTCTCTACTACTCTACTACTCTCTACTACTCTCTCTACTACTCACTCTCTACTACTCACTCTCTACTACTCTCTACTACTCACTCTCTACTACTCACTCTCTACAACTCTCTACTACTCACTCTCTACTACTCTCTCTCTACTACTCACTCTCTACTACGCTCTACTATTCACTCTCTACTATTCACTCTCTACTACTCTCTACTACTCACTCTATTACTCTCTACTACTCTCTACCACTCACTCTCTACTACTCATTCTCTACTACTCTGTAGTACTCTCTCTCTACTACTCACTCTCTACTACTCTAATACTCTCTACTACTCACTCTCTACTACTCACTCTCTAATACTCACTCGCTACTACTCTCTACTACTCACTCTCTACTACTCAATCTCTACTACTCTCTCTCTCTACTACTCTCTAGTATTCACTCTCTACTACTCTCTACCACTCACTCTACTACTCTCTACTACTCTCTAACACTCACTCTCTACTACTCTACTACTCACTGTCTACTACTCTCTACTACTCTCTCTCTCTACTACTCACTCTCTACTATTCACTCTACTACTCTCTACTACTCACTCTCCACTACTCTCTCTCTACTACTCACTCTCTACTATTCACTCTACTACTCACTCTTTCCTACTCATTCTCTACTAATCGCTCTCTACTACTCTCTACTACTCACTCTCCACTACTCACTCTCTTCTACTCGCTCTCACCTACTCTCTACTACTCACTCTTTACTACTTACTCTCTTCTACTCTACTACTCTCTACTACTCTCTCTACTACTCACTCTCTACTACTCACTCTCTACTACTCTCTCTACTACTTACTCTCAACTATTCTCTACTACTCACTCCACTACTCTCTACTACTCTCTACCACTCACTCTCTACTACTCTACTACTCACTCTCTGCTACTCTCTCTCTACTACTCACTCTCTACTACTCACTCTACTACTCTGTACTACTCACTCTCTACTACTCTCTCTCTACTACTCTCTCTCTACTACTCACTCTCTACTACTCTCTACTACTCACTCTCTACTACTCACTCTACTACTCTCTACTGCTCAATCTCCACTACTCACTCTCTACTACTCTCTCTCAACCACTCTCTACTACTCACTCTACTACTTACTCTCAACTATTCTCTACTACTCACTCCACTACTCTCTACTACTCTCTACCACCACTCACTCTCTACTACTCTACTACTCACTCTCTACTACTCTCTCTCTACTACTCACTCTCTACTACTCACTCTACTACTCTGTACTACTCACTCTCTACTACTCTCTCTCTACTACTCACTCTCTACTACTCACTCTACTACTCTGTACTACTCACTCTCTACTACTCTCTCTTATTCTCTCTACTTCTCACTCTCTACTACTCTCTCTACTACTCACTCTCTACTACTCTCAATGACTCACTCTCTACTACACACTCTCTACTACTTGCTCTCTACTACTCGCTCTCTACTACTCTCGACTACTCACTCTACTACTCACTCTCTACTACTCTCTACTACTCACTCTCTACTACTCCACTACTCTCTACTACTCACTCTACTACTCACTCTCTACTACTCTACTAGTCTCTCTTATTCTCTCTACTTCTCACTCTCTACTACTCTCTCTACTACTCACTCTCTACTACTCTCAATGACTCACTCTCTACTACACACTCTCTACTACTTGCTCTCTACTACTCGCTCTCTACTACTCTCTACTACTCACTCTACTACTCACTCTCCACTACTCTCTACTACTCACTCTCTACTACTCCACTACTCTCTACTACTCACTCTCTACTACTCACTCTCTACTACTCTCTCTCTACTACTCTCTACTACTCACTCTCGACTACTCTCTACTGCTCACTCTCTACTACTCACTCTACTACTCACTCTGCTACTAACTCTCTACTACTCACTCTCTACTACTCTCTAATACTCACTCTCTACTACTCTCTCTCTACTACTCTCTACTACTCTATAATACTCTCTCTCTGCTACTAACTCTCTACTACTCACTCTCTACTACTCTCTACTACTCACTCTCTACTACTCTCTACTGCTCTCTACTACTCACTCTACTACTCACTCTCTACTACTCTTTACTACTCTCTACCACTCACTCTCTACTACTCACTCTCTAATACTCACTTTCTACTACTGTCTACTACTCACTCTCTACTACTCACTCTACTACTCTCTACTACTCACGCTCTGCTACTCTCTCTACTACTCACTCTCTACTCTCTATTACTCACTCTCTACTCTCTACCTCTCTCTCTACTACTCTCTGCCTCTCTACCTCTCTACCTCTACATCTCTACCTCTACCTCTCTACCTCTACACATCTACCTCTACACCTCTACCTCTCTACCTCTCTCTACCTCTCTCTACACACACACATATGCACATAGACATATGCATATATATGCATATGCATTTATATATATGTATGTGTATATATATATATATACATACATATATAAACATATGTATAATCTGCATATCTATATAAATACAAATATAAATGCATGCATACATATACATATACATATATGCATACATATGCATGTTATGTACATAAAAGTTTGAAAAACACTAATAAAAGCAAAGCTAAAAAGCCACTTAATTACAAACAGAATTGCTTTAACTTAAACGAGGGCAAGACCTATTGCATTTTCAATGTTTGTTTACTTTGGTTCCATCAAGAAGGCATTCAGATGCTTCACACATTTGCCATAAATTCTGAATGGTAGCACTCTAGTTTCTCATTAGATCACTGTAGTAAAGCTACTGCAGTGCTCACCAGGGAAGTCTGCTGCTGGTATTCAAAGTGCATGTTTCAGTCTGCATGTCAGAATTTTTTAATGAAATAGAAGAGGATTTGAGAAGTCAAAATGTACCCTAATTTTTCTTTCTGCAGCACTAATCATAATTTTGTATGGCAAAATGAACGTCCTCATTTTGTTCCTTTGCAAAATAAATGTTTTAAGTGTTACCACTTTATTCCAATCAAGATGGCTTCAGGTGTGCCATACTTTTGTCATAAGTAAGACTGTTAGCGCTCTAGTTGTTCTTTAGAACACTCTGGGACATTCTGTCAGTGGGCTATACTTGGGCTACATATGGGTGATATTTATGCTACATTTGGGCTCTTTTGTCTCTGGTGGCTATCTTGGGAGACTTATTTGTTATGAAGTTTCCTAATTTCCTCATTTACTACAGTCTCCTCAGTAGGAATACTTTCAGTTTTTTAATTTGATTCCATCAAGAAGGCATTCAGATGTGTCATACATTTGCCATAAATTCAGAATGTTAGCACTCGAGTTGTTCATTAGATCACTGTAGTAAAGGTACTGCTCAGCAGGGAAGTCTGCTGCTGGTATTGAACATGCATGTTTCAGTCTGCATGTCAGAATGTTTTAATGAAATAGAAGAGGATTTGAGAAGTCACTCAAAATGGGCCCTAATTTTTCTTTCTGCAGCACTAATCATAATTTCAATGGCAAAATGAACCCCCTCATTGTGTTCCTTTTAAATTAAACTACTCACTCTCTACTACTCACTCGCTACTACTCTCTGCTACTCACTCTCTACTACTCTCTAGTACTCTCTACTACTACTCTACTACTCACTCTCTGCTACTCTCTACTACTCTCTACTACTACTCTCTACTACTCACTCTCTACTACTCACTCTCTACTACTCTCTACTACTCACTCTACTACTCTCTACGACTCTCTACCAAACACTCTCTACTACTCTACTACTCACTCTCTACTACTCTCCACTACTCTCTCTCTACTACGCCCTCTTTACTACTCACTCTACTACTCTCTACTACTCCCTCTCTACTACTCTCTCTCTACTACTCACTCTCTACTAATCGCTCTCTACTACTCTCTACTACTCACTCTCCACTACTCACTCTCTACCATTCGCTCTCTACTACTCTCTATGGCAAAATGAACCCCCTCATTTTGTTCCTTTTTAAATTAAATGTTTTAAGAGTTACCACTTTATTCCAATCAAGATGGCTTCAGGTGTGCCATACGTGTATCATAAGTAGGACTGTTAGCGCTCTAGTTGTTCTTTGGAACACTCTGGGAAGCTGCAGTGGAACACAAAGCAATCAACAGACAGTCTCTGCCCTTGTTGGATGTACATGTTTTACTGAGAATGTCAGACTTCATTCTCACATGACTGAGAAATATAATGTGAATTTACAGAAAATATGCTCTCAGTTTAGCTTATAGATCACCTTCCAAACCTCTGTGGGAAAAGCATGAGAAAATAGTTTTCTCTCAAACATGATTCATGATATCCCAGCAGAAGGCTTTTTCACATGGCAAAATCAACTTAGAACATACCACAATTCCTAAAATGAGTATGGTACCATCAACAAATGATGTATAATGTAACTAAAGTCTTAAAACCTTCTGTTAACTGCAATGCTTTTTAATGCTTACAGCCAATCAGATCTCACGATGAGATGTGTGGTTAGGCTCCGCCCAGATATATATGTGATTTTACTTTTGATTTTCTCAGGAACTACTTAACGGATTTACGCCATTTAAGCAAAAGGCATGAGTCTGAACTGAGGACTACCTTTCTGCCAAATTTGGTGTAATTCCGTTTAGCAGTTCGGGCTGTAGCTGCGGCTAAAGGTCCTATGGGAAATTGCATGGGGAAAACATGTTTTGGGACCCCCCTTTTTTCTCGGCCTCTGCTACACAAATCATCCTGAGACTTTCAGAATAGGAGCGGACCGGAGCTGGCCAAAAGTTTTGAAAATTTCGCGAAGATCCGTCAATCGGCGCCAAAGTTATTGGGAATAGAATGTTGCATATTTCCTATGGAAAATAGGTCCTAACTATAACTACCCACTGGCGACCGCCGGTAGGTAATATATATATATATATATATATATATATATATATATATATATATATATATCAAAGCTCAAACTCCCTCCAGTCGCAAGGAAATAGGCACTCACGGGAGACGCTTAGAAGATATTATTTATTCCGATGAAACAAACAGACGCGTTTCGGCGGATTGCCTTCCTCGGTGTTTGATCGCACACCGGGAGGACGCCATTTTAAGTGCATGCAAAAACTATCATCATGAGACATCAATCATAGAAAGCGGACTTACACGTAAACAAAATAAACGTCCGCCATTGCTGAATTTGCAATAATAACTTGTTCAAATGGTAAATACACATCAATTCACAACTTGAGTTGTTAAATAATTTTTGAAAACAAGTTATATACATGTTCGCACACACTTGGCTATTTAACAGAATTACGCCATATATTGGCTGCGGCATATAAGTAACATCGCCACGAACGGATTATCCAATTGATTTAGGAGAACCCGTCATCAATATGCAGACAAGGCTAAAATTAATAAATCATTGCTAGGATTATATTGTGTGACGGTACCTTACAGCGTGAGTGTCCTGGGTCTCAATTTCGATTAATAAATCAACATTAAAACCTCTATGTGATGCGTGGCAGTATTTCACATGATTTAGCCATGTATTGGCTTTCAGTGCCATCTCATCCCTAAGTGATTATAGGGGTACCCAGTTACTGTCACTTTATCTATACATATAACCATATAACGCCATGTATCGGCTATTATGTACCATCATGAATACAGTTGTTAAAACCTTGTCATCCAATGTCAATACATTGCATTTGTCAAGTTGGTTGGTTGGAGACAACTCTGCTGTCAATGTGACAAACCACCCGCGAGTGAATTCCCGATTCGAAAGGATGCAAGTAGAGCTGATATATATATATATATATATATATATATATATATATATATATATGTATATATGCATATTTTACAGTATTTTGGACACTAGGGGTTTATTAGTGAACTGTTTAAGCTCATGTTTTTCTAGTGAGTTTCTGTAAAAACCATCTTTAAAGGGTATTTTCCGTTTTCGTGGTGACATCAGGCGTTGCGATGACGTCAGTAGCCAGGATGATCTCGTCTTAGTTTAAAAAGTGTCGAACACAGATATACTCACATTCTACAGGCATTCGGGCACTTGGGGCCCGATTCACAAAGCAAAAGTGAGACGAATATCTAACTTTACGACTTTCAGTATTCACAAAGAGTATTTGCTACTCGTAAATGCCCTTTGTGAATACTGAAAGTCGTAAAGTTCGATTTCGGTATTCACAAAGGGTATTTGCTACTCGTAAATGCCCTTTGTGAATACTGAAAGTCGTATTGTTAGACTTTTGGTATTCTCAAAGGGCATTTATGACTAGTAAATGCCCGTTGTGAATACCGAAAGTCGTAAACTTAGACTTTCGTCAAACTTTTCCTGTGTGATTTGGGCCCTAGCGGTTTAATGATGTACAGTTTAAACATAATTTTGTTTTATTAGTGAGTTTATATTAAAACCAATTTTAAAGGGTATTTTCTGTTTTCGGGGCGACGCCTGGCATGGCGACGATGGTGGTAACCACGGCGATCGCATCTTTTAAAAAAAGTGTAAAACAGATATTTTTACACATTCTACAGTATTTTACTAGGGGTTTATTTGTGTACTGTTTAAACTCATGTTTTTCTCGTGAGTTTCTATAAAAAACATCTTTAAAGGATATTTTCAGTTTTTGCGGGAATGACAGGCATCGCGATGATGTCAGTAACCGTGACTATCATGTCTTTTTTAAAAAGTGTAAAACACATATATACAAACATTATACAGTATGTTTGACCCAAGAGGTTTATTAGTGTACTGTTTAAACGTATGCTTTTGCAGTTATATTACTGAAAACTAACCTTGCAATGTATTTTTTAATTTTGTGCGACGCTGGTCGTCGCGAAGATATCGATAATCGTGACTAGTGCGTGTTTGTGAAAAGTGTAAGAACAGATATATACACATATTTTATGGTAAGTGTGACAGTAAGTGCTTATAAACATGAGGTTTACAGTTATGTTTCTGTATTTACATTAGTGAGATTTATATAGTGCAAACTTGACCCGGAGGTATCAGAGAGCTTTACATAAGCACCAGTTTTGTTACAGGCGGATACATTAATTTTTTGTTAGGTATGGATATTCCATTTCTGAAGTTTGTGATGATGTTCATGTTCTCGAAGATTACATGACCTGGAAAGCAAGTGATATGATTGGATAATACACTTTCAAGTATCTTAATATGAAGTACCCACCCATATTTTGAATGAGTGGTGCATGGGTGATTGAATGAGTGGATGAGTTATGCATGTATGATTGAATGAGCGCATGAGGAGTGTATGGATGATTGAATGAGTGCATGAGTGAGTATGGATGTTTGAATGAGTACATGAGTGATGCAAGAATGATTGACTGAGTGCTTGAGTGGTGAATGGATTATTAAATCAGTGCCTGAGTTGTGTATGGGTGATTGAATCAGTGCATGAGTAGTGCAAGGAGGACTGAATCAGTGCATCAGTGGTACATAGATGATTGAATCAGGGCCTGTGTGGTATTTGGATGATTGAATGAGTGCATGACTGGTGCATGGATGATTGAATGAGTGCATGATTGGAGCATGGATGATTGAATGAGTGCATGAGTGGTTTATGGATGTTTGAATGAGTGCAATGAGTGCATGAGTGATGCAAGGATGAATGCGTGAGTGTATGAGGGGTGTATGGATGATTGAATGAGTGCATGAGTGGTACATGGATTACGGAATAAGTGCATGAGTAGTGCAAGTTTGACTGAATGAGTGAATGAGTGGTGCATGAATGATTGAATGAGTGCATGAGTGGTGCATGGATGATTGAATGAGTGCATGAGTGGTGCATGGATGATTGACTGAGTGCATGAGTGTTGCATGGATGGCTGAATGGGTGTATGACTGGTTTATAAATGATTGAACAAGTACATGAGTGGGGATGCATGATTAAATGACTGGTGATTGGATGATTGAATGAGTGTATTAGTGGTGCATAGATGATTGAATGAGTGCATGAGTGGTGTGTGGATATAGATGAGTTCATGGGTAGTGTATAGATGATGGAATGAGTGGTGCATGGGTGATTGAATGAGTGCCTGAGTGGTGCATGGATGTTAAATTGAATGTATAAGTGGTAGATGGATGATAGAATGAATGCATGAGTGGTGCATGGATGATTGAATGAGTGCATGTGTTATGGATGGATGATTGATTGAGGGTATGGAAGATAATTGTATGTTGCAATGAATGTGTGAGTGGTGCATGGATGTTTGAATAAGTATATGAGAAGTAGACAAATGTTTGAATGAGTGTATAAGTGGTGCATGAATGATTGAATAGAACGAAGGCGCTTGAAAAAAGCTGGGCGAAAACAGGAAGTGATTTTTGTATTTCATGTACTCACGGTGCTAAGGAAGATGATTTACATATACTTCTATTTTGCTCCAGCTATGTAATACCAAGGAAAAAGTGGATAGTACCGCTTTGTCTTTAAATTGGTTCAAGATCCTACAAGGAGGCTGGCAGAATTTTAAAAACTGATACCAGCCAGGTGATAGTTTTTGGAGTTAGTAGATTTCTTCTCGCTGCTAATTTTATTAGAACAAAGTTGGGCCTACATTTTTAAAGAAAAAGAAAAAATGGGAAAACATATATGAAAATGCACAACTATTGTTCACTAGATATCTCTAAAAAGATTACGACATCAAAACATTCAAATTGTTTGTTTTATTACCCAACTAGGAGGATATTGTTGCTGTTTTTTAATGATTTTTTTTATATAAAAATGTCCTAGCGGTCAGTGATTTAATACTATTTTAATAGTTTTTTAAATTATATTTATTATTAATTGTATTTTTAAATTTGTAAAATTTCCGCCCGGGCCAAATGTGTTTGACAAAGAATTATGTAATTAGATATTGTGTACTCGGATGCAACGGATATATATGAATAGGTTAGCTTATTTGACCCTTTTACCTCTTTCCTTTTTGAGCTAGCAAATGTTAAATTGTAAGAATAATAAATGTTTTTATTGTATCTTTTATGATGCTAATGCGTCGAACTAAAGACTCAAATGAAATGAATAGATGAGTAAGTGGAAATTTGCCACTTGCTGTTT
Source organism: Triturus cristatus (assembly GCF_964204655.1). Taxonomy (NCBI): domain Eukaryota; kingdom Metazoa; phylum Chordata; class Amphibia; order Caudata; family Salamandridae; genus Triturus; species Triturus cristatus. Next base: position 1,015,873,683 of record NC_140581.1, read on the forward strand.
TAGTGAATACGTAGAGGTGTGATGTAGTATATAATTAAAATACTAGGTAAATCTGTGCACCTATCTCTTAGTAACTAGTTTTATGAAACACTGCATGTGTAAGTGATTGAATGTGTAAGTGACAGTACCTCCATGATTGAGTAAGTTGTTACATGACTACCTAGAAAAGTCCTGTATTGAACTGAAACTTTTAATTATGAAATTGATTAAATATAAGTGAAGAGAAAGTATGGCAAATGCACTTTGTGTTTAAAACACTCTCTATGGGTATTAGGAAGCAATATGTGTGTGGTAGAAGAACTCTTTTGAGACATCTAACATCATTCAACTGCAGCCATGAGTGAAAAAGAAAAAGAAGATACAAATATGTTAGTATTTAACCTTTTAAATTACAGAAACAGAATTATGCATATTCCTTATACTGTAAGACTTTATTACAATGTAGTAAAAACAAAATGTTCCCTTTTTTCCTGTTCTCAGCTTTCATACTTCTTCACCCTAAATGATGGTTTGTATGAAGCATCATCCTCAAACAGTGGGGAAAAACAATCAATGGATTGTAAAAAACAACAAAAACAAAGCTTCGCAGTAGATCGCTACAAATAAGGGATACTATGCATTTCACTCACTACAAGTCATTAACTAGTGGCTTTTTCTAGAGTTACTACAGTAATCTGACAAAACATATGCTAAAAACATTTCTCATATTATTATATCTGGTACAATATCGGAAATAAATGTGATGTGGGCTTCAATTTTGAAGATCCTTTTTGAGAACATGATCCTTGGTAGACCAAATGATATATAAACTCATGATGATGCATTTTTTCCAGAAATAGTACGTTGAAGTTTGGTTGCAGAAACAAAAGGGGCCAATTTTTGAAGGAAGTGTTTGGTTTCATCTTAAAGCTACAGTAATTGGAGTATGTGCATCTAATTTCAGACTTTAATTTGAGTGCTATGTATAGTTGTTATATTAAATCCTTTCTCCAATATAAAAGGGCTCTTGATTTCCCAAGATCTTTCTGAAAACATTACCATCAATAGGCCGAATAATCCCACACAGTACTATGTAGAAGTTGTTGTTGGAGAAACAAAAGGGAGTGTAAACAGTTTTTAGTTCCAACGTAAGGCTGCTGTAATTGGAGTACGTCAATTCAGTTGTTAACTGTATTTAGAGAATGTAATGTTTCAATGTTATATAAACTCTTTTGTCGAAGGTAAAAAAGAATCTTACAATTAAAACAACTGTTTGAAGACATTACCCACAACAGGCCGAATAATATCTAATAAACAGATAAACCACATAATAAAAAACAACACATACCACGTTTTCATCCAGAAATGGTCCTCAGAACTTTGGTTGAAGAAAGAAGATGTATGAGTCTGGTATTCTCCTTGGTAGTCTTGGTTTTAATTTTAGAGTAATGTAATTGCATTATGTCCATCCAGTTTGGGATCTTATATAGACAATGTAGTGTCCAGATGTTGTATTGCCTCCTTCTTGGAAGATAATAGCCAAAGTAGTAAAAGTCCTTCCTGAAATTGATATTTGTCCAGCTATGAAGTTTGTAATTTCAGTTTCTAATGTTGAGCCATCTGCTCTGCATCATTGTAGCATCAGTATAATATATTTCCCAGTTGTTAGTAGGAACAACGTAGACATGACATCTGATCTGCAGTTTGGCCAGGTCATATTTTGGTTGGCAGTTTTTAACAATTTTCTCAAAAGACACAGTTTTAGTATCTGGTAATGTCAAGTAGAGGGATCGTCCGAATTAATTACAGTGCTGGACGTAAATCCACCATCTTTGCAGTCATGATTCCATGTGTAACTCAATCAAAATACGTCATTAATATTTACTTCTTCTAATACTCCTAGTATCTTGTTGAATATTTAGAGAAAGCACTACAGATCCAGTGGATATATTTATAAGATCTCGGATTCCTGAAACAGAATGTATTACAGTTCTGTCACTCAATAAACTTTGGAGCAAACCATATAGTGCAGAACAGAATCTCTTATCTCTTTTTTGTTCACTATGTTTTACTACATGTGGCAAATGGAACAGTACATCCAGAACAACATTTGCATAGCAGTTGACGTCAGTAACCACGATGATCTTGTCTTATTTTTAAAAGTGTAAAACAAGATATACTCACATTCTACAGGCATTCGGGCACTAGGGGCCCGATTCACAAAGCAAAAGTGAGACGAATGTCCAACTTTACGACTTTCGGTATTCACAAAGAGCATTTGCTACTCGTAAATGCCCTTTGTGAAAACTGAAAGTCGTAAAGTTCGATTTTGGTATTCACAAAGGACATTTGCTACTCGTAAATGCCCTTTGTGAATACTGAAAGTCGTATTGTTAGACTTTCAGTATTCTCAAAGGGCATTTATGACTAGTAAATGCCCGTTGTGAATACCGAAAGTCGTAAAGTTAGACTATTGTCTAACTTTTCCTGTGTGAATCGGGCCCTAGCTATTTATTAATGTACAGTTTAAACATAATTTTGTTTTATTAGTGAGTTTCTATTAAAACCAATTTTAAAGAGTGGTTTCGCGGCGATGCCTGGCATGGCGACTATGTTGGTAACCACGGCAATTGCATCTTTTAAAAAAACATGTAAACAGATATTTGCACACATTCTACAGTATTTTACTAGGGGTTTATTTGTGTACTGTTTAAACTCATATTTTTCTTGTGAGTTTCTATAAAAAACATCTTTTAAGGATATTTTTAGTTTTTGAGGGAATGACAGGCATCGTCATGATGTCAGTAACCGTGACTATCATGTCTTTTTTTAAAAGTGTAAAACACATATATACAAACATTATACAGTATGTTTGACCCAAGGGGTTTATTAGTGTACTGTTTAAACTTATGCTTTTGCATTGTATTTTGAAATTTTGTGGCGACGCTGGTCGTCGCAAAGATATAGATAATCACGACTAGTGTGTGTTTGTGAAAAGTGTAAGAACAGATTTGTACACATATTTTATGGTAAGTGTGATAGTAAGTGCTTATAAACATGAGGTTTAAAGTTATGTTTCTGTATTTACATTAGTGAGATTTATATAGCGCACACTTGACCCGGAGGTATCAGAGAGCTTTACATAAGCACCAGTTTCGTTACAGACGGATACAATAATTTTTTGTTAGGTATGGATATTCCATTTCTGAAGTTTGTGATGATGTTCATGTTCTCGAAGATTACATGGCCTGGAAAGCAAGTGATATGATTGGATAAGACACTTTCAACTATCTTAATATGAAGTGCCCACCCATATTTTGCATAGCATTTGACTCCTGAACTTTTTTTGAACTGGGAACCTTCAACTTCTCCATCAGTTAGCAGTTTTCTCTTCTTTGAACCTTGAGGATTCTTCTCTCCTTCCTTTTCTTGAACATTTACATACTGTTTTGTAATTCTACACTTTGGACAGATTAACCATTTCTCGTAAACAGGCTACTTACCTAAATGAGGAGCAGATAGACTTCCTAACTGATTTTATTATCTTAGCTTCTATCAGCACTAACTTTCTTCTCATCAAAGTCAATAAAAAACAAATCAGACAATGTTCTAATTCACGACAATGCCACGCATTACATTCCTTCTTTGAATACAGTACTTCCAATATTACCAAAAGCTGTATCTATACCTAAATATTGAGATTTGTGGATGGTTACAGCATATGCTAGAGACAAAGTGGAAACTGAGTTCCCTTGACATATAAGTCTTTCACTAGCTAAAAATGTACCAAGCATCTACCAATCTGCTTACCACCATCAACTTCATCCAATTTTAAGACCAAGTATTCCACCTTATCTCTGTTTGGGTAATTAACCCCTTTTCCGCGGCGTTTTTAAAGATTGGGCGGGGCCGTGTCGGCCAATGGACATGTGAAGCACTAGCCAGGTAGTGCTTGCGACGGCCGTTGGCCGACAAGAGCAGAGAACGGGTTAATTAAATGTATAACTTTATCCATTGCGCCATTTACTAACCCTTCTTCAACATTTAAAGTCTGACGCAAAATTATACTAAAATGTTTGCACACAAGTAACTACTTCTCTGACCCTGCAGTTTTTGATACAGAATTTTCTAAAGAATCCAGTTTTGGTTGTAGTTTCTCTGTGAGTAGTATTGCCACTCCCAGATGTTCCATTTTATCAGTAGATATAATTTCCAAACTTTCTTCCTTCTCAAGTTGTAGTAATTCTTCAATAAATTTGGAGCACTCTAGAAGGGTTGACATTAAACACACTATAGACATCTGTTCTTTAATGAAATTATACATAAGTTGTGCTGCTGTAAAATTGGATGAAAATAGTTTCTTTTTAAGGTGACTATCCAAAGCATGTTTGCCTTCTTTGTGAGAACTCCTACACTAATATCCTTCAGTATATCTCCATATTGCACATCTGATGCTTGACGCATATTTCTCACCAATTCTTTGTATTCAGGTTTTTACCAAATATTTACATTTCCAACACTTCCTAGAAAATTTGTTGTTTCATTATGTAGAAGTGTTTTGAAAAAATGTTGTCCTTCTGCAGGTGCTAGTTGTAGTAGATTACCAAATTCTATTACATGTTTCCCAACAAATAGTATATCATGGTTTGTTTTAAATATTTGCTGCATTTTTACATTTATGAAAGCAAGCACTAGGTTTGAGACCATACTCACTTCTTCAATAATTAGAAGTTTTAGTTTTTCAATACTCTTGCTACCTCATGAGAAGTGTCACCAGATACTTTCTGATATTCAAGTTTGTTGTCATGTTCCTCAAGTAGCATTTATAGTCGATGAAGAGTAATTCCTTTAATGTTATGTGCCACTAATCCTGTTGGTGCAATAACTACACATGTCAAATTTTAATCTGTAATCTTCTATAAACAACTGGTGAATATTTTAATTAAGAAGCTTTTTCCAGTGACGATTTGACAACTTAGGTAAAGTAGAACTGTTTTAAATGAAGAACATTAACACTGTCTCTTCTCATGCAGGAGTCCATGCTCTATTTTATCTTTAACTTTGTTAAAAATGTCTTTCTGTTCATTTTTCAGTTGTAGAACTAACTGTTCAAAATCGAAAGTTGCCTGTCTTGCTTTCTGCATTGCATTCTCCATCTCATTCATAGCTATTGCTGCTTCAATTTGAATTATTGGTTCTCCAAGAGGCTCTTGACCTGCTGGTGGAGAACTGTGGCTGCTTTGAGAACTGTCCTTGGCTATCTCAGCAACGATGATTTCTTCCTTTTCAATCTCGTCTTTCAACATTTGCAGGTAAGTTGGAAACACTGAGCATTCAATGGTGTCTTTTACAGCATTAAAAGAGTCCAAATATTTCTGATTTTGCATGCCATGGCTTGAACAAAAGGCTGTAAAAGTGCCAAGTAAGAAAAACACTCTATCTTCGATGGGGTTTGGCTACTAAGTTTTCTGAGGTTAATCAGATTTCCTTTGCTGTGTCTCACTAAACAACCATCACATTTTAGGACTACATATCTTTCTTGTTGTCTATTTTTCAGTTACATTAGTTCTATATGTATAGTGCTGAAGTACTTCATAGAGACACGTTTTCAAGATGAGGACTTTTTCTTGGGTAGTATGTATCCAGCATGTTAGTCTTTGGTTTATCTGTACTTGCAGGTTCAAATTCTAAAAGGTACGGTGTTTCTGGAAAATACTTTAATACTCTATTATGACTACTTGCAAGGCGTAGGCTTATCCACAGAATGCCTCTTGACTTGGAGAGTAAACTAGCCGAGCTTAACCTGTCCGAGCATTCATATGAACCTATTTCTCTGTGGGAATGCATTTTCAAGCTGAAACTGTACATTTTCCTCATAAGACTATTTTCTGTAGAAATCTCCTAACACATCTCTTATATCTCTGTCTTCTCCGATTTTGTTATGTATGTAGTCACTTAGCGAGCAACAGTGAGGGAGTTGTCAGCAACAAATTGTAGATCCAAATTTGCATTCTACATCTTCAGAATGACAGGATTGCAGTCAGTGATATAATTTGAACCCTCTGTTCTTCTCAGGTTTTATGTATTTTTGGTGATGATCATGTGAGGGTGTGTCTGATTGCAGACAAAAAGCTGTTTACTCTTCCTTCTGAGGTCATGGTAATCCAAAACAACATCTCATGTAGAATTTTCCTTTAGATTCGGATTTTCGACTATAGTATTTCGCAAACCTATGAGTTTGAAACCGTAAAACTTGTTGTCTCAAACCCTTGTTAGCAGAATCCCTTGGGATGGCACATGTCACATACTGTCATATATAAAACAAGTAAGACTGACCAGGGTCTTTTCCAAACTTTGGGTCATCATTTACCCATAGCAGCATGTGAATATGTGGAGCACCTGTAACTTGGTACTCTTTGTGTCAAAAGAAATCAGTTACTTTCCCAAAATGAGGATTAGTATTATTCTCCTGCTAGATTTAGATTGATGTCTTTTATGTAAGAGTTTGCTTCTCTCAGGAATTCAAGGTGGTCATCCCATGCATATTAGTCAGCACAACTGAGTGTTGGAAACCAAGTCAGTGCTACTATGTTTCTCAACATGCATTTCAGCTCAATATGACAATCATACCAGTATTCATTGGTGCCACGCTGGCATGCCAACAAATGAATCAAGTCGTATTTGAGGTTTTCATCTTTTCCTTGAACTTTGTCAACAAATTCCTTTGCTGTGATATTTTTCACATTCACGCCTGTCTACAGAATGCAGTTTGCTGCATAAGATAGTCCTGACACGTCTATTCTAATAAAAGATGAACTATATAGGGAATACACTGATGAAATCTAAGATCCTCTGAATATAGTCTAGTTGATCTGTACTCGACTGCTGGTCATCATACCTGCCACCAATTTCAATGGGGAAGAGATGCAGAAAACATCGATCTTCCAAACTTCTCTCCCATACATTTAAGGGAGCTTCTCTTGCTTCTGTCAGTCGAAAGAGACCAATACCGTCACCAACGATCTCTTTAGAATGTAGAGGATGAATACTGTAGTGTTAAAAAAGTTCTTCTGATAGGGATCGATCCACTTTTTCAATCTAACCTCTTGATAATGATATATCATCCTCCATATGTGCTACATTCTGAAAACCATCGATATCTTTATAATAAATATTATTTTGTCCCATATATAATATTGCATTTTTTACTTTAGTAACATCTACTAACTCTTGCCATGCCTTTTTGCTCCTGGTAGGAACACCATTCACTAGAATTACAAGTGCTTCTTCCAAATCTCTCTGTACCCCTGAAGTTTGAATATTCTGCTTGAAATCAAACGGCAAATACACAACTCTACCTTTAAGACCTTTCTAGATCTCAGTTGGAGGTAACTTCCCTGTCTTTGGCTCCAGATGGACTATAGCTTGGAATGCATTTACACATTGGATGAGAATTGATTCATACACATTTAGAACGTGTAGTTGTAACAGAACTGAAACTACTTCTAACTTGTTATGGACTGATCAAGCTGGCGTTTTATTATCCTTTACCTTACTGTCACAGTACTTACATATATTTGTAGAATGGAACAGCCAAAATGTTCCTCTGCAAATTGTTGCCACTTATCATTGTTCTCTTTTTCACTTTTTAAATACAAATCCACATTCCCAGTTTGACTTTTGTAGTGAGTGCATCGACAACAAATGCAAACACAGTTTGGTATCTTTTGAGTAAATACTTGTTAAACTTTCTAAACTCTTCTTGGGAGGTATCAACAGTAATACCTGTCTTAATTTCTGGTACTGCTGCAGATACCAAGTACTCATGTTCCCTACACTTCTCTTCAGGACCAAAGAAACGAAACTGAACAACATCACAAACTTTTTGTACCTCTGCTACTGTACCATGTAAAAGAGCTCATACATTTCTTCTAAACATAAAGCAGGACTTTTAACATAGTAAAGCCTCCTAACTAGTTTACGCATTTCAGTGTGGTGAACAGCTAATACTCGAAAGTGATGAAAGGTGCTTTGGAACACTTTCTTTGATAGACATGCTAGTGAAGGCCCCTTTAAATTATTATTCTTCCTTACTTTGCATGGATCTAATCCTTGCAAAATACCAACTTTCTGTTTCAGACTTTTACAGACAAACTGACATAAGAAAGCTCTCAGTGTATCAGGTGATTCCTGCCAAACATTACAACACTCCTACAGTTCAATTTACATACAGGGACCTGTCAACGCCTTCCCTGTACCTCTTCAGCAATGACTTCTTCTACATTTCTAGTTACGATCACCTCTTTTGAAATAGGACAACTGTCTTTCATCTCATAACATTATCCACATTGGTCAACTGCATGCACTAATGTGTTCTCTTGCAAGTAGTTTTCATCATTAAAGAAAGGCTCAGTACTAGAAGTATGTAACCTTTCACAGCTGAAAGCGTTGAAAAAATGTGTTCTATTGACTAGACTTTTCTTTTGGTGTTTTGTCAAGTGTCTTCATTCTGTTTAGAATAAAAATAAATAACTTCCTCCTGAGAGCAAAGGCCTTAGCAACTACGCCCTCAATACGTTCCTTTTGTCTGACTGCTTCTCTTCTTCTTATATACTTCTTTGTGCTTTTTTTATATATTTTGAATTACTCTACTATGGAATATCTAACTCAGATTTCCTTAAACTGCTTTTGCCTTCTGGTTAAGCTCTCTCCCTTTTTGCATGTTTTTTTTCTCTTCATATTAGAGACTTTTTCTTAGTTGGTCTGAACCTTTGATTTTTATTTACTTGATTGTTAGAGTTTTAATTGAGAAGAGAGTGCTAGTAATAAAACTGCATGCCCGGTGTCAAGTATAGCAGGTCCAAGGCATAATGCAGGGCTATTTCTCTGCATGGTAGAATTCAAAGCGTTAGTTCTTTAACAAATATCTGAATGAGTGTCTCAGTTCCAATCTGGGGCTGTGATTGCATGTGCATGTAAGTTTGTTAGTAAATCACCGCCTCTCTTTGTGACATGAATGCTTCTCTATATGTGTCTGTAAGGGGGGGTGGATTGTCTCATGTGTGTATTAGAGAGTATTGAGTTATTTAAGTGGGTGTGCAACTGCCTCCATTAGCACTAGATACAAATCATTTTTGCCTGTCTGTGTGAGTAAATGTTTAAGTGCTTATGGCGCAGTCTGTATGGATTTTTTAGTGTCTGTCTGATTGTCTATTTAAGTATGTTAGATTAAAATCTGGATGCCAGGGTGGATGTATAATTCGGCACATGGGTCTCTAGGAGTGCATATAGCTCACAGAAAATTTGGACTACGTGTCTTATCTTTTAAGCAGATAGCTCACTGCACTATGGCCTAGCTACAGCCTACCTTAGTGGTCAGTCATATGTGGTAGAAGAGAAGTTTACATCTTGTGTAGGAGTTTTAAGTGAGAAGTCAGTGCTAGCAGAAAATCTGCATTGACAAGCTCAAGTATACCAAGTCGGAGACCTAATGCAAGGACTACTTTCCCTATCTAGGGCTATGATTGCATGTGCATGTAAGCTTGTTAGTAAATCACTACCTCTCTTTGTGACATGTATGCTTCTCTATATGGGTCTGTAAGGGGCTGGGTGGGTTGCCTCCTGGGTGTGTTAGTGAGTATTGGGTTAAGTATGTGTTTGCAACTGGCTCCATTAGCACTAGATACATATCAGTTCTGCCTGTCTGAGTGATGTTCTAGGTGCTTCTCTTACTATCTCACTGGGTGTTTTAGCGTCTGTCTGCTTTTGCAGTTCAGTATGTCAGATTAAAGTCTGGGTGTCAGGGTAGATGTATAATTAGGCATATGGGTCTCTAGGGGTGCATATAGCTCACTCAATCTTCAGAGTGCATGTGCTACCTTTTATGCTTACTGCACCCTGACCTATTGACTAGCTACTAGCCTGTCTTAGTGGTCAGCTATATGTGGTACAAGAAGAGTGTTCACCGTGTGTAGGAGTGTTATGAGAGATGACAGACCTAGTAGTAAAGCTGCATGCACAAGCTCAAGCATAGCAGGCCCAAGACATAATGCAAGGGGTACTTCTCTGCATGATAAAATTCAAACTGTTAGTTCTTTAACAGATATCTGAATGAGTGTCTCAGTCCCTATCTGGGGATATGATTGCATGTGTATGTATCTTTGTTAGTTAATCACTTGCTCTCTTTATTACATGTATGCTTCTCTATATATGTCTGTAAGGAGCTGGATAGATTGGCTCCTGGTTGTGTTAATGAGTATTGGGTTATTTAAGTGTGTGTTCAACTGGCTCCATTATTGCTAGATACATATCAGTTCTGTCTTTCTGTGTGAGTAAATGTTTAGATGCTTCTCTTACTATGTCACTGGGTGTTTTAGTGTCTCTCTGGTTTTCTACTTCGATGTATCAGATTGATGTCTGGGTGTCAGGGTGGATATAAAATTGGGCACTTGGGTCTCTAGGAGTGCATATAGCTCACACAATCTTCTACTTCCATGTGTTACCTTTTAAGAATATATAGCACCCTGCTCTATGGCCTAGCTATAGCCTACCTTAGTGGTCAGTCATATGTTGTACAAGAGGAGTTTACAACTTGTGTAGAAGTTTTAAGTGAGATGGCAGCTCTAGTAGTGAAACTGCATTCACAAGCTCACATATAGCAGGTCCAAGACATAATGCAAGGGCTACTTCTCTGAATGGAAGACTTGAAAGTGTCAGTTCTTTAGCAGATATCTGAATGAGTCTCTCAATCCCTATCTGGGGCTGTGATTGCATATGTATGTAAGTTTGTTGGTAACGCACTGCAACTCTTTGTGACATCTTTGGTTCTCTAAATGTGTCTGTAAGGAACTGCATGGATTGCCCCCTGGGTGTGTTTGTAGGTATTGGGTTATTTAAGTGTGTGTGTGCAACTTCCTCCATTAGCGCTAGAATTATAACAGTCTGTCTGTGTGAGAGAATGTTAGAGGGCCCGATTCACAGAACCAGCTTAAGACAAAATCATAAACTTACTACTTTTGGTATTCACAGAAGGCATTTAGTAGTAGTAAAGTTAGGGGGCCCGATTCACAGAACTAACTTAAGACAAAATCCTAAACTTACTACCATTTTCGTATTCACAGAAGGCACTTACTCATTTTGGTATTCACAGAAGACAATTACTCACTTCAGTATTCACAGAAGTTAGGAGTCCTAACTTTAGGACTCCTAAATGCCTTCTGTGAATACCGAAAGTCTTAAAATTAGGATTTTTCTCAGTTTAGGAGTCCTAAAGTTTACTACTGCTAAACTGAGAAAAATCCTAATTTTAAGGCTTTCGGTATTCACAGAAGGCATTTAGGAGTCCTAACTTTACTACTACTAAATTGAGAACAATCCTAATTTTAAGACTTTCGGTATTCACAGAAGGCATTTAGGAGTCCTAAAGTTAGGAGTCCTAACTATACTTCTACTAAACTGAGAAAAATCCTAATTTGAAGACTTTCGGTATTCACAGAAGGCATTTAGGAGTCCTAAAGTTAGGACTCCTAACTTCTGTGAATACCGAAATGAGTAAGTGCCTTCTGTGAATACCAAAATGAGTAAGTGCCTTCTGTAAATACAAAAATGGTAGTAAGTTTGGGATTTTGTCTTAAGTTAGTTCTGTGAATCGGGCCCAGGATTTTGTCTTAAGTTTGACTTAAGACAGACTTAAGACAGACTTAAGACAGTCTTAAGACAGACTTAAGACAGTCTTAAGACAAACTTAAGACAGTCTTAAGACAGTCTTAAGACAAACTTAAGACAGTCTTAAGACAAACTTAAGACAGACTTAAGACAAACTTAAGACAGACTTAAGACAAAATCCTAACTTTACTACTACTAAATGCCTTCTGTGAATACCAAAAGTGGTAAGTTTAGGATTTTGTCTTAAGTTAGTTCTGTGAATCGGGCCCTAAGTGCTTCTGTCACAGTCTGTACCGTTGTTTTATTGTCTGCCTGCTTTTCTACTTAGGTATGTCATATTAAACTCTGGGTGGAAGGGTGGATGTATACTTGGGTACATGGGTCTCTAGGAGTGTATATAGCTCACTGAAACTTCAGAGTACATGTGTTACCTTTCAAGTACATAGGGCCTCATTTACGAGGCCCAAGCTGCACACTGTGAAGAATGTCCGCAGCCTATTTACGAGGCCATGCAAAGCCACTTTAAGTGACTTTGCATGGCCTTGTAAATATGTGCCCCATCGGAGCAGAACTCTAAGTGAAAGTGGCATTCCATGGGTGTTGCTGTGGGTGTTCCAACGCACCACACATGGAATCTAAAGCATTCCCAGATTTACGAGGAATCATACCCTGGGAATAAGACAGATTCTAACGCCACCCAGAGGGTGACATTAGTGAGGTGCAATGAGGAGAAATATCCTTATGTCTCCTAATTGTTTCCTCTTTCTTTGTGTGTTGTATTTTGCACTACACATAGAAGGAGGAAATCACCTACATTGATTGATTTTGGGCAGAAAGGTGTACCTTCCTGCTCAAAATCAATCATCCCCTCAACGCAGGTACCTTTGCAACATGGTGCGAGGATGCCTGTGTTGGCCAAAGGCTGCTTTATTAGCGCAGGTGGTGGTGTTAGTACAGGAATGCAACATATTCTTGTAAATACGGCACATTCCTGCACTTTTAGAATGACGCAGTGCGGCGCTGCAAAATTGCTTGCAGTACCACGCTACGTCATTCTATTGCAAATGAGGCCCATAACACACTGCATTATGGCCTAGCACAGCCTACCTCAGTGGTGGGTCATACGTGATAGAAGAGCAGTTTATGCCTTCTCATAGACTTTCAAATGTGAAGGTTGGCCTAGCAGTAAAACATGAGTGCATGTGTATGTAAGTTTGTTAGTTAATTACTGCCTCTATTGGTGTCATGTATGCTTCTCTAAATATGTCTGTAAGGGGCTGCCTGGATTGACTCCTACAGTTGTTAGTGAGCATTAGTTTTTTTTAAACGTGTATGCAACTGCCTCCATTAGTGCTAGATACATGTCAGTTCTGCCTGTCTGTGTGAGTGAATGTTTAGGTGCTTTTGTCAGTATCACACTGGGTATTTTAGTGTCTGCTTTCTTTTCTACTTCGGTATGTCAGATTGAAGTCTGGGTGGCAGGGTGGATGTATAATTGGGCACATGGGTCTCTAGGAGTGCATATAGCACACTGAATCTTCAGAGTGCATGTGTTACCTTTTTAAACACATAGCATCCTGCCCTATGGGCTAGGTAGCCTGCTCATGAGATGTTTAAGTAAATGTGCCAGTATATGGTTCTCTAATTTGAAACCTCTATAGCTCTCTAAATGCGTACGTATATTTCTAAATGAATAAGTCACTCTCTGTTTTAGGAAGTACAAACATATACAGGCGTCTGTACAACTGCCTTGCAGAGTGCTGGATATATAACTAGTTCATGAGTAATTTAGTGAATGTATACCTCCATCTGTTCCTCTGTCAGTGGCTAGGAGAGAGCATATATGGCTTGGAAACATCTATCCCCCCTGCATTATGGCTGCCATGGCATATGTAGTGCTCTCAATAATAGAATAGTGTGTGCACGTCTAATTAAGTTACTAAAATTCTAAACAACAACTTTCACTTTTTTAAGCACAAAAGATCATGCTTTCTGCCATATCTACAACATATCTCACAGGTCACATATATGTTGTAAAACAAGCTTTCAGCACTTCACAAAGAGATGTTACATGCAAAGTCAAGATGACAGTGAGACCACAGGGGCAGTCTGCACTAGTAAACCTGACCCATGTTTAAACAGTGCATGTTTAACTATGCCTAGCAGCCTCCTACTGCACATGTGACTTAGTACAAGCCTAAAAACCTTTTTTCACCTTCTAAGCATATACAAACCTGCCATATAATTTAGAAAGAGCTCTGCTAAACAATTTCTAATATACAGCTGACATGTTTTATAGGTTCATGATTCATATACACCTACAGTGCATTTTTAGTTCTCTCAATTCTAAGTGATCTTGACCTCTTTTACAATGGAATACATAGGACTACAAGTTCCAGAATGCAAAGAAAAACATTCTCTGCCACCAGCAGATCATGTATACACATATTAAACTTTCACATCGTCAAACAAACTATTACATATACCTTTAACCATTAAAGTACAGCTGCACAAGGTAATATGGAGCTTGTTGTGAACATTGAGAACTAGCTTCAAAGACAAGTACTCTGCAGCTGACACAAACTGGGTCATAGTCGCCTATGAGTAAATATATAAAAGCACTCATACTACCAGTCATAAACCATCTAATTTAATTTAAATACTTTTATATACATTTCAGACTCTACAATCTCACATACACATATACCTTCTTAATCAATATTTTTGCGTAAAAATATTTGTAATTCCTATACCAGAGCCACCCTAGTGCCCAAATTAGCAATGGCGTTGCGATTCTCGCGATTGCGACGCAAAATCACAAAACAAAATCAGACATCCAATAGCAACCAGCACATTCAAAATCAATAGGTAAACAAATGTATTCTAACCATCACACTGTATACATTACAATCTATATAACTCTAAAAAACATGTATGAGTATCTGAATGTTTCTCTGACAGCATGTATGAGTGTTTTAGTGAGATCTGTTACTGGGTGCATAAGTGTGTCAGTGAGTGTCTGAGTGGGTGTATGAGTATCTAAATGGGTCTATGAGTGAGTGCTTGAGTGTGTCTGTGAGGTGGTGCATCAGTCTCTTCATCCATCTATGCGTTGATGTCTCAGTCTCTGAATGGATCCATTAGTGGGTGCATCAGACTCTGAGTGGGTCTGTGACTGGGTGTCTGAGACTCTGAGTGGGTCTGTCAGTGGGTGCATCAGTGTCTGATTGGGTCTGTAAGTGGGTGTCTCAGTCTCTGAGTGGGTCTGTGACTGGGTGCATTATTGACTGAGTGGGCATGTGAGTGGGTGCATCAGTCTTTGAGTGGGTCTGTGACTTGGTGTCCGAGTCTCTGAATGGTTCTGTCAGTAGATGCGTCAGTGTCTGAGTGGGTCTTTGAGTGGGTGTCTGAGTCTCTGAGTGGGTCTGTCAGTGGGTACATCAGTGTCTGATTGGGTTTGTAAGTGGGTGTCTCAGTCTCTGAGTGGGTCTGTGACTGGGTGCATTACTGTCTGAGTGGGCATGTGAGTGGGTGTATCAGTCTTTGAGTGGGTCTGTGACTGGGTGTCTGAGTCTCTGAATGGGTCTGTCAGTGGATGCGTCAGTCTCGGAGTGGGTCTTTGAGTTGGGGTCTCAGTCTGTGAGTGGGCCTGTGACTGGGTGCATTAGTGTCTAAGTGGGTGTGTCACTGGCTGTCTGAGTCTCTGAGTGGATCTGTGAGTGGGTGCATCAGTTTGTGAGTGGTTCTGTGACTGGGTGTCTGAATCTCAGAGTGTGTGTCTGTGAGTGGGTGTGTCAGTGTTTGACTGGGTCTGTGACTGGGTTTCTGAGTCTCTGAGTGGGTCTGTGAACAGGTGCATGAGTCTCTGAGTGGGTCTGTGAATGGGTGCATCAGTCTCTGAGTAGGTCTGTCAGTGTCTGCATCAGTGTCTGAATCGGTTTATGACTTAATACATAAGTGGGTCTGTCAGTGGGTGCATGAGCCAATAACTGGGTCTATGAGTGGGTGTGTGAGTGGGTCTGTGAGTGGGTGTATTAGTGTTGGTATGGGACTGTCTATTAATCTCGGAATGAGTCTGTTACTGGGTGCATGACTGTCTGTGAGTGGGTCTGTGAGCCTCTAAGTAAAAATTAGGGTGTGTGTGTGTGTATTTCTTTTGTATTTTTTCATTAATATTCATGACAATGTTGCAACATTCACAAAATCCCTGTGACGTTACATACTAAGGCACCCACAATGGAGGCCAGGCCAAGGGGCATGGGGTCCCTGGGGCCAAAATCGGCCAGGGGAGAAAGGGCCACGCAAACCCCTCCACCATTTGGTAATGTCAGGGCCTCTGGGGATGGAGTCCCCAGGGCCAAAATAGGCCCAGAGAGGGGGGGGGGCTGCGTAGCCCCCTCCCCATTAGAAAATATAAAAATAAATCTCCAGGCCCCCCTCCTCTATTAAACATGTTTAAAAAGGTTGGGTCCCAGGGGATGGGGTCACCAGAGCAAAAATTGGCACAGGTATGGGCCTGCTTGACCTCCTCCCCTATTTGGCAGTGTCAGGGCCCCAGGGGATGGGGCCCTGGGGCACAAATAGGCCTAGAGAGGGGCGCTGCATGCCCCCCCTTAGAAAAAAAAATATATATGGCCAGGCACCCCTCTCTATTAAATATGTTTTAAAAGGTTGGGTCCCAGGGGATGGGGTCTCCGGAGACAAAATTGGCCTGTAGATGGTGCCGCACGACCCCATCCCCATTTGGCGATGTCAGGGCCCCAGGGGATGGGGCCACAAGGCCCAAATGGGCCCGGAGAGGGTTGCTGCGTGGACCCTTTTTCTATTTAAATTTTTTTGACTGAAGAAACACTGATCCTGGGGGTAGGGTCCCCGTTGCCGAAATCGAACCAGAGAGGGGGGCCATGTAGCCCCTTCCCCTAATACAATAAATCATTTTAAAACGCCAGCCCCGGGGAAGCTTACAGAGGCCCCACCTCCTTCCTCAACCAATCTGCAATGGGGCTTCCAGGTGCACATCTTTTTAGTCGATGAAGTCCCCTTGGCTGCTGAGAGTACTTGGGGGCCAACAACCCCTCCTATTACTTCTAGTAAGTCCCACACACTGGGATTGCTTAGTAGTTGTTGGATGCCCCACCCCTTTTCCCCACCACTCTGCAAACGTGCATCATGGTGCACTACTGGTTGGAGGATGAAGTTCCCTTGGCTCCTGAGGGCCCTTGGGGTCCAACTACCCCTCCTGCTATTTCCAGTAAGTGGCACACAGTGGGATTGCTGAGAGCTCATCGTAGCCTCCTTTCTCCATCACTCTGTAAACGCACCTCCTGGTGCAATTCAGGTTGGGGGATGAAGTCCCCTTGACTCCTGATGGTCCTTGAGGGCCAACTACCCCTTCTGTTACCTCCAGTAAGTCCCACACAGCTGGAGTGCTGAGAGGCCATCAGAAGACAATCCCCTTTTTCCACCACTCTGCAAATGCTGCACCTCCTGGCAAATTACTGGTTGGGGGATGAAGTGCTCTTGGATGCTGAGGGTGCTTGGGGGCAACAAGCCCTCTTGTTACCTAAAGTAAGTCCCACACATACCCTTTTAAAGACCTCTACCAGTACTCACACACCCACTCAATGCTCCATAGAGCTACTCACATACCCTCTCACTCACTCATACAGCCACTCATATACCCATATAGCCATTCACATAGCCACACACTCTCCCATACAGCCACTCAGACACACACATATTTACCTGCTTAGTCACTGACACACCCACTCACCCACCCATACAGCCTCTCAACACAGCCACTCACTCACCCATACAAGCACTTACACACTCACTCACACACCCACACAAACACTTACATACCCATTCAGACATCCATACAAGCAATCCCACATGTGCTCACTCACCCGTACAGCTATTCACACAGCCACTGATTCACCCACACAGCCACTGACACACCCAATCAATCATTCAGAAAGCCATTCATACACCCACAGATTCACCTACACAGTTACTCATACAAACAATTATACACCCATACAGCCACTCACACACCCATACACACAAGGATATATACAGTTACATAACCACTCACATAATATATGTTAGAAGTAGTATCGCTCAGTAGTAATGCACCTAGTATACTAATTTAACCTTTGTACTAGGTTAGGATATATGTTTAACAATCATAAACTCATAGAAAATACTTACACTTACGAGATGATGTCATCAATGATGTCATTTGCGATGTCATCAGTGTTGTAATATATGAGGTCATAAGCATTGGGGGTATAGTTAGCTCAGGTAAGTATAACTGCTGAATTTCTATGGTTTTGCATGAGTGAAATCTGAGCCTAAATATAACGTCCCTGGTTATATATATATATATATATATATATATATATATATATATATATATATATATATATATATATATATATATATATATATATATATTGTGTAGGCATGTGTCCTTTCCTACACAAAAGCAATCCTGTGTGTTACACAGGCACCCATGCATCATAGTGCAAGGGTGACTGCGTTGGCGTTAGGCAGCGTTTTTTTTCACAAGCAGCCAGCAGGACTGGATTGTCTTTGAATTATACCATTGTGAATCTTAGTTTTTCACATTCGTAGTTATTGAGCACTTGTTTAAAAAGAAAAGAAGTGTGTTCCCAATACTACATTATGCTAACAACAACAGTGTCGCAACAAGATAAAGCGTGCTACTCTCTCATGCCTAGGATCGTTTTTAAAGTCAAGTATTGTCAAAAGAAGAAACAGATTAACAATGGAAAAAATATGACTTTGAAAACATTTTCACAAGCTAAAACTAGAACTGACTGGTCTGAACAACCCTCACCGGTAAAGGCTAAGACCTGCAACAGAAATTATCCTGGAGGGCATTCCTACTTTGGTGCTGGTATTATTAGTTTCATGACAGGTGATAGACAGCTGACCTCTGTGCTGACCGGACTTACTTTACATGTTATACCAGCTTCAGTATATGCACAATAGCACCCATGGACCAGCGCACCAGGTCAGAGGCACTATGAGCAATGTATTTTGTTTGTTACACCTTTTTCAATGTTCTCTTTTTTGCTTATTTTATTAAAACCAAATATCCAGTGCAGTCAGTGGAAGAAAAGACAGCAGATTCATTCATCCTCAATGAACTCTGAATTAGCCTGGCAAGTTCACAGTTTTCCGAAAAAAGCAGAGCAAGCAAATACATCTTTTTCAGTTTAGCCATCTCAGACCCTCCCCCACCCAAACTTACATAGAGCTGTTCCTAGCGGCTAGGGGACTTTCACCACCTTAACAGACAACTTTATTGATTGATATATATATATATATATATATATATATATATATATATATATATATATATATATATATATATATATATATATATATATATATATATATATATATATATATATATAGAGAGAGACAAAGTCCTGACCTCCCCAATACAACAGAGGGAGTTGAAAGCAGGTATGGACCTCTCCACCGTGCACAATGCTGACGTCCAAAAGTAAAGACACCAAGCGGTTCCAAAGTTTCAATTCCGACGTTTATTTCATTGTGTCAGACAAGTGTCCGCCTCAGACGCGTTTCGATCGCCTCCGCGATCTTGATCACCTGACGCGCTGGTGCCGGACCTTCCATTATAAAACCAACTTCACCCAATCATGTTGCTCAATGGTAATAGACATAAATAACATACTACAAACCTAGAGTGTGTCCTCTTAGAGAAGTTATGAGAGTAAATCAGAAAACATGGTGACCGGGTTGATATATCAAATTGATACATAAAATGCACCGAAGCAAGTCATAGCAAACAAAATACAAGGCAAGTGCCCCTAAATGCTGAAATGCTAATTACAAATCATAGCCACGGCTTACATGTTTCTGAAAAAGAAGCAACAGTTCATTGATAGAAACTAAACAATGCACACTCTTGATCATTGATTGTCACAAAAATAAAACCAAAAGAAAAAAGGAAGTAAGAAAAAGGTTGAGCAAAAAGCATTGGGGTGAATACTCAAACTTATAAAGAGACTGCCAGTTACAAGAGACCGCTAATCGATGTTACAAATACTGTTAGATCAACTACATTTGGGGGAAGAGAATAAGACCACAATAAAACAGACATTCACAAAAAGTTATGCAGATCCTCACTCGTGTTCACCCCATTGGGCATCTTAGTATCGAGTAATAGGATGAAGGAGGATTCTAACTGGCGTAGTTGTTTTTCTCTGTTGCCCCCCCCGAATTGAAGGTGGTACCGCCCCAATCACAAAATATGTTAGGTCACTGATCTTATTAGCATGAATGGCTTTGAAATGTCGGGCAACAGGATATGTGGGGTCCGAGTTGACAATCGCACGAAGGTGTTGCAAAATGCGATTGAAAACCGGTAGTTTGGTGCTCTCCACATATTTCAAATGGCAGGTACACTCTAACACATAGACCGCAAAATCAGTGCGGCACGTGAAATGTTGTTTGATTTGTACCGGAACATTGTTAAATGCAGTGTAATATTCGGAAACATTAATTCCGAATTTACACGCACGGCATGAAGCACATTTGAAAAAGCCAAAACGTGATAACCACGTGATCTTCTCCGTGACTTCAGGATTGGATTTAACCAACGCATCCCTCATTGAGGGTGCTCTCCTGAAAGTAATGTTAGGTAGATTGGGCAGCAAAAACTTGAGAGTCATATCAGTTAAAACAATAGGCCAGTGTTTGTAAATAATATTTCGCAAAGTTTTGTGTTGTTTGCAAAAAGTGGTAATGAGTCTAATGGGTTGAATAACCCCTGTGTCCACCTCCCAACTGAGATTCGTAGTCTGAGGTTGTTTGGTAGAAAGGCAGATTTCCCGAGAACAAAGATTGGCTTTGTCAAAGGCTTTTTTCAGATTTTCCGGTTTATACCCACGGGCAAGGAACCGATTGGTAGCTTCCTGTTGGCACTGTTCTAAGTCAAATTGACGGCTACATATCCGACGTAGACGAAGATATTCCCCATAGGGTATGCTACGTATAAGGTGTGGTGGGTGTGCACTACTGGCATGTAGAATAGAATTGCCAGCAGTGATTTTCCTATGTAATTTAGTTTCTATGTGTTGGTCTATAATAAACACTTCCACATCTAGAAACTCCACCCTCTCAGTGCTGATAGTAGCCGTGAATTGTAAGTTCATCGTGTTGTTATTGATGGATGCTACAAACAAAGAAGCCTCCTCTGCGGAACCTTCCCAGACGATAAAAATATCGTCTATGTATCTGCCATAGTAACGGATATGTGCATCCCACATATCCTTATGGTTGACTCTGAGGACA
Source organism: Triturus cristatus (assembly GCF_964204655.1). Lineage (NCBI taxonomy): Eukaryota > Metazoa > Chordata > Amphibia > Caudata > Salamandridae > Triturus > Triturus cristatus. The sequence continues at coordinate 1,015,894,677 of NC_140581.1, forward strand.
TGTTCCTCCCACCAACCAACCAAAAGGCAGGCATAGGTTGGAGAAAAACATGCCCCCATAGCCACACCCCTCAACTGTTTGTATAGAACTTTATCAAACAGAAACAAATTGTTATTGAGACAAAGATCAATCATTTGAAGGAGCATGGTGTTATGGTCCTTGAAATTAATAGAACGGGAGTCTAAAAAATGTTTAACAGCAGTTAACCCTTGAGAATGTAAAATACTGGTGTAAAGGGAAGCTATGTCAAGTGTGATAAGTGCGAAGGTGGATTGCCAATCAATTGCCTTGATTTTATTTAAAAAATCACGAGTATCCTTAATAAAGGATGGCAAAGCGGTCATATGAGGTTGGAGAAAATAATCCACATATTTTGACATAGCTTCCAGAAGGTTATTGCGGGCAGAGATGATGGGTCTGCCTGGTACCGGGTGAATACCCTTGTGAACCTTAGGAATGAAATACAGGGTGGCTGTAGTTGGAAAATCATTTTTAAGGAACAAATATTCATTCTTTGACAAGAGTCCCATTCTTTTCCATTGTGCCAATAGGGAGGATACAGATTTCTTGATTTCACCCAAATGGTCTCGGCCTACTTTGCTGTAACAATTAGTGTCAGACAAGTGGCGTTGAGCCTCTTGAAGATAATCATTTTTGGGCCAAAGAACTATGTTACCGCCCCTATCAGCACCCATCACCACAATTTGACCATTCCCACGAATGTTCTTGATCAACGCCCAATAATTTCTCAATTTTGCATTTATTTGTCTGCATTTGGAATAAGTGGACAAGTTTAGACTTTTTAGGTCATTGATTACCATGTCACTGAACACATCAACAGAGTCCTTGGGCATAATCGGATAAAAACTAGAATGAGGACGAAATGGACTGGCAGCCGCCAATCCTGTGTTAATTCCTTCAAGACGTTCAGGTACAGTACCGGATACAGTAAGGTCCGAACTTTCCTTAGCCAAGGATTGCATAATTTGAAGTGTGTCAGAGTCCCGAACTTGTAGTGGATCCAACAACAAGTCGGATGTAGTGGCCATGCTCATAGATTTGTTCAATTGGAAGAATTGTTTGAGTTTAATTTTTCGAATGAACTTGTAGATATCTATGCAAGACTGTTTATATGAAAAGCTAGACTCAGGACAAAATGAAAGGCCCAATTTTGACAGTTGTTGCTCAGCTTCGGATAATACAGTGTCCGTCAGGTTAATGATTGTGTTATCCTGAGAGTCTAGCGTTTCCATCTCCGTCCTCCTCGGCCCCTGTTTGATGGTCTTGAGGCGGTGCTGGCGCCTCTCTCTCCGCCGCTTGCTGCTACATTTGTTTGGCTTTGAGGATTTCTGGGGCGGAGGGTTGCTCGCCTGTCCATAGTTAAAAAATTAAGCTCCTCTCCCAGAGTATGTTTGATGGCCACTGTGCTAGATGTAACTGCTGTACTAGAGCCTTCATCCGAATCCCCACTGGTGAGAGAATTGACATCAGAGTCCACTTGAATGATGAGGTTGTCATTGCCAGCATTATCACGATTCCCTTGGACTTGGTCCGTGAGAGCTTTCCTTTTGACATTGTCAAATTTACGGGAAAACGTGAACACCCTTCCCACCAGATAATCATCACGGTCCCTAGCAAACTTAAAGGCTTTGTGGGTTTTGATAGTCTCTTCATATTGTTGTAATTTGTTGGCTATCGAAACTCTCCCTTTGGCAATAATATCCTTCTGGACATGAGCATCAAGAGTCTGATTTAATTCATTAATCTCTTTAAGAATCCTCTCTCTATCGATCACGGCATATCTGATCAAAATATGGACCATGTTCATAGAGGCTTGGAGATTATTAGTAGCCCATTCGGAAAGCATCTCAGGGTGCGGATTTTCATACGAAGGTGCAATCATGACTCGCAACCCCCGTGGCACTCTGCCTACATCACGATATTTTATAAGGGACTTGCTCTCCCACCATTTAGAAAGCTCGGTTTTTTGAAGTTTTTCCAGTTTCCTCAGTAAACTTATATATATATATATATATATATATATATATATATATATATATATATATATATATATATATATATATATATATATATATCTATATTACCTACTGGCGGTCGCCAGTAGGTAGATATAGTTAAGATCTATTTTCCATAGGAAATCCGCAACATTCTATTTGGAATAACGTTGGCGCCGATTGACGAATCTTTGCTAAATTTTCCAAACTTTTGACCAGCTCTGGTCCGCTCCTATCCTGAAAATTTCACGGGGATTCGTCAAGCGGGGGCCGAGAAAAAAGGGGGGTCCCAAAAAGTATTTTCTCCATGCATTTTCCCATAGGACCTTTTGACGCAGCTACAGCTTGAACTGCTAAATGGTGTAAAACTGTTCAGTAGTTCCTGAGAAAATCAAAAGTTAAATCATAGATATATCTATGGCCTCGGAGGATCCGCGCACCCTCCCCGCATCCAGCGCGCACCCTGCCGTGCACGAGCTGTATTCTAATTGGCTGTCAACACTCCAGATCAGGAAGTGTTGGCAGCCATCTTGTGCCTCGGTAGAACCGAGGCATAAGAAACCTATCAAATAAACGCGAAAAACGCAAAAAGGGGGCAGAGTAGAAACACCCCTCAGCCTTCTCAGGGGGTCCCACAAGGACCCCCAGGGCCAAAAAAAGCATTTTTTAAATTAAAAAAACAGCAAGATTCGCGCACCCAGCGCGAATTTCGGCCGAAAATTAAAAAAAAGAAGTGCGGGGCTCCCGCACTTCTTTGGTAATTGGCCTCCGGGGGGGCCAAATCCCGGGGGCAAAATTAAAAAAAGTGTGGGGGAGTCCCAATCCCCCCACACTGCCCCGGTGACCGCCATACCCCGGGGCTCAAAGATAGTATATGCGGGGGGGCTCACGGCCCCCCGCAGCCCCGGGAAATGCCACCCCCCGGGGCTTCTTGAAAATGGGTGGGGGGGCTCGCAGCCAGCCAGCCCCGGGGACCGCCACCCCCGGGGCTTGAAGTATTTTGGGATGGGGGGCTCTCAGGCCCCCCCAGCCCCGGGGACTGCCACCCTCCAGGGCAACTTTTCAATGTGGAAGGGGGGCCACGCAGCCCCCCTCCTGGAGCCTTGAATAGGCCCTGGGGACCGCCACCCCCCAGGGCCGGCTCCTGCAGAGTCCCGGGGTGCCCACCCCAGGACACTGTAGTTTGCAAAAACAGGGTGGGAGCCTCGCGGCTCCCGCCCTGTCATTGCAAACTGCTTTGCTTCATTGAAGGGAGAGCAGGGAAACCTGCTCTCGCTTCAGTGAAGCAAAGCTGATTGCTTTTCCACATGGGGAGCAGCATGTTAGCTGCTCCCCATGTGGAAAAGCGATGCCGGCTCCCGCAGGACGCGGGGAGCCGGCTGGGACCGTGGGGGTATTGGGGACCCCCCCCACGGCCCCCAACAAAGGCCAGGCCCTGGGGGATGGGGTCCCCGGGGCCTTAAAGTGGCCAGAGGTGGGGGGCTACGCAGCCCCCTCCATAAAAAAAAAAAGAAAAAAGTGCCATGCCGCGGGGGATCGGGTCCCCGGGGCAAATTATGGCCTCAGGAGGGCCCCCTTCCCAATTTTTTTTATAAACAAAAATTGGAGGCAGGCCCTGGGGGATGGGGTCCCCAGGGCCAAACAAATGGAAAAAGAAGGGGGGCTACACAGCCCCCCTTCTAAAAAAAACAGAAGAAAAAAAAAGACCGGGATCGGGCCGGAGGCCACGCCCCCTCCTTACACCACTTTGCAAACGCGCCCCCTGGCGCTTTTGCAGAGGGGGAACTAATTCCCCTTGAATACTGGGGGTCCCTGGGGGACAACTAGCCCACCAGGAACCTCCAGTATGCGCCAGGGGGCTGCGTTGCAGAGAGATGTAATGAGGCCACGCCCCTTTTTACACCTCTCTGCAACGCAGCTCCGTGGCGCTTACCTAGTTGGCCGCGAGGGGACCTCAGGATTCAAGGGGACTTAATCCCCCAACTTAAAACGCGCCACTGGGCGCATTTGCACAGTGGTGAAGGTAGGGGGTGGGACCTGTGGTGATACTGTGCAAACACGCCCTGTGGCGCGTTTTAAGTTGGGGAATTCATCCCTCTTCAATCCAGAGGTCCCCTAGGGGCCAACTAGCCCACCAGGTACCTCCAGTAAGTGCCACGGAGCTGCTTTGCAGAGTGTTCTAAAAAGGGGCATGGCCTCTGAACACCTCTCTGCAATGCAGCTCCCTGGCGCATACTGGAGGTACCTGGTGGGCTAGTTGGCCGCCAGGGGACCTCAGAATTCAAGGGGACTTAATCCCCCAACTTAAAACACACCACGGGGCGCGTTTGCACAGTGGTGAAGGTAGGGGGCGGGGCCTGAGGTGATATGTGTGCAAACACGCCCTGTGGCACGTTTTAAGTTGGGGAATTAATTCCTCTTCAATCCAGAGGTCCCCTAGGGGCCAACTAGCCCACCAGGTACCTCCAGTAAGCACCACGGAGATGCGTTGCAGAGTGTTGTAAAAAGGTGCGTGGCCTCTGAACACCTCTCTGCCATGCAGGTCCCTGGCGCATACTGGAGGTACCTGGTGGGCTAGTCGGCCCCCAGGGGACCTCTGGATTGAAGAGGAATTAATTCCCCAACTTAAAATGCGCCACAGGGCGTGTTTGCACACGTCACCTCAGGCCCCGCCCCCTTCCTTCACCATTGTACAAATATTCCTCTAAAATCAGCCGAACTACGAATTCTGATTTACTCACCTGTTATCAGGAGAGAACCCAGTGCAGCATCTTTTAGCCCAGCACTGACCCTGAAAAGTAATTCTAAGCGTGCTTACCAGTAACTTGTATTTCCTTCCATAGGAATCCATTGTGTGGTTTTCACCAGAAAAGTTTCTAAGTGTCCATTTTTGAAACGTTCAAAAATTCCTCTAAAATCAGCCGAACTACGAATTCCGATTTACTCACCTGTTATCAGGAGACAACCCAGGGCTGCATCTGTTAGCCCAGTGCTGACCCTGAAAAGTAATTCTAAGCGTACTTACCAGTAACTTGTATTTCCTTCCATAGGAATCCATTGTGTGGTTTTCACCAGAAAAGTTTCTAAGTGTCCAATTTTGAAACGTACAAATATTCCTCTAAAATCAGCCGAACTACAAATTCCAATTTACTCACCTGTTATCAGGAGAGAACCCAGTGCTGCATCTTTTAGACCAGCACTGACCCTGAAAAGTAATTCTAAGCGTACTTACCAGTAACTTGTATTTCCTTCCATAGGAATCCATTGTGTGGTTTTCACCAGAAAAGTTTCTAAGTGTCCATTTTTGAAACGTACAAAAATTCCTCTACAATCAGCCGAACGACGAATTCCGATTTACTTACCTGTTATCAGGGGAGAACCCAGGGCTGCATCTTTTAGCCCAGCACTGACCCTGAAAAGTAATTCTAAGCGTACTTACCTGTAACTTGTATTTCCTTCCATAGTTATCCATTGTGTGGTTTTCACCAGAAAAGTTTTTGTGTCCATTTTTGAAACGTACCAAAAATTCCTGTAAAACCAGCTGAACTACGAATTCCGATTTACTCACCTGTTATCAGGAGAGAACCCAGGGCTGCATCTGTTAGCCCAGCACTGACCCTGAAAAGTAATTCTAAGCGTGCTTACCAGTAACTTGTATTTCCTTCCATAGGAATCCATTGTGTGGTTTTCACCAGAAAAGTTTTGAAGGGTCCAATTTTGAAACGTACAAATATTCCTCTAAAATCAGCCGAACTACGAATTCCGATTTACTCACCTGTTATCAGGAGAGAACCCAGTGCTGCATCTTTTAGACCAGCCCTGACTCTGAAAAGTAATTCTAAGCGTACTTACCAGTAACTTGTATTTCCTTCCATAGGAATCCATTGTGTGGTTTTCACCAGAAAAGTTTCGAAGTGTCCATTTTTGAAACGTTCAAATATTCCTCTAAAATCAGCCGTACTACGAATTCCGATTTACTCACCTGTTATCAGGAGAGAACCCAGGGCTGCATCTGTTAGCCCAGTGCTGACCCTGAAAAGTAATACTAAGCGTACTTACCAGTAACTTCTATTTCCTTCCATAGGAATCCATTGTGTGGTTTTCACCAGAAAAGTTTCTAAGTGTCCAATTTTGAAACGTACAAATATTCCTCTAAAATCAGCCGAACTACAAATTCCAATTTACTCACCTGTTATCAGGAGAGAACCCAGTGCTGCATCTTTTAGACCAGCACTGACCCTGAAAAGTAATTCTAAGCGTACTTACCAGTAACTTGTATTTCCTTCCATAGGAATCCATTGTGTGGTTTTCACCAGAAAAGTTTCTAAGTGTCCATTTTTGAAACGTACAAAAATTCCTCTAAAATCAGCCGAACGACGAATTCCGATTTACTTACCTGTTATCAGGAGAGAACACAGGGCTGCATCTTTTAGCCCAGCACTGACCCTGAAAAGTAATTCTAAGCGTACTTACCAGTAACTTGTATTTCCTTCCATAGGAATCCATTGTGTGGTTTTCACCAGAAAAGTTTTTGTGTCCATTTTTGAAACGTACAAAAATTCCTGTAAAATCAGCCGAACTACGAATTCCGATTTACTCACCTGTTATCAGGAGAGAACCCAGGGCTGCATCTGTTAGCCCAGCGCTGACCCTGAAAAGTAATTCTAAGCGTACTTACCAATAACTTGTATTTCCTTCCATAGGAATCCATTGTGTGGTTTTCATCAGAAAAGTTTCTAAGTGTCCAATTTTGAAACATACAAATATTCCTCTAAAATCAGCCGAACGACGAATTCCGATTTACTCACCTGTTATCAGGAGAGAACCCAGGGCTGCATCTTTTAGCCCAGCACTGACCCTGAAAAGTAATTCTAAGCGTACTTACCAGTAACTTGTATTTCCTTCCATAGGAATCCATTGTGTGGTTTTCACCAGAAAAGTTTTTGTGTCCATTTTTGAAACGTACAAAAATTCCTGTAAAATCAGCCGAACTACGAATTCTGATTTACTCACCTTTTATCAGGAGAGAACCCAGGGCTGCATCTGTTAGCCCAGCGCTGACCCTGAAAAGTAATTCTAAGCGTACTTACCAGTAACTTGTATTTCCTTCCATAGGAATCCATTGTGTGGTTTTCACCAGAAAAGTTTCTAAGTGTCCATTTTTGAAACGTACAAAAATTCCTTTAAAATCAGCCGAACGATGAATTCCGATTTACTCACCTGTTATCAGGAGAGAACCCAGGGCTCCATCTTTTAGCCCAGCACTGACTCTGAAAAGTAATTCTAAGCGTACTTACCAGTAACTTGTATTTCCTTCCATAGGAACCCATTGTGTGGTTTTCACCAGAAAAGTTTTTGTGTCCATTTTTGAAACGTACAAAAATTCCTGTAAAATCAGCCGAACTACGAATTCCGATTTACTCACCTGTTATCAGGAGAGAACCCAGGGCTGCATCTGTTAGCCCAGCGCTGACCCTGAAAAGTAATTCTAAGCGTACTTACCAGTAACTTGTATTTCCTTCCATAGGAATCCATTGTGTGGTTTTCACCAGAAAAGTTTCTAAGTGTCCAATTTTGAAACGTACAAATATTCCTCTAAAATCAGCCGAACTACAAATTCCAATTTACTCACCTGTTACCAGGAGAGAACCCAGTGCTGCATCTTTTAGACCAGCACTGACCCTGAAAAGTAATTCTAAGCGTACTTACCTGTAACTTGTATTTCCTTCCATAGGAATCCATTGTGTGGTTTTCACCAGAAAAGTTTCTAAGTGTCCATTTTTGAAACGTACAAAAATTCCTTTAAAATCAGCCGAACGATGAATTCCGATTTACTCACCTGTTATCAGGAGAGAACCCAGGGCTCCATCTTTTAGCCCAGCACTGACTCTGAAAAGTAATTCTAAGCGTACTTACCAGTAACTTGTATTTCCTTCCATAGGAATCCATTGTGTGGTTTTCACCAGAAAAGTTTTTGTGTCCATTTTTGAAACGTACAAAAATTCCTGTAAAATCAGCCGAACTACGAATTCCGATTTACTCACCTGTTATCAGGAGAGAACCCAGGGCTGCATCTGTTAGCCCAGCGCTGACCCTGAAAAGTAATTCTAAGCGTACTTACCAGTAACTTGTATTTCCTTCCATAGGAATCCATTGTGTGGTTTTCACCAGAAAAGTTTCTAAGTGTCCAATTTTGAAACGTACAAATATTCCTCTAAAATCAGCCGAACTACAAATTCCAATTTACTCACCTGTTACCAGGAGAGAACCCAGTGCTGCATCTTTTAGACCAGCACTGACCCTGAAAAGTAATTCTAAGCGTACTTACCAGTAACTTGTATTTCCTTCCATAGGAATCCATTGTGTGGTTTTCACCAGAAAAGTTTCTAAGTGTCCATTTTTGAAACGTACAAAAATTCCTTTCAAATCAGCCGAACGATGAATTCCGATTTACTCACCTGTTATCAGGAGAGAACCCAGGGCTCCATCTTTTAGCCCAGCACTGACTCTGAAAAGTAATTCTAAGCGTACTTACCAGTAACTTGTATTTCCTTCCATAGGAATCCATTGTGTGGTTTTCACCAGAAAAGTTTTTGTGTCCATTTTTGAAACGTACAAAAATTCCTGTAAAATCAGCCGAACTACGAATTCCGATTTACTCACCTGTTATCAGGAGAGAACCCAGGGCTGCATCTGTTAGCCCAGCGCTGACCCTGAAAAGTAATTCTAAGCGTACTTACCAGTAACTTGTATTTCCTTCCATAGGAATCCATTGTGTGGTTTTCACCAGAAAAGTTTCTAAGTGTCCAATTTTGAAACGTACAAATATTCCTCTAAAATCAGCCGAACTACAAATTCCAATTTACTCACCTGTTACCAGGAGAGAACCCAGTGCTGCATCTTTTAGACCAGCACTGACCCTGAAAAGTAATTCTAAGCGTACTTACCAGTAACTTGTATTTCCTTCCATAGGAATCCATTGTGTGGTTTTCACCAGAAAAGTTTATGTGTCCATTTTTGAAACGTACAAAAATTCCTGTAAAATCAGCCGAACTACGAATTCTGATTTACTCACCTGTTATCAGGAGAGAACCCAGGGCTGCATCTGTTAGCCCAGCGCTGACCCTGAAAAGTAATTCAAAGCGTACTTACAAGTAACTTGTATTTCCTTCCATAGGAATCCATTGTGTGGTTTTCACCAGAAAAGTTTCTAAGTGTCCAATTTTGAAACGTACAAATATTCCTCTTAAATCAGCCGAACTACAAATTCCAATTTACTCACCTGTTTCCAGGAGAGAACCCAGTGCTGCATCTTTTAGACCAGTACTGACCCTGAAAAGTAATTCTAAGCGTACTTACCAGTAACTTGTATTTCCTTCCATAGTAATCCATTGTGTGGTTTTCACCAGAAAACTTTCTAAGTGTCTATTTTCACAAACTAAAAATATTCCTAGAAAATCGTCTGTATGACTTAAACACATTCTTTCAACTGTTTACAGGAGATTGGCCAGTGCTGGATCCAGGATCCACCACAGAGTAATAAAAAGTAATGATAACACTACTTACCTGCTAAGTGAATGTTCTGCCATAGGATAACATTGGTTATTCTATGTGAAAAATGTTTTGTCAACTTTTAAAATACAATAATATTCCTTAAAAATCACTACTGTAACCAAAAGGCTTTTACTCAACTGTTTACAGGAGATTTCCAAGGAATGAATCTAGGATCCAGTCCTCTGGTTAGAAAAGTAATCCATAAAGTAATTAATTGCATTTGACTAGAAATTCACATTGAGCTCAATGTCTATTGCCTATTTGCAAAGTATTTAAACTAAAGTAATTCATTCTGAGAAAGTATATTTTGTATTGTAATGTATAATGTAATTAAAAAACATAAAATATCTAAAAATAAACAGTTTACAAAATGTAGTAAATCAGTATCAAAATAATTAGTATAACAATTAATATATTACAAATTGTCATTTACAAAACCTTTGAAATTCACTGAAAAACCCATAGGTTTCAGGCCTGATATAGTTAGGAATTAGCATTTAAAAAACCTTTGAAATTCACTGAAAAAACCATAGGTTTCAGGCCTGATATAGTTAGGAATTAGCATTTAAAAAACCTTAGTAATTCACTGAAAAATCAATTGGTTTTAGGGGTGTTATAGCTAGCTGGACATTTCACTCGAACAAAACCATTGAAATTCCTCCGATATACTTAGTTGTACTAACTACATCTCGCACGCCCGCAATCCACTGCTGATGATGTCACATATTACATCATTCATGACATGGTCAGTGACATCACTGATGATATCTCAAATGACATCACTGATGACATCATCCACGTGACAGTCAGATACACTTCATCATACACTAGTTTAACCTTACATCACTCACTGTAAAATACAGAGTGCCAGATTTAAAACCATTGACACACCAATACAAGTTTCTAAACACCCACTCAGTGATTCCTAGATTTACACACACATGTAATCACTTACCTATAGATTCACTCATACATGCTGTCAATGATCAATAGAACACTATCAAATATACTTATACACCTACATCGACATTACACACCAGCACACATCCTAATCACTTATGAAGTCATCCTACTCACTTATGCAAACAATGGATCATACTTACTTTTACTTAGCTATACACTTATAAAAACACCACTTCATCTATTCTTATAGATAATAAGTCATACTTAGTGTGTTATAAAAAAACTATTACAAGTATACAGTTATCCATACAGTCACTCATGCAATCACTGAGTCTTATGTATACTTATTTATATACAACTGACACATACACTGGCTTTTATTTTTCTAGTTTGTTGGACATGTACCATTGAGACATATATTTGCTCATCACCACACTCATAAAGATATTCACTCACCCAAACAAGTGTTATAACATATAGTTTTAACTTCATATACCTACTGAATCAACTATTCACACATCTTTGGGCAGTCACACACCCCCCACCGAACCACACACACATTCACTCTCCCATACAAATACTCAGTTAACTAATCAATAAATAATGTAGACTTTCACGTAGCTAGTAACCAACTAGTGCAGCAGTTTACACAACAACTGACAAAGTGATACAGATATTCACACAGTTTAGTCACTATCCAATATATTTAGTGAGACACTATAAATTAGTTAAGTAAACAGTCAATCACACTGCTACTAAATCCTCCATCCAGATATTTATATTTATATATCCACTCATTCTTCAATGCAAATTTCTAGATATATAATACATATTTAAATAACGAACCAAACCACATTCACTGGATGATGTCATCAGTGATGTCATTTGAGATGTCATCAGTGATGTCACTGACCATGTCATGAATGATGTAATATGTGACATCATCAGCAGTGGATTGCGGGTGCACGAGATGTAGTTAGTACAACTAACTATATCGGAGGAATTTCAATGGTTTTGTTCGAGTGAAATATGTCCAGCTAGCTATAACACCCCTAAAACCTATTGTTTTTTCAGTGAATTTCTAAGGTTGTTTAAATGCTAATTCCTAACTATATCAGCCCTGAAACCTATGGTTTTTTCGGTGAATATATATATATATATATATATATATATATATATATATATATATATATATATATATATATATATATATATATATATATATATATATATATATATATCACCACCAATCCCGCTTCCACTTCAGAAAACAGGTCTGACACAGCTGGGGTTTCGCGTTTCAGCAGGGCTTTAATATCCGCCATACAGCATATGAATAACAGCATGTGAAGCATCAGTTTCGCGCCTGGGACGCGTTTCGGCAATTGCCTTCTTCCTGCCAGTTCTGCGCTCGACTGTCAATAGTTGCAAATTTCGCGGGGGTTTGCATTTGTCCATCACGGAGGAATCTCATTGGAGCAGCGTTATTAGCATAGAAAGAGGACATAGAAAGTTCATAAGGTAGGTACCTTTCCTCTGTCTCTCCTCCGTCATTCCCCAATATGCCGATCCTGCTAGTTAACAATCGCTGCCACTTGACATGTGTAGGCTTAAGTAAGTACCTCGCCCAAGCTCCCGATGAAGCTGCGACTTCGTCGTCACTGTGAAGTGCCAGCTCTCCCTTCCATGCAGGGTTCAAGGCGGAAGTGTCCTGCTATCTGCTGACCCCTTCAGCGGTGATCCGCTGCTCTCTCCCCAATGCCAAAGCAAGTTCAGACCGGGGGGGCGCCGCGTTATGCTTCCCAGCATCCAACCAACAAGGTGTCGGCAAACCACGGAGCTCCTGACCGAGAGGCATGCCATAATTACGGAGCCGACCTCCGCACAAATATCACCACCAATCCTGCTTCCACTTCAGAAAACAGGTCTGACACAGCTGGGGTTTTGTTTCAGCAGGGCTTTAATATCCGCCATACAGCATATGAATAACAGCATGTGAAGCATCAGTCTCGCACCTGGGACGCGTTTCGGCGATTGCCTTCTTCCTGCCAGTGCTGCGCTCGACTGTCAATAGTTGCAAATTTCGCGGGGGTTTGCATTTGTCCATCACGGAGGAATCTCATTGGAGCAGCGTTATTAGCATAGAAAGAGGACATAGAAAGTTCATAAGGTAGGTACCTTTCCTCTTTCTCTCCTCCGTCATTCCACAATATGCCGATCCTGCTAGTTAACAATCGCTGCCACTTGACATGTGTAATGCAAATTTCTAGATATATAATACATATTTAAATAACAAACCAAACCACATTCACTGGATGATGTCATCAGTGATGTCATTTGAGATGTCATCAGTGATGTCACTGACCATGTCATGAATGAGGTAATATGTGACATTATCAGCAGTGGATTGCGGGTGCGCGAGATGTAGTTAGTAAAACTAACTATATCGGAGGAATTTCAATGGTTTTGTTTGAGTGAAATGTCCAGCTAGCTATAACACCCCTAAAACCTATTGTTTTTTCAGTGAATTTCTAAGGTTTTTTAAATGCTAATTCCTAACTATATCAGCCCTGAAACCTATGTTTTTTTCAGTGAATATATATATATATATATATATATATTCACTTAAAAAACCATAGGTTTCACACATGTTATAGTTAGCTGGACATTTCACTTGTGAAAGAGTTGCAGGCAACTATAACTCACGCGACCGCAATCGTCTGCTGATGACGTCAGATATTACATCACTGATGACATATGTGTCTTTCTGAAAAAAAAATATTTGTAATATATGTATAGCTAAAAATTAATGGAAGAAGACATGGGTAAATACGTGTCTAAATACAGTGATGTAATATCTGACGTCATCAGCAGAGGATTGCGGTCGCGTGATTTATAGTTGCCTGCACTAACTATAACGGGGGAATTTCAATGGTTTTTCACGAGTGAAATGTCCAGCTAACTATAACATGTGTGAAACCTATGGTTTTTTAAGTGAATATATATATATATATCTTAACTTGATCTTGACAATACAGAACAACGCAGGCACTCTAATTCTTCATCCGAAGATTATTTTATTGCACCATAAAATGAAAACGTTCACTTGTTCCGGCTGCTGCACACTGCCTTGTTCAAGACCACAAGCACAATCTTACAATAACATTGTATACTAGTTTACAAAATAGACATAGAAAAAGGGAACTTAAAGTGCTATCGTTTGAGTCTCATCTATGAGGTTGCCATCTTTGAAAATGTCAGTTTTTAAATCTTTCAATCCATGTATATAAGTTACTGTGTTCAATATCTTTTGAGTACACAATAAAGTGCATAGTGCAAAAATAAAAACGCATAATTCAAATTCAGTTTTATATACATAGATATTTTCAATTCTTTTGATTTTTTAAAGGCAAATGCCCATAGAAATCTAATAGTCATACGGTGGTTTCTCTGGCAAGTGCCATATGACTTTACCTGATGAAAGACATCCTAATTACAAGAATGATAGCTTGGTTTAAATCATACAGTGATATTCTTCAGAACTGTAGTCCCATTATTCTCATATATGCACATGTATATATAATTTTGTGTATAAAACACCTAATGTTCTTTGTATATATATTCACTGAAAAAACCAAAGGATTCAGGGACATTATAGTTAGGAATTAACATTTTTAAAAAGCTTAGGAATTCATTTAAAAAAACAAAGGTTTCAGGAATGTTATAGTTAGGCTGACATTTCACTTGTACAAAGCCAGAGAAATTCAGCCGTCATAGTTACCTGAGTTAACTATACCTCGCACCCCCACAATGCACTGCTTATGACCTCACATATTACATCAGTCATGACATGGTCAGTGACATCACTGATGGCATCACTGATGACATCATCCACAGAATCTCCAGGAGGTGGTGGTCCCCGGGAAGCTGGTGGTCCCCAGGATATGGGGGAGGGCTGGAACCCAACACACATCTTTCTAAATATAGCATAGCCCCCCACATTCAATGTATAAGCCCCAGAGGTAGCGGTCCACATCTCTTTTTAACATTCCCCTCGGGACCTGGCCCACCTGGGGGCCTAAAGGAAATGAACTGCGGGAGCCCGCGCTTTGTTTTTGAAAAAAATGTTTGGCAGGATTTGCAGATCCACTGTGATTCCCACCAAACTATTATTTTTTAATTCTTTGTTTGGCCACAGGGACCCCCATGAGCAGGCAGAGGGGTCCAGGGTGATTCTACCCTGACCCCTTTTCTTGTTTTTTTCAGGTTTTTTAACCTTTTTTTTTGTGATTTAGTTCAACCGAGTCACAAGATGGCTGCCAACACTTCCTGGTTTGAAGTGTTGGCAGCCAATCAGATTGCAGGCTCGAGATCAGGAGGATTCATGGCCAAAGTTGTATATCTGAGAAATGTTTAAACTGAACAGATTTACACCATTTAATGAAAAGGGTGCTTTCTGAACAAAGAGCTATCTTTTTGCCAAATTTGGTGTAATTCCGTTCAGCAGTCCGGGCTGTAGCCATGAAATTGTGATGATTTGCCATTGTTCTAAATGGATTACTTGCCTATATTGCACAATGCGTAATTGTGCACAAGTGTGATGTAATATTCAACATGAATTTTTTAATATTTTGTGCTATAATGCTATATTTAACCATTTGTGATGTAATTCTTAGCAACTTCCTTTCAGATAGAGAGCACACACCTTGTGTATATACTTTGTATTCATGTATTAAAATAAACAACAAAGTATTCTATTGGTGCAAACAAAATAAAGATGAAAATAAAAAATTAAGTATATTATCTTTGCGAACTTTTGCACATGATATCAATGTCTGCAGCCTAAAATAATGTCTTGGTTTAGGTTTGGCTTCAACATGTAGTCTTTTGTTTATATTCATTGAAATAATCAGCACTATGTCACTTTAAATAGGTGTACACCGCGCAAAATGTCATGTGATCAAGGCCTGTTTGGCCAAAAAGCATTGTAGCGGATGTGCAGAGAATAAAATAATTTGCACCAGATCTTTGGATCTGTATATATATATATATATATATATATATATATATATTCAATGAAAAAACCAAAGGTTTCACACATGTTATAGTTAGCTGGACATTTCACTCGTAAAAAACCAATGAAATTCCCCCGTTATAGTTAGTTCAGCTAACTATAACTCGCGCGCCCGCAATGCACTACTGATGACGTCACATATTACATCACTCATGACATGGTCAGTGACATCACTCATGACATCACTGATGACATCTCAAATGACATCACTGATGACATTATCCTTGTGACAGAGTGGTAGACCTCCTCTCACCCTAATATAACCTTTGATACAAACATTCAAAAATAGAGACTGAAATTTTCAAAAAAATGGACATACCAATAACAGTTACAATAACCTATTCAGTAATTCTAAGATCCACATACACATCCACTCATCCACCAACAATCCTATACAGTCACTCATACATGTACTCACACATCATATGTACTCATACACCTAAACATCCTGTAACACAATGCCACTCATCCATAGAGTTACTCACACATAGTCACTCATGCTAATAAAGAATCAAACATCCATTTACTTGCATATACAGTTATACACACACCACCACACTTACTTTTACAGAAATTTACACATACTTAGTCTTTTAAACAATCACTTATAGAAACACATACTTATTCATACAGGAAGTCTACCAATCTCTCACTCTCACATATACTCCCTTATAAACACCAATAGTCACATATACTAGTTTAAAACATATGTAGTTACTTATGAAGACACTATTGAGACAGTCATTCACTCACTAACACACCCATGCACACACTCATCCACCCATACAGTCCTGCACACATGCTGTCTTCAACACATACAAACAGTGAGTCACTCATTCATGCACCTATGCACTACGTAATACCCCCCACCACACCATGATGACACTCAGACACTCATACTGATACTCAAAAAACCAACTAATAACCTATATAGACACTCATATAGCTACTCACCAACCCATGCAGCCACTTATATACAAAGTGAGAGACTGATACAGGTATTTACACATTTAAACATTACTCACTTAGCCATGTATTCAAAAAGATACACTTAATCAGTCAGTAATACAATCAATTTTTCAAAAACAAATCATTTAGACACTTATATACTCATTTATTCTTCCATCGACCTTGAGATATACATATATAAAACATATTTAATTTTCAGAAAAACACACATTCACTGGATGATGTCATCAGTGATGTCATCAGTGATGTCATTTGAGATGTCATCAGTGATGTCATGAGTGATGTCACTGACCATGTCATGAGTGATGTAATATGTGACGTCATCAGTAGTGCATTGCGGGTGCGCGAGTTATAGTTAGCTGAACTAACTATAACGGGGGAATTTAATTGGTTTTTTACGAGTGAAATGTCCAGCTAACTATAACATGTGTGAAACCTTTG
Organism: Triturus cristatus; assembly: GCF_964204655.1. Classification (NCBI taxonomy): domain Eukaryota; kingdom Metazoa; phylum Chordata; class Amphibia; order Caudata; family Salamandridae; genus Triturus; species Triturus cristatus. The sequence continues at coordinate 1,015,911,633 of NC_140581.1, forward strand.
GTTTTTTCATTGAATTTTTCAGGCCTGATATAGTTAGGAATTAGCATTTAAAAAACCTTAGTAATTCACTGAAAAATCAATTGGTTTTAGGGGTGTTATAGCTAGCTGGACATTTCACTCGAACAAAACCATTGAAATTCCTCCGATATACTTAGTTGTACTAACTACATCTCGCACGCCCGCAATCCACTGCTGATGATGTCACATATTACATCATTCATGACATGGTCAGTGACATCACTGATGATATCTCAAATGACATCACTGATGACATCATCCACGTGACAGTCAGATACACTTCATCATACACTAGTTTAACCTTACATCACTCACTGTAAAATACAGAGTGCCAGATTTAAAACCATTGACACACCAATACAAGTTTCTAAACACCCACTCAGTGATTCCTAGATTTACACACACATGTAATCACTTACCTATAGATTCACTCATACATGCTGTCAATGATCAATAGAACACTATCAAATATACTTATACACCTACATCGACATTACACACCAGCACACATCCTAATCACTTATGAAGTCATCCTACTCACTTATGCAAACAATGGATCATACTTACTTTTACTTAGCTATACACTTATAAAAACACCACTTCATCTATTCTTATAGATAATAAGTCATACTTAGTGTGTTATAAAAAAACTATTACAAGTATACAGTTATCCATACAGTCACTCATGCAATCACTGAGTCTTATGTATACTTATTTATATACAACTGACACATACACTGGCTTTTATTTTTCTAGTTTGTTGGACATGTACCATTGAGACATATATTTGCTCATCACCACACTCATAAAGATATTCACTCACCCAAACAAGTGTTATAACATATAGTTTTAACTTCATATACCTACTGAATCAACTATTCACACATCTTTGGGCAGTCACACACCCCCCACCGAACCACACACACATTCACTCTCCCATACAAATACTCAGTTAACTAATCAATAAATAATGTAGACTTTCACGTAGCTAGTAACCAACTAGTGCAGCAGTTTACACAACAACTGACAAAGTGATACAGATATTCACACAGTTTAGTCACTATCCAATATATTTAGTGAGACACTATAAATTAGTTAAGTAAACAGTCAATCACACTGCTACTAAATCCTCCATCCAGATATTTATATTTATATATCCACTCATTCTTCAATGCAAATTTCTAGATATATAATACATATTTAAATAACGAACCAAACCACATTCACTGGATGATGTCATCAGTGATGTCATTTGAGATGTCATCAGTGATGTCACTGACCATGTCATGAATGATGTAATATGTGACATCATCAGCAGTGGATTGCGGGTGCACGAGATGTAGTTAGTACAACTAACTATATCGGAGGAATTTCAATGGTTTTGTTCGAGTGAAATATGTCCAGCTAGCTATAACACCCCTAAAACCTATTGTTTTTTCAGTGAATTTCTAAGGTTGTTTAAATGCTAATTCCTAACTATATCAGCCCTGAAATCTATGGTTTTTTCGGTGAATATATATATATATATATATATATATATATATATATATATATATATATATATATATATATATATATATATATATATATATATCACCACCAATCCCGCTTCCACTTCAGAAAACAGGTCTGACACAGCTGGGGTTTCGCGTTTCAGCAGGGCTTTAATATCCGCCATACAGCATATGAATAACAGCATGTGAAGCATCAGTTTCGCGCCTGGGACGCGTTTCGGCAATTGCCTTCTTCCTGCCAGTTCTGCGCTCGACTGTCAATAGTTGCAAATTTCGCGGGGGTTTGCATTTGTCCATCACGGAGGAATCTCATTGGAGCAGCGTTATTAGCATAGAAAGAGGACATAGAAAGTTCATAAGGTAGGTACCTTTCCTCTGTCTCTCCTCCGTCATTCCCCAATATGCCGATCCTGCTAGTTAACAATCGCTGCCACTTGACATGTGTAGGCTTAAGTAAGTACCTCGCCCAAGCTCCCGATGAAGCTGCGACTTCGTCGTCACTGTGAAGTGCCAGCTCTCCCTTCCATGCAGGGTTCAAGGCGGAAGTGTCCTGCTATCTGCTGACCCCTTCAGCGGTGATCCGCTGCTCTCTCCCCAATGCCAAAGCAAGTTCAGACCGGGGGGGCGCCGCGTTATGCTTCCCAGCATCCAACCAACAAGGTGTCGGCAAACCACGGAGCTCCTGACCGAGAGGCATGCCATAATTACGGAGCCGACCTCCGCACAAATATCACCACCAATCCTGCTTCCACTTCAGAAAACAGGTCTGACACAGCTGGGGTTTTGTTTCAGCAGGGCTTTAATATCCGCCATACAGCATATGAATAACAGCATGTGAAGCATCAGTCTCGCACCTGGGACGCGTTTCGGCGATTGCCTTCTTCCTGCCAGTGCTGCGCTCGACTGTCAATAGTTGCAAATTTCGCGGGGGTTTGCATTTGTCCATCACGGAGGAATCTCATTGGAGCAGCGTTATTAGCATAGAAAGAGGACATAGAAAGTTCATAAGGTAGGTACCTTTCCTCTTTCTCTCCTCCGTCATTCCACAATATGCCGATCCTGCTAGTTAACAATCGCTGCCACTTGACATGTGTAATGCAAATTTCTAGATATATAATACATATTTAAATAACAAACCAAACCACATTCACTGGATGATGTCATCAGTGATGTCATTTGAGATGTCATCAGTGATGTCACTGACCATGTCATGAATGAGGTAATATGTGACATTATCAGCAGTGGATTGCGGGTGCGCGAGATGTAGTTAGTAAAACTAACTATATCGGAGGAATTTCAATGGTTTTGTTTGAGTGAAATGTCCAGCTAGCTATAACACCCCTAAAACCTATTGTTTTTTCAGTGAATTTCTAAGGTTTTTTAAATGCTAATTCCTAACTATATCAGCCCTGAAACCTATGTTTTTTTCAGTGAATATATATATATATATATATATATATTCACTTAAAAAACCATAGGTTTCACACATGTTATAGTTAGCTGGACATTTCACTTGTGAAAGAGTTGCAGGCAACTATAACTCACGCGACCGCAATCGTCTGCTGATGACGTCAGATATTACATCACTGATGACATATGTGTCTTTCTGAAAAAAAAATATTTGTAATATATGTATAGCTAAAAATTAATGGAAGAAGACATGGGTAAATACGTGTCTAAATACAGTGATGTAATATCTGACGTCATCAGCAGAGGATTGCGGTCGCGTGATTTATAGTTGCCTGCACTAACTATAACGGGGGAATTTCAATGGTTTTTCACGAGTGAAATGTCCAGCTAACTATAACATGTGTGAAACCTATGGTTTTTTAAGTGAATATATATATATATATCTTAACTTGATCTTGACAATACAGAACAACGCAGGCACTCTAATTCTTCATCCGAAGATTATTTTATTGCACCATAAAATGAAAACGTTCACTTGTTCCGGCTGCTGCACACTGCCTTGTTCAAGACCACAAGCACAATCTTACAATAACATTGTATACTAGTTTACAAAATAGACATAGAAAAAGGGAACTTAAAGTGCTATCGTTTGAGTCTCATCTATGAGGTTGCCATCTTTGAAAATGTCAGTTTTTAAATCTTTCAATCCATGTATATAAGTTACTGTGTTCAATATCTTTTGAGTACACAATAAAGTGCATAGTGCAAAAATAAAAACGCATAATTCAAATTCAGTTTTATATACATAGATATTTTCAATTCTTTTGATTTTTTAAAGGCAAATGCCCATAGAAATCTAATAGTCATACGGTGGTTTCTCTGGCAAGTGCCATATGACTTTACCTGATGAAAGACATCCTAATTACAAGAATGATAGCTTGGTTTAAATCATACAGTGATATTCTTCAGAACTGTAGTCCCATTATTCTCATATATGCACATGTATATATAATTTTGTGTATAAAACACCTAATGTTCTTTGTATATATATTCACTGAAAAAACCAAAGGATTCAGGGACATTATAGTTAGGAATTAACATTTTTAAAAAGCTTAGGAATTCATTTAAAAAAACAAAGGTTTCAGGAATGTTATAGTTAGGCTGACATTTCACTTGTACAAAGCCAGAGAAATTCAGCCGTCATAGTTACCTGAGTTAACTATACCTCGCACCCCCACAATGCACTGCTTATGACCTCACATATTACATCAGTCATGACATGGTCAGTGACATCACTGATGGCATCACTGATGACATCATCCACAGAATCTCCAGGTGGTGGTGGTCCCCGGGAAGCTGGTGGTCCCCAGGATATGGGGGAGGGCTGGAGCCCAACACACATCTTTCTAAATATAGCATAGCCCCCCACATTCAATGTATAAGCCCCAGAGGTAGCGGTCCACATCTCTTTTTAACATTCCCCTCGGGACCTGGCCCACCTGGGGGCCTAAAGGAAATGAACTGCGGGAGCCCGCGCTTTGTTTTTGAAAAAAATGTTTGGCAGGATTTGCAGATCCACTGTGATTCCCACCAAACTATTATTTTTTAATTCTTTGTTTGGCCACAGGGACCCCCATGAGCAGGCAGAGGGGTCCAGGGTGATTCTACCCTGACCCCTTTTCTTGTTTTTTTCAGGTTTTTTAACCTTTTTTTTTGTGATTTAGTTCAACCGAGTCACAAGATGGCTGCCAACACTTCCTGGTTTGAAGTGTTGGCAGCCAATCAGATTGCAGGCTCGAGATCAGGAGGATTCATGGCCAAAGTTGTATATCTGAGAAATGTTTAAACTGAACAGATTTACACCATTTAATGAAAAGGGTGCTTTCTGAACAAAGAGCTATCTTTTTGCCAAATTTGGTGTAATTCCGTTCAGCAGTCCGGGCTGTAGCCATGAAATTGTGATGATTTGCCATTGTTCTAAATGGATTACTTGCCTATATTGCACAATGCGTAATTGTGCACAAGTGTGATGTAATATTCAACATGAATTTTTTAATATTTTGTGCTATAATGCTATATTTAACCATTTGTGATGTAATTCTTAGCAACTTCCTTTCAGATAGAGAGCACACACCTTGTGTATATACTTTGTATTCATGTATTAAAATAAACAACAAAGTATTCTATTGGTGCAAACAAAATAAAGATGAAAATAAAAAATTAAGTATATTATCTTTGCGAACTTTTGCACATGATATCAATGTCTGCAGCCTAAAATAATGTCTTGGTTTAGGTTTGGCTTCAACATGTAGTCTTTTGTTTATATTCATTGAAATAATCAGCACTATGTCACTTTAAATAGGTGTACACCGCGCAAAATGTCATGTGATCAAGGCCTGTTTGGCCAAAAAGCATTGTAGCGGATGTGCAGAGAATAAAATAATTTGCACCAGATCTTTGGATCTGTATATATATATATATATATATATATATATATATATATATTCAATGAAAAAACCAAAGGTTTCACACATGTTATAGTTAGCTGGACATTTCACTCGTAAAAAACCAATGAAATTCCCCCGTTATAGTTAGTTCAGCTAACTATAACTCGCGCGCCCGCAATGCACTACTGATGACGTCACATATTACATCACTCATGACATGGTCAGTGACATCACTCATGACATCACTGATGACATCTCAAATGACATCACTGATGACATTATCCTTGTGACAGAGTGGTAGACCTCCTCTCACCCTAATATAACCTTTGATACAAACATTCAAAAATAGAGACTGAAATTTTCAAAAAAATGGACATACCAATAACAGTTACAATAACCTATTCAGTAATTCTAAGATCCACATACACATCCACTCATCCACCAACAATCCTATACAGTCACTCATACATGTACTCACACATCATATGTACTCATACACCTAAACATCCTGTAACACAATGCCACTCATCCATAGAGTTACTCACACATAGTCACTCATGCTAATAAAGAATCAAACATCCATTTACTTGCATATACAGTTATACACACACCACCACACTTACTTTTACAGAAATTTACACATACTTAGTCTTTTAAACAATCACTTATAGAAACACATACTTATTCATACAGGAAGTCTACCAATCTCTCACTCTCACATATACTCCCTTATAAACACCAATAGTCACATATACTAGTTTAAAACATATGTAGTTACTTATGAAGACACTATTGAGACAGTCATTCACTCACTAACACACCCATGCACACACTCATCCACCCATACAGTCCTGCACACATGCTGTCTTCAACACATACAAACAGTGAGTCACTCATTCATGCACCTATGCACTACGTAATACCCCCCACCACACCATGATGACACTCAGACACTCATACTGATACTCAAAAAACCAACTAATAACCTATATAGACACTCATATAGCTACTCACCAACCCATGCAGCCACTTATATACAAAGTGAGAGACTGATACAGGTATTTACACATTTAAACATTACTCACTTAGCCATGTATTCAAAAAGATACACTTAATCAGTCAGTAATACAATCAATTTTTCAAAAACAAATCATTTAGACACTTATATACTCATTTATTCTTCCATCGACCTTGAGATATACATATATAAAACATATTTAATTTTCAGAAAAACACACATTCACTGGATGATGTCATCAGTGATGTCATCAGTGATGTCATTTGAGATGTCATCAGTGATGTCATGAGTGATGTCACTGACCATGTCATGAGTGATGTAATATGTGACGTCATCAGTAGTGCATTGCGGGTGCGCGAGTTATAGTTAGCTGAACTAACTATAACGGGGGAATTTAATTGGTTTTTTACGAGTGAAATGTCCAGCTAACTATAACATGTGTGAAACCTTTGGTTTTTTCATTGAATTTCTAAGGTTTTTTAAATGCTAATTCCTAACTATAACGTGTGTGAAACCCATGGTTTTTTCAGTGAATTTCAAAGGTTTTTTAAATGCTAATTCCTAACTATAACGTGTGTGAAACCCATGGTTTTTTCAGTGAATTTGCAAGGTTTTTTAAATGCTAATTTTTTTTTTTTCTTCTTTTTTTTTTTACATATTTTTATTTTAATTTTCTATCCTTTTTTAAAGACTATGGTTAAATTTTTAAAATTCTACAATATGTTTTTATTTTACATTTTTTATAAAATAAACAGGTAAAATTTATTAGCAATACATTTTTTCCTTTTTTTAAAATTTTTTTTTAGTGCGCGTACGGTAAGCTTATGGTAAGCATATGGTTTACGCAATGTCCGTAATTTATCTACGCTGTTTGCGTATAGTTACGCAATTTGCGTAGCCGCGCGTACTCCGCGTGGGGCGCGTACGCGTGTACGCTACACGCGCACGTTACGCGGAAGTGTTGGGAAGTGACTGTTATGCGCATGCGCGCGAGCGTGTGTCTTTTTTACGCGCATGCGTACTTTTGCCGTAAGCGCACCGTAAGCGTACGGTAGGTCATGTGATCATGAAACACAACTTTTGATTGGTTGAAACTACTTTCAGTTCTAGAACTCTCCTACACCACACCCATTCCCCTCATTTCTGCTTGTGATCCCTTAGGAGAAGGAGCTGGGTTGTCTTTGTGATACGATGGCAGAACAGCAGAGCTCTTCTGAGAGTGAGGCTAGCAGCACTACCTTGAGGCAGAGAGCGAGGAAACAAAAGACCTCTTACGTATGGGAGTATTTTACTTTTCCAGAAGGCCAGCAAAAGGTAAATGCACCCTTAGTGACTTGTAAGCTGTGTAAGCGTGTACTTTCAAGAGGGAATCCTGACAGGAAGTATTCCTTTGGGAATCACACCATGATGAGACACCTTAAGGATGTACACAGAAGGATACATGCTCGACTTACTGAAGGTAACCATTCAGTAAATCAACCAAGCACATCCACAGCAGCTCAGCCTGGACCATCATCTGCAGGGCCGAGTCCTTCTTCTGCAGGTCAGGTGAGCCCTTCATCTGTGGTGGGAGCATCTCCTTTTTCTGGTCCTCTGGAAACTAACCCTCGGTTTCTGAGGGTTGATATACGGTGCGCCACTTGTCATGATCTAATTTGTCATAGGGAGACCAGTATTTCCCTAGTGAACAATAAAATAGATCAGCACATTTGTCGTAGAGACTAATATTCCCACTCTTTCTTTCCTCTGTCCCTGCATGAACACAACGGCTCTTTTAAGAGCCAACCTTACCTTTCATCTATTTTTTATATATGTTTTTAAAACTTTTTTTTGTATTTTCTTTACCGTACGCGTACGGTACGCGTAATTATTATTATTTATTTTTTAAAAAACACTAAAAATCAATTATCACATTACAAGGTCCTTGAGAGACTACAAAGAAAATCTGAAAATGTGATTGTAGAGAAGTGGAAAAAAGGGACCATGATATTATTGACTTACCATACCCACTCAAAAAAAGATTTACAGACTGACACATTATGAATCCACTTTTCAGATTTTTTAAAAAGCACATGTCCAAACTGCTTTTTCAGACCAGCACCATTTGTAACCTGGGTGACTGCCTACACTCCAGCAAGGGCAAACAGCCTTAGTGATGCTGAATGTGTTTGCGTTACTGACTGAAACCTCAAACCCCACTCGCTTGTGAATACTTTCCATGATTCCACATGGTAAGCAGCTGGGTGTGTGCTAAGAGTCTGCTTCTGCACCAAAAAATGGCTCCCCCTTTCCATCTAATGCAACTGTGAAATCACCAGAGCAATACGCAATAAATCTCTGCCTGTAATTCCTATTTGCACACAGAGTCATGTTTTCACATTAGTCACAAAACGAAATTTCTTTGCCAATTTGAAAGCACACTTACTGCTCTTTTTTTTGGCAAGTGATAATCACTTTTACAGACTGACACATTTTGAATCCACTTTTCAGATTCTTAAAAAAGCACATGTCCAAACTGCTTTTTCAGACCAGCACCATTTGTAACCTGGGTGACTGCCTACACTCCAGCAAGGGCAACCAGCCTTAGTGATGCTGAATGTATTTGCATTACTGACTGAAACCTCAAACCCCACTCGCTTGTGAATACTGTGCATGATTCCACATGGTAAGCAGCTGGCTGTGTGCTAAGAGTCTGCTTCTGCACCAAAAAATGGCTCCCCCTTTCCATCTAATGCAACTGTGAAATCACCAGAGCAATACGCAATAAATCTCTGCCTGTAATTCCTATTTGCACACAGAGTCATGTTTTCACATTAGGCCCTTAAACAAAATTTCTTTGCCAATTTGAAAGCACACTTACTGCTCTTTTTTTTGGCAAGTGATAAACACTTTTACAGACTGACACATTATGAATCCACTTTTCAGATTTTTTAAAAAGCACATGTCCAAACTCCTTTTTCAGACCAGCACCATTTGTAACCTGGGTGACTGCCTACACTCCAGCAAGGGCAAACAGCCTTAGTGATGCTGAATGTGTTTGCATTACTGACTGAAACCTCAAACCCCACTCGCTTGTGAATACTGTGCATGATTCCACATGGTAAGCAGCTGGGTGTGTGCTAAGAGTCTGCTTCTGCCCCCAAAAATGGCTCCCCCTTTCCATCTAATGCAACTGTGAAATCACCAGAGCAATACACAATAAATCTCTGCCTGTAATTCCTATTTGCACACAGAGTCATGTTTTCACATTAGTCACAAAACGAAATTTCTTTGCCAATTTGAAAGCACACTTACTGCTCTTTTTTTTGGCAAGTGATAAACACTTTTACAGACTGACACATTATGAATCCACTTTTCAGATTTTGTAAAAAGCACATGTCCAAACTGCTTTTTCAGACCAGCACCATTTGTAACCTGGGTGACTGCCTACACTCCAGCAAGGGCAAACAGCCTTAGTGATGCTGAATGTGTTTGCATTACTGACTGAAACCTCAAACCCCACTCGCTTGTGAATACTGTGCATGATTCCACATGGTAAGCAGCTGGGTGTGTGCTAAGAGTCTGCTTCTGCACCAAAAAATGGCTCCCCCTTTCCATCTAATGCAACTGTGAAATCACCAGAGCAATACACAATAAATCTTTGCCTGTAATTCCTATTTGCACACAGAGTCATGTTTTCACATTAGTCACAAAACGAAATTTCTTTGCCAATTTGAAAGCACACTTACTGCTCTTTTTTTTGGCAAGTGATAAACACTTTTACAGACTGACACATTATGAATCCACTTTTCAGATTTTTTAAAAAGCACATGTCCAAACTGCTTTTTCAGACCAGCACCATTTGTAACCTGGATGACTGCCTACACTCCAGCAAGGGCAACCAGCCTTAGTGATGCTGAATGTATTTGCATTACTGACTGAAACCTCAAACCCCACTCGCTTGTGAATACTGTGCATGATTCCACATGGTAAGCAGCTGGCTGTGTGCTAAGAGTCTGCTTCTGCACCACAAAATGGCTCCCCCTTTCCATCTAATGCAACTGTGAAATCACCAGAGCAATACGCAATAAATCTCTGCCTGTAATTCCTATTTGCACACAGAGTCATGTTTTCACATTAGTCACAAAACGAAATTTCTTTGCCAATTTGAAAGCACACTTACTGCTCTTTTTTTTGGCAAGTGATAAACACTTTTACAGACTGACACATTATGAATCCACTTTTCAGATTTTTTAAAAAGCACATATCCAAACTGCTTTTTCAGACCAGCACCATTTGTAACCTGGGTGACTGCCTACACTCCAGCAAGGGCAACCAGCCTTAGTGATGCTGAATGTATTTGCATTACTGACTGAAACCTCAAACCCCACTCGCTTGTGAATACTGTGCATGATTCCACATGGTAAGCAGCTGGGTGTGTGCTAAGAGTCTGCTTCTGCACCAAAAAATGGCTCCCCCTTTCCATCTAATGCAACTGTGAAATCACCAGAGCAATACGCAATAAATCTCTGCCTGTAATTCCTATTTGCACACAGAGTCATGTTTTCACATTAGTCACAAAACGAAATTTCTTTGCCAATTTGAAAGCACACTTACTGCTCTTTTTTTTGGCAAGTGATAAACATTTTTACAGACTGACACATTATGAATCCACTTTTCAGATTTTTTAAAAAGCACATGTCCAAACTGCTTTTTCAGACCAGCACCATTTGTAACCTGGGTGACTGCCTACACTCCAGCAAGGCCAACCAGCCTTAGTGATGCTGAATGTATTTGCATTACTGACTGAAACCTCAAACCCCACTCGCTTGTGAATACTGTGCATGATTCCACATAGTAAGCAGCTGGGTGTGTGCTAAGAGTCTGCTTCTGCACCAAAAAATGGCTCCCCCTTTCCATCTAATGCAACTGTGAAATCACCAGAGCAATACGCAATAAATCTCTGCCTATAATTCCTCTTTGCACACAGAGTCATGTTTTCACATTAGTCACAAAACGAAATTTCTTTGCCAATTTGAAAGCACACTTACTGCTCTTTTTTTTGGCAAGTGATAAACACTTTTACAGACTGACACATTATGAATCCACTTTTCAGATTTTTTAAAAAGCACATGTCCAAACTGCTTTTTCAGACCAGCACCATTTGTAACCTGGGTGACTGCCTACACTCCAGCAAGGGCAACCAGCCTTAGTGATGCTGAATGTATTTGCATTACTGAGTCCAACCTCAAACCCTTAAACTATTCTTTTTTTAACCAGTACACCTTAATTTATTGTGAAAACATAGTCCATATTATTTTACTTTTTCCTCACATTTAAATTTCTCCCAAAACAGAAAATAATAAACACAACTTCAACAAAAAGAATTGCATTTCTATTATTCATTTCTTAATTTACCATATACATCCCCTCTCAAACTCTAAACTCACCTTTAAAATTAGTTAGTTGTGAAAGAAATGTGGCACTCAAACAGCAGATTATCAGAGCCAGGATCTCTGTTCTTTACACCTCTCTCCTCTTAGCAGAACCAGATAATGGCAAACTTTCCCTCTCTTTTTCCACATATATACATGTTAATTTCAAATCTCAGTGCTTCCCCCTTTTTTTCAAATGTAATCACACATTTCTATTGGTTGAAAACCAACCCTTTTCCAAAAGTACCCTTCCCCCAACTTGACTTCTGCCTAGTACCCTTCCCCCAACTTGACTTCTGCCTGCTACCATAGCAACAGCTCATGGAACACTGCTGTGTGGAGTTAGGTCAGAAGTTCGCCAAACAATGTTTCAATTCCACAGAGCAAGAGTGCTTGACTTTTCAAACCTAACAGCAAATCCATAGTACTGTTCTTTGGTAACACATTTTTCTGTACCAATACAAAACATGCTTCTATTAATTTACACATACAGCCTAGTTTTTATTCTAGAATGGTATGAAACAGCCAATCAGTTCTTTTTTTTATGAAAAAAATATGTATGCCTCCATTTCCAAACTGTCTTTCATTTCTTTTTACCATTCTACTGAATTACACCTCCTGAGTGCATCCAGTTCTCCTTTGAAGATGTTCACAGTGTGGATTGTAGGGCACAGCTATGTCTTCTGGAGTGAAAAGTTTGCAGAGAAAACAGGTATGGTGAGAGACCTTGCTCTGCCAAATGTAGACATTAAATGGATTGGTCAGAGAGGGTTAAAGTGGCACCAATTGATGCCATTGGTGAAATCCTTCATGCAAATCCAACACCCTGACCTCATAATAGTGCACTGTGGTGGCAATGACCTAGGCACTTTGACTGGGGTAGGTCTGGAAATGCTTATGAAGGACACCTTTGCACAACTGTTTTCACTTTTCCCTAAAACTGCCTTTGTCTTTTCTAACATATGCCAAAGGCAAAAATGGAACTGGTCCAATCATTTCTGTCCGCAGATTGACAAAGCAAGAAAGCACGTCAACAAATCTGTTTCTGCTTTCCTCCGTGACTATGGTATGGGTTCCATTTACCACAACAACTTGCGTTACGACATGCAAGACATTTATAGAGGAGATGGTGTGCACTTCAATGATGAAGGGAACAGAGTCTTCCTCTTGAACCTTAGACTCTGCATCGGTACTTACTTGTAGGTACCACTAAAAAATCACTTCATAAACACAATGGCTCTTTTTAGAGCCCCCTAATATCTAAACACTTAAATCTGCATTTCATTTCTTTTTTTATTTTTATTTTTTACCGTACGCTTACCGTACGCGTACCCCGTGATTTTTTTTAAAATCAATAAATGTTTTCTTTGTACTTTTCTGTCCTTCTTTGACCCCCTTACAAATGTTAGGGGGTCTGTAACTCTCCTCCTTGCCCCCTTTTCTTGTTATCACTCTTTTTTTTCTGAGTGAAACACACGAAATGGCGGCCGCCGCTTCCTGGTTTCGACCGATTCGAATGTTTACTAAGATCTAAGAGCCAATCAGAATCGCGCTCGCGCACGCCACCGTACGCGTACGGTAAGCGCACCGTAAGCGCACCGTAAGCTGGCTCAGATAGATATATTGATTTAAAGGCTATTTTCTCAGAATCTACTGAACAGATTTACACCAGACCTACAAAAGGCACTTCCTTGACCTGAGGACTACCTCTCTGCCAAATTTCTAGAAATTCTGTTCAGACGTTCGGGCTGTAGCCCTGTCTAAAGGTCCTATGGAAAAATGCATGGGAAAAACGCGTTTTGGGACCCCCCTTTTATCTCAGCCCCCGCTTGACGAATCCCCCCGAGACTTTCAGGGAAGGAGCGGAGCGTAGCGCCCCACCTATTTTCAAAAATTCGCGAGGATTCGTCGACCGGCGCCAAAGTTATTCAAAATAGAATGTTGCGGATTTCCTATGGAAACGTGGTCCTAACTATAACTACCTACTGGCGACCGCCAGTAGGTAATATATATATATATATATGAAGGTAAAATCGACTAAGTTGCTGCCTTTGTTGAAAAGACGAAGAACGGACCCAAGGATCAGTGCCAATCATGTTTAGTTTACTTGAATATCTTCAAGCCTGTCCGACATGACGCGTTTCAGCCCCCACTCGGGCCTTGATATATATATATATATATATTGCCTACTGGCAGTCGCCAGTAGGTAGTTATAGTTAGAACCTATTTTCCATAGGAAATCCGCAACATTCTGTTTGGAATAACGGTGGCGCTGATTGACGAATCTTCGCGAAAGTTAAAAAGATAGATATATCCGGGCGGAGCCTAACCACACATTTCATCGTGAGATCTGATTGGCTGTCAGTACTTCATCCAAGAATTGTTGGCAGCCATCTTGGGACCAATATACATGATAGCACCTCATTATAAATCATTTGTTGATGGTACCATACTCATTTTAGAAATTTTGGTGTGTTCTAAGGTGATTTTACCATGTGAAAAAGCCTTCTGCTGTGATATCATGAATCATGTTTGAGAGAAATCTATTTTCTCTTGCTTTTCCCACCGAGGTTTGGAAGGTGATATATAAGCTAAACTGAGAGCATATTTTCTGTAAATTCACATTATCTTTCTCAGTCATGTGAGAATGAAGTCTGACATTCTCAGTAAAACATGTACATCCAACAAGGGCAGAGACTGTCAGTTGATTCCTTTGTGTTCTACTGCAGCTTCCCAGAGTGTTCTAACAAACAACTAGAGTGCTAACAGTCTTACTTATGACAAAAGTATGGCACACCTGAAGCCATCTTGATTGGAATAAAGTGGTAACACTTAAAATATTTAATTTACTAAAGACCAAAATGAGGGGGTTCATTTTGCCATAGAAAGTATTATTAGTGCTGCAGAAAGAAAAATTAGGGCACATTTTGACTTCTCAAATCCTCTTCTATTTCATAAAAAAATTCTGACATGCAGACTGAAACATGCACTTTGAATACCAGCAGCAGACTTCCCTGGTGAGCAGTAGCTTTACTACAGTGATCTAATGAGCAACTAGAGTGCTAACATTCAGAATTTATGGCAAATGTGTGACACATCTGAATGCCTTCTTGATGGAACGAAAGTAAAAAACTGAAAGTATTTCCTACTGAGGAGACTGCAGTAAACGAGGAAATTAGGAAACTTCATAACAAATAAATCTCCCAAGAGGGCCACCAGAGACAAAAGAGCCCAAATGTAGCCCAAATATCACCCAGATGTAGCCCAAGTATAGCCCAATGACAGAATGTCCCAGAGTGTTCTTAAGAACAACTAGAGCGCTTACTGTCTTACTTATGACAAAAGTATGGCACACCTGAAGCCATCTTGATTGGAATAAACTGGTAACACTTAAAACATTTAATTTAAAAAGGAACTCAATGAGGGGGTTCATTTTGCCATAGAAATTATGATTTGTGCTGAAGAAAGAAAAATTAGGGCACATTTTGAGTGACTTCTCAAATCCTCTTCTATTTCATTAAAAAATTCTGATATGCAGACTGAAACATGCACTTTTAATACCAGCAGCAGACTTCCGCGGTGAGCAGTAGCTTTACTACAGTGATCTAATGAGCAACTAGAGTGCTAACATTCAGAATTCATGACAAATGTGTGACATATCTGAATACCTTCTTGGTGGAATCAAAGTAAAAAACTGAAAGCATTTCCTACTGAGGAGACTGCAGTAAATGAGGAAATTAGGAAACGTCATAACAAATAAATCTCCCAAGATGGCCACCAGAGACAAAAGAGGCCAAATACAGCACAAATATCACCCAGATGTAGCCCACATGTAGCCCAATGACAGAAGTGTGAAAAACACTTATGTTTTGTGTATTTGCAGTTTTATATAGCACAGACTTGTCAGGTATTGGAGTGTTTTACATGAGGATTGGTTACATCACACATGATCAAGTACTTTTTGGTTATAGACATGGGGAGATTAAGTGATTTGACCAGAATCACAGAATGTTGAGCTGAAGCAGAAACTCCAACCTGGTTCCCCAGTTGCAAAGTCTGCAGCTCTGGAAGTAACACCACATCCTCTCCCCTAAGTGCAACATTTAATCAAGTGTTCAACTGGATAAAAAAACATAAAGATTACAAATAACTTAAAAGTTCTTTGTCGCTATTTGAAAACTCAGAAAATATGTCCTCATTTTAGTTTTTTAGAGCACTAACCATAATTTTGATGCAAATAAGGCCCTCTCATATATGTAATTTCTAAAGGAAATGGTCTAGGTATTACAGTTTTGATTATATCAAGATGACGTCAGGTGTTCCACACTTTTGTAATAAATATAGAATGTTAGCAATCTAGTTGTTCATTGGGATACTGTTGAGAGGCAGAGGCCAGGGGCATGGACTCTGAAAATTGAAGGCAGGTAGGAGAGTGCAGAGGCAACAATTTGACCACACTGGGCAGGCAGGAAGGGCAGTGGCAGCACAACAGACTATGGAGGGCAGTGGAAAGGGGGGCAAGGGCAACAAACCAACAATACAGGACTGGCAAGAGAGGCTGTGGCAATATAATAGACCATTGTGGGCAGAAGGAAGAGGCAGTGGTAGTTCAACAATTCATGCCAACAGACCCGTTTCAGCCAGGAAACGTGCAATGTTTTTAGGCTCAAATGGGCTTTATTTGATCTGTCTCCTGTCTACAATCTCCCCTTTTTCAATGTAACTCAAAGGGGATAATCAATACCCCAGTTTTTTTTCAAAATCTACCTCTTTTCAAGTTCAAAATGTTCGCAAGTATGGTACATTGGATCATGGTAGGCAGGAGGAATTGGGGTAGGGACATGGACTCGGATAACAGAGAACAGGAGGGGCATGGAGAGGTGCACCAAACTGACCCTACAGGGCAGGCATCAGGGTTTGCAGCAGCACAATACACCACACAGGGCATACGGCACGGGAGTGCAGCACAACAATCCATAGAAAGCAGTAGGGAGGGGACAGGACCATGCACATGGACAACAGAGAACAGAGGGGAAAGAGGCAATGGTAGCTAGCTGACCATAATGGACAGACAGGAGAGAAAGCTGCAGCATAACAGACCATAAAGGGCAGGAGGGACGGATCAGGGGCATTACAATGGAACAGACAAGCCAGGAGGGATGGAATATGGGTCTGCACATGGAAACAGAGGGCTGGGGGCAAGGGGGCAGGGCAGGAGCAGCACGATGACCATGGAGGTCAGGCAGGATGGGCACTAGAAACAAGACACACCATGGAGAGCAACAGTGAGACTATGATGGCATACACACAGACCATGGAGGGAAGGTGGGAGGGGGTCAGGGGCAGCTAGCTGACCACACAGGGAAGGTGGGAGGGCCCATGACAGCACAGAAGACCATGCATGGCAAGCAGGAGGGTTAGTGGCAGCACAATGGCTATGATGGGCAAGAAGGAGGGTGCAGGGGCATGCACAAAGGACCATGGAGGATAGAAGGGAGGGTCAGGATTAGGGCACAGACAAGAGAGTTCAGGGGAAGGGGCCCCACAACAGACCGCGCGGGGCATGCAGGAGGAGCAGTTGCAGCACAACAGACCAGGGAGGGCAGAAGGGTGTGGCAGTAAAATGGACCATGGAGGACAGGAGGAAGGGGATAGGGGCATGGCATGTGGACAGGCAGGGTGAAGGTGGCAGGGACAGGTTACAGTCATCTGACAATGCTAGGCAGGTGGGAGGGGAGTGGCAGCTCAACAGAACACTCAGAGTAGATAGGAGTGGCAGGTCCATGGAACATGGTGGGTAAAAAGGATGGAGCAGGGGCATGCACAAAGACATCGGAGAGCAGGGGGAAGGAGAATAGGGGCAGCAAGCTAAGCACAGAGGCTAAGCAGGAGGTCAATGATGGGCCATAGAATTGGGCAATGGAGGGCAGGAGGAGTGGACTGGTACATCATGCTAAATGGAGGGCAGTGGCAGCACATCAGACCATGCATGGCAGGAGGGAGGAGGCTAGTCCATGGATTCAGACAACAGAGGATAGGGAGGAGGTGGATGGGGCAGCAGGCTAACTGTTCAGAGAAGGTGGGTATTAGGAACTTTATTGTTTTTAAAATGTGTGTCTGTGCGAACTACTTAAAATATGAACAAGTATGCAGCATAATCTCACTTTTATTCAGGAAGAAGAGGACGTTTGTGACTGTGACTCCGGGCTCACTTGGCAGAAACACCCCCTGACCCTCCACCCCCCACCGCAAAATGTAATGCCCGTGAAAAGGGTAGGTGGACGCAGTGTTATATAGAACATAGTCCTGAGAGCACGATTGAAAATGAAAACTAGATATAGGATATGGTATAAACTATGCACCAAAAAGTGTGATATAAGATGAACCTGGGCGTGAAATATAACATGCGATACATTGTGCGCAATGACAGATTCATTGGAGAGCGCAAGATAGCACAGGCACTAGCGCGTGCTATGCGACATGCGCCTTGGAGTGTAATATGCACAGGGCAGTGTTGTGTAACCTAACTAGTCTCTAAAGTTGTAATATAAAATATGTGCTGGGGAGTGTAATGTTGCATATGCACTGTGACAAAGATATGGATCCCAGATTGTAATATGTATGGCATAGCGCTGTGCGTTATAACATGGGCATCAAGGAAGGCACGTTAGATGGGTCAATATAACCCGTGCGAAGGCAAGTGTGGCATGACATATTCACGGGGTGATGTTACAGTGCACATGGGCTAGAGGGTGTCATAGCATACGCACTAGCTGGTTGAATACAACACAGAGGTGTGTGGCACTCGGCGGGCACTGGTGGGTGTAACACAGAATTGGGCTCAGCCAGGAGCACGCTGTGACTCTCAAGTGAGGTTTGTCTCCTTTCCAGAGAGTAAAATAAAAAGTATTACACATCCGGCAGTGGATGTGTGTTTTATTAACCGTGAGGGGGGTTTCTTGCATAGTTTGGTCGAATTTTTGTCGAATCCCCTTTGAATGGCTTGGTGTGCGTGTGTATTAAATGTGCCCGTCAATAGCTACCCATATTTGTATAAATAAACGACAAGGGTGTCTACTTGGAGAGTACCCACCGGCGGGGGTGCCGGGATTAGGCACGGTAGGGCGTCAGGCACGTCAGTGCTTCACTAGCGGTGTGAATACATTCCACGTGGATTCATTGTATGCATAGTCGCCTTTTAATGAATATCACGCAAATCGTCATGGTGATAGGTATGTCCTAGGTGTTTCTATAAATATATTTTTAAAAAAAATAATAAAAAACAAAGACCGGCCCGGGGCCATAAGTAGCCTGAGGAGGGGGGCAACGTAGCCCCCCTCCTAAAGAATAAAAACAAAAAAAAAGGCCATGACCCGGGGGTTGGGGTCCCCGGGGCCGATTAATGCCTTGAGAGAGGGGGTCACGCGGCCCCCTTCCAAATTTATTTTTGTCAACAAAAAAAATTAGGGTGCAGGCCCTGGGGGATGGGGTCCACAGGGCCAATAAATTAGAAAAAGAAGGGGGGCCACACAGCCCTCCTTCTTAAAATATAAAATAAATAAAAGACCGGCATCACGCTGGAGGCCACGCCCCCTCCTTGCAGCACTCTGCAAACGTACCCCCTGGCCAGTTGTAAGTTGGGGAATTAATTCCCCTTCAATATTGAGGGTCCCTGAGGGCCAACTAGCCCAACAGGTATCTCCAGTATGCGCCAGGGAGCTGCGTTGCAGACAGGTGTTCTAAGGCCACGCCCCTTTTTACACCTCTATGCAACGCAGCTCTGTGGCGCTTACTGGAGGTACCTAGTGGGCTAGTTTGACCCTTGGGACCCTTAGGATTCAAGGGGACTTAATCTCTCAACTTAGAACGGCCACAGGGCACATTTACACAGTGGTGAAGGGAGGGGTCGGGCCTGAGGTGACGTGTGCAAACACGCCCTGTGGCGCGTTTTAAGTTGGGGAAATAATTCCCTTTCAATCCTAAGGGACCCCGGGGGCCAACTAGCCCACCAGGTGCTTCCAGTAAGCGCTACTGCTCTGCGTTGCAGAGAGGTGGTGCAGGCCGTGCCCCTTTTTACACCTCTCTGCAATGGCGCTTACTGGACGTACCTAGTGGGCTATTTTGCCCCTAGGGACCCTCAGGATTCAAGGGGACTTAATCTCCCAACTTAAAACGGCCACAGGGCGTGTTTACAAGTGGGGAAGGGAGGAGACGGGGCCTGAGGTGACGTGTGCAAACACGCCCTTTGGCGCATTTTAAGTTGGGGAAATAATTCCCCTTCAATCCTGAGGGCCCCTGGGGGCTTTCTGGCCCACCAGGTGCTTCCAGTAAGCGCCACTGAGCTGCGTTGCAGAGAGGTGGTCTAGGCCGTGCCCCTTTTTACATCTCTCTGCAACGCAGCTCTGTGGCGCTTACTGGAGGTACCTAGTGGTCTAGTTGGACCCTAGGGACCCTCAGGATTCAAGGGGACTTAATCTTCCAACTTAAAATGGCCACTGGGCGTGTTTACACAGTGGCGAAGGGAGGGGACGGGGCCGGAGGTGACTTGTGCAAACATGCCCTGTGGTGCGTTTTAAGAGGTAGTTTTAATCCCCTGCCCTATTATATACTAGGGGCTTACAGAGGAGGTCATGCTAATCACAGGGGGACCCCAACACATAGTGTTCCCTAGTGTATGTAGGTGTTTTCACTGTATTCTGAGTGTCTTTTAACATAGCACTGGCTCTAGGATGGGTTAGTCAGACTTAGTTACCACCAGTATCCGTCTGAAAAAGTTGAGGGTACCGGATGATTTTGCAACAAAGCTTCTTTCTGCTTTTCTGTTTGTTCTTTCTGCACGTTATCCTTCTTCCTGCACTTTTCTTCATCTTTGAGGACTTCTGTTGCTTCTTTCTGCATTTCTTTCTGTGCGTTTTTTATTCTTTCTTTACATGTCCTATCTCTGTAGGCATAGTTAGAAATGAGCATTTAAAAACTTTTGAAATTCACTGAAAAAACCATAGGCTTCAGGCACGTTATAGTTAGGAATTAGCATTTAAAAAAACCTTAAAAATTCACTGAAAAACTATAGGTTTCATGGGCGTTATAGTTAGCTGGACATTTCACTCGTACAAAACTATTGAAATTTCCCCATTATTGTTAGCTCAGCTAACTATAACTCACGCGCCCGCAATGCACTGCTGATGACGTCACATATTACATCACTCATGACATGGTCAGTGACATCACTCATGACATTACTGATGACATCGCAAATGACATCACTGATGACATCACTGATGACATAATCCTTGTGATAGAGTGGCAGACCTCCTCTCCCCCTAATATAACCTTTGATACACACATTCAAAAATAGAAACTAACATTTTCAAAACAATGGACATACCAATACCAGTTACAACAACCTATTCAGTAATTCTAAGATCCAGATACACATCCACTCATTCACTAACAGTCCTATACAGTCACTCATACATGTACTCACTCATCATATGTACTCATACACCTATACATCCTGTTACACAATGCCACTCATCCATAGAGTTACTCACACACATAGTCACTCATGCTAATAAAGAATCAAACATCCATTTACTTGCATATACAGTTATACACACACCACCACACTTACTTCTACTGAAACTTACACATACTTAGTCTTTTAAACAATCACTTATAGATACACATACTTATTCATACAGGAACTCTTCCAATCTCTCACTCTCACATATACTCACTTATATACACCAATAGTCACATATACTAGTTTAAAACATATGTAGTTACTCATAAAGACACTATTGAGGCAGTCATTCACTCACTAACACACCCATGCACACACTCATCCACCCATACAGTTCTGCACACATGCTGTCTTCAACACATACAAACAGTGAGTCACTCATTCATGCACCTATGCACTACGTAATACCCCCCACCGAACCATACAGACACTCAGACACTCATACTGATACTCAAAAAGCCAACTAATAACCTATATAGACACTCATGTAGCTACTCACCAACCCATGCAGCCACTTATACACAAAGTGAGAGACTGATACAGATATTTACATATTTAAGCATTACTCACTAAGCCATGTATTCACTAAGATAAACTTAATCAGTCAGTTATACAATCAATTTTTCAAAAACAAATCATCCATTTAGACACTTATATACCCATTTATTCTTCCATCGACCTTGAGATATACATATATAAAACATATGTAATTTTCAGAAAAACACACATTCACTGGATGATGTCATCAGTGATTTCATCAGTGATGTCATTTGAGATGTCATCAGTGATGTCATGAGTGATGTCACTGACCATGTCATGAGTGATGTAATATGTGACGTCATCAGCAGTGCATTGTGGGCGTGCGAGTTATAGTTAGCTGAACTAACTATAACGGGGGAATATATATATATATATATACAGATATTACCTACTGGCGGTCACCAGTAGGTAGTTACAGCTAGGACCTCCTTTCCCTTGGAAGAGCGTTTTTTCATTTGCCAATAACTTTGGAGCCATTTGATGAATTCTAATTACATTTTCAAAACTAATACAACATTCACTTCAGCTGCTGTCTTGAAAGTTTTGTGGTGAACCGTCTTGCAAGGGCCGAGAATAATGAGGGTCCAAAACACGTTTTCCCCATCTTAATTCCTATGGTAGCCCGAACTGCTGAACGGAATAACACCAAATCTGCCAGGTAGGTAGATGTTAGTCCAGGGAAGTGTTTTTTTGTGATTTAGTGTAAATTTGTAGAGTAATTTTGAGAAATGAACTGAAATCCAAGTTTATATATATAGGGACGTGAAGGATCTGTGGCTTCGATGCGCAGCTATGCAAACCCACGCGCCAGGTGGAGTGCTGTAATTGGCTGGCTGCATTCTGTCTAAAATGTTGTGGCTGCCATTTTATGAAGCGAAGGCAATGTCGGGGAATGGATGTAAATGTGCAAAAACCTGGAAGGGGTCAGGATAAGAGTACCCTGACCACATGGGTGTATTGTAGGGGTGTGTAACGGATTTGGTATGAGTTCAGAAAGAATGCCAAAATTAGGGTTTTTTTCTGCGTGGATGGAGCCGTGACCTTATCACGGTGGTTAGCGTGGCCCCCACATGTAACATTGCGAGGGAGGTGCACACCTTGTAGAAATACATTTTTAACAAGGTATCGACCAACATTTTATGAAGTGGAAGCCGTTACGGGTTGATCAATGTAAATGTAAAAACAATAGAAGGTGTCAGGGTAGAAGAACCCTGACCCCACTGGCGTATTGTAGGAGTGTGTCATTGATTTGTTTTATGTTTTAGAATGCTGAAATTATTTTATTTCCAATAAGTGTTGAGTTGCAACCCATTGAGGCACTCAGCGCTTCCCCCAGTGTAATGTTGTGATGGAGTTGTTAAACTTGCTGAAATAAATAAAAAAATACATTCAAACATTCCCTCACACAAGAATACATGCACTCACACAGTCACACACACAGTCTCACATCCACTTACAGACCCACTCACAGACGCATGCACCCAGTCACAGACCCACCCAGAGACTTACACATCTACTCACAGATCCACTCTTACAGTCATTCACCCACTCAACTCAAAGACCCACTCACAGACTCATTCACAAGCTCACAGACCCATTCAGACACTCATGCACTCAGTTATAGAACCACTCAGAGACTCACTCACCCACTGAATGTTCCGACCCAGTTACAGAATCATGCACACACTCACAGACCTACTCAGACACTCATGCACTTACTTAAAGATGTACTCAGAGAATAACATAGCCACTCACAGACCCACTCAGAGACTCAAACACCCACTCACAGACCACTGAGAGTCACTCACCCACTAGAAGACCCAGTCACAGACTAATGCACCCACACACAGATCCACTCAGACACTCCTGCACTCACTCATTCACAGACCTACTCAGACACTCATACAGTCACTCATAGACACACTTAGATAGTCACAGATACACTCACAGACCCATTCAGAGACTCACAGACCTATTCACAGAGCACTTAGATAGTTACTCACCCAGTCACAGAGTCCTACTCAGATGCTCATACAACCACTCACAGACTCAATCAGACAGTCATGCAGTCACTCACAGATATAGTCAGAGACTCATGCACCCACTCACTGACCCACACAGACAGCCAGCCATGAAATCAGTCACACAGTCACTCAGAGACTCATCCACCCACTCACAGACCTTGTAAAACACTCATGTTTCCACTCAGACACTCATGCACCCATTTAGAAATGTATTCATATAGTTACACATCCACTCATAGAGTCACTCAGATAGTAATACACCCACTCACAAACTCACTTAGAGACTTATGTACCTAATCACACACCTATTTAAAGCCTCATGCTCCCACTCACAGACTCATTGAGAGACTCATGCACCAGTTACAGACTCTCTCAGATATGTACGTGCCTACTCACAGACCTACTCAGAGACTCATGCTCCCACTTACAGACCCACTGAGACCTTCATGCACCCACTCACATACCCACTGAGAGACTCTCACATCTACTCACAGATTCACTCAGACACAAACTCATGCACCCTCTTAAACCCCTACTCAGACACTACACACTTGCTCACAGACCTAACAGACCCACTCAGACACTCCAACTCCCACTCATAGACCCACTCAGAGACTCATACACCCTCTCGTGGACTCTCTTAGACATTTGTCTCACACCTATTAGGGGAGTCAAGCACCCACTCAATCAATCAATCAGGGAAGTATGAAGCGCACTACTCACCCATGAGGGTCTCATGGCACTAGGGGGAGCAACTCCAGTCAGTCAAAGAACCAGGTCTTGAGGGTCTTCTTGAAGGTGTGCAGGGTGGGGGCACGTCTGATGTTGATTGGCAGCTCGTTTCAAGTCTTGGCCGTGATGTAGGGGAAGGTTCTTCCACCTGTTCTTGCTATGCGGATGCGTGGGGGTTTGGCGAGGGTGAGGTCAGCAGATTGGGTATGTGGAAGGAGATTCTGTCATTGAGGTATTAGGGTCCAGTATTGTGGAGGCATTTGTAGGCATGGGTGAGTCTCTTGAACATTACTCTTTTCTCAACGGGGAGCCATTGGAGGTTGCGCAGGTGCTGGGTGATATGTTTGTGCCGAGGGATGCAGAGGATGAGTCTGGTTGCGGTGTTCTGTTTGGTCTGGAGTTTGGAGAGCAGAGACTTGTTGATCCCAGAGTAGAGGGCATTTCTGTAGTTTGGCCTACTGGTTATGAGTGCATGGGTAATGGTCTTCCTTGATTCAGAAAGGATCCATTTGAAGGTCTTTCGGAAGATGTGGAAGGTGTTGAAGCAGGTAGAAGCGGCGGCGTTGACCTGTCTGGTCATGGAGAGGGAGGAGTCGAGTGCAATACTGAGGTTTCAGGCGTGGTCTGTGGGGGTAGGGGAGCTGCCAAGGGCAGTGGCCCACTATGTGTTGTACAATGCAAAGGGGGTGGGTCTGAGGACAAGGACCTCTGTCTTCTCCAAGTTGAGCTTCAGGCAGGTGCTGCTCATCCAGAATGTGACATCCTTCATTCCTTCCTGGAAGGCGAGTCTGGTGGTGATGGGGTCCTTGGTGAGGGAGAGGGTGAGCTGGGTGTCGTCGGCATAGGATACTATGCTGAGTCCGTGCTGTCTGACGATGGCAGCGAGGGGGAGCCATGTAGATGTTGAAGAGCGTGGGGCTGAGTGATGATCCTTGGGGTACTCCACAGTTGATTTCTGTGGGTTTGGAGAGGAAGGGTGGAAGTCTGACTCTTTGGGTTCTGTCAGTGACGAAGGAACATAACCAGTTGAGTTCGGTTCCCTGTATGCCAGCTTTGTGGAGTCTGTCGGTAAGTGTGCGGTGGGAGACAGTGTCAAAGGCTGCAGAGAGGTCGAGTATGATCAGGGCTATGGCATGTCCTTGGTTGAGGAGGGTGCAGATGTCGTCTGTGGCAGTGAGTAAAGCGGTCTCAGTGCTGTGGTTGCTGCGGAATCCAGATCAGGAGAGGTCGAGAATGGAGTTTTCTTCAATGAATTTCATAAGTTGGATGTTGACCCTCTTCTCGGTGACTTTTGCAGCGAAGGGGAGGAGGGAGATGGGTCGGTAGTTCTTGAGGTCCGTGGGATCTGCTGAGGGCTTCTTGAGGAGGGGTCTGACTTCTGCTTGTTTCCAGTCTTTGGGAAAGATGCCGGTTTTGAAGGTGGCGCTGTTGGTGCATCTTAGTTCCGGAGCGATGGCGGCGGTGGCTCTGTGAAAGATGTGTGGGGGCAGTGGTCTGTTGGGGCTCCTGAGTGGGGGCCTTTCATGATCGATGTTGTGTCTTTGGTGGTGACTGGGATCCAGGAGGAGATGGTGGATTGGCTGGCGTGGCTGAAGGAGTGAGTGGTTTCGGAGTCAGGCGTCTGGTCATTGAAGTTATTGTTGAGGCCCTTGATTTTCAGGTGGAAGTAGGAGCCAAGCTTGCTGCAGAGGTCCTGGGAGGGGGTGATGTCTGTTGTTTCGATGGGGGGGTGTGGTGAATTTGTTTATGATGCTGAAGAGTTGTTTAGAGTTGGTGAGGATCTTGTTCTGGATGAAGGTCTTTTTGGTGGTTCTGATGCAATAGTTGTATTCTGTCATGGCTTTCTTGTAGGTGGTGTGGTCTTCCGAGGATTTGCTGTTCCTCCAGTTCTTCTTGAGACATCTGCAGGTGCGTCTGGATTATCGGAGGTCTGCGGTGAACCAGGTGGCCTTCCCGGGGCGCTGTCTGTCAGGGTTACGTAGGGGTGTGAGCTCATCTGCGCAGTTTGAGATCCATCTGTGGAGTTCTTTGCCTGCGTGGTTGGCGTTGGTCGAGGTGGCCGGGGCATCGCAGTTGAGGGTGGAGTTAAGTTGCTCTTCGGTGATCTTGCTCCAGTTTCTTCATGGAAGGCGGGGTGCAGGCTTGGGCATCGTGGATTTGTCAACATGGAAGGGTAAGCAGTGATGGTCCGTCCAAGGGGGTTGCATGGTGTGGCTGAAGTGGATGTTGTAGCCTCCTGCGAAGATGGGGTCGAGGCTGTGTCTTGCCTTGTGGGTAGGGGTGGTGACAAGTTGTCTCAGTCCAAGGCTGGTGAGGCTGTCTAGGAGAGCGGTGGAGTTGGGTCTGTGAGGTTGTCGAGGTGGAAGTTGAGGTCTCTGATGAGTATGTAGTCCATGAAGGCGATGGCGTGGGGCGCAGTTAGGTTGGCGATGGTGGTGGCTAGCGCAGTTCGAGATTCGGGAGGTCTGTATACGAGGTTGCCTTTTATGGTTGTTGGGGGGCTGGTCTGGATCTGGAAATGGAGGTGTTCGGGGGTGGGCGGGCTGTCGATTGAGCTGGAGGTCATCAGTCAGCGATCACTCTTACACGCAATGGCGACTCCTCTTCCTATGCAGTTGGGGCGATCCTTCCTCTAGATGTTGTATCCATCAGGGATGGCGGTGCCAATGTCAGGGGCAGAGGAGGAGTTGGTCTAAGTTTCTGTGATGAAGGCGACGTCTGGCAAGAGGGTGTTGAGGAGGTCCCAGATTTCTACAGTTTTATTTCTATGTTGGTGCAGGGAGCATATGTTGTGGAGGATGCACTTCAGGGCTACAGTGGGGCTAGCGTCAGGTGTGTCTGTGGTGGCTGTGGTGGTGCGAAGGTTGGTGAAGGTACGGAGGCAGTAGCGGCAGGAGAACTGGCTGTGGGTGGTGATCGGCGTAGACATCTGGCAGTTGTTGTTACTTCCGGAGTTGAGTGCGAGGAGGGCAGCTGCAGTGGTCCCTGGCGCTGGTCGCGGTCAGGTCGCGGACGGGCGCATACGGGCTTGCCTTTGGTTTGCCAGTGATGTGGCCGCGCACCGGCCACCATTAAATAGGGAAGAGAGGAGGGAGGCGCAGCGGGAAACCTGCAGAGGGGAGGGGCCATGGGGCAGCAGCGGTGGGAAAAGTCGGGAACAACAGGAAAAACAGGAAAGCACGGGAGAATGAAAACAGGCAACGAGGCACAAAAACAAAAGGCACAATAACAAGCACAGAGGCACAGATCAGAGGCACAATAACAGAGGCACAGGATAACAGAAATTACAGAAATAGCAGACAGCAAAAAACGGCACAATAGCAGGGCAACAGAAATAACAGACTGCAAAAACAGGCACAAGCACAGAGGCAGACAGAGGCCTCAAACCTACTGGCAGAAGTGTTGCGGGGTCAGCGGCGGTGGCACAACAGCTGAGCTGCTGGGGGAGAGAGCAGGACCCTAGCCAGGAGGTCAGGGTTCTTGCTTGTGGTCCCTCACAGCAGATAGGGAAGGAGGTTCAGCGGTCAGGGGTCACGGGGGCAGCAGCAGCAGGAAAAGTCAGGCACAACAGGAAAAAACGGAAAGAAAGGGAGAAGGAAAACAGGCAAAGAGGCACAAAAGGCACAATACCAAACACAGAGGCACAGATCAGAGGCCCAATAACAGAGGCATGGGATAACAGAAATTACAGAAATAACAGACAGCAACAAACGGCACAATAGCAGGGCAACAGAAATAACAGACAGCAGAAACGGGCACAAGCAGAGAGGTAGACAGAGGCATCGAACCTACTGGCTGGGGTGACACGGGGTCAGCAGCCGTGGCACAATAGCGGAGCTGCTTGGGGAGGGAGCAGGACCCTGGGCAGGAGGGACCCACAGTCTCACTGAGAGACTGATGTACCCTCTCACACACCCCCTCAGGCACTCATGCACTCGCTGACAGAGCTACTTAGAGACTCATGTACCCACTTAGACACCCACTCAAAAGCTCATGCATCCATTCACAGACCCACTCAGAGACTCATGCACTAGTACAAACAACTACTAACACTCTCAGACACACACTCAGATGGAGAAAGTGACATATGTTGTCACAGACCCACTCAGACTTATGAACCCACTTGCACCCACAGTTAGACACTCAAAAAACTACTCACAAAATCATTGTAACATGTATAGATGTAATATTATTAGAATTATAAATCTAAAATGTGTGGTTGTGCATTGAATTTGTGCTTTTGCTTTGAGGATCCACAATGGGGTCACCACTCCAGAAAGTATTTTGTTTCTTAAAGGATTTAAAATCAATATTTTTTAGTATTGGGTAATGAGGTGCAGAGTTTCAGGTTGCTAGAAACACCATGTTGCCTTCATCCAGAACACTCTATAACTTTTGTAGATTTCATGCGTTTCAAAACACAAGTTGTTGTTGTAGATAGAGCCCATGTTATGGCCTCTGTGGAATGCAGAAACAGCTTTAGTATCATGTTTCCTGGATTTGGTCATTTGTGGGCAGAACAGATTTGACCACTTCCATTTTTGTATTTGGCATATATTGGAGTTTACCAAGACAGTGTGAGGTAAAAGTGTAATTACTTGACAAAAGGTCTCCTTCATTGCAATTTCCAAACCAACCCCAGTAATTGTGCCTAGATCATTGCCTCCACAGTGCGCTATTAAGAGGTCTGGGTGTTGGCAATCTGCAATAGTCTCTACTAAAAGAACCAATTGGTGCCACTTCAACCCTCCCTGTCGAAACCATTTAATGTCCACATTAGGCAAACCCAAGTCCCTGTCAATGCCACTCTTTCTCGCACACTCTCTGGACCAGAAAACATAGCTGTGACACACAATCCACACTCTAACCATTTTTAAAGAAGGAGCAATAGCACACAGGAGAAGGCTACGGCTGAAGTTGACAGTTGGTAGAATGAAAGGCAGTTTAAATGAAGGAGTGCAGTTGGTTTTAGAAAATTACATATTTGATTGGGTACTGTAATCCACAGGTCAATCACAGTGCATCTGTGATTGGCCTGTGTTTAAATGTTTTATAGGTAACAAAATTGTGAATAAGTTTAGATTTTTAAGCACTCACCCACACCTGTTGGAAGCTGGTATGCTCTGGTTATAAAGTGTGTGAAGCTTTGAGTTACTGCTACAGTAGAGTATTCCAAAGCAGGTTGATATGGAAGGAAAGCAGTGTGGGGAAAGGCTTCTAAATAGTTTGGGGCCGATTCACAGAACTAACTTAAGACAAAATCCTAAACTTACTACTTTTGGTATTCACAGAAGTTAGGATTTTGTCTTAAGTTTGTCTTGAGACAAACTTAAGACAGACTTAAGACAGTCTTTAGACAGACTTAAGACTGTCTTAAGACAGACTTAAGACAGACTTAAGACTAACTTAAGACAGACTTAAGACAAAATCCTAACTTAAGTCTGTCTTAAGTCTGTCTTAAGTTTGTCTTAAGTCTGTCTTAAGTTTCTTTTAAGTCTGTCTTAAGACTGTCTTAAGTCTGTCTTAAGACTGTCTTAAGTTTGTCTTAAGACAAACTTAAGACAAAATCCTAACTTCTGTGAATACGAAAAGTAGTACGTTTAGGATTTTGTCTTAAGCTAGTTCTGTGAATCGGGCCCCTAGTGATTTGATTTTTCCAACTATAATACTTTAGAGCTACTTTATGATTAAAAATATGCATTTTCAAATTTACTGCTGTGAGTAGATCAAACATGCAATTAAAAAACATATGAATAATATTACAAATGCTGTAACAGACTCCCATATGGAGTTGTGACTCCCTCGCAGAGTTACACAGGGGGCTGCGCTGAGCATCACAATGGAGTTGCAACTCCACTCACAGGCACTACTAGATTGGGCTTTTTATCAGGAGACTAATAAAGGGTTAAAAGGAAATGGTCTTTGAGAAGTGGTTTAAGAATCTGAAACAATGAAGGGAACTTTTTAATTTGATAAATATATGAGTATCAGTGGAAAAAGAGAGGGAACGATTGCTATTACTGGTTCTTTCTTACAGAGAGTCATAGTAGTTACATCCTGTGAGTAGAAATTTGAAGTGAAAGATTGCTAATATTTGAGGATCACCAAAGAAAATTAACAGGTACGATAATAATGAGGAGATTGAAAATATATATATATATATATATATATATATATATATATATATATATATATATATATATATATATATATATATATCCAGGTACCACTCTCTGTGCATGCATGCACAAACAGAGATACGGACAACTTTAAATACCTTATGCCAACATGGAATTTATTTTCAAGCTTTCAGTGCAATCCCATTATGATGCGTCTCGGCCACTCCTGTGGCCTTGATCACTATATATATATATATATATATATATATATATATTATCTACTGGCGGTCGCCAGTAGATAGTTATAGTTAGGACCGTGTTTCCATAGGAAATCTCAAAATTCTATTTTGAATAACTTTGGGGTCGGTTGACGAATCCTCGCGAAATTTTCAAAACTAATGGGGCGCTCCGCTCAGCTCCTACCCTGAAAGTCTCGGGGGGATTCGTCAAGCGGGGGCTGAGAAAAAAGGGGGGTCCCAAAACGCGTTTTCCCCATGCATTTTCCCATAGGACCTTTAGTCGAAGGTACAGCCCGAACGGCTGAACAGAATTAATTGAAATTTGGCAAAGAGGTAGTCCTCAGGTCAGGGATGTGCCTTTTGCATATATGGAGTCAATCTGTTCAGTAGTACCTGAGAAAATTGCAGTTAAAGTACATAAATATCTATAGCCGCGCACCAAGCGCGCACGGTGCGCGCACGGTGCGCGCGCGTAATTCTGATTGGTGGTTACATGTCAGTCAACGTTGGAATCGGTCGAAATCAGGAAGTGTCGGCCGCCATTTTGTTTGTTTTGAGTGCGAGAGTGAAAAAGGAAGGTGGCGAACGTGAAAAGGGGGCAGGGTAGAGAGTTCCTGACCCCCTAGCCTTTGTCAGGGGGTCCCTGAAGGACCCCGAAGGCAGAAAAAAACATTTTAATTTTTTTTTAAATATCGCGGGGTGCGCGCACGGTGCGCACACGGTGAAAAACCCCAAAAAATAATCATTTTAATACGTAATTTATTGTAAAATAAATATATAAAAAATATAATAATAAATACATAACTTAGCATTTAAAAAACCGTACAAATTCACTGAAAAAACCATAGGTTTCACACACGTTATAGTTAGGAATTAGAATTTAGAAAACCTTGCAAATTCACTTAAAAAACCATAGGTTTCACACATGTTGTAGTTATAGTGATGTAATATGTGACGTCATCAACAGTGGATTGCGGTCGCGTGAGTTATAGTTATCTGAACTAACTATAACGGGGGAATTTCATTTGTTTTTTACGAATGAAATGTCCACCTAACTATAACATGTGTGAAACCTATGGTTTTTTAAGTGAATATATATATATATATACATAAGGTTTCTAACATTAGGTAGTTTGCCTATCTTAGAGAGCCAGTACTGTTCTAATTGTGACAGCTACTTTTAGCGTAAATTTCGTGAATCAGAATTTTAGTAATTATGTATGAAATACAGTCACGTTTCGATTGTAACTATACCAGGTGGAGCTTATATTGAAACGAAGTGTTATGTCATCATATATTGTTTCACAATGACAGTCGTAAATATGTTTCACGCAAATGAATACTGTATTATGTTCTGTGGGTCATTGTGCTAAAACACTATTTGAAAATTATTGCATTAAGCATATGTGGCAGACACACTCTTGTAACTTTCGTGTAGAGGTACGGTACCACATCTACACCACTTCAAAATGGATGCCGTAGCCACATTAGTGAACTGTGTCCTATGTCTATGTTTATGCTTTACAAGAGATCAAACTTTATTAAGGTCTGGAACGTATTGTACTACTACACGTGACCAAGGCTTTCACCGAAACGCGTTGTGTAGAGTAAAGATTTGGAAAACTTTGCCCTTTGTGTCGCCTCCTTCCTGAGAGCGTATTGACATTTATTGTGTTTAGTTTGGAAATTTAATACCGGCACGCTCCGCCGGAGTATACGCCACCTCCCACTGGGTCCCAGTATCCCGGAAGGAGCTCTTCGTACTGTTGGATTTACTGAGGGGTACACCGGACCGGCCAGGCGTTTTGAACCCAACACGGACTATTGCGGACCACTATCCTGCAGCAAACGAACACGGAGGTAAGCCTGCCCATTCTTGTCCGTCCCTTGGGGGTGGTGGGTGAGCGCGTTTCCTCGATGCGTGATGCGCACACATCCCCGGGGCAGCGGCGGGAGGGGTAGAAACTGCCCAGTGGTTGTTTTGTAGCAGGTATCATTTCCTTGGTTGTCTCGTTATCCAAAAACACAAGAGGATTTATTTAGAATACAAACTAAACTCTTTGGCAGAATATAACATTGCCGTTTGAGAGATACCTCGGTCTCATAATACTTGCAGGATTTGACATTACAACAAGGATTTGTGGGTTTATATTCGAACATTCGTGTTCTTCCGTCTATGTGGATGAGGTTCTAGTTCTCTACTCAGTTAGAACCGCGTTGGCAGGAGGAACTTTCCATTAGGAAAGGGGAAGGTTGGCTGACAGTAACAGGGCTTGTTTTTCCCAAAACTTTGTAGCACATATGGAGGAAGAAGCAGAGAGAAGAGCGGCTGCTCTGACATTGTTCAGCCGAAAACCAGGAGCTTCTAGCTTACAAGACAAAATAGGTAAATTGGATCCCAAGAGCCAATCTCTAGAAGAAAAAATTCATAAATTGGAAAAACTTAAACGCAGTGAAACTTCCAAATGGTGGGAAGCCACCTCATTACAAAATTATGTGGATCAGGCGATGGCACCACGAGGTCTGAGGATCTTCATTACCCCTACTTACGAAGTGCCAAATCCAGCTATGCTACAGGAATGGTCAGAACATTCAGCATCCAGTTCCAGAATCATGATGGAAATACTTATTAAATATGCCTGGAAAGATCGTGATGAAATATTGAAACTCATCAAGGAAATAACGATTGAATTATCTCAACTATTAGATACTGAGACCCTAAATAAAACGTTGGACTCTATGAAAGAACGCCTCATCATTTATGAGGATGAAATCAAGGCAAGAAAACAACGAAAAATGAATCGTGATTACAGGGACTATGAGAGTGGCAGAATATTAACATTTAGTAAAAAATATGATCATCTGTATAAGGAACAAGCATCTGTAGAAGTCATGGCAAGTGTGACGAACACACCTGTAAATCTAACTACCAGTGATACAGAGTCTGACGTGTCTGAGGGGAATGCATCTAATGAAGAACTAAACACCAGACAAATCAATTTTTTAGACGAGTTCAGAGTGATGCGGAAAGATTGACAGACTATGAAGGACAACCCATCACTGAGAACGAGAGGACGGGGTCGGGGAAGAGGCAGAGGACGGGGAAACGTCGCAACAGGAAATCAAGAATCAAACAACGGTGGCAACACAGGCAAAGGAAGGGGCGGCATGGGAAATCGGAAGACTCGCTCCAACAAAGCTTACTAATGGATATGTCCATGGTAAATAAGACTGTGATTAATCTGTCGAACTGACCTCTAAGTGATGTGGACAAAAGAACTCTTTATTTAGGCCTCTCTTTTTGTCCTTCCTCGCTATTTAATTACACAGACACCAGAATTGATGTTTTTAAATTTGTAAGAAAACTGAAATTAAAAAAGTGGCACAAATTAAAAAGACTCGAACATAATCATACTAGCCATCACAAGAATAGAACTGATGACAGCAACTTACAAATTGGTGACATAGACATGTTGATCACGGTAGCTCAATTGAATGATGATAGTGATTCCGTGGCAAACACGGGTAGTATTACAGATGATCTAGTTAGTACCACACAAACTCTAGAAAACATGCAACTACAAACAGGGGCTTCTGCTGGATCTGATTTCAGAGTCAAATCCTTGTTTATACCACTGTTCCCACACGATAATATTGACACCTTTCATGAATGTACAGCCAAGGCATTAATGGATTTGAGGCACAAGAACAAGAACCCTAGGAAGATCAAGGAAAACTTGTCTTATGATCAGAGGCAGGCTTTAAAATCTTTATATGATGATACCAACATTGTGATTCGCCCAGCCAATAAGGGGGGTAATGTTGTTATCTTAGAGCGTAATGATTACATTACTGAGGCCCTCAGCCAGCTTAATGATGCTAGATTTTACACTCCCATTGCATCAGAAATGTATGATGACAGCATCACAGAGATTTGGGACAAACTAACTGACTGGAGGGATAAAGGTCTCCTGGAGTGGGAGGAATTTTGTTACCTAAAAAACGACCATCCGAAACTCCCCATTGTTTACCTTATACCCAAGTTGCACAAAAACAGCACCAAACCACCGGGGCGCCCCATTGTCTCCTCTATCGGCAGTGTGTGTGAACATATTTCTAAATATGTAGACCATTTTCTGAGGGAATATGTGACAAAGTTGCCCAGTTATTTAAGAGATACTAAAGACTTTCTATGTAAGATCGACAATTTTGTTTGGAATGCTGATTTTCTATTTATTGTGTTAGATGTTCACTCGCTTTATACCATAATAGACCACCAGCAAGGACTGGAAGCGTGTGAACACTTTTTGAAACAGAGACCTTTGAAATATCGAGAACACAGTAGGATGATCATTGAAATGATAGCATTTTGCTTAATTAACAACATATTTTCTTTCAATGGCGCCCTCTATAGACAGATCACAGGTACTGCCATGGGTTCCTGCTTTGCTCCCAGTTTTGCGAACCTCTTTATGGGGTACTGGGAGCAAGAGATCTTTGGCAGTAACACCTTGTCCAAAGACCTCCAAAAAGTCGTCATGTGGCTTCGCCACATAGACGACTTATTTATCATCTGGAGGGGAACCAAAAAAGATGCCGAAGAATTCATTGAGAAATTGAATGTAAACAAATACAACATATTTCTCACTGGCAATATTGATGCAGATAGGACAGATTACCTGCATGTTAGTCTAGAGATTAAAAATGGTAAGGTCTGTACTTCTCTGTTCCGCAAAACCACGGCAGGAAACAGCATCCTGCATGCCCTCAGCAGCCATCCAGAGGTGCTCAAATGGAGTATTCCCTATGGAGAGCTGCTGAGGGCAAAGAGGAACTGTAACAACATGGAGGCATATACAAGTGAGCAAGACAACATCATTGCCAGATTCCAGACCAGAGGGTATCCTAACTGGGTGCTTAAGAAAGCAATTGAACGAGCGGAGAAAGTAGCAAGAACAGACACTCTCTGTGATAAAGTAGAGCCTACTCACAGCGAGAATGACAACACTCGCATAATTCTTACTTTCAACTCCGAAGCACAAAAGGTCAAACGTATTCTTACTAAAAATTGGAATATTTTGAAATCTGACAATGTTCTAGGGACTAGCATAACCGAGAGACCATCTATTACGTACAGACGTAATAAAAACATACGTGATTTGATAGTTAGGAACGATATCACTAACTACACTAACACCACGGGCCATGGCCTTACTGGCTTCTATCCCTGTGGCCATTGTAAGGCTTGTAGACACAGCAAATATAGGGGTTCTCTCAGTTACAATGGCATAAATAGAAAAATAACCCAATTCCTGACATGTGGCACCAATTAGGTCATCTATGCCATCGAGTGCACATGCAAGCTCTGGTACATTGGGAGCACTATTTACCCAGCTAAAAAACATATCCTGGAACATGTTAGAGCTATCACTAATCATGACCAAAAATACCCGGTAGCTCGACATTTTGACGTGAAACATGCATCTAATGTTGCTGATCTAAGTTTTCTGATTTTGGAACATGTCCCCAAAAGCCCTAGAGGTGGAGACAGGGTCCTCAATCTTCGCAAACGTGAATCACGGTACATAATAGACTTCCAAACTAAAAGCCCAGGAGGTCTAAACATCGATGAGGAATTAGCAATCCACCTCAGAATAGGGCCATAAGCGGGTACTTTGACTGATTTTTGTGGTGGTCTGTCAGATAGTGTCAGCCAGAAGGCTGGTGTTGTTGACTTGCTGGGTTGTTGATTTGCAATCAATGATAAGTTTCAATGTAAACTATCTTGTAGTCATATTCTGTTTAATTGATGCAAAAACCATGTGCATTTGTATCACCTGCTGTACAGATATACATTGTGTATGATGTATTGGATGATAGAATTCACTGTTTTTAATCAGTTATTTTGTTTCTCTCTTTCCCTGTTTCTCTCTCTCTCTCTCTCCTTCTTCCTATGTTTTTTACAGAACATGAAGGGGTTTGTTAGATATACATTCTTCAATATGGACAAATCTACATACTGCCCCATTTCTTGTTTCCTTGACTTGACCAACTGAAGGTTGATTTATTGATCTTTATATCTTATTTTTCAGTTAGTAGCTCACAGATTAGGCATGAACATGACTGGCATGACACATCATTGTATGCTGCAGTATTACCTTTTGCCTTCTTGCGTGTAGGACACGTTAAGATAAGATCAGTGAAATAACTTGATGATCATTCATGATCGAGGGGCAGTGGCCCGTCCTACACAGCCTATTTGTGATTGTGATTGTGACAACAATACCCATTATGGGAACATGTTGAGGCAATAGACATATTCATGAGGGTTGAGATCAGCAGCATGTAATTTAGGTAACCTATGTTTTTCTTGATATGGTGTACCGTACTTCTTACAAAACTCTGGCTTATGTACCACTAAGGTTTCAAACATTAGGTAATTTGCCTATCTTAGAGAGCCAGTACTGTTCTAATTGTGACAGCTACTTTTAGCGTAAATTTGGTGAATCAGAATTTTAGTAATTATGTATGAAATACAGTCACGTTTCGATTGTAACTATACCAGGTGGAGCTTATATTGAAACGAAGTGTTATGTCATCATATATTGTTTCACAATGACAGTCGTAAATATGTTTCACGCAAATGAATACTTTATTATGTTCTGTGGGTCATTGTGCTAAAACACTATTTGAAAATTATTGCATTAAGCATATGTGGCAGACACACTCTTGTAACTTTCGTGTAGAGGTACGGTACCACATCTACACCACTTCAAAATGGATGTCGTAGCCACATTAGTGAACTGTGTCCTATGTCTATGTTTATGCTTTACAAGAGATCAAACTTTATTAAGGTCTGGAACGTATTGTACTACTACACGTGACCAAGGCTTTCGCCGAAACGCGTTGTGTAGAGTAAAGATTTGGAAAACTTTGCCCTTTGTGTCGCCTCCTTCCTGAAAGCGTATTGACATTTATTGTGTTTCGTTTGGATATATATGTATATATATATATATATATATATATATATATATATATATATATATATATTTATATTACCTACTGGTGATTGCCAGTAGGTAGTTATAGTTAGGACCTATCATCCATAGGAAATTCGTAACATTCTTTTTCCAATAACTTTGACGCCGGACGACGAATCTTCGTGAAATTTTCATAACTGGTGGGGCGCTCCGGTCAGCTCCTGTCCTGAAAGTTTGGGGATGATTTGTTGAGCGGGGGCTGAGAAAAAAGGGGCTCCCAAAACGCATTTTCTCTATGTTATTTCCCATAGGAAATTTCGGAACAGGCTACAGCCCGAACTGCTGAACGGAATTACACCAAATTTTGCAAAAAGGTAGTCCTTGGTTCAGAAAGAGACCTTTTTTCAAATGGTGTAAATCCGTTCAGTAGTTCCTGAGAAATTCAAAAAATAGAGGTCAAAAAATGAATTTCCCATAGGAAACTTTAGACACAGTTATAGCAAAAACTGCTGAACGGAATAACACCAAATTTGGCAAAAAGGTACTGCTTGCTCAGAAAGCTACCTTTTAAAAAATGGTGTAAATCCGTTCAGTAGTTATTGAGAAATTAAGAAATAAAGATAGTGATATCTATGGCCGCAGTGGATCCGCGCACCCTCCCGATCACGAGCTTCATGCTAATTGGCTGTCAACACTCCAAACCAGGAAGTGTTGGCAGCCATCTTGTGCCTCAGTAGAACCGAGGCACAAGAAAACAGAAAAACAAACGTTCAAAACAGGAAAAGGGGGCAGGGTAGAAACACCCTGACCCCCTAGGCCTGCTCAGGGGGTCCCAGAAGGACCCCCAGGACCAAAAAAAGCATTTTTTTTTTAAATCGCAGAATGTGCGGAGAATCCGCGGATCCAGACAAAAAAAAAAAACAAAGCGCGGGCTCCCACGCTTTGTGTTAATAAAGCCCCCGGGTGGGCCAGGTCCCGGAGGCAGTTCAAAGAAAACTGTGGGGGGGCCCCAGACCCCGCACACTTGCCCCAGGGACCACCACCCCCTGGGGCAAATTTTTACATGTGTGGGGGGCCTCTAAGGCCCCCCCAAGCCCCGGGGAATGCCACCCCCGGGGCTTTCATTAATTGTAAGCAGGGGGCACACAGCCCCCCGCAGCCCCGGGGACCGCCACCCCCGAGGCTTAAAAAAATAACCTGTGTGGGGGCTCGAGTTATAGTTAGCTGAACTAACCATAACGGGGGAATTTCATGGGTTTTGTACGAGTGCAATGTCCAACTAACTATAACTTACCCTAAAACCTATGGTTTTTTCAGTGAATTTCTAAGGATTTTTAAATGCTCATTTCTAACAATAACGTGCCTGAAACCTATGGTTTTTTCAGTGAAAAATATATATATATATATATATATATATATATATATATATATATATATATATATATATATATATTGCTCCACAGTTTGCCCACAAACGGAGTTGCACTCAAAAGCAGGCGAAGGCAGAACCCATACAGGGTAATATATGAGCATCAACTACAAGTCCCAGAAAGCGCAGAGGCCCACCAGAGGGCGATAAATATCGCATTTGAGACATGTGATTGTTTTCATCTGCCCATTGCAATTTGGCCCGTGAACAAGGAGCACTGAAGCTTTGAAACGCGTAGGGCATGAAATGAAATATTTGGTGATGTAATCAGTTGCTGTAATAAAGGATTCCTTCGTGAAAACTTTCGTGATGGGATTCGCCTGCTTTTGAGTGCAACTCCGTTTGTGGGCAAACTGTGGAGCAGTATTTCCGGCCAGTCCAGGTCGGGGAGTTTGCACCGCCACGAGGATGTAAGTGGACTGCTGTTTTCAGATCACTGAAGGCGTGTAGCAGAAGAGCAGGTAGCGCGATGAAACTGATCACTAATCCAGAGGTTCTATTGAGAGTTTTGACAATATTATTGCGCGAAGGCAGAACCCATACAGGGTAATATATGAGCATCAACTACAAGTCCCAGAAAGCGCAGAGGCCCACCAGAGGGCGATAAATATCGCATTTGAGACATGTGATTGTTTGCATCTGCCCATTGCAATTTGGCCCGTGAACAAGGAGCACTGAAGCTTTGAAACGCGTAGGGCATCAAATGAAATATTTGGTGATGTAATCAGTTGCTGTAATAAAGGATTCCTTCGTGAAAACTTTCGTGATGGGATTCGCCTGCTTTTGAGTGCAACTCCGTTTGTGGGCAAACTGTGGAGCAGTATTTCCGGCCAGTCCAGGTCGGGGAGTTTGCACCGCCACGAGGATGTAAGTGGACTGCTGTTTTCAGATCACTGAAGGCGTGTAGCAGAAGAGCAGGTAGCGCGATGAAACTGATCACTAATCCAGAGGCTCTATTGAGAGTTTTGACAATATTATTGCGCGAAGGCAGAACCCATACAGGGTAATATATGAGCATCAACTACAAGTCCCAGAAAGCGCAGAGGCCCACCAGAGGGCGATAAATATCGCATTTGAGACATGTGATTGTTTGCATCTGCCCATTGCAATTTGGCCCGTGAACAAGGAGCACTGAAGCTTTGAAACGCGTAGGGCATGAAATGAAATATTTGGTGATGTAATCAGTTGCTGTAATAAAGGATTCCTTCGTGAAAACTTTCGTGATGGGATTCGCCTGCTTTTGAGTGCAACTCCGTTTGTGGGCAAACTGTGGAGCAGTATTTCCGGCCAGTCCAGGTCGGGGAGTTTGCACCGCCACGAGGATGTAAGTGGACTGCTGTTTTCAGATCACTGAAGGCGTGTAGCAGAAGAGCAGGTAGCGCGATGAAACTGATCACTAATCCAGAGGCTCTATTGAGAGTTTTGACAATATTATTGCGCGAAGGAAGAACCCATACAGGGTAATATATGAGCATCAACTACAAGTCCCAG
This sequence comes from Triturus cristatus, assembly GCF_964204655.1. Taxonomy (NCBI): domain Eukaryota; kingdom Metazoa; phylum Chordata; class Amphibia; order Caudata; family Salamandridae; genus Triturus; species Triturus cristatus. The sequence goes on from NC_140581.1 coordinate 1,015,952,531, forward strand.
AAAGCGCAGAGGCCCACCAGAGGGCGATAAATATCGCATTTGAGACATGTGATTGTTTGCATCTGCCCATTGCAATTTGGCCCGTGAACAAGGAGCACTGAAGCTTTGAAACGCGTAGGGCATGAAATGAAATATTTGGTGATGTAATCAGTTGCTGTAATAAAGGGTTCCTTCGTGAAAACTTTCGTGATGGGATTCGCCTGCTTTTGAGTGCAACTCCGTTTGTGGGCAAACTGTGGAGCAGTATTTCCGGCCAGTCCAGGTCGGGGAGTTTGCAACGCCACGAGGATGTAAGTGGACTGCTGTTTTCAGATCACTGAAGGCGTGTAGCAGAAGAGCAGGTAGCGCGATGAAACTGATCACTAATCCAGAGGCTCTATTGAGAGTTTTGACAATATTATTGCGCGAAGGCAGAACCCATACAGGGTAATATATGAGCATCAACTACAAGTCCCAGAAAGCGCAGAGGCCCACCAGAGGGCGATAAATATCGCATTTGAGACATGTGATTGTTTGCATCTGCCCATTGCAATTTGGCCCGTGAACAAGGAGCACTGAAGCTTTGAAACGCGTAGGGCATGAAATGAAATATTTGGTGATGTAATCAGTTGCTGTAATAAAGGATTCCTTCGTGAAAACTTTCGTGATGGGATTCGCCTGCTTTTGAGTGCAACTCCGTTTGTGGGCAAACTGGAGCAGTATTTCCGGCCAGTCCAGGTCGGGGAGTTTGCACCGCCACGAGGATGTAAGTGGACTGCTGTTTTCAGATCACTGAAGGCGTGTAGCAGAAGAGCAGGTAGCGCGATGAAACTGATCACTAATCCAGAGGCTCTATTGAGAGTTTTGACAATATTTTGGATATTTGGATATTTGGAGGTGTATTTATAGAGCGCGACGTTCGCTCCGGAAGGAGCATCATGGCGCTACAAGACCTTGATACCAGAACACAGAGTGGTGTGAGGGGGGCTAGATTGAAGCTTTGGACCAGTCATCGGGAAGATTAAAAATCCAAGTTTTGAGGAGTTTCCTAAAAGGTTTCTCGAGCTTCTGAAGTCTGAGATGTCTTGGCATGCTGTTCCAGGCTCTAATAGCCAGGGCACTGAGAGTTTTACCGCCTTTCGATTTCAGGTTGAATTTAGTAGAGGTCATGAAGTTTTCTTGTGAGGATCGGAGGGAACGACTAGGGTTGTAGTGAGGAAAGCGTCTGGTGAGGTAAGAGGGACCTGATTTGTTAAATGCTCGAAATGCGACAGTGAGAATCTTGAAGAGTATTCTCTTGTGCAGGGGGAGCCAATGTAGGGTTTTCAGGGCTGCAGAAATAGAAGATTTACGTGGAAGTTTTAGAACAAGGCGGGCGGCGGTGTGTAAGACACTTTGGAGTTTTGACAGAGTAGATTTCTTGGTCCCTGCCAGAAGGCCATTACAATAGTCTACTCGTGAGAGGATGAGGGCCACTGTGACTGTCTTTCTGGAGTCAAGGGGGAGAAAGTCAAAGAATTTTCGCAAGGATTTGATTATGCCGAAGCATTTACCTGCTACGCAAGCGGCGTGGAGATCGAATGAGAGGTCAGAATCAAAAAGGACTCCGAGGTTTCTGGCCGAGGTAACCGTCTGAGGGGGAGCTACAGAGTTGTCAGGCCACCATAAGGCAGGGCAAAAAGAGGCGTTTTTTCCAATGGGGAGGATCTCGGTTTTATTTGAGTTACAGCGGAGGTGGTTGGCGTCCATCCATTGGAAAACTGCCGTTAGGCAGTGTTTGAGATTGAGCTCTGCCTTGTTTGAGTTGTCATCAAGGGGGATGATAAGTTGGGTATCATCGGCATAGGAAGTTACGGTTATGCCGAAAGATTCTATCAGGGTGAGAAGAGGGATAAGATAAATGTTGAAGAGGAGGGGGCTTAAGATAGACCCTTGGGGGACTCCGGAGGATACCTTTTTCTCGCTTGATTGGAAGGAACCAAGGGTGATGGTTTGGGACCTATCGCTGAGAAAAGATTTAATCCATGATAGAACTGAGTTGGAGATACCGATATCAATAAGTCTGTTGATCAGGATGGAGTGGGAAATGGTATCGAAAGCTGCCGTGAGGTCAAGAAGGATCAAGATCGCCTTCTTCCTTTGATCTTGTACGGTTTTAATGGTGTCGGTCAGCTCGATTAGGGCGGTTTCCGTAGAATGTTTGGACCGGAAACCAGATTGCTGGGGATGGAGTAAGTTGTGGGTTTCCAGAAAGGTTTACAGCTCTTTGTGGACTAGCTGTTCTGTTATTTTACCCAAAGCGGGTAGCAGGGTGATAGGGCGGAGGTTGGTCAAGTCCGTTGGGGATTTGTTCGCCTTTTTCATAATTGGCTTAACCACGCCTTTCTTCCATGAGAGAGGGACAGAGCCGGTACTAAGGGATATGTTGATTATTTCGTTGACAATAGGGTTGACTTCGTTGATGATGAGGTGGAGAATCTTTGGGGGACAGGGGTCAGCGGGGGAGCCCGATTTGCAGGAAAGGATCGCTTCTCTGGTCTGCGCCAGGGTCACTGGAGTGAAATTTTTGAGGCTGTTAGCGGCCAGGCATGGTTGGTCTGGTACGAGGGTGTTGTGTATTGGAGGGGGAGGGGGAAAGTTTTTTTGAATGGAGGTAATTTTATCGTCAAAGTAATCCGAGATCTTGTCACATAGCTCTTGTGATGGGGGGATTTCGGGTTGAAGAGCTTTGGGATTGGTGAAGGTTCTAACTATTGAAAACAAAGTTTTATGTTTTTGGCTGGCCTCTTTAATGGCATTTACGTAATAGGTTCTTTTGGCCGATTTGATGGTGGAGAGGTAGCTTTTCCTCTGCAGTATATAGGAGCATCGGTCGCTATTATCGTAGGTTCTTCGCCATTTCCGTTCTGCTTTCCTACAGAGCAGATGTGCGGAGGCTAAGTCGGGGGTGTACCAGGGAGCTTTGATTTTAGTTTTCTTCAAAGTACTGACCTGGTGATTGGATGGGCATCGTTTGGCAATTTCTAGTGCGAGCCAGTTGTCAAGGCGGACTGCATCTCTGTCGATGTTGCCGGATAGAGATGGTGCACTGGTTGGGGAAAAGGGATGGAGGGTTAGATTTTTTGTGGACCGTTTTCCAATTGGTAGAGTGAGAATGGGGAAGAGTGCGTTTATGGTTGGTAGAAGGGAGGCAGCTGGAGATATGGAAGGGGATCAGGCAATGATCAGTCCAGATCTGGGGTAGGGGGGATAGGGTAGTGATGGAGGGGAAATTGGAACAAACACCGTCCAAGGTGTGACCAAGGGAGTGAGTGGGTAGCTGGACGCTTTGTTGTAGGTTGAAAATTTCAAGAGTCTGCAGGAAGTTGCTAGTTTGGGAGCGGCGTCAGTCTCGAGGTGCAGGTTGAAATCTCCCAGTAGGGTAAAGTGGGGGTAGCGAAGTAGGAAGTGTCCTAAAGCGTCGTTAAGAGAGTCTAGAAACTTAGCTGCATTACCTGGTGGGCGGTAGATCAGGCCACCGGAGAGGGAGAGGGATTGGCTGAGTTTGATGGAAAAACCTAGTCCCTCTGCGTCCATGAGAGGGTCCAGGCAGAAGGTGTGGCAGTTAAAGGTGTTCTTCAGTATAATTGCTACACCTCCTCCTCTGCCTTTCTGTCTGTCCTGTCTATGGAAGGAGTAACCCTGGGGGAGGGCTACGGCTATATCGGGGTTACTGTCCTCAGTGAGCCAGGTTTCAGTGATCATGAGGCAATCAAGATCATGGTCAATGATAAGGTCGTGGATGTCCTGACTGTGCTTGCACATTGACCGTGCGTTTATCAGGCCACCTTTGAAGGGGGGTCGTTGGTTTTTTGTGGGGGTAAGCAGGTCGGAGTCGAAGTTGAGTGACCATTGACCATTGATTCATTGAGTGAATATTATTGCGCGAAGGCAGAACCCATACAGGGTAATATATGAGCATCAACTACAAGTCCCAGAAAGCGCAGAGGCCCACCAGAGGGCGATAAATATCGCATTTGAGACATGTGATTGTTTGCATCTGCCCATTGCAATTTGGCCCGTGAACAAGGAGCACTGAAGCTTTGAAACGCGTAGGGCATGAAATGAAATATTTGGTGATGTAATCAGTTGCTGTAATAAAGGATTCCTTCGTGAAAACTTTCGTGATGGGATTCGCCTGCTTTTGAGTGCAACTCCGTGTGTGGGCAAACTGTGGAGCAGTATTTCCGGCCAGTCCAGGTCGGGGAGTTTGCACCGCCACGAGGATGTAAGTGGACTGCTGTTTTCAGATCACTGAAGGCGTGTAGCAGAAGAGCAGGTAGCGAGATGAAACTGATCACTAATCCAGAGGCTCTATTGAGAGTTTTGACAATATTATTGCGCGAAGGCAGAACCCATACAGGGTAATATATGAGCATCAACTACAAGTCCCAGAAAGCGCAGAGGCCCACCAGAGGGCGATAAATATCGCATTTGAGACATGTGATTGTTTGCATCTGCCCATTGCAATTTGGCCCGTGAACAAGGAGCACTGAAGCTTTGAAACGCATAGGGCATGAAATGAAATATTTGGTGATGTAATCAGTTGCTGTAATAAAGGATTCCTTCGTGAAAACTTTCGTGATGTGATTCGCCTGCTTTTGAGTGCAACTCCGTTTGTGGGCAAACTGTGGAGCAATATATATATATATATATATATATATATATATATATATATATATATATATATATATATATATATATATATATATATTATCTACTGGCGGTCACCAGTAGATAGTTATAGTTAGGACTGTGTTTCCATAGGAAATCCGCAACATTCTATTTGGAATAACTTTGGCGCCGATTGACGAATCCTCGCGAAATTTTCAAAATAGGTGGGGCGCTCCGCTCCGCTCCTTCCCTGAAAGTCTCGGGGGGATTCGTCAAGCGGGGGCTGAGAAAAAGGGGGGGTCCCAAAACACGTTTTCCCCATGCATTTTTCCATAGGACCTTTAGTCCAAGCTACAGCCCAAACGGCTGAACAGAATTACTTGAAATTTGGCAGAGAGGTAGTCCTCAGTTCAGGGATGTGCCTTTTGCAGGTCTGGTGTAAATCTGTTCATTAGTTCCTGAGAAAATTGCAGTTAAAAGCATATATATCTATAAGCGCGCACCGTGCGCATACGGTAAGCATACTGTACGCGCACGGTGACGTCCGCGAGCGCAATTCTGATTGGTTGTTAGATGTCAGTAGTCTCGCAGTCTGAGGCAATGAAAAACAAAGGGGGAAAACGTGAGAAGGGGGCAGGATGGACAGGTCCTGACCCCCTAGCCTTTGTCAGGGGGTCACTGAAGGACCCCCAAGGGTAAAAAATAAATATTTTTATTTGTGAAAAATCGCGGGGTGCGCGCACCGTACGCGCATGGCACGAACAACGCATCGTGGGCGCTTAGGTCCCACAGCGCGCGCACGGTGAAAAAACTTTTAAAAAAATAAATAAATACATAACTTAGCATTTAAAAAACCGTACAAATTCACTGAAAAAACCATAGGTTTCACACACGTTATAGTTAGGAATTAGCATTTAAAAAACCTTGCAAATTCACTTAAAAAACCATAGGTTTCACACATGTTATAGTTAGCTGGACATTTCACTTGTGAAAGAGTTGCAGGCAACTATAACTCACGCGACCGCAATCGTCTGCTGATGACGTCAGATATTACATCACTGATGACATATGTGTCTTTCTGAAAAAAAAATATTTGTAATATATGTATAGCTAAAAATTAATGGAAGAAGACATGGGTAAATACGTGTCTAAATACAGTGATGTAATATCTGACGTCATCAGCAGAGGATTGCGGTCGCGTGATTTATAGTTGCCTGCACTAACTATAACGGGGGAATTTCAATGGTTTTTCACGAGTGAAATGTCCAGCTAACTATAACATGTGTGAAACCTATGGTTTTTTAAGTGAATATATATATATATATATCTTAACTTGATCTTGACAATACAGAACAACGCAGGCACTCTAATTCTTCATCCGAAGATTATTTTATTGCACCATAAAATGAAAACGTTCACTTGTTCCGGCTGCTGCACACAGCCTTGTTCAAGACCACAAGCACAATCTTACAATAACATTGTATACTAGTTTACAAAATAGACATAGAAAAAGGGAACTTAAAGTGCTATCGTTTGAGTCTATGAGGTTGCCATCTTTGAAAATGTCAGTTTTTAAATCTTTCAATCCATGTATATAAGTTACTGTGTTCAATATCTTTTGAGTACACAATAAAGTGCATAGTGCAAAAATAAAAACGCATAATTCAAATTCAGTTTTATATACATAGATATTTTCAATTCTTTTGATTTTTTAAAGGCAAATGCCCATAGAAATCTAATAGTCATACGGTGGTTTCTCTGGCAAAAGCCATATGACTTTACCTGATGAAAGACATCCTAATTACAAGAATGATAGCTTGGTTTAAATCATACAGTGATATTCTTCAGAACTGTAGTCACATTATTCTCATATATGCACATGTATATATAATTTTGTGTATAAAACACCTAATGTTCTTTGTATATATATTCACTGAAAAAACCAAAGGATTCAGGGACATTATAGTTAGGAATTAATATTTTTAAAAAGCTTAGGAATTCATTTAAAAAAAACAAAGGTTTCAGGAATGTTATAGTTAGGCTGACATTTCACTTGTACAAAGCCAGAGAAATTCAGCCGTCATAGTTACCTGAGTTAACTATACCTCGCACCCCCACAATGCACTGCTTATGACCTCACATATTACATCAGTCATGACATGGTCAGTGACATCACTGATGGCATCACTGATGACATCATCCACAGAATCTCCAGGAGGTGGTGGTCCCCGGGAAGCTGGTGGTCCCCAGGATATGTGGGAGGGCTGGAGCCCAACACACATCTTTCTAAATATAGCATAGCCCCCCACATTCAATGTATAAGCCCCAGAGGTAGCGGTCCACATCTCTTTTTAACATTCCCCTCGGGACCTGGCCCACCTGGGGGCCTAAAGGAAATGAACTGCGGGAGCCCGCGCTTTGTTTTTGAAAAAAATGTTTGGCAGGATTTGCAGATCCACTGCGATTCCCACCAAATTAATATTTTTTAATTCTTTGTTTGGCCACAGGGACCCCCATGAGCAGGCAGAGGGGGCCAGGGTGATTCTACCCTGACCCCTTTTCTTGTTTTTTTCAGGTTTTTTAACCTTTATTTTTGTGATTTAGTTCAACCGAGTCACAAGATGGCTGCCAACACTTCCTGGTTTGAAGTGTTGGCAGCCAATCAGATTGCAGGCTCGAGATCAGGAGGATTCATGGCCAAAGTTGTATATCTGAGAAATGTTTAAACTGAACAGATTTACACCATTTAATGAAAAGGGTGCTTTCTGAACAAAGAGCTATCTTTTTGCCAAATTTGGTGTAATTCCGTTCAGCAGTCCGGGCTGTAGCCATGAAATTGTGATGATTTGCCATTGTTCTAAATGGATTACTTGCCTATATTGCACAATGCGTAATTGTGCACAAGTGTGATGTAATATTCAACATGAATTTTTTAATATTTTGTGCTATAATGCTATATTTAACCATTTGCGATGTAATTCTTAGCAACTTCCTTTAAGATAGAGAGCACGCACCTTGTGTATATATTTTGTATTCATGTATTAAAATGAACAACAAAGTATTCTATTGGTGCAAACAAAATAAAGATGAAAATAAAAAATTAAGTATATTATCTTTGCGAACTTTTGCACATGATATCAATGTCTGCAGCCTAAAATAATGTCTTGGTTTAGGTTTGGCTTCAACATGTAGTCTTTTGTTTATATTCATTGAAATAATCAGCACTATGTCACTTTAAATAGGTGTACACCGCGCAAAATGTCATGCGATCAAGGCCTGTTTGGCCAAAAAGCATTGTAGCGGATGTGCAGAGAATAAAATAATTTGCACCAGATCTTTGGATCTGTATATATATACATATATATATATATATATATATATATATATATATATATATATATATATTCAATGAAAAAACCAAAGGTTTCACACATGTTATAGTTAGCTGGACATTTCACTCGTAAAAAACCAATGAAATTCCCCCGTTATAGTTAGTTCAGCTAACTATAACTCGCGCGCCCGCAATGCACTACTGATGACGTCACATATTACATCACTCATGACATGGTCAGTGACATCACTCATGACATCACTGATGACATCTCAAATGACATCACTGATGACATTATCCTTGTGACAGAGTGGTAGACCTCCTCTCACCCTAATATAACCTTTGATACAAACATTCAAAAATAGAGACTGACATTTTCAAAAAAATGGACATACCAATAACAGTTACAACAACCTATTCAGTAATTCTAAGATCCACATACACATGCACTCATCCACCAACAATCCTATACAGTCACTCATACATGTACTCACACATCATATGTACTCATACACCTAAACATCCTGTAACACAATGCCACTCATCCATAGAGTTACTCACACATAGTCACTCATGCTAATAAAGAATCAAACATCCATTTACTTGCATATACAGTTATACACACACCACCACACTTACTTTTACAGAAATTTACACATACTTAGTCTTTTAAACAATCACTTATAGAAACACATACTTATTCATACAGGAAGTCTACCAATCTCTCACTCTCACATATACTCCCTTATAAACACCAATAGTCACATATACTAGTTTAAAACATATGTAGTTACTTATGAAGACACTATTGAGACAGTCATTCACTCACTAACACACCCATGCACACACTCATCCACCCATACAGTCCTGCACACATGCTGTCTTCAACACATACAAACAGTGAGTCACTCATTCATGCACCTATGCACTATGTAATACCCCCCACCGCACCATGAAGACACTCAGACACTCATACTGATACTGAAAAAACCAACTAATAACCTATATAGACACTCATGTAGCTACTCACCAACCCATGCAGCCAATTATATACAAAGTGAGAGACTGATACAGGTATTTACACATTTAAACATTACTCACTTAGCCATGTATTCAAAAAGATACACTTAATCAGTCAGTAATACAATCAATTTTTCAAAAACAAATCATCAATTTAGACACTTATATACTCATTTATTCTTCCATCGACCTTGAGATATACATATATAAAACATATTTAATTTTCAAAAAAACACACATTCACTGGATGATGTCATCAGTGATGTCATCAGTGATGTCATTTGAGATGTCATCAGTGATGTCATGAGTGATGTCACTGACCATGTCATGAGTGATGTAATATGTGACGTCATCAGTAGTGCATTGCGGGCGCGCGAGTTATAGTTAGCTGAACTAACTGTAACGGGGGAATTTCATTGGTTTTTTACGAGTGAAATGTCCAGCTAACTATAACATGTGTGAAACCTTTGGTTTTTTCATTGAATTTCTAAGGTTTTTTAAATGCTAATTCCTAACTATAACGTGTGTGAAACCCATGGTTTTTTCAGTGAATTTCAAAGGTTTTTTAAATGCTAATTCCTAACTATAACGTGTGTGAAACCCATGGTTTTTTCAGTGAATTTCAAAGGTTTTTTAAATGCTAATTCCTAACTTTAACGTGTGTGAAACCCATGGTTTTTTCAGTGAATTTGCAAGGTTTTTTAAATGCTAATTTTTTTTTTTTTCTTCTTTTTTTTTTACATATTTTTATTTTAATTTTCTATCCTTTTTTAAAGACTATGGTTAAATTTTTAAAATTCTACAATATGTTTTTATTTTACATTTTTTATAAAATAAACAGGTAAAATTTATTAGCAATACATTTTTTCCTTTTTTTTTATTTTTTTTTAGTGCGCGTACGGTAAGCTTACGGTAAGCGTACGGTTTACGCAATGTCCGTAATTTATCTACGCTGTTTGCGTATAGCTACGCAATTTGCGTAGCCGCGCGTACTCCGCGTGGGGCGCGTACGCATGTACGCTACACGCGCACGTTACGCGGAAGTGTTGGGGAGTGACTGTTATGCGCATGCGCGCGAGCGCGTGTCTTTTTTACGCGCATGCGTACTTTTGCCGTAAGCGCACCGTAAGCGTACGGTAGGTCATGTGATCATGAAACACAACTTTTGATTGGTTGAAACTACTTTCAGTTCTAGAACTCTCCTACACCACACCCATTCCCCTCATTTCTGCTTGTGATCCCTTGGGAGAAGGAGCTGGGTTGTCTTTGTGATACGATGGCAGAACAGCAGAGCTCTTCTGAGAGTGAGGCTAGCAGCACTACCTTGAGGCAGAGAGCGAGGAAACAAAAGACCTCTTACGTATGGGAGTATTTTACTTTTCCAGAAGGCCAGCAAAAGGTAAATGCACCCTTAGTGACTTGTAAGCTGTGTAAGCGTGTACTTTCAAGAGGGAATCCTGACAGGAAGTATTCCTTTGGGAATCACACCATGATGAGACACCTTAAGGATGTACACAGAAGGACACATGCTCGACTTACTGAAGGTAACCCTTCAGTAAATCAACCAAGCACATCCACAGCAGCTCAGCCTGGACCATCATCTGCAGGGCCGAGTCCTTCTTCTGCAGGTCAGGTGAGCCCTTCATCTGTGGTGGGAGCATCTCCTTTTTCTGGTCCTCTGGAAACTAACCCTCGGTTTCTGAGGGCTGATATACGGTGCGCCACTTGTCATGATCTAATTTGTCATAGGGAGACCAGTATTTCCCTAGTGAACAATAAAATAGATCAGCACATTTGTCGTAGAGACTAATATTCCCACTCTTTCTTTCCTCTGTCCCTGCATGAACACAACGGCTCTTTTAAGAGCCAACCTTACCTTTCATCTATTTTTTATATATGTTTTTAAAACTTTTTTTTGTATTTTTTTTACCGTACGCGTACGGTACGCGTAATTATTATTTTTTTAAAAAAAAAACACTAAAAATCAATTATCACATTACAAGGTCCTTGAGAGACTACAAAGAAAAACTGAAAATGTGATTGTAGAGAAGTGGAAAAAAGGGACCATGATATTATTGACTTACCATACCCACTCAAAAAAAGATTTACAGACTGACACATTATGAATCCACTTTTCAGATTTTTTAAAAAGCACATGTCCAAACTGCTTTTTCAGACCAGCACCATTTGTAACCTGGGTGACTGCCTACACTCCAGCAAGGGCAAACAGCCTTAGTGATGCTGAATGTGTTTGCATTACTGACTGAAACCTCAAACCCCACTCGCTTGTGAATACTGTCCATGATTCCACATGGTAAGCAGCTGGGTGTGTGCTAAGAGTCTGCTTCTGCACCAAAAAATGGCTCCCCCTTTCCATCTAATGCAACTGTGAAATCACCAGAGCAATACGCAATAAATCTCTGCCTGTAATTCCTATTTGCACACAGAGTCATGTTTTCACATTAGTCACAAAACGAAATTTCTTTGCCAATTTGAAAGCACACTTACTGCTCTTTTTTTTGGCAAGTGATAATCACTTTTACAGACTGACACATTTTGAATCCACTTTTCAGATTCTTAAAAAAGCACATGTCCAAACTGCTTTTTCAGACCAGGACCATTTGTAACCTGGGTGACTGCCTCCACTCCAGCAAGGGCAACCAGCCTTAGTGATGCTGAATGTATTTGCATTACTGACTGAAACCTCAAACCCCACTCGCTTGTGAATACTGTGCATGATTCCACATGGTAAGCAGCTGGCTGTGTGCTAAGAGTCTGCTTCTGCACCAAAAAATGGCTCCCCCTTTCCATCTAATGCAACTGTGAAATCACCAGAGCAATACGCAATAAATCTCTGCCTGTAATTCCTATTTGCACACAGAGTCATGTTTTCACATTAGGCCCTTAAACGAAATTTCTTTGCCAATTTGAAAGCACACTTACTGCTCTTTTTTTTGGCAAGTGATAAACACTTTTACAGACTGACATATTATGAATCCACTTTTCAGATTTTTTAAAAAGCACATGTCCAAACTGCTTTTTCAGACCAGCACTATTTGTAACCTGGGTGACTGCCTACACTCCAGCAAGGGCAAACAGCCTTAGTGATGCTGAATGTGTTTGCATTACTGACTGAAACCTCAAACCCCACTCGCTTGTGAATACTGTGCATGATTCCACATGGTAAGCAGCTGGGTGTGTGCTAAGAGTCTGCTTCTGCACCAAAAAATGGCTCCCCCTTTCCATCTAATGCAACTGTGAAATCACCAGAGCAATACGCAATAAATCTCTGCCTATAATTCCTCTTTGCACACAGAGTCATGTTTTCACATTAGTCACAAAACGAAATTTCTTTGCCAATTTGAAAGCACACTTACTGCTCTTTTTTTTGGCAAGTGATAAACACTTTTACAGACTGACACATTATGAATCCACTTTTCAGATTTTTTTAAAAGCACATGTCCAAACTGCTTTTTCAGACCAGCACCATTTGTAACCTGGGTGACTGCCTACACTCCAGCAAGGGCAACCAGCCTTAGTGATGCTGAATGTATTTGCATTACTGAGTCCAACCTCAAACCCTTAAACTATTCTTTTTTTATACCAGTACACCTTAATTTATTGTGAAAACATAGTCCATATTATTTTACTTTTTCCTCACATTTAAATTTCTCCCAAAACAGAAAATAATAAACACAACTTCAACAAAAAGAATTGCATTTCTATTATTCATTTCTTAATTTACCATATACATCCCCTCTCAAACTCTAAACTCACCTTTAAAATTAGTTAGTTGTGAAAGAAATGTGGCACTCAAACAGCAGATTATCAGAGCCAGGATCTCTGTTCTTTACACCTCTCTCCTCTCAGCAGAACCAGATAATGGCAAACTTTCCCTCTCTTTTTCCACATATATACATGTTAATTTCAAATCTCAGTGCTTCCCCCTTTTTTTCAAATGTAATCACACATTTCTATTGGTTGAAAACCAACCCTTTTCCAAAAGTACCCTTCCCCCAACTTGACTTCTGCCTAGTACCCTTCCCCCAACTTGACTTCTGCCTGCTACCATAGCAACAGCTCATGGAACACTGCTGTGTGGAGTTAGGTCAGAAGTTCGCCAAACAATGTTTCAATTCCACAGAGCAAGAGTGCTTGACTTTTCAAACCTAACAGCAAATCCATAGTACTGTTCTTTGGTAACACATTTTTCTGTACCAATACAAAACATGCTTCTATTAATTTACACATACAGCCTAGTTTTTATTCTAGAATGGTATGAAACAGCCAATCAGTTCTTTTTTTTATGAAAAAAATATGTATGCCTCCATTTCCAAACTGTCTTTCATTTCTTTTTACCATTCTACTGAATTACACCTCCTGAGTGCATCCAGTTCTCCTTTGAAGATGTTCACAGTGTGGATTGTAGGGCCAGTCTTCTGGAGTGAAAAGTTTGCAGAGAAAACAGGTATGGTGAGAGACCTTGCTTTGCCAAATGTAGACATTAAATGGATTGGTCAGAGAGGGTTAAAGTGGCACCAATTGATGCCATTGGTGAAATCCTTCATGCAAATCCAACACCCTGACCTCATAATAGTGCACTGTGGTGGCAATGACCTAGGCACTTTGACTGGGGTAGGTCTGGAAATGCTTATGAAGGACACCTTTGCATAACTGTTTTCACTTTTCCCTAAAACTGCCTTTGTCTTTTCTAACATATGCCAAAGGCAAAAATGGAACTGGTCCAATCATTTCTGTCCGCAGATTGACAAAGCAAGAAAGCACGTCAACAAATCTGTTTCTGCTTTCCTCCGTGACTATGGTATGGGTTCCATTTACCACAACAACTTGCGTTACGACATGCAAGACATTTATAGAGGAGATGGTGTGCACTTCAATGATGAAGGGAACAGAGTCTTCCTCTTGAACCTTAGACTCTGCATCGGTACTTACTTGTAGGTACCACTAAAAAATCACTTCATAAACACAATGGCTCTTTTTAGAGCCCCCTAATATCTAAACACTTAAATGTGCATTTCATTTATTTTTTTATTTTTTATTTTTACCGTACGCTTACCGTACGCGTACCCCGTGATTTTTTTTAAAATCAATACATGTTTTCTTTGTACTTTTCTGTCCTTCTTTGACCCCCTTACAAATGTTAGGGGGTCTGTAACTCTCCTGCTTGCCCCCTTTTCTTGTTATCACTCTTTTTTTTCTGAGTGAAACACACGAAATGGCGGCCACCGCTTCCTGGTTTCGACCGATTCGAATGTTTACTAAGATCTAAGAGCCAATCAGAATCGCGCTCGCGCACGCCACCGTACGCGTACGGTAAGCGCACCGTAAGCGCACCGTAAGCTGGCTCAGATATATATATTGATTTAAAGGCTATTTTCTCAGAATCTACTGAACAGATTTACACCAGACCTACAAAAGGCACTTCCTTGACCTGAGGACTACCTCTCTGCCAAATTTCTAGAAATTCTGTTCAGACGTTCGGGCTGTAGCCCTGTCTAAAGGTCCTATGGAAAAATGCATGGGAAAAATGCGTTTTGGGACCCCCCTTTTATCTCAGCCCCCGCTTGACGAATCCCCCCGAGACTTTCAGGGAAGGAGCGGAGCGTAGCGCCCCACCTATTTTGAAAAATTCGCGAGGATTCGTCGACCGGCGCCAAAGTTATTCAAAATAGAATGTTGCGGATTTCCTATGGAAACGTGGTCCTAACTATAACTACCTACTGGCGACCGCCAGTAGGTAATATATATATATATATATATATATATATATATATATTCACTTAAAAAACCATAGGTTTCACACATGTTATTGTTAAGTGGACATTTCACTCTTAAAAAACCAATGAAATTCCCCCGTTATAGTTCGTTGAGATAACTATAACTCGCGCGCCCGCAATCCTCTGCTCATGACGTCACATATTACATCACTCATGACATGGTCAGTGGCATCACTCATGACATCACTCATGACATCATCCTTGTGATAGAGTGGCGGTCGCGCGAGTTATAGTTATCTCAACTAACTATAACGGGGGAATTTCATTGGTTTTTTATGAGTGAAATGTCCACCTAACTATAACATGTGTGAAACCTATGGTTTTTTAAATGAATTTGCAAGGTTTTTTAAATGCTAATTCCTAACTATAACGTGTGTGAAACCTATGGTTTTTTAAGTGAATTTGTACGGTTTTTAAAATGCTAAGTTATGTATGTATTATTATATATTTTTTTTCAAGGTTTTTCACCGTGCGCGCACCGTGCGCGCACCCCGCGATTAAAATTTTTTTTTCACCCTTCGGGGTCCTTCAGGGACCCCCTGACAAAGGCTAGGGGGTCAGGAACTCTCTCCCCTTCCCCCTTCCCCCTTTTCACGTTCGCTACCTCTCTTTTTCACTGTCGCACCCAAAACAAACAAAATGGCGGACGACACTTCCTGATTTCGACCGATTCGAACGTTGACTGACATGTAACCAGCAATCAGAATTACGCTCGCGCACGTTAGGGTGCGCGCGCGGTACGCGCATGGTGCGCGCCTATTTATGTACTTTTAACTGCAATTTTCTCAGGAAATACTGAACAGATTGACTCCATATATGGAAAAGGCACATGCCTGACCTGAGGACTACCTCTTTGCCAAATTTCAAGAAATTCTGTTCAGCCGTTCGGGCTGTACCTTCGACTAAAGGACTCAGGGTAGGAGCTAAGCGGAGCGCCCCATTAGTTTTGAAAATTTCGCGAGGATTCGTCAACCGGCGCCAAAGTTATTCAAAATAGAATTTTCTGATTTCCTATCTATAACTATCTACTGGTGACCGCCAGTAGTTAATATATATATATCCAACATGAAAATACATTCAGTCGACAGGCCCCACAACACAAGTAGTGGCAAGTTCTCTGCAGCCAGGCTGCCGCATTTAAATTCAAGCAAAATTGCCCTGAGGCGAGAACAGCCTGCTGCAGGTTGGCTTACACCACGAATTTATTTCAACTGCTTACACAGTCCAGAGTCAAAGTTCACCATTCCTGACGCGTTTCAAAGCATAAAAGCTCCTTCTTCGGAGGAAAGTCACAGGTAAATATGTGGAAACACTGCCCCAAGCACTTATACGCATGCGCTGATAAATTGTTCCTAGGTGGGCTTCATGAAAAGCATGCTGGCGCTTGTAGTTTTATGATAATAGGCACTATTTTACCTCCGTGGGTTCCGTTTAATCTGTGACACATAAAATTCAATAAACTGCCCAAGTGGGCCTCCAGGCCGGGATAGCAGCTGATTACATCTTTCTGCCCTGCAGCGCCTTGAATCCAACATGAAAATACATTCAGTCGACAGGCCCCACAACACAAGTAGTGGCAAGTTCTCTGCAGCCAGGTTGCCGCATTTAAATTCAAACAAAATTGCCCTGAGGCGAGAACGAGCCTGCTGCAGGTTGGCTTACACCACAAATTTATTTCAACTGCTTACACAGTCCAGAGTCAAAGTTCACCATTCATGCCGCGTTTCAAAGCATAAAAGCTCCTTCTTCGGAGGAAAGTCACAGGTAAATATGTGGAAACACTGCCCCAAGTACTTATACGCATGCGCTGATAAATTGTTCCCAGTTGGGCTTCATGAAAAGCATGCTGGCGCTTGTAGTTTTATGATAATTGGCACTATTTTACCTCTGTGGGTTCCGTTTAATCTGTGACACATAAAATTCAATAAACTGCCCAAGTGGGCCTCCAGGCCGGGATAGCAGCTGATTACATCTTTCTGCCCTGCAGCGCCTTGAATCCAACATGAAAATACATTCAGTCGACAGGCCCCACAACACAAGTAGTGGCAAGTTCTCTGCAGCCAGGCTGCCGCATTTAAATTCAAGCAAAAATGCCCTGAGGCGAGAACGAGCCTGCTGCAGGTTGGCTTACACCACAAATTTATTTCAACTGCTTACACAGTCAAGATTCAAAGTTCACCATTCCTGACGCGTTTCAAAGCATAAAAGCTCCTTCTTCGGAGGAAAGTCACAGATAAATATGTGGAAACACTGCCCCAAGCACTTATACGCATGCGCTGATAAATTGTTCCCAGGTGGGCTTCATGAAAAGCATGCTGGCGCTTGTAGTTTTATGATAATAGGCACTATTTTACCTCCGTGGGTTCCGTTTAATCTGTGACACATTAAATTCAATAAACTGCCCAAGTGGGCCTCCAGGCATTTCGTATCGTCACCCTATGAATAAGGAGCTGTGTAAAGCCCCGAAACGCGTCAGGATAAAGATGAACATCGGAGTGTAATCGCCGGTTTTGAATAAATGGATTCTTTTAACCACTCTGCAGCTGAGGTCGTCCTTGCTTCAGGGCAAACTTTTTTGAATTTTAACGCGGCTGCTCGGCCGTGAAGGACGAACCACTGCAATATTGTGGGGCCTGGTTTGGAATACTTGAAACCTGATGGCGAAGCAGAGGAAGAAATCACCGGCTATTTGCACTCAGAGGCCCACTGGGGTTAAATAATACAATTAAAGGACTTCGAAATTGCACTGATCCCACTGTGGAGAAACAGCACTTGAGAAATAAACTACTGGTACCAGCATGCCTGACATTTTTCGCTCACTTGAGACGCCCACTGGGGAACATTTAAATTAGAGCATGCAGTCAATGGCGCCAGAACTTGCATCACAGTGCATTTCGTATCGTCAGCCTATGAATAAGGAGCTGTGTAAAGCCCCGAATCGCGTCAGGATAAAGATGAACATCGGAGTGTAATCGCCGGTTTTGAATAAATGGCTTCTTTTAACCACTCTGCAGCTGAGGTCGTCCTTGCTTCAGGGCAAACTTTTTTGAATTTTAACGCGGCTGCTCGGCCGTGAAGGACGAACCACCGCAATATTGTGGGGCCTGGTTTGGAATGCTTGAAACCTGATGGCAAAGCAGAGGAAGAAATCACCGGCTATTTGCACTCAGAGGTCCACTGGGGTTAAATAATACAATTAAAGGACTTCGAAATTGCACTGATCCCACTGTGGAGAAACAACGCTTGAGAAATAAACTACTGGTACCAGCATGCCTGACATTTTTCGCTCACCTGAGACGCCCACTGGGGAACATTTAAATTAGAGCATGCAGTCAATGGCGCCAGAACTTGCATCACAGTGCATTTCGTATCGTCAGCCTATGAATAAGGAGCTGTGTAAAGCCCCGAAACGCGTCAGGATAAAGATGAACATCGGAGTGTAATCGCCGGTTTTGATTAAATGGCTTCTTTTAACCACTCTGCAGCTGAGGTCGTCCTTGCTTCAGGGCAAACTTTTTTGAATTTTAACGCGGCTGCTCGGCCGTGAAGGACGAACCACCGCAATATTGTGGGGCCTGGTTTGGAATGCTTGAAACCTGATGGCAAAGCAGAGGAAGAAATCACCGGCTATTTGCACTCAGAGGTCCACTGGGGTTAAATAATACAATTAAAGGACTTCGAAATTGCACTGATCCCACTGTGGAGAAACAACGCTTGAGAAATAAACTACTGGTACCAGCATGCCTGACATTTTTCGCTCACCTGAGACGCCCACTGGGGAACATTTAAATTAGAGCATGCAGTCAATGGCACCAGAACTTGCATCACAGTGCATTTCGTATCGTCACCCTATGAATAAGGAGCTGTGTAAAGCCCCGAAACGCGTCAGGATAAAGATGAACATTGGAGTGTAATCGCCGGTTTTGAATAAATGGCTACTTTTAACCACTCTGCAGCTGAGGTCATCCTTGCTCCAGGGCAAACTTTTTTGAATATATATATATATATATATATATATCCTCACACGTACAGTCCGGCGCAATCCTTCCCAAGTAGATCAAAGGAATCACACAGGAGCCGTGGCCTCTATTTCAGTGCAGATTTATTGCAGACACAAACGTCCTACGCGTTTCGGAGTGGAACACTCCTTCGTCACGGGCCCGCCGAACCAGAGGCTTGGGAACAGCTACAAACTTTGTGTTCATATATATATATATATATATATATATATATATATATATATATATATATATATATATTATCTACTGGCGGTCGCCAGTAGATAGTTATAGTTAGGACCGTGTTTCCATAGGAAATCCGCAACATTCTATTTGGAATAACATTGGCGCCGATTGACGAATCCTCGCGAAATTCTCAAAATAGGTGGGGCGCTCCGCTCCGCTCCTTCCCTGAAAGTCTCGGGGGGATTCGTCAAGCGGGGGCTGAGAAAAAGGGGGGTCCCAAAACGCGTTTTCCCCATGCATTTTTCCATAGGACCTTTAGTCCGAGCTACAGCCCGAACGGCTGAACAGAATTACTTGAAATTTGGCAGAGAGGTAGCCCTCAGGTCAGGGATGTGCCTTTTGAAGGTCTCGTGTAAATCTGTTCAGTATTTCCTGAGAAAATAGCATTTAAATCAATATATATATCTATAGGCGCGCTCCGAGCGCGTACCGTAAGCTTACCGTACGCGCACGCCGCCGTGCACGAGCGCGATTCTGATTGGTTGTTAGATCTCAGTAAACATTCGAATCGGTCGAAACCAGGAAGTGTCGGCCGCCACTTTGTCTCTCGCAGTCTGAGGGGGTGAAAAACAAAGGTGGAGAACGTGAAAAGGGGGCAGGGTGGACAGTTCCTGACCCCCTAGCCTTTGTCAGGGGGTCCCAGAAGGACCCCCAAGGGCAAAAATTAATTTAAATTTTTTTTCGAAAAATCGCCGAATGGGCGTAGCGTACGCGCACGGCGTAAACGGAAATATTTCGCAAGAAAAATTCTGCGAACTTCGCGTAACTATTCCGCGATTACGCGTACCGTACGCGCACGGCAAAAAAAAATTTCAAAAAGGAAAGCTTAAAAAAAAATTAAAAAAATTGTGAGGTAAGTTTGGCTCTTAAAAGAGCCGTTGGGTTAATACAGGGATAGAGGAAAGAAAGAATGGGAATATTATGAACGTCTACAAACGTGCTGGTCTATCTTATTGTTAATAAGGGAAACACTGGTCTCCCCAAAAACAATAAGACCACAACACGTTGTACACCTCATTGAAACCCTCCGAAATCGAGGGTTAATGTCCAGAGGAGCTGAAGAAGGTGATGCTCCCACCTCAGAGGAAGGGCTCAGCTGAGCTGCCGATGATGTACTCGGCTGAGCTTCTGAGGTTGGGCTCTGGTGACTTACTGAAGAGTTTTCTTCAGATTGTCGAGCAAAGGTCCTGGGATGTTTATCCCTAATGTGTCTCATCATAGAGTGATTTCCAAAGGAATACTTCTTCCTTGGATCTCCTCTAGATAAAATACAGTCACAAAGTGTGCAAGTGACCAATGGAGCATTGACCTTTTTCTGCCCCTCTGGAAAAGTAAAATACTCCCACACAAAAGAATCCTTTTGTTTCCTCCTTCTCTGTCTGATGATGGTGCTGCTAGGCTCACTCTCAGAAGAGGTCTGCTGCTCTGCCATTGTATTTCAATGTCAATTCAGCTCCTTCTCCTAGGGGATCTCAAGCAGTAATGAGGGGAATGGGTGTGGTGTGGGAAGTTTCTGGAACTGAAAGTAGTTTCAACCAATGAAAAGTGTTCTTTGTGGATCACATGACCTACCGTGCGCGCTCCGTAAGCTTACGGTACGCGCTCGTAAACAAGTACGCATGCGCAAACGTGACGCTTACGGAGCGCGTACGTAAGACGCACTCGCGCATGCGCATTACATGCCACTGCGTAACCGCGACGTTGCTTCCGCGCAACGCGCATGCGTGTACGTGACCTACGTATCACGTAAGCGCACTGTACTTATGATGTACGGAGCGCGTAGCGTCAGCTTACCGTACGCGCATCGTATCACGTAAGCGCACCGTACTTATGACGTACGGAGCGCGTAGCGTCAGCTTACCGTACGCGCACGGGAAAAAATGCATAAAAAAAAAAAATACAAGTTTCAAGAGTTGTAGAAGATAATAACTGTGATGTACAACTGTATGTAAACATTAATTTTTAAAAAATTAACCATTCCATAATGCAGGATATAGTACATATATTATTTTATACATAGGTTGGATATTAGTTTTTTACCAAAAATCTAAAAAAAAATTGCATTTAAAAAACCGTACAAATTCACTGAAAAAACCATAGGTTTCACACACGTTATAGTTAGGAATTAGCATTTAAAAAACCTTGCAAATTCACTGAAAAAACCATAGGTTTCACACATGTTATAGTTAGCAGTACATTTCACTCGTGAAAAACCAATGAAATTCCCCCGTTATAGTTAGTGCAGGCAACTATAACTCACGCGACCGCAATCCTCTGCTGATGATGTCAAATATTACATCACTGATGACATATGTGTCTTTCTGAAAAAAAAATATTTGTAATATATGTATAGCTGAAAATTAATGGAAGAAGACATGGGTAAATAAGTGTCTAAATACAGTGATGTAATATTTGACATCATCAGCAGAGGATTGCGGTCGCGTGAGTTATAGTTGCCTGCACTAACTATAACGGGGGAATTTCATTGGTTTTTCACGAGTGAAATGTCCTGCTAACTATAACATGTGTGAAACCTATGGTTTTTTCAGTGATATATATATATATATATATATATATATATATATATATATATATATATATATATATATTCACTGAAAAAACCATAGGTTTCACACATGTTAAAGTTAGCGGAAATTTTACTGATAAAAAACCAATGAAATTCCCCCGTTATAGTTAGTGCAGGCAACTATAACTCACGCGACCGCAATCCTCTACTGATGCTAATACTGTATTTAGACACTTATTTGCCCATGTCTTCTTCCATACATTTTTAGCTATACATATATTACAAATATTTTTTTTTCATAAAGACACATATGTCATCAGCAGAAGATTGCGGTCGCGTGAGTTATAGTTGCCTGCACTAACTATAACGGGGGAATTTCATTGGTTTTTTATCAGTAAAATTTCCGCTAACTATAACATGTGTGAAACCTATGGTTTTTTCAGTGAATTTGCAAGGTTTTGTAAATGCTAATTCCTAACTATAACGTGTGTGAAACCTATGGTTTTTTCAGTGAATTTGTACGGTTTTTTAAATGCTAAGTTACTTTACGCCATTCGTGGCGTGCGCGCCCACTTAACGCAGTTGGTTCCGTGCGCGCACGGTGCGCTTCGCGCACCGTGCGCGCACAGTGAGCACGTGGTGCGCTTCGCGCACCGCGCGCCCACTTTACGCAGTTAGTGCCGTGCACGCACGGTGGGCACGTGGTGCGCTACGCGCACCGCGTGCCCACGTTACGCTAGATGGGCCATGTACGCACGATGCGCTTCGCGCACCGTGCGCACATGGAGGACATATGATGCACTTCGTTTTGAAAGGTAATATTTTAATTTTTCGTATATTTTATAAGCCATGCGCAAATGGTGCCCTTCGGGCACCATTTGCACACGGGGTGGAGAGAGTGTGGATAATTTTTTTTTTTATTATTTTTTTTTAAAATATTTTAGTTTATCTCATCTCTAATAAGCCATGCACAATTGGTGCCCTGCGGGCACCAATTGCTCACGGGGTGGAGAAAGTGTGGATAATTTTTTTTTTTTTTTAATTTTTTACCGTACGCGTACGGTAAGCGTAATCGGCGAAATTACCGAAAAAATAAAAATTCCGTTTTTGGCCTTGGGGGATCTTTGGGGACTCCCTCAACATGGCTATGTGTGTGGGAGCTGTCTAAACAGCCCCTTTACATGTTTTTGGGCTTTATATGCTAACTTACTTTACGCCATTCGTGGCGTGCGCGCCCACTTAACGCAGTTCGTTCCGTGCGCAGTGCCGTGCACGCACGGTGGGCACGCGGTGCGCTACGCGCACCGCGTGCCCACGTTACGCTAGATGGGCCATGTACGCACGATGCGCTTCGCGCACCGTGCGCACATGGAGGACATATGATGCACTTCGTTTTGAAAGGTAATATTTTAATTTTTCGTATATTTTATAAGCCATGCACAAATGGTGCCCTTCGGGCACCATTTGCACACGGGGTGGAGAGAGTGTGGATAATTTTTTTTTTTATTATTTTTTTTTTAAATATTTTAGTTTATCTCATCTCTAATAAGCCATGCACAATTGGTGCCCTGCGGGCACCAATTGCTCACGGGGTGGAGAAAGTGTGGATAATTTTTTTTTTTTTTTAATTTTTTACCGTACGCGTACGGTAAGCGTAATCGGCGAAATTACCGAAAAAATAAAAATTCCGTTTTTGGCCTTGGATATCTTTGGGGACTCCCTCAACATGGCTATGTGTGTGGGAGCTGTCTAAACAGCCCCTTTACATGTTTTTGGGCTTTATATTTTAGAAATCACTCTCAGTGCGAGAGAGAAAATGGCGGCCGCCGCTTCCTGGTTTCGGCCGATTCGAATGTTTACTAAGATCTAAGAGCCAATCAGAATTGCGCTCACGCACGCCACCGTACGCGTACGGTAAGCGTACCGTAAGCGCACCGTAAGCTGGCTCAGATATATATATTTATTTAAAGGCTATTTTCTCAGAATCTACTGAACAGATTTACACCAAAACTACAAAAGGCACTTCCTTGACCTAAGGACTACCTCTCTGCCAAATTTCTAGTAATTCTGTTCAGCCGTTCGGGCTGTAGCCCTGTCTAAAGGTCCTATGGAAAAATGCATGGGAAAAACGTGTTTTGGGACCCCCCTTTTATCTCAGCCCCCGCTTGACGAATCCCCCCGAGACTTTCAGGGTAGGAGCGGAGCGTAGGGCCCCACCTATTTTGAAAAATTTGCGAGGATTCGATGACCGGCGCCAAAGTTATTCAAAATAGAATGTTGCAGATTTCCTATGGAAACGTGGTCCTAACTATAACTACCTACTGGCGACCGCCAGTAGGAATATATATATATATATATATATATATATATATATATATATATATATATATATATATATATATATATATATATATATATATGTATATATTCACAGAAAAACCCAAAGGTCACAGAGACGTTATAGTTAGGCTGGCATTTCACTCGTACAAAACCAGAGAAGTGCAGCCATTATAGTTAGCGCACTCGTGCCCCCGCAATGCAGTGGTTATAGCCTCACATATTACATCACTCATGACATGGTAAGTGACATCACTGATGACATCAGAACCCATGTGAGGTCATAAGCAGTGCATTGCTGGGGCGCGATTTATAGTTAGCTCAGCCCAGCTCAGCTAACTATAACTGCTGAATATTACTGGTTTTGTATGAGTGAAATCTCAGCCTAACTATAACATCTCTGTAACCTCTGTTTTTTTCTGTGGATTTCTAAAGTTTTTTAAATTCCAATTCCTAACTATAATGTCCCCAAATCCTGTGTTTTTGTCAGTGAATTTCTAAGGTTTATTAAATGCTAATTTCTAATTATAACACCCCTGATACCTGTGGTCTTTTCAGTGAATTTCTAAGGATTTCTAAATGCTGATTTCTAAGAATAACATCCCTGAAACCTGTGTTTTTTTCAGTGAATTTCTATGTTTTTTTAACTAGCAGTCGCGTTTGCAAAGTGTTAGAGAAAGGGGGCTGGGCCTCCACCGAGAGCACAGGACATCTGCTGCGTAGGACTTACCAGGAGGGCTGCTTGGCCCAAAGGGCCCTCAGGAGTAACACGATCCTTGACCCTTTCAGGCAGGTCGCTCCCCACGCCGCCAGCACCACCTGTGTGACCGTGCATTAGCCCAGCTGCCACTGCTACTGACGGAGTTCGAGGCCCTCCTCAACCCACAGGCTACCACCTGCGCCTCATCCCTGGTGGCCAGTGGTAGGCCGAAGGTTTGCTTTTGCTCGTGTTCTCTGTATTTTGTTTTTATTTGTTTTATTGTCTTATTTTGTTTTTCCTCCTTCCCTCTTGTGCCATTACTGTGCCCTTTTGCCTTTTTACCCGTTTTGCCTTCTGTACCCCTCACCGTTCCTCACTCCCGTTTTCCCACCGCTGCGTCCCCTAATGCCCCGCCCCCCCGCTCTCCCATTCGTCCGCTCCCACCTCCCAGCTGCTCCTCCCTCCCACCTCCAATTCTTATGGTGGCCGCTGTGCGGTGAGGAGAGCGACCCTTGACCCTTTTAGGCAGGTCGCGCCCCACCCCGCACAGCACCACCTGAGTGCCCATGCCCTTAGCCCAGCTGCTGCTGCTGCTGACAGAATTCGAGGTCCTCCTCCACCCACAGGCTACCACCTGCACCTCATCCCTGGTGGCCAGTGGTAGGCTGAAGGTTTGCTCTTGCTCGTGTTCTCTGTATTTTGTTTTTATTTGTTTTATTGTCTTATTTTGTTTTTCCTCCTTCCCTCTTGTTCCAATACTGTGCCCTTTTGCCCTTTTTGCCTTCTGTACCCCTCGCCGTTCCTCACTCCCGTTTTCCCGCCTTTGCGTCCCCTGTGGCCCCACCCCTCCACTCTCCCATTCGTCCGCTCCCACCTCCCAGCTGCTCCTCCCTCTCACCTCCCCTTCTTATGGCAGCCGCTGCGCGGTGAGGTGAGCGACCCTTGACCCTTTTAGGCAGGTCGCTCGACTCAACACTCTCCATGACCAAGCAAGTAAACACCGTCTCATCCTCCTGCTTCAACACCCTCCGCATGCTCCGCAAGATCTACAGGTAGATCCCCACTGACACAAGAAAAATGGTCACCCAGGCCCTCGTCAGCAGCAGGCTGGACTACGGAAACGCCCTCTACGCAGGAGCCCCAGCCAAACTGCTGAAACAACTACAATGCATACAGTACGCCTCGGCCCGCCTAATCCTCGACCTCCCTCGACACAGCCACATCACACCCCACCTGAGAGACCTGCACTGGCTACCTGTCAACAAGAGGATCACCTTCAAGCTCCTCACCCACGCACACAAGGCACTCAACAACACCAGACCAGCATACCTCAAGAGACGACTCACCTTCTACACCCCAAACCACCAGCTCCGCTCTGCCGACCGCGCCCTCGCCACCATCCCCCGCATCCGAAGAGCGACCTCCGGCAGCAGATCGTTCTCCTACCTCGCCGCCAAGACCTGGAACACCCTCCCCATCCTCCTACGGCAGACCCAAGACCTACTAACCTTCAGGAGGCTACTCAAGACCTGGCTGTTCGATCAGTAGCAGCACCCCCCCCCCCAGCGCCTTGAGACCCTCACGGGTGAGCAGTGTGCTCTACAAGTTCCTTGATTGATTGATTGATCCCCCAACTAGTAGTGCACTAGGAGGCCTATCTCTTTGCTACCAGTACCTGCAAAGATCTTGGAGAAGCATCTAAATCTGCATCATAGCTCCTATTTGGAGGAACAACGCCTGCTTCATGGTTCCTAGCATGGGTTCAGAAGAGGCCATAGCCCGGAGACTGCTTAAACTTCTGCTATAAATGACATTTAAGTGGATGCTGGGTACACCTCGCTTTTAAGTCTCCTAGACTTAACCACGGCTTTTGATACCATCTCGACTACGAGGCTGGTTGGCCATCTCAAAGAAATTGGGGTCACAGGCTCCGGTCTGATGCTTTTGTCCTCATTTCTTATGGATCGGTTACAAATATTAAAACTGGATCACTTCTATTCTGACGCCACTCATATCTTTTACTGAGTTCCACAGGGTTCCTCATTGAGCCCAACCTTGTTTAACATCTATGTCGCTCCTTTGGCCAAGGTTATCAGATCTTTTGGGCTGGAGGCACTGTCCTATGCAGATGACACACAAATCATTGCGTCAATTGCCAACAGCATTGAGGCATCAGCGGCTAGTTTTAAGAGCTGCATGCAGGATGCGGCCTCCTGGATGGTAGACAACTACCTGCGACTCAATGGGGACAAGACAGAAGTCTTGATATTTGTCAACCAACAAACTATAAGTTACCCATTCACCTTAAGTGTATATATTAAAAAAACTATACATGTAAAAATGATCCATGAAAAGTGCAAGTGTGGGTGATCTTATTTAAGTCAGGCACATGTATAATTCCTCATCCATGTTAAAGCCCATGGGCTCTTTACCATCCAGTTCCAGGCTGAAGAAGGTTTCAATTTTCCGTAATTCCTTTTCCCTGTCCCCCCCTCCTCCTGTTGGGAACTCGGGCAATACAATTATACGTTAGCCCTGCAGGGTCACTTTTGTGGGTATTCTCAAAATGTCTAGCTACAGGGTAGCTGCGATCATTATTGACAATCGCTCAGAGGTGTGGGTGAATTTGCTTACATACGGGCAAGGGGGTACTGCCCACATCTATTTTCTGACAGGGAAATTCCTGTATATATACCACATAGTCTGATCTACATGTAAGGTTGCCTCTCATCTTGATAGTTTTATTAAAAAATGATGTTACACTATTCCGATTCATACTATTTCTGCATGCTTTGATCTTTAGGCACTTCCTAAAACCTTCCCTATGTGAAAGCCATGTCTATTCTGTACATTTGTAGTGTATTCGCTTCGAACCAAATAGTCTCTTAAAGATTTAGATTTTTGTGTATGTTGTTTGGGGGTGTCTGTTAATCAGGTTCCCTATTACTGGATCCTCTTTTATCAAATGCCAGTGTTTCTCAAGGACTCTTTGTACCTTGGCATGATAAGCATAATATGTGGTTATAAATCTGTGAGATGTTTTAGTGTCCTTTTTTCTCATATTCTTCAGTTTGGAGGGATTGAATAATATGCGTTCTCTCTTTAAAGCCTTAGCTTTCTTTTAGGCTGTATTAAGTATGGCTTGTGTGAATGAAGCAATATTTAATTTCTTTCTCTACCAATTCATATTCTTAATTTGTGCTATAAATCCTTCTGGCACGAAACAATTCTCCAAAAGGTATGCTTTTTATTAAGGGGGCAGGATGAGAACTATCAGCATGAAGAATAGCATTTCCTGCTGTAGGTTTTCTAAAAACAGTAGTCTCCAATTTACCTTCCCCTACCCAAACTAGAATATCCAAAAACTCAATAGATGTTTTGCTTGTTCTCCCTGTGAATTTTAGGTTCAAAGTGTTAAAGTTTAACAAAAACATGTTGGCCTTGTGTTCAATACCCTGCCACAGTACAAATTAATCATTACTAAACCTTAAACACAGGGAGATGTGATTTGTCCAGTGTTCTATACCCGACTCCCTGAGCACCTGCTTCTTCCACAAGCCCATATGTACATTAGCATAGCTGGGGGCGAAGCAGGTGCCCATGGTCATACCTTATTGGTGCTCAAATAATTCACCATTAAAGAGAAAAATATTTTTAGTAAGACGCCACCTCATTATTTCCATTATGGCATTATGCATCACATATCCTATGGGTCTCATCCGTAAAAAAATGTTGGACTGCCTGAAGGCCATCCTGATGTCTAATGCTAGTATAAAGGGTTGACACATCAAGAGTCATTAGCATCATGTCCAATTCCCATTTTACATCATATACACGTCTCAAGAAATCAGCTGAATCCTTGATTTATGATGGTAAAGTTGCCACAACAGGATTAAAAAAGAAAACAATGTGTTTCAACGCATTCTCGAATATGCGGTATATGTATATATATTTTTTTTTTTTCCACTGAAAAAAAACAAAGGTTACATGGACCTCATAGTTAGGCTCACATTTGACTTGTACAAAATCAGTGAAATTCCGCAGTTATAGTTACCTGAGCGAACTATAACTTACGTCCCTGCAAGGCACTGCTTATGATCTCATATATTACATCGCTCATGACATGGTCGGTGACATCACTCATGACATCTCAAATGAGAGATATAAGTCATCCCCAAGGTAGACTGTAGCTAGACAATAAGGTATGCTCCTATGTGCATAAAAGGTGGCACATGTTAGATGTTTCAGTAAGTTCATGCTCACTTACAGACACATATGCTGATTTGTAAATTCAGTGTTACACCCTAATTTGAATCTCAAATAAGCACATACAGAAGGGGAGAGCCACTAATACACCCCTTGAGACAGTGTCACATGCATCTAAACATTCACTCATATGCACAGACACAATTCGTAAGTATGTAGCACTACCGAAAGCAGTGAGACACTTACTACCCAATCATAACTGACACACTCAAGAGCTAATCCATGCCAGTCCTTACATATAGATTTACAAAACCATAAAGTCACAAATACAGCCAGGGATGTACCAAGAAACTTTCTTATAAATAGAAACAAACCCCCATATACTGTCTGAAACACTCATTCAAATATCTAGCAAAAACCTGACACTACCAAGTGAATCTTCATGACAAGTAGTCCTTTAAACATGACTCAGGCCTGGTACAGTTGAGCCTGTGCATGCAGTTATACTGCTAGGCTGACTTGTCATTTAAAACTCTTTCACTAAGTGTTAATTTGCCTTCCTACCACATATAACCAAACCCTAAGGTAGGCTGTAGCTAGGCTATGGGGCATGCTGCTATTTGCTTAAAAGCTTATCCATGTACTTAAGAGGTTTTAGTGAGCTATGTGCGCACTTACAGGCCCATATGTAGACTTATACTTTCAGTGTTCCAAATTGACTTCAATCTTTTGTAAGCAGATACAAAAGGGAAGAGTTACTAATACATCCTTTCAGACAGTCTTACAAGTATCTAAAGTTTCACTCGTACACACAGACACAATTCTTATATATCTAGCACTAATGAAGTCAGTCGGACACTTTCTTAAATAACTTAATAATCACTGACCAACCCAAGAGAAAATCCATGGCAGCCTTACATATAGATTTATAGAGCCATACAGTCACAAACAAAGGCAGCGATGTCCGAACAAGCTTTCTTTTATAGTGAATTACACCCCTATGGAGAGGTGTGGCTCACTGGTTAGAGGCGGCCGACCCGTAAGCAGAGAATTGGCCAGGGACCAGGGTTCAATTCCCGACGCGGCAGGGTCGTGGACCAGGGTCAAAAACGGACTCGATAATTCTCGCCTCGGTACCTACTCTAACCAGGAACACACTCGGCAACTCTGGGCATTAAGCTTGCCTCATCTCTACAACGGCCCCCCACAGACGCCGGGAATGCCTGGTTTCACCTTGGAGATACCCAGAAAGGGACCATCTCACAGGGAAAACCAGGACGGGTTCCCCAGCAGTGTTCAGCGCCAGGATACTCCATGGAGTCACAGTGCGCTTTACAAGTACACCCACATATAGGAACTGATACACTCAATCAATCACAAGACTTTATTTGATCTTTTAAAACAGATCGTAAAAGCACAAATTCATCCAAAATATTAAAAACAACTTATATAACCATGTATACAAAAGACTTAAAATCAATTTATAAAATTAGCCATGTGCGTAATAAAGATAATATCATAAAACCATTAAAATCAATTAAAATCCTGCGGGTCTCTTAGTAGCAGTTAGGCCCATGCTACAAAAATGAGTCCAGGTTCATCCTAGTTGCTGCTAATTAAGACAACAGCCCCGGAGTTTTTCTTTTTCTCATACAGGCCCTTAAAAATGAAGCTAGGGAAAAGCACACAAACGGATCCGAGAGAGCCTTTAAAAAGTACAGAGCCACCCTACATTGTGTAAATTTATGGGACCTTAAAATTGGAAGAATAAATGCTTTTTTTTCATCAGAATAGTACTTGCAGAATGATATTAGATGCAGATCTGACTGAGGAGACTGGTTATTGCATGGGCAGGGTGACAAATCTGAGAGTTTATATTTCCTCTCGGGGTACCCTAACATCAGTGGGATCAGTTTCAATCAGAAATGCAATAGAATAAATCTATGCTGTGAGTTAGTAATACAAGAGAGGTGCAAAAAACATTCCCCTGATCTTGGTGGAATAAGGTCATGTACAAGGGAAGTTTTTTGGAGGTGATTTTTTTTCCCTCCAGGCATAGTTTGTTCTCTGCATAAATAATTCAATTATTTTCTGCTTCAAAACCCTCCTACAGGAGTCGGGATCATGAAATAATTTGCCCTGCCCCAATGCAGCCAATTCTGCCTATACATATTTAAACCAACCCATCTTCTTATACTAATCCAATTTTTGACAGTCCACACCAGATTGAAAGCCACAACGAGACTGGAGCCAGTCTTATAACATCACTCAAATAGGGTAGCCCCAATTCTAAATGTAAAATATAATTTGAAACTGAGTGTGGTAATGCTACTTGATTTTTAAAAAAAGCTATCTTCCAATTTCTGACGTTGGTCTACATTTGCCATCCCCCAGACTCCTGCCTCATAGGTTGTTGCAGCCTTAGTTTTTGTGCAGTAGATGTTTTTAATCGTGTCCAGGGGGCTGGCACCTAACTTCTTAGCAAAGGTCTTGATAGCTTGGAGGCTCATTTCCATACTGTGTGCTCTTGCTGCCACCAAGTGACCAGAAATGTTTTTTATCAAAAAGGACTCCTAAGTATGGAAAGGAATCTACCACCTCAATTTTCTTTGCGGCCAGATAAAAATAGAGGTGTTTCTCACCTCTACCCGCTCCCGCTATGATTATAAAAGATTTAGATTAATTTACTTTTAGGTCTAATGAGGCCGTAAATGACATGTATAATGTTATAAGGGATTGTAGGGGTACCCTAGTTCTTGCCATTAGTACTGTGTCATCAGCGTACACCAATAAGATCAAAGGTAGGCACGTCCAAAGGTGAGGTGGCCAGGGCGGCCTCCATCCCGTTTGTGTAGATCAAAAAGAGAAACGGGGAGAGGACACATCCTTGCTTTACTCCCTTCCCGATCTTAAAAAAGCGTGTGCATTCCCCACTCCTAAAACAAAACGAAAAATGTCCCTTTTTCAATGGTCAAATGGAACACACTAATTATGTAAACCACAACACAAGTAAACCAGATATAATGAATCTGTGACCTAAATTACAACATTATTAATCAAAAAATTAAATATTATAATTTCCAAGTTGCTGAGATTGTAAACAAAAAGGTTGATACACAAAAGAAAGAATTCTAAATAAAGTAAAACATGTCATACAATATAAAATAGGATTTCTTGGGAATAAATATTTTTATTAAAAACTGATTCAATTAATTCACAAAGTTCACTTAATTTGATTTACATAATCTTATCAATTAAATTAATCTTTACATGATTTTAAACACATAAGTTAAAAAGACAGTATATTGGCAAACACATTAAAAAATACTATTTTTTTTTTAAACTGTTGACGCGGCGTTTCGGTGATAACAAATGTTTTTTTGCCTTCTTCAGGACAAGAAAATCAATATTTGATCTATTAGAATATATCTATGCCCTTTACAGATCGTCTTATCTTATGTCACGGAGGGTATATCTCATGCATATGGTATCTTAGATCGCTGTTCTTCAGCCAGCAGGTTTAAATTCTGTACGGTCTGACTACTTCTTTAAAGACTCGTACAATCAAGATGTTGGTTTTCCTTTTTGGTATTTCAAGGTTACTTGATCAATTATTGTCAATTTATCATGGGCCCAAGTTTACTGATAACTTTGTCAGCTTTTTGTATTCCTATAGTAGGCCATCTATTTCTGAATGGAAAACCTTTTTGCATCTAGTCATAGATCCACGTATGATAAAACAAACCGAGTTGTATTGATGAACTCCTTTTTAAATCAAGCGACCGTCCGTATCGCTATACTTTGATCGAGTGTGTTAAAAAGGATTTTTCCTGCTATACAGTACACAGGCAGTGCCATTGGCGTACAGCTAGTGAATAAAACAGTTTATCAGGGATCAATGCCCATCCATTCCATCATGGGCCACAACTTATGGTGAGAGACACAGTCAAAAGCTGCAGTCAAGCCCATGAAGGCCATGTAGATCTTCCTGCCTTTTGCCTTGGAATATTTATCCATGGATAATGAGAGATTTAGGCATCGATCCACCATCTCCAATTCCCTCCAGAAACCATATTGTGCCTGCATAAAAATGCTATGTTCTTCAGCCCAAACTTCTAGTCTGGCTAATAAAAGCCAACCCATAAGCTTGGCGGTGGTGTGCAGAAGGGAAATTGGGCGGTAGTTCTTTGGGGACCCCCTATCGCCTTTTTTGTATATAGGCACTATTACTCTCTGATTCCAGGATGGTGGAGGACCTTCTACCACAATAGTATTAAAAACATTTGTTAGTAGGGGGACCCACATATCATAGTTCTCCTGGAAAAGGCAGATTGGCACTCCGTCAGGGCCCGGGGCCTTTCCACAGGCACAAGCCTCCAGCCCCTTTCTAACCTCAGATAATGAGAAGCTTAGCCTGCCATGAGATACGAGGTCTAGCTCGGGGGTAGAAATAGTAGGGAGATACTGGAACCAAAGATATTTTCAAAATATCCCTCCCATGCTTCCTCGTCTACATGTGTATTTAAGGACGTGTATTTAAAATCTTTAAAATAGGGGCATTCACAGCTTTCCAAAAATCCCTGGGCCCGATTCACAGAACTAACTTAAGTCAAAATCCTAAACTTACTACCATTTTCGTATTCACAGAAGGCACTTACTCATTTTGGTATTCACAGAAGACACTTACTCACTTCGGTATTCACAGAAGTTAGGAATCCTACCTTTAGGACTCCTAAATGCCTTCTGTGAATACCGAAAGTCTTAAAATTAGGATTTTTCTCAGTTTAGGAGTCCTAAAGTTAGGACTCCTAACTGTACTACTGCTAAACTGAGAAAAATCCTAATTTTAAGGCTTTCGGTATTCACAGAAGGCATTTAGGAGTCCTAAAGATAAGGAGTCCTAACTTTACTACTACTAAATTGAGAAAAATCCAAATTTTAAGACTTTCGGTATTCACAGAAGGCATTTAGGAGTCCTAAAGTTAGGGGTCCTAACTATACTACTATTAAACTGAGAAAAATCCTAATTTTAAGGCTTTCGGTATTCACAGAAGGCATTTAAGAGTCCTAAAGTTAGGAGTCCTAACTTTACTACTACTAAATTGAGAAAAATCAAAATTTTAAGACTTTCGGTATTCACAGAAGGCATCTAGGAGTCCTAAAGTTAGGAGTCCTAACTATACTACTACTAAACTGAGAAAAATCCTAATTTTAAGGCTTTCGGTATTCACAGAAGGCATTTAGGAGTCCTAAAGTTTGGACTCCTAACTTCTGTGAATACCGAAATGAGTAAGTGCCTTCTGTGAATACCAAAATGAGTAAGTGTGTTCTGTGAATACCAAAACGCTAGTAAGTTTAGGATTTTGTCTTAAGTTAGTTCTGTGAATCAGGCCCCCTACTACTACCTGAGAAAGCCGCTTGTTCAACATCTTCCCCTGGCCTGCTGCCTAAGATCCTTCTCTCTTCTTCTTCTCGCTTGTTTATAGTCGTTGCTTAGTATTCGTATCATGACAGGATCTCTGAGGTGGGTTTTTAAAGCGTTGATGAGGGCTCTTTTAGCAGTAGAGCATAATGAATCAAACCAGTGGGTGGTAGGAATAATATTTGGCGACTTCGAGTGAGTAAGAGCCTCTTTCAATTTCATCACAAGGGCTCTAAACTGGGTGACTAGGAATGAAGGGGAAGAGCTCTCCTCCAAACAATATGTGATTTCTTCCCTGGCTTGGGCTAGTATTTCGGGGCCCAGATTCAGTGTCTGTGCCTGTGTCCACTTAAGTTGGTAGCCAATTTTCCTGGTTAGGGTTATGCTATCCATTACCTGATGCTGTTCTTTTGCCTTACACAGGATACTTAAGTGGGTAAATAAGATAGCATGATCGCTATGACAAGAAAATAGGTTACCTGTGTGGACCACTTTCCCATTTAACGTGGCAGAAGCTAAATTGAAGTCAATCGTAGACTCTTGATTATCCCTCCTGAATGTTATCCCTATCTCACCTGCTTTTATATCATTAATTATTCCCAGATCCCACTTATATAGTAGTCTATTTAAAGCTTCACCGTATTCGTTATGCATGAAATGTGGAAGAGGGTTACCCTGGGGGTCTTCTAAGGCACACACCATAGCCCCACTATACTTACAAAGATGCATATTAAAATCCCCCACCCAAATTATTTTAACAGGGCCCCTATTTATGTTTGCAATGGTTTTTTCTATCTCATTTGCTAGTTCTTCTACAACTGCCTTCATATTTCTCCCAAATTCATTTTTGTAATAGTTAATTTCTAGTCTGATCTCTTCTTTCCTATATTTAAGTTGAAGGACCTGGAAATGGCTATTTGAAAAGCCAACCTGCCTTACTTGTAGGGGTATAAAGTTAGAGGTTAAGATTATGAGTCCCCCCCTTCACTCTACCTGACAGTGATGGTCTTCCAGGCGTGTGAAAAGTACGGAACCCTGCGAAAAAAAACTGGGTCTTTGTCCCATGTCTCCTGGAAGCATATAATCTCCTGTGATTGCCAAAGGTTATGCCAATGGGGATTTCCTATCTTGGAGGCTATTCCTGGCACATTCCAGGATGCTAGGCTAGTTCTATTTTCCTCTGCGACATTCGATGGTTATATAATAATTGGGGGAGTCTCCTGGACACTGAGAACCATAGTGACTGCTGTGGAAGCCCTCCCGACAGATAATGGGATTAATGAGATCTCTGGCAAACTATTCACTGGGGTAGCTGGTGTAATTGCCCTCCCTGTTAATGTGGGGGCTGATGATGTTAGTCAATCGCAAGATTCCAGATATGAAAGGGCTGTGTGTCTATTGTACAACCTTATCCCCGAAGTAATATTTGAATTCTCGCTATATCTCGGGAAGGGTTGTTCAGGCATTCGCCTGACCCTGTGAACCATACATAAAATTGGACCCTGCTTATAAAAGTACTCCAGTGGTAAAGGAACAATCTGCGAGCTCCTAGAAGAAAATCTATAAAGATTATCTAGGAGAAAATGTCCCGTGGAGGCATTATTGAAATTTATCACCATGCAGACGCCGGTTATAACTTTGCTTGCGCTGCCCACGCACCTCACTCTCCTGGCCATGATAATTTTATTGCCCAGTGGGTGGCTCCCCAGTCCTGAGTGCATAAGGTTGTTTGTTAGCCAGTGCAGACATTTATCCATTAATTGTATTGTGGATTCATTCTGATTTTCCCGAAGCGGAGGGACATTCACCAAAACCAGTACCAGAGGGGAGGCTGCTGGTGGGAGATGAAGGACTTGTTGCGAATAATTATCTGCAGCCACAGGACAGTTCTCTCGTGATCCTACTGACTGGACGAGGGCTCTTATTTCCTCCTGTGCTACATCTCTTAGACTCATTCCTTGGGGATTCCAAACCTCCAGAGGTGCATTAGAATTTGCAGTGCCAATTGGTGGCTGTCCTAAGACCCTGGTAGTAGAGGTGGATGGAATTATCGTTGTCGGTAGAATGGGTGGTCCCCGATACTCATTTAAGTGAACAAAGTTTCCATTTATGGGTGCACTTACAAGAGGGTCACTTGAGGGCTCCGTTCGGGATAGGACCAAATGGCTCTGCGTCTGTAAATCGGCTAGTCTCTGTTCAATTTGCGTCAATTTGGTTAGAATGGGCTCCAATATAATAGTTTTCCTTTTAATCACTTCTGCCCATAATACATCATCCAGAACTGGTTGTGGTGGTAAAATATTTACAGTTGCTGGCAGCGGTGATATTATAGAATTTGCTGTGACCGCCCTGGTTTGTGGGCCTTTAGGTTTGGGTACACAGGTTAATTTAGATTGTTTTGGCTTCGGAGCAACCCCGCCCTTCATCACTCTGCTGGGGGATTGCGCATAGGGTCCTTTAAAGATGTGTAAGGGGGAGAGGGATCCAACTCCCTCCTCGTTGTAACCAGATGAACTAAAGTGGCAGGGGTGGGTCCACATTGACCCGGTGGAAGATCGCATGATATTAGCAATGGTGGTGACTGAGTGTGAGGAGAAGTCTATTTTGCACTTCCTGTAGGCGCGACCCCAAATGAAAAAGAAGGGGTTCCATTGATAAGTGCCTTTCAGTTAGTTCGATTTCATGGGAAAGGGCACTTGCTGCTCTAATCAGAAACGCATCCAGCGTCGCTACCACCCCTCCACCCGTTTTTTAGCAAGTCCCTTTCGCTTTACCATATTTACAGTACTGTAGAAAAAACAACTGCGAGTGACAATACCTTGATTCAGGTGCAAACGTTAGAGGGGGGCCCAGCCTCCTCCGGGCTCTGACGGGCGTGGACGGGCCCACTCTTGGTTCGGACATGGCCCAGGCACGCCCGCGCGTGTCCCATGCTGCGGGAGCCGCAAGGTGATTATAAGCCCCTCCGGGCACGGGGAAAGTAGCGATGGCTCCACCTGGCGCTAGGGGTTGTGGTGCTTAAAGTCCCCGAGATGCTGGAGTCAGGCTGTGGCGTGTAGCAATGAGCAGCTCATTCACATAACTATTAAAGATCTGATACTACCAAGTCACTCATCTAGACAAATATTAGTTTAAAACATGTCTGAGGCCTGGTATACTTAAGGGTATGCACAGGTTCAAAACCTCTTGACAAGCGTAAACCTGCTGTTCTCCCACATCTAACTAATACCTAAGGTAGATTGAAGCTAGGCTATAAGGCCCACTTATATCTGCAAAAAAGCTAATACATGTAGTTAGAAGTTTCAAAGAGCTGTATACACAGTTAGAGACCTATGTGCTCAGTCATACATGCAGTCGCCCACTCTGATTTCTATGTTATATAAGCACGTCCAAATGCAGAGAGCCACTAATACACCCCCTGAAATAGTTTCAGGAGTATCTAAACATTTGCTCTTACACACAGAGTCAACTCCTAGGTATCTAGCACTAACAGGGGCAGTAGTACAGTCAGTTAAATAACCCAATAGTAAGCAACACATCCAACAGGCAATCCATGCTGCCCCTTACATATACAACTACAGAGCCATACAGCCACAAACAGAAGCAGCAATGTATCAGTAAATTTACTTACATAGGGAATCACATCCCCACATTGGCACTGATACACTCATTCAGATATCTAAAAAGGAACTAACATTACCAACTCATCCATCCAGAGAGGTAGTGTCGGGTTTCAGTAGCTCAGTATGAGATGAAGCCACTAACCTCGGAAGATCGTCACCAGGAACAATGACATGCAGAAAGGCCTCTCTATTCCCCTGAGCGCAACCCAGAATAGAGATAATTAAACACTACCATGCGCAGATGCACCTTGGGGGAAAGGGGAAGTGGAAAAAACAATAAACACTGCAGCCCAACTGGCTCCTTCTAGTTCTGCTTCGCTTGCCAGAAATTCAAAATGCAGTAAGACGTGTAGGGGTTCCTTGAAGGCAACTAGATGCACAAAACGAGATAAGAAGAAAGGGATTAGGAGGAGACAGAATAGGAATCAACCCCACCAGACCGTTCTTAATTAAACACTCCTTACTCACAAATGAAACACTGCAGTCTCCCAGTTGAGTCAATGAGATCAGTCCCGACCATAAACAAATAACTGCTGTTTCATCACAGCATCGGCGTAAGGAGGTAGAACCAAAATCAGCAAAGACAAAGGAAGAAAAAACAAGAACACAAAAGGGAGTTCCCAAGAAAAGCGCTCCTGCGCTACTTCTCCTTGGGCACACCAAAATACCTGTATCACAAGGCGCCTTGGAATTGCGGATAGCCATAACCACGTCCCATCCAGCCGCTCTCAGGTACTCCTACTTGGGACCTTCGCACTGCGAGGGTAGTGAAGGGGTTTCTGAGGTAGCGTCCGCCGGTAGCCAATGGGAGGTGGTCCACGGAGCCTCGGCAATCCAGCGGGGATTACCTTCTGCTCTGCCGAGCTCCGGAAAGTACAGGAAGTTCAGTAAACCAAAGTAAGGTCTCGAGAGTGGGAGGAGCGCTCCAGCGCTTCCCTCCCGTTTGTGCCTAAATGTCTGCAATGTCCTGCTATCGGAAGAAGGCAAGACCTCTAACCTCCCAAGCAACACAGCCGACACGCCGTTATGAGGAGAGGTCTCCGAAGGCAGAAAGCTTGAACCAGCTGGAAACACTTCTCAGGAAACTCCGGGCCTTGAAATGTAATTTCCCTAGTGACGGACTAAGATGCAGCTGAGAAGCAGCGAATTGCCAAGAGTTCTAGCGGGAGATGCCTTCCGCTATCTGAAACGCTGTTTACTATGAGATTGTCAAGCCCCGAGCCTCTGCAGAGGAGGGGCTTTGTAGCCTCCGTGAGGGCAGCAATACCGGAGTCTGCTTCCGGTGCGCCGAGAACAAGGCTGCTGGGAGTTGTAGTGTCCTGCGCTCCGTGTGCCCCCCAGTGGTCGAACACCCATCATGCTTCCACAACCATGCATTCGCTTGGAAGCCATAGAAGGGGGGTGCGTGTTTAGCACTCCCCGCCCTCGCACGCAGCCCACGATCGCCACAGAACCCCCTCTGGAGGACCACCGTCTCGGCGGTTGACCTGGTTTACCGGGATACTTAGCGTGAAAGCGGTCCAAAAGAAGAGGGCAATGTAGGTTGCTGGAGGGTTCCCAGGTTCTGTCCTCTACCCCATACCCCTTCCAGTCCACTAGGTACTGCACTCGACCTCTGATTAATCGGGAGTCTAGTATTTCGCTGACTTTGTACTCCTCCCGCCCGTCTATCTCAAGGGGAATGGGTCTAGAGGGTAATCTCGTAGTCACTGGACAAGGTAGGAGCAGTGACACGTGAAAGACAGGGTGTATGTGCCAAGAGAGAGGTAGAGATAAACGCATTGCCACAGGGTTGATGATCTCCTCAATACCATAAGGCCCGATGTATTCGGGAGCCAGCTTGCCCACCCCTCTTAAATGCAGATTGTTTGTGGACAGCCATGCCTTATTCCCTACTTGATATACGGGTTCCGGAGCCCTCTTTGTGTCTGCATGACGTTTTTGTGCAGTTTGGGACATGGCTAATTGGTGCTTAGCATCGATAAGCACTGCTCTTAAATGGGCATGGTGTTCCTGTATGGTGGGGTGTTTGGACACAACGGGCCAGTCGAAGGGGAGCATGTTTGGATGGAACCCATAGACACAAAAGAAGGGCGAACATCCCAGCGTGGAGTGTACAGCGTTATTGTATGCGAATTCTGCCATTCAGATTAGGGGATACCAGTCCGAGGCGGTTTGAAGTGTAAAACATTGTAGGTATTGCTCCAAAGTTTGATTAAGCCTTTCCGTTTTCCCGTTGGTCTGGGGGTGGTAACTGGAGGACAAACGGGCCTCGGTGTTCAGCGTAGTACACAGCGCCTTCCAGAAACGTGAAGTGAACTGAGGTCCTCAGTCTGTGATAAGGATTCTCGGTATTCCATGAGCTCTAACCACATGTTGTAGAAAAACCACAGCAAGTTCGGACGAGGTAGGTAGTCATTTGAGCGGGATGAAATACCCCATTTTAGTTAAATGATCAACGATTGCCAAGATGGTGGTGTATCCTTCACAGGGTGGCATTTCAACTATAAAATCCATGGATACCGTGTGCCACGGAAAAGGAGGTATAGGTATAGGTCGTAGTAAGCCCACTAGCTTAGAATGTCTGGATTTTCCCTGGGCAGACACGGCGCAGTTCCGTATGTATTCCTTAGTGTCCTTTCGCAACGTGGGCCACCAAAAGGATCTCTCCATATTAGCAATGGTTTTATATTCTCCCAAGTATCCCCCTAGCGGAGAGTCATGAGCCCAAGCCAGCACTTGTAGTTGAAGGGCTGTTTGTGGCACATACAAAGCATGATAATGGTATAGCAGATCTCCTGCGGTACTCCGGTGTTCCGGGTTTTCTTGTATCCAAGTGTGGACATCTATGTCTGCTAGAGTTACCTTCACATCCTCGAGAAAGTCCTGCGAGACGACGAAGGCGAGGGTCTGTTCCAGGAAGGCGGAAGCAGGGAGGATGGCAGGAGGTTCTCTTGTTTCATCCTTGAGATGGTCTGTGGGCTCATGCCATCGGGATAACGCGTCTGCCTTACCATTCTGTGGCCCGGGTCTCTACTTAATAACAAAATCATAGTCAGAGAAAAACAAAGACCATCGTAGCTGGCGTGGAGTTAAGGCTCTAGCGGTTTTCAGGAACAGGAGGTTCCTATGGTCAGTGTATAGTTCGACGGTGTGATGTGCTCCTAGGAGGTAATGTCTCCACTCCTCACACGCTCGTTTAATAGCCAGCAGCTCTTTATCGGTGATTGAATAATTCACCTCACAGGGGGTAAGCTTCTTGGAATAAAACACAACCGGGTGCAGTTGTCCTGTATCCGGGTGCCGTTGGGATAATACTCCTCCCAAAGCATACTGTGAGGCATCCGTTTCTACCACAAATGGTAAGCAGGGGTCAGGGTGATGTAAGATGGGAGCCTTGGTAAATCGTTCCTTTAGTGCTTCGAACGCCTGATCTGCTTCTCTGGACCACACAAACGGGGTGTTTTTCCACAGCAAACTGGAAATGGGGTGTATTAGTTTGGAAAAGTCTTTGATGAAGCGTCTATAGTAGTTAGCGAACCCCAGAAAGCACTGTATGGATTTCACATGATCGGGTGCCTTCCATTGTGTTATTGCTGCCACCTTACCCATATCCATTTGGAAGCCTTGAGCATTGATGACATATCCCAAAAAGGCGACTTCCTCAACATGGAACAGGCATTTTTCCAATTTGGCGAACAACGAGTGTATCCGTAGTCTGTTCAACACCGTTTTCACGTGAAGGATATGGTCTTGAAGGTTGGTGGAATAACCAAGAATATCGTCAATGTAGACAATGCAAATGGTTTCCAGCAGCCCTCGTAAAACTTCATCCATAAAAAATTGGAACGCCGCAGGGGCGTTACACAATCCGAAGGGCATCACCTGGTACTCATACAGCCCGAATTTGGGTCTGAAGGCCATCTTCCACTCATCGCCTGTCTTGACCCGTACCAGGTGGTAAGCGCCTCGTAGGTCTAACTTGGTGAAGATTTGCGCTCCTTTCAATTGGTCCAGCAACACTGGTATCAAGGGCAAAGGGTATCTGTTTTTCACAGTAACCTTGTTGATTGCTCTATAGTCTATGCATGTCCGAAGCTCATCACAGTCTTTCTTTGAGATAAAAAAAAGCAGAGAGGATGCTGGGGAGGTTGAGTGTCTGATAAAACCAGAAGCAAGATTCTCCTCCAGATACGTCTTGAGATAGTGCGTCTCCGGTTCCGTGAGGGCATACACCCGGCTACAGGGGATGTCAGCTCCCGGGATGAGATCAATGCGGCAATCGTAGGGTCTATGGGGTGGCAGCTGGGTGGCTTTTTGTTTGTCAAAGACCGCCTGATAGTCCCCATACACATCAGGTAGTAGGGTAGAGCAGCAGTACCCCGCTTCTTCACATCCTGTGGCTAGTAGCTCAGCCTGGGTCCCAGTGGTGCCTTCCTGGAATAGGGACTGCCTGGTGCAATGCTCCTTACAAAATGTGGACGTCAACGAGACGGTGCGATCTGTCCATTGGATGACAGGGTCATGCAAGGTCAACCAGGGCATTCCGAGGACAAGGCGAAAATGGGGAGCGTCTATGAGGTCAAATTGTATGACTTCATAATGGTCCTTACCGACTTGCAGGGATAGAGGAGCTGTGTGGTATTTGACAGGTCCAGAAGTCAGCGATTTACCGTCCACTGCTTTCACAATTTCAGGAGTTTCCTTTCTTTCATACGGGACTCCTATGTTCCGGGCGTACTGCTGATCAATGAAGTTCCCGGTGGCTCCGGAATCCAGGAAGGCGGACACACTGAGGGGTTTGGTTGAGGTGACCCATAAGGTTACATTCACATTCATGTGTGCCACTGATGGCTGAATGGTGTTGGCTAGAACTGAAGGGATCGTACTTGATCCTGAACCCAAGGCGGAGATCCCGTCCGTACTTGGGTTCCTTAGTTTTCCGCCCCCTGTTGGGCTGTTGTCTGTGTTCTGGAAGCTGCTCCTCTGTCCGGACCCCTAGCCCGGGCTCGACAGTCTCTGATGAAATGCCCACTTTTACCACAATACAGACAGAGCTTCTGCTGTTGCCTTTTCTCTCTCTCCTCAGTGGTGCGCGGACCTCGGATCCCCCCAATTTGCATGGGCTCAGCTCCATCCGACGTTTTGGCGTGCTCATCGAGGGTTGAACGAGACCTGGGGACAATGAAACGTGATTCTCCTCGGCTTCTATCCCCCTTTCTTTCTTGCATCCGATGGTCGAGTTGTACTGTGAGTTCAATCAATTCTTC
This sequence comes from Triturus cristatus, assembly GCF_964204655.1. Lineage (NCBI taxonomy): Eukaryota > Metazoa > Chordata > Amphibia > Caudata > Salamandridae > Triturus > Triturus cristatus. The sequence continues at coordinate 1,015,995,641 of NC_140581.1, forward strand.
ACAGGTGTGCGACAGTTGTACCACTTGAGCGAGGAAATTCTTCAACTCACCACGGAGCCCTTGATAGAAGAGAGTCGTCCATTTTTCTTGTGGCCAGTCAGTTTCCACCACGAGACGATTGAAGGTAGTGATATAGGTCAGTAAGTCCTGTGACCCTTGCCAAAGGGTGATCAGTTCCCGGTCTAGAGGCATCATATGTGTCTTTCTGTCGAACAGCTTGCACATCTCTATGCAGAAATCCTTGAAGTTGTGGAGTACGGGATCATTCCGCTCCATTAGTGGAATAGTCCAGCTAGCCACATTGCCCCCCATGTATGACATCATGAAGGACGTCTTTAAAGAGTCGTCTTGAAATATGGCTGGTTTACAGAGGAAATGGAGTCTGCTTTGATTGAGGAAGATTTCAAATTTCTTCGGATCCCCATAAAAACGCTCTGGAGGTGCCAAAGGAACACCAGGGTTCTGTACGACATGAACTGTGGGGGTGGTTCCTTGGGAAGGTGGTTTTGTTGCGGGGTGGAAAAGAAACTAGTGCCCTGTGACCTGACCCCACCCCTGGGGATGAGGCAGGTGGGGGAAGAGTCCTCTCTTTAATATAAGAGCCCTTTCCGGAAGCATAGGTTTTGCCGTGTCTTGAGATGCCCGCTACCTCTCTATGCAGGGTTCCCACCTCAGTTCTTAACTCTTGGGTTTCCTGACGTGAGGTATGCAGTTCCTGCTGAAGAGCAGTAAGGCCAAAACCACATTGGTATCCATTGCTCAGGCTGACAATAGTCGTGGGCTTGACAATCTGTCGGGTTTCAGTAGCTCAGTATGAAATGAAGCCACAAACCTCGGAAGATCGTCAGCAGGAACAATGACATGCAGAAAGGCCTCTCTATTCCCCTGAGTGCAACCCCGAATAGAGTGAATTAAACACTACTATGCGCAGATGCACCCTGGGGAAAAGGGAAGTGGAAAAACAATAAACACTGCAGCCCAACTGGCTCCTTCTAGTTATGCTTCGTTTGCCAGAAATTCAAAATACAGTAAGACGTATAGGGGTTCCTTGAAGGTAACTAGATGCACAAAACGAGATAAGAAGCAAGGGATTAGGAGGAGACAGAACAGGAATCAACCCCACCAGACCTTTCTTAAATAAACACTCCTTACTCACAAATGAAACACTGCAGTCTCCCAGTTGAGTCAATGAGATCAGTCCCGACCATAAACAAATAACTGCTGTTTCATCACAGCATCGGCGTAAGGAGGTAGAACCAAAATCAGCAAAGGCAAAGGAAGAAAAAACAAGAACACAAAAGGGAGTTCCCAAGAAAAGCGCTCCTGCGCTACTTCTCCTTGGGCACACCTAAATACCTGTATCACAAGGCGCCTTGGAATTGCGGATAGCCATAACCACGTCCCATCCAGCCGCTCTCAGGTACTCCTACTTGGGACCTTCGCACTGCGAGGGTAGTGAAAGGGTGACTGAGGTAGCGTCCGCCGGTAGCCAATGGGAGGTGGACCACGGAGCCTCGGCAATCCAGCCGTGATTACCTTCCACTCTGCCGAGCTCCGGAAAGTACGGGAAGTTCAGTAAACCAAAGTAAGGTCTAGAGAGCGGGAGGAGCGCTCCAGCGCTTCCCTCCCGTTTGTGCCTAAATGTCTGCAATGTCCTGGTATTGGAAGAAGGCAAGACCTCTGACCTCCCAGGCAACACAGCCGACACACCGTGATGAGGAGAGGTCTCCGAAGGCAGAAAGCATGAACCAGCTGGAAACACTTCTCAGGAAACTCCGGGCCTTGAAATGTAGTTTCCCTAGTGACGGACTAAGATGCAGCTGGGAAGCAGCGAATTACCAAGAGTTCTAGTGGGAGATACCTTCCGCTATCTGAAACGCTGTTTACTATGAGATTGTCAAGCCCCGAGCCTCTGCAGAGGAGGGGTTTTGTAGCCTCCGTGAGGGCAGCAATACCGGAGTCTGCTTCCAGTGCGCCGAGAACAAGGCTGCTGGGTGTTGTAGTGTCCTGCGCTCCGTGTGCCCCCCAATGGTCGAACACCCATCATGCTTCCACAACCATGCACTCGCTTGGCAGCCATAGAAGGGGGATGCGTGTTTAGCACTCCCCGCCCTCTCACGCAGCCCACGATCGCCACAGGTAGCTGTTTAAACATGTGTTAGGCCTGGTCCCCTTGACACTGTGCACTCAGTTATATTGCTGAGCCAAATTGACATTTAAAACCTTTTGAGAAGCCTTAACCAACTGTTTTGCCATATATAACTCAGCCTAAAGATACCCTGTAGCTAAGTCATAGGATATGTGTTATGTGCATAAAATGGAACACATGTAGTTAGACGTTTGAGTTAGCTACATGCACACTTACAACCCCATATGCTCAGATATTCATCCAGTGTTTCACCTTGATTGAATCATATATAACCACATAGAAAAGGGAATAGCAACTAACACAGCTCATTTCACAATGTCAGAAGCATGTAAACATTCACTCACATGCACAGAGAAAACTCTTATGTATCTGTCACTAATAGAGGCAGTAAGTAACTCTCTAAAATAGCCCAGTAGTAAGTAACACACCCAGGAGGCAATCCATGAGTGCAGTTACATATACAATTACAAAGCTATACAGTCACAAACAGAGACAGTTATGTACCAACAAATGTACTTACATATGAATCACACCCCCACATAGGGACTGATACAATTATTTAGATATCTAATAAAGAACTGACACTACCAAGTCACCCATGCAGAGAAATAGCCCTTTCAACATGTGTAAGGTCTGTTACACTTGAGGCTGTATATCCAGTTATAATGTTAGGCCGAGTGGACACTCAAAAACTCTTGAGAAGTCTTACATTGCTGTTATAGTAGATATAACTCACCATTAAGATAGCATGTAACTAGGTCGTAGAGTGCACTACTATGTGCATAGAAGCTAACACATGCAGTTACACGTTTCAGAGAGGTATATGTACACTTATAGGCTCATATGCTCAGTTATACAACCAGGGCCCAATTCACAAAGGCAATCGGATACAAGTCTACCTTTACTATTTTTGGTATTCACAGAGCTCATTTATGAGTCGTTTCTTTACGTCAGCAGTTGGGCTGGAATCTCTGGTTGAACCCGTACTCTCTGGCTCAAGCCGTACTCTACGGCTGGGGCCGGAATCTCCGGCTCGGACAAGAGGGAATGTGATCAATAGGCCAGAACACAATTTCCACATAAGGAACATTAGGAACGTGAGACAAGTCATGAAAATCAGTTTGGGCAGGGGAAAGGGTGTGGCCAGACACTGCATCACATCTTGGAAAAGTTTGCTCCTTTGCATCATGGTACATGCAGTGCCCAATTTGCACTCCCCTCAGTGTTGACCATAGTGTTACACCAGATTCAGAGTCGACTGTAGTGTTACACCAAACTTTGATGTGACAGTACAGTAAACACTGAGGGGAGCGCAAATTGTGGACTGCATGTACTATGATGCAAAGGAGAAAACTTTTCTGGGATGTTAGACTTTTAAAGTATTCATTTATTATAAAATAAGTTAATAACCTTTTTAAATTAAAAAATTCATGTAACTTCATTTATTTATTCATTACCTAAATGGCCATTTTGAGCCTTTTCGCAATTAAGAAATCCTTTGTACATAGTATTAGCGATTTGCTATTTGGAAATTGCTCTTTGGGATTTCCTATTCAGCGATTTCCAAAATGCGATTTCTACTAGATAGAAATCACATTTTGAACCACCGCAAATGGCTTTTAGTACATACTGAAATTACATTTTGTATTTCCTAGCGGCCCGAAGTAGCAATTTGCACAATTAAGAAATGCAAAATTCCATCGTACTTATGGCCAATGTAACAAAACGGGATATGGTTCATAGTAATATGTATTGGAAAATGTATTAAACAGATAAATATTCAATAGAAATTGTTTATTTGCTCAGTTAGTGTAACTCTGATATCAAGACATGCACCAGCAATCTTTTTTTGAGGTGTCATTGCACTCACAAGAGGTTTGCGAGCCACCTGCCAGACACGTGTGAGATCGTAAAGTTCTAAATTTCATTGTCGTCTATTGTGTATGGTTCTTTTCTCATATTTTCAGTTATTATTTAATGCTAATCTATAATAAAGTAGTAAAGAAAAGATGGTTACACGTACCATAAAGCTTTTATTTTAGTTTATTTAATAACATTCACAATCTCTGCTTTATTTGTGTTGCATTATGGTTAGTTTGACCACTTAACAGCAATTGTACTGTAGTAATACACACTGTTTTCTCTCTCTGTACAATCGAGCTCACAGGACTCTTAAGAGAGCGTGAGGAGACCGCATGCCAGGGTCACTCAGTATATTTCCATGCGACTCTTGTGAGACTCTTGTGGGTCGTAACAAAACTTGAAAATCAGCTAATGAAAAAGCTCATACTTTTTATCAAGTAATTGTGCACCATACAAACAGCAGTTGGGCACAACCTAGACTAATTTTGCAACTGCGAAAAATCTAAGAATTACATTTATAACTGTACCACTTCTCCCATTTTTTTCTGTACTCATATAACTCCATATTACTCCTGAAGCTTACTCATTCTGCTGAGCATACCTCTTGTGACTGAGATCTCCATAATGCACCATGGTTAGCCACTGGATTTTGGGACACAGCTTCATCCAATGGGTTAGAGAATATGCCATTAATTGTAGTATCGACAAGAATCTTTGATTTCCAAACTTGGACATAACTCTGATTGTAGAAAACCAAGTAAGCAATGGGGTCTGCGGGAGCACACAACCAACCTGGACAAATCCCCCTACTGACAATGTATATACACAGAATTCCAGGGGTTAAGAGAAGCAAAAAACTACAAAGACAACAACCAAAAGATAAGCAGAGGACCTTACAGAACCTGTATGGAGGTAAAACTACAACCTAGTTATAAAGTCCTCATAAAGAGGACGAAATCCCATCACCCACCGTGGTGGCATGCTTCATCAAGTGGGATCTCCTCTTAACCAAACCTGGTTTGGCTAAGGAGCTACTACTCCCAGGGTGAATCTATGGGAGGAGCTCGCGGATGTTTTAAACTATACTGATGAAACGAGATCTCTTAAAGATCGATGAGGCTAGCCTAAGTTAGGTGAGGCCCTATAGTGCAGTGTAAGACTTAGTGATATAAAATTGACTACAGGAACCAAAAAATCTTTAATTGAAAATATCCCTGTGCCAATGTTAAAAACAGAGTAGTGGCGCGATTAGGGGTGGGCGGAATTTGCGTAATCGCGTTACGCAAATCTCCGCGAAACGGTAAAAAATCTCCGCGAACACGCAGAAATTTCGCGAACACGCGGAATTGCTTGTTCGCGATGCTTTTTTCCTGTTCACAATCGCTGTTTGCGTGCTCGGGGAGAAATATCTCGCGAACACGCATTTTGAGAATGCGAACAAGCAAAAATTTCGCTAAGTCGCGGAAAGCGGAATTTTGGGCAATTTCGCGTTCTCCGCGGAACGCGAAATTACCCGAATTCCGCAAATTCCGCGAACGGAACAGAATTTACCGCCCAGGCCTAGGCGCGATCTGATCGAATTGACGAGCGCGCTAACAAAAACCAAGAAAAGGTCTACATGTTTCAGCCCAACAAGATCAGTAAATTATGATCAGGGCTTTCTTCAGGACCAAATTACAAAACTACTGCAACTGCAAGCTAGTGCATAAGTGAGCACTGGCGTGAACTTGTGTCTAAAAAACTTGGCAAGTAGAACGATACGACCAAGCTTGTACCACAGGATCAATTACAGAAATTTGAAATCCAACCGGTCAAGAAGGTAAGTGCCTGTATCAATTTGACAAAACACAAAACAAAAAAAGGAAATTAATAACTAGGAGATGTACTCCAAACAAGTCTGTAGCCAATACATATCAGAACAATCAAACAACCAGATGAGAATCTTACCCGTAATGAAATCGGGACTAAGCCTGCCGCTCCTGGTAGCAACTCAGGGTGTGAGGCACCGCTCTGTGAAAGAAGAGATTAAAACCATGATCTAGTCTAGTGAAGAATGTATGCAACAAAGATGTAACAGGCAATGAAACTTATCGCCCTCTCAACTAATTCAATTGACAACCCCTCAACAAGAAGGGAAAAATGGTATTAAAGAATACTTCTTAGATAGCTCAACAATAGTGACAGCATAAACTCTTGCTCTTTGTCAGTAATGGATACCCTTCATGAATGAAACTAGGGTAAATCGTATTCAACTGGTACATGACAGTGTGTGGTTCTCGTTCACATAGAGCCTCTTGGGCTCTCAGCACACAAACAAGCCAGGGCAATAGTTATAGAAGAGAACCCCAAGGCCAATGGTGTCAGCGTATGATTTTCTTAAATGACAAAGAAAGGGGTACCATTCATGGATACACCCAGAGTAAAACGTATTCGTCTGATGTTTAGAGGTACGTAACTACCGTGTATGGCCAACCTCATAAACTGTCAGCACTAATGCCGACTCGGGCGGTAGTTAGAAAGAAAACCACCTCAATGTAAAATTGGAGCCACCCGCCCGTAAACTCCAGGTAATCACCAAAGTGGACTTAAACATAAACACTGCCAGTAGTGTACCAGTAGCATCAAGCGATGATCGTAGGATCTGCTCTCCCAAAATCATGGTGAGGGACTAGCTATCACCCAAAACCAGCAGTTTGGAAACAGAAGCAGTGATTAAAAAGCCAGCGAAAGTAAATAGGTCAGAGTGCTTAAACACGAAGTGTCTTACCTCTCTGTCGCTGCCCCGAGCCTCCTTCCTGGATGCTGATGGCGGCAACCAGAGAACGGCAAACACCGGGGTGAAATAGCACAAAGCGCGCCTAGTCACGCAATGGAGCGTCATGACGTGATGCGTTAGGACAGGACTAGAGGTCGCACTAAATGACATGGCAACAGGCCCGGGGAGTCTGGGAAATGTAGTGAAACAACCATGGAGCATCAGGACGGCTCAAAGAAAACTAGGAGACACAACGACCCATGAAACTGCATGATCGCGGTCAACGATCCCCCCAGAAAAGCCGATACTGTGCAAAAAAGTCAATCAATTAGTATTGGTCACAAAGTAAGCATAGAGAACTGAATAAAGCTAATCTCCCAAATAGAGCAAAAATGTGTTGGAAACCAAAGGTAGTGTTAGTCACGGTGTTGACATGGACGACGGTTTGCAGAAGAACGTGCACGCCATACACTGGACTGCCTAGCAAAGTCACTACCATTAGGTTACGCGCTAATCAAGGGCTAATGGAAAAGCACAATGTACAGATAAACCGTAGTACATCGCGCCAAAATGACCCAAGCCAAATCTCAATAAAGGTTAATAACTACAGATAGGACCATGGTATGGAGTCATTCAGACCGCCGCGGTCACTTTGTAACTTAAACACCCAACGTTGCTCTTTGTTGAAAAGAAATTTAGACACATCAGCAACGTGCGTAGGAATAAAGGGTTGTTCAAGTATAGTCCAGGACATCTGATCAGGACTATGATTGCACTCCAGAAAATGGTTGGTCAATCTCGTTGATGCCTTTCTGCATCGAATAGTACTCTTATGTTCCATGATACGTTGTTTCACTTTTCTTATGGTCATGCCCACATATTGTTTCTGGCAAGGGCAAGTGATTAAGTATATGACCTTCTCACTATTGCAATTAGTGTGGCGCAGTTGTTTCCATGGTTTAGATAAACCAATGTTAACCTCGGAAGTATGTCTTGTCTGTGCACAGACCACGCATCCACCACAGGGATAGTGTCCCTGGACAGGTGGAAGATTCCATAGAGGATTAGCAACGGCTCGTGGTGTACTCCGAGGTGTAGTGTGGACCATGGCGTCACGAAGATTGTTGCCCCTTTTGTACGAAAACAGAGGGAAAGCCAGTTTGACTTGGCCAGTATTCAAAATTCGCCAATGTTTCCGCACGATCTTCTGATTCGATTGGAAGCTGTACTGAAGGTGTTCACAAAAGTCAATCTATCATGTGGTGCTTTAGGAACAGAGACTTCCAAAAGAGCATCCCGGTTGTTATTGGCTGCTCGTTTATAAGACTGTTTGATTAACTTCGCTGGATAGTTTCTGGATTTGAGATTGTGCGAAAGAACATTGGCATGTCTAGTAAAGGCTTTGGTGGTGGAACAATTCCGTCTCAAACGAAGGAACTGACCAAATGGCAGGCCAGTCCTCAGTCCCTTCAGATGGAAACTGTCAAATTTCAGCAAAGAAATTCTGGCCATGGGTTTGGTGTACAGTTCACTACCAAGACCTCCATCTGAAGGAATAATCCAGAGGTCCAAGAAAGCCAAACCCAATTTACTAAATTCCACAGTAAAATTAAGGAAAACGTTTTGGTCATTGAGCCAGTGATGAAAGGCCGTTAGAGAGACATCGTCTCCTCTCCATATGACCAAAACGTCATCGATGTAACGTTTCCATAATTTGATGGAACCGAGAAAAGGATTGGTTGGCGTGAGTACATGGTTCTGCTCGAAAAGGTGGACGTAGAGATTGGCCAGGCTGGGGGCAAAAACGCTGCCCATCGAAGTACCGGAGATCTGGAGGAAAAACCGGTCTTCAAACTTGAAAAAGTTTTCCGTCATGGCCAGCCAGGCACACTCCATTATGAAAGGAACAGGTGAGCTCAGTGGCTCCACGATGTTGTCCAATAGCGATCTGATCGCTTCAAGTGTGTCACTCTGGGGGATACATGTGTACAGCGATTCTACATCGAAGCTGACTAAATAGTCAGTTTCAGTGTTAAAATCGATACCATGTAGCATGTTCAAGACGTCCTTGGTATCTTGAAGAAACGTGGGCATCGTTTTTACCAACGGTCTCAAAAACACATCTACAAAGGAAGACAGGGGTTCTAAAAGTGAACCGATGCCCGAAATAATAGGTCTTCCAGGAGGAGGACGTTGCTCCTTGTGCACTTTAGGCAATGTATAAAAATAAGGAGTCACAGGATGAATAGTCACCAAGTAGTCAGCCTCGTGACTAGAAATCCATCCTTCCAATTTCGCTTTGGACACCAGTTCCCCAATCTCTTTTTGGAGTCTCGCCGTGGGATCGGAACTCAACAGTTTATAAAAACTCGCATTGTTGAGTTGTCGCAGGCATTCTTCGCGATAATCTGTGGTATCAAGTATGACAATAGCACCACCTTTGTAGGCAGGCTTGATGGTAATAGCCGCATTTATGGACAGGGAATCAATAGCCTTTTTGTCAATATTAGAAAGATTGTGATAATGGTTGTCAGAACCCATGTCTAGTTTCGAAACCTCAAGGGAAACCGCTGTTTCAAATGCCAGTACAAGAGGGGGTACTGAACTTGCTGGTGGTAAGAAGGTGGATTTATTTCGTAAACCACTGTCTGCAACAAGATCCATTGGAGTAGCATTATCATCAGTTTTGTCTTGGAAGAAAAACCGTAATCTAATCTTCCGAAAGAATTTGGCTAATTCACACTGGATCATGAAAGGATCACCTGAATTGGTGGGTACAAAACCTAACCCCTTGTTAAGAACATTTGTTTCAGAAGGGGTCAAAACATGAGAGCTCAAGTTAACTATCAACTGCTGCTGGGTCCTGCTGTTTGAGGCCCCTTCGTCATGCTGCGCAAACTGCGCGGCGATGTCGGTGGACTCCAATGTACTCGTGTTTGCCCCTGCTGCCCTCTCCTTCTGCCTCTGTTTCTGCCTCGACCCTGCCCTAAAAAAGGCTGTTGTTGAAACATCTGTGGAGGCGGGTTGAAAGGCATCATTTGCGGATGGAATGGGACATTAGGGAATTGCCACGGAGCCGGGTTCCACCATTGTGTATGGGGATTACCTTGCCAGTTCCGTCTATAACCCTGTCTGCCTCTCCCTCGATTTTGTACGGGCGGGCGTTTGGTGGTATCGGAGTCGCTAGACCAATCATCCGAACCAGATGTTGAATAATTGGAACCATATTTCCTGCCCTTCCTGTTATAGTCGGGGGCGACATAGTTTTCTTGAGTGTACGGGTACATTTTTTCAAACGAAAACTTTGCCAAATCTTTCTTGAATTTCTCGATTTTAGAGGCTAGGATGGAATCTTTCAAGTCTTTGTTAGCTTTATTAGTCTCATCCAGATTCTTTTTATAGACCGAGTTGGTAAGGGTCAAGCACTTGGATTTCGATCAGGACGTTGTCAGCTATACGCTTCGCAGTACTGATAATTAAAATCAACCAGTCCCACGTGCAACGCCACGCTATGAGAGACCAATCTTTGAGAAATACCTTATCCTGTAGAAAAAGGCGCGGAGTATTGGTCACAATAAGCCCTGTACGGGCACAGTTAGCGCGGAGGTACTCTGTCATTATTGCACCATGTATCCCCGTGCGAGGATTGGTCATAGAGGCTTAAGGTGGCATCAAGTGTTACCAATTGTTTGGAGCATTTTGGAATGTGAGCATCCTGAACTGATGATAGTGCACTGTGGAGAGAATGACTTAGGCGCAATCACAGGTGTGACACTTGACATCCAAATGAAGAAACAGTTTCACAATTGGTGTCTCTCTTTCCTCACACTGACTTTGTATATTCTAATATATGTCAAAGGCAGAAATGGCAATTAGCAAAGGAGATTTTGTCCTAAAATTGAGAAATCCCAGAAGCATGTCAATAAAACAGTTTCTGCATTTCTTCCTTTGTGACCATGACATGGGCTCTATATATCATAACAACATCTGGTTTGATATGCCAGTTGTCTATAGGTGAGATGGAGTGCACTTCACTGCAGAAGGGACCAGGATCTTCCTTAATAACATCAAGAAATGCATCCAGTTCTATGGGTAACTGAACATTACACACTATAAACACAAAGGCTCTTGTCAGAGCCATCATATTGAAACATTATGTGATTATTTCATGGGATAAATTTCTTTTCTTTTAATAGTAACACTCGTGAGAGTCTCCCAGGAACGGGATCACACAAACGCTTGCTCTTACTTGTATATTTCTCCAGTTCTCGCAAGAGTCTTGCAAGCTCAAACATTCAAACTACATGTCATGCATAATGGTTCTGTATCATAGTAGGATATCAGTATGAGACTGTGCACACAAGCCTCTGTACTGTAACCTTTCTCATGAGAAAGGCTTTCTATACCCCACTACTTTTATTTTACACGATCCGGCATAAATCCCTCAAGATTGTAAATTTTTGTGGGAAGAATTCATGCTTTCCTTCAGTACAGTACTTATGCTTTATTCTCCCCACTAATAGTGTGTGGGTAGAAAGTAGCCTCTCCAATGAGACCTTGTTACAGTATGACAGAAGTGCACAGTAGGGTGCAAGGAGAGACTTTGTTCTTCAGTAATATCTCTTCCCAGGGCTACAAGTGTATATAGTAGGGTGTGGGGAGAGACAGTTTCTCCAGTAACACTTTGTATCAAGATTATCTATACCTCACTATTTTTTTTACGACCTTGTGAGATTCTCAAGAGATCGTATGCATTTTTAGAGGAGGAATTTACTATTTTCTTTATTACAGTACTTATGCATTATTGTCCCCATTAGTAGGACGTGGGGAGAAAGTAAACTCTCCAATAAGACATTTTCACAGCATGATAATAGTGCGCAGTAGGGTATAAAGAGACACTGCAATCTCATTGACACCGCTCCATAGTCTAACAACTGTGAACAGTAGAATATTGGGAGAGTCTGGCCTCTCCCCCGACACCTTCCTCGAAGGTAACCAGCTGTAGAGTAGGGTGTAAAGAGACAGGGCCTTCCCACTCACACCTTTCCCTAGGCTCAGCAGTATGCATAGTAGGGTGGGGAAAGTACACATCTCTCATGTAAGACCTTACTATTTCAAAGTAAGTATAACAAGTACTGGCCTCTCCACTGAGACCTCTCCCCAGGAAAATAGCCATATATATTAGGGTGTGGGAATGGATTTGACTGTCCACTCATAGCTCTCCCCAGGATGACAGACAAATACAGTAGTGTGAAGGGAAACATTTTCCTCTCCACTAGCACCTATCTCCAGAACAACAAAATGTGCAGTAGGTGTTGGTAAGGGGTGGCCTTTCTGCTGATACCGCTCTCTAAACCAATAGGGATACACAGTGGTGCCTGGGAAAGTGAGTGACCTGTCTGCTAACACATCTTACCAGAGTGAGAGGTGCCTGTAGTAGAGTTTGAAAAACATGTATCTCTCTGCTCATACCTCTTCCCATGCTGACAGGTATGGAGGAACTGCCCTTTTTGCTGACACATCTCACTTGCATGATAAGTCTAGTTAGTATTGTGATGACAGACTTGCCTCTCTACATTGATCTATGAGTCTTGGATGATGAATGTGGAAATTAGGGAGTAAAAAGAGGCTTACCTCTCTGGCCAAAGCTCACCCCAAGTTGACAGATGTACAAGTAAGGAGTGGGGGTAAAATGACATTTATGCTGAGAAGTCTGTCTTGCATACAACTGTAGGGACTATGATGTGGAAACACACTGGCCTGTCAGCTGAGACTTCTCCCCAGAGTAATACATGTGCAAAGTAGGCTCTGGGTAGAGACTGCACTCTCTGCACATACCTCTGATGAATGTTCATAGTAGAGCAGAGTTTTAGTTCATATTACAATACTATAATAAAAAATAAATGTATAATAAGTGTTAAAGAAAGAAATCAAAAGTAACTTTAAACATTTTTATTACAAAAAAACAATTTACCAACAATACAAAACTACAACAATTATATTAACAAACTATATGTAAAACTATTAACAAACAACACAAACAAGTATAGAATATATAACATTTTTCTGTGACACTCATCAGCAGGTGCTAACGTGTTCTCCCTTTTCGCTATATTTGCTTGCTGGATTTTGATTTGTAGCACTTATTTTCCAGTCTTTTAGCAACCTTAGCCTGTCAAAGAGTCTTCAGTTTCCTTGTATGTGTTAGCAGACTATTGGCAAGAAAATTTTAGCAAAGCACCATATGCATAAATTACAGTTCACAAAGCCTCACTTGTGCAGAGTTAGCTCATGCTGCTGAACTGCACATCTATTCAGTCACTTCCACACCATTCCATCCTGAAAACACTGTGCTTCAAGAGGTAGTTATTGCTGACAAGGACAATAATCCTGCTTGTGTTAACAAGGCTCTTTTTTGGTGTGTGTGTGTAAAAGTATAATTATTTCCTCAAGACAAGTTTCCATTTTTCTCCTAAAAATGTAAAAATAACAAAAAATAAAAGTTACATACTGATCAATAATTCATAACAGTGATACTACACTATATTGCCTAACCCACAATCACATATTTATATCTAGTGCACCAATAACTTATTATTCCTTTCTCCTGAAAAATACCGCACCCTCAATCAGTCAATTTTCTAGGCCTGGATATGCAGAACTCCGCAAAGTGACAAAAAACCTCTGCTAGGCTATGCAGAGTTTTGCGATTGGAGGAGTACGTTACCTCATGCCGTTCGTGCTGATTTTTAGTACCCAGTGTTTGTCCCCTGCAAACAAATCAGCACAAATGGCATCACGTGCAGCGCAAGAGGGCACTGCTTCTTTCTGCTGCTGGAGTAGAAGTTCTACTCGAGCGGCAGCTTCCTCAACGCTAACGGAAGGTTTCTCACCATGAGCGGTAGTGACCATCCGCTACCGCCCGTGTTGAGATATCTCACTAGTAAGCGGTCTAGTGTTGGATTGTCCTTGCTCGTGCTAACCAATGGTAAGGAAAAAACCCTGCTTGGAGGAACTCCGCGAGCTCTGCGGAGTGCAAAGAACTCCGCAAACTCTGCAAATGGAGAGGAGTTCACCACCCAGGCCTACTATTTACATATTTTTGCAATTAAATTATAATATTCCATGAACTCTGCTTCCAGAACAGTTTCTAAAGTAACACAAAAATCTTGACACACCTTTGTTAACACTCGCCATAGTCTTTCACTCTAGAAATAGCAAAATCACCATTTAAACATTTCCTAGAGGTACAATATATGTACAATGAGGTTCACAAGAACAATAGAGCTTGTATTATTACATCCTTTGGTTTATAATTGAAGAAACACTGCTTGCTTTACTTACAACAAATATATACAGTTGAAACGCTTCATGTTTTAATACAATCTGCAAATCTTGCTCATATCTCTCTAAGTTGTAATGTGTACCTCTTAACACACCTACACCTCCCCAAACAGCTTTTCACTCTGTAAACATGGTGTACAATATGTTTACCAACATTAGTACACTTACTGAAACTTCACAGCAAAGTTTATGAAATATATTATTAAATACCTGAACTTGGAGTTCTTTCTTGAATACAGATGAAGACACCAGTCTCTTTCAGCTCCAAATTAAGTCACATCTGCTGAACATATCTCAAAGAGACTTCCTTCTCCTCCAAAGAACCAAGGACAAACCAAGCTATCTCTGGTTCTGCAGCCAATCACATCGCAGCATTTCTTCAACCATGTAATAGGAATGGTAACTACTGGTTGAGCCTTGGCCCTTTTCTAAAACCTTCTTTTAACTTCCCCATTTTGTTCTCGCAAGACTCTTGTGGGATTTTAACCATGTGACAGGTCCAGTAATTTTCCATGCAGGTCTCATGAGAGGCTTGCAGGATTGTAAAACACCTTGTGCAGGCCCAGTAATTCTCCATCTGGGTCTTGAGAGTGTCTCCCTGGATAGCGCCAGTCTCATGCAGCAAGCCTCACTCCCTGAAACTTGCACTCTACTCTCGCAAGACTCTCGCGGGATCGAACACAATTGTAAGGAAATAGTATATGGGAAGGACTAGCCTCTCCACTGAGAACCCTCTGTTGGATAATGGGCGTGCATACTAGAGTATGAGAGACTACCCTCTACTTTCAAGCCTCTCTCTCAAATGATAACTATGCTTAATAGGGCATGTGCAGGGACTGGCCTCTCTGCTGACACCCCTCTCTTGCATAAAAGGTGTACATAGTAAGGTGTGTGGTGGAACTGACCATTCATTTGAGACCTCTCTCCCAGATAACGGGTGTGCATAGGAGTGAGTGGAGAGGGACTGGCCTCTCCTTTCAGACCTCTATCTCTGATGATGGGTGTGTGTAGGAGGCGGTATGGCTAGAATAAACTCTCCTTTGAGACCTCTGTCTCAGATGATGGGTGTGGATAGTAGTGAGGGGAGAGGGACTGCCCTCTCAGACATCTCTCTGAGATGACAGTTGTGCATATTAGAGTGTGTACATAGACTGGCCTCTCCTGTCAGACCTGACTCTCAGATGGCAGGTGTGTGTAGTAGGGTGCGTGGAAAGAGACTTGTCTCTGCTGAGACCTTTCTCTCAGATAACGGATGTTGGTAGTAGGGTGTATGGATGGACTGGCCTTTCTTTTCAGCTCCCTCACTCAAATGGTAAGTGTGCATAGTAGGGTTTGAGGAGGGACTGGCCTCTCCATTCAGACTCCTCTTTCAGGTGATGGGTGTGCATAGTGGGCTGTGTGGGGAAACTGGCCTCACTTCTAAGACACCTCTCTTGTATAATATTTGTGTATATTAGGGTGTTGGAAGGGACTGGTTTCTCCTTTGCTACTTCTCTCTCTGATGATGGGTGTTCAAAGTAGGGTGTCTAGAGGGACTGGCCTCTCTACTGAGATTCCTCTTTGTAGTGAGGGGTGTAAATAGGGTGTGGGAATGGACTGATCTCTCCTTTCAGACCTCTCTCTCAGATGATGGGTGTGTGGAGTTGGGTGTGTGGAGGGGCTGGCCTCTCTGCTGAAACCTCTCTCTGTAATGATGGGTTTGCATAGTAGGGTGTGGGGAGGGACTGGGCTCTCCTTTCAGACCTCTCTCTCAGATAACAAATGCATGTAGTAGGGTGTGTGGATGAGCCTTAAATCTACACACAACTCTTTGCAAGCCAATAAGCATAAATAGTACAATTTGATAAACACCATCTCCAGTAGGACTCCATCCTTTAGTAACAGGTGTGCATAGCAGAGTGTAAAGCAAACACAAGGAGATTGTGGACGGAGCGCTGAAACTTTTCAGACACTCATCCCCAGTCACAGATCTGTGTTGAATCCATCATCATTCTTTAGCTCACTTCGCCACCCCAATTCATCCCCAGTCACATCCATATCAGTCTTGACCCTGTTCCTCCTTGTGTTTGCATAGCAGAGTGTATTCAAACATGACCAACTCCTTTCTACTTTTCACAATTTTGCGAGAGTCTCACAAGATCGTAACGACTGTTAAAAAAAGAATTAACCTTCTACTCAACACAGGACATATGTCTTACACACATCTTCTCTATAACAAGGGCCACAATTTGCATTCCTACTAATAGAGCGCATTGAGAAATAATCTACTTCTTTTTATTTGTCATGATCCTGTGAGAGTTCCGTGATCATAACAATTAGTTAAAACCAATGTACATTCATTTTATTCACAGTAGTTATCCCTTAGACAAATTTAGAGGGATAGCCTTTCTGCTGCTCCCTTATTTAGCTTTTTAACTTCATCCAATTTTTCACAGTAAACAGTAATGGCGGTCAGTTACTTTCTAACATTCCAATAGCCAGCCAATCAGAGTGCTCGCAGTATTTGAGAGAGCCTCTCGTTCCCATGAGCAGATGAAGGCTCACAGGAAAAGCAGGCCTCTCAACCAATCACAGAGCCCCAATTTTGATTTGGTGCTCATGCAGGAGGCTTGCAGGAGTCTCGCTAGCCCAACTGCCAAAATATATAATTATCTTTCACCATTAATTTCTCAAAAACTACCGAACACCAAATCACAAATGGTGCGATCTGCAGTCCAAGATATAGCCCCCTGCCAAATTTAGTGTAATTCTATTCAGCAGTTTTTGCTGTAGCGCTAGCTAAAAAAGTGTATGGAAAATGCATGGATAATTATGTTTTGGGACCCCCCTTTTTTCTTGTCCCCCGCTTGACGGATCACCCCTAAACTTTCCAGGAAGGAGCTGAGGTGGATGAATTTGCTTTGGGAAAGGTTGCTGAAGATCCATCAAATAGGGTCAACGTTATTAGCAAACCAAAAAATGTTCTGTCTGTGCAAAAGGAGACCTAATTATAACTACATAGTGGCATATCAAAGCAATATCTTTTCAGGCTCGGACAGTGCCTAAGTATTAAAAAGAAATGTTTAAGCCTGTTAAAAGAGTGATATTTTAACAAGGCATAATAGCAGTTTTAAAAATGCAGTGCTAGTCTCCATGGGCAGGCCTGAAGGCATTTTTGTATTGTCACTTTAATGATAGCACAATAGGTGCAGCAGTCCACTAGTTATATATAACTTACTGGCCCTCTTTACACCAGGTACCATAGAGTAGGAATGTTAAACATGCCAATCAGTAATTACCCAATTCTACATGTTTTCAGGGGTCAGAGCACATATACTGGGTACTAAACGGCAGCTCATACACCGGCAATAACATTTTATAAAATTGGAGGGGGGCTGCCCATCCAAAAAAGGCATTATCTCACACCCATGTTTTTGATACTCCTCTTTGGAGCCATCCCCATTGCTACCTGCTGTTATAACCATCACTTTGCACAAAGGCTGTGTCTGGAGCGTAGCCTGAAAATGACATATGAAGGAGAACTAACCATAAGTGGTTTCAAACCATAGACAGTACATCCACATCCGGTTACTTTTTTTCGGCGTTACCAGACGCTTGGCGTTATAGACGGATCACGACTATCGGGTTTCATAACTATTCCACACCAGATCGCGGTGTGCTGTACACCTGTTACATTGTGGATTGGACTCTACCTATTGCTACTACGACTCAAAGTTATTCTTGGTTTCTGTACCAATTGACACCTTATTGTGGTGTTTTCCCGTTAAATTGTTTGGACTGGTTACGCTACAACCTTCATATCAATTTAAGTATTATCTTGCTAATTTCATCGCGTTTTTACTAGTATCCATGCATATTACCACTCATTGGACCACGGAGTTGGTCTATTTGAATTGATTCCTACTTGGACTAATGAACTGGATTTGTGGAACATCCGACTATATTGTGAGCCTTGAAAAAGTCATTGTACAAATATTAGTACAGACGAAACACGTGTCGGCTGCTTTGGATATTTGACGTTGGTCTGGAAACTGATCCACAATCAATAAAGAAGAATACATTTTTGGAAAAACTTGTCAACTTCTGTATCCTGTTCGGTTATTTCTATTTGTGAATCGTCCAGAGACTATAACAATTTGTACATTCATTTCAAAGAATTGGTCTTTAGACTTATTTGATAGACACTTAGCTTTATCTTATATGAAGGGTGTGCTTCAAAGCTGATTCTTTTCTTAACATCCACATTCCTTGTCTGGAAAATGTCATCCACACCATCCCCCTTTGTTCCATTTCCACGTTCTTCATGACCAAAGAAGTGAATGCTTCCCAGTGTACTGATAGGACTGTTTGTGACTGTTAGGAATGAGGTTCCTGGTTGACTATGGTACACACCTAAGCCAGTCAGAACCCACCACTCCTAGTCAGGGTAAGGTAGTTACACACCCAAGATAACCCCTGCTCACCCCCTTGGTAGCTTGGCTGAGCAGTCAGGCTTATCTCAGAAGCAATGTGTAACGTGTTTGTGCAACACACACACACACACACTAGTGACACCACAAAAGAAACTTACACACAAGGTGATATCAAAAATATATCCTTTGAATTATAGGTCTAAATATAGCACAGAACCGAATCCCATTGGTTTAGCAAAGACATTGGTTGTTCTAGTAATCACAGATAGTAAGTTACTTGGGAATCATTGGCATTAACTCGAAGGTGGTAAATCATGTTGGTATTATGCAATTAAATTGTTGGTTCCAGCACTCAGTGGTAATAACCTTGAATAGAACAATGAGGCGTGCTCTGTGGTTCCCAGGTTACCCCGTAAGAAAGCAGCAGGGGTGTGTCTGCTTTAGACGAGGGGCACCGGTGATGAGGACACGGACAGCTGCATGATCAACCGCTCACGGGAGGCTGGGGTGGTGGTGCAGTGTCCCAAGGAGAAGAAAAGAAAAGTGCTCCGGAAAACAGTGATGCCACGCGGGCCGGTCGCACAGTACCTGCGGCAGTTGTGCCCTGTCCCGCGGACACTCCGAAGGCAGACTTACGTTACCGACTAGCTTTGGGGCAGACTCCAGTCTGGAGCGGAAGGCGACAGATGCGGCCCGATCCCTGGGCTGCGATTCCTTGGATAGTTGTTGGTGCAGTGGGGGAAAGGCGGGACCACTCCTTCTGCGAGAGCGCGTCCCCTCTACCTCGTGGCTCCACACGGCATCCTGCTGGGCGGGGTGAAGTTGGCCGAAGCTCTCTCTCTCCCTCACGGCGTCTCTAGGAATTCCTCGCAGCAGGGACGTAAAGCCATCGGACACACAGGTCTGGCGGGAAGGAAGGTTCCCGGGGCGCTGGCAGAGCCGCCAACGATCAGGTCTCAGTGGAAAATAGTGCAGGAAGATTGGCAGAGGCTGAGGACATGCAGGGCTCAGGGAAGTAGGCTAGGAAATACCGGCAGAACCCACCAGCACACAGGGCTCAGCGCAATGAGCAAAGAAAGGCTGGCAGAGCCCGAGGACACGCAGGGCTCAGGGAAGTAGGTGAGGAAATACCGGCAGAACCCACCAGCACACAGGGCTCAGTGCAATTAGCAAAGAAAGGCTGGCAGAGCCCGCAAAAGCACACCGGGCTCCATGCAGATGGCAAAGTCCCCGAAACTTTGATGTCCCAGAGTTTCCCAGAACAGGAGACCAGCACACACAGGCCCTTGGAGACTGGACTTCCCAGTCAGGCTACCACAGCAGGGCAAAAAAGAGTC
The DNA here is from genome assembly GCF_964204655.1 of Triturus cristatus. NCBI lineage: Eukaryota > Metazoa > Chordata > Amphibia > Caudata > Salamandridae > Triturus > Triturus cristatus. Next base: position 1,016,015,501 of record NC_140581.1, read on the forward strand.
AGTCCTTTTTCCTCCACCACAGAAGCAACAACTACAGGCCAACCCACCCCCTCGCTCAGACATGGTGGTGCTCCTCAAACAGCTCTTCCGGTCTTCTTCTTGGCAGGGTCCTCTGGTTTTCTTGAAGCAATCCAAATGTCCTGGGGTTTTAGGTCCAATTTTTATACCCCAAAAAGGTATTTGATCTCTTTGTGGCAAGAGTCTCTAGACCCAGTCCAAACCAGTTCTGTATTCACTGGTGCAGAAAGACCACAAGGGGTGGAGAGAGCATTGTGCAGAAGGGGACACAGTCTATTAAGGTATAAGAAACACTACTCCCACCACTCCAAAGGCAGACCATTTCTATTCAGCCCAGCCTTGAGTCGTCCAGGAAGGGACAGACACACCTCTACCCCCACTCGGGGCCTGTCTACTTTGAAGGCACATTCCCAGCTCCTGCCACCCTAAACCCAGACAGTCAATCCACAACTAGGCAGAGGCACACGGGATGGTTGAACAAGAAAATGCCTACTTTTTAAAAGAGGCACTTTTAAACTGACAATTTGAAAACCACCTTTACCAAAAGGTGGGTGGTCAAATCCTGAGTTCAGGTAGTCCAAACTTGATGGTTTTATCTGGTCCCAATGGGAAGTTATGCTGGCAAGAAATGTGCACAGCAGCTCCCACGTTATACTATGGGGCAGATAATCTTGCAATAGTGAAAGATGGAATCTGGTAATATTTCACTATTTGGACATGTCACACGCACCGGTACATGTCCTACCTTCCACATACAATGCACCCTGCCCATAGGGGTACTGTAGGCTGGCCAGAGGGGTGCATTACATGTAAGGAAATGGAAGGTTTGGGTCTGGCGAGTGGGTGATCTTGCCAGGGCAACATGTCACTAATCAACTGCACGCAGACACTACAGTGGTAGGCCACAGATACATTTACAGGGCTACTAAGGTGGGAGGCACAATCAGTGCTGCAAGCCCACTGAGTAGCATTTGAGTTGCCAGCCCTGGCACACTTAGTGCACTGTACTAGGGACTTACCAACAATTCAACGATGCCAATCAGAATAGCCAATTAGAAATAGCAATGTTATCCAGGAAGCACTTGCACGTTGACACTGATCAGCAGTGGCAAAGTGCCCAAAAGTGTATAAACCAGCAAAACACAATCCAGCATATCACCAAAAACACAGGAGGTAGAGGCAAACAAGTCAGGGGAACCCACACCAAGGATACCAGGTCTAACAGTGACCAGAACTGGTGTCTTCATGACAGCTAGTCTCAAAGAGATGAGGGGACATCACCTCAAGTCTGCTACTTGCTATAGAAGCTGAGGCTCTTCACCCACAATCAGGCAGGATTACAAGCCTGCCTGCCTGCCCTCTCAAACAGCCAAGAAGAATCCTCAAAAACTGCAGGAGCAGACTGAATTGCAAGTGCAATACAATCCCACACACAAAAAGTTAATCAAGTCTCTATTGCTTTAAGTCCATTAGATCACTGCCCGCATCACTAATACATATTGTGTAATAAAAAAGTTCAAAGTGGGTATTTGAAGTCTTTTAATTATAAAGAATTGTGGGCCTGAATTAACAAGAAAATCTTCAGACCTGAAAGCTGATTTGTGTCTGCAAATGGGTGTAGTTCATGCCCATGTGAGAAAGGTATGCAATTTTAATTGACTGCCTAAAGCCAGTTTTTGATTTTTTGTGGTGTTCCTTACCAAGTGTAATTTGCACAATAATAATCTTTCTCTTAACTATTACTTCTGAGAATCGACGGGGACGTGTCAGCAAGAAGCTTAAGGAAAATCCCAGGCAAATGAAGTAGACTCCTAATTAGGTGTGCCCATTTTTGTGATTTCTGAAAAACGAGTAAGTGTATCTCCCACTTTTCCTACAACAAATATGTCTAGACATTTCACCTGTAACTTAAGTGGCAGTATTCACAAGGGCAGTGGAGGAAGAAAGGACAATTTAAGGAAAACTATTTTAAAGTGAGAGAAGACAGAATTTCCTATTTCTAAACGTAGTACCATAATAATGAAACAGATGTAGCTATGAGAACAGCCATAGGTGTCTATGGTGAGTTCTGTGCACTTGTGACTGTTCCTAAAAAAAAACAAAGCTACAGCTGAAGACTTAACTAAAGAGAATAATACGTTATGCCTGTTTTGCTAAACCAGGGCCTGTGTTTTCACTGGACTGGTTGGTAAAAATAATGGTAGGCCACATCGAGTCCTCGAAAACACAATGGCGAGTGCAATCTCAAGATGTCACCCTGCCATTTTTCAAGTGTCCTAAAACTGTCACATCTTCAAGCTCATATGCCTCACAATTGCTATTCAAAGATGTCCTGTCATCTGTCAATCCAGGCAGAACGCTGCTGAGAGTGGGATTCATGAAAATAGGGCGGCAAATGCGTCGGCGCTAGGCATATTTTCGAGAAACAAAAAATGAATGTCAGCAGCAGCGAGCATATTGTTTCAAAATTAACGAGACTTGATTGAATAATAAAATCACACCTGTCTTTTAGTATCAGCTTGAACTAAATTCTATACATTTAACACTCGGAAAATAATCAAAAATAGGTTTTAGGTGGTGAGCAGTAGGATAGTATAAAACGATCACAGATATAAGAACATCCCAACAGATAATAGTGTGATATTTAAAGATAATTTTTGTCATAAGTGGTTCCACTACATATGTAAAGGAAACCACCCACTTTAAATATATATTAAAATATAGCAAACACGCTTCCAACTTCTCTATTTACTAGATCAGATGGTACAAAAATTAAAGATTTTGTTAATATTCAAATTTGCTTCTGGAATATTTTATTAAACAGTATAGACTTTATTTTCTTCTAAAATAGTGTGAAATAATTCTTCCTACACGATTTGAGGGCTGTATAAGCCCAAATAAATTAATCAATTGATTCTTGTAATATATGTATTATAGTATCCCTTAAGAGTGAAAAAGTCTTTAATTCACAAAGTGCTGCATGACTGAATGAAATGTTTTGAAAATGATCTTACGCAAACAAGCGTGGGATGCATGTTTTCATGTAATATGCCATTGGTAATCTATACAACATGACTTAATCCATTATGCAATTCCCAGAACAAAATAATGAATAGATCAATGTCACTCATGACATTTTCAGCCATTTCCACCGCCTGGGACCACACTCAAGCCCAATACATATACCACAGCAGTTTTCCAAGAATGCATCAAATTCAATGATACATGTGCTCCATTGTACAGCAACAGTCCTGCATAATGGTGTGGCTCAAAACAAAATGGTACACACATATACATTCCCAAAATAACATGAAAACGTAATTCCACGCCTAATCAACGCGCTCATGCCTATGCTTTGTCAGACCATGAAAAATCTGAATCTGGCCCCTACCTGTAGCAGCTCGTGGAGGGAGTGCTGCGGGCAGTGGGGCGGGGTGGGGGCGGGGCAGGTGGGGGTAGTAAACTACAGCATACGGGCGAACAGAGTTAAGTAAATAAATAAATAAAACAAATTACATTGCGTGCGCTGCCTAGCCAAATGCGATGCAGCGTGCGCAACAAAATGTCTTTTATTTATTTATTTAGTTACTTAACTCTGTTCACCCGTATGCCGTAATTTACTACCCCCCACCCTGCCCATCCCCTGCCCTACCGGCCCGCAGCACTCCGTCCACGAGCCGCTTCTGGCCCCCACAACACAAAAGTGTGCAAATTATGTATGCTGACATAAATATGCCTGTGTGTAGAGGACACACATGGTATATGTGTACTGTTGCATGATATTTACCTTATACTGCTAAACTTTATTTAAAAATCTTTATCAAGTGTAAAGGAGGCGTAACAATGGGAGTAGTGTTTTGTGGTAAAGCTCTTCAAATGCACACACTTAGGGGGATATTCACAATGAAGTGGCAGTGAGTGGCATTAGCCTCCTTGGCCCCTCCCCCTGATCCCCACTGCCCCCCCCGGACCAACACCGAGGCAGCGCAGGCAAAGACAGCGACCCCCTGAAAACACACCAATCTCACACACCCAACATCAGGGAATGACATTACACATCACAGGCACAAAGGGACAACCAACATCCCACCTCAGACAAAGCTGCTGGCCGTGCTGCACCTGTTGGCCCCTGGTACCTACCAACCAACAACTTCCAGAGTCATAGGAGCCCCATCAAAGTCCCACAAACCTGTCCTGGATGCCATCATCAGCTTGGCACCCCAGTACCCATACTTCCCACACACTGCGCAGGAACAGCTGGAGACCAAGCAAGGCGTCCACTCCATTGCTGGCTTCCCGCACGTTGTGGGTGCAACTGACTGTACACGCGTCCTACTGGTGCCCCCTGGCAACACTGCATACAATACCCGCAACAGAAAGCACACGCATCCCATCAATGTGCATGCAATAGTGTTCCCCCGGGACATCTCCACAAACGTCGACGACAACCACCCAGGCAGTTTGCATGACTCTGACATCTCCCGACAGTTCATCAGCAACCAGTGCTACAAGGATGGCACCTAAGTAAATGCACTGCTCGTTGGCAAGTACCAAACAGAACACAACACACACCTCGGGCCCAATTCACAGAACTAACTTAAGACAAAATCCTAAACTTACTACCATTTACTCATTTTAGTATTCACAGTAGGCACTTACTCATTTGGTATTCACAGAAGGCACTTACTCATTGATGAGTAAGTGCCTTCTGTGAATACCAAAATGAGTAAGTGCACATACTCATTTTGATATTCACAGAAGGCACTTGCTCATGAATGAGTAAGTGCCTTCTGTGAATACCAAAATGAGTAAGTGCCTTCTGTGAATACCAAAATGGTAGTAAGTTTAGGACTTTGTCTTAAGTTAGTTCTGTGAATCGGGCCCCTCAACTCCACAATCATACAACGCACACAACTGGGAATGCATACGTCACAAACTCACATACAACATGCCAAACAATATGCCCACCAAACAGACACGACAGCACAACTCCCTGTGGGAACCTGGGCCAGCCATGTACATGAGCCATCAACGTCATGGCACTTCAGCCACATAATAGCTGAATGTGGGGAGAGGTGGGAACCAGGCATGTGCGAAGGCGGCAAGTAACCCATGAATGAGAAGGTACCCATTGCCAAGTGTGCCGTGGATGTGATGGCCAGACTGCAGTATGCAAACAACACTCATAACCATGTCGACATACACCGCTGGTGTATGGAGTGTAGTGGACAGTGGACGCAACTATGTTACCCCAGCCAGTGGGGAAGATCTCGGAAATGCAGCTTGTTACGTTCCCCCCCATAAGCGTGAACGGAGTGGGCTGTCCCGGCGTACGCCAGGCCAGTGTAGGAGTGTGAATAAAAAGCACGTAGCTCTGGGCGTGGTCCTCTTCCGGAATGCCCAACGTCTCTTCCAAGGCGGTGCCCCTCACCCCGTCACAAGGCCGGTGCCGTGAGCGGTGTTGCTTGCGAACCTGTGTGCCTGCTGCACCCCAGGCCGCTGGTTCCCGAACCCGACTTGCCCGCCCCTGCACACCAAGGACTCACTGCTCACCCGCCGACACCGGTGTGAATCGAAGAGGGCCCACCACGTGCCCGTGCAAGCTGCAAGCCAGAGGCACGCAAACCTGGCAACCTGCTACAACCATCACGGCCTCCGCGAGCCAAGCCCGCAGTACTCCTTTCTTGTTTACGTACTCTACCAGCAAACACAGCGGACTAGTAGGTCACATATTTGGAACTGAGTCTTGATTACACCATGGCAGTGAACATTATTTAAGGCAGAGTTTATGTCACTATACTCCCTTCCATGTGGTGCCACCAAGTCTGTGCATGGCATCACAACCGCACGTTTCTGTAGGCCCACGTGGACTACTGTCCTTGGCCTACTCTGCGCCCGAGTAGGTCACACAATTGGAAATGAGCATCGATTTTGCAATGGCAGAGTACATATCATTGCACGCAAGGAGTGGTGTAAGAGGATGAGGCATTGCAGTCCGGAGGGAATAGGATCATCGTTCCGGAGGTGATCAAACACTACCGACAACTGCCCTGGTGTCACTAACTGTGCATCGCAAGCCAACGACATGTGGCTGTGGGCCACTGCTGACCGCTGCCTCCGGACTGCACTGCGGTAAAGTAGGTCACTCATTTGGGACTGAGTCTTGAGTCAGCAATGGCGGAGTGCATATCATTGTACCGGCATCATCGCAGACTGCATCCCCTCTCAGCCCCGGTGCCACTAAGTCTGTTCCCCAACAGCCATGGACACTTTCTGGTTGGCCTTTTGTTGCGGCTGAGTCTATGGACTGGTGGTTGTCATCATCCTCATGTAGCTGATACCTAAATGGTGGTGAAAACCAGGCTGCAGCATTCCACTCCTCAATTTGCTGCTTCCGGATAACATCAGACCTCTACATCATGCCCTGGAGGACACCTTCCACTGTCCCCCACAACCTTCCGCCACATTCATCTTCGACGAGGACCCGCTCAGTCCGCATGGCCCTACCTAAGTGCACCGCAAGTCACCGTCCCATGGTGGGGTGCCTGTGCCGGCCGCTGTGCATCTGGGGCCACTAACTCTGTGCTGGTCAGGTCAGGGAACCCTTCTTCTGAGATATTGGATGTCCTCTGAGTCGATGGCCTTGGGATCATCAACGCAATGTGCCTGTGACCCTGCGCTGTCCGCTGCCTCCAGCCTCAACTGTGGCCCACCAGGGCTCACACATCAAATTGAGTCCTGACCGGCCCGGATGTCGCATCACCGCAGGAAGCACATGCCACTACCGCCAGGACCAACTCCAACTGCCAACTGCCAGTGCTGAAACGGTCATTCTGGCAGACTGACGGAGTTGCTCGGACCTGTCATGGATTCCATCTCCTGCCTGATCCCCTGCTCAGCACTCCAGGTGCCACTAACTCAGTGCACCACGAATCGTCGTCCATTACTGATTTGGTTATGTGCTGTGGAGAGCTCACGCAGCAATGTCACCTCAGGCAATGTGGGAAGATGATGCCGGTGTGACACCCTCCCCCCACCCCTGCAGCTGCATCAGGAATAACCTGAAGGGACACAATCCTAGACATTTTCTTCACATGAGCGTGCTCATCTCTAGTGCCCCAGCCTCAGTGCACCGCAACTCACGGACACTTCTGTTTGCTCATTGTGCGACCTCTGGACTTGCTCTGGCTACCTCCATGATGCTCCACAGTTGTCCCTGTAATGCTGGTGTTGTCTGTTTCCGTATTCATAGTGTTCACTGAGGGCTGACTTGCAGTCACACTACACCCATCCAGCACAGGCGTCACTGTACATGTGACCCTGCCAATAAAGGGGCCGGGTGCACGTGCCCGTAGCCAGTTGCAAAAACTATCTGCGTGTGGCCATGTGGTCATTATGTGTGCACGAGGGGCCCGGGCCCTACAACATTACATTGTGCTGTGGACAGCGGACGCAAACCATGTCATCGCTGGCAGTGGGTAGGACCATGGACATGAAGCTTTGGCGTCACCCACTCAATACGGAAGAGGAGTAGACTGGGCCGTCGTACAGAGGTCCGGCGTGGGTGTGTGAATGATAATTCCAGGGCTCTGGGCGTGGTTCAGTACAAGACATGTGCAAATGCATGTGTCTCTGTCGCAGTGTGGCTCTCCTTTGTGGGGTGTAGGTGGTCCCTGATAGGACTTAGACACCCACGTATGTGGTCCAGTTCGGCTTCCATTAGCTCTGAGCCCACCCGCACCTGTTCGGCCACCTCCTTTTGGCATTCTGACACCTGGCATTGGAATGTGATGTATGCCTCGGTGAAGTGTTGGGAGCCAGCCGTGGGGGCGGATGCTTCCTGCTGTGTGGTCTGTGCAGGGGCTGGGGTCTCCTCTATGTAGCTTGGCTGCCCTGCTCCTGGGGGTGGGTTGCCTGAGATGCCCATGAGCTGTTGTAGGGCACCGGTTTTCAAGGTGTGGTGGTCGTCTCTGGCATCACTGATGGGTTGTCTGGTCTGAACTGCTGGAGGTGTTGTTTGTCCCTCTGCAATGTGAAGGGGAGATGCATGTTGACATTGTGTTGACATGTATGTAGGCGCATTGTTCTTGTTGACATGCAAACTGTGTGACAATGTACACTGTGACTGTTTGGGCGGTGCTGGCAATTTGAGGGGGGAGAGTGGACATTTGGACTACATGACGGATGTGAGGTTGTACCTGTGCATACGCATCTCACAGTTCCCTGCACTTTCAAATGTGATTGGCCTGTTACTACGCATGAGCGGACCCAGTTGTGTCCCCTGTTCTGCAGCATAGGTGTTGCACTTGGTGTCACATTGTCATGGGATGTGCAGTGATTGCTATGTGTGTGTGCTGCAGTGTGCCATGGGGATGAGGGACATGATTCTGGGTCATTGTGGGTGTGCATTGTGCTATACTTGATTGTGCATGTGTGCCATTGTGCCCATATCCCCCGTCCCCCCAGTCCCTGTTCGTTACTCACACTGTTGTGGTTGTGTCAGGTCCTCTGGAGCTGGGTACGTACTCCCACCTCCTTGCACCGTCTCCACAATGTTGACTGTCCTACATTTGCTCCTGCTCCTCCTGTGGCACTGGACTCCCACCTCCTGTCGCTGTTGCTGCCTTCCTGTTGGCAGCGTCTTTGTGCCTGGTTTAGGTTTTCACATCATGCCAGCGCCTCTTGGCCTGATTTAGTGGCCTTCTTGACACTCAGGCTGCATTCCAGGTACTCTGATTGTGGGACAGTTGCTGGGAGTGTTCTGTCACCTCCGTAACGCTCATCTTGTTTTCCTGCGGACTGCACCCCGTCTTCCTCTTCCTCTTCCTCTTCCTCTTCTCCCTGGCCTTCCCCGACCCTGTTGTACCTTGGTGGTCTGTGGGGCTTGTGGGGTTCGCGTTGGCCTCTGCGCTGGGTCAGGGTGCATCCATGGTGCTGCGCATTTTGGATTGTTTCTGGTGTGTTCTTTTTGTTCTGCTTTTATAGTGCATTTTCCAGCTGACCGTGTGGGATTTTCAGGCCTGCCGCTGGTTTTCGCAGCTTTTTGTATCGCGCTTGGCCTCATCAAAGCCTTTTTGGCGTTTCGCATTTTGTCAGCGTGGCGTTGATTTTAACACGGCCATTTGACGTGTTATCTGGTGACTATCGCATTATACCACCATGTTGTGAATACTTGGTTAACATGGTGTAAATTTCCCGCAATAGACTACGATGTTGTAGGTTGCGTTAAGTTGCTTTTGCGATGATCATCACAAGTTCTTGAGAATATGCCCCTTTGTTTCATGTGCTATGCTTTGAACTTGCATCTTCAAAGATGGCCGGTATTATTAGCTAAATGTGGTTGGCTAGCCTGCCCCTTCAGTGTGTTATGAGACAATGTTGTAGCCTTCTCCACATTCTCTAGGGTGTGGTATGGCTCAGCATCTTGTGATCAAGGACATCTGAGGTAAAGGCTGAATTCACTGTTTGAGCCTGTCAGGGCCTTGAGTCAGAATCTTTGGTCTTGCAAAGACAGCACACCCAACTCCCAGGAGGAACCAGAAAGAGCCCCTATCTTCAAGACCTACAAGAAACGAAAGGTGGGCAGAACTGACGGACTTGAATTCTGCAGAATTACATTAAAATTCCACAAGATTCTATAGGAGTCTGTGACCGGGGCGGACGGGGCAGACTGGGTGTTTGGTGCTATTTTCATTGTGCAAAATTAACCCTCGAGTTAAAAAATGGAAGCGAGGTTGCATTTTGCACCATGAAAATAGCACAAATACCCCTCAGTGGCCCCGAGTGGCTGGTAGTGGTTTCTAAAGTTTAGGAACCACTGAATATCAGTTGAAGCCCACCCCTTACATACTCTTCAGTGATTAACACTGGCTGCAGAGTATTCAAAGGTGCAGGCAAGTCGTAAGTGCAATGGTTTCTAAAGTTTAGAAACCACTGCATATCAGTTGGTGCCCACCCCTTACATACTCTGCAGTGATTAAAATTGGCTGCAGAGTATTCAAGGGTGCAGGCGAGTGGTATGTGCAGCGGTTTCTAAAGTTTAGAAACCACTGCATATATAACTCGGTTCCCTTACATACTCTGCAGTGATTAAAACTGACTGCAGAGTATTCAAGAGGGCAGGCAAGTGGTATATGCCGTGGTTTCTAATGTTTAGAAACCACTGCATACATAACTTGTTTCCCTTACATTCCCTGCAGTGATTAACACTGACTGCAGAGTATTCAAGAGGGCAGGCAAGTGGTATATGCCGTGGTTTCTAATGTTTAGAAACCACTGCATACATAACATGTTTCCCTTACATTCCCTGCAGTGATTAAAACTGACTGCAGAGTATTCAAGGGGGCAGGAGTTTAGTTTAGTTTAAAGGAGCTTGTAAAGCGCCTGGTGACGCCTCCCGGCGTGTCCCCGCGCTGAGGAGAGAGAGATATGAGTAGAAAAAGAGAGCCTATCACAGATCAAAGAGGAAAGTTTTCAGTTTCTTCCTAAAAGAGGTCTCATTCACCTCTAACCTGATGTCCATGGGCAGGAGGTTCCAGGACTTCGCTGCCACTGTGCGGAAAGAACTACCTCCCATTCTGGCCTTTTTAGGACGGGCACTTCTGAGCAGCCCTGTACCTTTGGATCTAAGGGTTCTGTTAGGTTCATATGGCAAGGCCAGATCCGACATATAGGCAGGTGCCTTGTTATGAAGGATCTTGTGACACCATAGCAGGGCTTTAAAAGTTATCCTCTGCTTAATAGGCAGCCAGTGGAGAGATGCCAATGAGGGTCGAGAAGGGGCTCTGCGGGGCAGTCTTAACACTAGGCGTGCTGCCGAATTTTGTATGACCTGTAATTTCTTTATGTTTTTCTCTGATGTACCTAAGAGTAAAACATTCCCGTAATCAATCCGGGAGGTAATTAGTGCCTGCGTCATTGTCCGTCTGGAATTGAGAGGCAGCAAGTCAAGGGTGCGGTTGAGAGTCTTCATCACTCCGAAGCACTTGCCTACAGTTCTCTTTATGTGGCTATCAAAAGATAGCTTATTGTCAATCCATACTCCTAAGTTCTTTGCCTCCCGGCTGGGAGGGGGCAAGGGACCCAAACAGGTAGGCCACCATTCTTTAGTCCAATTGGTCTGATCACCTCCAATGATGATGACCTCTGTTTTGGTTCCGTTCAATTTTAGACAGTGCTCTGTCATCCAAGATGCCAGCTTGCTCATACAGTTGTTAAAGTTAGCGGCTTCCGTGGAAGGGGCTTGCGTCAGAGATATAAGAAGTTGCGTATCGTCGGCGTAAGAGACAAGCTCCACGCCGAACGATTGCACCACTTCAGCCAGGGGGGCCATGTATAGATTAAACAGGGTGGGACTCAGGGCCGATCCCTGAGGCACCCCCTGTTCAAGCCGCACGCTGTCTGAGAGAAAAGTCCCTCTTTGGACTTGGAAGCTTCTATTGATCAAGAAGGCTTTCAGCCATCCCAATGCTCTGTTGGTTACTCCAGCTTTGTTTAGACACTGTAGCAAGATGGAGTGTGCTACAGTGTCAAACGCGGCACTAAGGTCGAGCATGATGAGGGCCATAGTCTTGCCCTCGTCTGCTCCCTTGCGTAGGGTTTCAGTGGCCCTGAGGAGAGCCGTCTCCGTGGAGAAGTTGGATCTGAAACCCGACTGGGAGTAATGGAAAACACCATGTTCTTCCAGATGTTCCATGAGTTGGATGTTGGCAATTTTCTCAGCTAGCTTGGCTAAGTAAGGTAGCAGGGAAATTGGCCGAAGGTTGTCCATAATGTCTAGGCTGACATTCGGCTTTTTCTTGATAGGTAGTACAACTGCCTGTTTCCAGTCCGCCGGCAGGCAAGCTGTGGAGAATGAGATCTGAAGTAGATGTCTATAGTGAGGTTCTAGAGCAGGGAAGGCTTCAGCTAAAATTTTCGGAGGCGCCGGGTCTCGAGGAGAGCCCGATTTGATTTTGTTACATAGTTTAGACAGGGCTTCGTATGAGGGAACTTCAAAAGATTTGAGGCACTTTAGAGTCTTAATAAGACTGTCATTCTCTGTGAAGTCGAAGGCCGACTCTACATGATTGGCAAAGCTAGTATATATTTTATTGATTTTACCTGAGAAGTACTGTGCAACTTCATTACAAGACTCCACAGAATCATTGTGAATGGAGGAGTTAGTATTTACTACAGATATTTCTTTGTAAATCTGAAATAATTCCTTCGAGGAATTCCCTGCTTCCATGATACGGGAATGATAGTGTTCTGCCTTGGCCAAACGTACAGATTTGTAATACACTCTTTGAGAGTTTTTATACTTTATTTTAGTTTCTGCGCAGAAGTTCAGGCGCCAAGCTCTCTCTAGTTTTTTGCAGGTGGTTCTCATGGTCTGCAGTTCTTGGCTAAACCAGGGAGCAGCTTTTTTTAGTCTCCTGGCATTAGTCATGATGCGACTGGGGGCAGTGATATCGAGGGCCTTGGTTACGATATTATTTAAATTATTATTAGCTGCTTCACTAAAGTGCAGTGGTTCTAAAGTTTAGGAACCACTGCATATATAATTTGTTTCCCTTACATACTCTGCAGTGATTAAAACTGACTGCAGAGTATTCAAGGGTGAAGGCGAGTCGTATGTACAGTGGTTTCGAAAGTTTAGGAACCACTGCATATATAACTTGTTTCCCTTACATACTCTGCAGTGATTAAAACTGGCTGCAGAGTACTCAAGGGTGCAGGCGAGTGGTACGTGCAGTGGTTTCTAAAGTTTAGAAACCACTGCATATATAACTCGGTTGCCTTACATACTCTGCAGTGATTAAAAGTTAATCACTGCAGAGTATGCAAGGATGCCAAATGGTATGCAGTGGTTTCTTAACTTGAAAAATTACTGCATAATTTAATTCCGCCAGCGTAGCAGCAGAATTATAATTCATCAGTAATTCTGTGTTACAAGATTAAACACAGAATTACGCAAATTCTTCAGATTCCGTCTGCGGAATCAAAACCTCAGCTCAGGCGTAAAAGAAGCTGCGCCCCAGAAAATGACTGTTGAAGTACAAGAATCTTTCTAACAATATATGTACCTGTGCTACTTCTGTTTATAGACCAATAGTTCCTCTCTCACTTCTGTGTGACCACAATAGGCATCTATCTAGCTGCCTGTAAAAAGTACATAGAAATGTCTGCTCATTTACTGTCTAGGAGACTGTATTTGGCATTTATCTTGGTTGCCTGTAAATGTTGCTTGCCACAGGGGCTTCTTTGTCGCTCCGGATGAACCCTAGAAAACAAAGTCTGGAATCTAACTGGTAGTGCTATATCTTAAAGCCAAATTGTTGTATGTCAGTTACAAGCTGAACAACTGGAATTTTGACTTTAGTCCTGCCAAAGGTTACTTACCTTTGGTAACGTTCTTTTTGGTGGATACTCTATCTACTTGCAGATTCCTCACATTCTGACTATCCCAGGTGCCGGTCTGGATTCAGAAACTCTTAAATAGCTCTCCACACCGGTATGGGGTGCGGACTCACTTCAGCAGCATATACACCATCCATGTAACATCACTGAAGTGCCACAGTTGATGTGTTGATGTTTAGTTTCCAATCTTTTTTTACACGCCTTCCAGGCGGATGTATGTCGTTACAACGCACACTTTTACAACGCATGCACTTACAACGCATTTTTTACAACGCAAAATCCATTACAACGCATTCCATTACATAGCATGACACTACAACGCATTTTTAAAAACTACCTTTACAACGCATTCCATTACAACGCATACTACCTTTACAACGCATACCATTACAACGCATAATAATAAATTGCATTTAAGGTAAGTATTAGATAGTATAGGGGTAAAAATTACTTTTCTAACTCCAGGGGGTGCAACAGTAGGGTAAGTGTTGGATAGTATAGGGGTAAAAATTACTATTCTAACTCCAGGGGGTGCAACAGTAGGGTAAGTGTTGGATAGTATAGGGGTAAAAATTACTATTCTAACTCCAGGGGGTGCAACAGTAGGGTAAGTGTTGGATAGTATAGGGGTAAAAATTACTATTCTAACTCCAGGGGATGCAACAGTAGGGTAAGTGTTGGATAGTATAGGGGTAAAAATTGCTATTGTAACTCCAGGGGGTGCAACAGTAGGGTAAGTGTTGGATAGTATAGGGGTAAAAATTACTATTCTAACTCCAGGGGGTGCAACAGTAGGGAAAGTGTTGGATAGTATAGGGGTAAAAATTACTATTCTAACTCCAGGGGGTGCAACAGTAGGGTAAGTGTTGGATAGTATAGGGGTAAAAATTATTATTCTAACTCCAGGGGGTGCAACAGTAGGGTAAGGGTTGGATAGTATAGGGGTAAAAATTACTATTCTAACTCCAGGGGGTGCAACAGTAGGGTAAGTGTTGGATAGTATAGGGGTAAAAATTACTATTCTAACTCCAGGGGGTGCAACAGTAGGGTAAGTGTTGGATAGTGTAGTGTAATATTATGCATTGTAATGGTATGCGTTGTAAAGGTAGTATGCGTTGTAATGGAATGCGTTGTAAAGGTAGTTTTTAAAAATGCGTTGTAGTGTCATGCTATGTAATGGAATGCGTTGTAATGGATTTTGCGTTGTAAAAAATGCGTTGTAAGTGTAGTGCGTTGTAAAAGTTGCGTTGTAAAGGTTGTTCCCCCTTCCGGGCAGACGGATGAGACTAAGAACAGGACTACTGGCGTTGTACTTTATATTATGGTGGGACCTCATCAAGAGGACATGCAGAACAATCAGCCATACAACAGGGAAGAGGGCCTGTCTGTGAGAAATTGCAGGCAGATACCGTATCCATCAGAAAGAATATTACAGAAAGTAAATAAAGATTTCTTCTAATGGCTACATCTACTTGCAGATTCCTCACCTTCTGAATAGATTCCCAAAGTAGTACACAACAAGCAGATGGGCACGTGGCTGGTTATACCAAGAAATCCAGACTGAGCATGCAAAGTGGCCTTACCTCCTCACTTCAGAGTCCAAACAGTAATTCTTTGCAAAAGGGTGGAGGGAAACTCAGGTCTCTGGTCGCTTACCAGCACACCTCTCTCCAGCACAGAGGTAGAAGTTTTTGCTCTGGTGGAGTAAGCTTGTTTATCTTTTGGAGGGTCTCACGCACTAATGCATAGCATGTCTTGATGCACAGAATTATCCATATTGACAATGTCCTCTTGTGCACTGCCTTTCCATTCATCTTCCCCACATAGTCTGTGAAGAACTGGTCATCCAGTCTGAATTCACAAGTTCTTGTAAAGTAAAACTAGACTGACCTCTTTGTGTCAAACCTGCGATGTCTCGCTTCTTCCTTCATAGAGTGTGGCGAAAGGAAGAAGGTTGGGAGGATGATGGATTGGCCTATGTGAAAAGGAGCAACCACTTCTCACAAGAAGGCATTTCTGGTTCTCAACAACAAATTGTCAAAGAAGAAAGAGATGAATGGAACTTTTACCCTCAATGTTTGTACCTCTCTTACACACCTTGCTGAGACGATAGTGATCAATGAGAATGTCTTAAAAGTAAGCAGTTGCAAATGGCGACTATACAATGTGTCAAAAGGGAAGGCTGTTAGATTTGCAGCTAGTTTAACTAGCAGAATAAGCAGGAATGGTGAAAATTGCATCAGATGGTGTCTGCCAGCATCGGAAGGCAAAAGCCATCAGATCCATGAGGCCAGGTGGCATTCCAGAGGGGACCATGAATTTGAGAAAGATGTCATAAATCGCATTAAGAAAGATGGCTAGATCTGTCATTGCAGCCGGGAACTCTGACTACGGCTGACTGGGCTGGATCCTGAAGGTGCCACTGGTGGTAGAGTGATAAATTGTAGTTTAATTTGCATGACACATGTGTTTTATTTAAGTATCCCACAGAGTAGCATTCTAGGCATCTGCAATTCCCTTCAGCACCTCATCAGGGCCACAAAGCACTATATAAGTACCAATACAATACAAATACCATGCAATGTCATAGCTCCTAAGGCTGTGAAGCATCCCATATACCTCAAAGCACACATTAACCTCCAATTTCACCATAGATGAATATTACATAATGTGCATTATAAGGCATGAACGCAGCTTTATAAACTGTAAATCAAGAGCAAGATTAAATCATTAACAGTGTGCTTCAATGGAGTAGCATGTGTCTGTTGGACTTGGCCCTTTTTGCAGGGTCATCCCTAAACGTTTTGCCTTTCTCCTAGCCTTTTTGCTGACATGGTGTTGGTGGTTGTAGGTGTCTGGGCACTTTAGCACTGCTGTTCAGTGTAAAGTGCGTGTGCTCTCCGTGATAAGTAAGATAAGATTGGTCTACACCTGTTTGTCGTATTTAATTTACCTGTCAGTCCCTTGTAAGGTGGTATCTAATATACCCTGGGCTGGTAAGTTAAATGCTACTGGTGGGCTTGCAGCGCTGGTTGCGCCACCCACCAAATTAGCTTTGCAAACCTGTCTCAGGCCTCTGCCATTGCAGGGCCTGTGTGCGCAGTGTTACTGGAGCTGTGACATGGCACCTAAAGTGTGTGCCATGTCTGTGACCCCCCCTTTTACTGCATGTCAGTCACCCCTAAGGTAGACCCCAGCTAGCCCTATGGGCAGGGTGCTTTGTAGGTAAAAGGTAGGACATGTACCTTAAGTGTGTAACATGTCCTGGTAGTGACAAACAGCCATTTTGGCTTCTAACTGTTATGGGGCTGCCCTCCCATAGGAATGCATTGGGGATTCCCTGATAAGTGTTTCAGTGGTAATTCCTGATATGAGAGGAGCAGCGTGATCAAGTTTGGTATGTTTGGAATAGCAATAATAAATGCTACGCAATGGTGTGCGCAGATTTATTATCACTATTTTAGAAATACTACTTCTAGAAGTTGGCATTTCTGTGTGCTATGTGTCTGTCTACCTGATGTGGATTGCATGTCTGGCTTTGGAGTGACAGGGGCTGGTGAGGTATGTGTGGCTCCAGGAGGGGCAGGGTGAGTCAGCGCTAGGCTAAATAGGGCATCTGCATTTGGAGTAGTGGGACGAGTAGTCCCCTGACCCTGAATAGGGCTGTGCCTGCCTATGCGAATGCTGGCTTCGCCCCCCTGTGGTGTGTCTGATGACGAGCCCCCACCTGACAAAGGGGAAGAGGAGCCTTGTCAACAAAGTGCTCCAAAACCCCCCAGTACCAGCTTAGGCTGGCTCCCCCAAGCCCTGTGCCAGGGCAGACAAAGAGAATATTGGTATATATATTGGGACTGTGACCCCATGAAATGGTGTGGTGCTTTTGTGCTTCCAGGTGACCTGCTAATGGTGGGCCCCAGGAGGAACCACCACAAGGGACTGCCTCCCTGCTGCAGGGCCCTGTGTGCTGGCCTGCCTGAGCCCAGCCCTTGCCCTGGGACTGTTGGGAGCACAGCGCCTCGTGAGCGCTGCATCTTTATTTTCATTGCCCCAGAACGAGAAGAGACTTTTTGTTTGGATTGGCAATGCTAGGTTGGGATGAATATCGAGGGAATCCCAACGTGGGGATTACCCTGCATTTGCCTGTGGGGAGAGAGGGTGCCCACCCCGAGTTTATACCGTCTTGGTGGCGGGAGCCCACCCCGCAATTGTCTTTATTTGAAGTGGGTGCCCACCCCGCATTTGAGTTTTACCCTACTGAAGGAGCCCACCCTAAACTTCACCTCAAAGACCGGAGACTTCGCTCCGAGAGCAACCCGGAAGCCAGGAGACCTTGCCTGGTTGTGGGCGGGGCCAAGGAGCTCCGATGTGCCCAAACAACGACGCGGGAGAGACGGAACCTCATGACGGCTCTTTCTGCCTCCCGCGAAAGTGAAGAAGTGATGCCTGGTTGTGAGGTGGGACCTCCCTGTGTGGGAAAGGGGAAGCCCCACGCGCCTGCGGCTGTGAGGAGTACAGGGATCGACGGAGACTCCGCTCCGTGTCAAAGGAGCCCCGTGTGCCGACCAGTGGTAGCGGAGCCCCGCGGGCTCACCAGATCCCCGAGGAGAGGGGACCGGAGCCTCACAGGCCCCCCACCATCCAGAGTCCTGTTGCATCCAGAGAGGGATCCAAGGCTCCGGTGAGTGGGGCTGTAACGGTGGCTTTGTTAGTGCTTCCCGAGCACATTTGGCACTAGTGCTTCCTGATTCTAAACAGCTGCGCCGCAGTTACGGGCAGCTGCACCGAGGGGGTAATTTGGTACCTAGAGTCCCCGAGTGGGCCTGTACAATTTCGCACACAGCTGCACTGCAGGAGAGAGCGGGCAGCTGCAACGTTTGGACAAAGTTTACTTTGGGAGTCCCAAGGTGGGGCTTCTATGGCACACATTGGTGCCAGGCTCATTTCTTGCCACAGCTGCACTGCGAGAGAGAGCAGGCAGCTGCAACATTTGGGGGCCATTTCTTGTGTTAAGGAAGGGGTGAGTTGCACCCCCTGCCCCAGCGCATTTGCGCACTTTGGTTTCGCTGTCGAGGCAAACAGGGGGCCATTTGGAAGGTCCCACTAGAAGCCCTGACATTTTGGACAGAGGGCCAGGGGATCAGTATTGGTAAGGCGCAAGGACCCAATGTGATGCCCAATGTGTGTATGCCTGTGGTTAGGCATAAGGTGTTTCATGCCATGTGTTGATGTAGGCATAATACGTTTATGTTAGGTTGTTTATGCCTATGGTGTTCATGCCTACAGATATTGCATAATGTATTCATGCTATGAGATTTATTGCATAATGTGTTTATGCTTGTGATGCCTAATGTCCTGCTATGAGGTTTTAGGACAATGTCTATTGCGTAATGTGTTTATGCTAATGAGGTTTGGGCCTAATGTGTTTTATGCCTAATGTGATAATGCTGAGTTCATTATTGTGCCAGTAGTTACTGGTTGTGTTTTACATTTGCTACTTGTGCTTTGTGATGGTCCTGACAGTGGCCCGAGTGGCCCTGTCCTGTATTTAGTCCCCTGTGAATATTGCCTAGTGCCAGTTGGCACAGTGTATAGGTGTGATTATGATTCTAATGTGTTTTGGATAATACAAAGGCTATTTTTTATATAACCTTGTGTGAAGTTTCTTTTGTAGTGTGCCTAGTGTGTTGCTGACGTGTGTGTTGCGCAAACGCTTTCCACATTGCCTCCGGGATAAGCCTGACTGCTCGTGCCAAGCTACCAAGGGGGTGAGCAGCAATTATCTTCAGCGTGTAACTCCCTTGCCCGGACTAGAGTGGTGGTTTCTGCTTGGCTTTGGTGCATGTCCTAGCCAACCAGAAATCCCATTTCTAACAGTGTCCCAACTGCAATGCTTTCAGCACCATTCAAGTGGTAATAAGCAGTGTATAAATACCCATTCCATACTCAATATCCCAACAATATGTGCATTTGAGCACAGTAGGTTCTATTTTGCACCCCACTCTCCTTTGATATGCTCTAATTAATTCATTCCAAATGTCAAATCCTTCCCATTACCTAATAAGACAGCATGAAGCATAGGATCAGGCCAGTGCTTGTTCGAAATGGAAATTGTCAGTGCAGTTGCAGTTAGTAAAGTCATCTTACACAGTGAGAAGATTCATTTAAATAATCTGTGGTTCTGTCATGTTGTGTGCCAGTTTAGCATTAGAATATTATACTCCCCTTGACATCTTTCTCATCTATACGCATGCACCTCAACACACAACTTCCTTTCCTATCCCCAACTTCTCCCACACTTTTTGCACACATTTCTCATATCAAATTTGAACTCCAGAACTATGTCTCTTCTTCAAAAGCCCCCATTCCTCAAACATACAGGCTCTCACTCACACTCTCCACATACTAACAATCACTCATAATCTTCTTTCTTATCTGATGCCTTAACCATTGAGAGCAAAGAACAGAACACAAACATATCCATTGACACTTTTCATAATCTCCTTCCTGTTAGAACACCTTCATCATCCAGCATAACGCAATGGATCATAAACCCACTGTCGGAAAGTGGATTATTAGTAGTGATAAATGTGCATCGTCCACTGGCAATAATTTTTAATCTAAAACTCCATGCTTGTGAGTGAAGCTGAGCTGCTCTATCGCATGAGGAACCCTGCTCCAGAGCCAGAATACAAATCCCTGGGTGGATGCTAAACGACCCTCATCCTGGAAGACAATGGCTTGGCCTCTGGTAGCAAAAAGGATGGAAAAGTAATTTAAATGCTGACACAGAGGAAGACACCTCATCTCCACAGGGAATGACTGGAAGGATGGACTAAGCTCCTGCAGACAGACACCTGAAACTGCCTTCATGCTGTGCTGGTCTGACGCCGCAAGAATCCTCCGGAACCAGAAGCATTCGCAACCACCGGAAGTGCACGTCCCGGCATCCCTGCAGCCTGTGGCATCCTGCATATCGAGATACAGGGTCAAGAAGCAGAGCCCTGTGGTGCCTCGCGATGAGCTGTCGTATGGCACCTAGTGCAGTGCCCTGGGCACCCCGGCTGCAGGGGGCAACCAAGAGGAGGAAAGATGCCAGCTTAACAGTGACCTTGGTCGCTTCTTTTCCTCCGACATATTATTTGAGCTCTGAGAGCAGCGGTTCTCAGCCCCTCTGGCTCCACAGTGTCAGCAACAGCCACAAAGCTACAAAGCTCTCAAGTTCCCCCATATCCACGCATGAGTGAGTAACCTAGGCCAATGTTTTATTGAGCAAATTAGAACCTGAACTCTTGTTTTTATGAGATAAACAGGATAAATATATGAACACAAATTAAAAACATGTACTGGATCCTGTTCTTACTTGCTAATTTGACACCGTGGAGAGTCGGAATTCCCTGCAACCAGAAGAGGAGAGGAGAGGTGCTGGCTCAGGTCCAAGAGAGGCCATCAGGTGTAGCTAGGGCATGGCACGAGCTACAGATGACACCCCACTGCTAGTTTCTTGCCTCCCATCCTGTTCCCCAGCTCCTGGCTCTGGCCCCGCCAAAGTGCACCGACTGGCAACCGGCCACAGCCCTGCCCTCAGAGAACAGAGGGAAGAAGAAGAAGGGGAGACGGAGGAAGAAAGGAGAAGGGCGGGCACTACAGGTAATGAATGAATGAAAAGACATTTCTAGAGCGCATGGCTACCCGGAGGCATCCGGGAAGGCCACTTTTGGGAGCGTAGGAGGACAGGAGGGCTTCCCCCCTTGCACAGTATTTCCTATGTAGGGTCAGAGCAGCCAAGGCTACCACTCTGCCTTCCTACAGACAATAGAATTAAGCTGTGTTTGTTAAGCAAGCACTAGTATATGTGACATTGCACGAACCGGGCCAGGCAAAATAAGTAGTACATCAATCAAGGTGTAAGAATGCCTCCCACAAGAGCCAGGCAAGGCTTGGCTCCTGGAGAAAAGATGGTGGACAGGGGGCATCAGCAAGGTAGCCACAGGTTTAGATCCTGTGGTGTGGGCTTTGACCCGGGGGAGCCCCAGAACGCAGCTAGGCCTGGGTGTGGCTTGTGACCTGGGCGAGCTCTCTGCCTCTGCAGCAGACAACCCTCCCCTGAGCCCCCTAGCAATGACCAAAGCCTTTTGCCCAACATAGGAACTAGCAAGGCAACATTACAAAAGACACCAATTCCACCCCAGACGGGTAAACTATGGAAAAATCACAAAGCGAAAACATTAGTTGGCAAAAATAGTAAGGACTTTTATTCCATCTGGAAACTGAACTACAGATTACTGGGCAAGCTACAAAACAAAAAACGTCACATGAAGCATAAAAACAGGTACACAACAGAGGCAGACAATGATAAAAAAGAAAATAGAGGAGATAGGAAAACATACAAGCATCATTCACCTCTTACAAGGACTAATTAAAGCCTCTCATGCCTGCGGTGAGTCAACACCCACTGTGCCTTTAGATCCGCACGCTGCGACAATCACCAGGTATTTTACTCCCATTTCATGGAGAATTGCAATGAAGGGTCAGACTCAAGACAATATCACCCCAAAAACATATAGATAAGCAGTAGGCAGTCCCAGTGCCACATCAGGAGGCCGCCCGCGCACAGGAAGAACCAGAGTTCCTTGAAATATCATCGGTCCTGTCCTCTCCTTAAGACAACTTTAACATCAAAAATAAGGAAACACCCCAAGGCTCAGCTAGAGGTCGCCAAGAGCCATCCCTGGTACAAACCTCTTCACTATCAAAGCTTTATGATCCTCTTTTTTTCCCTTCCGTCTTGGGATCAGAAACTAATAGTATGGAGAGGGCCCTGGGCTGTTCACCGCTATTGTATAAATCCAAGCACATACCTGCAGCCGGGTGGGGCCAAAAAAACTCCCTCTTATCTTCAAAAAATAAAACTTTGACAGGTGCCATTAGCACCTTCACATGGCGGTCACAAAAACAGGAGCTCCAAATGGACACGATGCAGGTAATAGCAACAGCTATCAGTGGGATAGCACCTAAAATGGATATGTTGGATGGCAAATTGGATTCACTAAATAGCCACCAAACAATGGCGTGCACATGCCTCCCCATAGTGGAGAAACTCAGCTCTCTACCAGAGGTTGTCACAACCTTCATAACTGATTTAAAACAAAGGCAACGGCGGATGGCAGACCAGAAGAACAGCTTTTTAGAAGATAGGGTTCCGGACTTTGCCCAGCAAGAAGGTTACTCCAATTTCACTAGCACCCAGAAAAGTGCCAACATAGTAAGAAAGGACACTCCTACCACCTTGTCACAACTGGCTACATTGGGAACCGGCAATTGGACCAAAATGAGTCAATTAGAAACCGACAAAACACCAACTGCCGGTAAGGTCCCCAGGACGATGTCAGAAGTGACAACTGGAATTAGAAATCCTCTAACCAGGAGAGAAAAAAAACGGCTGAAGAAGAAAACAAAAAATAACAAATTGCGCAGATGGACAAAGGAATTTCAAGGATGGCTAGAGGCCACAGCCAAGGTGGACATTCCCACCAAGGTAACATCACCCTCCTCTCTGCAAACAATGACATCAAAGAAGCTCTTCCCAATTTTCTTGACATCAAGGCCTGCTATTACCCTGGATAATAAACTATTAAGGAAGCAACCAGTCCCAAAGATACCACCAACAGTGCCCGGAACGGGCAGCACGTTGATGAGGGGGCAGACTCAAAACATATATATATATGTCCCCCTCCCGCCCCTGACGGAACTTACAAGGAACAACAACCATACAAAGCAAATAATTAGGCAACCACAAGTTCAAATTGAGTCATCGGTAACAAGGAACCTCAGAAGACATATGACATTCCACAGAACACCAGATCTATTGGACACAAATTGCCCAACAGAGGTCAGCTGCCCACAGATGCATGCCAGTCCAAAAATAAACAAGGAACAAGAACCAAAAAGGGATGAACTGAGTGTAAGCACAGGAGAAAGTACCATAAGAAATCCAGAAAATAACATCACGATATTCACTCCATAATACACATCTCGAAGCAACAAGGACATTCTAAATAGGGCAAATATACTACAAATTCTCCATCACATACCACAGCTAAGTCATCTCAACACAGAAGATCCAATGCGTCTACAATTCAAGTCTCTAAGCAGCAAGGCAACTAGAGAATCAATGCTAGTAACATGGAAAACCCGTGAAAGAGCCGAACCAGTAATAACAGTAGGAATAGGAACATTTTTAATTTTTAACATGACATAAAAATGAAAAGAATCCAATGTAGGAAACCGGAGATATGAATTTTTAAAGATTTAACTCTATATAGCACATAGAAACCTATAGCGCTAATTAGGACATCCGGTCGCGCTAGACCTGGACAAAATCAAAGTTTCTGGCCAACTGCGATGGAGCCCTGCACAGCTACCCCTCGCAGGTGACCTCGGTCACAGTTTTTACCTTCTGACTTAGAAACTTTCCTGGAGCTTTTACTGCCGATGCTCTCCACCAGACTAGGTTCAGTGAGGGTTCGCCTGCTTGCCTTTCGACAAGCTCCCCATCAAACTAAGGAAGTTGGACCGCCAGGGCTTTCTAGCGGGATGAACCAGGGATCCAGGCTGGTTCACGGTTAAAGGTGGGTGGATTGACTCTCATGGCTGTAGCCGGTCAAGTCTTTTACCTTCTGACTTCGAAACTTTTACAGAGCTTTTTCCGGCAGGGCCCCTCGATGCCCTTCACCAGGCCAGGTTCGGTGAGGTTTCGTCAGCTTGGCTTTCGATGAACTCTCGGTCAAACTTTGGAAGTTGGACCTCAGGTCCAGTCAGTTCACTTTAAAAAAAATATTTTATTGGTTTTGTAGTTATAAACAACTCAAGTTTACAGTTCACCAATATTCACAGTATATATGTATATCAATTAAATTTCAAACATTCAACACCACCCCCTCCCTGATAGTAACTACTATCCATGTCTCCCACCCTATCCAACAGACTCAATCTTACATTATATCCTAACCGCATTGCCTTCCAAGATGCAGTACATTACCTGTATTGTACGTTTTGGTGTGTATTATTTATAAACATGATCTAATAGGGGCATTCCAGGGATCATAATTCATTGGGGTCTAGATACCAATAGCAAGACAATCATAGTTACAGTTTAATGCAAAGGCTGTTCAACAGAAATAAATTGTTCCAACAACATGTCCCATTCAAATGAGATTTGGTGTTTCCAAAGCCCTCTATTTTCTTCCCTTCTTTTATCTATACTTTCGGCTCTAACCCATCGTACTACCTCACCATGCCAAGATAATACTGTCGGGGGTTGTAGAGACTTCCAGCACATTGTTATTGCCCTTTTGGCTAATATTAAGAATAGATTGGCAAACCGTGCCTTGCGATTTCCGTAGTTTACTTACACCTAGTATGCAGTATTCCACAGTGTCTTTCCCAACCCCGGGTACTAACTCATTAATGATTTTGTACACTGTTGCCCAGAATGATGACAGTTTGGGGCATGCCCAGAGTATATGTAGTAGTATGGCCTGTTGCATGTGGCATTTGGGGCAGTCAACTGCCGCGCCTGGAAACATTTTATTTAACCTGCGTGGCGTCAGGTATGCCATATGCACTACCATGTATTGAATTAGCTTGAATTTAGGGTTCCTTGAGATTTTCTTGGGACATTCCAGTGTTTTCTCCCATTCCTTATCCAATATAGTATGTCCGATATAATCGGACCATTTCGTTTTCAGTTCCTGTAAGGAAACCAAAGCTTGTTTCCTAATATTGCTGTATAACCATTTTACTAGATGTCCTCCGTTTCCCATAAGGTATAACATATGGACAAGTGCGTGTGTTGGGGGCTCCTTGCCTTCAGGAGACCAAGTATTTCTCACATATCTACTAATACTGGCATGTATATAGAGAGTTAGGAACTCCTTGTTCTCTTACAAATGTATTATGATCAATGTAAACACTATGAGAAAAAAGCATTCCCACCAAGCTCACACCTTCTTCCAGCTATTTGGCCAGACATCTATTAGTAAGAATCCCCGTTGGCGTAGGAATCCCCAGTAGAGGTATATTAGGGGCGTATGGGCATTGCCCTGTGGTATAGTGGATTGCTTTTCTCCAATAATATATGGCTACCTTGAGTAATGGCGGTGTCGATTGTAGGGTTCTACTATTTGGCAATATCAATGAGTGCAATGACCCTCTCTCCCATGAAGCCCATGTCATATCAATCTCGTGAAGGTGACGTCCAGCCGTCCAATAAGAGAGCCAATGGAGTTGACTAGCAGAGCAATACGCACAGAAGTCGGGAACTCTCAAACACCCCCGGTCAGTACTTAGTTGTAATTTAGTAAGTCCAACACGTCTTCTGCCTTTAGCCCATACCAGATCACTTAACATTGTGTTGAGTATTTGAAAGGTGCTTGATGGGATAATAATTGGTAAATTAGTAAAGTAATACAGTACTCTGGGGAGCATCACCATATTCGAGATTGCTATTCTGTCTGCCACTGAGAGTGGTAGCGAAGTCCAAAACTCGATTTGTGTGTTTAGTGCTTTAATTGCTCACCCTAAATTTCCCTCTAACCTGTCCTTAGGTTCTCTGTAAACCTGAAAACTTAAATATTTAAATGTGGTAGGTGCTATAGTGAAGGACCAAGGTCCAAATCGAATGTGACCGCATCGGCTGGTGTCTTTAAAGTAATAAGCATAGGACTTGTTTTCGTTTATGGTGAGACCAGATAGTGATTAGAAAAGTGTAAATACCTCTGAGAGAGTTTCACGGGGCCGCTGAGATCTTTAAGATATAATATAAGGTCATCTGCATATGCGCACAGTATATGTGTCGTGTTTCCTAGTTTAATGCCTCTGTCCCATGCCACTGTGCGCATTGTTGCGGCCAGTGGTTCGAGTACCAACACAAACAATAGGGCGGACAATGGACAGCCCTGTCTTGTACCCCTGGCCACCACATACGGCCTAGAAATATGAGATCCAGTACGGGCCCGTGCCGTTGGCTCCGTGGTTAATAGCTTCACCCAACATATATATTCCTGCGGTATACCAAATAGTGAAAGCGCATGAAGCATATAATGCCAATGTAGGGTGTCAAACGCTTGACGCAAATCAAGTGAAATACAACCGGCCTCCGTGTCCCCTTCAGGTATTAGAGTAAGTATCTGATGTAACCGTCTGTTATTCAATGAAGTGCTTCTACCCGGAACAAAACCACATTGGTCCATGTGCACCAATCTTGGCAAATAAATGAGTAGTCTACTAGCTAGTATTTTACTAAGGATTTGGTAATCAGTGTTTAACAGGGAAAGGGGGCGGTATCCCGCCATTTCAGTTGGATTTCGACCCGGTTTTAACAGTTTAGTGACCAATGCTTGTCTCGTGGTGAGGGGCAAGAAGCCTGTATCTAACGCCGCATGGTACAATTTTTCAAGGTGTGGGGACAGCAGTGAAGAGAAAGTTATATAAAATTCAGCGGGCAGGCCATCAAGGCCCAGGGTCTTATTACGTGGGAGGTCTTTTATGGTCGAACGGATTTCAGCTTTTGTTATAGGCTTAGCCAGCTCCTTCTGTTGTATTTCTGCAAGTTGCGGAATTCTAAGTTCTCAAGAAAGCTATCCAGATCTTATTCCTGCAATTACACAGGTGCAGCATAAAATGCTGCATAATAGTGTCTAAAAGCCTTAGTTATATCATCTTGTGTGGTTACCGTATTTCCCTCTGATGTGTGCACTTCGTGTATAGGGATAGGAGATGGGGCGTCTCGTATTATTGGTGAAAGTAATGGTCCAGCCCTGTCTGCTTCTGCATGTAGTTTTTGCGTATAGGTATGATAATCAAGCGTCCTCAGCTGTTCTAACATTTCAGCATACTTAGTTTGTGCTTCCTGTAATTCCTCCTTTTGTCTGTCATCTAACGCTGTGGCGGCTTCCAATCTACCCAATCTAGTTTCAAAGTCCTGCAGGTCTTTATCTACCATAGATCGTAGTCCTACTTTTGTACCAATAGCCACCCCACAGATGACCTTCTTAAATGCCTCCCATTCTACCTGGCGCGTACTCGCGGTGTGTGAGTTTTCTTTAAAATAATTCTCTATGCCATCGGAGAGGGCAGCACGATACACAGGGTCCTCCAAGGAGATAGGTTGTAATCTCCAAGTTGGGATTGGTGTATGGATCTCGCTCCATTCTAGGATTAATTCTAAGGGGTTATGATCTGATAGTGTCTTTGAGGAAATATGAATTTTGTGATCAGTTATGTCCCCTATCGTAGACCCCAACGGCTCCATGTACATGCTATACGTACATATATGTTCCCTCCTGCTCCAGTTTTGAAGACGCAAATATATGTGCGTCCACCGTCAACATGTCCTCTTTCAGATCCACTATGAATGGGTCAGATATTCCTTTCCTAAGTATGAAAGGCCACCGACTTTATGTGGTTCACTTTCCACATTTTACAGATTCAGGCGAGTAGGCCCGAATTCTGTCATCAAGCCTTTTCCTGCCTTCTGCCTCTGAAAGCTCCAGTCTGAGCCTGCATCTGTGACCATGAACTTTGTCTTACTCCCTGCGCGGCTAACGGTGCCTGATCCAGCCCGTCGCCTGCCAAAAAACTGTATTTTCACCTTCAAGATTATCTCCTCCGCCCCTCATCCGATGCATTCCTGTCTAGTAGTTTAGGTAAACATTCCTCCAGCTACCGCGCAAAGGGCCAGGCCTCGCTGTCCTCATGCAAGTAATTCATAGCCCTGTTACCATGGAATATTCCTACCCCCTCGCATCTAGTGTAGACACTTAGACGCTTGTACACGCACTAACAGTCAGTATAGTCAGTATAGAATAAGATTCTATCCTAAGAGACCTCTCTTTTTGGATAACACAGTTCTTTAAACATAGGATATTAGATATGATTTGGGATTAGGTTGACATAACCCCAGACTTCTGTCTCCACATGTAGAGCTAAATGTCAAGTCCCTTTCTCCCTCTAGTTGCACGTCAATCACACGTCATGCGGCTGCGTACGCATCTCTGCCAAATATTTCTGCTGACATTGCCGGATTCTCTTATGGATCCACCCACTTATGACATCATGTATAATGACGTTTTCTAGTTACGCCTATTCTAGTTACGCATGCATAGTTCATTTTGTCTTATCAGTTGATACGCCTACTGCATCTGTTTCACTGTAATGCCTTTTCTATAAAAATGATTACCTGTCAATAATATACGTCCTTCCTTCCTGAACTTTCGTGGTGATGGAATAGAACGCCAACAATTCGAATTGTATTCCTTTGTATAGGAATAAAGCCTTTTTAAAACCTCTAATACCACGGATTCTGCCTCTCATTTTACTGAGTTATTCTTAATAGACTTTACCGCATAAAAAATAGTACCGGTAACGAAATATTTACCACATAAATTGGCGCCCGAACAGGGACACTTTCTCATCTCACGCGCCGGCGGTGCGTTGCAGGCCCGGTCTCCTGCCACAGCTGAACGGACAAAAAACGCGTATCTGCAGGATTTCCTGTATCTCCCTCCGGCCAAGCGGGGGCGACTGAGGCTGCGATCAACACCCAGACGAGGTGGTGAGAAGTGCGAAGTATCCCGACCAGAGCCTAGCTGAGAGAGCAAGATCCGAGGTATACAGAGACCCGCCAGGTTCCGAAGTTCCGAGTCCAGTCCGGTCCCGTCCAGTTTCAGTTCCGTTCCGAGGCCTTCCGTTCCGAGCTACCCGGTGAGTACCATTACCGGGGAGGCATTTAACGTGCACATAGTCTGTGCCGGTCAAGACGGGTTTGGGTACACAAATCCAGTCTGCACTGTTTTAGCAGTGTATCTGTACTGTTTAGCAGTATATATAGTATGTTTTGCATATAAATAAGTATTATCTAGTGTCAGTATAATGTCAGTAACTAGTTTTCTATTAGTTATCATTGTTCGTAAAACTGTTAAGTGTTAAATGTTTTAAATACGTTCTATATACTGTGGTGTGAATGACTGTTCATTATTGTGTTTTCTTGTATAAAGTGTGTTCCAGTAATAAGGTTTAAAAATGCCGCTCTTTTCGAAACTAAGACAGATCAAAACTAGAAAAGGTGTACTCGAAGAAGCTGTTCCCATCCCACCTAGGGACACTCCAGGGTACTTTATGTATCATAAGCATGGCCTAGATGCCGTATTATTTCTTGATTTATGGGTAGACTACACCAAAGAATTACCAGAGAGTCAGAGATGGCCCGCAGCGGGGACCTGGGATGCAGATTGCATCATGAGAGTAGAAGAAGAATTATGGAAAAAGAAAGCCAGACAGTCACAGAAAGATGCCATTGAATTATGGCGTAAAGAATCATATAGACGCACGGAAAAAGCACTCAGACAGGAAGAGAAAGGTAGAGAGAATTCAAATAAAACCCGAGAAAATCTATTACTTGAGGAAGGTACCCGAGTAAAATCAGATCAAGTAGACAGACAAAGAAACGCCCTTATGAATGGTATGTATCCACTTCTGGCCGAAGGGTTACCTAAGGCTACTCCGGAAATACCAAAAGACTTGCCACCTCCATTGTTTCCGATAAAAGCACATCCAAAGGGGCATCCTAGAACCGCAGAAGATGTTTTCCTTTCCTCTTATTTAGATGACGCAGCTCCCGAGTATGCAAATACCGCACCGCATAGACCGCTTGCCGATGGTGCTCATCGCCAAGATTCTCCGTCTGTACCTCCACAACAACAAGCTTCGACACACATTCCGACAAGCACATCTGTTTCTACAGCTTTTCCCGCAACGACGGTTGCTGTCTCACCTTCAACAAATCCTTTCACGTCCAGCACCCTAGACGGTGCTACAGGAGGTACGACAGACATTTTTTCTACGCCACCCAGAGGAAATAAATTTTCCCTTAGAGAATTAGCACACCAACGTACGCCCAAACTAGCAAATCCTGACATGCTTAAGGAACTTCTAGTAGATTGTAGATATGATCCTGTACCCGGTAAACGGGACGAAATGCTGCTGTCATCATTACGTATTCGACGAGCTGCAATATATTTAACGAAGCTACCAGGAATGGCTACACATTTAGAAAATATATATCACTTTGTCCAGTCAGGACAAGGTCCTGAAAGTATTAGCAGAGCCATGGAGTACCAGAAAGCGGAGGTACAGGGACAACTGTTACGTTTCCTCATAAACTGTGTGATCAGAAATCAAGACCGGCCTGGGGTAAATCCGGAAGAAATGCAAAAACTTGTCACTTGGGGCCAGAATATATCAGACGGAAGACATGATAAACAGTTATGTATCGTAGCTATGTACCGAAAGATCCGCAAAGAAGTAGAACGAATGCACGAAGAAAGATTAGAGGTAGACGCAACTGATCTAAACAGAGAGGAGGGGGAGCAAGAATCAGACCAAGTAGATACAATAGCTTATGTAGGTAGAGAAAGATCCCATAATAATATCAGAGGTTTTAACGACCCAATACGTCCAATACGTCCAGAATGTAATAGACATCTCCCAAACCCTATGCTAAATACAAAATCCCCTGAACACTTATTCCAAGCCGCCGATAAATTACTCCGAGATCGAAGAGGGTACCACGTGCTTGATTCCATGGACGAACAAGAATTAGCCAGGTCAGCAGTACAATGGGCTGACAGTCCCGGCGAATACAATGATGATGTACTTGCACACACGTTTCTGAATTTAGACCCATATGAACAGCGTTTAGCTAGTATATACATGATTCAACACCTCCTTATATTATATAAAAACCAACACTCCGATCCAGGACCCTTACCTGACATATTGACAGAACTACTCACGAATATATGGAGAGGGTCAGGTACTGATTTAATTAAGGAAATTCTAGAATCCCGAAACCAATATTTAAATTTTGTATGCCCAGAACACGTTCCAGTTCCCATTATGGGAAGAAAGATGTATCACATAGATAGACAGAATCCGTTACGCGAAGTGCACCCAATCAGAGGTGCCGGTGATAATTTTACACGCGTGTTTGTATACACGCCTATAACTAAACTGGAATTATTAGAAATGAAGAAAGTAGTACCTAGTCATGACAAGGACCCAGCAGGTTTCCACCGTGAGATAAAAGACATGTTACTCATGGGAGAGTATACCTACCCCGATATTATGAAAATATTAAAAGTCCTATTACCTGCCGGTGTTTATGAGAAACTCAAAGAAAAGGAATGGGAGGTGGGAGACCAAAAGATAGATTGGACAGCATTAGAAAACGAAGAAAAGGCCCGAGCTGCAGGAGCAGGGCTTGGGGAAAAGACTACAGCACTAGCAGGATTACTAATACAGGTACTGCCACGTTTATTAACTACGAAAAAGGAAGACTGGGGTGCAATCTCAGCCTGTAAACAAAAACCAGATGAAGACACTAGTGATTTCTATTCCCGATTTGAAAAATGTTTTAGTATAAATAGTGGCATAAAAGCCAGTAGTGAGTCATATCCACATCTGTTTGTGACAAAATTAGTTGAAAATTCTCTGCTACAAGTCAAGAATAGAGTATTGAAATTCGAAAGTACCTGGCAAGGTAATACCCCATCACAGATGCTACAGATGTTACAATATCACCACAATAGAGTTAGAGAAGAACAAGAACACGAACAAAGACGTATGAAAGATACGAAAATGAAAATGCTTGTTGCACAGTCAGTTCCAGCCGATAGTCATCAAAAGGGTGATTCCGCAAGTCCTGCGAAAGGGACATGCAACTATTGTAAACAACCAGGTCATTATATACACGATTGTCCAGTCCTGAAACATAATATTGCCACAGGTAGAACACATGAGAGACCACGTCCACCTAGACAGGATCAGAATCAACAACAAATCCCTCAGAATGCACAACCTAGGTTAGCTCCGCAACAATTAGCTCCGCAACAGGCAGCTCCACAACAGATCGTAGCACCACCACAAGCGCAGCCTGTCGCTGCAACTCAAGCAACAACACAACAGATGTATCAGTACGCACAAACAGATTATCCCGATTATCAACGATACTCATGAGATAGCCTAGAGAGGGAAGTTGGCTTACCCCTTATTGAGGTTCCTGTAGACCAAGAGGGACCTTATGTACATAGTGAACTATTAGGGGAAGACAGAAAGTTTTTACTTGATACAGGGGCAAGCAGAACAACTATAAGACGCAGTGAAGTTCCAGGGGCACCCCTCTCAGGCTCACAAAATATTTCCCTTGGATTCTCAGGAAAACCTATAATAAATGACGTAACACAACCTCTTCCACTTACAGTCGGTCCATTGACACGTACTACAGATTTATTGCTTACTAAATCATGTCCAGAAAACTTGTTAGGTATAAAAACATTGAAAGCTCTAGGAGCCATAATATGTTGCTCTCCGGAAGGAGTACGACTATTTTTACGTGACTTTAAAGGTCACTACGTATCCAGAGACATGGATCACCGACTGCAGAATTTACCTACACATTTATGGGCACAAGGCCCCACTGATGTTGGTTGCATGAACATTACACCATATCGAGTAACACTAAAGACAGGAGTGGTACTACCACGAATGCGACAATACAAGTTACCTCCAGATGCTGTAGTGGCTTTACTGCAAATCATTGACGAGCTCATTGCACAAGGAGTGGTTGTCGAAACCGACTCCAATGTATGTAATTCCCCGATAATTCCGATTCTTAAAAGAACGGATCCAAAAGCTCCGCCTGTATATCGATTAGTTATTGATCTGCGCGAATTAAATAAATGCATTGTACCACAATACCCCGTGGTCCCAGACATCTCTTCATTATTGACAGCCATTGACTCAGAAGCAACATTTTTCACTGTAATTGATCTCAAGAATGCTTTCTTTAGTGTCCCAATTGATCCAGAAAGTCAATATTTATTCGGTTTTAGTTTAAATGGACGAAGTTTTAAATTCACACGCGCACCTCAAGGATTTACAGAAAGCCCCAGCATCTATAGCCAAGCACTGAAACGAGAACTTGACAGTATCCACATGCCAGTTAACACTGCCTTGCTTCAATATGTCGATGATCTGCTGATCACCGCCTGAAGCGAACTTGAATGTGAAAAAGCGTCACTGACGGTTTTGAAATTTCTGGCCGACAAGGGGCACAAGGTGTCCCCTTCCAAGCTGCAATTCTGTGTCCAGCGAGTTGTTTACCTTGGGCACTCGCTGTCCAAGGAGGGAAGGCAGCTTACACCCGATCGCATCCAGTTAATTGCTAACATGCCACCACCCAAGACACAAAAGGAGGTGCGGGCTTTTATAGGCCTCACTTCATACTGTAGGCAGTGGATCCCTCAATATGCATTTCTAGCAAAACCACTCATCCAGTTGACAACACAGGAGGCAGCCACATCGACTGTCCTCCCTTGGACTCCAGAACATACACATGCCTTTGAAAGCTTAAAGAAAGCTTTATGTCAAGCACCTGTCCTAGCAACACCATGTTACAGTAAACAGTTTACACTCTTTGTTACAGAACGCGAAGGTACTGCTTTGTCAGTACTCACTCAGGAACAAGCAGGATCACACAAACCATGTGCTTATTTCTCTAGTACATTAGATCCAGTAGCTCAGGCACTTCCAGCGTGCCTGAAATCAGTGGCAGCAACAGCTTTAGCAATCAGACAAAGCGATGCCATAGTGTTAGGACATCAATTGACAGTACAAGTACCACACGCAGTAGAGGTTCTCTTGAACCGCACACAAACACAACACTTGACTATAGCAAGACTTACCGGTTACGAATTAACATTGTTTCAGCCACACATAGAAATCAGACGTTGTAATACGTTAAATCCTGCCACACTGTTACCAGTAGGCGGAACAGATCCATTGGCACATGATTGTGTCGAAGTCATTACTATCACGACGAAACCCAGACAAGACTTGACAGATATCCCTTTGACAGATCCAGACTTGACATTATATGTAGATGGGTCATGTATGAGAACAAGTACAGGAGAGTTAGTGGCCGCTTACGCAGTCACAACAGACACTGAAGTCATTGAAACAAATTGTATTAACACTTTGTCAGCTCAAGCAGCAGAGCTCATCGCTCTGACACAAGCCTGTATTCAAGCCACAAATAAAAAAGTCAACATATACACAGATTCACGTTATGCATTCGGAGTCGTCCATGACTTCGGCGTACTGTGGCGAGAGAGAGGTTATTTAACTTCTCACGGTGCCCACATCCAACACGGACCCCTCATTCAAGCCCTATTAGACGCGATTCATCTACCTACTGCAATATCGATTATGAAATGCAAAGCCCACACAAAAGTTACCGATATCATTTCTCAGGGTAATGACCTAGCTGACAGAACAGCTAAACAGACTGCCCAGAATCAGACTCACACAACTGACCTGACAAAGACAATAGTCCCGACACCAACACATTGCATGACAGTTAAGGATCCCACCCTTGATGTAATTGACATACAGACACATGCTACACCAGAAGAAATAAAGAAATGGACTGAATTAGGAGGGATCCAAACAGATCAAGGATGGATGACGAAGGAAAAATCTATATGGTTTCTTCCCGACTCAATGGTCCAAGTCATCATTAACACAATACATAGTCCAGCGCACCTAGGAGAAAAAGCTATGCTAGACAGCATTCAACACATTTGGTTCAACAAACACTTGCGAGCCGCAGCGAAACAAAAAGTTCGTACCTGTATGATATGTTGTCAGTTTAATCCAGGTAAAAGCATCCCCGTAGAACAGGGTGGATTCCAAACTCCCGATCATGCTTTTGAAGTCCTCCAGATGGATTATATCCAGATGGAACGATGTCGAGGATTCAAATATGTTCTCGTAGTTGTCTGTGCTCTTTCCCGTTGGACAGAAGCATACCCGGTTTCAGATTACACTGCCCCGACTACTGCCAAACAGTTAGTTCGAGAATTCTTCCCACGGTACGGTTTACCACGTGTTGTCTACTCAGATAACGGCCAGCCGTTCTCATCCGAACTAATGAAACACGTTTCCCTTCTATTAGGATACCAATGGAAATTCCACTGTGTCCGACATCCCGAGGCAGCAGGTCTCGTGGAACGCCATAATCAAACTCTGAAAATTAGATTGTCCAAAATATGTAGAGAGAAAGGAGTCGATTGGATAGTAGCCTTACCAGTTGCGCTCTTTTACATGAGAATGGTAGCACATTCTCGAACAGGGCTATCCCCGTATGAGGTGATCTTTGGTAGACCACCAAATATGTGGGGGACGCCTATACCTCGTAAAATAACTGATGTTGACTGTAATATGCTGACAGATTACCTGGCTTCCTTGATGTCTGCACTACAATCTTGTCGTTCACAGGTATCCGCAGCTTTTCCCGACAATACTGAGGTGAAGCCCCATGACGTGGTTCCTGGTGACCTGGTTTTGGTCAGGAATTTCGATCGAAAGACCCAACTGGATCCGAGGTGGAAGTCACCGAAGTTGGTTCTACTTACCACAAGGACAGCTGTGAAAATCGAGGGAAGGAAAGGGTGGTTGCACTCGAGTCATATCAAGAAATTTTATGGACTACCATCCAGCGTAGAGACTCAACCCTGTATTCCCTCACAGACAGACTCAAAGCTCCCTTTGGCTGAATTAACGAAACCAGAACTGTATAAACTAAAATTGAGGTCCAGTAAGTCAGACAATTTGATTGTTTAAGTCCTCTCCAAGGTGAATCGGTTGAATTTGTCTCTGACATGCATCCTCTGGACCGGAATAGAGAAAGAAATAATCAAATGCTGCTCAAAAAGCATGCGTATTGTAAATCATTTCGCAGTCATTGTACAGTAACATTATTAATTTTGTTTTTTCTAAGTCTTCTGATCATCATTGTCAGCATCCTATTGCACATGTATTACCCTATTCCTAAGCGTGCTTATAATATAACTGCAGAACATTCTTTTAGTGAATTACCTCCACATGAATTGTCCTATAGATTTGCGCTGCGCAATAACACATTCATTAGTATGCTACATCATTCTCATCAAACCAGCAATGCCACAAATTGTTGGATATGTGGCCGACTCCCTCCCTATCAGAACTATAAGGGAGTTTTGCCCCTCTTTCCTTATCCGTTCACACACAATGGCTCCTGTGGAGCATGGTTTAGTTTGATTAATTCCCTAGATTCGAATTCCGCAGTTTATCAAGACAACTGGGTATGGGGAAACCTGAACTTAGTTTTGCTTAAGGTCTGCTACCCTAACAAGGAGGGACTTCCCAAAAGAACAGGAACTGATCTAGAAAATGAAGTATATGGATTAGGTAATTTTACGCTTAACCTCATGATCCTGAACGTTGAATCTGAAGCTACACCAATCTTGCCCGCCATGTCAGTATTCCCAGTAAAAGGGGAACTATGTATAAGAAAGAATGGCTCCATACACATGGGCCATAGTAAATGCACCACTGTAATAAAATTCAGTGATCAAGGCAAGTCTACATTTAGAGCTTCTCGTCATTCCTACTTTATATGTGGCCAGACCGCATATATACGCCTACCTTTAGATTGGGATGGTACCTGTTACATAGCATTCCTTCTACCACCTGTTTTCCTAGCTCCTCCTGATTATCATAGAAATACTCATTTAGTACACAATAGACAGCAGAGAGATCTCCCAATTGTTGATTACACTGAAACAGCATGGGAAAAATACACAGATTTCAATAAAGGTTTCTTTCCCTATATAGGTACAGTCACTAATAGTAAGCTGATACGTAGATTAACCAGAACCCTTGAAGCAGTAGTGAAC
Organism: Triturus cristatus; assembly: GCF_964204655.1. Lineage (NCBI taxonomy): Eukaryota > Metazoa > Chordata > Amphibia > Caudata > Salamandridae > Triturus > Triturus cristatus. The sequence continues at coordinate 1,016,052,754 of NC_140581.1, forward strand.
GAAACTATTTCCGCCTTAGGCAATTTAACAGAAGAGCAGTCTGCTATGCGGATTGTTGTGCTTCAAAATCGTCTTGTCCTTGACGTCATCTTGGCCGATAGGGGCGGAGCTTGTAGGGTCATCGGATCAAGTTGTTGTATTTTCATACCAGAAAATTCGCCGTCAGTATATAAAGCCATAACCTGCCTTCATAAGATTGTAAGCCAGATACACCAGAATCCAGGCACCTGGACTTGGTCCGGTTGGTTCTGGGGCGTGCTGTCAGCCTGGGGATGGAGAATGCTCTCCTTCCTAGGTATTGGCTTTCTCATACTATTCAGTTGCTGCTTATGTCTACAATGTGGGCCAGCGATTTGTGGTCTGTGTGCCACCTCGTGTATCCCACATCCAAGTTTTCGTTCGAGATCCCGGAAGAAGAAAGAAGAACAAATGATGCTATATGAACAGATCGATGGATTGATGAAGATCGATATCTCCTAAGGGTCCGAAGGGGACAAGGAGGGAATGAGGAAATATGAATTTTGTGATCAGTTATGTCCCCTATCGTAGACCCCAACGGCTCCATGTACATGCTATACGTACATATATGTTCCCTCCTGCTCCAGTTTTGAAGACGCAAATATATGTGCGTCCACCGTCAACATGTCCTCTTTCAGATCCACTATGAATGGGTCAGATATTCCTTTCCTAAGTATGAAAGGCCACCGACTTTATGTGGTTCACTTTCCACATTTTACAGATTCAGGCGAGTAGGCCCGAATTCTGTCATCAAGCCTTTTCCTGCCTTCTGCCTCTGAAAGCTCCAGTCTGAGCCTGCATCTGTGACCATGAACTTTGTCTTACTCCCTGCGCGGCTAACGGTGCCTGATCCAGCCCGTCGCCTGCCAAAAAACTGTATTTTCACCTTCAAGATTATCTCCTCCGCCCCTCATCCGATGCATTCCTGTCTAGTAGTTTAGGTAAACATTCCTCCAGCTACCGCGCAAAGGGCCAGGCCTCGCTGTCCTCATGCAAGTAATTCATAGCCCTGTTACCATGGAATATTCCTACCCCCTCGCATCTAGTGTAGACACTTAGACGCTTGTACACGCACTAACAGTCAGTATAGTCAATATAGAATAAGATTCTATCCTAAGAGACCTCTCTTTTTTGATAACACAGTTCTTTAAACATAGGATATTAGATATGATTTGGGATTAGGTTGACATAACCCCAGACTTCTGTCTCCACATGTAGAGCTAAATGTCAAGTCCCTTTCTCCCTCTAGTTGCACGTCAATCACACGTCATGCGGCTGCGCACGCATCTCTGCCAAATATTTCTGCTGACATTGCCGGATTCTCTTATGGATCCACCCACTTATGACATCATGTATAATGACGTTTTCTAGTTACGCCTATTCTAGTTACGCATGCATAGTTCATTTTGTCTTATCAGTTGATACGCCTACTGCATCTGTTTCACTGTAATGCCTTTTCTATAAAAATGATTACCTGTCAATAATATACGTCCTTCCTTCCTGAACTTTCGTGGTGATGGAATAGAACGCCAACAATTCGAATTGTATTCCTTTGTATAGGAATAAAGCCTTTTTAAAACCTCTAATACCACGGATTCTGCCTCTCATTTTACTGAGTTATTCTTAATAGACTTTACCGCATAAAAAATAGTACCGGTAACGAAATATTTACCACATCTTACCAAGGTAGGTAGCTTGTGAGGTGTTGCATAGCAACGGTGTAGAACAAAAGATTCTATTGATACGGGTATGCAATAGGTGCGTAGAGGAAGAAAACGAGTACTCTCGGCTGTTTGGATTCTGTACCCTCCATGCATCTTCTAGTGCCCAACCTGTTGCCCAATTCACTAGTGCCTCAGACTGTTTCCTACTGTTTGTGCACGTTATGGGAGGGTGTGAACGTTCCTGATCTATGTTTAGCACTGTATTAAAATCTCTTCCCACCACCCATTGGTAGCCTTCCCAATCTGCTAATATCATGTTTAGTGATGTGAGGAATTTATCCTGTTCAGTAATAGGGGCATAGATACTTCTCAGTATAATCGGCTCCCTATCTAACGTGCCGCAGAGAAGAACATATCTACCATTCGTATCAATCCGTTGTTCTGTCACAAAAAGTGGGGTGCCGGCCCTGACCCATACAGTGGCTCCCCTCGCAAATGCAGAATATGATGTGCTGAAAATTTGTCCCCGCCACTTTCTCCTAAGTTGAAGAGCCTCACTTGTTGTAAGATGTGTTTCCTGCATTAACACTTTGTGGTCCTTTCATCTGTTCAGTTGTGCATATATCCGATGTCTTTTATGCACTGACCCCATCCCTCTGACATTCCAGGTCAAAATCTTATATTTCCCCGCAGTAGTCATGTTACACTCTGTTTTGGTGGTGCGTAGGTAACCCAACGCAGTCCTGGTGACATGAAAATGTATGACAGTAGATGAGTCTTGTAAAAACTAAGAACATCAGTCCCCAATACTAGGTTACCCCATAAAACAGTAGAGGAACAAACCATAACGTCAATAAGAACTACATGACTTAACCTTTCAAACAAATTTGCAGTTGCAACGGGGGGGGAGCAACCATTATCTCTAAGTATTCCAGGGGAGTACTTTATAGCGGAGTAGTCACATAGCCGGTCAACTCCGGGCCCAATCATTGTATATATAGAAACAGTGCTTCCAATATTAGTCTATTAATAAACAATTGTAAAAGCCAGTATTTTAGCACTACTACCCTTGTACTAAGCAAACCAATAATTTTAACCTATGTAGTCGTTCACCATTTGAGGAGTAATAGACGGAGCCAGGGCTAAGCTACTTTCTGAATCTGAGTGTATAGTGGAGTCCTCAAAGGAGTCATGCGAGTCCACCACCGACCCTGTGTCTGGGGCATCTAGCGCCGCAACCGCTTGTATTGCAGAGTGTTGACCATCGACAATTTGTTGCTGAGAAGGACTCGTTGAGACTTCTTTTCCAGGTATTTGCTTACGTTCTTTCGTGCCTTGGGCAATCTTAGGAGTTCTGTGTGGTTTTGGCTGTAGAGACTGTGAAGTATTTGGTGTGGGATCTGGCGTTAGTGTGACTTCCATCCATTCTTCAGCTTCATGTGGGGTGTCAAAGAGCAAGGATTTTTGTTTGTAAATTACTTTCAGCTGGAAACAGAAGAGCGTACTTTAGGTTATGGTTTCGGAGCTGCATTTTACTCCTTGAAATGATGCCTTCAGTTTGTGTACAATTACAGCAAAATCTGGGTTGAGAGAAATTAGTTTGTTTTCAAATTGTATTGGGGCTTTTTCTCGGGCAGCCCGCAGTAGGGTATCGCTGCTTTTGAAATTCAAAATACGCGCAATTAGTGGTCTGGGTGGGGCACCTGGAGGGGTAGGCCGGGTCAGTATCCTGTGGGCCCTCTCCACACCGAAGAGCCCCGTGAGACCCTCCGGGGCAATCACATCTTTCAACCATTGTTCCATATATTGGGTAGGATTAGAACCCTTGCTGCTTTCCGGCAGTCCCACCACTCGAACATTGTTGCGGCGGGCCCTTCCTTCTGTGTCATTCACTCTGCCACACAGGCTAGAGTGTTCTTGCCGTAAGTGTTCAAGGTGTTCAGAATGAGTTTTATGCTGGGGCATAATCTCTTCCAGTTGTAACTTGAGGTTACGGACCGTATCTGCCAGCTTACTGTGATCCGCTTTCAAAAGTGTACGTCCCGTCACAGGTGTGGTCACCTGTCTCTCGATTGCCTGTCTAGATTCTCGGACCTCCTGAAGAATCAAGTCCAGTTTGTCGGCCTGTGTATACACATTAGTCAGGGGTATACAGTCTTGGTCAGAAGCACTATTGATCTCATCCTGTTCTGTCAGATCATGCTTCCCCGGCACAGGCAAATCCATCTGTTTCCCTCTAGTACGACCCATTATGGCCGAGAAATTATGTCTTGTACCCAGGATATTGTGCGGTGCTAGCAAACAATATAAACACTGTTCGCACCTTCCAGTGCAGCAATGCGGTATTGTCGGCCTGTGTATCCACATTAGTCAGGGGTATACAGTCTTGGTCAGAAGCACTATTGTTCTCATCCTGTTCTGTCTGATCATGCTTCCCCGGCGCAGGCAAATCCATCTGTTTCCCTCTAGTGCGACTCATTATGGCCAGATAAAATACGTCTTGTACCCATGATGTTGTGCAGTGCTAGCAAACAATATAAACACTGTTAGCACCTTCCAGTGCATCAATGCGGTATGGTGGGTATGATTAAGTTTAACTCAGTGATGTACTATTCGCGTGGCAGCGTCTGTACCAGAAAAAGTCCTTGTGACTGTTCCAGTGTGCAAATCAGGTCCCAAAGTCATCTACCATGGAACAGATTGATGGCAATGCTGGAATGCAAGGACACTATCTGTTGGAATTACAAGGAATCAGCGTTAATGAGAGCTCTCAGTATTTATTTAGGGTTACAGTCTCTTTGCAGTTCCTGGACCTCACTGGACTGTTCTTCGCCCAGAATTATGACTGCCTCATGCTCAACAGACAGTGGGAGGAATGTCAGTGGTCTAGAGGCACTTTAACAGGGCAGCCGCATTAGTCATTAGTGTTTCTGGCGGCCACTACTAGTGTAAATGTAAATTCCCGGGCTCTCCAGACCCCTCTCACAATCCCAGGTTCAGGGACGTGGTCGCGGAAGGCCTCCCACCTGTTTGTACTAGGAATGTCATGTGTTGATATTGCGGGGCTGATCGGGCTGTCCAGCAAGTATTTTACCACTCCACGCACCCCAGATATGTTCTCAGCCTTCCCTGGATGATGTGCGTGCAGAGCGTTCTCTGCCTTACAATGCCCCAAAGCCCGGGACCTCCAGTTGCATCCCACGGTTTCGGGTTCCACAGCGGTGCAGCTTCAGGCTTTTTCCGGTCTTCGCAGGAGAGCGCTAACAGTGTACAGTCCTCCAGTCCTAGTCAGGGTGCTCCGCCTCGCCGCCGCTTTTTCTATAGGCTTGTTTGCCTCTGCAGCTATGACCGGTCAAAGCGCTATGCAGCACCGCCCTGGCCTGTAACACTCTGCGTACCTTATTCTGGGATTTTTACAGCTTCTGGACGGGTCATTAGTTCTTGAAAATCAAAGCAGCGCCCCAGCCGATCTCCTTCATAGTTGCAATGCTGCAGCGGGCTCACATCACGGCCTGGACGCCTTATCGATCTGCATTCTTACCTGACGCCGCGGCCTGTATTTCTCCTCTGATGCCTGACACAGTAGTGGGAGAGTTGTCCATGTCCTCTGCTGATAATTCAAGTCGACACACTGTTCTTCCTTGTGTTCGGTTCGGTGACTTCACAAAGCACTTGGGAGCAGCTCGCGACGGTCAAGTGAACCGAATTGTGCACATAACTTACAGGATTTTAAGGCCCCGGTCCAGAGCTCAGCTACAACACGTCCGCCATACTCGACAGTTAGCCACACCCCCATCCAGTCGGTCCACTTATGGATATTTTTTCCAAAGTTGCTCCAAATTTCTGGAACTTCTTCCTGAAGTTCCTTTTGGGATCTCAAAGTGTCCAATACAAAATTCAAGGGTCTGGAATCTCCAAGATGGTCCTTGAAAGTTTGGCAAACATGATGGACGGAGCACTGAAACTTTTCAGATACTCACCCCCGACACAGATCTGGGTTGAATCCATCATCGTTCTTTAGCTCACTTCCCCACCCCAGTTCAGACACAGCTATTTGAAAATCAGTCTTGACCTTGTGCCTCAGGGGAACAGTCCAGCCCGAACCGCCAAGTCATGTCTTCCCTGGACTGGAAACAAGCTTTTTGGGACCGGTTTCGGGCTAACATCCTAATCAGCCAGGCTTGCTTGAATCCAGTGGCAAAGTGAGCAAGGGTCCCACATCTGGGCATACCCTGCCAACTTAAGGCGAACAAAGCAAAGTTTGGGATATCAGTTCCCACAACCCACTTGGATAAAACAATTACAAATCCACTGGACCCACATCAGGCTGGGGGGTTCTTGGTGTTGATGGTCCAGGTGAGCTCTGTTAACTTGCAGCTTCAGGGAGTCCACACTTTATTCCTCTTGAAGAAAGTTAGGTCCACAGGGCTGTAGTTCCAGATTGAGCAGCAGGTACAGTCAGTCAGAGTGCAGGGCCTGGTTGGTGCAAATCAAACTTTCAGCATGGACTCTTCTACATTTCTTGTTTCAAGCAGCAGATCTAAGATGCTCCCACAGTGTGGCACAATGGCCTCCCAAATGCACTATTTCTCCAAAATTCAATATGGCTGAAGTCTTAGCAGAAAAGCAAGAGCTAGCTAAACAAACCTCCAGGATGGCTCATTTCCATAGTTCCCCTCCTTCTGGCATCTGCAAAATCCTTCCTTAAGACTGCCATCTGGCTGGGTTCAGAGTGCAAGGGGGTAAATGGACCTGGCTGTCTCTGCCTGTCCCCTTCTACCTTTGAAACTGATGCTTTAATACCCTTACCACATGATCTGACATTCCTGTAGAGCAGGGCCCTCTTACAAGAGATAGCCTTGTTTGAGGCATATGAGCTGCAGAATTCACACTCCGTGCATAGATCGCCATCTGGTGTTGGGCTCGGATGCTTGCACCTTGTTGTTGTCTTGGAAGATGTCTTTTGTAGTTACGCGATAGGTGACTCCTCTCTTGGACGATAGTGCGCATGGGCAGCGACTGTTTTTCTCCGCCATCGGGTTCAGATGTAACTTCTGCGCTCCGGTTCGGTACTATTATCCAAACCATTTTGACGCGCAAACCATAAAAAAAAACCAAATCGCCGGTATTGTTTCGTTAGCGTGCCCTTCGACGCGCTCTTTAAATACCTGATTCTAGTTCTCGACGCGGGTTGCTAGGCCTATTGACGCAATTTGGGTGTACGGCTAATGGACAGGACTTCATTTAAAAAATGCCCCCAGTGTGGAGCTAAATTCCTACACAGCGACCAACACAAGGTCTGTAACCTCTGTCTCTCGCCCAAGCACAAGGAAAGTAATTGCCAGGCCTGCGCCTCTTTTCGATCCAAAAAGACTATCCGTGATCGCCGGGCCCGACAACACGTTATGGCGCCACAAGCAGCTCCGGTGCCGGAGGACATCATCTGTGAAGGCCCCGATGTCCCAGAGGAGGATTGGGAGGATCTGGAAATCGTTTCCGAGGCAGACGACTCTGACGCAGACGACCACATCACTCCAGGTCAATGAGTGAGTACAACTACCCCTAGCCCAACCCCATCTGAAAAAAAGAAGGCTCCGGTCAAGACTTCGCCTGCTGGCCGCAGTCGCAACCGAAAGAAAGCTTCAGAAGCCCCGCCCCTGGGCCCGGCTCCGAAGTCAAAGGAGAAGCCTTCCGGCGGCTTGGCACCGACCAAACCGCATATCAGTGCCCCGCAGACACCATCGGCACCGAAGCCGGGAGCGCATCCTACTCCCGCAGTCCCCAAAAAACAATCGACACGAGCACCTCGACGCCGAAGGAAAAGGCCTCGGATCCAAAACCAAAAAAATTCTGAGCCGAAAAAGATTTCAACATCGAAGCCGAAGGATCCAAAAACCCCTTCGAAGGCTCCAGAGCAGAAATCTAAACTTCGCTCGGACCCGAAAAAATGGTCGCCGATAGCGACTACCGAAGAGGAAGAACTTTTTCGACCGATCCCATCAATCCAAAGCAAAATACACTCCAAGTGGACCCCAAAACAGGACATGTGGTCAATGTTCCACACAATAAGAGGATATTGGACACCCCACACATCCCTGAGGTACCTGTAAAGAGAAGAGACAGTGCTATTTCACCTTTACGACCCTCTTCCCCTGTTTTTCCTCCTAAGCCTTTCTCACCACCACACTCTCCCATAATTCCACCATACTCACCACCACCACAGGATATTGATTTAGGGGGTGGGGGATGGAACAATGACCCTTTCGCTGACCCTAATGATGACACAGATGTACCACAGGATGATTGAGATGATTATGATGACCCAGTAGGCCCTCCAGACCTTCCAAACCCCAATGCATACCCAACAAAGCCATCTCGCCCAGATGACAATATTGGTTTTAGCCAGCTTATAGACAGGGCTGCCCAGTACCATGCTGTTCAAATGTATTCAGACCCCGCAGAGGAGGACTTTCTAATAGACACCTTTGCACAGTCACAAAATACTGTACAAACTTTACCAATGCTAAAAGATGTCATTAAACATGCCGCAGCCATATTCAAAGACCCTGTAAGGGCTAGAATTCTCAACCCCAGAATTGACAAAAAATATTAACCCAATGATCCTACCTAAATCAAGGGTCAACTACCTTTAGATTCTCTAGTGGTCACCAACGCTAGAAAACGTGCCAACCCTCAAACCTCCGGTGATGCTCCACCTCCGGACAAGGAGTCTAAATTATTAGATGCTTCGGGCAAACGAGTTGCTGTCCAAGCAGCTAATCACTGGAGGATAGCCAATGCGCAGGCATTACTTGCCAGGTATGATAGGGCTCATTAAGACCAGCTAGAAACCTATTGCAGCATTTGCCTCATCAATATAAGACCAAGGCCAAAAACTTGATTCAAGAGGGCAAATTAATAACTAATGCATCAATCAAGTCTGCCCTTGATGCAGCAGACACCCCATCCAGGTCCATTAACACTACTGTGTTACTGAGAAGACATGCCTGGTTGCGAATCTCTGGGTTCAAACTGGAGATACAAACAACTATCCTCAATCACCCGTTCAATCATGAACAATTGTTTCGGCCATCTGTGGATACAGCCTTCGAAAAAATGAAAAAGGACACGAAGAATGCTAAATCCATGAGAGCATTACAGTCTCCATCCACACGAGGTTCCTTTCGGCACTCCTTCTTTAGAGGTGCATCCAAAAATATCAGTGCAGACACTGCTTCTTCCTCCTACAAAAACCCCACACAAACATCCCCAAATAGGGGATATTTTAGAGGTGGATACAGAGGCAATAACAACTAAAGGCCGAGGTAACAACAATACTTGCACCTCTCTCTCTAATAAACAGTGACTTCCCTCCACCCCCTCCAGACCATTCCACTCCGGTCGGAGGGAGACTCTCACAGTTCCTACCTGTCTTCAAATCTATCACCACAGACAAGTGGGTAAGAAAAATTATCCAGTATGGTGACTGCCTGGAACTTACAGCAACTCCACCCAACATACCACCCAAGCAGCGAGCAATGTCCACGGAACATCTAACACTCCTCAAACAGGAAGTTCTTTCGCTGCTTCAAAAGCATGCAATAGAAGCAGTCCCCATACAACTTCAAGGAACAGGAGTTTACTCTCTATATTTCTTGATCCCCAAAAATGACGGTACCCTAAGGCCAATATTGGACCTCAGACCCCTCAATCTCTACATACAGTCAGATCATTTTCACAAGATCACTCTTCAACAAGTCCTTCCACTGCTTCAACAAGGCGACTTCCTTGCCACACTAGGGGCCATATGTAGGTAATATACATTTACCGATTCTTAAATACACAATTTTACCGATTCGGTATTTATGAATCGGTAAATGTAATGTAGGTAAAAAAATACCGAATCGGTAAGTGTCGGTATTTTAGAATCGGTATTTACCGATTCGGTAATGGCAACTGGCTTCCCATTCATTCCTATGGGCCTGGAGGCCCATAGGAATGAATGGGAAGCCAGTTGCCATTACCGAATCGGTAAATACCGATTCGGTAATGGGGGAGGCATCATCATGGGTGGCAGGGTGTCACATTGACACCCTGTTGCACCCCTGATTCGTCCATGTGTGCACATGTGGCCCACATACATGCCCATGCCCTAAGGGCATGTATGTCTGCCACATTGCACACTTCAAAGTGCACAAAAATGCTTTTTTACACCTATTCGTCATTTACCAGCAACGTTTAGTTGGTGGTAAATAACGAATCCCCACACCCACGACACACTCCCCCTACATCTCATTTCAGGATTCGGTATTTACACCCTGCTCACAGAAAATACCTAAGGTTCACACTGGACGGCCAACACTATCAGTTCAAAGTCCTTCCATTTGGGTTGACCACAGCACTCGGGGTGTTCACAAAGTGCCTTGCAGTAGTAGCAGCACACTTGCGAAGACAACAAATCTATGTATTTCCATACCTCGACGACTGGCTCATAAAAGCCAAGCCATACAACCAGTGTGTTCACCACACTCATCAAACCATTCAGCTGCTACACAACTTAGGGTTCACAGTAATCTACACCTATTCACACCTTCAACCCTCCTACATGTATCAGTATCTAGGAGCCACAATAGACACTTCCAAAGCTCTAGCATACCCCAATCCAGCAAGGATAGCCAGTATGCAGACACTCATATCCAAGTTTCAGCCCCAACACTCTCTCCCAGCACAAATGTTCATAAAGCTCATAGGGATGATGGCCTCTTGCATTTTCACTGTACGTCACGCAAGACTTCAGGTGCGCCCTTTACAGGAATGCTTGGCCCGTCAGTGGAACCAGGATCAAGGTCAACTTACAGATCTGGTGTTGGTGGACAGCTGCACACATCGCTCTCTGCAGTGCTGGAATGCACAAAATCTTTCCAGAGGGTGGCAGCTCCTTGAGCCGGTTTCACAGATAGTGCTAACAGCAGACGCATCACTTACCGGCTGGGGAGCCCATTTCCTAAACCACATGATTCAGGGCAGGTGGACCACTCAACAAAAACTATTCCACATCAGTTACCTAGATTTACTGGCAATTTTTCTAGCGTTAAAGTCGTTCCAAACACATCTCCTCAACAAAGCTGTCCTAGTTCGCACAGACAATATGACAGCAATGTATTACATACAGAAACAATGAGGAACACACTCTTTGCAGCTGTCTCAACTAGCATAAAGTATATGGAGATGGGCCATTCCACAAAACATATATCTTCTGTCAGAACATCTTCCAGGGGTGAACAATCAGATGGCGGATCTGTTAAGTCATCAGACTCAACAGATACACGAATGGGAACTTCATCCACAAGTTCTTCAACCCTTCTTTCAGATGTGGGGCCAACCAGACATAGATCTGTTCGCCACACATGCAAACGCAAAATGCCCAACCTTCGTCGCCAGGTTCCCTCACCTGTTGTCCAAGGGCAATGCGATATGGATGAACTGGTCAGGCAGATTTGCGTACGCTTTTCTGACACTCCCGCTCATTCCACTAGTAGTACGCAAGCTCAAACAACAGTCTCTCAAGATGATCCTAGTTGCTCCAACATGGGCACGGCAACCATGGTTCACAACACTACTCGAACTCTCAGTAGCTCCACACCAAAAATTACGTGTCCCCCCAAATCTGCTAACACAGAACCATGGAGAGATAAGGCACCCAGATCCAGCACAACTGAATCTCGCGATCTGGCTGTTGAAATCCTAGAGTTCGGTTACCTCAACCTCTCACCGGACTGTATGAACATTATTAAAGAAGCCAGACGCCCCACTATCAGAGCTTGCTATGCAGCTAAATGGAAGAGATTCGTCATTTACTGCAATAATAACAAAATTGACCCATTGGATGCTCCAATTCAAAACATTATCTGCTATTTGCTACACCTACAAAGATGCAATCTGGCATACTCATCGATAAGATTACATCTGGCTGTCCTTGCCGCCTACCTACAAAACAGACAACATTTGTCATTGTTTAGAGTACCCACTATCAAAGCCTTTATGGAAGGCCTTAAAAGGATAATTCCACCCAGACTGCCACCCTCTCCAGTGTGGAACCTAAACATTGTTCTTACTAGACTCATGGGTCCCCATTTGAGCTGGTACAAAAATGTGAATTACAGTTCCTTACATGGAAAGTAGCTTTCCTTATCGTAATCACCTCTCTCAGGAGAGTAAGTGAGATCCAGGCTTTAACCATCCAAGAACAATTCTTACAAATACATCGTAACAAGGTGGTTCTTAGGACAAATCCAAAATTCATTCCCAAAGTAATCTCTGCTTTCCACCTTAATTAATCAGTAGAGTTGCCAGTATTTTTCCAAAATCGTTCTTCTGTAGCGGAAAGGGCTCTTCACACGCTTGACGTCAAAAGAGCTTTACTTTACTACATAGATAAGACTAAAAACTATAGGAAGACAAATCAACTGTTTGTAGTTTTCTCTCCATCTCATAAAGGCAATCTAATTTCCAAAGCCGGAATTGACAGGTAGATAGTAAAATGTATTCAAATATGCTATCAGAAAGCAAAACGTACGTTAACAATTCCCCCTAGAGAGCATTCAACACGCAAACTAGGGGCTCTTAGGGAACATTCCCCTAGAAGACATTTGTAAGGCAGCAACATGGTCTACAACACACACCTTCACTAAACACTATTATGTAGATGTGCAGGCAAAGCAACAAGGTTCTGTAGGCCAAGCTGTTCTTAGGACACCTTTTCAAACCACTGCAACCGATACAGGCGACCACCACTAGGAGTGACACTGCTGTACAGTCTATGCACAGAGTGTGAAATCTGCAGCTCATATGCCTCGAATGGAAAATGCTACTTACCAGTATGCATCTGTTCTTGGCATGTACAGCTGCAGAGATTTACAAGCCCACCCACCTCCCCGGAACCTGTATCTGTTCCAGTGTTATCTTACTTAGATACATTCTCATGGACATCTTTCAGTTTATTGCAAAGTCCATCATTTCCCTTCATGGCGAAAAACAATCTGAGGATGGAGTCGATGCCCATGCGCACTATCGTCCATGGGAGGAGTCACCTATCTCGTGACTACAAATGACTTCTTCCAAGACAACAACAAGGTGCAAGCATCTGAGCCCAACACCAGATGGCGATCTATGCACAGAGTGTGAATCTCTGCAGCTCTACATGCCAAGAACAGATGCATACTGGTAAGTAGCATTTTCCTTCTCCCTGGGTGCCACTTATCACTTCATCAATGCAGCCTGTCTAATCCACTTAAGTCTGACCAATCAGGGCAGACCACTGGATGGCTGAAGTTTTGCTTACAAACAAGAAAGTCTTATAACTTCTTTTCTGTACATTTTAGGATAAATTCAACAACAGCATATTGTTTGATTTATCAATACCATTCTCCTAAGTCCTTGAATTATATTTTTCGGTTGTTCCTTGCAGTAGTTATGAATTCATAAACTATTGCAATGTTAACCTATGCGGCTTGGGATCTACAATGGGGAAAATGAAGTGTCCTGCTTGTATGTACATGGTCTCCACCCCTAGGACACATAGGGGAGACATTAGGGATCCTGAATATATACAAAAATAACTTAGATCCTCACTCTAAAGTATTCCCAGCAGAATAGTCAAATTAGGGAAGCACTCTAATACAATGAGGGAAGTGAAATGTGCAATTCCTCTATCCCCAGGGAATATAAAGCTTATTTTATAATGGTCCTTCTTGTAAGTACCTGAACCCTCACCCCCATCCCAGGGTAGGGGAGACCTAAACAACAGGTTATTCCTAACTTATATATCATATTTTTATTCAAATATTTACAGCATGAAACAGGAGTTCCAGAGAGATGTATCACCTAATCTTCCCTTACCAACAGTTTTAAACTCACGTGTTGCAACTATACAAATGAGTCACAGATAAAACTTTAAGGACTTAGGAAAATCAACAGCTGCCTCATAGCTACAGATAAATGGGTGACATGGAGTCACCTCAATTTAATGCTTAAGAAACCAAAATACTGACCTGCACTGAATGGAAAAGCTATCTTACTCTGTGTTTCTGCCCAGATGAACTAGAACCTCCACAAAAAATATCAAAAGTGGTATGACGTCTTGGAATTGCTTTTGATTTTACACTTTCCATAAATGCTGAAGAGGACAAGCTATCTAAATAAACTTTTTGCACAATGAGAAAACTTTGACTCATCTTTAAACATCATTCCTTAAAAGATACAAGCAACAACATCGCTCATCCGCTCTAAACTGGATTATGCTATCGATCTATACCACAGCATTCCGCTCTCAGCCATGAGAAGACTGCAGAAAATTCAGCAGCAAGACTACTCCTAAATGTAAACATTGGAGCAAGCAGCACTCCTGTCCAGAAGGCTCTTCAAGGGTTTCTAATTTCAAAAAGGGCAACTTTCAAGGCTATTATGCATCGCCCACAAAGTGATAAATGGCACAGGACCAAAATTCCTTCAATTAATAGTCACTAAATACTTACATTGTAGGCTGGCACCATGCCTAATAATTACAGTTTACAGGAAGACAACTATTGGTGGCACTGCTTTCTCTGTTCAAGCCAGACAGTTCACTCCTCCATATCCTATTTGTCAAACATAAAAGACCTGCCATCCGGGCTTCCTGCATAACAAAATAACTCCCATTAGGCAGGTTTGAATACAAATGGAAATAATCTTTGTGACTGATGTTTCATATCAAAGGACAACACCATCAACAGCCAACTTTAACACAAACATTACTACAACATATAGCACCTGCTCACATGTCAACCTTCAATTTGTCTTCAACTATTTTTACATCCTCAGATTGCATGCTATCCCAAAAGCCTCCTCCCGCTATATACCAAATCCCAGCAAGACAAATTGACCTTGACTTAAAACTATTGATTGTTCCCTCGTCTCCTTTCTAGCAAATGACCCACTCATTACTTAACCTCTATTCTCTACATGCCTTACTCTCTTTATTATAGTTCTGAAAACTGTCCACATCTCATCCTTAAGAACACAATGTCTATTTCTTTGGAACCATATCTAGGCTATCAAACAATAACTACCCTCCTGTAGCCTAACTGCTCATTTGACAGACCATTTGAATCAACTTACACTAATAATCACACTTATTACCTTGATACACCGCAAAGAAACTGGAGTAAATGGACTAATCTCAATTCCCAACAATAACTACTGGATTGAGCACAAACCTTTGGCTTTGGAGTAGCATGCTCTTGCCATAAAGTGCTTTAATGCCTTCTCAGGGGTAGTAAGCGCTATAACTAATTTAAAAAACATATAATTCCAATATAAATAGTTAAAGGGTAATTCGTAAAACATATTGGTGGTGAAATGTTCAACATTGGGGCACTTTGAGGCAGGAGTTGACACCCCTTTTCAGTTGCATGTTCTGGTATTTCTTTATTATTTATTTTAGAGTTTTATAGAGTGCAACCTCGACCCGAAGATATCAGGTATCAGAGCGCTTTACAAGAGCACCTGTTTCGATACAGATGGACGCATTAATTTTTTTGTTAGGCGCAGGGAGATTAAGTGATTTGCCCTGAACCACAGGAGCGTCCCTGCTGTGGCTCGAATCGTGTTAGCCAGCTTTGGGGTCGACCGCTCTAGCCGTATGGCTACATCCTACATCTGGTAGGAGTCATTTAAAAATAAAATTGTGAGCAATAGTGCTGTATCATGTACTTTGAAAGAATACTGATAGTATACAATTTCAAAATCAACTGGGACTTGCAGCCATCTAACATACTTAGTAGCCCATTTATCTAACTTGTACTTGAATCGCTCTATAACAAGGAAAGACTCAAAATGGTTGTCTCTAGGAGTTATCTAAGTATTTCACAGGGTTCAGTGGAGCTTGAAGCAGTGTCCCTTGGTTCTATAAATTCCGGTGCCAATGGGCATCTTTGTCTCTCAACACTGACAAGACCATCAGCATCAACAACTATTGCAGTGCTGATATATTTGTCACCGAGATTTGGGCCAATAGGAGATTCATTACTGAAAATGACTGATCGGCGGGAGAGAGAATGCGAGAATGGATCGGAGGCACACAGCACCTCAGCAGAAGTTTTGAAGGCCACTCTCTGTTGTTCTTCAGCTACACTTCAACAAGTCTCGCCATAGGCAAATGGCGATCACTACCTTAATGTCGACAGCTTGAGCACCACCCTTGCTGTACCTGAGGACTAATCTGGTTACTTTCACTTGTTATGTGTTGAAATTTTGGGGTTGGTCCTGGAAAAGTGATCTCAACATATAGAACTACAGCTTGTGAACAACAATGGTGACCTATTCTACCAAGTGTTTGCAGGTTGGTCAATGAAAAAAGCAGTACATTGGCTCTATATAATACCCTCTAGCCGGGAGACAACCTTAACAATGCTCTCTTTACCACAAAACCTTTCCCATGCAATGCCTTTACAACACAAAGCCTTTACCACAAATAACTTTACCACAAAGTTAAGTCTATTTAAGGTAAGTTTGTGTTTGCTCAGAAGCTTGACCATGGTGCAATTAAACGTTGGTACTTCTAATACCAAAGCTAGTAGTTTTAAATCCACCTCATGTCTCTTTAATCCTCTACCAGACGCTCCATGACTCCTTATCTCACTCTTGCGGATTCCTGATTTCTTTTTTGGTGGTTTTGCTGTCTTTCTCATCCTTTATGTTCCTGATCTATGTGTTTTTCCCCTAATCTAGAAAATTAAGGGCTGGTCCCGAAAAATAAGTGCTGGTGCCCCTCACTGGTAACCTCTGGCTCAAATTAAGCACTGGAGTTGGTAAGGATATTGGGTGGTAAGAAGGGTTTTAGGATTTAAGGATGGGTAAAGACTACGGGGCAGATTTACAAGCCCCATGCACCACATTTACGCCACCATTGTGTCACTTCTGCGACGCAGCGGCAGCATAAATTATGCGCGATGTAACGCCTTATTTACAATGTGACGCATCTAGGGAGATTCGTCGCGTTGTAAAGCCCTGCGCCACAAAAACCTACATTAGGTTTCATGTGGGAGTTCCGTTGCAGGCTGGACGTTACGTCGTAGGAACACCTTGTAAAAGTGACTCAGTGAAATCTACAAGATTTCACTGGGTCACTTTTATGTCCATGCTACTTCAAAACCCTGCGCCTGCTTGAAGCAGGCGTAAAGAGTGACACAGCATGTTAGGCATAGGGCCCCCCTGAGCATTGCTGGAGCCGTGCTGCTCTGGCGACACGACTCCAGCAATGCGCCACCCTTACTCCACAGGATGCGACACGCATCGCCCTATCCTTGCGCCACGGTGCGCTGCATTGTAAATGCAACGCATTCGTGGTGGTGCAGGGAGGGAATTGCGTGTTGCATCTTTTCTAGCGAATCCCTACTGATTTGCAGATATGCGCCTGAACCCCTAAATCTGCCCCTACGGGTATAGGGTGGTAACAGTGTTGTTAGGGTTTAGGAGTGGGGAAGGGTATAGGGTGGTAAGAGTGTTTTTCAGGTTTAGGGGTGGGTAGTGGTATAGGGCAATAAGGATGGTTTTAGGGTTTCGGAGTGAGTAAAGGTATAAGGTGGTGAGGATGTTTTTATGTTTTAGGGGTCATAAGATTATAAGGTGGTAAACGTATTTTTATTGTTTAAGGTCATGTAGGGGTATAGGGTGGTAAGGGTGTTTTTAGGTAGGAGTGTTTATTGGGGTGGGTAGGGGTGTAGGGTGGTAAGGGGACTTTTAGGGTTTGGGGTAGGTATGGGAATAGGTTGGTGAGGGTGCTTTTAGGGTTTTGGGGCAGGTACGGTTACAGGGTTGTAGGGTGCATTTAAGGTTTAGTGGTGAGTAGGGTGGTAAGAGAATTTACAAAATAGGGGAGGTTGGGGTATTCATTACTACCCAATGACAGTTGTCAGATGGTAATTATAGTTAGGACTTAGTTTCCATAGACAAAGTGTTTTTTGTTTTGCTCATAGCTTTGGTGTTACATGACAAATCTTCGCGGCATTTTCAAAACTCGTTTGTCAGTCACTTCAACTGCTGTATGAAAAGTTTTGGGGCAAAAGCAAAGAAAATTGGGGATCCTAAAATGCGTTTTCCCCATGAAATTTCCCATACTAATTTTAGAAACGACAACAGCCCGAACTGCTGAATAGAAGTACACCAAATTTGACAGAAACCTAGATCTTGGTGCAGAAAGAGTGCTTTTTGTAATTTGGTGTAAATATGTTCAGTAGTTTTGGAGTTATAAAAAGTAAAAAGATTTATGAATATCTAGAAATGCGGATCCGCCGTGGATCCTTCGCAGACCATGGCCAACAGCAATGCTGTGATAGGCTGGCCACAACCTGAGAGGAAAGTTGTGATGCTATTTTGTGTATCCAGACATGGTTCCCAGGGGAGAAAATACAATGTAAAGGTGATAGAAAGGGTCAGGGTGGAGGTACCCTGACCACATGGGACTGATGGAGGGGTCTCTGAGGGACCTCTCATGGGCAAAAAATTGTCAAAAACTGTTTTTCTTTTAGTGCGTGTTGATCCACCCGGTTCTACCCAGATCCTCACAGATTCGGGTGGATTTGGATGGATCTGTGGATCAAGACATCAATTAAAAAAAAAGCTCATACTCTCACTCACTGAACCAACACCTACCCACACACACATACTCACACACACACTTACACACCCACACAACTATTCACACACCCACTCTTACAGCCACTTACACACCCACTTACAGACCCACACAACCATTCCCCACCCACTCACGGCCACACACACTAACTCATACACTTACTCGTACAACCACATACAAACCCACACAACCACTCACACACCCACTCACGGAGCCACAAAACCACTCATACACCCACACAGCCACTCACACACCCACACACAGGCAGTGATACACTTAAAGAAATTGCAATAGCATACATTTGTATTAAAGGTGCTGTTATTTTAGCATTGAATGTGTGCAATATAATGGGTAGACTCCTTATTTGTCTAAGAATTCACAACAAATCTGCAGATCCATAAATTAATTTAAAAAAAGAAATACTGTGCTCATTGCATTTATAGATATAGTTACCTTACCTTCATTTTAAAATGTTTAGGTTTAAAATATGTAAGAATGAATATGTTCATAAAATGTATTTATATACGTGTACAAATTTATATTGCTAAATTGAACTGATGAGTCTAATCGCAGTATAATTAACATTAACAGAAACAGTGAAATTCACTAGAAAAACAAAGGTTACAGGGACATTATAGTTAGAGTCATTTTTCACACACACAAAACCATCGAAATTCAGCAGGTATAGTTATAGATATCTCAAGTCACTATAATTCGTGCCCTAAGGTAATTATACCTTGCGCTTTACACATATTACATCAGTCATGACATCTTCTATTACATCATTGATAATATCACTGAAACATTTACAGTGAGATTATTGATGAGAAAACATGGCGGGTGCATGAGTTGTAGATACCTTACGGCATGAGTTATGATAACTATAACTAATTCAATTCCATGGTTTTGTGTGTGTAAAATCTGATTCTGACTATAACAGACAATAACTATATCCTAGAAATATACATCATTAGTCTGTTGTAGTGTCAGTTGGCAGGCTTTAGTGTTATTCACATCTTTACAGTACGCTGCCCTTTCAGAAGGAGCACATTGGCACATAATGTAGTTCCCTTCAGTACCAGGGACTACTATGGTAATGTGTGTTTTATGGAGAACAAAAAAATATTTTTGCCTGTATCAATTTTTTTTCGATTGATGAGAGCTCAGAGCTTCTTCAGCTATAAAGTTTTGCAAAAGCCACGACAGAACAAAACAAGATATGCTAAAAAGCTAAAAATGCTGGCGGCCAATGCTTTGCCAATGCTTGTTCTAAATGCATTGGCTCCTTGTTGGCACCAGGCTGTGGGAGGAAGCCAGTAATCTGTCATACATTTTTGTTGATGTGATGTGCAGTGATCGAGTTAGCACATGTTCCTGCTATTCACACTGATTATGATTGATGAAGTAGTCCATATTTCTGTCATCACCACATGACTTTAATGAGCCCCGTTAGGTTTATTTTTTTAGGTACTAACATTGGGAGCACACAAACATAGTTCAGTTCAGTGCGCACAATACCAAAACTCTCTTTCATGTATCAATGCCCGTTTTGTAGCAATAATATTTACTATTTATTAAGTGCACATCGAAAACTGAACTGTTACGTTACTCACGGCAATGTCAGTAGTGAGCCAATGTTTTTTCCTCACAAAAATGAATATTTTATCATGTTTTCAATTGAACAGATACCTCAGGATGACCATTGCTGCGAATTTAACATATAAAACCTTGGTTTGCTTTGCTGGGATCATGCTGCAGCTGTTAGGGCAAAGCCAGTCCCCTGGTTCGAGGCAGGCTCAATGTTCTCACTGGCCTGTCTATGCTACACACCAGCACCTTGGACTCCATAGGAGCCACGCTGAATAGGCCTGTGCCTCAGTGTGTACTGTCACTCAGGAAAGTACATGTGGCAGCAGCGGCTTAAAGAATGCCTTCACAAGTCACTCATTCTACTATTATAATCTAATCTCCAAAATAACACTTTCTATGCTCTTTCCTCCTCTATCCCTCCTTGGCATACCCCCCCCCCCCCACCTTAGATTGCTACTATGACCTCCAAACAACCCTTTCAAAATTCTTCACTTATGTATCCCTCCATTGGCTTATCCCAAACCTCATTTTACAACTATGATCTCCATAATCCATTTCTATAGACTCTTCCCTCCTCCATCTCTCCTTTTACTCACCACAAACCTCCTCTTACTACTTTGATCTCCTAACTAACACTTTCTAGACTCTCCCCTCTTCTATCCTTCCATTCTCGTATTCAATACAACTAGCAGACTTGCATGTCCCCCGCTCAAATTAACTCCTATTTCCCTATACAAATCCACCACTAATCCTTTTGGGTTTTGGAGTAGCGTGCTACTCGCTGAAAAGCACTTTGACGCCTCATCAGGGATAGTAAGCGCTATATAAATACAATTACAATTACAATCTCTCTGTCAGCAAGAACAAGCCTACCCAACCGTCCTGCAACGGCCCATATTGAATCTCTCTACCCCGACTAGTTTGGGAGGATTTAGTGGCAAGGAGTGGAGTGAGCAAGAACACAGTCATGCTGGGTGGAGCCAACAACACACTGCTTATCATATGTCAGTACATG
Organism: Triturus cristatus; assembly: GCF_964204655.1. NCBI lineage: Eukaryota > Metazoa > Chordata > Amphibia > Caudata > Salamandridae > Triturus > Triturus cristatus. Next base: position 1,016,073,713 of record NC_140581.1, read on the forward strand.
TGCAATGTTTTTACAAACTCTGCCCCTCAAGAAGCAGTGCACCAGTAAAGTGCGCCTGAGCTGCTACTGCTTTACTGTCTCATTGCTGCTTCCTCCCAAACAAACACCACTATAAAATATAAAGGGTTAAAGCAAATACTGTTGCTACCTACTCATCCAGCCAGTCTTAAGGTATGGAATTGGTAAGGGAGCTCAGGCAGGCAATGCACTTGATGTTTACTTTTCAATGTGCCTGCTGCTGGACATTGTGCACAGCGTGGAAGCCCCAGGCGTGTACCCCAAGAAGGCAGCTCAGTGGTCTAATGTTGTTATTTCGTAATTGTTGTGTAACCTACGGATCATGAGCAGTTCACGACCAGCAAGTCACAACTTTGAGTCCTTGCAGGTTTTAACTCAATCTTTCGTTCTTATAGGTCAGATAAAATGGATTCCATTGAATTGGGTAATAATTAACACTATAGAGTGCCGAAAAACATTAGATTTTTTATTGTGTGTTTTATATATATATATATATATATATATATATATATATATATATATATATATATATATATATATATATATATATATATATATATATATATATATGGTGATTGTTTGAACAATTACATGCAGTGCCGTTACACACATGCAGAGCTTCAGAAGGTAAAATGCTTTCAAGTTTTGATTTATGACTTTGTCAACTTGCAGAGTGCCATGCAGAGTGTCTTTGTTTCCAAGGTTGGGGCTTCTGATCCCAGGGGCAAGGTCTGGTAGCGTTTAGCTGTGCTGTGTTTGACTACAGACATCTGCTTGCAGGCAGAACACAACTTGAAAGGAATTACAAATTGTCCTAGGAGTGAGGCATCTATAGCCAGGACTCTTTACAGGGAAAAAAGAAAGGGGGTTGGCTGGACAAAATGAAAAAAACATAATTTTGAGCCATATCCAGAGTGTCACTGAGTAAGTGAGGGAGCTGATTGAGCCTAGCAGTCTTTTGATTGCTTCCCCATGGGAAAGCTTAAACCAATGTGGCCAAACTGTACATTTGATCCTTTTCTCTTTAATGAATTTGGCCATGCTGCCATCTTTCTTTACATCCAGCATTCATTATTGTCATCTACCCAGCCACCCAGCCATTGATTCTTCTCTGCACCCATCTTTCCATTCTAAATCCACCCATTCTTCTTACTCTCCTTCCATCCTACTCTCCTTCCATTGTTACTCTTCTCATATACTCCATCTATCCTTCTCACTATAATCCATTTATATTTCTCTCCATCCTCCTAAGCATCCCTCCTTCTATCCCTCCCTCTCTCCCTTCCATCTTTCTTTTTGTGCACTCTTGTTACCAGTCTTGCTCCATTCAAAAGCCCCACAATGCTACTGTCTTGCAGTGGTTTCTACGAGCTTTTGTTTGGATATCAGTGAGTATGACCAAACACAAAGGGGCAATAACACCTTTCTTTAAGGTTTGGTGCTATGCACACTGCCCAGAGGCACCGACAGCCCTCTCAAGCTGATAAAGTGGGTGGGAGGGGATTACCCTGGAAAAAGCTTGAAATCATCACAGTTCTCTTGTAAATTACTGCTGTGCACAGTCCCTTAAAATTGTGTATAAGTGCCACCGAATGTGTTCCAGTGTTAGTGACAACGTGCTTCAACCTTACGGTCTTCGTCACAAGATATGAGGAAGACCACAAGGTTGAAAACACATTGTCACTAAATAAGAACATCAAAACTCATCTTTAAGTGCAATGGTGCAGTGCTTTTGGTGTTTTTTTTGGAGGCACAATTGAAATAAAAATTAGAATTGAGGCTTGCACCCGTATATCTGCACTGATGCCATGGGTGGAAGCACCCGGTGACCTTGCAAGAGTTGGAAAGCAAGGGGCATATTTATAGAGGACTTGCATTGCCCTGGCACCATGCTGCGGGCGCATGAGCGATGCAACTCCACGTTTGATTTGTCAGGCCACGCAAGCCCACCTTGCGTAGCTTGATCCAGAGTAACGCAACGCAGCACAAATCACTGCATTGCATTACTCTGTCCCAGCGTGGCGTTCCATGGGTGGGGTGTGGGGTTCCCATGCATCCAACCATGGATTTTGGTGCATTCCCAGATTTACCATCAGTGGTAGACCTGAGAATGCATCACAATGCTTCACCTCCTCAGGTGAGGCGAAACAAGGAGAAATATTTCTATTTCACCTTGTTACTTCTTCTTTCTATGTGTGCTGCATTCTGCAGCACACATAAAAAGAGGAAAATACCTTAGGGGATAGTTTTTGTGCAGTAAGGCATCCCTTCCTCTTCAAAAAGAATCCTTCTTGCAATGCAGGCACCCTTGCACCATGGTGCAAGGGTGCCTGCATTTGCGCTAGGCAGCCAAAAGGGCGTAAGCATATGGAAACAACAGGAATGTGTCATATTATGTACGACTCTGTGCTTAAATGATCAGTCTGATCGAGACACGGTGAGCGCGTGTCCTTCATAAATGTATCTACCTACTGATGCGGGCCTTCTTTGAATACTGTTCAGCATGAAAGGGCCCGGAAGGTTGGTGAAATATTTTATGGATAGCACACAGTTTTTCATCGGAATGAAAAAGAGATTGGGAAATTCTATTTAAATCTCCCTGTTTCTCTATGGATGAAAGTGTTTTTGTTTTGAAATTGGAATGCATGAACTGCTGTAATGTCAACTTTGCATATTCAATTGGGAAACACTGCATCAGCACTGTGCTTAAAGGTACTGAATAACTGTGATTATCAATGGAATCGTGCTGGTACTATACATTGCACTGGTGAAAACAAAGGGTCTCCAGGTGTGAGAGTCATGGGACTGCAATTCACAGAATGCTTTTGCAGGAATAAAAAGGCATGACAGCAGTATTAACAAGGGACATCAGACATAAACCTCTTGATAAAGACGGAAAGTTGAAATGCGTCGTGTTGTCTGCCACTATGTTGCCTAATCAATAAAATAATTTGCTGAATGGAACCTCCAGGAGTGCAGTGCTTCTTCTTGTGAAACAAACATTAGTGATGTCACTTGAGATGTCATCAGTGATGTTATCAGTGATGTCACTGATCATGCCATAATCAATGTAATATGTAAAATCATAAGCAGTGCATTGTATGGGCATAAGTTATAGATAGCTAAGGAACTAACTATAACGTCCCTTTAACCTTTGTTTTTTTTCAGTGAATATATATATATATATTCACTGGAAAAAACTAAGGCTTGGAATCAGTTCCTTGAAAAACTCTACAAGGAAATACAAACACAAGAAAAGGGGGGACGAACAGATGGGGGTGAAGGGCTCCCTTGTAGAACACAAGAGCAGTAACTGTTGGTGTTGCAATTTCACTTAAAACAAAAACACTTAAAACAAAATCCACGCAGAGTCCTTGAGAGCGCCACCTGTGAAGTTAATGGCCTCCGCAGCATCAAACCCGGGAGGGATCTCAAATATAAGAAAGCGGCCAGATACTTTGTCAGTGACAGACACTCATTACTTTTTGGCAACTCAACATCCAGCCTTGCACATTTTGCAGCGAAATAGCACACCTGGGAGTTCCTGCATACGCGAGGTATAACAGAAGGCTCTTGTCAGCTGTGTCGACATTCATCACTTTTTGCTCTGTTCAGTTTGCTTCCTCTAAACTTTTCCTCACATTGCACCATTTCAGAAAAATCACTATTTTCCCATCAGACCTACTTTTGGATTGTGCAATAATGCCATGAAATCATGAAATCACAGACTTTTACTTTTATGTGCACTTATATCTATCCTAACTTACTGTATTGTGTTTAAAAACATGTGCCTTTGCATTTCTCTCATAAAGGATATATACATATACACACACACATACACATACACACATACAGTCACAAATGCCCTTTCCCTATACAGTGAATTATGCCCGAAGGGTGAGGATCTAAGAATCCACAGTGAATGGTCATTTTCACTAGCATTTGACCAGTGCTAGGCAGCCATTGGGCACCTCTTACTGCTGTTATCTTCACCAACAGGTCCACAAATTGAGGCCGGTTGTGTAGATGAAAAGTAGGTGGATCACGTATATTCTACTGTTTATAGGGAGAGATGGGTCATGTATGAGAGTCAGAGATGTGTTCCAAATATTTGTGGAAAGTAGACAATTGCCAGTAAGCGCTGAAAGATGGTAGGGCAAGGGTATGCACATTCATACAAACTTCAATAATGCATTATTGATAAATTTAAAGAAGTTATTGAGGAACTGTATTCATAGAGTATGAAAACGCTAAACAGCAAATAGAAAGAGAGGAAGCAAGATTGATACGTCTGTATTGTTTCTGGAGTTAGGCTGGAGCAGCAGTGTTTTAACATGAGCCCAGAATATGAGGTGTCTGTAATAATGAATCTTCTCAGCACGCTTCATTTAAGGTAAGATGGTTTATTTATGTAGAGAATATTTAAGTACGTCTTTCCAGTAAGCCTGGGTCAAACCGTCTCCTCTGGAATCCCAAGCACGCAAGGTGTTCTAGATTCCAGAAGACACAGCAAGAAACCACACATTCCCCTCCTTTGGGAACACAAAGAAAAAACATTTAAAGAAATAACATACATAAATGGATAAACATGTGTGCACTAAACTTCAAACATCACATAAATTATACATAAGAAAATAAAACAGATTTACACATGCCAGAACAAAGAAGTATCACTTGCTTACATAATATTCCTTATACCAAACAGGACATTGCCGAGATCTTTGTACATGGCACTTACTCAGAATGCTGTCTTTTGAAGAAATCGACTTTCTCCAATTTGTTTTGTTGTAAGAAATTTTAGGTAATGATATATCGGTAGAAACAGATACCTCCTTATCAGCCCACAACCACTGAGGAATCTTCACCACATTGGAAAAATTCCAAACGTTTCCATCAGATAATTCAACCACCTGACGACCAACCCGAACTACTTTCAAAGGATGAGAATAATGAGATTCTCCAGATATAACAAATCTTCCTTTCTTCTCATGAACCCAGTCATTTACTTTAACAGGAGAAGTAACAACTTTATCAAGACAACCTTGAACCGACACACCACTGTCATTCTTATTGATAAATATATCTCTCATCCATGCTTGACTCAAATTAGATACACTCTTCCTTCCCCTCATCTTCTCAAAAGGCGAAAGATCACCGATACTCCTAGGAGTATTCCTGTAACTCCAAAGAACTTCACTAATAGCTTGACTACAATTCTTGCCATTTGAAATAGCTAATTGTAAACCTTCCTTAAAAACTTTAATCCATCTTTCTACAATCCCATTACTCTGAGGATAATAGACAGAAGAGCGTTTGTGACTGATGCCATGCCTATCGAGAAAGCTTTTCATTTTAGTAGAAATCAACTGTACCCCATTATCAGTTAAAAGAGATTCTGGGAAACTCTCCCTCTCAAACAGCTCATTTAAAAATTGAATAACCACATTAGAGGTAATATGAGAAACAATTTTAACCTCAGGCCATTGAGATAATTGATCAATGAGTATAACTGCATAAACAGGATTCTGACCTAAACATATGGGACCTGCAATATCTAAAGAAACACATTCCCAAACACGAGATGGTCTAGACACAGGAAGATGATCGTATGAAATAGTTTTCTGAGATTTGTCACTTATACAACATTCTATACAATCCCTGACCTTACGTTCAATAGCTTTGTCCATGGCTGGCCACCAAAATTCACTTCTAATTCTGCATTTCATGCTTGTCATACCAGGATGGCCTTCATGAGCCATATCTAAAATTGTTTGTTGTAAATCAGTGGGAACAACAAGCTGTAGGCTTCTCATTAAAATATCATCCTTTAAAGACAATTCATGAGAAATTTGAAAGAATGGACGCAAAGACTCCGGGACATCAGCCTTCTTTGGCCATGAAGATTTGATGTACTCAATTACTTTCTTAAGTATGACATCATTCTCACAAGCAAGTTTCCATTCCTTCTCTTGTATACATCCATTGGACACTTCACAAATGGAAATCACCTTTTCTAGATCATAATCTTCTTCTACCACATTGTCGTCAACTACAGGTATTCTTGATAGGCAATCTGCCAGAATATTTCTTACACCTGGAATATATTCAACTTTAAAGTGAAAATCCTGTAATTTATATTGCCATCTAGCAATTCTTGAAGTGGCTCTACCACAACCTTTTGTTGTAAAATGATCCACTTAAGGACGATGATCAGATCTGACATTGAATGCAGTACCATATACATACTTACGAAAATACTCAATACCCCACCAACAAGCAAGAGTTTCTTTTTCTAACGTTGAATATTTGCATTCTGCACCCTTCAATGGTCTAGATGCAAAACCAATGGTGACTAAACGACCATCCTGATTTTGCATCAAAACTGCGCCTAACCCAACATTACTAGCATCAGAAATGATTATTGAGTCATGAGCAGTGTTAAATGTGGCCAAAGCAGGTGCAGAAGAAATATACTTTTTCAATTGCCTAAATTCATTTATACAATTGTCATCCCACAAAAAGGAAGCATTCTTTTTTAGTAGGTTTCTCATATGCACAGTCTTGTCAGCAAACAATGGTATACATTTTGCATAGTATTCAGCAAGACCTAAAAAAGATCTTAGCTGGTCTTTGTTTTGTGGATTAGGAGCTTGTTCAATGGCCCTGATTAAATTTTGCTTTGGGGAAACACCATGTTTGTCAATTGAATGACCTAAGTAATCAACAGATGATACACCAAATTTACATTTATCTTTAGTCAAAGTTAAACCATTATCTTGTAGAATGCACAAAAGTTTATGTAGAGTGTCAGTATGTTCAGTAGGATTGGAGGCAAAAATCAAAATATCAGTAAGTAAAGCTCGTTATCGATGTTTTTAAATAACTTGTGCATTAACCTTTGAAAAACAGAGGATGCAGAAATTAATCCAAAAGGCATTCTCTTATATCTGAAAGCCCCCTCAGATGTAATAAAGGAAGTAAGATGTTTGCTTTCCTCGTGAAGAGCTATCTGATGGTAAGCATTAGATAAATCAAGAGTAGAGAATATCGAGGCACCCTTCAGTTTCATGAACATCTCACCTATATTTGGTAGAGGATGTCTGTCAACCCATACACTATTATTCAGATCCCTCAAGTCAACTCATAATCTGACTTTTCCATTAGGTTTGTGCGCGACTACCACTGGACTTAACCATATAGATGATTCTATTTCCTCTATAATGTCAAGATCACAAAGTCTTTTAAGCTCATCTTTAACAGCTTCTTTTAAATGTAAAGGAACATTCCTAACCTTATGGACTTTTGGAGTAGCGTCATGTTTTAAAATGATTTTGTGCACATTTTTTAGAAGTCCCAATTTTGTAGTTGAAAATACACTCGGAAATCTTTTTTCCCACTCAGACGCAGGATCAATATCAATGTGAAAAATCAAATCCGAGTATCCGAGAACTTGATCAGGATGATTGGGGTCTAAAGTGATCATAAGATCTCTTTGTTCAGGCCACCCCAGAAGACATGAGCCTTCTTTAGCAACATTAATTTTGGAAGAGATGGTTTTACCTTTGAAGCTAAGAGTGGATGTGAAAAATCCAATTACATCAATGGGTTTCCTACCATACCCAACCAATTTAATATCCGGAGGTGATAGACGCACATCAGGAAATTCTTTTAACCATTCATCTCCAATGAGTGTGTGTCTGGCACCAGAGTCAGCCATTACCCTCACATCCTTGTCCCCAATAGCAATAGTACAAAATGGAGCATCCTTCATGTTGCTATTAACTTCATAAACCGTTAAAAGAAATTAATCATCATTAATGTCATCTTTAACTTCTTTTACATTCTCATCCTTATGACTTTTTTGTTCGAAATTTTTGTTTCTTAGCCTGTTCTTATTTCTACACATCCTTGTATAATGACCTTTCAATTTACAATATCTGCACACTTGACCAACAGCAGGACACCTTTTGTCGTTGGCTAAATGACCAGGAATACCACATTTAAAACAAATGCACTCTTTTTTTTCCTGAATGACCTGAGTTTTAAGTTTCCCTTTACTGGACGTGGCTTCTGCAGGATTCAATGTTTTGACGGAATTGATTTCTGATGCTTTTTGCTCAGCAAGTTATTTTAAACCCAGTTCCAAATCTTCAAAACGATGAGCGATGTCAAGAGCTTTGTCCAAAGTTAAGTCTTCTGCCGCAAGTAGTTTTTCCTGAAGTCTTACATTAGCAACTTTATGTACCATTTGGTAACGAATCATTTGATCATGGAAAGTTGTATAATTACATTTAGATGCTAATATTCTTAAATCATTTACAAATGTGTCTATGGATTCATTGACCAGTTGACCTCTGCTGAGAAATTTGTGACGTGACACTACTTCGTTGACCTTTTTTATATACCGTTTATCCATTTTCATAATGGCCTCTTCGAATACATCAGTATCTTCGTCTGATGAAGATATGCGATTAGTACTGGGTGGTAGATGGCTTAAAATGTGTCTACCTTCAGCACCAAGACAGTGTTTTAAAATGGCAAGTTTCCTTTTATCAGTATAGTCTTCGCCACCTATGGCTTCAACGTATGCTTCAAAACCTTCTTTCCAGCGTTTCCATTCCAACACCGGTTCACCAGGAGATGTTAAAAATGGAGTAGGGGCACTGAAACCCTCCATTAATAGAGAAACAAAAAAATAATAATAATAATAAAGTGATAAGGAGTTCCATATTTTTTAAGTTTTCTCTGAGAAACAAGAGCGTCCTAAAAGACATTTGTGAAAACTAGCAATGCTATTACTTTGCTGGGTCTTGGAGCACAGGCTCTATCTTGGTTGGCAGCAGCAGTACAGCTTTTGTTGTGAGGATCTTGTCCCTCTCTGGTGGAGGGTGCATTAGGATTGCTTTGAAGAACATTCGGCATGTCATTGGCAGCCTGGGAGGTTCTTGTGCAGCCCATGTTGCGTGGTCCTCTGGAAGTAGATGATGAAGCCTTCCAGATGAAGTATGTGCAGGTGTAGTTCGCCAAGAATGAGTCCACAAGCAAAGTCAAAACAAATTCTGATTTGTAGTCTCCGAGAAGTCTTTCTGACATGTAAATTTCAGCTCATAACATAAAGTCATGTAATAATAAAATTGAACTGAATTAAATTGCAGTCGAGCATTGGACCAACTGTGGTGTTTCTTTTCATTCCTGGAGTGTCACCATCAAGCAATGTCTGGCTTTTATTTTGCCTTGTATCACCGACACTATCTAAAGCAGACACTTGGATAGTCACGTATAATGGAATGACCATCTTTATACTACGATATGCTAGACTTGACAAAGGTGTGCTGGATTAGGCTGACATCAAATTATGTGTATCCCACTGTGAACCTTGAATGGCGGCTGTGGTGTCCGCCATCCCTTTATGAGCTGACATGAATTGCTTTCCTTCCAGCCAATATGTCACCATATCGCCTTTTCCCTGTGGATAGAAAAATGACAAAGTCACCATTCAATCTGCATGTCTCTGACTATTCAGAATATCACATTACATACACTACAATAAAATACAGTGCCTACTAGTAGTAATGTCAGCGAATGTGGAAAGTAGTGATCTTTATGGAAAAAATACAGAAAGAGACACTCAGGAATCGACCAGACTAGAGTGATGGGTGTGACTGCCTCAGAATTCACTCAATTCTTCATTGTCAGTGCTTTTACAAGGCTCGTAGACACAATACATCTCTTTGGGAATTGGAAATGGGTCAGAAGAGACTGAGTGACGGGTAGCATAAGGTAATGATAAATAGGGTCTATTCTGTGAAAAAGTAGGTGACAATGTGAGAGATCGGTTCTTCTTAACTGTTCTTCGATAAATTTATAAGCAAAATTGCAGAGGAACTGGTCAGTAAGGTAGGTCCCTCAGCAAATAATGCACAGATTTGAGATAGGGTAAGTACTACTGGGTGGATGGAAATAAAAAGTGTGATTTACAAACGAAGGAAGTGTGGTGTAGGGTGTGAGAATAACTTCATTAAATCCACGAGAAAACATGTAATTAGAATGTATAATTCCCGGTAAGCAGCACAGAACAGAGAGAGCTGTAGTAAAGGTTGCTACTACAGATCTTTGTCTAATTAGACCAATTAATCTGTAATTACAGTCACGAATATCCGACCTGGAAACATTTGAAGCCACATCACACAGCAGGGGTACATGCTGCTATTTGAAGGCTGGCTGTACCCAGAGACCAATAAAGGGAAATTGGTTATTTGCAATGTGTGCTGTCAAATTAGTGATGAGGCAATGGACAAGCAATTTCTTAATGTATGGCCCTAAACTGTGGGAAAGTACACACTTGTAGAAGTGACCCCAGCTGCTGGACACTTAGTTAGTGCTTTAAGTGGGATGAAAAAATTGGGGGGGGGTGAGACAGTTAAAGATGAGAGGCCTAAGAAGCTAACTTAAGAACGCTCTACAATAGACATGGGTTATGTAACTAAATGCATGGTCTAAACTAGGTGAAACAGATTCATGAATTTGACAAATTTATAGACCGAGCATTGCTGGACATGGACTAACCAGAACCATCAGACAACAAGTTGATATAAGACAGTTATCCTGGGCCATAAGATGCAAGACAGTGGACGATGCAAATTTTAAACTATGGTGCGCTATAACTGCTGGCACCATTAGACAGGAACGAGTATAAAGGGGATAATTTGGTTATCTAATTGGAATTAAATAGAATATAACTAGGGCTCCCAGTTTTATGGTATTTATTTTTTTAACATTTCCATCTATATTTATCCATATTTATTTTTACCCATCTTATTGGTTTTTATCCATATTTATTTTGTGTATTCAAGAACAAATGGAGTATTAAAATGGTATATTTTCATCTTTGTTTAACTGATAATCTTGCACTCATACTTTGATGCCTGTCAGGTTTTAGCAAATTTAGAAGCCAAAAATAACAAAACACTACATCTATACGTAACTATTAGAATTATTACTCATGCGAAAGGCGCCACCCTAGACTGGAACTTCGCTAAGGAATCAGCGGTCAAACCTATCTCTGTTGACCCATGTGATTGGTCTGACCACCACGCTATCACCTTCCTCCTGACTAGCACCCACAAGACATGGACACCACAACCCGTGATTCCCAAACGATGGGTTAGAGGCACCAAGAATCTTGATCACAGGAAACTGGCTGCCCGCTGTAAGACCAATCTCCCACCCCCCTATGTGCACTTCGGTCAACAACCTCTTGGATCATTATTCCTCAACTATATCCGACATTCTTGATGACCTTGCTCCACTAAAACTAAAAAGAACCCAGATCAAAGACAGGAATCCCTGGTTCAATGGATCCCTCAACAAGGAGAGGAGATCCCTTCAACAGACTGAACAAAACTGGAAACAGCACCCATCAGCAGCCCATCTAAAACTTCTCCGCCAGGCCAGAAATGCCTACGATAGGAAAATCCTCAACTCTAAAAAAGAATTCTTCAGAACAGAACTTGAGAACGCCAAGAATAGACCTCGCAAGCTATTTGATTTGGTCAAACACCAATCCAACAAACTAGCAAAAACCTCCAAAGAAATGCCTAAAACCCTAATATCATGCGAGGAATTTTCATCCTTTCTCTGCGACAAAATCTCTGCCCTAGGAAACGGACTAAGTCCGCAACTCACCACCAAAATCTGTCGGCTCTACCTCTTCTCTCCGCGCTGTCCTTCCAAACCTCACCCAAAAACCAAGCGCAGTGGTCCAACTTTAAAGTTTATGACGAACACTCTATCCCGAGAATTCTAGCCTCCTTAAACCCAAACAATCACTTCAATGATCCTCTCCCCTCTAACTGCCTAGATGCCGCCTCTCAGGCTATCATCCCTTCCTGGACTGCAATAATCAACGCTTCCCTCCTACAGGGTTCGATACCTGATTCTCTTAAGGCTGGCCAAATCATCCCCATCTTTAAAAAGCCTACGCTGGATCCTGCTTCCGCCGACAACTACAGACCCATATCAAACATCCCACTCCTAGCCAAAGTTCTGGAGAAATGTGTGTAACAGCAGCTGAGCCTACACATCACCAACTTCTACCTTCTAGATGACTTCCAATCCGGTTTCAGACCTGGACACAGCACTGAAATCACCCTCCTCCACATCGTGGATGACGCCCTCCAAGCCCACGACCAAGGCAAAACCTGTCTCCTAATCCTCCTAGACCTATCTTCGGCATTCAATACGGTTAACCACGAAATACCCCTTGAACGCCTCAAACTCAGGATGGGTTTGGATGGCACCGTCCTTGAATGGTTTAGGTCCTTCTTCCAAAATCACTCGCAGAGAGTCCTTAATCAATGGTAATAGCTCACAGAGGTGCTACGCACCGCCAGTATCTCATACCACATGTACGCCGACGACACACAGATCTACATCAAAATCTCTTCCCCTGAGGACATTCTCTCCATGAAGGAGGCCTTGAAGCGGACTGTTCACTGTCTCACTGCCAACCAGCTTAAACTTAACGCAAATAAAACTAAATTTCTTCTAATCTCCCCACCCAAAACCAATCCAGGAATGGATCAAGGCTATTACAGTGCTAAACTGTCCTCCTACCATTGTTGACTCTGCAAAATCCCTTGGAATAACCCTTGACGGCAGCTTGAACATGCGAGGCCATATCAACTCGATAGCCAAAACTGCCAGATTCCACCTGAGTTACCTAAGAAGCCTGAAACCCTTCCTCGACGCCTCTGACGTAAAAACAGCAATCCAGGCACTAGTCATTTCCAGACTAGAATATGGATGCTTTACTCTCGCAGGGCTACGCAAGAACTCTCTGGCCCCATTAAATTAAAAGCCTGCCTCAATGCCGCTGCCAGACTCCTAACTGGCTCAAAGAAATTCAACCACATCTCTCCCCACCTCAAAGCTCTGAACTGGCTTCCCCTTGAGGCCAGAATCCAACTTAAACTGACCTGCATTACTCACAAAGCTCTTTACTCCAATTCCTCTGCATTTTTCGCCCAGAAACTTGTCATATCCGGAGGAGCCGGAAACTCCTGATCTGCCAGAGACCTTCTGCTCCAACCAGCATGCTTTCGGAAGAAAAAAACCTACAATCGGGCCTTCTCTGGGGCCGCTTCAAGAATCTGGAACTCTCTCCCACCCTCCATCAGAAGACTTTCATCTTTGGCACGCTTTAAAAAGGAGACCAAAACTTTCCTAACGGGCAAATTCCTCGCATAACGATCACATTACAATCACCTCAACAACATGTTCCACCCACCACTTCGGCACTATCCATGGCTTTTACGGATGATACCTACCCTGCACTCCTGGGCATCCCACCCAAGGAATTGAGACTGCGTGCCTTCTTTTATAATGTATCTACCTGTTATTTATTTATTTTTTTATCTCAATTGTATCTGGGACTTTAGACAGCTTGCCTGTTCATGTACAATGTATCTACCTATTTTACCCAATTGTTTCCCTCCCCTCCCAATTCTTTTGTATACAACCCTCAATCCTGTAAAGCGCTCTGATACCCTCACGGGTCTGGTTCGCGCTCTATAAAACTATTAAATAAATAAATAAATAATAAATAAATTATATACTAATATATGTTAAGCTACACCTGTATTTAGGGACCTCTAATCCCATTTTTTACCTCCCCATGATGTCCATATGTTCAGTGGTTGGCCTGGAATTCATGAAGAACAGCATAGAGAGTCATTCATAAGAACCACCATTTTCTGTATTTTTCTGCATTTGAAAATAAATACAAACAGAAGCACGTTGTTTTCTGTCTGTATTTATCCGTAAAAATCAGTAAAAATGGAAAACTAATATTATACAACCCCATTGGACACCGAAGGCAAACAGCAGTATCTGCCAGTGTTGCAATCCAGTAACGACCTACGGTCAGAGGACCCGCAGAAAAGGCTTCACAGTGTCCTTCTACCTTTAGTCCTGCATTTGTAAACATTGGAGAACCACTGAAAAAAAGCTCATTATAAGCAGAGGGCTAAACCTTAATTAAACTCCTAACAATGTGGGCCATTCACTAGGAAGACTCCCACACATGCACAGTGGCGTAACGAAACTTGAGCTCCTCCCCCTGCCAAGTATATGAAGCCACCCCCCCCCCCCCACCTAGACCCAGTCAGGAGCTCCCTGGGCAGGGGACAGCCCCTGTGCACAGTTCACAAGGTGGCCCTATAGAGCTTGGGGGTGCCCCGCACCATGGGGCTGCAAGGGCTAATGTTACACCACTGCCCATATGTGGGTTCATTAGGCTTTGTACCGAAATATGTTGGTGATAAAATGTTGGGAACGGCCCCCGGTGTAGGGGCATTTCCTCAGATTCTGTGTAGCAGGTTGTCCTGCTTTAAAATCTTGATTCTCTGGCTTGGTTAAATTGATTGATTTTTGGCAACCCGTGTTCTTCCTCTGCCAGTATGTGAGAAGTTTGAAAGAGGCCCAATACAGTACATTAGCTGCTAGGACTGGTTTCTAGCACAGGCCACTTGTGCAGTGTTCATTCATGCATGATGTTCTCATACATTCACGACTAATCCGATACAGTACCCACCTGATTTGAAGAAACATCACAAACTATTATTTAGTAGCAAGTTCTGTCTTTCATCTTATGAGCATAATAAAGATATGTAAACATATGAAATTGCCAACAAATCCCACAGTAGTATAAAATGGTTTCTATTATTCCTGAATTCAAAATACTGTACTTGGCCACGTTGCGCAGAATAAATTGAGACACATATTCAGCACTCGAAGGGCCAGTCACAGAGCCTGTACTCATAAAGCCAAGGCACTTACTCTGCTTTTACAGATCCTAGGTACACACCAGGCTCTCCAAGAGTCCAAACAGTAGTCAACTCTCCCATGACCGAGTCACACACCCTTCGCTTGAAGGGCCCAGCCATAAGTCCTGCACTCATAGGGCACAAGTATAAACCCTGGACTGCCAGACCAAGTCACACACCCTGCATTCATAGGGCCCAGGCATTAACTCTCGACTGACAGGGCCCAGCCACAAGTCCTGCACTCATAGGGCCCAAGTATAAACCCTGGACTGCCAGACCAAGTCACACACCCTGCATTCATAGGGCCCAGGCATTAACTCTCGACTGACAGGGCCCAGCCACATGTCCTGCGCTCATAGGGCCCAGCCACAAACCCTGCACTCACAGGGCCCAGGCATAAACCCTGGACTGACTGGGCACAGACACACACCCTGCACTTATAGGGCCTCAGCGGAGACTGCCTCTGTTCTCCTGGTGGAGAACCACCCCCAAATTTAGAGATGTCCCGCAGCGAGGCTGTGATCTTTGTGTCTTCAACAGAGCCATCATTGCTGCAGCTCCACTGAAAGCATTTAAATTTTGCCCAGTGGGTGCACATATGATGCACCTGCTCGACAAAGTGTTTTTGTTTTCTGGAAATAAACTTCCAAAGCTGGAGTTTATTTTTGATGATAAAAAATCAATTGCCCTTATGCACAGGACGTTTTCTCTCTCCGCATCGGGCCATTGATAGATTTTCTTGCCTGGATCTCTTTGCCTTGCATGATAGTTGTGGGCAAGGAAATCAATCAATCAATCATTCATAAAGCACAGCAAACCACTTGTGAGAGTCTCAAGGCGCTAGAGTTGCTATCTGCTGTGTGGTGATCTGTATAGTCGTACAGCCAGGTCTAGAGTCTTTTCCTGAATTGCTGGAGCGATGAGGCAGCCCTGAGGTGCAGGGGAAGGTTGTTCCAAGCTTTGGATGCCAGGGGTTAGAAAGATGAAGGTTTCCCGTCCTAAATAGAGTGAGCAACCATTACTACGACCTGATGGTACTGTGGTGTATAGGCTGTCAACTCAGCAGTTTCCAGACAGCCCCGCCATCAGAAACCTCTTGATTCGCTCACTTCTAAATGGAGTGAGGAAACCTCAAGTTTGGTGGGGTGGTAGCACCACTAATTTATAGCAGTGCCCCCCCCTCTGCCAAACTCTATATGACCTCTAAATATTTAAAACATGTATAATTTCTTATTGCATAGAATTTAAAATATGGATTTTGTTCCACTCACTCACAATATTTCAGTTGTGCGCAGTTTCTCATGTGACACAAACATTTGTCAGCTTTGCATTGAGAGTTCCGAAGGCCACACTTGTTTGAGCCTCGCAGATGCATTCCCTTCTGCTACAGGATAATGTTCTGAATACTGTACCAGACACTAGAGTATATTATTACTTTGAGTTCCACTTCATACCGGTCTTTAACATTTACGGCTTTTTAACCAACACCTTTAGAAAGTGTGCTGTAAAATTCACACTTGGGCCAGTTTCTTAACGTGAGTACCTTCACAATTTGCACTTGGAAAGGGGGAGCTGACACTCGAAGCTGGCCCCCTTGGTGCAATAAGGCACGGATCTATAGTGGGACAACAACAGCACAGAGACGGGATAAAAAAAACATAGAATGCTTCCAAAAACAAGTACTACGAGGAAAGACACCAAACATTTAAACCTTAATACTATAAGTGAAAAGGAGGAAAAGAGTGGGCACCAAAGAGATGTCAAAGTTCCAAAATACAAAAACCTTTGAAAAAAACACGCATATTTGAGCTAAAAACAACTCCCAGGATTAGAAATTAGGACACGAGATAGGTAGGAGAGGGAGGAAAAGGCAGTTTGAGCCCGTCATGGAATTACAAGGCGTGTACACATTTTTCACTTTGTTTCCCACGCAAATCCAATCAGATAATGAGTTGCGGAATTTATGCGATGAAAAAAACACAAAACGCGCGGCAATACTGAGGGGTATATTCACAAGAACGTGTGATAACTACCGCAAGATTTGCGTAACACAACTTCCAATATCGCAGCCCATCGCGGGAAAATAACCCCATGTCAACATGGAATTCACAACAAGGCGGTAGCATGCGATAGACACCAGATAACGTGCCAAATGTCAGCGTCAAAATCAACGCCATTCTGCAAAAATGCAAAACGCAAAAAATCATGCGATGAGGCCAATCGTGGTACACAAATCAGCGAAGACCAGCCACAGGCCTGCAAATCCCATGCGTCTAGCGGGAAAAAGCACCACAAAAGCAAGAAAAAAAAAGCCAAAAAACAATTCAAACTGCGTAGCAACATGGATGCACCCAGACCGAGTGCAGAGGACAAGCTGAACACCACAAGCCCCATGGAGGACCAGCTAGCACCCCGCATCCGTGGAAGGGCAAGGACAAGAGGAAGAGGAAGACGAGGTTCAGTCCGCAGGAAGACCGGATCCTCGTCGTGGAGGTGACCGAACACCAACAACAACTGTTCAGCACCTCCACTGTGGCACTGGCAACCCAAACCGAAATATGGCAGGCCATTGTTACCAACGTCAATGCAGTTGGAGTGTCGAGGAGGTCAAGAGGTGCTGGCATGATCTGAAAAGGCAGACCAAACATAAGCTTGCTGCCAACAGAGAGGCAGCAAAGGCAACTGGAGGTGGGCCTCCTGCGACACAGGAGGAGCTGGATGAGCTGGAGCAAATGGTGGCCACAGTCATCAGTGAGGAGACGGTGGCAGGATTTGGGGGCCTGGACACAGCACGATACGCCCTGACCCAACAGCAACAGGGTGAGTAATGACCAGGAACGGGGGGACAGGGGGAGATGGACACAATGGCACACATGCACAATATGAGTAGCACACTGCACACCCACAATGACCGTGGAACATGTCCCTGATTGCCTTGGCACACTGCAGCACACAAAGAAATGCCAAGTAGGCCCTCATCCACAATGTGCACATAGGGGCCCCTCATCACCAATATCACAACCGAGCCATGCACATGTGCTGAATCCAGCAAGGCAGCTGCTCTGTGACCCACACTGACTATGCAAGTAACAGTGCATATCCGATAGCATGGCAGCAGCTGAAAAAAATGACATGACCCACGAATCTACATGGAGGTAGCCCAGTGTGGATCACATCCGTAAAGGAGCAGGTCACACTCTGACATGTCCACGTGCACCCACAACCCATGCCGTACAATACACACAGCAGACGAACAATGCACCAGGCAACAAAATCTGTCCGAGAGCACATATGACCCAAGTCAAAAGCAAATCAGGCCCAGAAAAGCACACAATTCAAAGGCACCCCGCCTCAAATGGAGACGGCTACACAAAATCAGAGCTGCAGGGGCCAATCCCCCACAATGATGCACACACACATAGCGAGCACAGAACATCAGCAATGACAGCAATGTGGCACAAAGTGCAACACCACAGGACAGGGCTCACAACAGGTTCCGCTCATGCGTAGTAACTGTCCACTCACATCTGGCATTGCCTGACACAGTGTGATGATAATGAACGGGTACCACCACACATCTGTCATGTATTCAGAAAACACACTCACTGCCATCAAATAGCCAGCTCCCCCAAAACAGTCACAATGTACATTGGCATGCAGTCTGAATGTAAACATCTGCAAATCTACAACATACATGTGTAACTCTGTTAACCTGCATCTCCCTTTTACATTGCAGAAGGACAAATAACACCTCCTGCAGAGCACACCACACTTCCCATATTGATGATGAAGAGGACAGTCTGCACATATGTCAAGACACCCTCCAAAGGATAATGGACAGCCTCTACACCCCATCCCCAGGAGCAGGGCAGGCCAGCTGCCTCGAGGTGACCCCACCACCTGCACAGACCACACAGCAGGAAACACACACCACCACGGCTGTCTGCCAGGCCCCCCACCAATACATGGAGCACATACAACGTGAGTGGTCTTCCCAGGTGGAGTTGGCTGAACAGCTGCGGGTAGGTTTCAAGCTCATGGCAGCCAAACTCGATGCCATACATGGGCATCTGAGTCCTATCAGGGACCATGTACAGTTCCTTACGAACACCCCCTGTCTGCACCATGCTCCGCCAAAGAGCTTGGCTGACCTCGCTGGTGCCATGAATCTTACACAAGAACTGTGTGGGCAGATAGGCACCAGCCATGACAGCACAGAGTTGGGACAGATGCGGGAGTCAATGGAGACCATGGAGCAGATGCAGGCTGGAAGGATGTCTGACACGGATGGACACCAGCGAGTAGTAGCTGGGGACTTCAATGTCCTGCAGTACTTCATCTTGCCATTGCTGCCACTGAGCCATTCCCAGATGACTGCAGCGGGAACATCGACACACACCGCTCTGACCCATGATGTGTCCGTGGCACACAGTGATGCTGCCCCATCATCTTCGCAGTCTGATGTGTCAGTGGCACACAGTGATGCAGCCATCACCCCGCCACACACACCGGACACACCGGACACAGAACCCATATAAGGGGACTAAGAAGGGGATGTGAACCACTGTGTGAGGAAGGAGGCAGACGCAGCCATTACCGCTGTATGGCCTATCCTTGCCTGGTTATGACCTATGCATCTTGGCCTGGGAAACACCTCATAGTGACCCCCAGAACCCTCTGCAACTTTCACCCAGACCCCGACATGGACTGCCATTTCTTTAACGCTGGCCAATTACACAGCTATCCTGCTGTGGACTGCACTCTCCCTCTTCCCAATCACTGTGCAATCCCCAAAGGACTCTGGTTAGCACACCACTGGGCTTTCATGTGATGTGGGCTTGGATAGCCATGTACAGCCCCTGCTCTGTCAATCACCTGAATGTGAATAAAACATTCTAAATCACACAGATGTGTCATGACTATGTTCAATCACATATGGGGGTATGGCTGGATGTAGGCACAATAATTGCACATGAAGGTACACCCAGGTAACTGACATCTATGCGCATGTGTATCCCTGAAACACAAGGCCAAATGGATGACTGTGAAGGTGAGTACTAGCTGTGTCCTCATTGCACAACAACAACAATATCACATCCCCAAACGTAGACACACGTCCATGTATTGAATAGGTCTGTGTGTAGGACTGACCCAAATGAAAGCAGGCCAGGAGTGGTGTCCTACAGTACATGTGAAACCAGAAGTTCACGTTGCATACCTACTCACACACATTTGTGTGGACACATTCTGTTGTGATATATGAGATTGCTCCACATGGTCAGAGTTTGAACACCATACTCACAGTGTTGAAGTCATGTAAGTGCACATGGTGTCCAGCACCTATCCAAAAACACTGTCTGGTTCACAGAGGTGGAGCTTGCCAAAGGGACACAGCCCCATTGCACATTCGTCAGTCAGTTCTTCCCTGTGTAGGGACGATGCTCATTGTGGTACACGAGTGGACAATCCAAACAACACACCTCACAGTTAGACACCAGTGGAGTTGCATAGACTTTATTGGCATGTGCGTGTCAGTACGGATGAGGCAACCGCCACAACAGGCAGGGACATGCTTAAGACACTTACACGCAGCATGGGTACATGTAGAGGTTCAGAAAATGTTGGGGCTAAAATGGGCAACATTCATCACGGATGGCAATGCTCTCAGCCCTCCTTGCCTTGCTGGATGAGTCATGTGTTGTTTGGTGTTTGCCCATTGCCCCGTGTGAGGGGCAGCGACTCACTGCCCATGGGATCTGCATAGCGCTCTGCCTCCGGAGTGCGCCAATTGTCTGCTCTGCTGACAGTGATCAGGTGTGAGGGTCCGACAGGTTCACATGTCGTGCTACATTGCCATGTGTGTACTCTCCCCCAGCAGTGTGACTGAATTGGCAACGTTGCCAAGCGACGCTGTTTTGCACTGAGCATGGACCTGCATCACCTTGCACAGGTGTGTGTACACACGTGTTGTTCCACAAACATGCATCCACAGCCCGTACGAAGGCAGACGTGTCTTCTGTTGTGGTGGGATGTGTGAGCAATCCCCACGATGCAACAAGTTGTTGGGACATGTGCTGTGGGTGACAATCGGATGTGGCTGCAGGAACGTAGTCACTCGTCCATGAATGCCCGTGCAGCTTCATGTGCAATGTGTTCCAATAGTACGTGGTTGTCGTGTTCAAGGAACCCCAGGGTGAGCCAATCCATTAAGTGGTCCAAGCAGGTGTGCTCAGCCCACGCCGTTTAACCAATCCGCAGCACAGCCCAATAGGGGAGCACCTCGATGTGGTCACAGCACATGAGGAATTGTGCAATCTCCCATGCACAACTACCAATACATACGCAGTATGTCAGGACATCCCATGGACGGCTGTCTCGATTACACTCCTGTTCGTGATCCAACAGGGGGCGCAGACACAAGTCATAGTCCAATTCATCAACAGTTGTGTTGGATAGGCAGACATCCATGAGACACTCGAATGTGCATGTTCCGCAGTGGAACCAAGGCTGGACGCAGGTGACATAGGCAATGCGGAAGTTGAGCTGGTAACTGATCCGCAGCACTGCCAGTGGCACTGTGCCCAGTAAATGCAGCATACGTGCACGGTACTGTTCCACGAGACGGTGGTTGTGCATGTGCCTGGTATGGCCTGCCATTGCGTTGGTGCGTCTCGTTGAACCGGCACTCTTCTGAACTGCGGCAGTTGTGTGGAGGATATGCCACAGCTCTGAGCAATGATTCGAATGTGTGGGAAATGTTGGGGAGAGTGGGTTGCTGTTTCAGTGAGTGTCAAGGGCATGCCATGTGGGGGTACCACAGGCAGGAGCATCTGTGTGTGGGGTGTGGATGAGTCGGATAGTTCATTTGCGGAATGCGTGGTGTGGGAGTCATCCCCGTCTGCCATGGCATCTCTCTCAGGGTGTTCCAGGCGCGTTCTGACCCACGGTCAGAGGTGCAGGTGTCCTCCCGCCTTCTGCATTGGAACAATGGAGCTTTCATCCCTGATGTTTGTCTGACTACTACTTGCGTTTTCGGAATGTGATGTGGCTTTGGCGCTGAGATTGGTACACGGCCTTGGGCTCATGGTGTATTGATGGCGATACACACACACACATGTTGGCATGTGGAGACAGGTGCCCGAGAGGCCTTGCGCTGCTTGTGCAATCTCACTCCATCTCTCTCCCTCGCTCTCTCCCTCTCTTTCCTTTGTTGGGTGCATGGCACACCTTCTTCTCTTGGATTTGTTCTTCCAGGCTGTGTGCTACGGATTGTCCACTGAAGAGCCGCTAGGACTCATCCTAAGGGTTGTCTCGGCTTTTGTTTGTATGGTGTTTTGTGTTGGTGATTGCATTGCTGTTAGACTGAGTCTCCATTTCCAGGCCACGCATATCTGTTGATTTTCCTGCTTGTGCGACATCAGGCAAAATGTTTGTATTGGGATTCGTGGAGTTGGTGTGTAGTTTCTTAGTTCGGGGTTAGGGGTGGTCCCGGGGGGGGGGGTATTGCGGGCCTGAAAGTGGGGTGTCGGAGGGTGTTGTGGCCCTCTTGGGTGTCCGGGCCGCATGATGGGTGGCTCCAAGGCTTCTGTTGCCCTTCCGGTGTGGCCCTGGGCTGGTCTCCCTTTTGTGGTGCAGGCTGCCGTCCAACTTTACACCAGGTCAGAGCAGGTGTAGATTTCCTGGCGCTAACGCACCTTTTCGCCTGTTTCGTGTTTTTATCGCTGATGTGGCTGGTCGTTGAGAATGTTGTGGTGTGATGTTGTCGCTGATTTTGGCACGGGAACGCCCACTCTGCATCTCATTAGCGATTGTTGCGCGGTCCTCTGTGGCGATGTTTTTAGCGGCTGCTATCGCGGGTAAACTGGTGCTGTGGGCAGTTTGCACCTGCTTGTGAATGGGGAGGTATTTTTATCACGACTTTGGCTGCGATAAAGTGCCGTTGGTTCGGCGACAGCTCCTTGTGAATATGCCCCTGAGTTCTCTGTAATTCTGAGATGCAGAGCTTGGACTGGGGATTTATCACCTACCAAGTAAACACTACACCCTGCGGTAGCCGTAGGTATTTATCGCTTGCAGTATTACCTTCAATATTACCTGCAGTTTTGCCTGCAGTAGGCAATTCGGACTGAGGGCTAACCTTTTCTTTGACGGAAATGGTGATAAGTGCATGGCATAATCTTCCAGCGGAGGCCTTATACAGACAGACATACACGAGACATACACTTATTCAGAAATAGTAAAAAGGTGCTGTAATTTGATTACTCCAATCAAGGTAGATCGTACGGACACTGCAATTCTTTTCTTCATTCAAAATGTTTGCACAGAAACATTTGCAGCTGCCTTGAGAAGGTGCTAGAAATATCTGTTAACTCAATGACGATCAGCATTCCTCAAATATTGTGAACGCAGCAGGAAGTCCGGATTGCAGACCCATTGTGCTGAGAGCGCTAGGGGCGCCCATGGGAGCACGCGCTGCTGGCAGCAGCTGAATCGCCTCATCAGAAACCCCGGAAGTGGCTGGAGATAGTGTGATAATGAGCCCCGCCTTTTTTATTATTATGATTGCATAGGATGCTTAGCTAGTCTTTTGGGTTTTTGCGAACACCAATAGCAGCGGTGCGACCAAAAATGAGAGGCAAAAGATTACAATAGGGTCTCCCTTAAACAAAATCTCTGGTAATACATAATGGGTAGTGTGAGTTGTGAGGAGAGCTGCAGAGCACATTTACCCTGCGAGCAGGCCGGGCTCCAGGATTTGGGATCTGGATGGGCCATGAAGAAGAATGGGTAGGCCATAAAGATAAGTGGGGCTTTCTAGAGACTCCCATGTGTCTGAGAGTTGGGTCTGTGCATGTTACGTGGTCTTGTATGGATGTGACCTGCATACCATACCTATTGCTTGGTTCTGGCTACTAGTTTTATCTGTGCATTTCTAGAGGTTTGATCTCTTCTGCTCTCTCCACCGCACCCTCCTTCCTCTCCGTGTCACCCTCTTCTCTCCCGACTTCATCCTCCTTTCTCTCCACTTCACCTTGCAGTCCCGCCCACTTCACCCTCTACTTTCTCCCCCCTCACTCTCTTCTCTCTTTACATCATCCTACTGTCTCTCCACCTTAACCACCTGTTTCGGTATGTACCTTTGCTTTCTCCACTTCACTGATATATTGCTCTCACCCTCCTCTTTTTTCACCTTATCCTATTTTCTCTCACTCCTGACCATGCAAACCTCTCACTGTGCATCAACTTACTGTCACTACTCTTCACCCTTCTATTTTCACCTCACTCTTCTCTCTCCGCCCCACTCTTCTCTTTATACCTCAGCCATCTCTATCTTCCTCGCCCTCCACTCAATCTTGCTTACAGTGGTGGCCCATCTGCTATGGTGGTGGAGCGCCGCCTCACTGCTTTTAAGCAGTGCGAAGTAGAAGTAGAAACATAAAATGATAATAACTTTGAGGTATTATCATTTTATGCTTGTGCTGCTTTGCGGACAGATGGGGGGGGGGGGGGGGGGGCGGGCTGCCCTGCTCACAGAGCAGGGCTGGGGAGGAGGGGTTTGCCTACTCCTAAATGCACTCTAAGGCCATTCAAAACAGTCATACACACTTTCCCTGTTCTCCAAGCAGGCTGCATTACTGCCTGCATGGAGAACATACCCAGGTCCCCATTCCCTGGCTGAGCATCAAACCAGGACGCTCAGACCAATCACAACGCTGCATTGCAGCATTGTGATTGGTCAGGGGAGCCTGGGTGCTTACCAATCACAATGCTGTAGTGTAGCATTGTGATTGGTCAGTGGGGCCTGGCTGTGCTTCCTATTCCTTGAGTTGCACAAGGTGAGCAGGAGCAGAGACGCGGGATCTGGCGGCAAAGTACTTTTATTTATTTTTTATTTTTATATTACATACCCCCCACGCTCACCACCCGCGAGCCATGCCAGCTGCCACTGCTTGCTTACTCTTCTCTGTCTTTCTGACTTGCCTTCCTATTCTTCCCATCACCATCCTCCTTTTGCCCACTCTAACCTCCCTCTTGCCTCAGCCTCATTACAATTATTACCCTCCCATCTCTTTGCTTCACCATCGCGTCTTTCCACCTCACCCTTCTCTCTCTTATCAGTTTAGGGCCCGTAGAGCTGCAGCACTGTAATCAGGACCTCAGGAATTATGCAACAGGGAAGAATCAAATTATGCAGCAGGACTGACAACATTTTGCAATGTAATGTGGGACAGTATTACTTTATTATTTTGTCAATTTTTGCACATGTTAACAGTGTGGAAAAAGGTTTCACCTCATTAGTGACCAGTAAACTTTTGGGAAGGGTCATCCACTGTGCAGCAACACATTACTGCATTTTTAAAAACATTTGATTCTTTTATGATTTTTTTTATCAAAATCTTCAAATTATGCTGCAGATGACAGATTATGTAGCAAATGTGTCAAATCGACAGCGTACAATGCTGCAAAATCGCATAATTCCAGTGGCCCTGGCTATAATCTATTTCTGGCTATTCAGGTGAAATAAAATAGAGAATTTGTTTGGAGAGAATAAATGCAAAGTCACTGGTGCCTCAAAGTGGGGTGTATGTTCTTTAAGTTCCGTCTATTAGGGAGCTCCGCCTTCTGTGAGTACCTCGGGAGAATGAGTGAGAGTGAAGCGCAACACATGTTGCCAGTGCTTTTTTTTGTATAAGAGGCACCTGCACTGCATCCTCCCATTCTGTATTTGTGTTGTTTTATTGAATCTTGACAAGTCTTTTCACTTAAGAAGAGTCACAACTTTGCCATTGTCAAGAGTTTTTTTGCTTAATGTAGTGCCATAAGCAGGGCCACTGGAAATATGCGATTCAGAGGCTACAGCATATTCTGCATAATTATAAATTTGCCACATGTGTCACACAATCCATTATCTGCTGCATAATTTGTAGATTTTAAGAGAAAAAAATGTTTCTGGCTCAAATGGATCAAAGTTACTCAAAACGCAGTGACCCGTGTTACTTAGCAGTGGAGACTTGGCAAAGGCTGACTGGTCAACTTTCCGTTGTCTATGGCTGAATTTTACTGTTAAACTTGTACTAACGAGGAGTAACCTTTGCCAAGACAGTGTTTACATGTAAAAATAACCAAGTAATAATATCACAAAATGCTCCACATTACCCTGTGTAATATGCCTTTTCGTGCCACATAATTTAGTCAACCCTGTCTTCCACAGCCGCATAAGGCCAGCAGAAAGAAAATAAAACTAATACTGCTAAGATGTATAGCCTGATTGCATTTGCATTCTCACCTACTTTTCTTGCTATGGCAATATCCTTCACACTGTTTGTGGCATAATCTGTTTTCATCTCTTAATTACTGTGTGACTCTTGCGGTATCGTTATAGTGGGGGGTCCAGTACCCCTTTCGTTTACACATTCACAGTTATAGCAACCATGCCCTGTGACATCAAACACCACACCAGCCTCCAGGGGGCAGATTTATGTTTCCTGGCGCATCCCTGCAAATCAGCAAGGATGCGCCAGGAAAGATGCGTCACGCAAGTTTACCCTTGCGCCACACATGATGCGCCGCCTTTACAATGCGGCGCATCATGGCGCAGGAATAAACAGATGCGTGACGCATCCGATGGCGTAAGGTTGGTGCAGTGCTTCAGTTGCGCGACGCAACTCCAGCACTGTTCCAACCTACCCTATCCCTAACATGGTGCGTCAAGCCTTACGCCTGCTTCAAGCAGGCGCAGGGTTTTGGCCCATCAGCATTGGGAAAGTGACTCAGTCAAATCTTATAGATTTGACTGAGTCACTTTTCAGGGGCGTTCCTGCGACGGAACGCCCCCCCTTCTGTTGACACGCCCACGTGAAACCTGACGCAGGTTTTACGTGGCGCAGGGCTTTACATCGTGACGCATCTCCATAGATGCGTCACGATGTAAATATGGAGCAATGTGGCGCAGGGTTTACACCGCCGCTGCGTCACAAAAGTGACGCAACGGCGGCGTAAAAGTGGCGCATCTCCAATTTAGATCTGCCCCCAGGTACTTAAAATAGCCCAAGGTATTGGCGTTATACATGAAAATGCCTCTGGATGATAGCGAGGCTGCAGGCACGTATGGTTGTTTCATCAAGAAAAGGAACAAAAGATGTTTTCTGCTTGTGAATGGGCCTTGGGTGAGCCACGGGGATATATTGGGAGGGCCTGACCCACTCTAGAACCGGGCCTGCCTGCAAGTGTGATGTTACGTTATTCCTACTCTCCAGAGCAATCCAGTGACGTCATAAAAGAACAACACGGGGGTGACTGATGAAAGCTGAGGTTTGAAGTGAGGGCTGCGTGGAACTTCCAGTCTGCATGGCAGAATGTGAAGAAGCAATGTGTAAATTATACATGCGCAATTATATATTCTCTATTCTGTCATTCCAACCAGGTTGCCTACGAGAGCTCGAGAAAATTGATGACATTTAACAAGAACAGCACCAACCAGATATGTGACCGCAGGGTCTAAACATGACGAATAGCAGATTAAAACCAGCGAAAACATGAAAAAACTGTGCTTAACTAGCAAATGGAAACAAAACAAGGGATTTACCGCCGAACCGTGTGACGCAGCAAGAACAATTATGGAATGGAGAAAAAAAATGGAGTATGAGGTCTAATCTCAATGACAGAAAAGTTCACTCATGTTTAAGTGAATGTGCAGAACTTAACTCAAGTATGTTTGAATATGTCACGAAGGTCTCTAGTGAGAAACGTATACATCAGCTGTACACAAAAGGCATTACAAGAAATAAGGTCGCTGACGCTTTATTGTACAAGCACAATAACATGCATTGACTTATGGGTGAAAAGCCCTGTTACACACACATACCAAAAACTTTCTCAAATGCGTGCGTACTTGCATATGCCTAGATTGGTTATGTAGTACATCTCACTTACCTTGACTTGTAAAGTTCCGCGACATGTCAATACATATTGTCCAATGCGCTCCAGAAGTTGGTGTGCATTTGAACTGCACTGTATTTTGAGAGCTGAAAGAAACATTTTCATCCGTTCATAAAAAATATTCATCTCTAAACCAGGGATAGATGGATTGGAGAAACCTCAGAAACACCACTCAAACAGCCACTCACTTATCCATACAGCCACTTACACACCTAGTCAATCACTCATACAGCCATTCAGAAAACCACTTACTCACGCATACAGTCACTCCCACAGCTCACCCTTACAGCCACTAACATATCCACTCACTTACCAACATAGTCACTCACACACCCACTCATTCACTCCCCACAGCTACTCACATACATACTTATACACCCATACAGCCACTCACACACCAACACCCACACAGCCACACACACACCCACAAAACCACTCACACAGTTACTTACATACCCATACAAACTCTTAGATATCCACTCGCACACCCATAAAACCACTGACACAACTACGCATACACCTACAGACCTCGCCATAAATCCCATTAATTCATCCATACAGTCACTCACGCATGCTCTCACACACCTATACAGTCACTCACACACCCCACTCACACACTGATACAGTCACACACCCACTCAGGTCACACATGTTAGAGATAGTATCACTCATTGTAGTACAACTAGTTTTCTAATCTAACTTTTGTAGGGGGTTAGTGTATATGTTTAACATCCATAAACTCTTAAAAACACTTACACTCACTTGATAATGTCATGAGTGATGCCATTTGAGATGTCATCAGTGATGTCACTGACCATGTCATGAGTGATGTAATATGTGATGTCATAAGCAGTGCATTGCGGGAGCATAAGTTATAGTTAGCTCAGGTAACTATTACTGCTGAATTTCACTGGTTTTGTACAAGTGAAATCTGAGCCTAACAATGACATCCCTGTAGCCTTTGGTTTTCAGGGAATATACATATATATATATAAAAGTGCGAGGGGGGATTTATTCCACTACAAATTCACATCCAATTGTGAATTTGTAATGGAAGAAATCACCCCTGGCACTTACTGGATTGGCCTTTATTTGGGAAGGAGTGTGCACAACTTGCAGCTGTTGTTGCATAGTGAGTTGTGATGGAATGAAAGTAACATCGTACCTTAGCGCACACCATGGCGGATGAGTCCCGGCGATAACGAGGGTTATGGATTTGTTGATATATATATGTATATTTTATCTCTCCCAACATTGCCCAGCAATCATGGACGCACCCCGTTGCAGGTAGGTAACGACCTTTATTCAAATAAACAAACAGGCAGCCTTAAATCCCCTTTCAAGTCCTTGTGGCCTGACGCGTTTCAGAGTCATTCGTCTCCTTCCTCAGAGGCCGTCGTGAGTGATCAAACAATTACGTGCGCTGCCATTCTCCCCTACGTGCTGTACACTTTTTATTGGCCTCGGTGTGCCTTATATTTATTTTGCTTTCACAAAGCAGCAGGTAAATGCAGTCCATTTAGCACAATATCACCCTCCAGTGGGTCTGGTCCCTTACGTTTATTTAAGGACATCTTCACGGTCCTCCATTGAGCTTCGGATATAATTCTGTCTGTTTTAGTGAGTTTCCTGCTGCGCCAATTATGAGGAAAACTTTCCCCTCGTTTGGACCCATGCTAGTTTTCAGAGCGGTGCAAATACTCCACGGCCTGGAACCACCGTGTTTAACATATCACCCAACATTGCCCAGCAATCAAGGACACACTCCGCTGCAGGTAGGTAACAAACTTTATTCAAATAAACAAACAGGCAGCTTTCCATCCCCTTTAAAGTCCTTGTGTCCCGACGCGTTTTGGAGTCATTTCTCTCCTTACTCAGAGGCCGTCGTGAGTGATCAAACAATTACGTTTGCTGCAATTCTCCCCTGCGTGCTATACACTTTTTATTGGCCTCCGGAGGAGGGTTATATTGTGCTAAATGGACTGCATTTACCAGCGTGCTTTGTGAAAGCAATTTAAATATAAGGCACACCGGAGGCCAATAAAAAGTGTATAGCACGCAGGGGAGAATTGGCAGCACATGTAATTGTTTGATCACTCGCGACGGCCTCTGAGGAAGAAGACAAATTACTCCGAAACGCATCAGGCCACAAGGACTTGAAACGGGATGGAAAGCTGCCAGTTTGTTTATTTGAATAAAGGTTGTTACCTACCTGCAGCGGAGTACGTCCTTGATTGCTAGGCAATGTTGGATGATATAAATATATATATATATTCAAAAACATCGGTAGCCCAGTAAAGCAGCACTCAAGACCAACGACCAGGTTACCAGCCTTTATTTTAAGTATGGCATCATCAACGAAGCTGGTAAATCGGCAGCTTTCCCCTCACCTGACGCGTTTCGAGTAGTTCTCTTCATCAGAGGCAGAGGCTGGAAAGTTCGTGCTCAGGCGGGCAGTACACTCCCTCATTTAACAATGTCACGCCCCTTATTCACGTATGTCTTTATGGGAGATGTAGTGCCCAATTATAGCCTCCATTATACGGTGCACTGATGACTGCAAATAAGGCCCTGCAAGTGGGCCCCAGCTTTGGTGTAATGTCTCAATCTTCGGTCGTTGCTCCACAGTGAGAATGGTGTATCCGTTCTCGTGGCCCCCTTGGGATCCTGGGGTGGTGCAGGCTTGGCGGAAGGGCGTCCGCCTCGTAATCTTCAAAAACATCGGTAGCCCAGTAAAGCAGCACTCAAGACCAACGACCAGGTTACCAGCCTTTATTTTAAGTATGGCATCATCAACGAAGCTGGTAAATCGGCAGCTTTCCCCTCACCTGACGCGTTTCGAGTAGTTCTCTTCATCAGAGGCAGAGGCTGGAAAGTTCGTGCTCAGGCGGGCAGTACACTCCCTCATTTAACAATGTCACGCCCCTTATTCACGTATGTCTTTATGGGAGATGTAGTGCCCAATTATAGCCTCCATTATACGGTGCACTAATGACTGCAAATAAGGCCCTGCAAGTGGGCCCCAGCTTTGGTGTAATGCCTCAATCTTCGGTCGTTGCTCCACAGTGAGAATGGTGTATCCGTTCTCGTGGCCCCCTTGGGATCCTGGGGTGGTGCAGGCTTGGCGGAAGGGCGTCCGCCTCGTAATCTTCAAAAACATCGGTAGCCCAGTAAAGCAGCACTCAAGACCAACGACCAGGTTACCAGCCTTTATTTTAAGTATGGCATCATCAATGAAGCTGGTAAATCGGCAGCTTTCCCCTCACCTGACGCGTTTCGAGTAGTTCTCTTCATCAGAGGCAGAGGCTGGAAAGTTCGTGCTCAGGCGGGCAGTACACTCCCTCATTTAACAATGTCACGCCCCTTATTCACGTATGTCTTTATGGGAGATGTAGTGCCCAATTATAGCCTCCATTATACGGTGCACTAATGACTGCAAATAAGGCCCTGCAAGTGGGCCCCAGCTTTGGTGTAATGCCTCAATCTTCGGTCGTTGCTCCACAGTGAGAATGGTGTATCCGTTCTCGTGGCCCCCTTGGGATCCTGGGGTGGTGCAGGCTTGGCGGAAGGGCGTCCGCCTCGTAATCTTCAAAAACATCGGTAGCCCAGTAAAGCAGCACTCAAGACCAACGACCAGGTTCCAGCCTTTATTTTAAGTATGGCATCATCAACGAAGCTGGTAAATCGGCAGCTTTCCCCTCACCTGACGCGTTTCGAGTAGTTCTCTTCATCAGAGGCAGAGGCTGGAAAGTTCGTGCTCAGGCGGGCAGTACACTCCCTCATTTAACAATGTCACGCCCCTTATTCACGTATGTCTTTATGGGAGATGTAGTGCCCAATTATCTCCCATAAAGACATACGTGAATAAGGGGCGTGACATTGTTAAATGAGGGAGTGTACTGCCCGCCTGAGCACGAACTTTCCAGCCTCTACCTCTGATGAAGAGAACTACTCGAAACGCGTCAGGTGAGGGGAAAGCTGCCGATTTACCAGCTTCGTTGATGATGCCATACTTAAAATAAAGGCTGGTAACCTGGTCGTTGGTCTTGAGTGCTGCTTTACTGGGCTACCGATGTTTTTGAAGATTACGAGGCGGACGCCCTTCCGCCAAGCCTGCACCACCCCAGGATCCCAAGGGGGCCACGAGAACGGATACACCATTCTCACTGTGGAGCAACGACCGAAGATTGAGGCATTACACCAAAGCTGGGGCCCACTTGCAGGGCCTTATTTGCAGTCATTAGTGCACCGTATAATGGAGGCTATAATTGGGCACTACATCTCCCATAAAGACATACGTGAATAAGGGGCGTGACATTGTTAAATGAGGGAGTGTACTGCCCGCCTGAGCACGAACTTTCCAGCCTCTGCCTCTGATGAAGAGAACTACTCGAAACGCGTCAGGTGAGGGGAAAGCTGCCGATTTACCAGCTTCGTTGATGATGCCATACTTAAAATAAAGGCTGGTAACCTGGTCGTTGGTCTTGAGTGCTGCTTTACTGGGCTACCGATGTTTTTGAATATATATATATATATATATATATAGAACTGAATATTAATTAAAAAAAGTCAAATAAATATTTTTTATTTATGTTACACTATCTTAATATATAATATGTATTTATATAAATATATATTTGTGATTTTTATATAAGCATGTATTTATATATGGTATTAAATATTAGTGGAATATATTCAATTCACATTATCTTAAAATTATGTATTAAAATATTTAAAATGTACTACTTTAAATTCTAATTGTATTGAAAACTTGATATTGTTGTCTATTTTTGGATGATATTAGTGTCAACAATATTTTTCCGATATTTCTGTAGTTACTATTATAAGTATAGGATTATGATATTATGGTAAACTAAGTTTTTGACACAATGTTTTTGAAAGAGATATTTTTTGACACAATATTCTGTCAGTGATACTTCTGTCACACACCAACTTTACCTTCGCTTGTCGATTCCATTCTCGATGCTGTATTCACAGTGTCACCAAACAGACAGTAGCGTGGCATTTTAGTCCCAACCACTCCAGCCACAACTGGTCCTGTTAAAGGAGAAAATGTGAAAAAGTCCATGAGCAATATGAGATGAAAGGCTGTTGACAGTGTTATCAAAGAAACTAGCTACATTGATTTAGATCCATTAAAATTGATGAAAAATTAGTTTTCTGAAGTAGGGTAAGATTTGTTGACACTGAGCTAGTGAAAGGACTGATACTAAGGGCCTGATTATTCTTTTGTCGATGCAGCTGCCAGCCCGCCGCTGCTGGGGAATGGGTAGTCCACTGAGAAGCCGGCTTCCCCGCCCAGCGTATTGCAAGATTGCAGTAGGGCTAACAATTGCACAATGAAGAATGGAGCAGGAGTGCAATGCAGGGCACAAAGCGCACTGTTTGACAGTTCCGGACTGTGCTCCTGGCCAGTTGGTGGTGTGTTTTTAAAACCTTGGGGGCAGATTTACAAGCCCCTTGCGGTGCCAGTATGTCACTTTTTGTGACGCACTGGCAGCGCATTTCTCTGCCCCATATTTACAAGGACAGGAAAAGCCACCCTGTGTGGCTTTTCCTGTCCTTGTAAATACGGCCCCTTTACACGCAGCACTTTGCGTGAAAGGGGCGTTCCATGGGTGTTGCTGTAGGTGTTCCCACGCAACACCCATGGAACCAGACACATTTCCAGATTTACGAGGAATCGTAAACCTGGAAATGCATCAGTATGCAAGCCACACTAGGGGTGGCGTAGCGAGGCTCAACGAGGAGAAATGCTTTAATTTCTCCTCATTTTTTCCCTCTTTCGAAGCGTGCTGCATTCTACAGCGCACATTGAAAGAGGAAAGTGCCTGTAGTGATTATTTTCCTGCAGGGAGGTGCCCCTCCCTGCACAAAAACAATCTCCCCATGACGCAGGCATCCTTGCACCATGGTGCAAGGATGCCTGCACGGCATGCTGTTTGTGCGCCAGCACAGGGGAGAGCACAGGAATACGACATTTCATTGTAAATATGTCGCATTCCTGTGCTCTGAAAGTGCTGCAGCGTGGCGCAGCCAAAGGGCTTGCAGTGCCAGGCTGCGGCACCTTCTTGTAAATCTGCCCCATAAATGGCTGCCATAGGAACAGTGCCGTCCGACCCAATGGCATTGGTGCACTTTCAATATGCATCAGTGTTATGACCTGAGGGCACATACACCCTCAGATCAAAGTCCACGCCAGCGAAATGTCGGAAGTAAGGCAAGTGGTGATATGGGTAGTGGTACAAATCCCCATACACCACCATTCACCACTCCCACCACTCCCTCCACAACAGTGATGTCATCAATGTCTGCGGAGGTGCCAGGAAACGGGCAGGAAGACTGTGAGAAAGCTACGGCCGTCACACTGATCACCAGGATCGTAATCATACCCTATGTATTCTGAGGGGTTGAGATACTTGGAGTGCTGTGACATGGTTGATTCTCTGTTTTGAGTTACGTAGAGGGTAAAATACCCCAAATGTCCAAAACGAATCAAGATGAAGTAAGCCTCCAAAACAATTTCATGTGAATAGACATGTGCTAGACTATAGGCCTGGACTCTTTTATAGGGTTACAAACTCAAGCAAAGTACTAGTCCAACCAGTTGAGAATAAACCTGCTTACAGAAATGGTCAGATCTTGTTTTGGACGAATTGCATTAGTGTCACTGAGGAAAATGTTTTTGGTAAACCTTTTTTATTGCACTGTATATTATACATTACGTTATGCAAACACTATTTGCAGGACTTTGTAATAAATCATTTATGTTCTACCTGAGCTTTAATTAATAATTAGGCTTTTTGTTCACAAGGTATTTCACTTTCTGAGTGAGTATGCTTTATATGTTTACATTGATGGCAAGGTTATTACAACCACAAACCAAAGAACAAGGGGGCAGATTTATGAGGCCCTTGCGCCTCCTTTACGCCGCCGTTGCGTCACTTTTGTGACGCAGTGGCGGCGCAAATCCTGCTCCATGCTGTGGGGTATTTACAACGTGACGCATCTGGGAGATGCGTCACGTTGTAAAGCCCTGCGCCAGCAGTAGGCGTACCTGTGCAGGGGGGGGCGTTCCGTCGCAGGAACGCCTCCTAAAAGTGGCTGAGTGAAATCTACAAGATTTCACTCAGTCACCTTTGAGCCCATGCTGCGTCAAAACCCTGCGCCTGCTTGAAGCAGGCGTAAGGATTGACGCAGCATTGTGTAGATAGGTCCCCCCAAAGCATTGCTGGAGCTGCGTCGCGCTTGCGACGCAACTCCAGCAATGCGCCACTTTTACGGCACAGATGCGTCACGCATCTGTGCCGTTTTTGCCCCATGGTGCGCCGCATTGTAAATGCGGCGCATCCATGGTGGCGTAGCTGTGGCGCACAATAACTGGCGCATCCCTGCTGATATGCAGGGATGCGCCAGTTATCATAAATCTGCCCCAAGATCTTCAGCTTCCCCGAGATTAGTTTACAAAAACAAGCAAAACAACAACATGCAGTCTTGCAAGGATGACAGCTTTATTTTAAAATCTCAGGTTGTTGGTCGCCAGTTTCGAGATCACTAGGATATTTTCTCAGGCAAGTATTTCTGGGGAAAACCGAATTGCATGGTATTAGGGACCCCAGTCATGTGGGCCAGAATGGACGCTCACTGGTGGAGACTCCCATAATGGCAGAACGAGGGGTAGGTCAGCCGATAGACGATCAGCAACAGCCTATCTTTAATACGCCAGTGAGCGTCCGTTCTGGCCCACACAACTGGGGTCCCTAATACCTCGCGATTTGGTCTTCTCCAGAAGGTATAATATACATTTGTGTGATTAACTTAGGGTATGGTACTATCTACTTGCACTGATCCACCATCCCTACATGAGTTGATAAGGATTATTGGTCCTTATGAAATGCCATGATCTGTTAGACAATAACAAGCATGAAACATGTTGACCCTCTATTTCCTTAGAAACACTGCCACATGCTGGATTGGACCATTATATCCATCTCTCTCCTGAATCTATGTATTTAACCATAACAAAGGAAACCAGTGATTAAAATAGTGTTTTGGGCTTCTGTAGTGATTTCTATAGCACATTTTCTCCAATCTACTCAACTTCCATTCGCACATCTCTCCACCACACCTCGCTCTTCACATCAGCAAAAAAAAAAAAACTCCGGCAAAGAGCTCCTTTGTGGGGCCAGTTGGGTATTGCAGTGCCGGCCCAACAAGGAGCTGGCCAATGATGAAACATGACATCCCTTGGGATGTGTGAGGGCCCTTGGTCCTAAGGAAGCACTCCCCCACACTTCCTCCTGGTAGACCTTCATCCCTCTCTAGGAACTACATACCCCTTTTTGACAAGTTTCCCTCACAATTCCATATAATGGTCCACTTTTTATGCTCTCTTTTATGTCAAAAACTCCCTTTTTAAACTCCTCCATCATTCCCTTGCCTCACCTTGCTATGAGTTGTTGTTCCATGCCATTCAGCATCATTCAGCTGTTCACCCACTTCCCTTTCCTCCTCTGTTGGTCCTTACCCGCTTGTGACCTTCTTTTTCATGTTCCTTTCTATTTTATACTTTTTGTCAGAGCCCTGTAAGCTGCAATTTGCTTCTGGGCTTTTCCATTTTCTACAATACACATGTGCATACCTTTTCTTGTATTTTTGTTTTGCCTCTTTAAAATGGCATCTGCAGTCTCTTAAGGGTAAATTAAAAAAGATGATTTGGAAGGAGCATTATTTTGACATTTGGCTTGTGCGTATGTGGTAAAACATGAGCCTGCATACGTTATTATACTGCACGTTGCATTCTGCTGATCAGTGATTTGGAGAAAGCAATGTGGTTGTCTAACAAGGGGTTTGACCTTTGATCAATTATGCCTCCTTTAGTTGAGTTAGTGATACATAGAGTGTGCCTTATTGAATAATATAATCTTATGTTATGTTAATCACACTTATAGAGAGCACGGTTACCCAGGGGTGTCCTGGCGCTAAGCACTGCCTACTGGGGATCGTGAAGTAGTATGCTACTGGGTAAAGAGCCATGTTTTCAACCCCTTCTTAAAGGAGAGGAGATCCGAGGCGTTTGTAAGATAGAAGGGGAGATCGTTCCAAGCCTTTGAAGCGCAGGTGAAAAGCTCCTGCCTCCCCAATTAACTTTTTTAAATGAGGGGACCAGAACTTGTTTTGCTCCTGCTGAGCGTAACATTCTTGCTGGCACGTACCACTAAAGTTTTAACCTTAGGAAATCAGGTCCTACTCCATTGATAGCCTTAAAGACAGCACAAAGTGCTTTAAAGCGTACTCCTTGTTTGACCGGGAGCCAGATGAGTTGCTTAAGTTCCTCCTTTACGGAAACAAATTTCGGATCTGATTAATGTGAGAGGAAACACTAACGAAATCAGTCTTAGATTTAATTAATGAAGATTTTGGTGAGGAAAGTGGTAGAGACAAGTTAAGGCCTTCCATCAGTGTAGTAACTTAAAAATAAACATAGTATATATACTTGTCTTAATGTTCATCTCTGTCTGGCTGGTCTGATTCTAGAGAGAGAGAAAAGTATTTATCTTAGACCCAGTCAATTACAAATTACAGTGTGACTACAGAATTGCATAAATACATTTAATTAGGCCTGGGCGGAATTTCAATTACTCTGGAGTAATCAGAGTAATTTGGGTAATTCTGTATTACTCTCTGATGCCAAATTACCAATAATTGTGTAATTATTCTTTGTATGTAATTAAGAGTAATTTCGAGGGGAAAAACGAGTGGGAGAGTACATTTAGCGAGTGGCTGTTGTGCTCGCTATTCATGTTCTGCTGCATTTAGAACTGTTTCTTAGCGAAAAATGCATTCTTTCCTCCAATTTAGACATGAGGGGGGCATTTTTGCACTAAGAACTAGTGCTAAACTCAGAATTACTCTTCTCCCATAATTCAAACATAAACTTGCAGAATTTCTAAGTAATTCCACATGAATACACTATACAGATTTATACAAGTTACGCTCACCTCTAGATATAATTTCTGCGTTTGAGTAATTGCGGTTAGAACCTGTAAGTGACAACAGAGAGGGATGGAGACATATTTTAATGTGTTTCTGTTAAGTGTGTGAATTTGAAGTTCATAGGTGATTGCAATTCATTAAAGATTGTGTAAAGCTACTCTAGGGGCCTGATTTACATATTGGTGGAGAGGATACTACTTCGCAATTGCGATGGAGTTCCCTTTCTGGCAATATAGCGGTCCACCTGCCAAATTTAATTCCAACTGGACCTTAAGTTTAGCCACAGCAGAGACTACCCTGTCTCCACTGTGGCCAAGATTCTCCGATGCCCCTGGGTAGTAAGGTCCATCGGAGAAATGGCTACATGTCCACCTAATCCATTTAAATGGGCAGACATGTAGTCGTTATTTACTGTTCCGTACCACCAGGTAAATCCTGGCAGCAGGGAGCAGTAAACCCATTGTAATGCTCCCCTAGCCATGGGCGAAGCCTCCCATGGTGAGGAGAACATTGGTTTATTTTTTATTTTTTTAAAATCCTGTTTCAGGATTTTCTTTTTGAAATGAAAAGAAATAGTGTTGGCTGCATCCTCACCTGCAGCAAACATTAAAATGCTTTACAGGAACAACATTTAGCTGGTTTCGGCCAATATCTGTACAAATTACCATCTGCTTGGCGGTCATTTATAAATTAGGAGGGCAGCCTCTCCACCATGGGGGCTGAGTAATTTACTCCATCCCCATTGTTGGACCCACGAGCCATCCGCCAGGTTCTAATTCAGGTCCTAGGTCTTATCTGCAGTACAATCACTGTTTTATTATTAATATAAAATAAGTAGACTGAAGGTTTGATGTGGCTGATGTAAAGGTAGCTGGATTCCATTTTTGCCATCAAAAGATTGACAGTACTGCAATGCCATCTGAAGGTAAAGTCATGGCCACATGAGAAATAATTGTGCATTAATATAATTTCAAGCTGATGCTACAATTTATATTAGACATTGGTGTAGATGGCAAGATTCTTCCTTCTGGAAGGGGCTGATGAGCTGTGCTTTCTTCAGAGTATCTTAAAGTCAATGTGAACTTGGAAGGTAAAATTCTCGTTGTAACACAGAGGACACCAACTTACATGAATATGCATTCAGTTAATGAGGGACAATCTCAGAAAAGTTAGCGGGCAGCAGCAAAGCAAACCCTTTCTCCCCCTCTTTGTGCAGACTGACAAGTAAACAGTAACACACTTCTAAACTGCAAATCACCCAGCAAATCAATTAATGAGGGTACTGTTGGAAAAACTAAACCTAGGCATGCAAACATAAGAAGTGCACAAAATATATCCACGTAATGAACAGAGTTGTTTTTTTCAGCCAAGACGGATGCCAGGGCCTGTATGACATTACAGAATGGAAAGCTATGATTAACAATTTTTTACATGTACACCAGTGTTTCGATCAATTACATGGATTCTGTCA
Organism: Triturus cristatus; assembly: GCF_964204655.1. Taxonomy (NCBI): domain Eukaryota; kingdom Metazoa; phylum Chordata; class Amphibia; order Caudata; family Salamandridae; genus Triturus; species Triturus cristatus. The sequence continues at coordinate 1,016,112,983 of NC_140581.1, forward strand.
CTGTAATAAATCTACATATAAAATCTCGTAGAGCCACAAAGAAAATTCTTAGTATCACTCATCCAGTCCCTATAACATCTCAATATTCAGGGCCTGATTATGAGTTTGGCAGTGAAGAGCGTACAGCCACGCCAGATTACATGTTTCCTCATGTCATGGTTGTGCCTCTGAAAATGGGCACCGCAATGGGAATACCCAAAAATGTTCCTGCACGGCATGGACTGTAAGGTCCATGCGGTGTAGGAACAGGGGTGCACGCACACAGGGGGGCACCTGTTGTGCCCCCCTGCATGCATCCCCATGCAAATGGGCAGCAAGGGGCACCCTTTGTTTCAGGATCGCCATCCTATTTATGGTGTAAAGTCCTCCATGACACCACCAGTAGTCCTGAAACTCGTAATATGCATGGCGGTGCTGCAGCAGCACCACCATCATACTACTGCGGCCCTGCCGCTGCATTACCACCAGGGAATGGCAGTGCCCTAGTGACTGCTGTGGTGCAATGGTGGTCCGACCACCAAAGTTGTGAAAAGACAGACAGACCACTGGTGCGGCAGTGGCTGAACAGCCGCCACCGGGCCCCCGGAAGTCCGACATTCCTCGGACCATCAGACTCATAATTAGGCCCTCAGTCACAAGTAAAGCTTTACTTGTGAACCCTTTCATGTTCTGTCTGCTTTCTCTTATCTCATCAGGTACTGGAATTTCATCTTGTCTTCCCAATATGGTGCCTCTAAGATCTACACACATTTTCGATGTCCACCAATTTCCCTAAACATAACTGAATGGGATGGCACTCACTCACTGCTATACACATCACGATTGCCTTGGTTTCTTTGAAATCAACCCTTCTAAGCATCAGTCTCAATTGACAGCACTCGTCGACTGCCAGGTAAGGCATTCCATATTAAGTCTGGGTGGTGAACTCTGCTTCCTCTCGTGGAGTTTGCAGAGATTTCTGCACTCCGCGTTACACGGTGCTCGTGGAGTTCTGAAAAACTCCGCTCCGCGTAGCGGAGATTTTTCCCTCACCCGAGTTCGTCAACATCAAGTTGGCGAGCCAGGCAAATCCACTTCCCGGTGAGATTTTTTCTCATTCGCAATTATCAATATCAATGTCGGCGAGCGCGAGTGTGGAAAATCAACCTCCCGAAGAGATTTCTCAATGCAGGCAGTCAGATTTCTCATTGCGAGTGGTGGCGTATGCTTGGGACCACTCGCTTTGAGAAACTGTCTGCTTGCGTTGAGAAAGCTGCCACTCGAGTAAAAATCTACTCGCACGGCAGAAAGAAAGCTGCGACTGCTTGCACTGTGCATGGTGCCGTTTGCAATGATTGCACAGTGCAGACAAGCATCTGACACTGAAAATCACCGCAAACAGCATTTATCTAACACACTCCGCCACTTGTGGAGCTCCGCGTAGCTTGGCAGAGTTTTTTTTGCATTTGGCGGATTTCCGCATATCAGAACTCCGCAAACTCCGCGCAGGTTTATTCCACATAGGGATTGCAGACAGAACCCTTCCTTCCCCTCCATTTATGTGACATAGAGGAGTTGATGATTATTTCCATATCACATTATGGCGAAACTACCACTGAGCTGAGACACTAGAATATTATCTAGCCCATATGAAATGAGGGGAAAACCTTAACTCATTTCAGAGTAATATGTTACGTAATTTATTCTTTATAGGATGCCACATAAGAGATCACTAACAAGAACAATCTAGTTTTTAATTAGGACATGCTCCTAAATTCTCCCTCTTCTTGTTTTGTTCCCTATGCCTTTCTGCTGGCTCAGACACAATGTGTTAAACAATATTGTCAAAAATATTGTGCAAAAATATAGTTTACCATAATATTGTGGTCCTTTACTTAAAATGGTAAGTACAAAAATATTGAACAAAAAGATTGTTGACCCTAATATTGTACAGAAATATACAAATTAAATATGTTTTAATAAAAAAATGTAGTTTAAAGTAGTAAATGTTAAATATTTTAATGTATAATTTTATTATAATGTAAATTAAACATATTGGCCTAATATTTGATACACAGGGCCTGACTACGAATTTGGCGGTCATGGTACCACCTTCAAAACGGCATCAGATTCACCGCCACTCAGTTGGCAGTCCGCCTGCCCTATTAAGATGCATGCGGTTTCAGAGACAAAAGACTGCCGGGGTACCGCCACCACCAGGAAATCCCGAGTGGGACTGTCGGAGGGCAGACTGCCAGTTTTTCTGTCGGTCAAGTCATGATGTGCCTTCTCGCCGATATTACTGTGTCGGTCAAACTGCCACAGCTGAGCTGGCGGAAAGTGATGAATATAAGGCTGAAACACACCTGCACTCAGTTACACATGTCTTGTGCCACCATGGAACCAATCGTACACGTTCTGCCACTGATGCTGCTTGATGACGTCCAAAACCAACACCTTCGTGAACGCAACCAACAGTAAGTCACAAACTTCACTATTCCCATTGACTTACCAGTTAACAGATGTACAGGCAAAGGCATATTGAGGTGTTTGGGTGCCTTGGCCCAAACCTATTTTGTGAGTCCCCTTTCAGAACAGCTTTGATAGTATGATCTAAATGCACCTCTTTGATGCTCTCTTTGGCCAGGTCACTGACACTGCACAGGCACAGCCTTCCAAATTCCAAATATGTTTACATCTAATATTCAAGGATAGTGATTTGTGTTTTTATTGTTGCAAAACAGCAGCTCCTCACTAACATTACATCAAGTAAGCTATAAGACACCCTCCCATTTCCCACATGCTAGTTCCTGTGTTGAAATGAACTAAACGTAAGTATGGCTGTTGCATGAAACAGAAACACACCTTTTCTGAGAATTTTCTGTAATAGACTCTCACGCATCCCTCACATTATAAAGTAGTTTATGTAAAATGTAAATTGAACCAGTCTGTTGAAGAAGTAATTCAAGGTCATCATGGCAAAATTATCTATAGCACAGGGGTGACTCAATCAGGGGGCACCCTGAAAGTATGGCTCCCTCGGCCAGAGCCCACTTTTATCATGCCTCTAAACGTCTCTGTACACAGTCCCCCTGGCCCCATTGGGGCTTATTCCAATGTCAGGCGGACAACATTGATGCGGTTTGGAAGTGCCTTACCTTAGGTCAAGGTTCTGACCGCAGGATTAGGATGCGACTACCCATAGGGCGGTTGCAAACATCCATTTGTCAATGGAAGCTTGTGCGGCGAGCAGAAAATGCCCGCAGCACATGCTTTCATTGAAAATGGATGTTTGGAAACATCCCTGCACTGTGTGGCAGGTACCATGCGGTGCCTGCCACATGGTGCAGGCATCCTAGGCCCCATGGCAGAGGGCTAGTATGCTCTTCTAGGGCCCCCATAGTCACTTTCTGACAGCCTTTCCATGTCGGGAACACCAACATGGAAAGGCTGTTGGAAACCGATATCGTAATCCCGACGGCAGAGCAGAGGCTGGCTCTGCCGTCATTCAAGGGATTACCATTCCGCTTCTCTTCTGACAGGCTCTGCGAGCCAACTGGAAGAGGAGCGGAATCGCCCCTTGGGTTTCTCTCTGACCACCATCATCATAATACGGTGGTTGGAGGGAAACCCTTGATGTCGGGCAGAAAGTCACCGACAGACTGCCGGATGGCTTTATGCCTGACATCCAAATCGAGCCTATTGTGTCCATAACTTTGGTGCTAGCTGGCAACAAACAATGCACACTTACACAAAAAGGGATAGCAACTCTAAAAGGAAAACCCACTATATAGATGTGTTTAAAATAATTCAGAACATTTTTACAATTAAAAATATGCATCACACATCATTGGGCAAAGTGCAATGTAAGATCATGCAGAAATTTCTCTGCACAAGGGGTAACCATCAGCCATACATAACCTTTAAAAAATAGCAGTCCCAATTATGAGACATTCTTTACTACATCTTCCATGTAACTAATCTCCTTATCTACAGCAAGTCCTGCACTGTATACTTCCTCATGGCCACATCATATAACAAGCGGCAATGCATATAGGTACATACCTATTAGTAAAGAAGCTGAATTAAACACACCTGCGGTTAACTATCCTTAATGCGACCATCAACCACTAATTGTTCCCCACTACTATGTTGAATGACTGCACCTAGATTCAAATGACAATCACATACCCTGATAACCAGTGCATGCCCTTAACATAGTAGCCATTCAAAAAGTAAGTAGTAGTACTTGCCATCATGCTAAACAAACATATGTATTACACATCTTTATATGAAACATTGCTAACATTGCAAAAGCAAAATTAATGTCAGGACTAACTTGTGGAAAATCAAAATGGTGTCATTTATTCTCACAATTGAGATACCTCTCTCAATTAGTCCAAAAGAAACACAACAAAAACAAAGGCAGTCCCTCTGTAAAGTTAAAGTCCTCTGGATTGCTGTCTTTTGGCACGCTTGCCTCAAATAACACTTCCAGGGGAAACTACCCAGGAAGGGGCCTCTAGTGGGCAGCCCACGCACCTCAATGATGTCACATGGGAGGGGTAAATTTGGGTTTAGGAGGGGTCTTCTTTTCTTCTTAGGGGTAGTTCTGGGCTCATGAGTGGGGACAGTTTTGTGAGGGTGGATTAGGATGTGGAAGGGATTGGTTTGGGTGTGGTAGCAGGGGTTTGGCTTTGACAGGGGTATGGGCAAGGGCAAATAGCGAGCAGTCACTGGGAAATGGGTAGGGTGCTGGGGAGGGAGTAGGGGTTGGTAGGTAGAGGGAGTGGAAGTGTCTGGTGTCTGTGTTGTTGCAAGTGTCTGTGGGTCTGATGTTTCTTCTGTATGTTTAGGATGTATTTTGTAGGTGTCTGTGGTGTGGGTGCATGTGGGCGTTTGTGTTTTTTGGGTGTGTCTGCTGTTGAGGTGCTGGGTATGCTGAAAGTTGTGGCTGTGTCTGTTGGTGCAGGTGTGGTATTTTGGGGTATGCTGGGGGTGTTAATGTGTCTGTGGATGTGGTGTCTAAGGGTATACTGGGGCGGATGTGTCTGTGGGTACCGGTGTGGGTTCTGGGGTGGTGGATGTGTCTGTGGTGTGGGTGTTGTGTCTGGTGGTATGCTGTGGTGGTGGAGGTGTCTGAGGGCGTTGGTGTGATGTCAGGGGGAATGCTGAGGTGGATGTGTCTGTGGGTACAGGTGTAGGTTCTGGGGTGGTGGATGTGTCTGGGGTGTGGGTGTGGTGTCTGGGGGTATGCTGGGGTGATGGAGGTGTCTGAGGGTGTTGGTGTGATGTCAGGGGGTATGGTTGGTGGTGTGGATGTGTCTTTGGTTGCGGGTGTGGTATCTGGGGTATGCTGAGGGTATGAATGTGTCTGTGTGTATGAGTGTAGTGTCTGGGGTAGTGGTCAGAGTGCTGGCTGTCAGGTGAGTGGTTGCGTGCTTCTGTGTTTTGGGGCTGTTGGAGTTGGTGCATGCATATGTATGAGTGTGCTTTGGACAAGCATGGGAATAGAAAATGTAGATGGGGATGGGGAAAGGCAGGAAGTGGGGTGGAAGGTTGCCGTGAGTGAGGAAGCCAGAGCCTGAAAAGATCTAGGTAGGCCAGGCATAGTCCTGTGGATGCTTTCCTGGTAGGCCACCATCTGTTGCAGATGGCTGCCTTGCACCTGGATGGCTTTCAGTAGTGCAGTCTGCCCTACAGAGATGTGTCTCAGGAGGTCAACAGCCTCCTCACTCAGGGCAGTGAAGGTGTAGGGGCAGGGGCTGAGGTGCCTGGAGCAGATAAGACACCCCCCTCTTAGGGGAGCAAGCCCGGCCAATTGGGGAGCAACAGGAAAGGTAAAGATGGAAGGGGGGATGCTGAACAAGGATGTGTATTCCTCCACCACTAGGGAGTGTCCACTGGAAGTTGACTCTGCAGATGATGTTGAGTCTGCTTCCTTGGTGGCACTCCCCTCAGCCTCTGGGCCACTGGGTTCCTTTGTGTCTGTTGTGTCACTATGGCCAACTCCTTCCCAAACAATTTGGCCCTGTTTCCTCCGCTTGCCTGCAATGATGCTGAAATGACATTTAAAATAGTTTTTTTGCATCTGCGTCAACACACTGGACCAATAACTTTTACAACAGAACACTTCTAAAATGCACAGATGACTCAGGCTACAAGGCCCAATATAGTGGATTCAACATTAGCATGAGCACATGCATCTATGCTACATGACCTGTAAACAGTTGCTGACAGTGATGTCATAGCCAAAGATAGCTCTAATAGCATGAGTGAACTTGTCACAACTCCATCCTAATGTAACTAGTAGGATACTTAATTACCTTGTATACTGTGGCCCTTGTAGTATACTAGTGTGACCTGATGTTATTAAATAGCATGGCTATAACAAAATCGTTTCAACTGAATGCACACATTGCCCTCCAATCAGCAAATGGTCATATACCTAACACCACATCATGATGAAATAATCGTCAAGTAATACAGCTATGTTACAGCAATGTGTGCAGTAGCAGAAATCAGCTGACATGCAAATGTTCATTTCACACTGTAGACAATTCCTATTTGACACTTTGTCTACTTTCAGAATAGTCTAATTAAAGTTGTACTTAGGTAGCTTTGCTATGTATCACATGTAGCACAGAGAGATCTTCCAGGTCCAGCACCTCTAGTCCTCCCAGGTCTTACAGCAATGGACGATGCACGTCTTGTAGAACCTGAGGCTACGCATCTTCCTGGCAATGACCTTCCAGTGGCCCACAGTACTCCTTCCATGACTCCTACCCCGACAAGCTTGTGCCTTTGGTCAAGGGTGCCCTCTCCCACTGGGTCCTGGCTCCTCTCTAGCTGGGTTAGTGTTTGTCACCTCAGGATCTAGGACTGCGGGGCACATGATGGATGTAACTATGCTAGGTACACAAGTTGGGGATGACTGACGTTGGCTGAGGTGTTGCAGTTGGGGTGGGAGGTGTTGGTGTGGGCACAGTGATAATCATTGTTGCTGTCTGCCCAGGATGACCAGATGGACTAGTACCATCATCCAGGTCCAGAATTCCAGGAGTGTTGTCATCACTGAGGGCTTGATCCTGGGGTGGAGTAGGAGTCTCTTTGGTGGCCAAGTTCTGGCCAGGTGCTCTGCCAGATTGACCTGTCCTGAAATAGAGAACATTGTTATTGGTGGAAGTGTAGTATCTACATTCAAATGCTTTGTGACACAGTAAGTAGAAACTCAGGTAAAATATAAGAGGTAGTGATTACTATTATGATATATTTCAGTGGAATTGAACTTGTTAACAAGACATTTGGATGCATTAAATATGTGTACTTAAATTAAGCAGCTCATTAGATGTCCTGAGATGTTGAATTTTGGATTTAGAAATAAACATGACATCTCTCAAACATTTAAGGCAACACAGTGGAGAGGTAACGTGTATTTGACCATTCCAAGCCCCAGGTGTGTACAACACAGGTGATAACCCAAATTGGTGGTATACTTAGCATTAGTCATCATGTGAGTAGTGAAGAGTCAATTGGTCACCTGCCATGTCTAATCAGCTGAGTTACCTTCATGCCATACCAATATTTGAGCTACACACTTGGTATGGTGTAACTGATGACACCAATAGTTCCAGTGGAATACAACAGGACAGCATAAAGCTAAGTAGGCAGACATGTCTCTGAGTACAGCATTGTATGCAGATTGCTCAGTTCTTGAGAATTGGACATCAGTTATAATATGTCAGACATGTGAGAATGGACAAAATCACAATTTCATCCTGTTTTGAGTTACAGAAACAGGGCCTCATGGTGGTTGCAGTCATTTCAATCTTTAGTTGCCAACACTTGCAAAATGGTTAGCGTAACATACCTTTTGCCAAAATGCAGTTGGGATGAACCATACATTGACATGTTTACACATATCTTGGAATTATATTTTTATAATAATACCTTACAGACAGCATTCCAACATGTAAATGAAATATAAATTTAACCTATTTAACATTTGTTAAAAACTTGCATCATAGATACATCTTAATTAGGTTTTGTTTAAATTGTATTCCGCTAATGTTAGGTCTCCCTTTTACAATCTATGCAATATCTAAGTTGCCACCTTGTCCATGTGACAATAGTTCTATCCAGAATGATCTTCATTTCTTGTTCTTTTGTAAATTTTATGTTCAAGAAAGGAAAAGATTTATTGTCCCCCTCATTCAGAAAATACATTTTAAACAGTGTTGTGTGGCTTTGTATTATCTACAGTTATTGTCTGATCCTTTTATATGTTGTGCTTTGGCCTCTTTCTTTTTGTCTGCTTTGAGGAAAAGAAGATCATATCTCCAACTTGATTTTTTAACTGTAATCTATGAACTATGTATTAACTCTATGTATACTCATGATTTATTACTCATTTTAAAATACAATAATTTTAATTTGTGTGATTCTATGTAATTTTAAGCTATAATATCAATGAAATTTGTTGCTTCTGTAACATACTTTTATGCCATCATTGTGTTGGCAAAATAAAGTTGTCTTGACTGACTGACTGAAATGAAATGAAATCCAGTATTTGTAAACCACACAATTACCCGAGGGTGTCAAGGCACTGGGGGCCACTGGGAAGATTAATCAAGCGATTGCCCAGAGTCACATGGTGCTGGGCTAACCTGCTGCCGGCGATCGAACCGTGAACCCCGGGGTCCGGAGTAATATGCCCTGGCTGCTGCGCCACACCTCTTCCCTCTACATACTAATGGAGATTGATAGATGTGATCTCATATGCAACAATACACATTAACACATACAAACCTACATCTCTGATACTTTGAGGACTGCATGTTAGGAAACTAGGTACACAACACAATGGCAAAAACTGAGTTGAGAAAAGACAGAACATTGAGGTATTGTGACAGTTAGTGAGGTGTAACTTACCAGACTCCACTCCCGCAGGTATTCCTGTGAAGCCCTCAGAATGTAGGAGTATCAATACCTTCACCTCCCAGGAAAAGAGGTGTTATGGGGCACTGGGAGGACCACCACCAGTCTTCTGGGCCTCCAAGTGTTGCTTGGAGGCCATGGAACGCACCTTCCCCCTCAGGTCATTCCATCTCTTCCTAATTTCCTACTGTGTGCACAGGGTGTGCACAGGGTGGTACCAATAGCATTCACTTTGTAGAGTATTCTGGACCACATTTGCTTTTTCGTGCTGAGAGCAGTATGTTGTACTTGGGCTCCAAACAACTGGGCTCTACTCTTATGATTTCATCCCCCATGACCGACAACTCAGCCTCTGAAAAATATGAATTTTTGGGACGTGACATAACTGCAAATGAAAGTAAGTGCCAGTGAAAAAAGAAACAAAAAAACAATGGATGTGAGAAACATGTGCAACAAAAGTGTGTGTAGAGTGGTAACAGGGAAAAAAAGGGCTGTCTATCCTGACCAAAAACTTGGGCTCTGCCTTGCCATGCCGCAGTAGAGTGGCAAAGGATCATGGTCTGAAATGGGGTGTGTTTTATAGTGTGATTTGCAGGTGTATTCACTTGATAAATGGACATTAGGTGTGTTGTATTCGTGACCATCCAGAGCCCACTGTTATGGTGCTTGGCTGAGAGCTTACCGCGGCGGCCTACAGCCATCGGGGAATCACTGATAGGGGACCATCAGGACAGCTGTGTTTTTGTAATTGGCTCAGCGCAAACCCACGGCCCTGACGGCAATGGAGTACACATCACCAGCATTGCATTTCACCCTGGCACAGGTGGCACACACTCCTTCGACACGGTCAGCGGCTCAGGCTGCATGCATCTTAATTGGGAGGGCGGAAGACCGCCGGCTCAGCAGTCTTCTTGGAACTACTGCCGCAGTGGTATGGTGGTATGGTGGTAAGACTGCCAATGCCAAACTCACAATCGGGCCCTATATATATATAAAAATATATACTTATATATATATATACACACACAACGACCATCAGCACTCCAACGGTTCAGCAGCACTCTCCCTGACCACTCCAAGAAAAGCCGCTGCAAAAGGTCCGAGTGCTAGTAAGTGTTTATTCTCATATTTTCTAAACATAGTTCAAAGCAACACCCCACATGGAATGCCTATGCGTGTACCTTCAAACGGGCAGACCCTTAGCCTACAACAAACCGTGTTTTTGAAAAAGAAGAAAAGAAAAAAGGACAATTACATCTTCAATACTCATTACCTGTTTCACAGCAATTATTGCACCAACTTCCCTGTAACATCCACATAAGTTCAGGTACATTGTAGTTCCAAATATCAAATATATATGCTTATCCAATTGTATCACAGTAATAACAACGATATATAATACACGTATAATGCATTCTCATGATGTACCTGATGTTATTAAATCATACACAGCAGCATACTCAGGCAGCATGTAAAATTCACATGAGCAAAGCAACATCCATATGTATAAATTTACTCAATTATGACCAAGAATTAAAGGCAAATGCCATCTAATCCATCATTCTGTTAATATCGCACTAGTTACATAATGTGCAAGTGCCAGTTTGTAAACAAAACCACATGCGTCAGTGATCAAATGACTCCCAGACATCTGCCTATATCAGTTTGTGCGTATATATATATATATATTACCTACTGGCGGTCGCCAGTAGGTAGTTATAGTTAGGACCACGTTTCCATAGGAAATCCGCAACATTCTATTTTGAATAACTTTGGCGCCGGTCGACGAATCCTCGTGAATTTTTCAAAATAGGTGGGGCGCTACGCTCCGCTCCTACCCTGAAAGTCTCGGGGGGATTCGTCAAGCGGGGGCTGAGATAAAAGGGGGGTCCCAAAACGTGTTTTTCCCATGCATTTTTCCATAGGACCTTTAGACACAGCTACAGCCCGAACGGCTGAACAGAATTACTTGAAATTTGGCAGAGAGGTAGCCATAAGGTCAAGGAAGTGCCTTTTGCAGGTCTGGTGTAAATCTGTTCAGTATTTCCTGAGAAAATAGCATTTAAAAGCATATATATATGTGGGCGGAGCCTAACCACACATCTCATCCTGAGATCTGATTGGCTGTCAGCACTTCATCCAAGAAGTGTTGGCAGCCATCTTGGGACCAATATACATGATAGCACCTCATTAAAAAGCATTGCAGTTAATAGAAGGTTTTAAGACTTTAGTTACATTATAAATCATTTGTTGATGGTACCATACTCATTTTAGGAATTGTGGTATGTTCTAAGGTGATTTCACCATGTGAAAAAGCCTTCTGCTGGGATATCATGATTGAGAGAAAAATATTTTCTCATGCTTTTACCACAGAGGTTTGGAAGGTGATCTATAAGCTAAACTGAGAGCTTATTTTCTGTAAATTCACATTATCTTTCTCAGTCATGTGAGAATGAAGTCTGACATTCTCAGTAAAACATGTACATCCAACAAGGGCAGAGACTGTCAGTTGATTCCTTTGTGTTCTACTGCAGCTTCCCAGAGTGTTCCAAAGAACTACTAGAGCGCTAACAGTCCTACCTATGATAAACGTATGGCACACCTGAAGCCATCTTGCTTGGAATAAAGTGGTAACTCTTAAAACATTTAATTTCAAAAGGAACAAAATGAGGGGGTTCATTTTTCCATAAAAAGTATGATTAGTGCTGCAGAAAGAAAAATTAGGGCACATTTTGAGTGACTTCTCAAATCCTCTTCTATTTCATTAAAAAATTCTGACATGCAGACTGAAACATGCACTTTCAATACCAGCAGCAGTTTTCCCTGGTGAGCAGTAGCTTTACTACAGTGATCTAATGAGCAAAAAGAGTGCTAACATTCTGAATTTATGGCAAATGTGTGACACATCTGAATGCCTTCTTGATGGAATCAAAGTAAAAAACTGAAAGTATTTCCTACTGAGGAGACTGCAGTAAATGAGGAAATTAGGAAACTTCATAACAAATAAGTCTCCCAAGATGGCCACCAGAGACAAAAGAGCCCAAATGTAGCCCAAATATCACCCAGATGTAGCCCAAGTATAGCCCAATGACAGAATGTCCCAGAATGTTCTTAAAAACAACTAGAGCGCTTACTGTCTTCATTATGACAAAAGTATGGCACACCTGAAGCCATCTTGATTGGAATAAACTGGTAACACTTAAAACATTTAATTTAAAAAGGAACACAATGAGGGGGTTCATTTTGCCATAGAAATTATCATTAATGCTGAAGAAAGAAAATGAGGGCACATTTTGAGTGACTTCTCAAATCCTCTTCTATTTCATAAAAAAATTCTGACATGCAGACTGAAACATGCACTTTTAATACCAGGAGCAGACTTCCATGGTGAACAGTAGTTTTACTACAGTGATCTAATGAGCAACTAGAGTGCTAACATTCAGAACTTATGGCAAATGTGTGACATATCTGAATACCTTCATGATGGAATCAACGTAAAAAACTGAAAGCATTTCCTACTGAGGAGACTGCAGTACATGAGGAAATTAGGAAACTTCATAACAAATAAATCTCCCAAGATGGCCACCGGAGACAAAAGAGCCCAAATGTAGCCCAAAATCACCCAGATGTAGCCCAAATATAGCCCAATGACAGAAGTGTGCAAAACACTTATTATTTAGTGTTTTTGCAGTGTTATATAGTGCAGACTTGTCAGGTATTGGAGTGCTTTACATGAGCATTGGTTACATCACACAAGCACAAATTCATTTTGGTTGTAGACATGGGGAGACTAAGTGATTTGACCAGAATCACAGAATGTCGAGCTGAAGCAGAAACTTCAACCTGGTTCCCCAGTTGCAAAGTCTGCAGTTCTGGAAGTAACACCACATCCTATCCCCTAAGTGCAACATTTAATCAAGTGGTCAACTGGATAAAAAAACATAAAGATAACAAATAATTTAAAAGTGCTTTGTCGCTATTTGAAAACTCAGACAAAATGTCCTTATTTTAGTCTTTTAGAGCACTAACCATAATTTTGATGCCAATAAGACCCTCTCATATATATAATTTCTAAAGGAAATGCTCTAGGTATTACAGTTTTGATTACATCAAGATGATGTCAGGCGTTCCACACTTTTGTAATAAATATAGAATGTTAGCAATCTAGTTGTTCATTGGGATACTGTTGAGAGGCAAAGGCCAGGGGCACGGACTCTGAAAATTGAAGGCAGGTAGGAGAGTGCAAAGGCAACAATTTAACCACACTGAGCAGGCAGGAAGGGCCGTGGAAGCACAACAGACTATGGAGGGCAGTGGAAAGGGGGGCAGGGGCAACAAACCAACAATACAGGACTTGCAAGAGAGGCTGTTGGAGGGAAGATCTATTACGGGTCAAGGAAGCTAGAGGCGGTCCCCAGAGCCCCGGGAGCCACCACAGAACTGAGCAGGAGAGTGAGTCAGGGACAAAAGGGGCACCTTAATTTGAGCCGGGGTGCCTAGGAACGCTTGCTCCAAAAATGAAGAAAACAGACATATGAGACATGGAATTGGTGGCAGAATACAATGGCAGTTTAATGAGAAGATACAACTTCAAAGAAACCGCAGAATAGAGACATAAAGTACAAAATACAGAATCCAGATAATCATACAGCTGTCATGATATTCTCTGTATCTCAATTAATGTACTGACAGAGAGAGAGAGAAAACACATCTATAAATGCATCATGAGAAACAAGTTACACCAAGGAAAATGTTACCTAGGAACACTCACGTTTACTCTTAGAGCAAGCATTCCTGCAATTACAATACAAAATCTTTTAAATGCAAAAGTAAAGAGAACAATGGTTAAACATAACATGACATTTCATATAGGTAAAATAGAATAAGATACTTCAAGCAAAGCAGAGCAAGACATTTTAAGCAAAGGAAGACAAGAGCTCCCAGCTCTTGGGGAAAACCTGCACAGCCTGTTAACCTACATACAGACGGCGAGGTAGTCCGTCGATATCTGTGGGTGCTCCCTTTTTATATCATTTTGTGGGCTCCTTTGCACGCTACATCTACCTACGTATGCTACCCAAAAGCTTCGTCTGCAGATTTTACCAGACATTTCGTCATTTACCCACTTAATGCTGACAATGGACTGGGTGAAAAGGTCAGTCTCTCAGGCCAATCGCTTATCGTAAGTTCCATAGAGCAAGCAGAAAATAATGGGTATTGTACGGGAATTCAATATATTCATGTACAAAATCTCCTCAGTTCTCCTAACTTGACGCTCTGCGGTTGCCACTTCCTTAAAAGCGGGAAACCTGCCCAGGAAGCAAGTACCAGTCCAGGATGCAGCCTACTGTATGTCGACAGCTTCAGTGGGATGTTGAACTTTGATACCGAGCACGGAGCACTCGGGTAGGGTGGGGGCTACTAGTTTGGAGCAGAAGGCCTCGCAGACCTGCCTTCAGACTGCTATACACTAAAATTGCAGAGCTATGGTCAATTTAACAAAGAGGCCTACATATTGAACAGAAGGGCCTACACAGGGGTTTTATGCTGGCTGAGTGGTAAGGATGTCTCAGGATAATTATATAGCAACACAGGACCCGCTGGTCAATTTAATACGGCCTACAAATGCGGCTGGCAGGGCAAGGACAAGGGTCTCATACTTCAGGTGTGGACAGAACGGGCCAGGGGCCCCCTGTGATACAAAATCTACCCTCCTTCAAGGCTGTGGCAATGTAATAGACCATTGTGGGAAGAAGGAAGAGGCAATGGTAGTACAACCATACATGCCAACAGACCCGATTCAGCCAGGAAACGTCCAATGTTTTTAAGCTCAAATGGGCTTTATTTGATCTGTCTCCTGTCTACAATATCCTCTTTTTCAATGTAACTCAAAGGGGAAAATCAATACCCCAGTTTTTTTTCAAAATCTCCCTCTTACCAAGTTCAAAATGTTCGCAAGTATGGTACATTGGATCATGGAAGGAAATGGGATAGGGACATGGACTTGGATAACAGAGGACAAGAGGGACATGGAGAGGTGCACCAAACTGACCCTGCAGGGCAGGCATCAGGGTTTGCAGCAGCACAATACACCACACAGGGCATGCAGGACGGGAGTGCAGCACAACAGTCCATAGAAAGCAAGAGGGAGGGGACAGGACCATGCACATGGACAACAGAGAACAGAGGGGCAAGAGGCAATGGTAGCTAGCTGACCATAATGGACAGACAGGAGAGAAAGCTGCAGCATTACAGACCATAAAGGGCAGGAGGGACGGATCAGGGGCATTACAATGAAACAGACAAGCCAGGAGGGAGGGAGTAGGGGTCTTCACATGTAAACAGAGGGCTGGGGGCAAGGGGGCAGGGCAGGAGCAGCAAGATAGCCATGGAGGTCAGGCAGGATGGGCACTAGAAGCAAGACACACCATGAAGAGCAACAGTGAGACTGTGATGGCATACACACAGACCATGGAGGGAAGGTGGGAGGGGGTCAGGGGCAGCTAACTGACCACACAGGGAAGGTGGGAGGGGCCATGGCAGCACAGAAGACCAATGGCTATGATGGGCAAGAAGGAGGGTGCAGGGGCATGCACAAAGGACGATGGAGGATAGAAGGGAGGGTCAGGACCTGTGCACAGACAAGAAAGTTCAGGGGAAGGGACCTCACAACAGACCACACGGGGCAGGCAGGAGGAGCAGTTGCAGCACAACAGACCAGGGAGGGCAGAAGGGTGTGGCAGTACAATGGACCATGTAGGACAGGAGGAAGAGGATAGGGGCATGGCATGTGGACAGGCAGGGTGGAGGTGGCAGGGACAGGTTACAGTCATCTGACAATGCTAGGCAGGTGGGAGGGGAGTGGCAGCTCAACAGAACACTCAGAGTAGATAGGAGTGGCAGGTCCATGGGACATGGTGGGCAAAAAGGATGGAGCAGGGGCATGCACAAAGACATCGGAGGGCAGGGGGAAGGAGAATAGGGGCAGCAAGCTAAGCACAGAGTTTAAGCAGGAGGTCAATGATGGGGCATAGAATTGGGCAATGGAGGGCAGGAGGAGTGGACTGGTACATCATACTAAATTGAGGGCAGTGGCAGCACATCAGACCATGCATGGCAGGAGGGAGGAGGCTATTCCATGGATTCACACAACAGAGGATAGGGAGGAGGGGGATGGGGCAGCAAGCTAACTGTTCAGAGAAGGCGGGTATTAGGAACTTTATTGTTTTTAAAACATTGAGTCTGTGCGAACTACTTAAAATATGAACAAGTATGCAGCATAATCTCACTTTTATTCAGGAAGAAGAGGACGTTTGTGACTGTGACTCCGGGCTCACTTGGCAGAAACACCCCCTGACCCTCCACCCCCTATCGCAAAATGTAATGCCCGTGAAAAGGGTAGGTGAACACAGTGTTATATAGAACATAGTCCTGAGAGCACGATTGAAAATGAAAACTAGATATAGTGTATGGTATAAACTATGCACCAAAAAGTGTGATATAAGATGAACCGGGCGTGAAATATAATATGCAATACATTGTGCGCAATGACAGATTCATTGGAGAGCGCGAGATAGCACAGGCACTAGCGCGTGCTATGCGATATGCGCCTTGGAGTGTAATATGCACAGGGCAGTGTTGTGTAACCTAACTAGTCTCTAAAGTTGTAATATAAAATATGTGCTGGGGAGTGTAACGTTGCATATGCACTGTGACACAGATATGGATCGCAGATTGTAATATGTATGGCATAGCACTGTGCGTTATAACATAGGCATCGAGGAAGGCACGTTAGATGGGGCAATATAACCCGTGCGAAGACAAGTGTGGCATGACATATTCACGGGGTGGTGTTACAGTGCACATGGGCTAGAGAGTGTCATAGCATATGCACTAGCTAGTGGAATACAACACAGAGGTGTGTGGCACTCGGCAGGCAATGGTGGGTGTAACACAGCATTGGGCTCTGTCAGGAGCGCGCTGTGACTCTCAAGTGATGTTCGTCCCCTTTCCAGAGAGTAAAATAAAAAGTATTACACATCCGGCAGTGGATGTGTGTTTTATTAACCGTGAGGGGGGTTTCTTGCATAGTTTTGGTCGAATTTTTGTCGAATCCCCTTTGAATGGCTTGGTGTGCATGTGTATTAAATGTGCCCGTCAATAGCTACCCATGTTTGTATAAATAAACGACAAGGGTGTCTACCTGGATTAGGCACGGTAGGGCATCAGACATGTCAGAGCTTCACTAGTAGTGTAAATACATTCCACGTGGATTCATTGCATGCATAGTCGCCTTTTAATGAATATCCCGCAAATCGTCATGGTGATAGGTACGTACGGTTTGTCCAGCATGTCCTAGGTGTGTCTATAAATAAATATTTTTTTAAAATAATAAAAAACAGTGGCCGGCCCTAGGGATTGGGGTCAAAAAAATATAATTAGGAGACAGGCCCTGGGGGATGGGGTCATCAGGGCCAATAAATTAGAATAAGAAGGGGAACCACACAGCCCCCCTTCTTAAAAAATTAAAATAAATAAAAGACTGGCATCATGCCGGAGGCCATGCCCCCTCCGTGCAGCACTCTGCAAACGCGCCCCCAACAGGCATCTCCAGTATGCGCCAGGGAGCTGCGCTGCAGACAGGTGTTCTGAGGCCAAGCTCCTTTTTACACCTCTCTGCAACGCAGCTCTGTGGCGCTTACTGGAGGTACCTAGTGGTCTAGTTTGACCCTAGGGACCCTTAGGATTCAAGGGGACTTAATCTCTCAACTTAGAACAGCCACAGGGCGCGTTTACACAGTGGTGAAGGGAGGGGACGGGGCCTGAGGTGACGTGTGCAAACACGCACTATGGCACGTTTTAAATTGGGGATATAATTTCCCTTCAATACTGAGGGCCCCTGGGGGCTAACTAGCCCACCAAGTGCTTCCAGTAAGCGCCACTGAGCTGCATTGCAAGGAGGTGGTCCAGGCCGTGCCACTTTTTACACCTCTCTGCATTACAGCTCTGTGGCATTTACTGGAGGTACCTAGTGGGCTAGTTGGACCCTAGGGACCCTCAGGATTCAAATGAACTTAATCTCCCAACTAAAAATGGACACAGGGCGTGTTTACACAGTGGTGAAGGGAGGGGACGGGGCCTGAGTTAACGTGTGCAAAAACGCCCTGTGGCCTGTTTTAAGAGGTAGTTTTAATCCCCATGCCCTATTATATACTAGGGGCTTACAGAGGAGGTCATGCTAATCACAGGGGGACCCCAACGCATAATGTTCCCTAGTGTATGTAGGTGTTTTCACTGTATTCTAAGTGTCTTTTAACATAGCACTGGCTCTAGGACTGGCTAGTCAGACTTAGTTACCACCAGTATCCGTCTGAAAAAGTTGAGGGTACGGGATGATTTTGCAACAAGGCTTCTTCCTGCTCTTCTTTTTGTTCTTTCTGCACGTTATCCTTGTTCCTGCACTTATCTTCGTATTTGAGGACTTCTGTTGCTTCTTTCTGCACTTCTTTTGTTTCTTTCTGTGCATTTTTTCTTCTTTCTTCACATGTCCTATCTCTGTAGGCATAGTTAGAAATTAGCATTTAAAAAACCTTTGAAATTCACAGAAAAAACCATAGGTTTCAGGCACGTTATAGTTAGGAATTAGCATTTAAAAAACCTCAGAAATTCACTGAAAAAACCATAGGTTTCAGGGGTGTTATAGTTAGCTGGACTTTTCACTTGTACAAAACCATTGAAATTCCCCCGTTATAGTTAGTTCAGCTAACTATAACTCGCGCGCCCGCAATGCACTGCTGATGACGTCACATATTACATCACTCATGACATGGTCAGTGACATCACTCATGACATCACTGATGACATCTCAAATGACATCACTGATGACATCATCCTTGTGATAGAGTGGCAGACCTCCTCTCACCCTAATATAACCTTTGATACACACATTCAAAAATAGAGACCAAAATTTTCAAAACAATGGACATACCAATACCAGTTACAACAACCTCTTCAGTAATTCTAAGATCCACATACACATCCACTCATTCACCAACAGTCCTATACAGTCACTCATACATGTACTCACTCATCATATGTACTCATGCACCTATACATCCTGTTACACAATGCCACTCATCCATAGAGTTACTCACACACATAGTCACTCATGCTAATAAAGAATCAAACATACATTTACTTGCATATACAGTTATACACACACCACCACACTTACTTCTACGGAAACTTACACATACTTAGTCTTTTAAACAATCACTTATAGAAACACATACTTATTCATACAGGAACTCTTTCAATCTCTCACTCTCACATATACTCACATATATACACCAATAGTCACATATACTAGTTTAAAACATATGTAGTTACTCATAAAGACACTATTGAGACAGTCATTCACTCACTAACACACCCATACACACACTCATCCACCCATACAGTCCTGCACACATGCTGTGTTCAACACATACAAACAGTGAGTCACTCATTCATGCACCTATGCACTACGTAATACCCCCCACCGAACCATGCAGACACTCAGACTGATACTCAAAAAACCAACTAATAACCTATATAGACACCCATGTAGCTACTCACCAACCCATGCAGCCACTTATACACAAAGTGAGAGACTGATACAGATATTTACATATTTAAACATTACTCACTAAGCCATGTATTCACTATGATACACTTAATCAGTCAGTTACACAATCAATTTTTCAAAAACAAATCATCCATTTAGACACTTATATACCCATTTATTCTTCCATCGACCTTGAGATATACATATATAAAACATATTTAATTTTCAGAAAAACACACATTCACTGGATGATGTCATCAGTGATGTCATCAGTGATGTCATTTGAGATGTCATCAGTGATGTCATGAGTGATGTCACTGACCATGTCATGAGTGATGTAATATGTGACGTTATCAGCAGTGCATTGCGGGCGCGCGAGTTATAGTTAGCTGAACTAACTATAACGGGGGAATTTCAATGGTTTTGTACAAGTGAAAAGTCCAGCTAACTATAACACCCCTGAAACCTATGGTTTTTTCAGTGAATATATATATATATATATATATATATATTACCTACTGGCAGTCGCCAGTAGGTAGTTATAGTTAGGACCTTGTTTCTATTCAAAAAGCGTTTTATCTTTTCTCAATAACTTTGGAGCCGGTTGACGAATCTTCGTGAATATTTCAAAACGTTGGTCTCGCTCCGGTCAGCTCCTATCCTGAAAGTTTCGGGGTGATCAGCCAAGCGGGGTCCGAGAAAAAAGGGGGGTCCCAAAACACGTTTTCTCCATGTTATTTCCCATAGGGAACTTTAGACACAACTACAGCCCGAACTGCTGAACGGATTTACACCAAATTTTGCAAAAAGGTAGCCCTTGGTTCAGAAACAGACATTTTCTTTAAATGGTGTGAATCCGTTCAGTAGTTGCTGAGAAATTAAAAAAATATCAATTTCCCATAGGAAACTTTATGCAAGGATATAGCCGAAACTACTGAACGGATTTACCCCAAATTTGGCAAAAAGGTACTGCTTGGCTCAGAAATCGACCTTTTCAAAAATTGTGTAAATCCGTTCAGTAGTTGCTGAGAAAATCAAAAATAAAAGTTTTGATATTTAGAGGCACGGAGGATCCCCGCACCCTCCCGATCCCGAGCTGCATTCTAATTGGCTGTCAACACTTCAAACCAGGAAGTGTTGGCAGGCATCTTGTGCCTCGCTAGAACCGAGGCACGAGAAATCTAAGAAAACTAAGGCGCAAAACAAGAAAAGGGGGCAGGGTAAAAACACCCTGACCCCACAGGCCTACTTAAGGGGTCCCACAAAGACCCCCTGGGCCCAAAAAAGCATTTTTTTTTAAAATCACGGGATGCGCAGAGGATCCGCGGATCCGGCCGCGAAAATAAAACAAAACGAGTCTCCGGGTGGGCCAAGTCCCGGGGGCATGTTGAAAAATATTTGGGGAGGCCCAGGGGGACCCCCGCAGCCCCGGGGACCGTCACCCTCTTGAGCTTTCTAAAAATATTTGCGGGGGGCACACAGCCCCCCCACAGCCCCGGGGACCGCAACCCCCCGGGGCTTGTTTTTTAAATGGGTAGGGGCCTCCAAGGCCCACCAAACCCGGGGACCGCCACACCCCTGGGCTTTTCTAAAATATTTGCGGGGGGTTCACGGCCCCCCGCACCCTGGGGACCACCACCGAGGCTTGTTTTTAAAAAAATAAGTACCTGTGTGGGGGGGGCTCGAGTCCCCCCACACGCCCCGGGGACTGCCACCTTCCCAGGGCACTAAACATGCAAATTGTTAAATGATGGGAGGGGGGCCGCACGGCCCCCTCCTGGAGCCGGCTCCTGCAGTGTCCTGGGGTGCCCATCCCTGGTACACTGCTGTTTGCAATGACAGGGCAGGAGCCTCGCGGCCCCAGCCCTGTCATTGCAAACTCTGGTTTGGGTTTTGAAAGCGAGAGCAGGAAACCTGCTCTCGCTTTCAAAATCCAAACCACATTGCTTTTCCACACGGGGAGCTGCATCTTAGCAGCTCTCCGTGTGGAAAAGCAATGCCGGCTCCTGCAGGAAGCGGGGAGCCGGCGGGACCATGGGGGAATTGGGGACCCCCCACGGTCTCCAACGAGAGGCCCCAGGGGATGGGGTCCCCGGGGCCATAAGTGGCCCGGGAGGGGGGCCACGCGGCCCTCTCCCCTTTACATTTTTTTTTAAAACACTCAAAGGCCAGCCCCAGGGGATGGGGTCCCAGGGGCCATAAATGGCCTGAGGAGTGGCCCCCCTCCAATAATTTATTTTAAAAAAAAAACATGGCCATGCCCCGGGGGATGGGGTCCCTGAGGCCGAATATGGCCTCGGGAGGGGGGACATGCATCCCCCTTCTCATTTTTTAAAATAAAATAAATAATAGGGGTCAGGCCCTGGGGGATGGGGTCCCCAGGGCCAATAAAATAGTAAAGGAAAGGGGACCACACAGCCCCCCTTCTTAAAAAAATTAATTTAAAAAAAACCGGCATCGCACCGGAGGCCCCGCCCCCTCCCTGCAACACTCTGCAAATGCGCCCCCTGGCGCGTTGTAAGATGGGGAACTAATTCCAACTGAATACTGGGGGTCCCTGGGGGCCAACTAGCCCACCAGGAACCTCCAGTATGCACCAGGGAGCTGCGTTGCAGAGAGGTGTTCAGAGGTCACGCACCTTTTTACACATCTCTGCAACGCAGCTCTGTGGCACTTACTGGAGGTACCTGGTGGGCTAGTTGGACCCCAGGGAACCTCAAGATTCAAGGGGACTTAATCCCCCAACTTAAAACGTGCCACGGGGCACGTTTTCACAGTGGGGAAGGGAGGGGGCAGGGCCTGAGGTGACGTGTGCAAACACGCCCTGTGGCGCGTTTTAAGTTGGGGAATTAATTCCCCTTCAATCCTGAGGGCCCCTGGGGGCCAACAAGCCTACCTTGTGCTCCCAGTAAGCACCTCTGCGGTGCGTTGCAGAGAGGTGGTCAAGGCCATGCCCCTTTTTACACCTCTCTGCAACGCAGCTCTGTGGTGCTTACTGGAGGTACCTGGTGGGCTAGTTGGACCCCAGGGACCCTCAGGATTCATGGGGACTTTATCCCCCAACTTAACGGCCACAGGGCGTGTTTGCACACATGTAACCTCAGTCCCCCCGCCTTCACCAGTGTGCAAACGCGACCCATGGCGCGTTTTAAGAGGTAGTTTTAATCCACCTGCCCTATTATGTACTAGGGTCTTACAGAGGAGGTCATGCTAATCACAGGGGTACCCCAATTCATAGTGTTCCCACTTGTATGTAGGTGTTTTCACTGTATTCTAATTGTCTTTTAGAATAGCACTGGCCCTAGGCCTGGTTAGTCAGAGTCAGTTACCACCAGTACCCGTCTGAAAAAGTTGTGGGCACAGGAGGACTTTCTGCTCCTCTGTTGGTTCTTTCTGCACATTTCTTCTTCTTCCTGTACTTTTCTCCGTCTTTGTGGACTTCTGTTGCTACTTTCGGCGTTACTTTTTTTTCTTTCTGTGCGTTGTTTCTTCTTTCATCACATGTCCTACCTCTGTAGGCATAGTTAGAAACTAGCATTTAAAAAACCTTTGAAATTCACTGAAAAAACCATAGGTTTCAGGCACCTTATAGGTAGAAATTAGCATTTAAAAAACCTTAGAAATTCACTGAAAAAACCATAGGTTTTAGGAAAAGTTATAGTTAGTTGGACATTTTACTCGTACAAAACCAGAGAAATTCCCCCGTTATAGTTAGTTCAGCTAACTATAACTCGCGCCCCCGCAATGCACTGCTGATGATGTCACATATTACATCACTATGGACATGGTCAGTGACATCACTGATGACATCCCTGATGATATCTCAAATGACATCACTGATGACATCATCCAGTGACTGTGTGTTTCTGTAAACTTTAAATATGTTTAATATATATAGGGAAAGGCATATTGAAGAATGAGTGAGTGTATAAGTGTCTGAATGGATGATTTAGTAGGTGCGTGACTGACTCTATAAGTGAGTGATTAAATGTATCTTACTGAATGCATGGGGTAGTGACTAAACTGTGCGAATGTCTGTATACATCTGTCTGTTGGTGTGTAAGCGCCTGCATGGGTTTATGAATAGCTACATGAGTGTCTATATATATGGGTTATTGATTTGTTGTCTGAGTATCTGTATGGGTGCCTGAGTGTTTGTGTGGGTGGGGTGTGTGTGACACTGTGCATAGATCTGTGAGTGGGTGATTCACTGGGTGCATGATTTCAAAAGTGCATCTGTGATGGACTGTATGGATAAGTGAGTGTGTGTATGGGTGTGTTAGTGAGTCAATGTATATCTTAGTGAAACATGTGTGAGTAACTACAAATGTGAAAGGCAGTATATATGTGTGTTGGAGTATATAAATGGCTATAAGTGAGAGTGTGTAATTGTGAGAGTGGCTGTATGGATGAGTGTGTGCTTGTATCAGTGATTGTATAAGAGCGTAAGAATGTGCTAGTATTTGCATGAGTAAGTGAGCTGGTGTGCGTATAACTGTATAGGTGAGTAAATTGCAGTGTGATTAATTATTTGCATGACTGACTAGGTGTGTGAGTACCTCTATGGATGTGTGGCGATGTGTGAGTGTCTATATAGGTGTATGAGTGCATATGATAGTCTTGTACTGAGTGACCATAAGTATGAGGGACTGTACGGATGAGAGAGTAGATGTGTGTGTAAACCTAAGAATCAGTGAGTGGGTATGTAGTTATTGGTGTTGGAGTGTCTATAGTTTTGAGAATGACAGTCTGTAATTTAGAGTGAGTGTATCAAAGGTTAAATTAGGGTGTGAGAAGATGCATCAAATTATCACGTGGATGATGTCATCAGTGATGTCATTTGAGATTACATCAGTGATGTCATCAGTGATGTCACTGACCATGTCAAGAGTGATGTAATATGTGACGTCATCAGCAGTGCATTGCAGGGGCGCAAGATATAGTTAGCTAAACTAACTATAACGGGGGAATTTCTCTGGTTTTGTACGAGTGAAATGTCCAACTAACTATAACTTTCCCTAAAACCTATGTTTTATTCAGTGAATATATATATAGATAACATCGAAATCCCCCACACTCACTCCGGCGGGGAAGGACGAGCCACACCGATTGCTACGGTAAATCAATTTCTTTATCAGGGTGGCAACAAAATATATATATCGGCAGAACTCCTGAAGAACGCCCTGTATATACCAATACTTTTAATCCAAGGCAAAACAGAAGGACGGCACACAAGAATCCTTTGAGAAGCAGTTTATTGAAGTTCAGCTGCTTTCATAGCTTTTTTCTGCAGTTCAGAGCAAAGTGCAAGGTGCATGTAAAATCCCAAAGCAGACCAACGCGTTTCGGCCGTAGCCTTCTACTGGGTCATGCAGTGTTAGTGCATAGAGTGTAATTTTTAAAGGGACAGCATCTCCCTTTCTCATCACCCATTAAAACAACTTAGGGGGTCATTAGGATGGCGGACGGACTGGAGTCCGTCTGCCATCCTGATGTAAACCGGGACCATCCACCATGCATGCGGCGGTCCCGCACACCTGATCAGGATGCGACCGCCATTATGGCGGACGGATCCTGCATTTTAACATTGCGGCGGGTACAGCAGTCAGCAGCACCCGCCGCGATGTTAAAATGCCATGTTGTGCATTTCATAGCACTACGTGGCAGGCACCAAATGGTGCCAGCCACGTAGTGCTGCGAAATATAGTGGGTACCATGGGTACCCCCCAAGTGCACCCTCACCTCCCCCAACACAAGGGGGGCCTGCAACGGGCCCCCATCACTAATCCCCACCAGCCTTTCCATGGTGGCCTGCAATACCAGTCTTCCTAATTTGGTGGACGGTGCCTGCTAGGCACCGCCACCATTTAGGGCTATCGGATCCATCCGCCAGGCAATCTGTTGTATTGCTTTTGGCGGACCCGTGGCGGGTAGTCTTTGTGTCTGCACGGTCCGAGCGCGATTCCCTCCACCATCGTAATGTGGCGGGGGGAGAATCGCGGCACGATTGCTGAAGGACCGCCACCGCATGGCTGGCGGTGACGGCCCTTCCGCAATCGTAATCAGCCTCTTAGTGTTCATCTTAAAGGGGAAGACACATATATAATATTTTCATTTACATTTGCAATGTATCAACACTGCCAAAATCTTAGTCAGTTATATCACTGTAAAGTACACAAGTATGTCTCATAGTCTGAAATATGTTGATCACCAAACAAACCTGTTTTTTAAAAATGTTGATTATAAAATCTGAATAGAAAATTTTAGACTTTACTAAAAAGACAAACATGTGGAAAAATAAGGGTTTTCCTAAAAGTCTTTTTGTAGCATTGAGGGTCACTGACAAGTCATCAGTAGATGCACTGCAGGAAGGGTTCAGGGAGATAAAGTGCCACATGCATTTACTTTGTAGGATATAACATAAATAAACAGAGAATTCATATATTACCTCTATGTTATATATGTGCAATTCTAAGAATGTCAATATGTAGTAAAGTGCAAAGTGCCTTCTTCTATGTTTTTTCATTCACATGTTTGGATTCACACGTTCCAAAATTCATGGCCCTTGTGCTCTTAATTATATACATAGAATAAACATTATATAGAATGTATTAAAACATATATACTACATGAAATCAGAGCTAGGGCAAATATGGAATATAAAGTGCAAGCATTAAAACAAGTTTTTTAAGATAGTTAACACAGATAGAGAGACTCTAAAATCTTTCCAGATTGCATATACAGATCTATGTATACCTGTAAAGTACACAAAGTAGTAGATGCTGCATGGCATGCCTATGGCAGCCTCCTAAGATGTCCACATACCTCAATTCTGCTCAATGTTAAAAGTGCACAGTGCTGTTCATATTAAAACAAATGGGGGGCTGACGTTCTCCATGCCTCTACTCTAGACCCCTCACCACTGAGTTGATTTAAGATAACAAAATACTGAGATATTCAACTACAGTATTACACTCGGTGTTTTAAAGTGCATAGTGCTATTTATGTAAAGTACCAGAGGAGTCGACAGGGGCTACTAGACTCTCCACTGTTAGTTCTCAATCATAAAGTGCAACAGATGACTATGTAACGTCCATGATAGAGTGACCCATGCTTGTTCTAGTGGAATTTTCACTTTGTGATCACACTCCGATATTACCGATGTGGAACCAGATTGTCCTGATCTTATTATCTGCAATACACATGTTCCTCTCATGGGGAATCCCTATATCTGAGATATACACACTATGTGCTAACACCTAATCTAAGAGTTATGCCAAGATCAAGTAAAGATGTGCCAGTCAATGTTCCAGAGAAATAGGAAAGGGAACAGAGGGAAAAAGAACACATTACAAAGAATATGGAAAAGACAAAAAAGAGGGCAAAGAAAGGCAAAGAGCATTTTGATAAGATCAAGACGGTGTTGCAGAGTTTCAACTCAAAACTGGGAGATACTAGAGAAAAGTATAGAGTTTGGCATCTGTATTTAGACCCCATGGGATCTCAGTTCCCAGATTAATGATCCACTTAGATTTGGCTTTTCTCAGGGCTGCTTCTCTATTACCTCCCCTGATGTTCAGCGGAATGTGTTCAATGCCGGAGTAGAGGACATTGTTCTCCAACTCCAACTCTATATACCGGACCCATAAAATAACTTGTTCCAAATTTGCTCTGTTATTCTCTGACCATAGGCATTCTGCCTCCCAGAAGCACATTGTTTGATTCGCTAATGTTGGAGAGAAAGACGTGCCCATGGCAATTCCTTGCCTTTGTTTATAGAATCTGCCATCAAAAATAAAAACATTGTTATTCAGGCAAAAGGACATCATCTCTAACAGCATTTCTGTATGGCTGCATAAGTTCAAAGAGCGATATCTCAAGAAATGTTCACATGCCCTCAGACCATCATCATGGATAATTGATGTATAAAGTGAAACCACATCAACTGTGGCCATGATGTGTCCTAGTTTCCAGGGGATGCCATTGATTCGATCAAAGTAATCCATAGAGTCACGTATGTAAGATTGTAAGTCAGCAACGTACAGGAACAAGAAGATATCTACAAACCTAGAGGTGTTCTCAAGGAGGGAGCCACAGGAGCTCACGATAGGGCGATATATACATAAAATGAAAAAATATTCATTTTACATTCTAATAATATTTTTAATAGTTTTGATTTAATATGAAATTATACACTCCTCTGGTGTGTCGCTTCTTTCTTTGGGATTTCCGCTTAGATAAATGTTGAAAAATATAGCCGCTGCTGGCACCGGCATCGAAGGAGGTGGATCGGCAAAGTGCTGCAGTTTTTGAAATATATATATATGTTTCTATATATATACATATATATGAGTTGCTTCTCTGCCGCAAACAGGATATATCCTAGTACGGACACAGACCCAGGTTCGTGCTGTCAAATTATTTTATTCCTCCTTTGTCGCCATTACGCGTTTCGGCTCGTCCGAGCCTTGATCACATGACAGTGGCAAGATCGAAAAGTGCAAAATTTAAAGTGACTGGTGCATGGTTAATTGTATCACGTGACAATCAGCCATGAACATAGAAAATTCACAATTTATAATTTGTAAACTGCTTTCATAGTAATCTGAATATGCATTTCATTACAGTTTAGTAATGGAATTTCTTTTTTTCATTTTTCAATTAACCATACAGCATGAGATGTGATTGTTTACCTATATTTAAAGCTCGTCATCCTTCAGTTTTTTGGTCACTTCAGCTTGAAATCTATTGGAAATACAGGTGAAATACCCTATAATTCTAGCCTGTGTGCAAAACATCCTGCAAAATATCGGGATCAATCCCTATTAGGAAATAAAATCTCATTATTCATGCATTTCTGAATTCTTTGTCCATGCGTGATACAGAATAAACGTGCTAAGTGCAGAAAATGTGAAATGGTGATTAAAACTGAATACACATAAAAAAACTTATATGGTAATGACAATATCTCATTTTTACCAATTCTGTTGTACAGTTATTTCAAGTAGCTTGAGTTAGAAGTCATATTGAGGAATAACTTTAATTATATTATTGAACGGATCATAACTATCTCTGGCCTCCGAGTGTAATACCATTTGTGTGATCGAAGAATCCAACATCATATTAATTCGATAAATCGATACGGTAATAGGAGTTTTGTACAAAGTAATGCTTGTATGCATAAATAGATAAATATATCAAATAAATATCAGTAAAACTAATAAATATCTGACAATAAATAAATAAATACATGCACCTATTGTACCTTTGCAATTAAAACGCAATAAAATTACCATAGAATAAATAGATTGCTAAAATCACTACTCACGAGATAAAAGCATCAGTCTGACCTTATCTAGCGATCTGTTAATAATATTTTTTCTGTTATACCAACAATTATGTTAAGCAGGTGTGCAAATCTTCCGTTGCGTTAAGTCCCCCGGGGTGTTTGTAATCTAGCTGTAAGATGTATCTAGTTTCCAATTTCCTCAGCTTGTTTACCCTATCACCTCCTCTCCTACTTGGGGGACTGCATCTATCACGTAATATTTCAGGTTGGAATTGTTAGAGTTGTGTCTCTCCCTGAAATGACGCGCCACTGGATATGTGTTATCCTGGTTTGTGATGGTGCGTAAGTGTTGCAACACCCGCTGATGAACCTACAATTCAGTGCTGCCTATGTACTGTAGGCCACATGGGCACAACAGCACATAGACAGCAAATTCTGTTTTGCAGGTTAACAGTTTAGAGATCTTAAATTCCTTGTCACTGAAAGGTGTACTGTAGGTGCTTTTATTAACAAACATGACTCGCAAGTATTACACTTGTAGTACCCTTTGTTAGTTTGAAGCCAGCTGCTACTTTCAATGCCTTCTGGACTGGTCTTGACTAATCTGTCTCTCATAGAAGGTGCTTTGCTGTAGGTGATGGACACCCTCTGCGGTAGCAGGTGTTCAATCACCGGGTCATTTAATACCAGTGGCCAATTATGTTGGATGAGCCTATGTAGGGACTTCTGTTGTCTGTTGTATCTCATTATCAATCTAAATTCTTTGCTGTCTTGGTCTCTCTCATTGCTGTAATTTATATCAGTTTTTGTGTCTTTTTGTTTTTCCCTAAGTGCATCAACCCTAGTGAACAACATCGATTTAGTTATTGCTTTTTCGATAACCTTTGCAGAATAACCTCTTTGTTCAAATCTGACTCTACTCTCATCCTGCGCTATTTTAATATCATCATTGTTGCTACATATGCGTCTTAGCCGCAGCATCTCCCCGTAGGGAATGCTGTTGATGAGATGCTTTGGGTGTGAGCTACTTGCGTGAAGAGTAGAATTTCCCCCTGTTTTTTTCCTAAATAACCGAGTTTCGAGTTTTTTGTTGTTAATATATACTTGGGTATCCTAAAACTCGACACAAGTTTGGCTGATAGTCGCTGTATATGAATACAGTGCAACTAACTCGAAGAAATACTCTGGCCCATGAGGGGTGGAGCACAAAGCCGGATGAGACCACCGGCGGTAAATGCAAATCCAAATGTGATCCAACTTCAGTCCTGCATTTCTTCTGACCACTTCCACCTGACGGTGTCGATGCTGAAGCAAAAGGGTGCAGGACACAATTATTTGAAAATGCATGCGCATGTCAGCACCACTAAGAGCCCGCCCTCTGAAGGAATATGTCACTAATAATGTAAATTGGCTGACGTGTTTCGACCAGACTGGTCAAAGCCTACATGATGTAATTAGGATGTAATAAAAAAAATATATGTTCACCACTATATTATTGAAAATGATATTAAAAACAAAGATATTATTAAAAACGATATTACTTACCTAAAAGAACAATATTCTTGTCAACTATATTTTTGCATCACAATATTTGTTTTTTTATATTTCTGCCTCTTGATATTTTTGATCCAATATTTTGTCTAAATACCATTCCTGATGGAGGTTTTTATTTAATTAAGACTTTATCCTCCATTTCCATGACTCTGGTTGGAGGAACTCTGTGGAATCCTTAATGTGGTTAACTAGCACTGTGGTTACATGAAGGAGTCAATCTTTCCACTGGCACGAAGTGACAGAAGAGAAACCATTGTGACCAACCCTTGAAAGATATGCTCACCTCATAACCTCCAGAGTTTTTGTAAACTTCCAACTATATTTCTGTAACCCGCAATAGTCATCTGCATGTAGTCCCATGTACATACATTGAAAGTACTTAGCTGCCCAAGAGGTCTTGTTTGCGATATATAAATACCAGCAAATATATATTTGCGTTTATGCTATGGAAGAACCCCCATATTTTAGTATGTAGACTACGTGAACTGGCATTCTCTTCAATGGTACTAACCAATGAGTTCAGATGAATTAAAATGATCTCATTAGTGTACTGAATGAGAGAAGAATAGGTGAGAAACACAAAGCTAAGGGATGTGTAGCACCCAAGTGGTCAACATTTACAATGATTCCAAAGGTGAAACTAGTGAATAAATAAACAATACACAGAACATGGTAAAAAAAACAGTGAAACATATGCAGTCGTAGGTCAGCACTCTAGTATGGCAGTGACCTCAAAATGGCCAATAATCAGTAGCAAGTCAATAGTACAACCATCTCTGCATTTTAGCAATCCTCCTATTCTTTGCTGCTCTACCAGACAAGCAACCTCGTTTTTCTATTCACTATTTCGTTTATGCTCAAGCATGTGTCTATTATATTGAAGACTATTTCTTTATTTGGTAAATGTTTCTTTCAGATATATTTTGTGCTTTATATGCTATTTTAGAATGCCACTCTGATAGACTTTTTTTACTGAAGCACACTTCTTTGCGAGCATGTGTGTGTGAGAGAAAGAAAGGCAGTGTCCGTACCTCACACGGCTTTCCTGTCAGGCAGAATGTTTTACATTGTAGCACACATCCTGACAGACAGCTTCACACTTCATTTCCCTCAGCAAATATTTGTCTCCTTCACTACCACTTACCTTTGAAACTTTGTTTCAATTTCAGCAAATATTTGTCTCCTTGGTTGCTGTTTCGATTTTGAAACTGATTATAATAGAAGTCCAACCGCCGACAGGCCTTCAGACTGACCACCATATTTCAATGCAGGCAGTTGGACCCGAAGCGGCTGGAGAAGAATGCCGCTTCCAACAGGGTCATCGGATCTCGACAGGGCGGTGGTTGGAATTGCAATCCCGAATGGAGGCGTTGCCGAAACAGGCACTGCCGGCAGGATTACGATATCCCTTTCTGACAGCCTTTTCATGTTGCACGGACTGTCATGAAAATGCTGTTGGAAACGGATTTTTGGGGCCACAAACAGGGCCACCATCCATCATGGGCCACTGTATAGCGGCCCAGGGGGCACATGTAGTGCCCCCACTCACCTTCATGCACCGTGGGCTATGCACCACATGGTACATGCCACACGGTGCATGGATGCGCTCCTTTGCATGGCGGCATGAGCTGCGCCCCCTTTCCTGGGCCGCAGCACAAGTCACCATGTAAAGGAGCACTTTGCGACCACCAGACCTGTGGTCGCATCGCAATGAGGTGGTCGGACTGTCACCTGCTTGGCGGGCGGACTCTGACCGCCATGATAGCAGGTGGCAGTCCAACCGCCCGCTGTCATAATCAGCCCCTTTATTTAATTTGTCTACTGCTATAGAACAGACCGTGTTTTACATTTCATTCAGTTCAAGCTTGTGTTTGTTTAGGTCAGGCAAGAGTAATCATCACTTCCCTTTGAATGTGGACAATATAGTTTTTTTGCATAGCATTTTAATACATGTTAAGCTGCTGATGTAGAAGAAGACTCCATAAAGCTTTGAAGAGAGCAACTTTTACTTTATATTTAACTAATAACACGAGTAATCTAACTAACTTGATGATACAACACCTCCCTTTGCCCAAACCCCCCCCACCTCAAAAAATGGCAAAATAATTGTACTTTGCAGGTAGGACTTCTAGTCTTCTCAACTCTTCATGATACCCACCCCAGATCCCAAAACTACCTTGAGGTGTATCTATTTCAGGTACGTGTTCAAAAAATTTCTGAGCTGACGTTTTGAGAAAACTTGTTAAGAAAGATTTCTTTCTTTCAGGATTTTAGTCAAATAGCTTTATTTCGACAACAACTATCATAAAAACATCAACATTCTTACAGTCCATCAATAAAAATACGAGTTATCTTTAAAGCGATAATGGTAAAAATGTGCAAATCCATCAAAGCATAATAAGTTGTCACATTGCCAAATCAGTAACAATAACAAGCTATATCAAACAAATCCTTAGTTCATAGATAAAATTGATTTGGTTCCAACACCTTAAATACTAAAATAGAACATTTACATTTAAAAAGGTTATTTAAAATGACAGTGCATTATAATTTGGGCAAGCAAATTGAGCTTGGATAAAAGATAAAATAAACCATAGTGTTTAGGATTATACTTGTTTGCAATAATTGCAAAAAGATAGTTTCAAAAATTCATGAACCGAGTATGCCATTTCAGCAACGGCTTCCCTGAAATTTGTAATAAGGGATGAGGTTGTGCAATGAATTGCTATGAAGCCATATCATAAATTCAGTGTATGTCTCAAGGCTTTTGACACAACCTTGTATTCTTTTAAATTGGCTAAAGAAGTAAACAATGTGAAGCTGTACATAAGTGTCAACCTTTTAATTTTGCGCTGGTACTTTTTAATTCACCTTGGGAAGATGAAAGACAGAGTCAACCAGCAGGCATTTGAACTTTTGACCCATTGAATAAATACTGGTCTGTGCAGCAGTTGCATCTGACTATTAGACTTTTAAGACTTGCAGGAGGGTGATATAATAGCTTCACCATAGAGTCTTTAGGCATGTGGAGTGAGCTGCAATGGGATAAGTAGGTAGTGAGATAAGCAGGGTTGGCTGTTAAATTCCACTCCACCAGGGGAGTTTGCGGAGTTTCGGGCCTTAGGAGATGCGCATGTAATGCAGAATTCCAGCCATATTCTGCCAAATGCTGCGTGGCAGAGTTATTCTCGCCCGCGACTCTCCAATGGTAAGTTGACGAGTGCAAGGGAGAAGCGATAGGAGGGCACCCGGCAAGATTTTCTCAACAAGGGCGGTCATGACCATTCGAAAGTTGCCACTTGAGTAGAAAATCTACTTGAGCGGGAGCATCACCAACTCGAGAAGCAGCACTCTCTGGCACTCACGTTTGTGTTGAGTTTTCAACGGGGTACAAACTCCCAGCACTAAACGTCAGCACGACATGTCGATTTCCACCTGTTTGCGGAACTCCGCAGAATCTCACAGAGTTTTTATGTAACTCTGCGGAATTTCGTGGCGTGAAACTACAGGACTTCTGCCCACCTTTAGAGATAAGTAGGTGATCGAGTGAGAGGAATAGATAAGTGACTGAGTCAGTCAGTGGGCTATGCCGTTGAGTGAGTAAATGCATATATTACAATATATATCTCGCAACCTAACAATAACACACCTCCTATAGGCTCTTTTTGCACTCCACAACTATTTACATGAACTGACATTAAGGATCTTAGTTAATGCATATTAATTTACCATAAGAAATGGCAATCAGCACCGATGGCATGGGCTACAAGGAATAATTTTGTGACACTGCACTAGTCTTTTTGTATAACTGAAGTGTAGGACTCAGCCAATTCATGCATCAGTTACAGACATCTGTGGACATGTTTGATAGCCTCACATGTTTAAAAACAGGTAAGATAGTTCAGCTGGCTAATATTCCCCTTGCAGTTTTTCAGAGGAAACCGCGTTTTAAGTTATGATTCTGATAAAGTAGATTATTGAGCTAAGGTGCCATCTGCACATGCAAACATGGAGCTCAAACATTGTAGCTTTGAATCCAAGCTGCAGAACTCCAGTGAGTAAATGAACTTGCTACACATTTGTTTGCATAGTTTGCTGATCACAGGTACCAAACTTGGCTTATTGGAAAATGAGAGTAACAACATTTCTCAGCACGCATGCCAATTTCAAATGTGAGAGTACTGGTACTTCTGAGTAGCAGCCAGTGCCCTGTGATGTTGTGTATATGCATGTATTTACTCAAGCACTGCATCATATTTTATTTCACAAAATATCGGAATAATGGTTACAGGCTCCCTAGTAGAACACATCCCTTAGGCCTGGCATGTGTGCTTTAGCATATCTTTACGTTTAGGTTTCCATACAGCAACATGACAAAACCTCATTGTTCCAGTCAGGGTCAGTGGAATTGTAAGAATGCAAATAACTCTAGGACAAGCAAGGGAAATAAACCTCCTAGTCCTAGGGCCCGATTCACAAAGGTAAAGTTAGACGAAAGCCTAACTTTACGACTTTCGGTATTCACTAAGGGCGTTTACTACTCGTAAATGCCCTTTGTGAATACCGAAATTCGAACTTTCCGACTTTCAGTATTCACAAAGGGCATTTAGGAGTAGTAAATGCCCTTTGTTAGTACTGAGAGAGGTAAAGTTAGACTTTCTGTCTAACTTTACCTTTTTGAATCAGGCTCTTAGTTCACGGCCATAAAATGGATCCACTCTTGCTGCCTAGTATGACTGACCAGCTACCATTATCCTTAAAGTGTCAGCATAGCATGCAATAGCCTGGACATAAAGTAACTAATTTTCCAAACTTTTCAAAAAGCACATCCCAGTCCCAAAACCATTTGCCTGCTGCACACAACCCTAGGGAGGTCAGGCTTTCATCGCAAACCAGGAATTTTTGCAGATGAGTGATTTTAAGAATGCCTATGAAAACTATTGGTTTTGGTCATTTTGTTAAAGAAGTTGTGTAATGCACTATTTTATCCCATTTCTAAAAGCAAATTTCAGTTGGGAGAACTACCCTCCCTCCCCCTGAGCTTACCTTGGGGCAGTCATGCTCGCTTGCTGCACTCACTGGCTCACTGAATTTCCACCCGACTACTTTCAGATTTCACCAGCCTCCACTGATAAGGAGGGTCTTTTGATTAATCGCCCTATTGTGGCATACTAGAACATTGACTTTCAACCTCATATGCTACACTGTTTTTTCATTCATCCATGTGGTTCTGTGCATTGTTTATGTCTTAGCTGGAAGAGTTTCAACCCACATTTCTTCAGAGTTTAGTTTCATGTTTTCCTGTACAACACGAGCATGTTGGAATATGACTTAATGGTTACATGCCTGTAAAGGGTCCACGTTGACTATATCTTGAAAAGAAACAATGCCAGTCTCTCTCCCTTGTATGATGCAGTTGCATGCTTAGAGGTTTAATTGAATAACAGAAGGCTTTCCACCCACTTCATGTGTTGACAGTGTTTTTAAACCACTGTAATAAAGCTAGTGCAATGATAGTCTGTAGATTATAGGGCTACAGATGCCACATAAAAGTTACTGTTGGAATAAAAGGGTTTAGTTTGACTAAGCCTCCCAGAAAGAGAGCGTGAGATCCCATCTCCTGTTTTTCACATTAAAGCGCCAATTGGTAAAATGGTAAAGTCTTCTCATGTCAAGGGGTCGTGGCATGAATTATATATTTATACCTTGACATTGATCAATGAGCTATCATCCGGAGAAGAGTGCTGCAGATACAAGAAAGAAACAGTCAGACAACAAAAGTGTAACAAATGCTTCCTCTTCCTCTGTAGCCCAATTGGGCAACCCTGGAGGGGGCCACCAAACATTCAAAAGGGACTTAATTTCGGCCAATGCCAATGAATATCTGTGACTTATGGTAGACTCAGAGACCCCACCTCACATTCTGCAGGAGGGCACCATCATATTCCGTTACCTCACTGGATTTGAAGCAACACCAACATGCTAGGTATGACATATAAGTGATAAACGATAAGGAGTTTAAGTCCTTAGAAAGGTTCTCTTTGAATGATTACATCACATGGCTAAAGTTTGCTGATCTGTGGGACTTTCCAGAACATTCTCAAAAAGCTATTGTACGGTAGGTACCAGACCAATACATAGATTAGGACCAAACAAATTAGTACTCACTGATGGCCTACTTCCTAAAGAATGTCATAACTCTCTCCCAAAATGTTTGCAACTTTGCATGGGTGCAGATCTGTGACTTTCAAATATTCATAATATTTCCAACAGTATGCCTGGAAATGTTTTGTAAATTCCATTTTCATATGAGCAAATGTGCATAAGTATATTTGGTTTTGCAAAATTCTTTAGAGCAAATGCAAATACACTTGATTCGTTTTTTCCTCTATGGATAAAACATTTTCCCCAACACCCCAACACGTTTTAGTGGTGTTACCTTCCCCTTCTCGCCCTGGAAAGGAATTTACTTCAGTCCTTTTTTAGAAGTACATTTCTGACCCTTGCTAGAAAAAATGGGGGAAATGATTTTGAATGTCAGCTAATGTTTCCATTTTTAGGAGCACACAAACTCACAGGCATTCCAACCATGGAATGCTCATTCCCTCCCTCTTACTGCTTCTGTGAGATAATACATCCAAATGAAAGTGAGTAAATCATTTTATAAGTGTAAAACTAAATTTTGCACATAGCTATTAATGTTTGTAAGCCAACATGTATATTCAAATAGTTTTGGCGATAGGGCCTAGAGTATGTGTATAAGTAGGAAGCCGCCCATTCCTTGTAGCCTCTTGGGAGATGATAACTAGGTCTAGAGTAGAACTTCAGACTCCTGAAACATAGATGGCTCCCAAGAACATTCTGAAGCATGGAGCACTGGGAACTTACTGCAGCTTACACTCAAACATTTGGTGCACAAGCAGAAATAATCTGAAACTCACCATGGACTTGTGAGGGGTATACTATCAAAATAAGTTCTGTTTAGATCAGCATCACATTCTAAACATTTTTGGAGAAGCATTGGTGTCATGAAGCATCATAAAAAGGGAAGATACAAAATATGAATAATTAATAAATGTAACAGTAAGTGGAACTAAAGCTGGTAAGGCATGATAGGTGCAATAGTTTACTGTCATTCCCCTAAAACAGTAACCTAAGCAATGGGTTTAGCAAAAGTAAAAAATCAACAGGACTCACACATTTGCCAAAGCAATGCAGTCATCTGTACCTTGATAGATCATCATATTGGTCATTTAGGGAGTTTGCACAGTCGAGGAGTCCATCAGTGGGTGAACGAAACTCATTTCAGTAATACCAGCACATTCCTAATGTTGCTGCCAATTACTGCACCTAGAACCCAATTATTCTGAACCTTTAGGCTCATATCATGGAAATGCTGGAGACATGACCCATTGAATGCTTAGGGTTATGAAATGGTGGTTTATAGAATACGTTGTGCATGTTTGTATACATTTTCAAGATGCTGTAGTCCTAAAGCTGACCCTATTGCAGGGTCCTACATACCTGAGTGTATTCCGGCTCGTATCTTTAGTAGAGTGTTGGCCTTGTGTGGGATTCGAAATGTCTTACACACTGCCACCAAATCCAGGGCCATGCTCGCTATCTCACTGGCATGTAAAATTCCATTCTCCATAGGAACTCCAGAGACCACCATGTCTGAAAAAAGATACATTTTGTAGGGTTTTATAAGTAAAATGAGTCTAGGTAAATAAAACCTTCTATGAACGATGGCTTAGTGTAAAAGGGCCTGATTCACAAAGGTAGTTACCCTTTTGATTAATTGACACTTTTGAATAAGTTGGCTCTTCACAAAATTCGATTATACGTTTACTCCAAATTGTAACTCACTTGTCTTCACCAAACTGAAGGGCCAGAGGACTATGCACTTTTGAGTAATTTACACTTTTGAGTAAGTTTGCTACCTTTTGGCTATTCAAAAAATCTGAGTGTAAATTTACTCCAAAAGTATAACTTAAACTTACATCCCCTTCTTAATTTCAACTCACTGTTTCTACCTAATTTGTGCCTCGCCCTCTCCTTATAGCTCTCTTTACTCACCTTTGCCTCTACTACTCTATCTACCTTATGCTTGCTCTCTACCACTGAATCAACCTCAACTCTCTATCTCTACCCCACCAACCTGCCTCTTTACTTTACCACTTTTTCCTGTAGACCGTACCTCTTTTTTCACTCTTTAACTTCTCACTGTCTTTCTCTCTGCCTTGCTATTCTCTTTACCTGACCTGTACTTCTATATCCTATTTCTCATTTTGTGCATCTCGCTGTCCCTCTCTTACTACCTCAGCTCTCCATGGGTCTGATGATTCACAAAGGTAAATTACACTTTTGAGTAAGTTTATACTATAGCCTTATAGCCCGCCGTAGTGGGCTGTACCGGCTATTAAAGGCCCGCTGCAGCGTTAAAGGCCCAAGCCGAAGGCGAGGGACTTTAACAAGGCAGCAGGACTTTAATAGCCGGTATAGCCCAGCTACGAAGGGCTATAAGGCTATTAGCACATTCTGCCACTAGAGGGCAGAATGCTCTAACAATTAAACAAAGGCTTTAGGGAGCGCAAGGGGATTGAAATTCCTTCAGGCTCCCCGAAGCCTTTGTTCACAGCCAGAGCTGTGAACAATGAAACATTGGATTCCAATGTTCTAATTTGTATTTGAACATTGTAATGTGGAGCACTCCATTGTAGACAATGGAGTGCTCCGTGCTTCTACGGGCCGGTAAAGGCCCGCAGAGCAACATTCCAATGTTTTACAAAAGCCTCTCGAAGCTCGAGGGGATTTAAATCTCCTCGAGCTTCGAGAAGCCTTTGTTTAATTTGTTAGAACATTCTGCCCTCTAGTGGCAGAATGTTCTAATAGCCTTATAGCCCTTCGTAGCAGGGCTATACCGCTATTAAAGTCCCGCTGCTTTTGTTAAAGTCCCTCACCTTCGGCTCGGGCCTTTAACGCTGCAGCAGGCCTTTAATAGCCGGTATAGCCCGCTACGGCAGGCTATAAGGCTATATTAGAACATTGGAATGTTGGGAGCTCCATTGAAAACAATAGAGTAGTTACAGGCATATAATGGCTGGTATAAGCCCGGAGCTCCAACATTCCAATGCTTCTTTGTGACTGTGAACAAAGGCTTCAGGGAGCCTGAGGGGATTTCAAACCCCTCACACTCCCTGAAGCCTTTGTTTAATTTGTTAGAAGATTCTGCCCTTTAGTGGCGGAATGTTCTAATAGCCTTATAGCCCTTCGTAGCAGGGCTATACT
This sequence comes from Triturus cristatus, assembly GCF_964204655.1. Lineage (NCBI taxonomy): Eukaryota > Metazoa > Chordata > Amphibia > Caudata > Salamandridae > Triturus > Triturus cristatus. The sequence continues at coordinate 1,016,152,639 of NC_140581.1, forward strand.
GGCTATTAAAGTCCCGCTGCCTTGTTAAAGTCCCTCGTCTTTGGCTCGGTCCTTTAATGCTGCAGCGGGCCTTTAATAGCCAGTATAGCCCGCTACGGCGGGCTATGAGGCTATATTAGAACATTGGAATGTTGGGAGCTCCATTGAAAACAATGGAGCGCTCCGGGCTTATAATGGCTGGTATAAGCCCGGAGCACCAACATTCCAATGTGTCTTTGTTAACAGCTCTGGCTGTGAACAAAGACTTCAGGGAGCCTGAGGGGATTTGAATCCCCTCGCGCTCCCTGAAGGCTTTGTTTTGTTAGAACATTCTGCCCTCTAGTGGCACAATGTTCTAATAGCCTTATAGCCCTTCGTAGCAGGGCTATACCGGCTTTTAAAGTCCCTCTGCTTTGTTAAAGTCCCTCGCCTTTGGCTCGGGCCTTTAACGCTGCAGCGGGCCTTTAACAGCCGGTATAGCCCGCTACGGCGGGCTATAAGGCTATAGTGAGTTTACTATTTTTGGTATTCACAGACTCTGAATGTAAACTTACTACAAAAATGTGATTTACATATCTCCACCCCCAGAGTAAAACATTTAACTTACTCTTGTGTGGATGTGTGCCGTCTCTCCCTAAGCCCACTCCTTGATCTCCATAAACCCATCTCACTTCTCCCTAACAGCATCCCCCTTAGTAGTAAGTCTGGTCTTTTTCCAACTACTCCCCTGGGTCCCTCCCACATTAACTTCTATAATCTATTCTTACATGTATGGAGAATCGCAGTTGAGGTACAGAACTCCGCACACATAAGCACAGACGAAGCTTACATTCTTTAGTACATTTCTGTCTTAACTCTTTCTCTATCTCGCCCCTTGATGTACTGTACCCCTTTCCCTCTACATTTCCTTCACCCTGTCTCAATCTCTCTCTCCCTCACTCTAAAACCTTACTGTCTCCACCATCTTTTTTTACATACCTTACAAATCTCTTTCAACCTCCTTGTCTCCTTTTTAAGCGATTTTACATTCCTCTCTTTATTTAATATCTCTCCTTACATCCCCAATTTCCCTACCTGTCTAATATTATGTTATGCACTATTCCACTAAACATCCACAATGTTTATTTTATTGTGTCTTTCCCACTGTGTTAGGTCCAAGCTGGTTAGATACCAAATTCCACAAACAGAAATATTGTTCCAAGACAAAATAAATATTGATGCAAGCGTGAAATAAAAGGCTTTATCAAATCTTGTTCTAGCTTTCTTTTGGTGCTGGTGGGCATTGGACAACCTGGGATTTCGGATGCCTTTGTGAGACCGCGTTTCTGAAAGTTTAATGTATAATTAAAATTTTCTTAGCATCATGACTGTCTGAAATTAGCTGGAAATGGTTAATAAGTTCTAAGTTGCTTTGAAAAGGGGATGTGGCTTGCCCATGGCGTCACAAACCCTTATGAGGGCACACATTGCAGCAAAGCAAGGAACATTAAATGTATGCCACCCTGAACTTGATGTTTTGACATTTTACTTGGAACTTGCTGAATCAGACTTAACCTCATTAGATTCTGGGGCATGTCTAGGACGGGTCAATTGTACCTAATGTTCCCCGTTCAACGTTTTACTGATGTTGGCATACCAAGGGTGGAAACACTGTGCTTCCCAGTCTGTATTTTTAATGGAAAAAAACAGAAAGTAGGTCCTCTTTTTGTTGACTCTGCATGCTGTCGCTCATAACTGCAATAGCTGTTAAGATTGATAGCAATGGGAGTTAAAAAGGGATGTGTCCTTAAATAACTGCAGATGGGCTGATGTGTTTGTACAACAATGGTAATGCTTTTCGATGCGTGTATTATATGAATATGTCAATATGTCGTCTTATTTTGATAAAAGTCAGGCAGGCATCCAAGAGTGAGTGTAGAATTATCAGAAATTTTGAAATACACAAGATGCAAGTTCAATTTTCCATAGAACGCAAAATAAACGCTGATAACATTTGCAGAAATAAATATGGATGAATCCAGGCGGAAATGTTAAAAATAAATGCCGTATAACCGGAAGCCCTAATTATACAATAGCCCATGTGCTTGGCTTCACAGTAGCATGAACGTGACCTTCAGTGCAACTATTCATAGACATTGCCTAATAAACAAGTTACATTGAAATATCGCCCCTTCTCAGAGTGAAAGCTGGAAAAGACATTCATTTGTATTCTAGTAATAACTTGTAATCCGTCTTAAATGTGCACATATAAATAGCTTTGTCCATGTTACTCACATGCATCTCCTATTGTCTCCACCTTGTAGACATCATAATTGTCTATAATGTCATCAAAGGTTGTGTATAATTTGTTTAGAAAGTCCACCACTTGGTAGGGTGTGCTGGTGCTGGACAATTGAGTGAAGCCAACAATATCGCTGGAAAAGAAAATACCACAAAGGTCAAACATACCATCAGCGTGCCCTCTAGTACTAACAGCCTCATTTGAGGGCTTTGATCATGGTAAACAAGTGCAGCATAGGTACAATCACACATTTCTACAATTTCCATACATATTGTTCCACATCACAGAAATGCTGTGATACATTATCACCAGAAAAAAGGCTGGTGTATCTGCTTACAAAAACATCTGGTGAACTTATTACTGCAAGTTATTCTCCATTCATGGGCCATACTCTCTTATTCTATATGTAATAATGTACTTCCCGGTGGTACTGTTCATAGGAATATATTTACAGAAGCTTTGGGACGTTTCCAAAACCACTATACTGAAAGGGGACCCATTGCTAGTACTAACAATTGCTGTCCTAGGGCCTTCACCATGATAGCACACATTTTGCTAAAATAAGCATAATAAAAAGGAAAAGCAGAACATGGCTATTTGGCAATGTAAAATCCCTTTATTTACAATTCTAGAAATATGAAAACTCTGCATAGAACCTCTAATTTTGAAAAGGCAGAGGGTATATATAACATGTGCTTTTCAAGTGAGTTACTGACTTGCCACTGACCCTTTACTTTTATATGACTTCACTGATGAATTTTACCTGTGCAACCATTCTTTCAGTTTCACCAATATAGAACACTGGTTACCAAGTTAAGTTAACTACATGAAAGTGAACCATAGGTGTTGGCTATGCCTTTGTACACAATGAAAGGACCAATGAATTCAGTGTGACATAATTCCTCCAAAACGGACCACCCGATGAAGGCAGTCACAATAAATCTCAAAACCACAGTTTACACCATCGAACAAACACATTTGAGAATGACTCTTGGTGGTGATTGGTAGAGATGCAGGCCTGGACAAGGAGAACTGGTATTTTCTTTACATTGGACCGCCTCTCTAAAATAACTTTTAAAATAACATTTTTCTAACTATGTCATAGATTCCCTCATATTCAACAATACAGGAAAATGTTACTAACCATAAAGAAGTGAGTGAAAGTGAAATCATAGTATGCACATGGTTTGAGGTCTATTTGACTGCCCTAAACATTTACAAAGCCATCTCTTGTAAATTGAATGACAACTGCAAACTGAATGACACAATTGAATAACACACATGGAAGTCCTAACAATAGATTATTACATAAATTGAAGCAATGAAAACTTGGCTAATATTCCCCTGCTAGAAACTGGATTACTGGTTGATTGGGGTGTGAGCCCTGGCCAAGCAGCAACCCCAATCCCACTCAGTTTAAGTTTCAAGTTTAGTCTATTTGTGAAGTTAATTAAAATCATTGCAATACAAATAATTCATGATTCAATAATATTCATCATGTTCAAAGTTAAAACTTCTACAGTCTTCCGTTTGCTCATTATTAAATTATGAAATAAGCATAAAAACAGCTGGCGAGTTTCCATTTACAAATTTAATTCTTATAATACAAAATGCTGAGCCTACCCATATACAAGTAGTAAGAGCCAAATAGAACAATCAATTTTTAATATAGCTTCTTAACCTTTCACCAAGGCCTAAATGCTGAAATATAAAGGAGGGGGTGGCAAGTAGCCACACAGATTGTGTGAGTTTGTTCTTGTAGTGATGGAGAAGGTTCTTAGCAGTTTTTACCTTTGAGGGATCCATGCAACCAGAGAGAGATTGACTAAACTGCATTAGTGCCTCTGTCCTTCTCCCAAAGTGTGTTGTGTCTCCTTGCGATCATTAGGAAGAAGTGCAGAAATGTGCCAAAGCTGTTATAATGTTTCAGTGTGTCTCCTCTTTAGTTATGCTAGTCTGCCCCGGTCAAGTGCGCAACACCCATTGGCCTCACCGGGCTTCGGCCCCCCCCGTCGTGTGTGTCAGCCCGGGCTGAGACAGCTTCGCGGGCTGGCGACCGTCTAATTGCAGACGCACACGAGTACTTCACAGGTCTTTAAGAGACCATTTACTTGTTAATGAGGCTTTTGTTGTGTTTTCACCCCTTCTTAGAGCCACTCTGCCTATGGCTGGTAGAATTAGCCCCCCCAAAATCTTTTTCAGCCCCCTCCCCCGAAATTTGTCTCTAGTTGCCCACCTGGCCCCAGTGGCTACTCCACGTCCTACTTGCTAGGCCTCCTTAATTCATCACAATTCTACCACCACAGTGTGATAGTGCAAGATGTGCCAGAGCTCTATAGTGACCCTGCATGTATGCCAGTAAGGCCCCAATAGCTATACCATACCTTGCTAGCTAGACCTTGTCTGCTCATTGGCGTTCTGTGGCCATTACCATTTTATCCACAATCCTGAGAAATTTTACCAGCATACAGCTCAGTCTGCGGTCCATAAGATTGAATCACGCCACAGCAGCCTCTCTACACGATATCATCCCTCTCTTGATTACCTCTTTGCATAGGATTTTCCGACAATCATCCTGCGTGGCTTTTCAGAGAAACAGCACGTGAATGATGTCGCCAAGCACTTTACTGCAAAGCCCGCACTGTTCCCCATATTCCTTACTTCGCCAAGGCGGATAATAAACTGGCATTATCTCCTGTCTGTATTTTAGAAACTACTTCTTTGCGTAGATGCTGTGAGCTGTCACTAGATAACCTTGAGGGGAAAGCTTCATGTAATTACAGAGAGTAAGCCATCAATGGCTCCCTCTAGCCAGCGACTGCTTGTCATCCAATAGGGACAATACTTTGGTATTTGATTTTATTATTCTTTTCAGCTCGCAGCAGCTCTGGTTTAGGGCCCAAGTGGATGAGAGGTCTAGGGTGGTGATTGATCTTTGTAGGAAAGCTCTCCTGCATGATCAATCCCTCCCCTGTATTTTCAACCAGAAATTGTGGCCCAAGGAGCCCTCCTTACCATGTTTGGGGTTTTGGCAGCAGCTCACAAAAGCCGCCTGTCTGCCCAAGGTTTGTTTTACCAGGCCGAACTACAAACTGATTTGTGCAGGGGACGTATACGCTGGCAGATTGAAAACAGCCTTGAAGATATTTGAAACTGCGGATTCCAGCACAGTGCTGTCCCAGTCCCTCAGGGCCTCACATCCTCAGGCTAACGTGGGAAGGAGTTTGTAGTGATGCCACTGGAGCCAAGGTAAGTGAAGTATACTTATTATAGGCTACAAGGTTGTGGAGCCAGGGAACAGAAACTCCACCAGCCAGCACCACACTAGGCCTGGGCTAAAATTTCGTTCCGTTTGCGGAAATTGCGATAATGTCAAAATTTCCGCATTCCGCAGCTTGGCGATAATTTGTTTCTTGCTCGCGCTGTAAAATAATACATTCTCGAGCGCGCGCGATCGCCTTACCTGAATCCCTGCGTTCGCCGACAAGTTTTCTTGATCCGGTCGCGTTCTCCATGAGATGTTGTATTGTTTTTAGCCATTTGCGCTGTCTCGTGACAGTTCGCGCCCGCAGTGACGTCATGCGTCGCGCGATCACGTCTTTCTTCTCGCGATCATGCACCGCGAGACAACTGAAAACAAGATGGCCGCGCCCGCGAGCAACCACATGGGTAAATTGGCGAGCCGCAACCATGCAGAAAATCTCGCGAACATGCGGGAAAAAAACTTCCGCATCTTCGCGATATTTCCGCGTGTTTGCGATAATTTTTAACATTTTTGCGATAATTTGCGAAAGTGGATTTCGCAAATTCCGCCCACCCCTACACCACACCTACAACTGTGAGACCAGTTAAACATCAACATACTCAGAATCCAACACAATAAAATCCCAGCTTCCCAGCAAACTTGGAACACGGACAGAGAATACTTATTCCAGCAACCATGGACACAGGCAGCAGGAAGCAGCATCCTCAAACAGCATCACACAATACTACACACCTTCCCTTGAAACAAAACAAAAAAAACTGAACAAAGATATGTGAACATAAACTTACTCCCGAAACCTCTTGGGAGTGGCTGACAATCTTGAGCTTCTCCTGAGTCGCCTATGACCCTCCTTGGACCCAGTGTTATTGTTCATGACAACTTTGTCAGCACCACTCTTGGCACAGGTTCTCACTTTAACAATTTTGGAAATATTCCACGAATGTCCACCCATGACTTGAACCTCATTATTGCCAATCCTCACAACTCTAATTGGTTCACCAAATTTATTTTCCACTTTCTTCACATGAATAGGAGATTTAATCCTGACCACATCCCCTACCACAAGAGGAACACTTTTAGCACCTTTCTTGCGATCATACCAGGCTTACTGTCTACCCTGAGTTTCAGACAAATTTTGTCTCACCATCTCCATGAGCTTCTCTGAGTCAGACTCTTATCTAAGACATTTACCGATCCAACCAGGCCTGAAACTTGTGTTGGCTTTACGTTCTCTAAGCAGCTCAAAAGGTGAGACTTTAGTGGAGGAATGAGGCATAATCCTGTAGAACCACAACACGCTATTCAACGATCTAACAATGTTATGGTTCCCTGATTTCGCACACTTAATGCACTCCCCCACCACGCGGTTCATCCTCTCAACAAGACCATTCATATGTGGGTGATATAAAGAACTCTTGGAATGCTTTACTCCAGATGAAGCAAGAAATGTTTCAACCTCACCACTCACAAATTGAGGTTCATTGTCGGAAAGAAGAGTGTCAGGGAATCCTTCTCCCATGAAAACATCACATAAAAATGTCACCACACTTCAAGCATTAGCCTCTCTTACCAGCTTAACTTCAGGCTATCTGGAGGCATAATCCATAAGTACTAAAATATACCTGCAACCACCAGACAAACAATCTAATGGTCCCATCACATCAATGCCCAATTTGACCCATGGCCCAGAAGGACATTCAATAGGTAATAGAGGAGGCGATACAACTTTCAAATTTTGTCAGCAGCACCGCACACACAATTAGTCACTGCCTCGTCAATTCCTCGATCCATCCTTTGCCACCAAAAACTTTCTCGATTGCAGCGTTTAGTAAGTGTTTCACCCAAATGCCCTTTATGAACATTTTTAATGATGACTTGTCTGACCACATGGGGAGAAACAAGTTTATCACAGTGTAACAACATGCCAACCTCAATAGAGATTTTATCTTCAACCTAACAGTAAGATTGTAACAGAGAAGACACAAACTTGCTAAAGTAAAAAATCCTCACTCAACGCCTTTCTCCAATTATCTTCTGTACCTATCTCGGGCTTAGGTATATCCAAAGCAGCCACAAAGCATTCGTAACAATGTTAACTGAACTTCACATCTTCATTCTCATCCTTGCTCGCAGAAAACAAGATAAAAAAATCAGCTCTCCCATTCTTCCCACCAGCAATATTGGACACATCAAGCTGATACTGCAACAACCTGGACACCATTATCAATATCCTAGGGTTGCAAAATTTACTGACACCAGCACCTAGAATGGTGACCACAGGCCTGTGGTCAGTTTGTAATTTGAAACGCCTGCCCCTGATGTATGGGCAAAATTTCTCAATGGCCGACCAACAAGCCAGCAGTTCCTTTTCTATGACAGAGTACTGCACCTCGGTATCCCTCAAAACTCTAGATGCAAATGTTACAGTGTTGTCGCTATCACAACCCATTTGCGTTAATACAGCACCAAGTCCTACTTGGCTTGCATCAACAGATATGCAACAAGGTACATCTGGATCTAAAGGCTTGAGAGCTTTGCTCTCACACAAGGTGGACTTGATGAGATCAAAAGCTGAGGCACACTCATTGGACCAAAGGAACTTCACACCTTTTTTTAGCAGGTTGCTGATGAGATGCACAATGGTGGTCAAGTCAGGAATGAAACGTGAGTAATACTCACATAACCCCAATAGTGACTTAACACCATTCTTGCCATTAGGAGAAGGAGCATTGATAATAGCCTCAACCAGACCTTGCCTAGTTCTAATATCCTCATGGGACAACAAATGTTCCAGGTATTCTACCTCCATGCATAAAAATTTACATTTTTCAGTTTTGAGCACCACACCTTGTTCCTCAAAATGTTTCAGAACCCTATGTAGATTGATATCATGAGAATGAGCATCTTTGGCAAAAATACACATGTTGTCCTGGAAAACGTACACACCTTCCACCCCTCTCAATATATTTTGCATCACCCTCTAAAACCAGAGGTGGCAGATGCCAAACCAAAAGGCATGCATTGGTACTGGAATGTGCCAAGGGGAGAGATGAATGCAGTCAAGTGACAGGACTCCGATGGAGGTCGATCTGGTGGTAAGCACTGGCTAGATCCAATTTGGAAAAATACTTGGCTCCCTTGACACGAGCAAACAAATAGTTGATTTTAGGCAAGGGATGAGAGTCAACCCAAAATTTCTTGTTAAGGGATCTCAAGTCTACACAAACACAAAGCTGCCCATACTTTTGCGAGCCGCAACAAGAGGAGACAACCACAGTGAAGATTCCATGGGCTCAAAGATCCCTTTGTCGCACAAGTTCTTCAACTCCTTGTCAAGATCATCTCTCAGACTAAATGGAACGCCTATGAGTTTGTGTTTCACAGGCATGGCACATTCCTTTACAATAATTTTGTGCTTGAAACCACAAATCTTGCCCAACTTGTTACCAAAAACAAGAGGAAAATCTTTCGTCCACTTCTGTCCCTCATCTTGACAACCTTCCACCAAAACTTGCTCTTTTGCACCTGGCCTTAAAATCATACTAAACAATCCTTGGTGAAACCAACCAAGTATGTATGTGCTCAGAAAACTCCTTCACAAGTGTTGAAGTCGACCCAAGAAGAAAAGTACAGAGTGGGTTCAACCGTGTAGCCAGATCGTCGCCAACAAATCTGTAGTGATGATGCTGGAGCCAAGGTAAGTGAAGTATATTTATTGTAGGCTACACGGTTGTGGAGCCAGGGAACAGGAATTCCACTAGCCAGCACCACAGCTACAACTGTGAGACCTGTTAAACATAAACATTCTCTGAATCCAACACAATACAATCCCAGCTTCCTAGCAACCTTGGAACACTGACAGAGAATGCTTCTCCTTGCAACCAGAGACACAGGCAGCAGGAATCAGCATCCACAAACAGCACATGCCACCTGCAGGATTGGACAGAGTGAAGAACCTTTCATCTTCCTATGCAGCAGACCCAGGCTGGATTCAAGGGATTTGCCTTTCCTTTTGATTTCCTCTATCTGGGCTGCAAACCTCCCATTAAGGTTAAAGAGAACACTGGCACATTTGTTGATTCCACCTTCTCACTGCTCATGTATCATTTATGATTGTTCAACATTTTCCTTTGAAATGTGAGTGTTTGGGTCTTTTTCATATTAATAGACAACCCATTTTTGTTGGAGAATTCCAAGTTTGTGTTCAGGAGATGTTGCAGCCCCACTTTTATCCTGCTGGCCAGAACTAAGTCATCTGCATGCAGCATATATGATATCATGAGTCCTCCCAATTTTAGGGCATGGCTGTTAACTTATTTTAATAACGGGTAGATCATAGAGGAACAAATTAAAAACATTCAGGGCCAACATACAGCCCTGTTTTAATCCCTCAGAGGTTGGTATATTCGTGGACAAATGGGAGACATCCTCTAGTTTGATCCTAATCCATGTACCTGTATGCTGCATTGGTAGTGTCCTTAGAATGCTGCCGGGCAAGTTCCAATCTACAGGTTTTGATCACAATTTGCTGTGGCTACCCTGTCAAATGTGGATTTATAGTCTATAAAACACAGATGGACAGGCTGTTTATAAGATATTGCAAAGTCACTTACCAGGGAAAAGGCCATGATGTTGATTATAGACCCTGTTCGTTTAGTAAAATAAGTCTGGTTTAGTGGGATTATGTGATGTTCCTCGGCTCCCTTCGGTAGTTCCTCAAGAATGGATCCTGCAAAGTATTTTGTTTCAATTAATGCCACTAGTTCTCTGGCTTGATTTTGTCTCACCCTTGAATATGGGTGAGATCACTGTGACATTTAATGGGGTAGGGACTCTACTGCTGGCTAAGGCAAAATTGGCTCTAACTTCTTTACCCAGTAAGATGGTTCTTCCTTAGAGATCCCTACAATCCTACTCAGGGTAAGGCACAAGCAAACCCCAAATTAATTTGTGCTCAGTCCCCTGGTAGCTTGGCAGTCAAGCTTAACTTAGAGGCAATGTATAAAGTATTTGTGAAACTCTTCAAACAGTAAAACAGTGAAAACATCACACAGACATGATACCACATCAAGTTAGAAGATCAGAAAATAATTTGATAAATAAAACTAGACCAAAATGATAAAAATCCAATTAGTGGAGCCAGAGTTATGGATTTTTAAAGAATAAACTGTAAAAGAGCAACTAAAAACCGAAAACTCCAACTGAGTCACACTAGACTGTGTCAAAGTTAAACGTTCATGCTGACTGTGATGGAATGCAGGACGGATACAGTTTCATATTAGTTCTGCTAAAGGTATACCTTCTCAAGTTTTTTGGCAAGAGTCCCATTCACATTGGAGAGGGTCATAAGTAGCAAGAAGAGTCTCACAGGTGGTAGTCTGCGTGGTGCGAAGAGCAGGTCGGGCATCTAGGACTGATGGATTGGAGATTCACATTGGCAGTCCCCCATGGGTTGTCGATTCTGCTGTGTGAAGCCCACAATGATTTTCGGTGCAAGTGGCACGGTCTTGTGTACCATCTCATTCGCAGTTGTAAAGAGCCCAAAAGCTTGATTTAAAGAGCCACATCAAGTGTTAAAGACCTCAGCGGCACTACTTGGGGGTCAGGAATTGCTGAAGACGGGCCCAGGAGCTGATGGGGAACCTTTTATGTCACTGAGGCTAAGATCAGGAGGCCAGCAGACTAGCCTTTGGAGTCTCTCTTAGGTCCTAGGTTCAAGATGGGCTGCAGATCCAGTGCTTCCTCCCCTGGTGAGAGGGCAGAAGACAGCAGGTCAGCACAGAAGGGCATCAGTTCTTTCAGAGCAGCAGTCCAGCAGAGTGGCATTACTTGCAGCAGCACAGCAGTCCTTCTTCCTATCAGATTATCCAAAGCTCGAGAAGTGTAGTGAAGAGTTGGTGCCTGAGGTCCTTCTTTTATATAAAGTTGTGCCTTTGAAGTGGGGAGAAGCTTCTAGAGACATGCCTTTGAAGTGCACAAATGCCCTGCCTTCCTGGCCCTGGCTTTAGACTCACTACAGGGGGTTATGCAGTCCTTCGTGTGGCAACAGGACACATCCTATTCAGGTGTCAGTGAGGCTGGGCCCAGCTCCTCCCTACCATCCTATCAGTGAGTGACCATTCAGTCACATCTAAGCTCCAATTGTGTGTGGCTTTCTAGCAAGAATACACCAAGCTAAGCTGTCAACCAAATCCAGGCATGAAACCAGAGTTAGGCTGCAGGCACCAAATCTCTAAGGCAAGAAAACACCAACTTTCAAAAAGAGGCATTTTCAGAATTGTAATTTAAAATCCTATTTCACCATAAGTTAGGATTTTAAATTAGGATTCCAAAAACAGCTAACATGAACCAGCTTCCTTTTCCCACGTGGAAATTACACTTATAAAATGTAATTAGGAATTCCAATGTTATTCTATGGGAGGGATAGGCCTTGCAGTAGTGACAACTGAATTTAAGAGTTCTTCACTACTAGGACATGTAAAACTTAAAAGCACATGTTCAACTTTTTAAGTACATTACACCCTGCCCTCTAGGCTGTCCAGGGTCTATCCTGGGGTGACCTACATGTATTAAAAAGGAAGGTTTAGGCCTAGCAACAGATTTATTTTTCCACGTCAAAATGTCAGTTTAAACTGCATACACAGGGTCTGTAATGGCAGGCCTGAGACATGTTTAAAGGGCTACTTATGTGGGTAGCACAATCAGTGCTGCAGGCCCACAAGTATCATTTAATTTACAGGCCCTGGGCACATGTAGAGAAGGGTGGCAAAACTTTTGGAGTTTTACTCCACAGTATTCCGCCGAGTTACACAAAAACTCAGCGAGATTCCGTGGAGCCCCGACCAGCCCTATCAAAGAGTAATTAAGTAGCTTTTCGATTGGTCTCTGCCCAGTCACAGGACATAATTGGTAGTCTGACAACCAACCCTGCAGTGTATTCAGATTTTCCACATCATCTCACATTTTCATAGTTTCCTTCTCTTGAATGAGTCCCCATGTGTCTTCCCTCGTTCCCGCATCATTAAATAACTGTTGCTAATACTATCTGGACAACTCTCATTGCTTCTAAAGTGGTTTTCTGAACCATAATCCTTAGCCCTCGGCTCTCTTGAGAGGCTAGCTGTAGTTTTACTGAATTTGAGTTCCGAAGCTGAGTGACTGCTGAAGTTACTCAGGCGCCCATGAGCACCAACTAATGGCATGTCTGTGCGTGCTAACTTTGCACTAGTGAGTAAATTGAATGTGTTTAGCCAATTGTGTTAATTGCACATGAACGTATTGGCACTCAGAGACTTGGAAACAGCCTGCCTTTATCCGAAATACATTATTTAGCAGGGAGTAATCTGCACAGGAGGCACCTTGTCCTTTTCAGTATCGCTGTAGCACTTACAGTTGAGGGTAGTAGGTACTGTCAGCCCTAGTTCTTTGATAACTGCCTTGTATGCATTTTTCATGTGTTATGTCTGCCAGGCTCTAAATGAGCACCTTAGTCACCACTAACTGTTAGATTGTCACTTCAGCTGCATTTCAGACATGAACAAACGTCATGCTGCAAATGTGCTCTTAGCAACAAAAAAAACCCAGCCAATTAAAAATAAAATAGAAGTTAATACCAGGCATTGTTATTCATGAGGAAAGAAAACCGGGCTTGCATTGTTTTAACTGAAACCTTGCTGTCCATAGGTATAAATATATTACAATAGTTATCAGGGGCTCCAACATCCTTTTGCCATTTGACAGCAGGCAGGAAATATAAACAGTACTTAAGCAAGGGCGTCAAACTCTTGAAACAAACAAGTTGTAACCAGAGATGTTAGTCACTCATTTGTAAAAGAAAGGACAGTGGTTGTCATTTATATTAGCAGCGGGCAGCCACAGGCGGAGAGACAGCCTCTAATTCAGAGGGATGATACGACTCCCCGTACCTGCGTAAAGGACCACAGAAGTACATCCAGCAACAAATTAGACATGCAGGCTGACAAGTCCCATAGTCCCGTCAGGTCACTACCTTCTACCACTGAAGCATGCAAGGATTCAACACAAAGACAGCCTAGCACAGGGTGCCATCTGGCACTCGGGGCAGAATTAAGTCTACAACAGGTAGTCTCCAGAGTCAGGAGCTCCAACTTTACCTGCTGATCTCTTCTTCGTGTGAAGTTGCTGCACTCTGCAATGGTTGGGAGGGAAGGCACTTTGCTTCAATGTTGATTCTGCCACTGGAGCAAAGGGAAGCCAGTGGGCCTAGCTGCTGCAATGATGTGCACAACAGCTCACTTCAAACAGCATAATAGGGAAGAGTGCATGCAAAAAATACCACACATCAACCTTGGGCCTTGGTGCTTAAAGACTTGTGGGTGTCAGTAAACTCCGTCACGTGGCAGTTGGCAGAGTTTTTGCCGAACTTCGCGCTCCAAGCTGAGCACAGGGTGGCAAAATTCAGCATAATCTCCACTGTCAGAGAAGAGTTTACTGCCCACCACTACCTTTTACTTGGGACTTACAAGTAAATTAAATATGCCAATTGTGAATGAGCCAATTCTACAATGTTTTAAGGAGAGAGCACAAGTACTTTAGCACTGGCTAACAGAGGTAAAGTACAGAGTCCTAAGGCCAACAAAAACTGAATTCAGCAAAAATAGGAGGAGGAAAACAAAACGTTTGGAGGTGACCCTGCAGAGAGGGTAGGTCCAACATCCCCTTACAGATGTCGCACAAATAGAGAAATAGTCTGAACACTAGATAGAATCTTGGAGTTTATTTTGCATGCATAGGGAATGAGACCAATTAAAGATAGAAAATGGGAAAAGGACCGACTGGTCAGAAAATATGAATTTGACATTCTATGAAAGGAAAAATAAGTTTGGAAAGTCACCTTCCCTCTCTTAAAGACCAAGTAAGGTTATGAAGCAGAAACAATATTGATATCAAGCAGAAAGCATGGTTTGGCAAAACTAATAGGTCTGGGTTGTTTAGGTGTATATATTCTTTGTCACAGTGGTTGTATCTTGTCATCTGATACATTTGGATGCAAAAACATCCATACATGCAGACAGAGAATACCCAGATGGATGCTTGCAAACACACATACCCAAACTCACGCACAAACCCCTGCACCTCCCTTTCTGATGTGATCCCAGTAGTGACTCAAAGGGTCACTTGGCTGACTTCCTGTTTGAGTTTTCGGGACACAAAAAAGCATCTGGAGGCCTCCCTGCAACTGCCCAGCTGACCAGCACCAACTGGATCTGTCTGGACCTGCTTGAGCCCTGCTGGTAGACTCTGCTGGAGTAAGTTCTGATCCCCAAGAGGTGCCCCTGGGTCCTAGACCCTTGGCTGGCATCAGAGTGATTCCTCCCGAAGAAAAGGTGATGATGCAAATGTTTAGACTCCTCAATTCACCTAATTGAACTCTTCATGCCCAAAAATTACTGTTCATGGTGAACGCCAATGCAAAGCTCTAGTGCCACCTGCTCTTCACGCCGACTGTGGTATCCTGCTGCTCAGCCAGAGTGGTAGCTGTGAGAATGTTGGGATGTGTGATGTAATGTGGAATGTTGGAGTGCCTGAGGCAGTTGGTGTATGGGCTGAGCAGCAGGGAAGCTGCTCCTGGTGGGGTTCGTATCTTATCTACATTTTTGTAACATCAACTTGGAATAAACCATCTTGGAGACTACACTTGGACTCTGTCATCATTTTCAGCATACTACATTTGGTACCAGGAGTGGGGTTCCAGAGTCTGAAAAGAAGAGGCTCAAGAACAAGGTCCCACAATCAAGATCAAGAAGATATCATTCAAAACTGAAGAGGAGGATTTCAATTTAACTGGCACCAACGAGCCCCACCAGTGACCTTGCCATCGGTCGCCCACAATTCAAGATTAAAAGTGCCAGTTTTAACTTTATTTTGTCAGTTCCTCCTGCCTGTTTTGAACTGCTGCCAGGCATTCCTTCGACATCCATGGCCCACAACCGTCTAATTGTGCCTGTTCCTGCTGCCTGTCATTTCCTGCCAATACCAGCGAAGGAATTCTGAAAGCCCAGGAAAATTCACATGACAAGGGGCGTTTGACAAACGCAAGAACCATATGTTTCGTCAATTTCGAATTTCGGAAATTTCAACAGCAGACTACGGAACAATATTTTGATATTTGCTGCCATCTACTGGATGTTTTGGGGATTGTGTTTGCCTGTGATTTCGGCTTTTAAAGAAAATGTTCCGTGCTCATTTCACCTCGATAATTTAATTTCTTGTAGCATTTGGAAACAGAGCAGGAATCGGGGGTCACGGAACACAAATTGTAAGTTTTTGGTGTTTTATTTTACCTTCTATGTGGTCCCGTAATGGCGGTTAATCTGCTTCCGTTCAATTTTGAATTTGCCACGAGCCATCCACCAAGCCGATCTACTCAGCGCATGCAGTCTTGCTTGTGTTTGACGCGCTCTCATCATTCCCTATGACGTGTGCCTCTATTTGGTCACGCTTGGGAGCACGGTGTTTCTTTGAGCCACCCGCCTCTATCTTGCGTAGCTCCTCGAGACTTGTTGTGACGTAGGTCTGCCTTTTGCTTTCCTTTGGACTTAAGCGCACCGTGAGCCACCCTGCAACCACGTCTGAGACGTGCCGCCATTTTTGAGATTGGGACATTACCTCCACTCGCATTTTGCAATGAGTCTCGGCTGGCAATCACGTTTTCCTCATCAAATCCGATAAAGGTATTTTACCAATGACATCGATCACCTTTAGCTTTCCAATTATGAAGAGTTTTACAATTGTGGTTTGCTGATTCTTTGAAGTCTTCATTTTCGCCATGACTTTCAACCATTATTGAAGACTGCGTGATTTTAACTCTTCTTGCCGTTGGTGGGGATATCAGCGTGGGGATATCAGCTGTGTATGTATAAGCACGGAGGAACGTGAGTTCTCTGTTTCCTGTTACATTTCTACGGAGACGACAACGGTGACCACTTCTTTTATTTTATTTTATTGTTTTCTCATTTCCTTTGCCAGAGTCTAATTTTGTATAATTTATTTATTACATTGTACTTCATGAATGTGTTATGTACTCTGTTTTGGTTCCAGTTCAGATTTCTACACTCTTCATGTTTTGACTCTGTGTTTTTTGTGGTTCCTGAATTTGACATGGATTTCGGGTGAGAAATTGCTCATCGGAGTGAATTTGCATTTATTTTAAAATGTTTTGCTAATGCAGTTAGTTGGAGGTTTTAACATTTATGTGGTTCTCCACATATTTATTCTATTTCATGGAGCACATTGTGCTGTGTGTCTTGATGCACTCCTTTCCACTCAAAATGTTGAGGGAATGTTTATTTAATTGGAATTTTGATACTTTATGTGGTTTTCTCCGCATCTATTCTGTTGTGCAGCACATCGTGCTGTGTGCCCTGTTGCACACCTTTTCATTTAATTGGAAATTTTTAATGTTTATGTGGTCTTTCTCCACATCCATTTCATTGGCAAGTAGCACTTTGTGCCGTGTATGTTTACCGTACACTTTAATGTTTTAGGTGGTCTTTCTCCACGCGTATATTTTGTCATACACTTTAATGTGTTATGTGGTCTTTCTCCACATTTATTTCATATGCATGTAGCATTTGGTGCTGTGTGCCTCGCTGTACTCCTTCCACCCAAAATTTTGTGGTGTTTGTCATTGTGCAGGGTTATTGCGTTATAGTGTTTTACATTATCTTAACCTTCTGTGCAACAAGGATGTCAACGGCAACGTTTTATTTCTATGTACTGCAAGGGACTTGCTGTCTTTCGGGGTATTTCCTCCATACTCTTGTTTGAGTCTAAAGCAGCTATCCTTTTGTTTTCTATAGTTGATTTTCATTCTTTAAACCTATTTGCTTCTGTTTTCTTTCTTTCACTTTGTTGCTCTTACCCTTGTATATTTTTATGTTTGCCTGGCCAGCTTTCGTATCTTTGTACATGGGTTTTCTTTTTGTTATTTATGTGAGGGAGGATGTGGGTTTGTCTTTCTGTGTGAAATGGTGTTAGTGTTTTAGTCTTTGTTTATTTTTGGTGTTTCTTGGTTGCGTTTCCTATTTTTCCCACTTTTCTAATTCATGTTTTTCCTCTTTTCAATTCATGCTTTCTGATGTATTTTCTTCTATATCTTTTCATGGTTAATTTATGATGTGCGTTGGTTCTTCTTTCTTTTTCTTTGTAAAGAAAGGAGATATGTGGTATCCTGCTGCTCAGCCAGAGTGGTAGCTGTGAGAATGTTGGGATGTGTGATGTAATGTGGAATGTTGGAGTGCCTGAGGCAGTTGGTGTATGGGCTGAGCAGCAGGGAAGCTGCTCCTGGTGGGGTTCGTATCTTATCTACATTTTGTAACATCAACTTGGAATAAACCATCTTGGAGACTACACTTGGACTCTGTCATCATTTTCAGCATACTACACCGACAGCTACAGCCCACGTCAGCTGCCAACGCAAAGCTCCAACAAAACCTGCTCTTCACTCCGACAGCAACAGGCCTATGCTGACCTCTAACATAAATCTCCAGTGATGACTAGCTCTTCATTCTACGGCAGTGACTGTCTACAATGCCCAGCCTCCTCCTTGAGTCAATACCGACCTCCTTGCAGCCCCCACCAATGCAAACAGCACTCTTTGCACAGACATGAGGAGGTAACTCTTCAGCGGGATGATCTTGGACACTGTTTCTGACCAGTGTTCCCTTGTGGGGGGCTTGAACTTGTGACTTTCCCCAAGTCCAGTGCAACCAGATAACCCTGAGTTATGCCTTAGGCTTTTTGGCGCTAATTCACAACTTTTAAAAACTGATATCTCAAGATCCACTGACTTTTTCACTTTGTTACTGTTTGATTGCTGCATAAATACTATAACCTTGCCTGTAAGTTAATCCTGACTGCTTTTGTACTAAACTATTAGAAGAATAAGCACAGGATTAATTGGTGACTTTTGTGGTTCACCCTGACATGGTTCGTGTTTACTATTTGAGTGGGTGTTCCATCCCTCTCAACTAATAACCCAATTTCTTACAAACCACATTCATAAATCAGTTTTGTGGATGCTGAAAATCTAGGCATTGTAGATTTCTGATTTTCTGTCTATTCAGAAAACCTTCCATTTTGAGTACTTCTTAAGTCTATCCCCTTCAATGGCTGTAAAAAGAATATGTGAACTCAAATACTAAGGCATCTCTGTTATCATACACAAGTCTGGCAGTTGATTCCACTCAATTCTGGACAAAAATGATGAAGGAAATTTGTTTGTGTGGAGTTTGAAATGAACTACATGTTAAGCGCCGGGGTTAGTGTAACAACATCATGCACCAGAATAAAGCAAGCCACTGCATATGATCACAGAGTGTAGAAGAGTAGACTTACCACCTGCACAACTGCATGTAGGAGCAAAGACCATGCACAAGACTGCACCATGTTGAGGAGCAGATTATGTGTTTGAACCTGGGACAGACCCTCCACATATACAAGGTCGCACCATACCAAAAATGGCATCTTACGTTGCTGAAACCATCACAGAAGCTCAGTAGGTACTTGTAAAAATACATCAAGTGTGATTCAACTGCTTTTTTGTGGTGGATGAAGGAAGGTTGTATATAAATAGCCCGGTCAAATTAAGTTGCATACAGTGGCATGTGATGCCCACCAGAAAACTAAGTAAATGCAAAAATACAGTTAAAGGTACACAAAATAAAAATAAACATATTATTAATATGACCTACATTATGCTCTGAGGTCAAAAGCGGTGCCTTACTTCAGCAACTCATACTTTTAACATAACTGATAGATTATTGTCATCACAAAACAAGGTTGCTCTCTCACTACTTGGAGGAATGAGGGCTGTTAGGTTGTACAGCTCTTTGGTGGGTGAGTTCATAGAAAAATATACATAATAATTATTCGGGATTTGGTTAAGTAGATGTTTCAGTTAATGCCTTTGATGGTCGATGCTGCTATCAGACAAAAGTGAGCTCCCCATAAATGAGGATGCTCTCCCCTTCATTGAAGCGAGTACCAAATGTAGGCTTTCCACACACATTTCAAAATTGAGGCTTACATTCAGGATGCTGTAAATATTGGTTTTGGCATATGTACGTCTTTTTTTGTTTCAGAAGTTCATAAAATAATTAACTACCTATGAAAGGTTGTTGTATGTGAATACAAAAATGTGATGTATTACGTTTCTATGGTAGGTTTTATATATATTTAAGATGGGGACAGTTCTGTACTATCAAGTAATACGTGGTTTAATGGACTTGATTGATCTGTATGCATTACATTTAACTATTTTGATTTGCTTTGAAAAAATGCAGTACTTCCTACCTTTTTAGGGAATGAGTGTTTTGAACACATTTGGTTGTGCTTTTTAGGTAAAGTGCATATGAATTAATGTGTGACAACATTGGATGGATCAGTATAAAGAAATGATAATACTATTGTGAGTGATAGGTTTGAGATGACTAATGTTGCCAGGTGTGAAAAAAGTGGGACCAATTAAACATATAGTGGTCAGCCTTTGATGGATGGAATACATGGTGGGGATAGTCCCTGCTTTCTGATTCAATTAAAGAAAACGAAATGTTATAAAAATGAATAAGATATATGTGATAAACATAAAGGTATGCTACAAAGGCTACAAAACAATATGTGGTAATTATGACAATGTCAAGGAAGTGAAGTGCCCAAATGATAAGTTATGTTCTAGAATCCTGCTTATTGTAATTGCATTTGTAATTGTAATTGCACTTATATAGCGCTTACAACCCCTGACGAGGCGTCCAAGTATGTCATTTGTTAAATAAACTTTTCCTCTGGATCAGTAGGATCAGTTAGTCTATTCTGCTTGTTGGTCATTTATACTTCCAAATTGTGCCACAGTAGATGTATGAGTCCTGTTTTTAATTGTTTTAATATCTGTTGTATTTATAAACATTTCCTGTATGTTTATTGGTTACAGCCTTGAGAAAGTCTCTACGGGACGAAAGGCTTCAGCTATGTTTGCAAAAAAAGTTAATGGTGGTTATTTTGGACAAATAGAAACCTTGAAAAATCCGAATGACATCTAGTATTCTAGCCTCGATATTTGGCTTTGGACATAATGGTGGTATGACACTAGTGAAACTTAAATCATTATCATTTGGACTTACTGAGTGCACATTACATTGGAAGTACATTTCACCAAGTATTCTGACTTGATGAGTCAGAATAAATTTGATGAAGCAAGTGACAAGAAGAAAGACAGTAAGTCTGACAGCATCTTTAACATTCCATTACTGACACAGCGCAAAAAGTGAGACATGAAAAAGGACACCGACTTC
This sequence comes from Triturus cristatus, assembly GCF_964204655.1. Lineage (NCBI taxonomy): Eukaryota > Metazoa > Chordata > Amphibia > Caudata > Salamandridae > Triturus > Triturus cristatus. The sequence continues at coordinate 1,016,173,493 of NC_140581.1, forward strand.
ACAACAGCAGAGCAAGCACAGAGAGGGAAAAAGGGCAGTATTGCACCTCATTTACAGAACCTCCTCTACCCCCATTCACTGCCTCTGAAAATCTGTATCGCACAGCAAGGGTGAGTCACCAAAAGAGGGTTAGACAAACATCCAGGGGAGGCACAAGCGAGAGAGAAGTATACCTTCTTAGTCCCTCTATCACCTTCCTCACAGTTGGTCAGCCTCACTTTGACAACTGATAACAAGAAAATAGAAGCTAAACCTAAACATCCTGTGTCAATGGGAACAATCAAACTGCGAATGTCAGTTGCTAATTCACAATTCTTTACATTGGAAGTCATTACATTGTAGTTTTTACATTGGAAGTGGCTTTCACTTTTGTCCCCTTATTATTTGATTTATATATGATAGTATACATTTTAATGAATATGTCATTTAATTAACATTTATATGTATATATGCTTCTATATATACATTACCTACTCGTGGTCACCAGTAGGCAGTTATAGTTAGGACCTAGTTTTCTTTGGAATAGCATTTTTTGTTTTGCTAATAACTAATAACGTTTGATGAATCTTTATGAAATTGTCAAAACTAGTTTGCCACTCACTTCAGCCTCTCTCTGAAAGGTTTTGGGGTGATCCGTCAAGCAGGAAGCTAGAAAAAGAAAGGGTCCCAACATGTTTTCACCAACAATTTCCCACAGAGATTTTTGCCAGTATTAAATCCCGAACTGATACATGGAATTACACCAAATTTTTCAGAAATCTAGATCTTGGTCCAGAAAGAGGGCTTTTTGTAATTCGGTGTAAGTTTGTTCAGAAGTTTTACAGTAATGAAAGAAAAAATATTTATGTATATCTAGAGACGTGGATCCATCGTGGATCCACCGCGATGGATTCGTGAATCTATGAGCCAACAGCAATGCAATGATTGGCTGGCCGCAACCTGAGAAGAAAGTTGTTGCAGCCATTTTGTGAATTAGGACATGGTTCCCAGACAGGGAAATAAAGTAGAAATAGGATATAAGGGGTCAGGATAGAGGTATCCTGACTCCATGGTACTGATGGAGGGATCAAGTGGGACCACTCACGGAGAAGAGATTGTAGAAAAATTGTTTTTTTGTTGCATGCGCAAGGATCTGCGGATCCACCGTAGAGCTCAGCACTGTATGAATCTGTGGCAGATCCAGACCCCAATTAAAAAACAAATTCACCCATACAGTCACTTACACACCCATACAGTCACTGATACATATACTCAGAGAGCCAGAGAACCACTCATCTACCCACTCACAGACCCACGCAGGCACTCACACCCACTCAGTCCTGTACAGAACCATACAGCCACTTACATACCCACTCACAGACCCACACAGCTACTTACACACCCACTCACACATCCATACAGCAAAACCATTGACACATCCTGTCATACACCCATACAGGTACTAACATACTACTCAAAGACCCACACAGCCACTTACCTACCTACTCACACACCTACCCATCACACACAGTGACACACCCAAACAACCATTCACACATGTATACAGCCACTCACACACCCACGCAGGGACCCAGAAAACCACTCACACATCCGCTTGCACACCCATACAGATACTCACATACCCATTCACACATCCATACAGCCACTTATACACCCTCTCACACACCCAGACAGTCACTGATACATCCACTCAGAGAGAAACACTGGCACACCAACTCACAGACCCACACAGCCACTCACACACCCACTCATGCATTCACACACCCACTTATACACCCACACAACCACTCACACGTCCATGCAGGAAAGGATCTGTGGATCGGTTGCAAATCCTGTCACAATGTAGCCGGCAGACTCCTTATTTGGCCGAGGTTTCATGATGGATCTGCGAATCCAAGTGAGAAATTTGAAAAAAAAAGGATTTGAAAAGAAAAGGAACCAATGTTTGTTAAAAAGATTGGTTCCTTTGTGATTATGGTGCGCAGATTATAATTACACATAGAACAGGGTGTATTTTGTTAAGTTGTTGAGCAACATCCTTTTGCTTGTGAAATGGACTCTGTCTTTCCAATATATTCAATTCATGTCAAAGTTATGGTATATAGAGCCCATGTTGTGGTCTCAGAGAAATGCACAAACAGTTTTAGTGACATGTTTCCTGGGTTCCTCTCCCTGCGGACAAAATTGGGTTGACTACTGCAACTTTTGTCTTTGCAAGGCAGTATGTAGGAAAAGTATCATTAATTTACCAAAGGCATCCTCCATTAGGCTTTCCAGACCTGCCCTAATAATTGTGCCTAGATCGTTGCCACCACAGTGCACAATCATGACATCTGGATGTTAGCAATCCATAATGCTTCCAATCAAAAGCAGCAATTGATGCCACTTTAACCCTCTCTCGCCAACCCAAGTCAAGTCTACCTAAGTCCCTGTCAATGCCACTTTTTCAAGCACTCTCTCTGGCCCAAAACACAAAATTATGGCCCACAATCCAGTCTCTGATAGCTTTGGAGACAAGCAGGACTAGCACACAAGAAAAGGCTGCAGCAGAATGAGGCATTTTTGAAGATTAAAGGCAGCAAAAATGGAGGCCAGCAATTAAAATATAAAAGAACACATTTGATTGGATTGTGTATATCTGCAAAAGGAAACTGAAATTGCTAACTCTGTGATTGGCTTTGGAAAAATTTAAAAAGTGATGATGTTTGAGATATGCTCGGAATTGCTAACAGTCAACCACCCCTGCTACAATTAATGTGAAGCTAGTATGCTGTTTAGAGAAAGCCTTATGAGATTATCACCTACTGGTAGGCGGAGACTATTAAAAACATAGTTACAATGGAAACAGAACTAAAAGAGTGTGGAGGGAAAGGGTGCAAAAGAAACTGCAGAGTGAAACTGAAAAGCAGACTAGTGTGCAAACATTGCTCAGTAGGGCGTACATGTCTTGTAATTGACAATATTTTACAAAATGAAATATAAATCAAAAGCATTGACAGCAGATTGTTGAATGTTTTTAAGGGTGTCCATGTTGATTTGCGGATCCACCGCACATTAACACGTGGGACTGCAATGACCGTCATGGCTGATCTGCGAAAAACCTACTGAATTGGACTTCTTTTCCAGAAACATGTAAAGAGTGACCATTTAGGAGTGGTATAATAAAAATAAAGAATGTAATGAAGTCTGTGATTTGTTAAGTACAGGAGTATGAGTAGGAGCAAATTGGAAAGGGTAGCCATTTTAGATACTTTTCTACTGGGAATGGAGGAGGATTGCCATATTTCCGATTTAAAATTTGCAGTGCAAAACAGATGATAGCAGATATTAAAATAAAAGTTTGAGAACAGCAAAGTGATTTTACAGGTATGTTAACTAAAAGAGTATATTTAAAAAAGTGTGAGTGTATATAAGCTAAAGAAGATGTGTAGCTTCTAGACACTACAGTAAAAGGCAAAATAGATTGGAGCTTAGATGAGCACAATAACTAAACATTTAATGAAAAGTAAAGGAGTAAGAGGAATTGCTGTATTGGCAATATAGTTATTTTATGAAACTAGTATGAATGAATGTTTTAGAAATTAGATATGGGTGCTTGCTTATAATATGTTATTTATTAGTATCTAATTTGCACACACTCAAACAGGCAGGCAGCTACTTACACACCCATTTATACTCCCATAAAAGCACGTATGTAGATGCCACTCAAATAGCCAGGAAGTGACTAACAAACTCAGTCACATACCCACAAAACCATTCACACACCCATTTACTCATCTATACATCCACTTACATAGTCATTCACACATCCATACAGGTACTGTCACATTCACTCAGACACCTATATAGCCATTTCTGTATCCAGTTCTTAGACAGTCAGTTACATACCCACTTACACACCCATACACCCAGTTACACACCCAGTTATCTACCCATATAGCCAGTCACATACCTATTTACAAAATCATAAAGCCACTCACAAACCCAGTCAAACAGCGACAGCGGCACTTACACATACAGCTACATACCCACACAGAAGTTATGTATCCATTAGTAATAGAGCCACTTGTACACACAGTTATTCACCCAAACACTCACTAACACAGCCAGATACCAACCCATACAGCCACTTACATACCCATTTAGACACCCATATAGTCACTAACACACAAAGTTACACACCCACACAGCTACTTACACATACATTCACATACCCACAGAGCCACTGATATACTCACTCACAGATCCACTCAACCACTCACACACCCAGTCACCCTCCTGTGCTACCACTCATATATTCATTTATATACCCATACTCAGACACTTCCACAGCTTCTTAGATACTTGCATAACCACTTATGTAGCAACTCATTTGCTTATAGTATGTATTCTAATAGTATGCCATCTCAAGTTAAATGTATTCTATATTTGATTTTCAGATATCTACTTGTTTTTAAAGTGGATGGAAGATGGAACGGTGATGTGAAAAAAGTTAGATGAAATATGCTTCTTGACAGCATCCACAACCTAGACAACAGATGACATATTTAGTGCAACTAACATATGTTATTTGACACAATGAGTGACCATCTCTTGCAGTTTTGGTGAAACAGCGGGGATGGTAAGTATCTGGTCAGGTGGTAAGGATCCCACAGATGGTGTAGCTGCTGATGATGATGCCCCACCTTCCCTCTCTCTTGCCATCCTCTGATACGCTATTGCATGTATGGTTTTCAGGTGTTTCTAAATAGTGGATGTGCCATGTGAATACTTCTTCACCGCACCATTTGAAAGTTTTTTACTGCATAGATTGGATTGGACACATTTTGGAAAAGCTTTCTTTTTCCTTGAAGTGATGGAGAAATATTTCCAAACATCTGATGAATTCTTTAGAGGTGGTAAGTCTTTTTCTTCTTCATCCTGCTCTTTCCATTCTCTTCTATCTTCAGCAGAAAACATCTTAACTGTGGAATCCTCTTCTTTTGAAGGAAAGCCAAAAACACAATGGAGCTGTGTTTTCGAGACTGTTCCTAAAGAAATATGAAATCAAAATACCTGATTTTGGATATTGTTTGCAGTGTGGACAGGTGGAGAGATTTGGGGTGGCATTGCAGCAGATCCATAAAATAAATTCCAAAAAGAGAAAGACTTGCCGTATTGCATTTGTAGAAAGCTTACATAAGTTGCGTGTATTTTTTAATTATTACTTTTAAAATATATAATAAGAATAACTGTATTATTAAAATGTATTTATTATCTTGGAAATATGTATATTACTAAATTGAAATTATAAGTGAAATTGAAGTTCAATGTATATTTTTTTTTAAAAACCTGTGAAATTCACACAAAAATACAAAGGTTACGAGGACTTTACAATATAGGAAATAGCTTTAAAAACATAATAGACATTCACTGAAAAAACAAAGCTTAAAGGAACATTATAGTTCAACAATAGAATTTGAAAAACGTAGAAATTCACTGAAAAAAGGTTGACAGGGGCGTTATAGTTAGGCTCAGATTTTACACACACAATAACCATGCAAATTCAGGATGTAGAGTAACCTGAGCTAACTATAGCTTTCACCCCTGCAATACTTTGCTTATGACCTCCCCTATTACATCACTCATGACACGGTAAGTGACATCAATAATGACATCTTAAATGACATGACTTCAACCAGCTAAGTAAACATCAATATACTTTATAAAATGCCATTTACATTTCTTTTTAAAAGAAGATATAGATGAGAGACATACAGCACAGACCTCACTGTAACCTTATCAACTACTACACTCACTTATCAGGTAAGAGACAGTTCTCAGTGGATAGTCCTGTCTCTTCTGAACCACTACTTTAAACACGAATTAGCAAAGTAAAACGTCTAACCGTACATGCTAGTCCATTGTGAACTGCCGCAACTCGATTTCAGAACCTGGAAAGAGATTTTAGTGCAGAAGTCACATTTACACAAACCACTACAACATAGAACTGGTAGAGAGGTCTTAGTGGACAGGCCACTGTGTCACAGACATCTAGTAAAATAATTATTCATCCTGGAGAAAGATGTGAGTGGAGAGGGGTGTCTGTTGTACATGTCTACTATACAGAGCCATCACCCTAGAGAAATTCTTAATGAACAGATGCTTTTATTGAAATCTACTACTACAGTCATTCACCACACAAGAAAGAGTGGTCTAGGGAAACTACTCAGTATGTCATAAAACACAACTATATTCAGCCATCACTGTGGAGTGAAGCCTCAATGAGCAGCTTACACTGTCACACAGCACTACCATAAACATATCTGAGCAGGGGACATGTGTCAGTGTAGAGGCTAGTTCACTGATACATAGGGCATCCACTATAAAAACGGGATTATAAATCAGATTATATATTTTACAAATGGTATCAGTCATTAGTAGTACAGAAATATTTGCAATTTAATTTATTTAGTAGCTTAGTATGTATCTTTAAGTGTCAGAAACCTTTATGAAATACTTACACTCACTAGATGATGTAATGAGTGATGTCATTTGAGATGTCATGATTGATGTAATATGTGAGGTCAATATGTGAGTGCATTGTTGGGGTGTAAGTTATAGTTAGCTCAGGTAACTATAACTGCTAAATTTCTCTGGTTTTGTGTGTGTAAAATCTGAGCCTAACTATAACATCCGTGTAACATTTGGTTTTTCAGTGAATTTCTAAGGATTTTTAAATTCTATTTCCTAACTATAATGTCCCTATAACCTTTGGGTTTTTTCAGTCACTATATATATGTATACATACCTCCATGAATATATGAAAAAATCCACTGCACTAACATGTTTTTAATTATTTATATTAATTTTCCTAGATTCCCTGTAATTTTATTTGTACAAGTATAATTCAATTAATTATTTCATTTTAAGAGCTATTAAATTTTATTTTTAAGTTACATTAAGTCAATTTTAAAATACCAATATCTATACATACTAATTCCCTGACTACATCTATTCACTACCCAATCCTAATTCCACAAAACTCCATACTTCCCTTATACAATCCTAAACGCTCCATACTACCACTATACACTACTCATTCCAGAACCCTAAAACCCCTTACTACTCCTATACATAACCCTCCACTGAGCATTAAAATGTCCTTACATTGTTTAAGTGTATCAGATATGTGTAATTGTGCGTTTCTAAAGATAGATCCATGTATGTTAAGTATAATCACAGGTAAACAGGAATGAGCGCCCAGTGCTATTATTCCCAAATTTACTGGTTAGCTTCCAGTGTATTTGTATTATTGTTTAGCTAAAAGTCCACTGAAACTCTGAGAGACAAATCTAACAGAGTCCTAAGTCCTTTCCTATTCTTCATATCCTTTATTCTTCAAAACAAAAATATTTAATTGTTTTTCCTACTATTTTTTTGTATATACAGCCACATGTATCAGAGCAACAAGAGCATTGAGGCACATCTGTTCCAATCATTTCAAGTAGCATAATGTTGGCGTATTTTACACATCACGGTAGCAGGAGGTATCCAGCCAGCTCCCTTGTTTCTCACAGTCAGACTCACTGAGTCACCACCCGAAAACTCTACATGGCGGCTTGCTATTAGGGGGATCCATGATTCAGCAATTGTTTCACCCCCTAATCACCAGGTTCCCTACAACATTATCTTCCCGTTGGGTAAGCTACATATGCTGTTCATCAGTGATCCCTGTCCGAATATATTTTAGATTGAGCCTGTGCCTTGTATTCCACATCCATTGCACAGAGCTTTCTACACATAGTGACAACCACGAGGATTGCAGCCATGGGTTTATAAACAGGACGATTTGGTAAGTGCCTCAATGTAAGTTTATTAGTCAGTCAGTACTGTCCTAAAGAGACCCGCAGATTAGTTCCCTCTTTGGGTTGAAATATCAACATATCCACAGGATTATCCCATGACCACTACTAAGAATGTTGAGGGACTCAGATTGGAGTTGTGACTTAATGTGGATATCTTGTGTGAATAATATATATATACCAGTAGGTAGCTATACATTAGGTAATTATTGTTAGGACCAAAGTTTCCATAGGAAAAAGCATTTTTTGTTTTGCCAACGACTTTGGCGCCCCTTGATGAATCTTCACAAAGTTTTCACAAATCTTACCCTTTTTGGTTAAGCTGCTGTGTGGAAAGTGTTGGGGTGACCCGTCAAGTAGTGGCCGAGAAAAAAAGGAGGTCCCAAAACGTGTTTTCCCCATGTTATATCTATGGGGATTTTTCATGTTTGAACACAACTACAGCCCGCACCACAGAATGGGATCACACCAAATTTGGCAAAAAGCTAGATGTTGGTCCATTTTTTTTTTTCTGATTTGGTGTCGATCTGTTCAGTAGTTTCAAAGATATTTGAGTTTAAAAGATATAGCTATCTCAGAGCCCAATGGCCTACTGAGACCTACTGAAAATTGATTGGCTGCCAACACTTCAACCAGGAAGTGTTGACAGCCATCTTGGGACTCAGCTTGAAGCCGAGTCCCACAAAAAAAGTTTAAAAAAAGAAAAGAGGGCAGGGTAGGAATATCCTGACCCCCCCCCCCAGATATGGTAGGGGATAAAAGCATTTTTTGTAATTATGCCGCAATCACGAGTGGCTCAGCGAATCGGCAACAACATTTTAAATAATTCATGAGCTCCTGCGTGTCTTTTGAAAGTAGCCCCTGGGTGGGCCAAATCCTGGGAGCATGCTAAAAATAAAAGAGGGGGTGCATGGGGCCCCATCTCCAAGAGTTTTATTTAACCACGGGGAAGACCACGTCCCAAGGTTTTTTTTTAAATTGAATAATGCAATGGGTGCCCGCATGGCTACCATTACGCCCCGGGGACCACCACCACCCCGGGGCTTTTTAATGATTAAATGGGGGGCCTCTAGGACCTTCCCAGCCCCAGGGACTGCCACCTCCCTGGGGCTTTGCAAGTGAAAATGCGGGTGCCGCGTGGACTCCCGTAGCCCCGAGGGCCACCACCTCTCCGGAGCTTTTGTTTTTATTTAATGGGGGGGGGCGCATGGACCCCCCAGCCCTGGGGTCTTCCACCATCCCAGGGCTAAATAAGAAATTAATGTGGGGAAACACGTGCCTTCTGCAGCCCCAGGGACCACCACCTCCTCAGGACCAATAAGTAAAATTACAGTGTGGGCCCCCCCTCCTGGAGCCAATGTGACCCTGGGGACCACTACTCCCCAGAACCTGCTCCAGCTATACCCTGGGCTGCCCACCCAGAGACATTGCAGTTTGCTATGGTATGGCATGAGCACCACTCCCACCAAGCCATAGCAAACTCTGCTCCGCTTCTAGTAAGCAAGGGCAAAAAATGCTCATGCTTCCTAGAGGTGGAGCAGAATTGCCTTTGGACAGAGGGAGCTGCATTTTAGCAGCTCCCTCTGTGAAAAAGCAATGCCAGCTCCCACAGGATGCAGGGAGTGGTAGGGATCGTGGGACTCCCCAACCTGAAAAACTGGGTGCCATAGGTGGGATCAGGGCACCCAGTATTTTGGCCAGGTCCTGGGGTGACACCTCGCCCAAAATTGGCCAGGGAATGGGGATGCATGGCCCCCCTCCCTTGCTTAAAAAAAATAAAGTTAAGGGCAGGCTTACCTTCCTTTAATTAGTTTTTTTTAAAAAAAGGAATGGCAGCCCCGGGGTATTGGGTCCCCGGGGCTGTAATTGTGGGTACGTGAATGGCTATACAGGAGAGTGATTGGTTGTCTGAGTGTCTTTGTGGGTGGGTTAGGGGGTGTGTGGCGGCCTGTATGGATGAGTGAGTAGGTGAGTCAGTGGCTGTATAGGTTAGTGAGTGGCGATAGCCAGTAGGCAGGTATGCATTTTCCCCATCTTATGTCTATGGGGATTTTTCATTTTTTGAACACCACTCCAGCCTGAACCGCTGAACAGAAGTACACTAAATTTGGCAGAAAGCTAGATATTGGTTGAGAAAGCGTGCTGTTTGTAATTTGGAGTAAATCCATTCAGTAGTTTTTGAGATATTTAACTTAAAAAAATATAGATATCTGGGGACAGAAGTCTTTGCAGTGGACTGATGGATTCTACTAGAATTTGATTGGCTGCTAACACTTGAACTAGGGACTCGTCTTGAAGCTGCGTCCCAGAAAAACAGTAAAAATTAAAGAAAAGGGGGCAAGGTAAGAATACCCTGACCCCCCAGATCTGCATTTGTTTTTAATTTTTTCACAAATTTGCAGGTAAATCTGCGAATTGTGGCAATTAATTTTTTTTAAAGATGCACAGGCTCCCACGCGTCTTTTAAAAGAAGCCCCCGGAGGACCAAATCCCAAGGAGTGTAGACAAGTAAGGAGGGGGCATGGTGCCCCCTCCTAGGGTTCAATTAAACCCCTGGAACCATCACCTCCCCGAGGCTTTTGTTTTGTACTATGCAGGGTTGCAAGTACAGCATCTTGCGTGCCCCAGGGACCACAACCGCCCCATTTTTGCTTAATAAATGGGGGAAGGGGCCTCTAGGACCCCCTCCCAGCCCTGGGAACTGACACCTCCCCGGGGCATTTCAATAAAAAATGCAGGGGGTCTGTGCGGACACCCCCACAGCCCCAGGGGCTGCCACCTCCCCGGAGCTTTAACTTTCATTAGCTTGGGCCACCCAGACCCTCCCCAGCCCTAGGACCGCAACATCACAGGGGCTTTACTTACATTAAATCAGGGGGCACTGTGGCCCCCGGCAGCCCGGGGAACCACCACCTCGCCAGGGCAAATTCTACAAAAAGAAGGGGGCTGTGCAGTCCCCTTCCTGTAACCAAAGATGGCCCTTGGGACCACCACACCCCAGGGCCAGCTCCTGTAATGTCTTAGAGTGCCCACTCCCGGGACATTGCAGTTTGCCATGGCTTAGCCGGAGCATTACCACTCCCACTAAGCCATAGCAAAATGTGCTCACTTTCAGCAAGCAAGAGCAGTGCTCCCCCTACGGTCCCTGTGGTGAGTGGGTGCCCTGGAGGTACCCACTTTAAATGATCAGGCCCTGGGGGAGGGGAGCTGTGTGGACCCCCTCCCTACTAATAATTTTTTTTTGTAAAGAAAGACCAGACCCTGGGGATGGGGTCTATGGGGCCAAAATTGGCCCTGGGATGGGGGCCATGCAGCACCCCTTCCCTTTTTTAAAATATAAAAATGAAAGAAGTGGCCAGGCCCCAGGGGATGGGGGCTCCAGCACCAAAATTGGCCCGGAAGGAGGGCTGCTCAACCCCCTCCCTTCAATGTAAAAAACAAAACAAATGGCTGGGGGATGGGGTCCCGGGGCTAAAATTGGCCCAGGGATGAGGTGACATGTGGCCCCACTCCTGTAAAAAATCTAAATAAAAAAATAAGAGACCGTTGCTGGAGGCCTCTCTGCTTTCCCCAGTACTCTGCAAACTGGCTTCCTGGCTCACTGCTGGTTTGGGGATGAAGTCTCCTTGGATTCTGAGGGTCCTTGGTGGCCAGGAACCTCTTCTGTTACCTCTAGTAAGTCCTGGGTGGGACCAGGACACCCACACTAGAGGCCGGGCCACGGGGGATGGTGTCCCTTGGCTTAATTGGCCAGAGAGGGGGACCGCATGGCATCCCTCCCATTATTTAATTATTTAAAAACATTTTTAAAAAGAAGGCCAGGTCCCGGGGGATGGGATTCCCAAGGACCGAAATCAGCCCGGGGAGGGAGGGCTGCATGTTTCCCCTCCCGCATTCTACCTAGGCCTGGCTCCGGAGGATGTGGTCCCCCCAGGACAAAATTGGCCCAGGGAAGGGGAACCACACGGTCCCTCTCCCCAAATAATGACATTTTTTAATAAAACGACCGGCAAGATGCCGTAGGCCCTACCTCTTTCTCCACAACTCTGCAAACGCGCCTCCTGGTGCACTGCTGGTTGGGGGATGAAGTCACCTTGGATGCTGCAGGTCCTTGGGAGCCAACAAACCCTCCTGTTACCTCCAGTAATTCTCACACAGTCTGATTGCCATTAGTGCACCAGGAGGCACATTTGCAAAGTGGTAGAGAAAGGGGGCGGGCCTCCAAAGACCTCTTCGCAATCCCACTGTCCTGTATGGATCTGTGAGTGGGGGGTGTGAGTGCCTCTGTGAGTCTGTGAGTGGGTGTGTGAGTGTCTGTATGGGTCCGTTAGAGGGTGTGTGACTGTTTGAGTGGGTCTATAAGTGTATAAATGGGTCAGTGAGTAGGTGCATGAGTGGGTGTATGAGTTCCTGTGTGGGTCTGTGAGTGGGCATTTGAGTGCATGTGGGTGACTGTGTGGGTCTGTGACTGGGTCTGTGAGTGGTGCTATCAATCAAGGAATTTGTAAAGCGCACTACTTACCCGTGAGGGTCTCAAGGCGCTGAAGGGAGGGGGGAACCGCTACTGCTCGAAGAGCCAGGTCTTGAGATGTCTTCTGAAGGTGAGCAGGTCCTGGGTCTGCCGTAGGTGGGTGGGGAGGGTGTTCCAGGTCTTGAGGTAGGAGAATGATCTGCCGCCGGTGGTCTTTCGTTGGATGCGGGGACGGTCGCGAGGGTGAGGTTTGCTGAGCGGAGCTGGCGGGTGGGGGTGTCGAAGTTGAGTCTGTCGTTCAGGTAGGCTGGTCCGGTGTTGCGGAGTGCTTTGTGTGCATGGGTGAGGAGTTTGAAGGTGATCCTCTTGTCGACGGGGAGCCAGTGCAGGTCTTTCAGGTGGGGGGTGATGTGGCTGCATCGGGGTACGTCGAGGATCAGACGTGCGGAGGCGTTTTGGATGCGTTGAAGTCGATGCAGGTGTTTGGCTGGGATTCCTGCATAGAGTGCGTTGCCATAGTCCAGCCTGCTGCTGACGAGGGCCTGTTTAACAGTTCTCCTTGTTTCGGACGGGATCCACTTGTAGATCCTGCGGAGCATGCGGAGGGTGTTGTAGCAGGAGGAGGAGACGGCGTTGATCTGCTTTGACATGGAGAGGGAGGAGTCAAGGACGAATCTGAGGTTGCGTGCGTGGTCGGTAGGTGTGGGTGCCGTTCCCAGCATTGTAGGCCACCACGAGTCGTCCCAGGCCGAGGGGGTGGATCCGAGGATGAGGACCTCCGTCTTGTCCGAGTTCAGTTTCAGATGGCTGCTCTGCATCCATTCGGCGACAGCCTTCATTCCCTCGTGGAGGTTCGTTTTGGCAGTGTGTGGGTCCTTGGTGAGGGAGAGGATGAGCTGGGTGTCGTCGGCATAGGAGATGATGTTGAGGTTGTGCTGACGGGCTACTTGTGCGAGGGGGGCCATGTAGATGTTGAACAGCGTTGGGCTGAGTGATGATCCCTGGGGTACGCCGCAGATGATGTCGGTAGCTTTGGATAGGAAGGATGGGAGTTGGACTCTCTGGGTTCTGCCGGAGAGGAAGGATGTGGTCCAGCTGAGGGCTTTCTCATGGATCCCGGCTTCTTGAAGGCTGTTTTTAAGGTGCGATGGCAGACCGTGTCGAAGGCAGCCGAAAGGTCCAGGAGGATGAGGGCTGAAGTTTCGCCGTTGTCGATTTGTCACCTGATGTCATCTGTGGCGGCGATGAGGGCTGTTTCAGTGCTGTGGTTTCATCTGAACCCGGACTGGGACGAGTCCAGGATGTTGTTGTCTTCGAGGTGGCGGGTTAGTTGCGCGTTGACGATTTTCTCGATGACCTTCGTCGGGACTGGGAGGAGGGAGATGGGTCAGAAGTTCTTGAGGTCCTTGGGGTCCGCCTTGGGCTTCTTGAGGAGGGCGTTGATTTCAGCGTGCTTCCAGCTGTCCGGGAATGTGGCTGTCTCGAAGGAGGCATCGATGACCTTCCATAGTTGGGGTGCGATGGTTGCTTCGGCTTTGTTGAACACGTGGTGAGGGCAAGGGTCTGACGGTGATCCACAGTGGATGGAGTTCATGACCTTGCGTGTTTCTTCGTCGTTGACATTGGTCCAGGAGGTCAGGTGGGTGGTCCAGGTGGTGTTCCCGGGTAGGAGTCTGGCACGGTCAGGTTGATCGGGATGTTAAAGCTGTTGTGGATGTCTGCTATCTTCTGGTGGAAGAAGGTTGCCAGAGCATTGCACAGTTCTTGTGAAGGCGGGACATCGTTGGCGTTGGGGTTGGAGAGCTCCTTCACGATGCTGAAGAGCTCTTTGCTGTCGTGTGCGTGGTTGTCCAGTCTGTTTTTGAAGGAGGATCTTTTGGCCATTCTGGTGAGGTGGTGGTGTCTACGAGTGGCGTCCTTGTGGGCTGCGTGGCTGTCAGGTGTGCGATCGTGGAGCCATTTCTTCTCCAGTTTCCGGCAGGCGCGTTTGGAGGTCTGTAGCTCGTCGGTGAACCAGGTGGCTTTCTTGCTGGCGTGGTTGATGGGGGGTTTCCTGAGTGGTGCAAGGGTGTTAGCGCAGTCTTCAATCCACTGTCTGAGGTTGCGGGCTGCTATGTCTGGGTTGGTGGAGGCCGCAGGTGGGTTCTGGGCGAGGGTGGAGGTCAGTTGGTCTTTGCAGACTTTGCTCCAGCAGCAACGTGGGAGTTGTTGGGTGCGGTGGTGCGTGGTTGGCTTCTTGAAGGTGAAGTGGATGCAGCGGGGGTCGGTCCAGTGGAGTTCGGTGGTGTGGTCGAACGCGACGTGGATGCCTGTGGAGAAGATGGGGTTCAGCGTGTGGCTGGCGGCGTGGGTGGGTGTGGTGATGAGCTGTCTGAGGCCGAGGTTTGCCAGGTTGTCGATCAGGGTGGTAGAGTTGGCATCGTTGTTGTTCTCGAGGTGGAAGTTCAGGTCCCCGAGGAGGATGTAGTCCGTGGAGGCGAGTGCGTGGGTGCTGGCAAGGTCGGCGATGGAGTCGCTGAACGGCTCCCTGGGTCCCGGGGGTCTGTAGATGAGCGTTCCTCTGAGGGTGGTGTTGGGGTAGGTGTGGATTTGGAAGTGCAGGTGTTCGGTGGTCTTCAGGGTGTCCTCTGCGTGGGTGGAGACCTTGATGGTGGACTTGTGGACGATGGCTATTCCTCCTCCGATTCCGTTGGTGCGTTCTCTGCGGGTGATCTTGTAGCCGTCAGGGATGGCTATTGCGATGTCAGGCGCCGAGGAGTTGTTCCACCAGGTCTCTGTCAGGAAGGCCACGTCGGGGGCGGCGGTGTCGAGCAGGTCCCAGAGCTCGACGGCGTGTCTGCGTGCGGAGCGGGTGTTGAGGAGTATGCAGCGGAGGTGGTTGGGTCTGGTCTTTGGAGGTTTGCTGGCTCTGTCGCAGGTGAAGCTGCAGCTGCGGCAGGAGAAAGGTCCATGGATGCGCTTCGGGGTGGCCTGGAAACAGCTGTGGTTTCGGCCGGTATTGAGTGTGTGGAGGGCGGCGGCGTCGTAGCGGTGTCTGGCATAGTGGCGTTCATGGGGTCCAGGGGTACTGGTGCTGGGCGCGGGCCAGACACAGACGGGCGCAAACGGGCCCGCCTCTGGTGCGTCTCCGGTGCACCAGCGGCGCAGCCGCGCAGCGGCCTGCATTATGAGGGGGGACGAGGGAGGTAGGAGCAGCTGGGAGGGGGTAGCGGGACGAATTGGGACACAGGGGGGGCCGGGCCACAAGGGAGGCAGTGGCGGGAAATGTGGGGCGGCGTAAGGGAGTGTGGAGGAACAAGCGGACGGGGCACATAGGGGAGCAACAAACAGGCTAACAGAGCAAAGGGGGCGCAAGGGGCAACAGAGGGGGTTCAGTTAGCAACAGTAACAACAAAAAGGAATAAAAACAAGTGGAAAAATGAAAAAAACGCACAGTCAGGGGCAGACAAGGATACTTACAAGCCCACCACTGGGTCACCAGGGATGAGGCACAGGCGGGAGCCTGCGGGTGGAGGAGGGCCTCGAACTCAAGCCAGTAGCGGGGCAATGGACACGACACTAGCAGGGTGAGCTAGTGCGGTGGGGGAGCGGCCTGACCTGAAATCAGGGTCTAGGGTCGCTCCTTCACCGCGCAGCGGCCTGCATTATGAGGGGGGATGAGCAAGGGAGGAGCAGCTGGGCAGGGGGAGCGGGACGAATCGGTACACAGGGGGGGGGGGGAAGCAGGGGAGGCAGCGGCAGGAAACGCGGGGCGGTGGGAGGGGGTGTGGAGGAACAAGCAGACGGGGCACAGAGGGTAGCAACAAACATGCTAACAGAGCAAAGGGGGCGCAAGGGGCAACAGAGGGGGTACAGTTAGCAACAGTAACAACAAAAAGGAATAAAAACGAGAACAAGTGGAAAAATGAAAAAAACGCACAGTCAGGGGCAGACAAGGATACTTACAAGCCCACCACTGGGCCACCAGGGATGAGGCGCAGGTGGGAGCCTGCGGGTGGAGGAGGGCCTCGAACTCACGGCAGTAGCGGGGCAATGGACACGACACTAGCAGGGTGAGCTAGCGTGGTGTGGGAGCGGCCTGACCTGAAATCTGGGTCTAGGGTATGGGTCTGTGAGTGGACATGTGAGTGTCTGTGCGGGTCCGTGAGTGGGTGTCTGTGAGTAGATGTGTGAGTGGTGCTATGGATTTTGGGCATTACTTAGGGCATTTAAAAGGGACAACCATGACTGTTCTTAACTTCAGATGACAAGAAAGAAACCCTTCATCACAGTCACTGCATGAGATATTGCGCGTGAAAAAATCAAGGATACAAACACCTCCATCACAAACTACAGATAAGTTTTCCCAGTGGAAATGCATGAAAACACACTTGCTTTGCCTTGGCCATGCGCACAAAGTTAGGATGATTAGTACTTTATAGAAGGGGAGCTTCAACTCAGGCACCTGCTTTGTTTATATCTGTAAGTGCTTCCCATTGAGGTGAACTTTCTACTAGCTAACAAGTAAGTTCTACCTTTTGGGTAAATGTATAGTGCGTCTCCCACACTACAACTGCATAAAGGATGCAGAGGAAATGTCTCCAGTGACCTTGTGTGTCTGTAACTTTGCCAAAGGGATCAATTGTCTTCATCAGATTATACTTTACATGATGAAATTGCAGAGAAAACACACTTGGATGATTTGTACTTTACAGAAGTAAGTGCTTGCCTTATTCCAGTGGGGAATGGGGCTATGCTGCCCTCTCCTGGGCCGATTTCGGTCCTGGGAACCCCATCCCCCAGGGCCCAGCCATGGTTTCCTGGGTGCCCCCAGGTCACCCAGTCGGCATTGTGATCGCGGGAGGAGCCTCAAGTCCCCGGTGGTCCACTTCCAGCAAGGGAGAGCATTTCTATGCTCTCACTTGCTGAAAGCAAAGTGTTTGCCGTGGCTTGGTGAGAGCGGTTAAAGCTTCCATCAAGTGACAGTAAACAGCATTGTCCTAAGGGTGGCACCCCTTACATTTTCAAAATACAATTTGGCCCTTGGGAGGCAGTGGTCCCAAGGGCATGGGTGGTCTGTGAGGCCCCCCAAGTTATTTCGCATTAGCCCTGGGGTAATAGAGGTCTTTTGGTCAAGACCTAAGGGTCTGGTTATTCCAATCCTGCCCCCTTCTCTTTTTAAAAAGTTTTTGTGGGATTCAACTGAAGTTGAGTCCTAAGATGGCTGCCCACACTTCCTGGTTTGAAGTGCTGGCAGCTAATCAGATTTAAGCAGGGGAATGTGGGAACCTTGGAGGATCCGTGTCTTTTCATATAAAAATGTGGATTTCCCTTAATATTTCCAAAACTACTGAACGGATTTATACCAAATCAGAAAAGGCACTTCTCTGGACCAATATCTACCTTTCTGCCACACTTGATGTAATTCTGTTCAGTGGTTTGGGCTGTAGTTGTGTCTAAAGCTTCTAACAGAATTAACATGAGAAATACATGATTTTTAACACCCCCCCTTTTTCTCAGCCTCCGTTTGTCAGATTGCCCCGAAACTTTCCACGTACAACAAGAATCATCAGGGGGGGCACTAGGTGCCGCCAGACCAAGATGGCCGCACCTACGTGAGGCTCTGGCGAGCTGGTTCAAATATCCGACATTTATTAGCGGTTCGCACACTCCCTGTGCGCTACAAAGATCAGCTTGCGTTGAGGCAGAGGTCCGTCACCCTCGCTGAGAGTTCCAGCCCGATTGGTGTCAGGACGGCGGCGCTGTGGTCTTGGGAGTCCGGCAGGGAGCTTAGCTGCGGACTCCCCTGGAGCGGTTGGCCGGGCGCTGGCCCTACGCGAGTCCGAGGCTGCCACGAGGGACAAGGCCGAGAGCTGCCGGCGGCGCACTTACTGCCTGCGCGCCGGACCCGACTGGGGAGTGCCCGTTCGTCGCACCTGGGGGCCAGGGGGAGCGGAAGAGAGCTGTGAGGTCCTGAGGAGTTTGGATGGCCGCGCTGTCTTCCCGGCCCGCCGAGCGGTATACATCCTGCAATACATGAGTTGCGGGGCACCCTGGAGGCCGCGCTTCCCGTGCAGCTGGAAGGCATTGTGAGAGCCCCGTGGCGTGATTTGCCGGTGATCAGTTGGAGAGGGGTTCACGATGGTGGAGATCCGGTGTGAGTGCCATCGACCCTAACACTGCTGGCACCTTCCTCCTGATGTACTGACTTCGCCCCCTGGGGCGCTGAACATCGTGGGGCGTGCCCCCCCGGGATCCCTGCTGGATCGTGGCGGGCGCCTGAACTTCGGGGCACGATATACTTGTGGTCCTCGCCCCTTCTTGAGTCTGAAGTCCTCGTCCGGGGTGCGCGGTGTGCATCTCCTGCAGCCTTCATAGTCTTTCTGGCTGCCTCCCCCTCCGCTGGCTGGACACTCGCTGGCATTGGTGAGAAGTGTGGTAGACGTTGTGGCGGAAGGGGGACCTCATCTACATCTGGCGGGGCTGCCCCGGGGATTGCTGGCCTTGCTGCGGCCGGGAGTGAGGTGATGCCCTTGTTCCCCCCCCGGATTGGGCGCTGACATGCTTTGATTGGGCCCGTTGTGCTCGCTGGGGCTGGAGGAGACCGGCGCGCGCCCCTGCGATTGCTGCCCCCGGAGGGAGGCGGACGACTGATACCGCGCGGCCACCCCGCCAAGTGGGGTGCCCTGACGGGCTGGAGCAGGCCCGCCACGATGGGGAAGACAGATGGGCGGCAGCAGCGGCTGCACTTTGAGTCTAAGAAGGAGGGCGCTCGCTCGGTAGCTGAGGGGCCCCCCGGGCAGGAGCTGGAGCCGGTGCCTGATCAGGCGGCGGGCCCGGACAATGAGGTCAAGGAGATGCTGAAAGTGCTTCAGCAGAGTACGAACGGTCTGTCGGGGAAAATGGACACGATGAATACCAGGCTCGACTTTCTCATCTTAAAAGTTGACAAGCACGAAGAACAACTGAAGGAGGTGGAGCAGCGCATTTCTGATAATGAGGACCGCACAGGTACCATGGACAAACAAATGGCGCAGATGGACCGCCTCCTAAAAGTGATAGCGGCGAAGAACGAGGATTTAGAGGCCCGTAGCCGCCGGAACAACATCCGCCTCACTGGGATTCCGGAGAGAGCACCAATACTGGACGGATGGAAGATTATGTGGAGAGGCTCCTCGTGACGACGTTTGGGGCGGAGGCGTTCTCTTCCCATCTGATTGTGGAACGGGCCCACAGATCGCTTGGCCCGCGGCCGCCGCTGGGAGGGCCGCCTCGGCCTATTGTGGCGCGCATACTTAATTATAGGGACCGTGATGTTGCCTTGCGGAGAGCGAGAGAGCAGCAAGACTTGCAATTCGAGGGTAATGCGTTCTCCATATTTCCGGACTTCACCATGGCTGTTCAGGAGGCGAGAAGGAAATTTGTGGCAGTGGTGGAATACGCCCTGCTTTACCCCGCGAAACTACGCATCAGGCACCAGGAGCGCACGATTCTGTGTACGACCCCTCAACAGGCGGAGGACTTTCTTAAAACTCTGCGGCGCCGCTCGCCCAGCGGTGCCGCGGACGGGATGGGATCGCCTCCCCCTTCGCCTGCTCCTGCGGCGCGGGGGGGGAGTGAGCATCTTAGCGCCCCTACATGGGAAGTACCTCCGCTGCTGGACTGACTGTTACAAGGAGGCCAGAGGTGAGAGGGGGATGCGGGATGTTATTGCGGACTCCTGAATGTATCAACAATGACTACCCCTCTTCAATGTGCATAGGCGGGATGGGGATATCCGAGTACAAGCCTTCTGAATACTAGTATGTATGCGCCCTTAGCGCTCACCCGCCTGCGACAAAGCGGGGATAAGGGAAATGTGCGAATCTTGTTATCATGCCAGGTCCCCTCCCAACACTCCCTCTCCAGGCTCCTGCCTTGCTGGTGGCTTTTAAACCACCGAGGGGAAGAGAAGAGGGGAGGAATAGCTGAGTCCACAGGCGCCCCCACCATGGGCAGTCCCCTACAGGGTGGGAATGTTTGTGATTTACAATTGACCCGAACGTTGGGGTCGCTAGGGTGTTGGGGTGGGGTGGGATGTATTGATTCCGGCACGGTTGGGGTGCTGTTGTGGGAGGGAGGGGACACAGTATTTGGTATGTTAGTCTCTTTGGGGAGAGGGTGGACGGGAAGGGCGAAAGCAGCGACAGCTCAGGTAACTACGGATGTTGATGACCACTATATTCGGGGTACCCATGCACATAGGCCAGGTACGGCGCTGGGATTTGGGCCTCTATGTTGTCATTCATTGGGCATTTCCATCATTGTATGCACGCACACCCTGCACTGACCAAATTGACATTGGTGACCTGGAATGTTAGAGGGCTGGGGGACACCCGAAAGCGACGTCAGATCCTCTCATACCTTGATAGGCACCACGTCAATATAACGCTTCTCCAGGAAACACACATGGATCCTAGGGACACCCCGACGTTTGGAAGCAAGTGGGCCTCGGAGCGGATTTTCTCGTCCTATTCCACATACGCTAGGGGCACGGTGATCCTCGTAAAACAAGGCACTCCGTTTGTGTGTGCGGGAGTGAAGTGCGGTAGGGATGGGCGGAGTTGTATGATGTGGGGCACGCTGGGCACGCAGTCTGTTGTGCTGGTGAATAGTTATGGTCCAAACACTGACGACCCAGATTTTTTACACTCGCTCTGGGGGCAGATCGCGGGGGTAGGGGCCACACACGTGCTATGGGCCGGCGATTTTAATACAGTAAGTGACCCCCAGGCAGACAGATCCGGCGCGCTTCCACACCATTATACCGGTAGCCAGGCTGCGATGGCTGGGCTCCTCGCGCATGAGGGACTTACCGACCTCTGGCGCTACACTCACCCGACGGGATGGGAAGGTACTTATTACTCGACGGTCAAGGCTGGATTACTGGCTGGGGTCCAGGGGGTTATGCCACTGGGTTTGTGCGGTGGACCACCTTGCACGCACTTTTTCCGATCACCCGCCCGTGTGCCTCGTGCTGGAGATACCAAAACTTATTGCCACTCCCAGGTGCTGGCGACTGGTCCCTGGTGCACTACTGGATGAGGTGTTTAAAGCTGAGCTGGAGGAGGAGATTGTGGATTTCATTGCCCGTAACAGGGGGACGGTAAAGCGGGTGGGCACTCTGTGGGAGGCCCTCAAGGTCACAATCAGGGGCACTTGTATGGCGAAAGAGCTTTGGAGTCTTGAGGGACATGCGGCGACGCCTCCGACTGCTCGAGGGTCAAATAAAAGTTCTTGAGGCGGATAGCTGGCACGAGGCCTCGGGTGAGGGGAGGGCTAAGATGCGCGACACCATCACAGAATACGCGTCCACAGCGGACCGGGAGGCACGGTTCAGGGGAAAATATGTTACGGCCAGACGATATGGCGAAGGGGGCAGGCCGGGGCGCGCTCTGGCACGCGACATTAGGCGACCACGGTACACTAATTATGTGATGTGCTGGAAATAGAGGATGCGCAGGGGGGGAGACACAGAGATGGCTTAGAGATTCTGAATACTTTTACTGCCTTCTACGAATCATTGTATACAACTAAAGGGGTGAATACGGCGGACTTTGATGCCTTCTTTGGGGACATAACCTTGGGGTATCTTAGCGGGAGACAGCAGGAATTTCTTGCTGCTCCATTTATGCTGGAGGAGATTCGAGAGGCAATCGCCCAGCTGCCCGCGGGGAAGGCGCCCGGATCCGATGGCCTGCCGGCTGACTTCTATAAATTATACTGTGACCAGTTTGCTCCGGTGTTGCTAGAGGTCTACTCAGAGGCGTTGGAGGCACGGGTGTTGCCCGCCACAATGAGGGAGGCCCTGATTATATCCCTATTGAAGCCTGGGAAACCCCCTGACAAGTGTGATTCCTACAGGCCCCTATCGTTAATCAATGTAGACATCAAAATCTTAACTAAAATGATAGCGAATCGCTTGAATCTCCTCATGGATAAGCTGGTGTTGCCGGACCAGGCAGGGTTCATCCCTGGGAGAGCGACGTCCCATAATCTGCGCACTCTTTTCTCTATCATGCATCAGGTTGCTCCGCACCTTGGCTGCCGTTTTTTTGGATGCTACTAAGGCGTTCGATTCGATTGAGTGGGATTATCTACACGCGGTCCTGCGCAACATGGGGTTCCCGGTGGGCTTCTCTGCTATGATACAGCTGCTGTATACTGCACCTGTAGCTAAAGTCATGATAAATGGCCACACCTCTACAGCCATACCACTCTCTAGACAGGGGTGTCCGCTGTCGCCACTGTTATTCGCACTTGCTGTGGAGCCATTGGCGGCGCGGGTGCGGCAGTATCACCGGGACAAGGCGCTCAGCTGCCCCTTACGTCCCATACTCATTTCGCTCTATGCGGACAACATGACCCTCTATGTAAAAGACCCTCAGACTAATCTGAATCCGCTGCTGAGGGAGTTTGTGCGGTTCGGGGGACTCTCGGGTATTCATATTAATTGGGCTAAGTCCCAGATTTTCCCGCTCACCTCGGCTGTGTCGCGATTCCAAACTGACTTTCCGTTGGAGTGGTGCGATACTACTGTAAGGTACCTTGGGGTGCAGATCTCTGCGGACCGGGAGGAACTCATGCAGGATAATTATGGGCGGGTGGTAGCGGCAATGAAAGACACTATTACACGCTGGATTGCACTGCCTCTGCCCCTGGCGGACAGAATATCCCTGATCAAAATGGTGATCCTGCCGAAAATGCTATACTTCTTCACTAATATCCCCTATTTATAGGGTATTTTTCGCTTCCCTGCGCACTGAGCTCTTGCGGCTTGTGTGGGGGGGGGAAGCATGCACGTATCAAGTGGGACGTTCAGGCCCGACCATATGCGGAAGGTGGCTTAGACCTGCCTAATTTTGAATTATATTATCAGTGCGCACAGGCCCATTATGCGCACTATTGGATGAGCGGACCGCGTTACACGGCGCATGTGGCCATGGAGCATTGGCTCGCTGACCCTGTTCCGCTGGCTGGGGCATTGTGGCGGCCCACCTCCTGTCGAGAGTGAAGTCCCGATATTGTGGACTGCACGGGCCGAGCTTGGGAATGGATTGCGAAACAGACGGGAATGCCGTTGTTGTACTCCCCACTGCTCCCGCTAGTGTACCACCCCGCATGCCTCTTTTGCAGGAGGGAGTGTTTAACGTACTGAAGCAGCATAGAGGGCTACATACGTGGGGGGATCTATATAGGAACGGCAACTTCATCACGTTGCAACAGCTCTGCTCTGACCCTCCACAATGGAAACCTTCCTGTATATCAGGCTTCGAACTGGAGTTCAGGCCAACACTCCGGACTATCCGATAGAACCGGTGACATCGCCCCAATTACATGCAGTGCTGCGGGCCGCGACTGCCTCTCATCTGGTGTCGGTCCTATACCGTCCCTATACTCTGGGACGGAATATGCGCAATGTGCTGCGCGGGGTAAATGGGAAGGGGAGCTGGGCCAACCATTGACTGATCGGGAATGGCTCTTTAGCTGCAAACAGACAGAGCAAGTGTCCGCTAACAGCAGGCTCCGTGTTATGCATTATAAGTTTATTTAACGCTACTACTACACCCCCGTGAAGCTGCATCGGTTTGGGCTTAGGGAGGACACTAGGTGTGTTCGCTGCGGGGCTGAGGATGCGGACATGCTGCATCTCGCGTGGGCATGCCCCTCGGTGTATGAATTTTGGTCTCAGGTGTTTGACGCGGTAGGGAAAATGATTGATACCCCTCTGACGCCGGCCCCACAAATGGGTGTTTTGGGATGTACGGAGAGCATACCGGCTCCTCATAGAAGATTCGCTTCTTTTTGTCTCCTTCTGGCTAAGCGTATGGTGGCCTGCAGATGGGGGAGGGGCCGTGCCCCTAAGTTCAAGGGCTGGCTGGAGGATCTGATCCACTGGCAGGAAGAACTAACTTTATGTGCGGACCTCCTGCCAGTCGCCTCCAGGCCCAGGGACATGTGGGACCCTTTAAGGGGGTACCTGCTTCGGACCCCACTGACGCAGAGTACTGCTGCTGCTTCTACATCCGGAGCTGACTGAATGCCGAGGCAGTCTGGGACTGGGGGTGGAGATACGGGTCCCCTGTTGCCGGGTCCCTTTTGCTTGTGCGGATAGTACGGGCCCATGTGGCCTAGAAATGGTGTGGGAGGGTGCAACTGGCGTAGGTGTGGATGTGCCGGGGGGCATGGCCTCTGGGAGTATGTGCTGGCGGGGGTCTGGATCCAATGAGTGTGTGACAATCGTACTCCTCTTCACTGGTCTATGGTACTTCTCTTTCTTTTACAATGTGGTACTACTGATTGTATTTATTATTTTTTGTGAGTTGTTTTTCGCTGTGCGGGGGGTTGTTTTGACTCTATGTTTTCACCCGGCCGGCCCTGTTGGGTTGTAGGCGGCATGCTGTGTCCATACTGCAAACTGTGATGCTATATGAGTTCGGATTTTGCTGCCGGCCCCGGTGGGGTTGTAGGTGGTCAACGGCTGTGTCAACATCCTGTCCTTTTGTTTTAATAAAGGTTTAATAAAAAAAAAGATAACTTCCAAAAAAAACAAAAAAACAAAAAAAAAAACAAGAATCATTAGGGTACTTTTTGGGAACATTTCGTGAAGATTCGTCAACAGCAGGCCTGGGAGTTGTACGCTGAATTTCGCTACGCAGAACTCCGCAAAATGATAAAAAACTCAGCGGAGTTCCGCAAGTAGCGGAATGCAGTGTAAACTGCAGTTCGCGCTGATACTACTGCTGCTCAGGTGAAAATTCTACCCAAGCAGCAGCTCACGCTCGCCAACTTATCGTTCGCGAGTGTGAGTGGGGAATAAACTCCCCTGCATTATGTGGAGCGGAGTGTTCTGCACATCGCCAGCTCTGTGGAACGCAGAAAACTCAGCAAACTCTGCAGCGGAGTTCACCTCCCATGCATAGTCAACAGGCACCACATATATAGGCAAGCCAAAAAATGCTTTTCCTACGGAAACATGGTCCTAACTACAACAACCTACTGCTGGTTGCTATAGTTAGGGATGTTATCGTTAGGCTCAGGTTTCACTTGTACAAAACCAGTGACATTCAGTAGTTATAGTTATCTCAGTGAACTATAACTTACGCCCCCACAATGCACTGCTTATGACCTCACATATTATATCCCTCATGACATGGTGCAGCTCCAGATCAGTCAAAGAGCCAGGTCTTGAGGCTCTTCCTGAAGGTGTGCAGAGTGGGGGAGCATCTGATGTTGACTGGGAGCTTGTTCCAGGTCTTTGCTACGGTGTAGGAGAAAGCTCTTCCAGCTGCTCTGGTTCTGCGGATGCGTGGGGTTTCTGCCAGGGCGAAGTCGGCGGAGCAGAGGTTCCTGGTGTGGAGGGATTTGGAGGCGTGGGTGAGTAGCTTGAAGGTTACTCTTTTCTCGATGGGGAGCCAGTGGTGGACTTGCAGGTGCTGGGTCATGTGCTCATTTCGTGGGGTACCAAGGATGAGTCTCACTGCGGTGTTCTGGATGGTTTGGAGCTTGTGTAGCAGGTTTTTGTTGATTCCGGCGTAGAGGGCGTTACCGTAGTCCAGTCTGCTGGTTATGAGTGCGTGGGTGATGGTATTTCTGCATTTGGGGGGGATCCACTTGAAGGTCTTGCGAAGGATGCGGAGGGAGTTGAAGCAGGTGATGCAACGGGGTTGATCTGGCAGGTCATGGTGAGGTAGAAGTCTAGAATGATGCAGAGGTTTTGGGCGTGGTCTGATGGAGTGGGTGGGTTTCCCATGGTGGAGGGGCCCCCAGTTGTTTTCCCAGGCAGTGGAGGAGGGTCCCAGGACAAGGACCTCTGTCTTCTCTGAGTTGAGCTTAAGGCAGCTGTTGTTCATCCAGGCTGCAACATCTTTCATTCCTTCCTGGAAACTGAGTCTGGTGTCTTCGGGGTTCTCTGTGAGGGAGAGGATAAGCTGGGTGTCGTTAGAGTAGGATACTATGCTGAGCCCATGCTGTCTAACAATGGCGTAGAGAGGGGCCATGTAGATGTTGAAGAGCGTGGGGCTGAGTGAGGATCCTTGGGGTTTGGAGAGGAATGGAGGGAGTCTGATCCTTTGGGTTCTGCTGGCAAGAAAGGAGCAGATCCAGTAAAGGGTGGTTCCCCATATGCCAGCGTCGTGGAGTCTGGTGGCGAGAGTGCGGTGGGAAACGGTGTTGAAGGTTGTGGAGAGGTCTAGTAGGATGAAGGCCGCTGTGTGGCCCTGGTCGAGTAGAATGCGGATGTCATCGGTGGCGGCGAGGAGGGTGGTCTCAGTGCTGTGGGTGCTGCGGCGTTCTCTTCGAGAAAGGTGGTTAGCTGGGCGTTGACGAATCTCACGGTGGCTTTGGCTGCGAAGGGAAGGAGAGAGATGGGCCGGTAGTTTTTTCAGGTCTGTTGGGTCAGCCGAGGGTTTCTTGAGGAGGGGCTTGACCTCTGCCTGCTTCCAGTCATCGGGGAAGATGCTGGATTAGAAGGAGGTGTTAATGGTCCGGCATAGTTCGGGTGCTATGGCGGTGGCGGATCTGTGGTAGATATGCGGCGGGCAAGGGTCCGTGGGGGCTCCTGAGTGGGTGTTCTTCATGGTCATGGCAGTGTCTTTGGTGGTAGCCTGTTTCTAGGTGGTGATGATGGGCAGGTTGTCGGTGGGTGGAGAGGAGGGTGGTGTTTTGAGTCTGTTCACTGAAGTTGTGATAGAGGGCCTTGATTTTCAGGTGGAAATAGGAGCTGAGCTTGTTGCATAGGTCCTGGGATGGTGTGACGTCCGAGGCTTCACAGAGGGGATTGGTGAATTGCTGTATGACGTTGAAGAGTTCTTTCACGTTATTGGCGTTGGTGTAGATTTTTTTCTGGCTAAAGGTCCTTTTGCTGGCTCTTATGCGCTGTTGGTATTCAGTCATTGAATTCCTGTAGGTGTTCTGGTCTTCGGTGGTTTTCCTGTTCCTCCACAGTTTCTCGAGGCGTCTGCAGGTGCGCCTGGCTTCTTGGAGGTTGGTGGTGAACCAGGCAGCCTTCAGGGGGCGTTGTCTGACGGGGTGGCGAAGGGGTGCGAGCTTGCTTGCGCAGCTGGTGATCCAGCGGTGTAGTTCTTTGGCTGCAGAGTTGGTGTCAGTCGTGGCGGAGGGGGGGTCATGGAAGAGGGTGGTGTTGAGGTGGTCCTCTGTGACCTTGCTCCAGTTCCTTTGTGGCAGGCGCGGGGCAGGCTTGGGTGCGGTGGTGGTGTTGAAGGTGAAGTGTACACAGTGGTGGTCTGTCCAGAGGGGCTGCATGGACTGAAGTGGATGTTTGTCCCTCCTACAAAAATGGGGTCAAGGATGTGTCTGGCTTTGTGGGTGGGGTTGGTGACGAGCTACTTTAGTCCGAGGGTGGCGAAGTTGTCCCGGAGGGTGGTGGAGTCGGGTTTGCTATGGTTGTCGAGGTGGAATTTCAGGTCTCCGATGAGAGTAGTCCGTGTAGGTGATGGCGTGGGGTGCGACGAGGTCAGCAATGGTGGTGGGGGAAGAGGCGCGAGGCCCAGGGGGTCTGTAGGCGAGGGTCCCGTGCAGTGGTGTTCTGGGACTGGTCTGGATCTGGATGTGGAGGTGCTCTGTGTTGGAGAGGGGGTCACTTGTGCTGGAGGTGGAGAGTCAGAGGGAGCTCTTGTGCGTGATGGCGAGTCCTCCTCCTGGGCGGTGGGGACAGTCCTTTTTCTGGATCTTGTATTCATCGGGGATGGCGGCGCTGTCTGGGGCAGAGATGGCGTTGGTCCATGTTTCCGTGAAGAAGGCGCCGTCTGGCGAGAGGGTGTCGAGCAGGTCCCAGATCTCTATGGCATGTCTGTGTAGGGAGCGCAAGTTGAGGAGGATGCACCTCAGGGCATTGGTGGTACGTGCGTCTGGCGTGGGTTCAGCGGTCGTGGGTCGGCTGTCAATGGTGAAGGATTGTCAGCAGTGTCAGCAGGAGAACTGGCCGTGGGTGGTGTTTGTGTTGCTCACTGGCAGCTGTTGTTCCATCCGGGGTTGAGTGCGAGGAGGGCAGCAGAGTTGTAGCGGTGGGAGGTCGTAGATCCAGGGTTTTAGGCGCTGGCTATGGTTGGGTCACGGACAGGCACAGACGGGCTTGCCTTTGGTGTGACTGCAGCGTGGCCATGCAGCTGCCGCCATTAAGTAGGGGAGGGGGGGGAAGTGCAGCTGGGAAGTGGGTAACGGTAACCGACAGGGGGGAGGGACCAAGGGGGCAGCAGCAGCATGAAGAGCATGGAGGGCAAAGGGGCACGGAGACAGAAAACAGCTAAATAACACAGAGGACACAGGTACAATTACTGGACACAATAAAAACAGGCACAATAGAGATAGAGTGAGGAGGCTAGAAAGAAGACAGAAAACGGGCCCAGAAAGACATAAAAACAGCACAGGCACAATTAAGATACAGTGAGGAGGCTGGAAGAAAAACAGGCACAGAAAGACAGAGGAACAGCACAGGCACAATAGAGATACAGTGAGGAGGCAGGAAGAAAAACGGGCACAGAAAGACAGCAAAATAGAAAACCAGCACAAAGACAGACACAGACAACAGCGGCCAGCAGAAGAGCAACACTCTCCCACTGGACCACCAGGGATGAGGCACAGGCAGGAGCCTGCGGGTGGAGGAGGGCCTCGAACACCTACCTGAGCGAGCAGAGCTCATTGCCGGAGCGGTGGCACTTAATAGTGGAGCTGCGGGGAAGAGCAGGTCCCGACCAGGAGGTCAAAGGTCTTGCTCAAATGACATCACTGATGATATCATTCACAGAAACATGGCTATACCCACTAACACCCCTATAGATGCTCTCATACACCCACACAACCACTCACATACCCATTCACAGGCCCACACAAGTCCTCACACAGCCACTCGCACCTCCATAGAGCCACTCCCATCCACTCACTCACTCAGTCACTCACACAACCATTTACTCATCCATACACCCACTCAAACAACCTGTCACTCACCCACACAGCTACTCACAGAGCCACACACGCATTCATACAGCTGCTCACACACAGACGTATTCACCTATACAGCCACTCACACAATCACTCACTCACCCATATAGCCTCTCAACACAGCCACTCACTCACCCATACAAGCACTCACACACTCACTCACACACCCACTTACAAAACACATTCACACTTCCGTACAAGCACTCCCATATCCACTCACTCACCCATACAGCCAGTGATGCAGACACTCGATTCACAAAAGTAATCTGAGACAAAATCCTAACTTTACACCTTTCGGTATTCACAAAAGGCATTTAGTAGTAGTAAAGTTAGGATTTCTAACTACTAATACTAAACTGAGACAAAATCCTAACTTTACGACTTTAGGTATTCACAAAAGGCATTCAGTAGTAGTACAAAAGGCATTCAGTAATTTACTACTACTAAATGCCTTTTGTGAATACCGAAAGTCGTAAAGTTAGGATTTTGTCTCAGTTTAGTAGTAGTAAAGTTAGGAATCCTAACTTTGCTACTAATAAATGCCTTTTGTGAATACCGAATGTCATAAAGCTAGGATTTTGTCTCAGATTACTTTTGTGAATCAGGACCTCCCTCTCCAATACAGTCAGTCACACACCAGCTCACTTAACCAAGCACCTACTTAAACAGCCACTTACTTACACATATACCCACTTACACACCCTGTCACTCACCCACACAGTTCAGACAACCACTCAGTCACCTATAGAGTCAGTCAGATAGTGCTGTCTATTTCATCTGACGTTGAAGAGTTTGCTAGTAAG
Organism: Triturus cristatus; assembly: GCF_964204655.1. Classification (NCBI taxonomy): domain Eukaryota; kingdom Metazoa; phylum Chordata; class Amphibia; order Caudata; family Salamandridae; genus Triturus; species Triturus cristatus. Next base: position 1,016,203,588 of record NC_140581.1, read on the forward strand.
ATTAAAAACGGTCTGGCGTATATTGCTATCTGGATCCAGGAAACTGCCTTAAATTGAACTCTAGTAAGATAGAGGTAATCCTTTTTGGCAACAATGTAACTTTCAATCAATCAATCAATCAATCAATCAATCAATAAATTCATTTGTAGAGTGCACTACTCACCCTTGAGGGTCTCAAGGCGCTGGGGGGTGGGGGGGGGGAAGGGTACTGCTACTGCTCGAACAGCCAGGTCTTGAGAAGTCTCCTGAAGGTCAGCAGGTCCTGGGTCTGTCATTGGCAGAGGGGGAGGGTGTTCCAAGTCTTGGCGGCGAGGTGAGAGAAGGATCTGCTGCCGGCGGTCGCTCGTCAGATGCGGGGGATAGTGGCGAGGGCGAGGTCAGCGGAGCGAAGCTGGTGGTTCAGGGTGTAGAAGGTGAGTCATTTGTTGAGGTACGCTGGTCCGGCGTTGTGGAGTGCTTTTTGAGCATGGGTGAGGAGCTTGAAGGTGATCCTCTTGTTGATGGGGAGCCAGTGCAGGTCTTTCAGGTGGGCTGTGATATGACTGTGGCGGGGGATGTCGAGGATGAGGCGTGCAGAGGCATTCTGTATGCGTTGTAGTCATTTCTGGAGTTTGCTGAGGTTCCCGCGTAGAGGGTGTTGCCGTAGTCCAGTCTGCGGCTGACGAGGCCCTGGGTGACCGTCCTTCTCGTTTCGGTGGGATCCATCTGTAGATCTTGCGGAACATGCGGAGGGTGTTGAAGCAGGAGGAGGAGACGGTGTTGACTTGCTGCATCATAGACAGCGAAGAGTCCAGGATGACCCCCAGGATGCGTGCGTGGTCGGTGGGCATCGGTGCAGCTCCCAGTGCGGCTGGCCTCCATGAGTCATCCCAGGTGGAGGGGGTGGATCCGATGATGAGGACCTCCGTCTTGTCCGAGTTCAGTTTCAGGCGGCTGTTCTTCATCCATTCGGCAATGGCCTTCATACCTTCGTGGAGGTTGGTTTTGGCGGTGGTGGGGGCCTTGGTGAGGGAGAGGATCAGCTGGGTGTCGTCAGCGTATGAGATGATGTTGAGGTTGTGCAATCGGATGATCTTGGCGAGCGGTGCCATGTAGATGTTGAAGAGTGTCGGGCTGAGGGACGATCCTTGGGGTACGCCGCAGATGATCTTGGTGTCTTTAGGTCGGAATGGAGGGAGGCGGACATTCTGGGTTCTGCCGGTGAGAAAGGAGGAGGTCCAGTCCTGGGCTTTGTCGCGGATCCCTGCATTGTGGAGGCGAGTGCGTAGGGTGTGGTGGCAGACGGTGTCGAAGGGGGTCGAAAGGTCCAGGAGGATGAGGGTCGCGGTTTCTCCGCTGTCCAGCAGGGTTCTGATGTCGTCGGTGGCAGTGATTAGGGCTGTTTCGGTGCTGTGGTTGCTGCAGAATCCAGATTGGGACGGGTCCAGGATGTTGCTCTCTTCCAGGAAGAAGGTCAGTTGCCTGTTGACAATCTTCTCGATTACTTTCTCCTGGAACGGGAGTAGGGAGATGGGCTGAAAGTTCTTGAGGTCCTTGGGGTCCGCCTTGGGTTTCTTGAGTAGGGTGTAGATCTCGGCGTGCTTCCAGCTCTCCGGGAAGGTGGCGGACGATGGGGAACGGAGGTCCATGAGTTCCCAAAGTGTGTTTCACGAATAGGTGTCAATCTTGTTCCTGTCTACTGTGTAAATAGCGTAAAAGGCGAAGGCCTCCCTGATAAGGGCCAACGAATGATGGTTCTGAGGTGCAGAACGCTGAGTGCAGTCCTCTTCAAATCCAAAGACTTTTTACGCTATTTACACAGTAGACAGGAACAAGCTTGACACCTATTCGTGAAACACACTTTGGGAACTCATGGACCTCCGTTCCCCATCGTCCACACACCAGATATTGCCCTGAAGAAGTTCATTCCAAACGAGCGAAACGCGTTGGCTGGAACTTGTTATTGTTGGATGACATTTTAAATAAAGGATTTGCTATCACAACTAAATAAGCCTACGGGATTCATTGAGAATCATTACTTGAGTGGTGCATGACTCCAACTTTGTCTTGGTCTCGAAGGAGTTGTTAATGATCTTGCGGAGATGGGGTGCGATGGTGGAGCTTGCTTTGTTGAAGATGTGGTGCGGTAAGGGGTCTGATGGTGAGCTGGAGTGGATGGTGTTCATGATTTTGATGGTGTCTTCATCATTGACGTGGGTCCAGGAAAGCAGGGGGTCGGTGTGGCTGGGGGGCTGTGGTAAATATTTCATTACCGGTACTATTTTTTATGCGGTAAGGTCTAGTAAGAATAACTCAGTAAATATAAGAGGCAGAATCCGTGGTATTAGAGGTTCTAAAAGGCTTTATTCCTCTATAAAGGAAATACAATTCGAATTGCAGGCTTCACACTCCATCACCATGAGGTTTCAGGAAGGAAGGCAATACATTATTGACAAGTAATGGTATTTATATGGAAAGCATTACATTAAGACAGATGCAAGAGGCGTAACAGCTGATAATACAGATATAATACACATACGTAATAAAAAAAGGCGTAAACATAGGTGTAACCAAATACGTCATTAAACATGATGTCACAAGTGGGTGGATCCATGAGAGAATCCTGCAATGTCAGCAGAAATACTTGGCAGAGATGCGCGCGCAGCCGCATGACGTGTGATTGACGTGCAACTAGAGGGTGAAGGGGACTTGACATTTAGCTCTACATGTGGAGACAGAAGTCTGGGGGGTCATGTCAACCTAATCCCAAATCATATCTGATATCTTATGTTTAAAGAACTGTATTATCCAAAAGGAAAGAGTCTCTCGGACGGAATCTATTCTATACTGACTGTTAGTGCGTGTACAAGCGTCTAAGTGTCTACATGAGATGCGAGGGGGCAGGAATCTTCCATGGTAACAGGGGCTATGAATTACTTGCATGAGGACAGTGAGGCCTGGCCCTTTGCACGGTAGCTGGAAGAATGTTTACCTAAACTACTAGACAGGAATGCATCGGATGAGGAGCTGAGCAGATAATCTTGAAGGTGAAATACAGTTTTTGGCAGGCAACAGGCTGGATCAGGCACCGTTAGCCGCGCAGGGAGTAGGACAAAGTTCATGGATACAGATGTAGGCTCAGACTGGAGCTTTCAGAGGCAGAAGGCAGGAAAAGGCTTGATGACAGAATTCAGGGCCTACTCGCCTGAATCTGTGAAATGTGGAAAGTGAACCTCATAAAGTCGGTGGCCTTTCATACCTAGGAATGGAATATCTGACCCATTCATGGTGGATCTGATAGAGGACATGTTGACGGTGGACGCACATGTATTTGCGTCTTCAAAACTGGAACTGGAGGGAACATACATGTACTTATAGCATGCACATGGAGCCGTTGGGGGTCTATGATAGGGGACATAACTGATCACAAAATTCATATTTCCTCATTCCCTCCTTGTCCCCTACGGACCCTCAGGAGATATCAATCTTCATCAATCCATCGATCTGTTCATATAGCATCATTTGTTCTTCTTTCTTCTTCCGAGATTTTGAACGAAAACTTGGAGGTGGGATACACGATGTGGCACACAGGCCACAAATCGCTGGCCCACATTGTAGACATAAGCAGCAACTGAATAGTATGAGAAAGCCAATACCTAGGAAGGATAGGATCCTCCATCCCCAGGCTGACAACATGCTCCAGAACCAACCGGACCAAGTCCAGGTGCCTGGGCTCTGGTGTATCTGGCTTATAATCTTATGAAGGCGGGTTATGGCTTTATATACTGGCGGTGAATTTTCTGGTATGAAAATGCAGCAACTTGATCCGATGACTCTACAAGCTCCGCCCCTATCGGCCAGGATGACGTCAAGGACAAGACGATTTTGAAGCACAACAATCCGCATAGCAGACTGCTCTTCTGTTAAATTGCCTAAGGCGGAAGTAGTCTCGTTTACTACTGCTTCAAGGGTTCTAGTTAATCTACGTATCAGCTTACTATTAGTGACTGTACCTATATAGGGAAAGAAACCTTAATTGAAATCTGTATATTGTTCCCATGCCATTTCAGTGTAGTCGACAATCGGGAGATCTCTCTGTTGTCTATTGTGTACTAAATGGGTATTTCTGTGATAATCAGGAGGAGCTAGGAAAACAGGTGGCAGAAGGAATGCTATGTAACAGGTACCATCCCAAGCTAGAGGTAGACATATATATGCGGTCTGGCCACATATGAAGTAAGAATGACGGGAAGCTCTAAATATAGATTTGCCTTGATCACTGAATTTTATTACAGTGGTGCATTTACTATGGCCCATGTGTATGGAACCATTCTTTCTTACACATAATTCCCCTTTAACTGGGAATACTGACATAGCGGGCAAGATTGGTGTAGCTTCGGATTCGACATTCAGAATCAGGAGGTTAAGTGTAAAATTACCTAATCCATATACTTCATTTTCTAGATCAGTTCCTGTTCTTTTGGGAAGTCCCTCCTTGTTAGGGTAGCAGACTTTAAGCAAAACCAAGTTCAGGTTTCCCCATACCCAGTTGTCTTGATAAACTGCGAAATTTGAATCTAGGGAATTAATCAAACTAAACCATGCTCCACAGGAGCCATTGTGTGTGAACGGATATGGAAAGAGGGGCAAAACTCCCTTATAGTTCTGATAAGGAGGGAGTCGGCCACATATCCAACAATTTGTAGCATTGCTGGTCTGATGGGAATGATGTAACATACTAATGAATGTGTTGTTGCGCAGCGCAAATCTATAGGACAACTCATGCAGAGGTAATTCACTAAAAGAATGTTCAGCAGTAACATTATAAGCATGTTTAGAAATAGGGTAATACATACGAAGTAATATACTAGTTATAATGATCAGAAAACTTAGAAAAAACTAAATTAATAGTGTTACTGTGCAATGACTACGAAGCGATTTACAATACGCATGCTTTTTAAGCTGCATCTGTTGATTTCTTTCTCTATTCTGGTCTAGAGGATACATGTCAGAGACCAATTCAACCGATTCACCTTGGAGAGGACTTAAACAATCAAATTGTCTGACTTGCTAGACCTTAATTTCAGTTTATAAAGTTCCGTTTTCGTGGGTTCAACCAAGGGGAGCTTTGAGTCTGTCTGTGAGGAAATGCAGGGTTGAGTGTTCACACTGGACGGTAGTCCATAAAATTTCTTGATATGACTTGAGTGCAACCACCCTTTACGTCCCTCGATCTTCACGGCTGTCCTTGTTGCTAGTAGAACAAGTTTTGGCGATTTCCACCTAGGCTCCAGTTGGGTCTTCCGGTCGAAATTCCGCACTAGGACCAGATCACCTGGAACCACGTCATGGGGCTTCACCTCAGTGTTATCGGGAAAAGCTGCAGCTACCTGTGAACGACAAGATTGTAGTGCAGACATCAAGGAAGCCAGGTAATCTGTCAGCATATTACAGTCAACATCAGTGATTTTGCGAGGTATAGGCGTCCCCCACATATTTGGTGGTCTACCGAAGATCACCTCGTACGGGGATAGCCCTGTTCGAGAATGTGCTACCATTCTCATGTAAATGAGTGCAACTGGTAAGGCTACTATCCAATCGACACCTTTTTCTCTACATATTTTGGACAATCTAATTTTCAGAGTTTGATTATGGCGTTCCACGAGACCTGCTGACTCAGGATGTCGGACACAGTGGAATTTCCATTGGTAGCCTAACAAAAGTGAAACGTGTTTCATTAATTCGGATGAGAATGGCTGGCCGTTATCTGAGTATACAACACGTGGCAAACCATATCGTGGGAAGAATTCTCGCACTAGCTGTTTGGCAGTAGTCGGGGCAGTGTAATCTGAAACCGGGTAGGCTTCTGTCCAACGGGAAAGAGCACAGACAACTACGAGAACATATTTGAATCCTCGACATCGTTCCATCTGGATATAATCCATCTGGAGGACTTCAAAAGCATGATCGGGAGGTTGAAATCCACCCTGCTCTACGGGGATGCTTTTACCTGGATTAAACTGACAACATATCATACAGGTACGCACTTTCTGTTTGGCTGCTGCTCTCAAGTGTTTGTTGAACCAAATGTGTTGAATACTGTCTAGCATAGCTTTTTCTCCTAGGTGCGCTGGACTGTGTATTGTGTTGATGATGACTTGAACCATGGAATCGGGAAGAAACCATATAGATTTTTCCTTCGTCATCCATCCTTGATCCGTTTGGATCCCTCCTAATTCAGTCCATTTCTTTATTTCTTCTGGTGTAGCGTGTGTCTGTATGTCAATTATATCAAGGGCGGGATCCTTAACTGTCATGCAATGTGTTGGTGTCGGAACTATTGTCTTTGTCGCGTCAGTTGTATGAGTCTGGTTCTGAGCAGTCTGTTTAGCTGTTCTGTCAGCTAGGTCATTACCCTGAGAAATGATATCGGTAACTTTTGTATGAGCTTTGCATTTCATAATCGATATTGCAGTAGGTAAATGAATCGCATCTAATAGTGCTTGAATGAGGGGTCCGTGTTGGATGTGGGCACCGTGAGAAGTTAAATAACCTCTCTCTCGCCACAGCACGCCGAAGTCATGGACAACTCCGAATGCATAACGTGAATCTGTGTATATGTTGACTTTCTTATTTTTGGCTTGAATACAGGCTTGTGTCAGAGCGATGAGCTCTGCTGCTTGAGCTGACAAAATGTTAATACAATTTGTTTCAATGACTTCAGTGTCTGTTGTGACTGCGTAAGCGGCCACTAACTCTCCTATACTTGTTCTCATACATGAACCATCTACATACAATGTCAAGTCTGGATCTAATAAAGGGATATCTGTCAAGTCTTGTCTGGGTTTTGTCGTGATAGTAATGACTTCAATACAATCATGTGCTAATGGATCTGTTCCATTTACTGGCAAAAGTGTGGCAGGATTTAACGTATTACAACGTCTGATTTCTATGTGTGGCTGAAACAATGTCAATTCGTAACCGGTGAGTCTCGCTATAGTCAAGTGTTGTGTTTGTGTGCGGTTCAAGAGAACCTCTACTGCGTGTGGTACTTGTACTGTCAATTGATGTCCTAACACTATGGCATCGCTTTGTCTGATTGCTAAAGCTGTTGCTGCCACTGATTTCAGGCACGCAGGAAGAGCCTGAGCTACTGGATCTAATGTACTAGAGAAATAAGCACATGGTTTGTGTGATCCTGCTTGTTCCTGAGTGAGTACTGACAAGGCAGTACCTTTGCGTTCTGTAACAAATAGTGTAAACAGTTTATTGTAACATGGTGTTGCTAAAACAGGTGCTTGGCATAAAGCTTTCTTTAAGTTTTCAAAAGCATGTGTATGTTCTTGAGTCCAAGGGAGGACAGTCGGTGTGGCGGCCTCCTGTGTTGTCAACTGGATGAGTGGTTTTGCTAGAAATGCATATTGAGGGATCCACTGCCTACAGTATGAAGTGAGGCCTATAAAAGCCCGCACCCCCTTTTGTGTCTGGGGTGGTGGCATGTTAGCAATTAACTGGATGCGGTCGGGTGTAAGCTGTCTTCCCTCCTTGGACAGCGAGTGCCCAAGGTAGACAACTCGCGGGACACAGAATTGCAGCTTAGAAGGGGACACCTTGTGCCCCTTGTCGGCCAGAAATTTTAAAACCGTCAGTGACGCTGTTTCACATTCAGGTTCGCTTCGGGCGGTGATCAGCAGATCATCGACATATTGAAGTAAGGCAGTGTTAACGGGCATGTGGATACTGTCAAGTTCTCGTTTTAGTGCTTGGCTATAGATGCTGGGGCTTTCCGTAAATCCTTGAGGTGCGCGTGTGAATTTAAAACTTCGTCCATTCAAACTGAATCCGAACAAATATTGACTTTCCGGATCTATTGGGACGCTAAAGAAAGCATTCTTGAGATCAATTACAGTGAAGAACGTTGCTTCGGAATCAATAGCAGTTAGTAATGAAGAGATATCTGGGACCACAGGGTATTGTGGTACAATACATTTATTTAATTCGCGCAGGTCAATAACTAATCGATATACTGGTGATGCTTTTGGATCCGTTCTTTTAAGAATCGGAATTATCGGGGAATTGCATACATTGGAGTCGGTTTCGACAACCACTCCTTGTGTAATGAGTTCGTCAATGATTTGCAGTAAGGCCGCAACAGCATCTGGTGGTAACCTATATTGTCGCATTCGTGGTAGTACTACTCCTGTTTTTAGTGTGACTCGATATGGTGTAATGTTCATGCAACCAACATCAGTGGGGCCTTGTGCCCATAAATGTGTAGGTAAATTCTGCAGCCGGTGATCCATGTCTCTGGACACGTAGTGACCTTTAAAATCACGTAAAAATAATCGTACTCCTTCCGGAGAACAACATATTATAGCTCCTAGAGCTTTCAATGTTTTTATACCTAACAAGTTTTCTGGACATGATTTAGTAAGTAATAAATCTGTAGTACGTGTTAATGGACCAACCGTAAGTGGAAGAGGTTGCGTTACTTCATTAATGATAGGCTTTCCTGAGAATCCAAGGGAAATATTCTGTGAGCCTGAGAGGGGTGCCCCTGGAACTTCACTGCGTCGTATAGTTGTTCTGCTTGCCCCTGTATCAAGTAAAAACTTTCTGTCTTCCCCTAATAGTTCACTATGTACATAAGGTCCCTCTTGATCTACAGGAACCTCGATAAGGGGTAAGCCAACTTCCCTCTCTAGGCTATTTCATGTGTATCGCTGATAATCAGGATAATCTGCTTGTGCATACTGGTACATCTGTTGCGTTGTCACTTGTGTGGCAGAAATAGGCTGCGCTGGTGATGGTGCTACGGTCTGTTGTGGAGCTGCCTGTTGCGGGGCTAGTTGTTGCGGAGCTGACCTATGTTGTGCATGCTGAGGAATTTGTTGTTGATTCTGATCCTGTCTAGGTGGACGTGGTCTTTCCTGAGTTCTACCCGTGGCGATATTATGTTTCAAAACTGGACAATCGTGTATATAATGACCTTGTTGTTTACAATAGTTGCATGTCCCTTTCGTCGGACCTGCGGAATCACCTTTTTTATGACCATCAGCTGGAACTGACTGAGCAACAAGCATTTTCATTTTTGTATCTTTCATACGTCTTTGTTCGTGTTCTTGTTCTTCTCTAATTCTATTGTGGTGATATTGTAACATCTGTAACATCTGTGACGGGTTGTTACCCTGCCAGGTACTCTCAAATTTCAATACTCTATTCTTAACTTGCGGTAGGGAATTTTCAACTAATTTTGTCACAAACAAATGTGGATATGACTCGCTACTTGCTTTTATGCCACTATTTATACCAAAACATTTTTCAAATCGGGAATAGAAATCACTAGTGTCTTCATCTTGCTTTTGTTTACAGGCTGAGATTGCACCCCAGTCCTCCTTTTTCGTAGTTAATAAACGTGGTAGTACCTGCACTAATAATCCTGGTAGGACGGTAGTCTTTTCCCCAAGCCCTGCTCCTGCAGCTCGGGCCTTTTCTTCGTTTTCTAATGCTGTCCAGTCTATCTTTTGGTCTCCCACCTCCCATTCCTTTTCTTTGAGTTTCTCGTAAACACCGGCAGGCATTAACACTTTCAGTATTTTCATAATGTCGGGGTAGGTATACTCTCCCATGAGTAGCATGTCTTTTATCTCACGGTGGAAACCTGCTGGATCCTTGTCATGGCTGGGTACTACTTTCTTCATTTCTAATAATTCGATTTTAGTTATAGGCGTGTACACAAACACGCGTGTAAAGTTATTACCTTCACCTCTGATTGGGTGTACTTCGCGTAACGGATTCAGTCTATCTATGTGATACATTTTTCTTCCCATAGTGGGAACTGGAACGTGTTCTGGGCACACGAAAGTTATATACTGGTTTCGAAATTCTAGAATTTCTTTAATCAAATCAGTACCTGAACCTCTCCATTTATTCGTGAGTAATTCGGTCAATATGTCAGGTAAGGGTCCAGGATCGGAGTGTTGGCTTTTATATAATATAAGGAGGTGTTGAATCATGTATATACTAGCTAAACGCTGTTCGTCTGGGGCAAGATTCAGAAACGTGTGTGCTAGTGCATCATCACTGTATTTGTCGGGACTGTCAGCCCATTGTACTGCTGACCTGGCCAATTTTTGTTCATCCATGGAATCGAGCATATGGTACCCCCTTCGATCTCGGAGTAATTTATCAGCGGCTTGGAATAGGTGTTCAGGAGACCTTGTATTTAACATAGGGGTTTGAAAATGTCTATTACATTCTGGACGTATCGGACATATCGGATCATTGAAGCCTCTAGTATTATTATGGGGTCTTCCTCTACCTACGTAAGCTATCGTATCTAATTGTTCTGATTCTTGCTCCTCCTCTCCCTCTGATTCAATTCTGTCTGCTTCTCGTCTTTCTTTATGTATTTGTTCTACTTCCTTGCGGATCTTTCGATACATGGCGATTATACACGCCTGTCTATCATGTTTCTCGTCTGATATGTTCTGACCCCATTTGGCAAGTTTTTGCATGGTATCATGATCTGCCCCAGGCCTGTCTTGGTTCCTGATCACGCAGTTTATGAAAAAACGTAGTAGTTGTCTTTGTACATCCACTTTCTGGTACTCCATAGCTTCGTTAATACTTTCTGGGCCTCGCCCTGTTTGGACAAAGTGATATATATTGTCTAGGTGCTCAACCATTCCTGGTATCGTCATTAAATACAATGTAGCCCGTCTTATACGTAGTGATGATATTAGCAATCTGTCCTGTTTACCTGGCACTGGATCGTATCTACAATCCACAAGATGTTCTCTAAACATGTCGGATGTCGCTAGATGGGGTGTACGTTGGAGTGCTAAATCTCTAAGGGTCTGTTTATTTCGTGGTGGTGTGGCAAACATGTCTGTCGTACCTCCTGTAGCACCGTCTGAGGTGCTAGGCACGAAAGGATTCGTTGGACGTAAGATAGAAATTGTAGATGCGGGAAAAACAGTAGAAACGGACGGACCTGTTGGAACTAGTGCAGGAGTTTGCTGCTGCGGAGATACAGACGGATGCTCTTGGTGTTGAACACCATCGGCAAGCGGTGTGTGTGGTATGGTATTAGCATACTCGGGAGCTACGTCATCTAAATAGGAGGAAAGGAAAACGTCCTTTGCTGTTTTAGGATGTGCTTTTGTCGGGAGCAATGGAGGAGTCAAGTCTTTTGGTATTTCCGGGGCAGCCTTAGGTAATCCTTCGGCCAGAAGAGGATACATACCATTCATAAGAGTGTTTCTTTGTCTATCTACTTGTTCTGATTTAACTCGGGTACCTTCCTCTATTAATAAATTTTCTCGGGTTTTATTCAAATTCTCCCTACCTTTCTCTTCCTGTCTGAGCGCCTTTTCTGTACGTCTATATGATTCTTTACGCCATAATTCAATGGCATCTTTCTGTGACTGTCTGGCTTTCTTTTTCCATAATTCTTCTTCTACTCTCATGATGCAGTCTGCATCCCAGGTCCCCGCTGCGGCCCATCTTTGACTCTCTGGTAAATCCTTGGTGTAGTCCACCCATAAATCAAGAAATAACACGGCATCTAGGCCATGCTTATGATACATAAAGTACCCTGGAGTGTCCCTAGGTGGGATGGGAACAGCTTCTTCGAGTACCCCTTTTCTAGTTTTGATCTGTCTTAATTTCGAAAAGAACGGCATTTTTAGATCTGGTTACTTAATCTTAAACAACCTTAATACAAATAAACACAATAATGAACAGTCATTCACACCACAATGTATAGAACGTATTAAAACATTTAACATTTAACAGTTAATGAACGATGATAATTAATAGAAAACTAGTTACTGACATAATACTGATACTAGATAATACTGAATTATATGCAAGACATACTAGATATACTGCTAAACAGTACAGATACACTGCTGAAACAGTGCAGACCGGATTTGTGGACCCAAAACCCGTCTTGACCGGCACAGACTATGTGCACGTTTAAATGCCTCCCCGGCAATGGTACTCACCGGGTAGCTCGGAACGGAAGGCCTCGGAACTGAACTGTAACTGGACCGGACTGGACTCGACTCGACTGGACTCGGAACTTCGGAACCTGGTGGGCCTCTGTATACCTCGGATCTTGCTCTCTCAGCTAGGCTCTGGTCGGGATACTTCGCACTTCTCACCGCCTCGTCTGGGTGTTGATCGCAGCCTCAGTCGCCCCCGCTTGGCCGGAGGGAGATACAGGAAATCCTGCAGGTACGCGTTTTTGTCCGTTCAGCTGTGGCAGGAGACCGGGCCTGCAACGCACCTCCGGCGCGTGAGATGAGAAAGTGTCCCTGTTCGGGCGCCAATTTCTGTGGTAAATATTTCATTACCGGTACTATTTTTTATGCGGTAAGGTCTAGTAAGAATAACTCAGTAAATATAAGAGGCAGAATCCGTGGTATTAGAGGTTCTAAAAGGCTTTATTCCTCTATAAAGGAAATACAATTCGAATTGCAGGCTTCACACTCCATCACCATGAGGTTTCAGGAAGGAAGGCAATACATTATTGACAAGTAATGGTATTTATATGGAAAGCATTACATTAAGACAGATGCAAGAGGCGTAACAGCTGATAATACAGATATAATACACATACGTAATAAAAAAAGGCGTAAACATAGGTGTAACCAAATACGTCATTAAACATGATGTCACAAGTGGGTGGATCCATGAGAGAATCCTGCAATGTCAGCAGAAATACTTGGCAGAGATGCGCGCGCAGCCGCATGACGTGTGATTGACGTGCAACTAGAGGGTGAAGGGGACTTGACATTTAGCTCTACATGTGGAGACAGAAGTCTGGGGGGTCATGTCAACCTAATCCCAAATCATATCTGATATCTTATGTTTAAAGAACTGTATTATCCAAAAGGAAAGAGTCTCTCGGACGGAATCTATTCTATACTGACTGTTAGTGCGTGTACAAGCGTCTAAGTGTCTACATGAGATGCGAGGGGGCAGGAATCTTCCATGGTAACAGGGGCTATGAATTACTTGCATGAGGACAGTGAGGCCTGGCCCTTTGCACGGTAGCTGGAAGAATGTTTACCTAAACTACTAGACAGGAATGCATCGGATGAGGAGCTGAGCAGATAATCTTGAAGGTGAAATACAGTTTTTGGCAGGCAACAGGCTGGATCAGGCACCGTTAGCCGCGCAGGGAGTAGGACAAAGTTCATGGATACAGATGTAGGCTCAGACTGGAGCTTTCAGAGGCAGAAGGCAGGAAAAGGCTTGATGACAGAATTCAGGGCCTACTCGCCTGAATCTGTGAAATGTGGAAAGTGAACCTCATAAAGTCGGTGGCCTTTCATACCTAGGAATGGAATATCTGACCCATTCATGGTGGATCTGATAGAGGACATGTTGACGGTGGACGCACATGTATTTGCGTCTTCAAAACTGGAACTGGAGGGAACATACATGTACTTATAGCATGCACATGGAGCCGTTGGGGTCTACGATAGGGGACATAACTGATCACAAAATTCATATTTCCTCAGGGCGGTGAGTCTGAGGTGTCGGTATCTGTCGGTTGGGCCTGGTTGTAGAAGCTGTTGTGGATGTCTGCGATCTTGTGATGGGAGAAGGTGGCTAGGGAATCACAGAGGTCTTGCGATGGCAGGATGTCGTTGGAGTTGGCGCTGGGGTTGGAGAATTCCTTCACGATGTTGAAGAGCTCTTTGCTGTTGTGTGCGTTGTTGTCGATGCGTTCTTTGAAGTCGGCCCTTTTGGTGGTTCGGATGAGTTGGTGGTGACTGTGGATGGCGCTCTTGTAGGCTGCGTTGCTGCCCGGAGTCTGTGCGTGGTGCCACTTCTTCTCGAGCCTGCGGCAGGCCTGCTTTCAGGGATTGTTCTTGCTGGCCCTCATATCTTGCCCTCTTTTTTGTCCTGTCCAGAATGTTATGTTATGTTATGTTAAAATGGTATTTATAGAGCGCACGGCTACTCAAAAAGAGTGTCCTGGCGCTTTTATTTAAGGTAAACTACAAAATGGAAACACAGCATATTAAAAGAGAAACAAAAAATAACACAATCAAAAGGAGAATCAACCATCAAAGCAGGACCTACTGAATAAACAGCCAGGATTTAAGATCCTTTCTAAAGGCAAGTAAGCTAGTAGCTCCCCGCAATTTGAGAGGCAAAGAGTTCCACAACTGTGGCGCCAGTAGACCAAAGGAACGACCTCCCAAGCGCACTCTCATTACTCGCGGGACGGAAGCCAAAAACAGATGTTCTGATCTCAGAGAACGCGCCGGTCGATAGAAGGCAATTCTCTTTTGGAGATACTTAGCTCCCGTCGCATGGAGAGCCTTAAATGTCAGGGTCAGAGCCTTAAAGGCAATCCGCTTGCGGATTGGAAGCCAGTGCAGGGTCTGGAGCAAGCCCGCAGCACTGACACGTCTGTTCAGGCCAAAAATCGCTCTCGCCGCAGCATTCTGCACAATTTGAAGCCGCTGTAGCAGGTAGTCTGGCAGGCCCAGGTACAGAACGTTGGCATAATCTAACCTGGAACCTACCAGAGCCTGCACAGTCAGCCTCCTGTGCTCCTCCGATAAAAGGGGAAGAAACCTCCGTAACATCCTCAGGAGGCCGAAGCAAATGCCCGACACCCCCAAGATCTGAGACTTCATAGTCAACCCATTGTCCATCTTAACCCCCAAGTTCTTAGCCAATTGGGATGAGCATATAGGGGGGAACATATTGGCAGGCCACCAAGCCTGCCAGTCTGGCTCCGTGTCGCACCCAAAGAAAAGTACCTCGGACTTATCGGAATTGCACTTGAGGCTGTTCAGCTGGAACCATTGAAACACAGCCCCAAGGCAATCCCGGATACTCTTCCCATCAAAGTCTCCTCCTCTCTTACACGAGAAGAGGAGCTGGGTGTCGTCTGCATAGGATACGATCCGGGCCCCAAACGACTCCGCCAACGCCGCCAGAGGGGTCATGAAGATATTAAAAAGGGTCGGGCTCAAGATAGAGCCCTGAGGGACCCCGACTCCCAGAGAATGTAAAGAATCTGGGGGTCATATTTGATGAAAGTTTTGTTTTTCTAGTCAAATCAATCATGTTACCTTGCCATGCTTTCACCTTTCCAGAGTTTTAAAGAAAGTTCCAAATTCATTCCTTTAAGTCTGCAGAAAATGGTTATTGTGGATCTTGTGATATCCAGGATAGATTATTGCAATGCGTTACATCTAGGAATTCAAGTCTCTTCAAAATGCAGCTGCTTGTCTGCTTTTGATAATACCCAAAATCAATTCTATATCAAAAAGAATGTGTGACTTGCATTGTCAACTTTAAGGCCTTGTGCATGGTCCATAAGGCCTTTTAAAATGTAGGTCCAGCCTATTTTCTTAAGATTTTTTTCCAGCATGCTCCCAATCTCAAACTTAGATCAGGCACTGACAAATAAGTGACAATTTCTGGCATGCTCCCAATCTCAAACTTAGATCAAGCACTGACAAATAAGTGACAATCAGAAAAATAAAGAAAGCCAGATGGGGAGGGAGATGTTTCTTCTTCCTAGCATGTAAGCACTGGAATACTATGCCTCTCTACTTGAGACTCAAATCAAAGAGGGTGTTTTTCAGAAAGATGCTAAAAACTTTTTTCATCCATAGTAAATAGATATCTCTGCCTACTCGGATGCTAGCGCTAAGAATCCTCTACAGTTGTGCGCCCTACAAAAATGTACTTACTTACTTACTCACGTAGTCACACACCCACCCATATAACCACTCACACAGCCACTCACTCATCTATACAACCACTGACACACTCACTAACATACCCATACAGCCACTCACACACCCATACTGCTACTCACACATTCACTTATACATCAATACAGTCAGACACACCCACTCACACACCCATACATCTACTCACACACCCACAAAACCACTCACATACCCACAGAGCTAATCAGAAACCCAATTACTCAATCATAGAGCCACTCATGCATGGACTCCCTGATCCATACAGCCACTCAGACACTAACACACTGATACAGTCACACAGCCACCCAGATCACATATGTTAGAATTGGTATCACTCATTATTAGTACATTATATTAATATAACTTTTGTAGTAGGTTAGCATATATGTTTAACAATCATAAACTCTTAGAAAACACTAACACTTACTTGATTATGTCATGAGTGATTCCATTTGAGATGTCATCAGTGATGTCACTGACCATGTTATGAGTGATGTAATATGTGAGGTCATAAGCAGTGCATGCTGGGGCATACGTTATTGTTCGTTAGCTCACATAACTCTAAATGATGAATTTCAATGGTTTTGTACAAGTAAAATCTGAGATTGTTTATGAGCAGGAAGGGAACATTTTATTCACAAAAATGATCGATAATGACGATTTTGCTCTTTCTATGTATGCTGCAGAATGCAGCACACACAGAAAGAGCAAAAAACAAGGAGAAATTAATCTTTTCTCCTTGTATCGCCAATTTAAGACCAGGCCTTCCCTGGCCTTAGTTTTTGGTGCTGCCCCAGCCTTGGAAATATAGGGCAGCATCAAAAAGCAATGGGTGTTGCGGTGAAACACCCACTGCAACACCCATTGCATGCCCATTTGCCACAGAGGACACCTTCCTACACATAAACAATAATTCATGGTGATTTGCTCTTTCTATGTGTGCTGCAGAATGCAGCACACATAAAAGGGGCAAAAACCACCATTCTAAGACCAGGTATTACCGGACCCTAGTTTTCGATGCTGCCCCAGCCTTGTAAATCTGGGGCAGTATCAAAAATCAATAAGTGTTGCAGTGGAACGCCCACAGCACTACCCTTTGCACGCCCCTTTGCCAAAGCAGACTGCTGCAGAAAGGGGCATATTGGCAAGGTGGCGTTAAGCCACCTTAAGTGGCTTAGTGCCACCTTGTAAATATGGGGAATGGTGTAACGCCACCGGAGAGTCAAAAAAAGTGGTGCTCCTGTGGCAAAGGGTTTTGTAAATATGCCCCATTATCTCATCTATTGATACACTACCATACCCACTGTGGATCTGGAATGGTGGTGTGATTGAGCTGTTGTTTAATTTGGACCCAGAGGACCTATGTTTATCTGTTTTGCTCATAGTATGTCTGACATTTGCAAGGTCTCCCCCTTGCAGTTGAGCACTCTACTTTTTCTGCAATATCCAACAGTGAGGTCAGGCGGCAACAACCAGGCACGTCTCAGCAACTTGGGCAATGCCACCTCTCAGCCTGCCCTTCACCCTGTGCCAGCCAATAGTCAGGGAGGTATGGGCAGTACTGAGACTCGAGGATCAAATCCTTGAGTCACAACCTTTAGGATTTGCGTTACCGCCTCAGCCCTGTACTGCTGACACCATTAATTCAGAAGAACTTTGATTTCTGTCCTGCGAGCACCCGGTGATACCTACCTTCTACCATCTCCCGTAGGTGCAAAAGGATCTTACCAAGCCACCGGGGAGACCTATCGTAGCCTCACAGAACAGTTTGCTGGAAAATATCTCTATCTACATTGACTCGTTCTTAAATCCATTGGTGAAAGATCTTTCCTCCTATCTCAAGGACACGTACGGCTTCTTGAGACTAATAGAAGGTATCGAATGGGAAAATGATTTGGTGATGATCACACTTGACATCACCAGTCTATACACTTGTATTGAACATTCCAAGGGTCTTAATGCCATCAAGTGGTTCTTGAATACACGATAGCTGAAATATCATAACCATAATGCTATGTTGGTAGAGATGACTACTTATTGTTTTGAGAATAACATTTTTCTTTTTCATGGGCAACTATACAGACAGAGGAGAGGGACCGCGATGGACATGTGCTTCGCCCCCAGCTATGCAAACTTGTCTGTAGGCTGGCGGGAGAAGCACGTGGCCTGGGCGGAACCACATGACCATTGGGTAGAAACGGTTGCCCTATGGGCAAGATATATCGACGACCTATTTATTGTCTGGAAAGGGTCCCAGGAAGATGCCAAAGATTATATAGCAGCCCTAAATGCGAATGAGCTAAATCTCATTTTCACCGCCACCATGAGCAGAGAAAGTGTCTTTAACTTAGACCTAGAAGTATACACAGAGGGCAGAAAACTACTCAAAAGACTCTATAGCAAGCCCACTGAGTTGCGGCGTCGCACAGGAATTCCAGACGCAGTGAGTACGGGGCAAGAGGAGATCGGCTACACATCCCGAGAACAAGCTTGAAGGCCAGAAAGAACACAGGGGAAGACTCGGTGCCGGAGATAGCCCCGGTGAGGGACGGACCCAGTGCCCGGTGCTCCAAGGGAAGTGGTTGAGCAACACCACGCACGGGAGCACACAGCAACAATGCGGCTGGGCTACGCAAACTCTAGAACCGGTCTTCAAGCGGCGATCGGCCCCCAAATGAGAAAGGGCAGGCGAAGTGCATAGTGCGGCCCAACAGAGGTATAGAGAGCGGGAGAGAGAGGCGCTGCCTGGCCGACGATCGGTTAACGGAGGGGGCACAAATACTTGCTGGCTGGGCTATTGGCGAAGAGACAGACTCGTGATTTGGGGTTGCAGCATCGCACAGGAATATCTGACGCAGTGAGTAGGGGGCAAGTAGAGATCGGAAACACCCCCGGGAACTGGCTGCACGACCAGACGGGACACAGGGGAAGACTCTGTGTGGGCTGTAGCCCCGGTGGTGGATGGATCAAGTGCCCGGTGCTCCGGGGGAGGTGGTTGAACTGCACCACGCACGGGTGCACGCAGCGACAATGTGGGCGAGTGGGTCGCTCAAACTTTAGACATAGCCGGTATTCCAAGCGGTGATTGGCCCCCAAAAGAGAGAGTGCGGACAAGCTCCTTCTTCATCTAGGTGCAAAGCCCCCTGAACATCTGCGGCCACATCTCGTCGCCATCCGCTTATCGACAGGAGTCATACCCAGACGCCCATTTACAGGTGAAAGACACCGGGACAGGCCCAGAACTGATACGAACGCTCCAGAAGCGCACAGGTGCATCCTTCCATTGTCTGGTTTGGGACGCTGAGTGGGGAATGGCAGGAAACCCGAAAGGCTGCGTGCAGAGCTATTCGCACGGCAGGCAGCGGCGAATACTGCCCATACCCCATAGCGGTGCTGCAAGTGCGTGGCAAAAGATGGGAGGCAGGGGCCCAAAAGGCCACCCAGCGCCCCAGGCTAGAGAAATATGCCTACAATAAAGAACCATCAGAGTCCTCTCAGTTGGAGGTAGTCAAGGCGGCCGCCCAAAAGATGGCTAAACAAGATGAGATTACGCTGAAGGACGTAATGGCAGCCCTACAGACTGTGCAATCCTCCATTGGCTCTATCTCTACAGATATCTCACTAATACGTGCCAATTTTTCAAATCTAACGGACAGACTGACGTAGGTTGAAACCACAACAACTGCGCTTTCCACCGAAACAGCAACCCTACAACGGCAAGTGAAACGCCTGGAAGCAGACAACAAGATCATTTTGGCTAAGCTGGACGAACAGGAAGGACGCTCACACCACAATAATGTTCGCCTGGTAGGCGTACCAGAAAGCACAGGAGGTCCAGCACCAGACCTCCTCGTGGAATATTTAATCAAGTACCAGTTGCAGCCACGGGGACTGTCCAGTTTTTTTCGGTGGAGAGGGCGCAGCGCGTACCAGGAGGAAGACCACACCCGGGGCCCCCCCCAGGCCAATTTTGGCACGCATCTTCAATTTCCGAGACCGTGACGCAATTCTGCAAGCGGCGACAATGACAACAGTACTGTCACGCTGTACCCGGATTACACAGCGGCGGTCACCAAACAAAGATGTAACTTCCTTGACGTAAAGAAAGAGATGCATGCAAGAGAAATCAAGTACTCAATGCTCTTCCCGGCAAAATAGAGAGAAGAGGCGGAAGGCAAGATATTGTTCTTCGTGACACCGGAGGAGGCTCGGGAGTGGCTGGAGGGCTGGCGCCCGGCGACAGGACCCAGGTCATCGGGGAAACAACATCATCATCGCATGGCTGACTCATCACTACCCACGACTAGAGAGCGCAGTGTATCTGGCGACTGAATGGCCACTTATGAACAAGCTCACGATCAGGACGGTATTCTGAGATGTTGGCACCTGCCGGGTCGAGAGGACTGCACTCCCGATCTGGGATTGCGGAAGAGACACTCCTCAAATATTGCGTGAACTCGCTGTTGGGTCTTGGCTCGTCCAGGTCTTCGGGCGCGGGCGGGTGCTCCCTGCAGGTATGAGAGGGCTTTGTAATGGCTGCCGTGACAATATATCCTTTCCCGGGGAGGGCTCCTAGGAATCATCAGAAGACTCACACCCCTCACCATGGTTCAAGTTTGGGGTTTAACGCACTCTGCTCAGTTGGGGTGGCGGGCAGTTCTGGAACCGCCGGGCAGGGAGGCAGGGAGGGGGAGGAGAATGGGTCTCAGTTTCTGATGTTACGTTTGTTATTGGTTTTTTATTGCTTAAGATCCACGAACTATCTGGGGGTACTTTGCGATACACACTGTTGATTTATGTGTAGTGATGCGCACTGGGGGGTTCAACTGTGGCGCTAACGCATAGCACTCACACTAGACGGATTTGAGGACACAGGTACCCACTCGCTGCCATCAGAGGCGCCAGGCACCCCCTTGCCAATCATATCCTGGAATGTTAATGGGCTGGGCAACAAGATAAAAAGAGGGCTGGTCCTCCAATATTTAAAACGTAAAGCCCCAGCAGTCGCACTGATTCAAGAAACCCACCTGGTGGGGTCGGCCTGTAAGGCCTTAGATAGGTGGGGATTCAAGATGATGGCCCATTCGGCGTTCACCTCCGGATCCTGGGGAGTGGGGATATTGGTACACAAAAGCTTCCCTCTGATCATTAATGGATCGTGGACCGACGATCAGGGCCATTTCGCCGCAGTTTCCTGCCAATGGGAGGGTAGAGTTTACAACTTAGTCTCATTCTATGTTCCACCCGCGCTGCATCAAGTAGCCTTTCAAGAGCCGGGAAAATTCTTACTAAACCTCCCGCCGGGAGAACTGATTATGGGGGGTAACTTTAATGCTATGATGGACTGCACAGTAGACAGCACACCTCCCAGACATCCTACCAGCACAACACGTACACTGACAGAGTTTACAGAGGCATTGGGACTTGTTGATGTGTGGCGCGTAAGACACCCAGTCGAACGACAGTACACTTTCCACTCCGGCGCTCATAATAGTCTCTTGAGAATTGACTAGATTTTCACGCTTGCAATGATCCCGGAAAGACACTTTGAGATATCCCATTTGCCGAGAGGCATCTCAGACCACTCACCTGTTCAACTTGTCTACCTCTCACGGACACCGGGCCGGAGACGACTCTTCCCTATTTACCCCGGGTATCTCAAGATTCCTAAGATAGACAAAGGCCTCTTGCAGACTACGAGGCACTATTTCAATGAAAATGAACACTCAGTAGCTTCCCCCACTACACTTTGGGAGGCATACAAACCAGTGCTCCGTGGGTACGCCATCTCGTTAATCACTCACCACAAGCGGGAGCAACAAACACACCTAGACACCCTGGAACAGGAGGTGCTGCGGGCGGAACTTGCACATACTAATAGCATAACAGATGCCACGACACTCGCCCTGACCCTGACACAACAGGAGTATAGAGCATATGCATGGGAAGCAGTGAAAGCTCGAAACACTGCAACACAGCACACGATTTACGAAATGGGGGACAACACGGGTAAGCTTCTGGCTTGACTAGATAGATGAGAAAAGGTGAGTCGCTGGGTGTCCCAACTAGTAGGGAATGACGGCACTACTACTGCAGACCCATAACGCATAGCAGACATATTTGCGGCCCACTATGAAAATATTTACACACCCACAGCCACAGCCACCATAGACGATAACTTAACCTTTCTCCGTGACATCCGCTTACCTACCTTATCGGACGTAGACATACTGGATCTGGAGGCGGCGTCGACTGAGGGCGAGTTGGTGCGAGCATTGGGGGCGCTACACACGGGGAAAGCGATGGGGCCTAATGGCATACCAGTGGAATTTTACAAAAAAGCGGCCACAACTGTGGTGCCCCATCTGCTCAATATGTACAATGATAGTCTGCAGAAGGGAATACTGCCAAGGGATCAATGTTTAGCCACCATTGTAGTCGTACATAAAGCGCTGCAGGACTGAGCGTCATACCGCCCGATATCCTTAATTAACGCAGAAGCCAAAATATTGGCGAAAACATTGGCACTTTGACTGCAACCGCACCTCACCACGCTGATACACCCGGACCAATCGGGCTTTATGGCGGGTCGTAATACGGCCCTCAATCTAAGGTGTCTGAATGGAGTAATGTCCCGCATAGCCACCGTCCAAGAAGATGCGGTAATTCTATCACTGGGCGCACATATGGCATTTGACCTTGTCGAATGGCCATTTTTATTTGCGGTACTACAACGCATGGGTTTCGGCCCTAAATTCCGGGCGTGGATTCAACTCTTATACACAAAACCCCTGGTGCAAGTGGTGGCGAACAGGCGCATTTCAGGAGACTTTTCATTGGGCCGGGGTACGAGTCAGGGCTGTCCCCTGTCGCCGCTTCTCTTTGTGTTAATACTGGAACCACTGGCGGCGTGGACAGGACCAGATGATCCGCGGGATGAAGTGGGAGATGGGATGGGAGGACCGTATCTCACTTTATGCGGATGATGTCTTGCTGTACATGACGTCCCCTGCACGCTCCATTGTTAGTCTGCTAGACATCTGCACCGTGTATGGACAAGTTTCCGGATACCCGATAAATTGGGAGAAATCCCTACTGTATGTCCTATACGGGCCGACTCCGAGGCTACCGCCCGGTTGTGAGCTACAGGCTGGGATCAGGGGATTCAAATACCTGGGGATATATATCACGCCCCAACGAACACTTTTCATTGAGGAGAACCTCATGAAACCGCTTAACAAATTCCGACACGATGTGAAACACTGGAGGTCGCTACCATTGACGCTGCTAGGCAGAGCCACCCTATTCAAAATGATGGCGTTACCAAGATTTCTGTATGCCTTACAAATACTACATTTCCGGTCCCCCCGGAATACTTCAAAGCAATTGACGCGGAAGTCACTACCTTATTATGGGACGGGAGGCCAGCACGCATAGCGATGCACAAGTTAAATCGTAGCTGGTATGATGGAGGGATCGGTCTGCCCAATATAAAACTGTACTATTGGGCTGCACAACTTATGATTATAAATCAGTGGATACATGCATCACAGGAAGAACCAGCTTTCCGACTAGACAGATATGTCCTGCCGGCCGATCACATTCTGAGGGCCCTATATACAAACACGAGGAAAAGCACTCTTACGGGTCCGACAGCACACACAGTCAAAATATGGCACACTGCGCAACGAGCGCTGGGATGGGAAGGTAGATTGACGCAGGCCACAACGCTCTGGGAGACCCAACGGCTGGGTAAGCTATATAACACTAAGGGATTTAAACAATGGGACCTCATAGGTATCTCTAAAATAGGGGACCTTTGGGTGAAGGACGGGGTCGTTCCTTTTGAACAACTGAGAGAAAAGTATGAAATGGCCCCAACCGAAATTTTCAGATATATGCAGATCAGGCACGCACTGCTAAACACAATACCACGGGATACACAGTTACCGGAGACCTCGCCACTAGAGGATAGGCTCCTTACGGACCACATGACCAAAAAGCCATTTCCCAAACCTACAGTAAAATCATAAACAACCGGCTGGACCCCACAGTGTCCCTTCGAGATCGCTGGTGGGAGGATGTGGGAGTACTGGACGAATCGAAGTGGCAGGAGGCATTAGCATCTCCAAGAGAGGTGGCGATCTCCTCTAAACTCAAACTTGTGCAGCTGAAGATTCTCCATCGTATATATTATACACGCACCCTGATGCACAAGTTGGGACGAGCGCCCGACCCCCTGTGTTTACGACAATGTGGGCTACCAGGCACATTTTTTCATATAATATGGCAATGCCCGCAGATCGTAACTTACTGGGAAAAAGTCATGAGGCTAATTGCAAGAGTTGGGGAGACGGAGGTCCCACCGGAGCCAAAAAGGTGCCTCCTTAACATATGGGAACCAACAGACTTGAATCTGAGGATGCTGGAATGGGCGACACTGGGGTTGACGATTGCAAAACATAATATAGCAGAGAACTGGGGTTCGTGGCTGCCCCCCACATATCAACAGTGGAGAAAGGACATGGATAGTGCTATGGTGGTGGAAAGAGCGTCATACATGCACAGGGGATGCCCCAAGAAATTGTCTAGAATATGGGGAAAATGGAATGAATTTTGTGGAAATATATGTGAACCCCCACGGGCTGAGTCAATCTCGGATACTAGTGTATAAAGGAGGGTTTTTTCGTTTGGCGATGTGGGGGTGGGTTCCTCAGCTAGTAAGCACGGTGTTAGGTGGGCTGAAAATAAAAACAAAGAGGAGGTTTAGGTTTACGCAAATGCGACACAGAAATAATGTACAATGTATGCTAAGAAGTAAATACCCTCACGTATTATGCTGTAAAATGTAACAAGTGGAGCACGTTTTATATTGTGTGGAAAAATCAATAAAACATTTATAAAAAAAAAATAATGAAGAAGAAATGTGGGTACGCATAGGCTAGCATAGGTGTATTTAGCCTTTTACATGCTAGACCCCACTGTGTTGTCCATTTTTTGATATCACATATATTCTATTTATTCTGTGGAAATTTATTTTTTTTAGTTTTTTCTCTTTTGTTGATTTTTATCCCGTAAAAAGTGTTTAGGAATTGTCTAGAACGGGCTTCACATTTGCCTATTTTGGGCTTGATTGTATAAATGAGATGCCATCTGGTGTTATGAATTTTAAAATAATAGTTTAGAAATACCGTCTGTTTTATCTTGTAATATGCTGTTTATGAATTGCCTATTTTGGGCCTTATCATATTTAGATGAATTGAGTTTGCGCTAAATTTGGGCATATATTGCTTTTTGAAATGGACGTTCACCCATTAGGGGTTGATTAACTAAACGACATGTCTTCGGGGCATTATTGATATGCACAGCCTGCCTCTGAAATATATATATTTTTTTAATGTGTCGTTATATTCGTTCCTATCATTGCACAATTAGGATAGTTTTATAAAAACGATGCTTTAATTGTAAAAAAACATTAACGGTCTATAGATAAAAGCAACTTGTAAAATCATCAGATTGCTGTATTAAACTATAGAACTCAAAGATGGCCGCCGCAGACGCGGAGGTTTCTGATGAATTGTGTGTTTTTACTCCAGTGCGTATGATCATTGTGTTCCTTTCCGGTATGCATAAATACGTATTGGTTTGTTATTGCACTTGACATTGTGGAAGGCGTTGTTTGCCAAAACGCGTCTATCAGTTTTTTTCACGCTGTCTGCCGAATAAACTTCTACGTTCCTAAATTTCCCCGTAGAGTGCCTCCGACTTTATCCACGCATTGGTGGTTTGTTCTTGGTCATATGACGTGATTTACCGCCGCAAGGGAATTCACCCGGGAAGCAAGGTGCGGCGTCTGGTGAACTTGGTTGTAAGCTTTATATATAAATGCTAGTTAGTAATATGATTCCACAGCAACAAAGTGCTCAGGCGAAAACCTGGTTAAAAAGGAAAGAAGGTTTCATTAAGTGTACAAAATGCAAAGCCTGTAGCCATGGTAAGAACACATATTCATATACACCTGGACTCTCTAAAAGAGAGAAAAAGATTAAAGGATTTTTATCCTGCAAGACAGAATATGCTGTCTACGTGCTGCAGTGCCCATGTGGCCTGCAGTACGTTGGCAGCACAATTCATCCAGCACACAAAAGGGTACTACAACATCTGAGAGCTATCCGGAATGGGGATAAGATATACCCAGTGGCACGCCACTTTGAATCTCATCATGAAAAAAAACTCACAATGGCTAAGCTATTTCGTGACAGATTACGTTCCACCTAACATCCGGGGAGGTAATCGTGAAAAAAAGCTCAGGAGACTGGAGTCATGTTCTATTGTAGAATTAAATACAAAAGCCTCTATGGGATTAAATATGGAAGAAGATTTAATTACGCATTTGTAAAATCTTATATAGGTACGAAAAACGCTAACAGTAAGAAAAAGAGAGAAAATAATGCACCCCTCAGAAATTTGGTTTTAACTGTGTTGTTGATTTTTTATTTTTGTTTATTCATCGTTTCACAGGTTAGACACAAAATTTAAGATAGACTTGAGCAGACTGAGATTTAAATTTGCCCACTGGGGCGGAATTATTTAAAGCAAATGTTGGCAATTGTCACTTGAGAATAGAAAAGATATTTATATGTTGAGTAGATGCTGCCATACCCACTAGGGTTGTATTGTGAATATTTATAAAGGAAACTACACAATCGCTTGGTTAAACAAGGACTGTGTTTGCATTAGCGGTTGGATAAAGTTTTATTCAAATTGCAAAATAATGAATTGTAATATTTGTAATTGTAAACTGCTAAAAATTCCGTATGAATTAATTGTTGTATTAATATCTACTTTAAGAAAATATATGAATTATCTCAAAAGACGATTGCAGGCAAAACGGATTATTTCGTTTTGAAAGAACTACCAGTCTTTCGTCTAATGCACTGGTGTTGTAGTCACATCACGTGAGAGGGTTTTCACACACTGTGGTCAAAATTGCCTATTTACAAATAGTTAAACGATTGGTGAACAAGCCTGCTGGGCAGGCGAAACGCGTCTTTTCAAGCTGTCCTAATAAATTATTTGGCCAGAACACAGGGTCATCAATCTTTGCCTGTGGAAAAAAGAGAGCGCGATATATATATATATATATATATATATATTCACTGAAAAAACCATAGGTTTCACACACGTTATAGTTAGGGATTAGAATTTAAAAAACCTTGCAAATTCACTGAAAAAACCATAGGTTTCACACATGTTATAGTTAGCTGGACATTTTACTGATAAAAAACCAATGAAATTCCCCCGTTATAGTTACTGTAGGCAACTATAACTCACGCGACCGCAATCCTCTGCTGATGCTAATACTGTATTTAGACACTTATTTGCCCATGTCTTCTTCCATTAAATTTTAGCTATACATATATTACAAATATTTTTTTTTCATAAAGACACATATGTCATCAGCAGAGGATTACGGTCGCGTGAGTTATAGTTGCCTACAGTAACTATAACGGGGGAATTTCATTGGTTTTTTATCAGTAAAATGTCCAGCTAACTATAACATGTGTGAAACCTATGTTTTTTTCAGTGAATTTGCAAGGTTTTTTAAATTCTAATCCCTAACTATAACGTGTGTGAAACCTATGGTTTTTTCAGTGAATTTGTACGGTTTTTTAAATGCTAAGTTACTTTACGCCATTTGTGGCGTGCGCGCCCACTTAACACAGTTCGTTCCGGGCGCGCACGGTGCGCTTCGCGCACCGCGTGCCCACGTTACGCTAGATGGGCCATGAACGCACGATGCGCTTCGCGCACCGTGCGCACATGGAAGACATATGATGAGCATCGTTGTGACAGGTAAAATATATGTTTTGTTTTGATGTGATAAGCCATGCACAAATGGTGCCCTTCGGGCACCATTTACACACAGGGTTGGGGAGAATGTGGATAATTTTTTTTTTTTTATTACTTATTGCCGTACGCGTACGGTAAGCGTAATCGGCGAAATTTTCTAAAAAATTTAAATTGCCTTTTTTCACTTGGGGGATCGTTGGGGACTCCCTCGACATGGCTAGGTGCTTGGGAGCTGTCTAAACAGCCCCTTTACATGTTTTTGCACTTTGTTTTTCAACCCCCTGTCAGAGTGCGAGAGAGAAAATGGCGGCCGCCGCTTCCTGGTTTCGACCGATTCGAATGTTTACTAAGATCTAACGGCCAATCAGAATCGCACTCGCGCACGTCACCGTACGCGTACGGTAAGCGCACCGTAAGCGCACCGTAAGCTGGCTCAGATATATATATTGATTTAAAGGCTATTTTCTCAGAATCTACTGAACAGATTTACACCAAACCTACAAAAGGCACTTATTGACCTGTAGACTACCTCTCTGCCAAATTTCAAGGAACTCTGTTCAGCCGTTCGGGCTGTAGCTGTGTCTAAAGGTCCTATGGAAAAATGCAAGGGAAAAATGCGTTTTGGGACCCCCCTTTTATCTCAGCCCCCACTTGACGAATCCCCCGAGACTTTCAGGGTAGGAGCGGAGCGTAGCGCCCCACCTATTTTGAAAAATTCGCGAGGATTCGTCGACCGGCGCGAAAGTTATTCAAAATAGAATGTTGCGGATTTCCTATGGAAACGTGGTCCTAACTATACCTACCTACTGGCGACCGCCAGTAGGTAATATATATATATATATATATATTCGTAGGAAGGTTTCTCCGCTAAACGCCGCACACCTGCACATTAGCGTCGGTGCCTGCCGTGGTAGCGGCAACCACAAAAATGAGTACAATTCAATCCACAGGTAGGAAAGAGGCGGCACACCGTCCTGGTGTTTTAAGGTGTATTTAATCGCTCACAAAACAACAACGCATTTCAGCCGTAGGACGGCCTTTGTCAAGTTGTCTGTTAGTTCCGCACAGCCGATTTTAAAGCAAAATACGTCATCATAGACATAGAAGAAATGTATACATCGTAAATCCCATGTGTACTTGACTCTAAGACACAATCAACCATACATTTAAACATAAACATAAATTCTTGAGTTTGCAAGAAATATATATATATACAAATACATTTGGAGCAGAATCAGTTAATACCGTTATCCATTGCTAGTGCAAAAAAATATAGAAGAAAGACTATATAGTCCGTCCAGCAAGCTACACAATCATATGTGGAAATCTTTTCAATAATTACATTAATCAAATGTACTATATCCAATCTAAGGCCATAACTAGTGTGGGAATGCAATTAAGGCATTTCGACTTAGAAATAATGTTTTCTCCTATTCGAGAACGGCATTGCGGACACATAAAGTTTGTTGAAAATAGAAAAAAATATATATGTGTATGTGTGTGGTGCAAAGAGAAGAGAGGACTGATGTGTGGAGGGATGTGTTTGTTGTATAATGGATATATCGACACGTACTTTAACCTTGGATGAAGAAACACTTCTTAGATTAGGTCTTTCCTTCTGCCCCACGAGTGACTGGAACTTTGTAGACACTAGAATTGATCTCTTCCTGTATATACGCAAACTCAAACTCATGAAATTACATCTCCTTGCCAAACGAAATAAAGAACGTGCCACCAACATGATTAGCACACAGTCGTCATCTGCAAATTTCACAATGAATGACATTGGTGACATCTTGGAAATTCATGCACTTGAGACCAACAACTCATTTTCCAATGATGAATCAGAGGAAGCCCGTCTACAAACTTTGGGATTTTCAACTGATACAAAACGCAGGAGTGGCCTCAGAGTGAAATCCAAATTCAATCCTAACATGGTACACGACAATATCGAATCTTTTCACTCAGTATTGATGTATGAACTCATGAGACTGAGAGGCAATCATGACTATCGTATTCGGGACAATCTCACAAAAGGTCAAAGACAAGCACTAAAGAACTTGCTGCAAGATCTCACCATAACCATAAAACCATCGGATAAAGGTGGGAACGTTGTCATAATGAATACCGAGGACTACAAAAACGAGGCCCTACGACAGTTAAATGACACGAACTGCTATCAAGTCATTAGTTGGAAAGAATACTATGCTACAATATCAAGATACCACAATCATCAATGATCATTGCTGCACTAGCGCAGGTCGCGCTGCCAGCGGGCTTTGATATTTTTAAATACCTTAGTTTATCTTGGCTGATTTTCGTTTTTTCCCCTGATTTTATCCATCGCTCTGCTGGGCTTCTGTCCCCTTACTCGCATTTAATTTGGTGAAAACTCACCCCCATTTGGCGGGTCCGGGTCCTGGGGCTGGATAGCTGTGGGTGCCATCTTTGATTGGGGTGAGTGTGTCCTTGCGCGGGCGCCATCTTGGAGCGTCCCGACGCTCGTGCTGGTTGGGGAGACGCCTATTTAAGGCGGACTCACACTGTTAAGTGTTCTGATCATTGCTGCACTAGCGCAGGTCACGCTGCCAGCGGGCTTTGATATTTTTAAATACCTTAGTTTATCTTGGCTGATTTTCGTTTTTTCCCCTGATTTTATCCATCGCTCTGCTGGGCTTCTGTCCCCTTACTCGCATTTAATTTGGTGAAAACTCACCGCCATTTGGCGGGTCCGGGTCCTGGGGCTGGATAGCTGTGGGTGCCATCTTTGATTGGGGTGAGTGTGTCCTTGCGCGGGCGCCATCTTGGAGCGTCCCGACGCTCGTGCTGGTTGGGGAGACGCCTATTTAAGGCGGACTCACACTGTTAAGTGTTCTGATCATTGCTGCACTAGCGCAGGTCGCGCTGCCAGCGGGCTTTGATATTTTTAAATACCTTAGTTTATCTTGGCTGATTTTCGATTTTTCCCCTGATTTTATCCATCGCTCTGCTGGGCTTCTGTCCCCTTACTCGCATTTAATTTGGTGAAAACTCACCGCCATTTGGCGGGTCCGGGTCCTGGGGCTGGATAGCTGTGGGTGCCATCTTTGATTGGGGTGAGTGTGTCCTTGCGCGGGCGCCATCTTGGAGCGTCCCGACGCTCGTGCTGGTTGGGGAGACGCCTATTTAAGGCGGACTCACACTGTTAAGTGTTCTGATCATTGCTGCACTAGCGCAGGTCGCGCTGCCAGCGGGCTTTGATATTTTTAAATACCTTAGTTTATCTTGGCTGATTTTCGATTTTTCCCCTGATTTTATCCATCGCTCTGCTGGGCTTCTGTCCCCTTACTCGCATTTAATTTGGTGAAAACTCACCGCCATTTGGCGGGTCCGGGTCCTGGGGCTGGATAGCTGTGGGTGCCATCTTTGATTGGGGTGAGTGTGTCCTTGCGCGGGGCCATCTTGGAGCGTCCCGACGCTCGTGCTGGTTGGGGAGACGCCTATTTAAGGCGGACTCACACTGTTAAGTGTTCTGATCATTGCTGCACTAGCGCAGGTCGCGCTGCCAGCGGGCTTTGATATTTTTAAATACCTTAGTTTATCTTGGCTGATTTTCGTTTTTTCCCCTGATTTTATCCATCGCTCTGCTGGGCTTCTGTCCCCTAACTCGCATTTAATTTGGTGAAAACTCACCGCCATTTGGGGGTCCGGGTCCTGGGGCTGGATAGCTGTGGGTGCCATCTTTGATTGGGGTGAGTGTGTCCTTGCGCGGGCGCCATCTTGGAGCGTCCCGACGCTCGTGCTGGTTGGGGAGACGCCTATTTAAGGCGGACTCACACTGTTAAGTGTTCTGATCATTGCTGCACTAGCGCAGGTCGCGCTGCCAGCGGGCTTTGATATTTTTAAATACCTTAGTTTATCTTGGCAGATTTTCGTTTTTTCCCCTGATTTTATCCATCGCTCTGCTGGGCTTCTGTCCCCTTACTCGCATTTAATTTGGTGAAAACTCACCGCCATTTGGCGGGTCCGGGTCCTGGGGCTGGATAGCTGTGGGTGCCATCTTTGATTGGGGTGAGTGTGTCCTTGCGCGGGCGCCATCTTGGAGCGTCCCGACGCTCGTGCTGGTTGGGGAGACGCCTATTTAAGGCGGACTCACACTGTTAAGTGTTCTGATCATTGCTGCACTAGCGCAGGTCGCGCTGCCAGCGGGCTTTGATATTTTTAAATACCTTAGTTTATCTTGGCTGATTTTCGTTTTTTCCCCTGATTTTATCCATCGCTCTGCTGGGCTTCTGTCCCCTTACTCGCATTTAATTTGGTGAAAACTCACCGCCATTTGGCGGGTCCGGGTCCTGGGGCTGGATAGCTGTGGGTGCCATCTTTGATTGGGGTGAGTGTGTCCTTGCGCGGGCGCCATCTTGGAGCGTCCCGACGCTCGTGCTGGTTGGGGAGACGCCTATTTAAGGCAGACTCACACTGTTAAGTGTTCTGATCATTGCTGCACTAGCGCAGGTCGCGCTGCCAGCGGGCTTTGATATTTTTAAATACCTTAGTTTATCTTGGCTGATTTTCGTTTTTTCCCCTGATTTTATCCATCGCTCTGCTGGGCTTCTGTCCCCTTACTCGCATTTAATTTGGTGAAAACTCACCGCCATTTGGCGGGTCCGGGTCCTGGGGCTGGATAGCTGTGGGTGCCATCTTTGATTGGGGTGAGTGTGTCCTTGCGCGGGCGCCATCTTGGAGCGTCCCGACGCTCGTGCTGGTTGGGGAGACGCCTATTTAAGGCGGACTCACACTGTTAAGTGTTCTGATCATTGCTGCACTAGCGCAGGTCGCGCTGCCAGCGGGCTTTGATATTTTTAAATACCTTAGTTTATCTTGGCTGATTTTCGTTTTTTCCCCTGATTTTATCCATCGCTCTGCTGGGCTTCTGTCCCCTTACTCGCATTTAATTTGGTGAAAACTCACCGCCATTTGGCGGGTCCGGGTCCTGGGGCTGGATAGCTGTGGGTGCCATCTTTGATTGGGGTGAGTGTGTCCTTGCGCGGGCGCCATCTTGGAGCGTCCCGACGCTCGTGCTGGTTGGGGAGACGCCTATTTAAGGCGGACTCACACTGTTAAGTGTTCTGATCATTGCTGCACTAGCGCAGGTCGCGCTGCCAGCGGGCTTTGATATTTTTAAATACCTTAGTTTATCTTGGCTGATTTTCGTTTTTTCCCCTGATTTTATCCATCGCTCTGCTGGGCTTCTGTCCCCTTACTCGCATTTAATTTGGTGAAAACTCACCGCCATTTGGCGGGTCCGGGTCCTGGGGCTGGATAGCTGTGGGTGCCATCTTTGATTGGGGTGAGTGTGTCCTTGCGCGGGCGCCATCTTGGAGCGTCCCGACGCTCGTGCTGGTTGGGGAGACGCCTATTTAAAGTCGTCCTCCCCCGCGCAGCGGGAACGCGCAGTGGGACGCCGTCGCTTAGCCGGAGTCGTGCCAGAGTCCTGCCCGTCTGCCTCGTCCGCGTCGAGGTAGCGGGTGCGGGCTATGGACTCTGGCTTCCTGCCATTGCACCATCATGTGTAGCATAGCGACACTCAGGTACGGTCGTGCTGATCTCTTTTCCATAAGAGACAGCCTTTTGGCGTGTAACTCTGTCCCTGTACCTCCTCTCTCGGGACCTTATGACTGTTCTTGCGGCAGTTTTTCCCTGGCTACTCCCAATGGGGTACGACTTGCTGTAGGGACTGCTCGTGGCATTCATACGGATTGCACCGAGCAGGAACTTAATATATGGAGCTTGAATGTTAGATCTTTGGTCAAGCACCATCAGTCACTACGGGACATGATAGATACGGACCTTCCTGATATCATTTTTCTTACCGAAACTTGGTTACAGGACGCTGACACTGCCATTATAAATCTGGCTTTCCCCTCTACCTACACGGTGTTTACCTTGAACCGTTCGACTAGGGGAGGTGGTATAGCCATGGCGATTAAATCCTGCTTCCCAGCTGAGTGGAAGGCTTTTGATCTTCCAATGTGTGAAAGCGCCTCGTTTAAGGTAAGGGTTAGTCATCAATTTACCTTCAGTGGTGTGCTTATCTATCGTCCACCGGGGAACGACACTGCTTTTAAGGCTGCCCTTGCGGATGTGGTTGGCTCGCTGGCTCCTAGGTGTGCTAACTTTAGCATAGTAGGTGACTTAAATATACATCTTGATCAGACGTCATCTCTATCCATCAGCTCCTTGTTAGCGGACCTGGAAGCGATGCAATTTAACCAACTAGTCACCTCCCCCACCCATATAGGAGGTCATATACTTGACCCCTTTTTTACCACCCTAGTTCGGGCTAGATCATCTGACCCGATGGTGGTGGGTTGGACTGACCATCTGTTGGTCAAGGTGTCATGCCCCCTAGAAAATCCGCAATTTAAACCTGTGGATAAACAGATCTTAAAGCGCAATTGGCGTAAACTCAAGTTGGAGGAGTTTGTCAGGATATTGGAGGCACAACCCCTGGGCAAACTGCAGAATGTGGAACAGGGATATGAACAGTATTGCAACTGGGTCCTTACTGCCCTCGATTCTCTTATACCTCTGCGCTGGGCTAAATGTCACGTAAAAAATCGCAGCCCTTGGTATAATGAGACTCTTGCCGAACTTAAGAGAACCTGCAGGCAAGCTGAGAGGGCCTGGCGAAAATCCTTTGATCCCACGTTAAAATCACTGTACTTTGCCCAGCTTAAGACCTATCACAGAGCTATCTGTCAAACCCGGGCCGCTTACTATGCAGCTGAGTTTTCCAACAGCCCTAACCCTTCTAAGTTAATTTTCAAGGTACTCAAAGACCTGATGGGGAAACGGGCTACCTCGCAAGAAATCTGCACGGACTCTCACTGTGAAAGTTTGGCATCCTT
Source organism: Triturus cristatus (assembly GCF_964204655.1). Taxonomy (NCBI): domain Eukaryota; kingdom Metazoa; phylum Chordata; class Amphibia; order Caudata; family Salamandridae; genus Triturus; species Triturus cristatus. The sequence continues at coordinate 1,016,238,062 of NC_140581.1, forward strand.
TTTCGTGGGGAAGGTGCAGACAATCTATCGAGGATTTATACCATCTGTCTTCGGGGATGCTCTTAGTGATATGAAGGTCCCGGTGTCCGAAACTCTGTCCATCCTGCCGGCTATGTCTAACGAGGTATTTGACACTCTGAGCCTTAAAATTAAATCTGGCTCCCCCTTAGACCCATTGAAGCCGGAGTTCCTTATTCGTCTCCCGCCTCTCTGTCGTGAACCCATTTTGGACGTGATTAATCTTTCCCTCAGTGAGGGCGTGGTCCCGCCATCCTGGAAGCAAGCTGTGGTCAGCCCTATTCTGAAGAAATCCAACTCTGACCCCTTGCTCCCGGAGAATTACCGGCCCATCTCCCTCCTGCCTTGGACCGCCAAGGTCACTGAGGCACACGTGAATTCCATCTTGTCTGCCCACCTCTCTCGTAATAACATTCTTGACGAGAGTCAAAATGGTTTTCGCGCCCAACACAGCACTGAAACTGCTTTGCTCTTCATGACCGAGCATTTGCGGTCAGTGCTGGATGCGGGGCAGACTGCGGCACTCCTATTGTTAGACCTGAGCGCCGCGTTTGACACGGTGTCTCATGACATTCTGATGCGGCGCTTGGAGGAAGTGGGTATTGGGGGGAAGGCTCTTCAGTGGTTCCGCTCCTTCCTCTCGGACCGGTCTTTCAAAGTAGCCATTCCACCTGGCCAGTCCTCTTTCCATTCTTTGGAACTGGGAGTCCCTCAGGGTTCTGCTTTAAGCCCCACATTGTTCAACTTGTATGTGAAACCGTTGGCCGCTGTCGTCAGGCAATGTGGCCTTACCATGACATCGTATGCCGATGACACGCAGCTGGCGGTGACACTCAGTGGGGACCCTGAGGTGACTGCGCCCAGGTTCCGTGCAGGACTTATAGCTGTGGCTAGCTGGATGCGTAGCAACTGCCTACAGCTTAATACTAAGAAAACCGAGGTCCTGGTTGTGGGGAAGCAGGCGGAACTTTGGGGAGACCAGTGGTGGCCTTCTGAACTCGGGGTGTCCCCCATTCCAGCGGCCGAAGTTAAAAATCTGGGGGTGTGGCTGGATTCCAATCTTTCTTATACCAGCCATACAAAGAAGACAGCAGCTACCTGTTTTGGTATTCTGCGAGGGCTGAGGTCAGTCCTCAAATTCTTTGACCCCCCCACTCGGCAACTGGTGGTTCAGGCCTCTATTCTTTCCCGGCTGGACTACGGGAGTGCCTTGCTTCTTGGAGTCAACCAGGCTGAGGCTACTAGGCTTCAGAGGGTGCAGAACGCTGCTGCACGGGCCATTGTTGGCCTTCCGAGACGAGGCTCTGTCTCTGCTGTTCTGACCTCCCTTCACTGGCTTCCGGTCAGACAGAGAATAACATTTAAGGCTCTCTGTCTGACATTTAAGATCCTGAAGCTTTCCTCTCCCCCTGCTTTGGCGGGCCTTATTTCTCCTTACGTCCCCACGCGGTCTCTCAGGTCTGAATCTTACCATCTGGCGACTAAGCCTAGGTTCAGGCTGAGTAGGATGGGAGGACGCTCTTTTCGTGTTCTGGCGGCTGATCTATGGAATTCCCTTCCTTTACATATTCGCGCCCTAAACAGCCTGACTCTTTTTAGACGCGCCATTAAAACACATCTGTTTGCCCCTGCTATCTGATTTCTCTTTTCTTGGCCTTGACCTGTTGTGTTGTGTACCTGATCAGGCGCCAGGACGCCCCTTCGCTGGGGCAGCTGTGCGCCTAATAAAAGTGAATAACATAACATAACATAACATAACATCTCCTCATGATTTGGTGGCAACAAGACCTCTTGGATGATGATGAGTATAAATTTCTTAAAAAGGACAATCCCAAGATACCATGTTTCTACCTATTGCCCAAGGTGCACAAAAGCCTGACCAATCCCCCGGGAAGGCCTATTGTGTCTTCCAATGATGGTCTACTTGAGAACACATCGATATTTTTGGATCATTTTTTGGCTGGTTTTGTCAAAGATCTTAGATCTTATTGTAAAGATACCACTTCCTTCCTGAAACGCATTCATGATGTCAGGTGGGAGGAGGGTTTTGCTATGATCTCACTCGATGTATGCTCATTGTATACGTGTATTGACCAATTGAAGGGAGTTCAGGCCTGCATGTATTATTTACAACGCCAACCATTGGGGATGCTAAATCATTCCTTAATGTTGAGGGAGATGATGCTTTTTTGTCTACAAGAGAATATATTCTTATTCGATACTACATTATATAGACAAAAAACAGGCACCGCCATGGGCACCTGCTTTGCCCCAAGCCTGGCAAATCTCTTTCTTGGGTGGTGGGAGGAGCAGGTGGTTTGGAGTGAGACATTTGATAAATTCACTAATCATGTTCCCTTGTGGCTAAGGTATATAGACGATCTTTTTATCATCTGGGACGGAGATATAGACCTAGCACAGGCGTTCATTGAGGCATTATCTATCAATAACTTAAATTTAAGCTTCACCCATTCCATCAGCAAAACCACATGTGATTTCTTGGATGTAAGAATCACTGTGGATAACATCAATCACAAACTCACCACTGCCCTTTTTAGAAAGGAAACATCGGGAAATGCATTACTACATGCTCGCAGTTCCCACCCCCCTTCGCTAATCAGAAGTATTCCTTATGGGGAGATCCTACGAGCTCGTAGGAACTGCAATACCGATGATGGTTTTGACATTGAGAAAAATACCATGATGAACAGATTCAGACAACGGGGTTACAAAGAGAAAATCCTGACACAAGCTGTTGACAAACTGGCAGCCACCACACATAGGGCCTCATGTAGGAAGCCAAATACCGGTCGGTAACGGCCGATTTTCGGTAATTATACCGTTACCGACCGGTATTTTGGCCATTGGTATGTAGGGGGACAAACTTTGCTTTCGGAATTTACCGAATCGGTAAAATTACCGATTCGGTAATAATACCGAATCGGTAATGTTACCGAATCGGTAACTTTTCCGAATCGGTAATTTTACCGATTCGGTAAATTCCGAAAGCAAAATCGAGATGTAGGGGGAGTGTGTGTGTGTGTTTAAGAGTCGGTATTTACCACCAACTTATAGTTGGTGGTAAATAATGAATGTATGTGTAAATGCATTTTTACGCGCGTAGCAGTGTGCAATTAGGCATACATACATGCCCTTAGGGCATGTATGTGTGCCACATGTGCACACATGGCCGAATCAGGGGTGCAACAGGGTGTCAATGTGACACCCTGCCACCCTTGTATGTGTTCCCCCCATTACCGAATCGGTATTTACCGATTCGGTAATGAGGCATACCTTCCCATCAATGGGAAGGTATGCCTCATTACCGAATCGGTAAATACCGATTCGGTAATTACCGACTAGTAACGATTCGGTAAAAAATACCGACTCATTACCTACATACCAGTTACCACTTCTAAAATACCGATTCGGTATCGTTCGGTATTTTAGAAGTGGTAACTGGTATGCTACCTACATGAGGCCCATAGTGAGGTTCTTTTTGGCAGCAAACAAACCAGCAAAGAGGAACCCACCTCTGGTCCTCGTATGATTACCACATACAATGTAAAATCCGGGAAATTAAAATCCTTGCTCACCAAGCATTCGGGTCTTATAAGATCTGATCCTATTATTGGGGATAAAGTGGGACATACTCCATCAATAACCTACAGACGACCACCATCACTTAGAGACAAATTGGTAAATAGCTACCAGCCCATGGAATCCAATCCATCTTGGCTACATGCCAGGGAGGGTTTTCATAAATGCAATTCCTGCAAAGCGTGTAAGAACACCGTAAGCTGTAGAAGCTACAAAACACAGGAAGGCAGGGACAAACCCATTAAAAAATTCATCACATGCACTTCAGATCATGTGGTATACCTCCTGGAGTGTCCTTGCAATATGCGTTATGTTGGAAGTACCAAACTCCAACTAAAAAAACGCATTCTTGAGCATTTAAGGGCTATAACCAATTTGGATTTTAACTATCCCGTAGCGAGACATTTCCACACGGCACATAACAGCAACAATGCATTGTTGAAATTTTGTGGAATAGACAAGGTCCTGAAACACATACGTGGAGGAGACAGAGAAAAACATCTACGTATCTTAGAATCTAGTTACATAATTGATTTGAATACCAGGGCTCCTTATGGTCTGAACAGGGAAGAAGAACTTAACACCCATATTGGCCTCTAATCCAAACTAGACCTTCTGCAACCCTTGATATGTCCCTTTGTATATATGTGATTTGGTTTTATTTTCTCATTACGCCCATTACGAGATTTAGGATGGGTACCCTGAGATGTATTGTATCTTGTAAATATATTGACCTATTGTATATCATTTTATTTTTCACATTTGATATGATTTGAATATTCATGCACAAGTTTGTGACTGGTTGGATGGGAGGGCTGGCACAGATATTGTTCTGTGGTTGTATTATTCCAGCTATTTTGCAATATGCTTATTCTGATCTGTGTAGATCCTTGTGATAAAAGGCACTTGTCCGTTATTTTTTCGGGTATCTTCCCTCAAACCCCTATTCAGGGTTATGGATCTGATTGTTTCACAGATCATTCATGAGATATAATTTGGATATATCCATTATACAACAAACACATCCCTCCACACATCAGTCCTCTCTTCTCTTTGCACCACACACATACACGTATATATTTTTTTCTATTTTCAACAAACTTTATGTGTCCGCAATGCCGTTCTCGAATAGGAGAAAACATTATTTCTAAGTCGAAATGCCTTAATTGCATTCCCACACTAGTTATGGCCTTAGATTGGATATAGTACATTTGATTAATGTAATTATTGAGCAGATTTCCACATATGATTGTGTAGCTTGCTGGACGGACTATATAGTCTTTCTTCTATATTTTTTTGCACTAGCAATGGATAATGGTATTAACTGATTCTGCTCCAAATGTATTTGTATATATATATATTTCTTGCAAACTCAAGAATTTATGTTTATGTTCAAATTTATGATTGATTGTGTCTTAGAGTCAAGTACACATGGGATTTACGATGTATACATTTCTTCTATGTCTATGATGACGTATTTTGCTTTAAAATCGGCTGTGCGGAACTAACAGACAACTTGACAAAGGCCGTCCTACGGCTGAAACGCGTTGTTGTTTTGTGAGCGATTAAATACACCTTAAAACACCAGGACGGTGTGCCGCCTCTTTCCTACCTGTGGATTGAATTGTACTCATATATGTATATATATATATATATATATATATATATATATATATATATATATATATATATATATTATCTACTGGCGGTCGCCAGTAGATAGTTATAGTTACAACCTAGTTTCCATAGGAAATCTCAAAATTCTATTTTGAATAACTTTGGCGCCGGTTGACGAATCCTCGCGAAATTTTAAAAACTAATGGGGCGCTACGTTCAGCTCCTACCCTGAAAGTCTCGGGGTGATTCGTCAAGCGGGGGCCAGGAAAAAGGGGGGGTCCCAAAACGCGTTTTCCCCATGCATTTTCCCATAGTACTTATAGTCGCAGCTACTGCCTGAACGGCTGAACAGAATTACGTGAAATTTGGCAGAGAGGTAGCCATAAGGTCAAGAAGTGCCTTTTGCAGGTCTGGTGTAAATCTTTTCAGTATTTCCTGAGAAAATAGCATTTAAAAGCATATCAATATCTATACGCGCGCACCGTGCGTACACTTTGCGCGCACCCTGCCATGCGCGAGCGCAATTCTGATTGGTTGTTAGATATCGGTAAACATTCGAATCGGTCTAAACCAGGAAGTGTCGGACGCCATTTTGTCTCTTGCAGTCTGAGGGTGTTAAAAAAAAGGGTGGAGAACGTGAAAAGGAGGCAGAGTGGGCAGTTCCTGACCCCCTAGCCTTGGTCAGGGGGTCACAGAAGGAACCCCAAGGGAGAAAAAAACAATATATATATATTTTTTTAAATCGTGAGGTGCGCGCACGGTGCGCGAACGGCACGCATGGTGAACCGTGGGCGCTCTGCTGATGACGTCAGATATTACATCACTGATGACATATGTGTCTTTATGAAAAATAAATATTTGTAATATATGTATAGCTAAAGATTAATGGAAGAAGACATGGGTAAATAAGTGTCTAAATACAGTGATGTAATATCTGACGTCATCAGCAGAGGATTGCGGTCGCGTGAGTTATAGTTGCCTGCACTAACTATAACGGGGGAATTTCATTGGTTTTTTACGAGTGAAATGTCCAGCTAACTATAACATGTGTGAAACCTATGGTTTTTTAAGTGAATTTGCAAGGTTTTCTAAATGCTAATTCGTAACTATAACGTGTGTGAAACCTATGGTTTTTTCAGTGAATATATACATATATATATATATTTATATATATCCCCAATGCACATTTTCATTCCTGCTGCAGAAACTACGGCCCTCTGGAGGTGGCGTGTTCGCCGGCGGAGCCAGATGGTAATTTTGTATACATCCACACAAAGAGTAAAACAAGCTCTCAGGTGAGGATGATGAATGCAAGATAGATATATTGCATCATAAATCTGTAGTAACGCGTTTCGGCCGTCCAGCGAGTTTGATCACACAGTGAATGGTAGTGAGGGACATCAATATATAGTTGTATTCAAACATAGTAGTAGGACTGAAAGTCGTGTGTTAGACATAGAGATAGGACTGCGCAAATACAGTACTGTCAAACATAATGTTATCCCAGTTGCCATCTTGGAATGGAGGCAATGTCGTTCAATTTGAGAGGCCCGTACAGGTCATTTTCTCCTACATAAGGGACCAGGTCATTAACCCACTTGGGTAATAGGTAATTCTTCCACAGACTTCCATGACAGACTGGTTTTTCTTTTTATAGTGATTTATACCTGGCAACTTGACACTTGTTGAATTCTAGCTTAAATGCCATCAGTCTATCTGGGGACTTTCAGCAAGGGGACACACCTATGTGTACTATTTTTGAGCACATAACAATGAGTTAAACAGTGAGTCCATTACGGACAACAGTTGTTTGCATTTGGCATGATATCTTGCCATTTACGATGTCACATTGTATTTACATGTGAGGCAGCCAATTGGTTGTTAAATATCGAGTGTGTACCCGACTCAGAAACATGAGATAGAACTGTACCCTACTGTTTTACCATAATGCGCTTTGTAATATGTCTCCATTACATGATAGCAACCGGGATAACATTATGTTTGACAGTATTGTATTTGCGCAGTCCTATCACTATGTCTAAGACACAACTTTCAGTCCTACTACTATGTTTGAATACAACTAAGACTTGATGTCACCCACTATCATTCACTGTGTGATCAAGACCGCTGGACGGCCGAAACGCGTTACTACAGTTTTATGATGCAATAAATCTATCTAGCATTCATCATCTTCACCTGAGAGCGCATTTTACTCTTCATGTGGATTTTTACATATATATACATATATATTATCTACTGGCGGTCGCCAGTAGATAGTTATAGTTAGGACCGTGTTTCCATAGGAAATCCGCAACATTCTATTTGGAATAACTTTGGCGCCGGTTGACGAATCCTCGCGAAATTTTCAAAATAGGTGGGGCACTCCGCTCCGCTCCTACCCAGAGAGTCTCGGGGTGATTCGTCAAGCGGGGGCCGAGAAAAAAGGGGGGTCCCAAAACACGTTTTCACCATGCATTTTTCCATAGGACCTTTAGTCGAAGGTACAGCCCGAACGGCTGAACAGAATTACTTGAAATTTGGCAGAGAGGTAGTCCTCAGGTCAGGGAAGTGCCTTTTGCAGGTCTGGTGTCAATCTGTTCAATAGTTCCTGAGAAAATAGCATTTAAAAGCATATAAATATCTATAAGCGCGCACCGTGCGAGCACCCTAACGTGAACGAGCGTAATTCTGATTGGTGGTTACATGTTAGTCAACGTTCGAATCGGTCGAAATCAGGAAGTGTCGGCCGCCATTTTGTTTGTTTTCAGTGCGAGAGTGAAAAAGGAAGGTGGCGAACGTGAAAAGGGGGCAGGGTAGAGAGATCCTGACCCCCTAGCCTTTGTCAGGGGGTCCCTGAAGGACCCCGAAGGCAGAAAAATTATTATTATTTTTTTTTTTAAATCGCGGGGGTGCGCGCACCGTGCGCGCACGGTGAAAACCAAAAAAAAATAATAATAATTTTTAATACGTAGTTTCTTGTACAATAAATATATAAAAAAAAGAATAATACATAAATAAATTATCACGATCATTGCTAGTATTGACATTGAGCTCTCCGCAACCATTACGAGGTTGGAGGACGCTTTGAAAAACAAAGGAAATAGCAACCAAGCAACCAGAATACATGAATCCTTCTTCGAAGGTTTGCGCGGCTTTTTTCTCAAACCACTAAGAAAGGGCAATAAGCCACCGCGCAAGCAATTGAGGTGGTATGATAATGAATGTAAATGCGCTAGAAGTACTCTTTCACAAGCTCTCTCTAGCGGGAACAAGGCACACACACAACAAGCCAGATCCTCTTTTAAGAAGTGCCTAGCCAAAGCAAAGAAAAGATGGGACGAATCTTATTGGCTTGACTTAAAGGAGGCTTGTTATGCCAGGGACACTAGACTGTTCTGGAACGTGATCAAGTGGAACAGAGGTGGCTCCCCCGAAAAACCTTCTAACCACGTTACCCAAGATGATTGGTTGGGGTACTTCAAACCCCAATACGCACGCGACCCCCTCTATAGAAGTTTGGGGTCAACCCCATATGGCTTCTATTCGTCCGGCCCTTTCAGCCCTAAGGACGTTCTAGCTGCTTTGGCTTGTGTAGCCGCCGAGCGGGCACCAGGGCTGGATGGTGTTCCATCTGACCTCTTTCTCAACAATAAGACCCCCTGGAGCAAGTACATCGCTCTCCTTGCCAATGCTGTGGCTGAAGGTGCCCCAGTACCTAAATCGTGGGTGGGCGCCATTATAATTCCCATTTTCAAAAAGGGTGACAAAACCCTCCCAGGTAACTATAGGCCTATTAGCCTAATTGACACAATCCAAAAAGTCATTGGGAGGATGGTATTGAACGAGCTACTGGCCTGGATCGAAGATAATCGGATCCTCTCTAGCCTCCAAGCAGGTTTTCGTAAATTCACCAGCACTGTGGACCAGGTGGTCCGCTTTGAACAACTGCTTTGGAAGACAGTTACGCTAGGCAAAGGCAGTCTCTATGTCACTTTTGTAGATCTAAGAGCTGCCTTTGACCTCGTCCCTCGAGAGCAACTTTGGAGGGTACTTGAAAAACTCGGCCTTCCCTTGGAACTACTGACTTTAATCAGGAGGCTCCACGAACCTAATTTTGCCAAAATACAGTGGGGAGGCCTGGGGGATACAACCTCCGAGTTTCCGGTTGAGCGTGGTGTGCGCCAAGGCTGTGCCATGGCACCCACGCTCTTCTCTTTGTATATTAATGGCGTAGTGGATTATATGCTCCAAACCAGCACTGATGCTCCAAAGTTGGCTGGAGTTCATACCCCAATATTGATGTTTGCCGACGATACCCTTATAGTATCAAAAACTCCGAGTGGCATGCAAAGGGCCTTGAAAGTCTTTGAAGACTTTTGTAACAAATATGGCTTGGAGGTCAACGTGACCAAGACCAAGCTCATGACATTCAACCCGCACCCAAGCTACAGAACAGGTAAACTCACAATGAATGGCCAAGTCCTCGAGGAGGTAAATAACTTCGCCTACTTGGGCATTCACGTGACACACAATAATAAGTGGAATAGACACCTGGAGTTGTCTGTGTTGAAACTCACACAGATCACGGGAACACTGATTAATGAGCACAAAAAATCCCTCACCAAGCCGGTCAAACCCGTGCTCCAGGTATACGAGGCAAAGGCCCTTAGTTCAGTGTTGTACGGGGCAGAGCTCTGGGGTTTCGACGTATTATCATCCCTAACAGTTGTTGAAAACAAATTCTTCCGCTGTATAACAGGCCTCCCACAAAGCACGCCTCTGGTCCCATTGCGCTATGACCTAGGAAGGAAGGCCCTTAAGGACTTGGCCAAACTTCGCCCAGTCTTATACTGGAGGAGACTGTGGACTACACCGGAGCTTCGGTCGTATGCAATGGGTATCATGAATGTAATGCAGGCCGACAAGTTTCACAAGATAGGGTGGCTTAGGAACCTCCGGGAAACTTTGATAGACTTGGGACTGGCAGGCTTATGGAGCGACCCTGCTACTGCTGGTTTTCCCGCCAAGAAGCTTTTGAAAACGCTCTACTGGGAGAGGGTAAATCATAGGGCGTGGAGTGACTCCGTCTCCCCCTCGATGACTAGTCGTTTCTTAGAGGTAAAGGCCACTCCATTCTTTGAACCTTACTGGGATTTGATCACCTCACCTAGAGACAGGAAACTCTATTTTCAACTCAGAGCAGGCTCCCTTCCACTCAGGACCTTAACTAGCGGGTGGTTTGGCATAGGTAAAGACACTTGTCCTGGCTGTGGTGCTATGAAAGAATCCATTGCGCATTTTTTGTTTGTCTGCCCTGTATACGTGAACCCCAGACGAAAGTGGCTTACTCCTTTGTGCAAATTACTGGGCACAAGGAGTTCTGCTGTTGCCATTAGGATTCTAAGCACAAGCACTTTTCCAGTCCACTCAATCGCCTTAGCTAAATACTTGGGATGGGCATGGTCCTTAAGACGTAATGTTATACGGGGATTAGAGGTGCCACCTTCGTAGGGTCCCATCTTTGGATGTTATACTGTTTAACCATTTATTGATATTTCGCTTCATCTGAAGTCTGCTGATATGTTTAATTCTCTTCTTAAATCTGTTTTTTAGCTATTTATTGTAAGATTTTTTTATATTCTTAGTGAATTGGATTTTAAAACTTTGTCTTATGTATATGTTTGTGTCTTGTATGAATTACTTTTAATTCGAATAAAGACTATGATGATGATGATGATAAATAAATTAGCATTTAAAAAAACGTTCAAATTCACTGAAAAAACCATAGGTTTCACACACGTTATAGTTAGGAATTAGCATTTAAAAAACCTTGCAAATTCACTTAAAAAACCATAGGTTTCACACATGTTATAGTTAGGTGGATATTTCACTCGTAAAAAACCAATGAAATTCCCCCGTTATAGTTAGTTCAGATAACTATAACTCGCGCGACCGCCACTCTATCACAAGGATGATGTCATGAGTGATGTCATGAGTGATGCCACTGACCATGTAATGAGTGATGTAATATGTGACGTCATGAGCAGTGGATTGCGGGCGCGCGAGTTATAGTTATCTGAACTAACTATAACGGGGAATTTCATTGGTTTTTTACGAGTGAAATATCCACCTAACTATAACATGTGTGAAACCTATGGGGCCCGATTCACAGAACTAACTTAAGACAAAATCCTAAACTTACTACTTTTGGTATTCACAGAAGTTAGGATTTTGTCTTAAATTTGTCTTAAGACAAACTTAAGACAGACTTAAGACAGACTTAAGACGGACTTAAAATAAACTTAAGACAGACTTAAGACAGACTTAAGACAAACTTAAGACAGACTTAAGACAGACTTAAGACAGACTTAAGACAGACTTAAGACAGACTTAAGTTAGGATTTTGTCTTAAGTTTGTCTTAAGTCTGTCCTAAAGTTAGGACTCCTAACTTCTGTGAATACCGAAATGAGTAAGTGCCTTCTGTGAATACCAAAATGAGTAAGTGCCTTCTGTGAATACGAAAATGGTAGTAAGTTTAGGATTTTGTCTTAAGTTAGTTCTGTGAATCGGGCCCATGGTTTTTTAAGTGAATTTGCAAGGTTTTTTAAATGCTAATTCCTAACTATAACGTGTGTGAAACCTATGTTTTTTTCAGTGAATATATATATATATATAAATATGGCGGCATGGCGGCATCTGAATAAACACGCAAATTGGCACAAAATCTGTGGTCCGTGTCCCTGTGTGGCTGTGAAAGGCTGAGACGCTGTAGAATCGCTGATATTTATTTATATATATATATATATATATATATATATATATATATATATATATATATATATATATATATATACCTACTGGCGGTCGCCAGTAGGTAGTTATAGTTAGGACCACGTTTCCATAGGAAAACCTCAACATTCTATTTTGAATAACTTTGGCGCCGGTCGACGAATCCTCGCGAATTTCTCAAAATAGGTGGGGCGCTACGCTCCGCTCCTACCCTGAAAGTCTCGGGGGGATCCGTCAAGCGGGGGCTGAGATAAAAGGGGGGTCCCAAAACGCGTTTTTCCCATGCATTTTTCCATAGGACCTTTAGACAGGGCTACAGCCCGAACGGCTGAACAGAATTACTCAAAATTTGGCAGAGAGGTAGTCCCTAGGTCAAGGAAGTGCCTTTTGTAGGTTTGGTGTAAATCTGTTCAGTAGATTCTGAGAAAATAGCCTTTAAATCAATATATATATCTGAGCCCGCTTACGGTACGCTTACCGTACGCTTACGGTAAGCGTACGGCGGCGTGCGCGAGCGCGATTCTGATTGGCTGTTAGATCTTAGTAAACATTCGAATCGGCCGAAACCAGGAAGCGGCGGCCGCCATTTTGTGTATTTCACTCTGAAAAAAAAGAGTGAAAACAAGGAAAGGGGGCAATGAGGAGAGTTACAGACCCCCTAACATTTGTAAGGGGGTCAAAGAAGGACAGAAAAGTACAAAAAAAACATTTGTTGATTTTAAAAAAAATCACGGGGTACGCGTACGGTAAGCTCACGGTAAGCGTACGGTAGAAAAAAAAAAAAAAAAAAATGAAAATCAGATTTAAGTGTTTAGATATTAGGGGGCTCTAAAAAGAGCCGTTGTGTTTATGAAATGATTTTTTAGTGGTACCTACAAGTAAGTACCGATGCAGAGTCTAAGGTTCAAGAGGAAGACTCTGTTCCCTTCATCATTGAAGTGCACACCATCTCCTCTATAAATGTCTTGCATGTCATAACGCAAGTTGTTGTGGTAAATGGCACCCATACCATAGTCACGGAGGAAAGCAGAAACAGATTTGTTGACGTGCTTTCTTGCTTTGTCATTGCACCGCGTGCCCACCGTGCGTGCACGGCACTAACTGCGTAAAGTGGGCGCGCGGTGCGCGAAGCGCACCGCGTGCTCACTGTGCGCGCACGGTGCGCGAAGCGCACCGTGCGCGCACGGAACGAACTGCGTTAAGTGGGCGCGCACGCCACGAATGGCGTAAAGTAACTTAGCATTTAAAAAACCGTACAAATTCACTGAAAAAACCATAGGTTTCACACACGTTATAGTTAGGAATTAGCATTTAAAAAACCTTGCAAATTCACTGAAAAAACCATAGGTTTCACACATGTTATAGTTAGCGGAAATTTTAAAGATAAAAAACCAATGAAATTCCCCCGTTATAGTTAGTGCAGGCAACTATAACTCACGCGACCGCAATCTTCTGCTGATGACATATGTGTCTTTATGAAAAAAAAATATTTGTAATATATGTATAGCTAAAAATGTATGGAAGAAGACATGGGCAAATAAGTGTCTAAATACAGTATTAGCATCAGCAGAGGATTGCGGTCGCGTGAGTTATAGTTGCCTGCACTAACTATAACGGGGGAATTTCATTGGTTTTTTATCTTTAAAATTTCCGCTAACTATAACATGTGTGAAACCTATGGTTTTTTCAGTGAATATATATATATATATATATATAGATATATAGATATATATAAATATATATATATTATACTGTTATTCTACTTGTCTTCATGCGGGATTGCGAGCACTTGCAGTATCAACACTTATCACATGCTGCGAAGGGATGGTCAATACATGTATACATGCCATGCAGACGTATGAACATGAATCAGTTAGTCACTTTTTCGGAATACGTCATGTTACATACCTATGAATTCTATGTGAACTATGCTATGTACTACTTTGGTGGGCAACGTAAAGTTTTTTTTCCGCACATATGTAATACATATCACACTTTGCATTTATATGTCAAACAAATGCTTATAAGGAGGTACAATCACCACTGTAAAACGCACTGTATATGTTTTAACTGCACATGCACACCTTTCACATTTCGTATATACACGCCTAAGAGCACACTCCGCCCTCTCTCGCACCCCTAATCAGTGTTATTTTAGTGGCAGATAGCTTTGCATTTATGCTGTTATGTAGCCTGTTTCGCAACATGCATTATCTCGCAGTAGGACACGCACAACTCACGACTAGCCATTGTCTTTTCATGTAAATGATTACACTTTGATTTACATGATGCCCTGCCATCAAGGGAAACTCTAAGTTGCGGTCTTTTAATTTTAATCGTATACTTTTTAGAGCGACATAGTAGTTAACATCGACTATAGTAGCTCGCACTACACACACTGGTTCTCATGTGTGACAATGTGTACGTAATAGCAGTAACACGCACAAACTTTTGTTTGTTAGCTGTAGATACCGGTAGCTCCCACATAGGCAGCCGTGTTGTATTTGCAGTATGACTCAGGCAATCACTGGCTTGGTTAGACAGATGGCATTATATAGTCTGTTTACACTGGCTTTACTCACTGTAGTTAAATTCTGTGATGCAATACAGTTGGTTTACTGCGTTTACCCATAGTCACCACACTTTGCAAAACAGTGCAGTCATTATGATGAACATAGTAAAAATACACTGGCTTTACTCACTGTAATAACATTTTGTGATGCAATGCAGTTGATTTACTGTGTTTACCCATAGTCACCACACTTTGCAAAACAGTGCAGTCATTACGATGAACATAGTGAAAATACTGCCACCACCACTTGTATATATTGCATCACTCACCATTACAGCGCTATGTGATCAAGGCCGCATGTCTGGCGGCCGAAACGCGTCATTTGATGCTGGAATAAATCATCACTAACTATCAACTTTGCCTGCGGAGTCTGTTTCCTGGTGTTGCGCCGTTCGTGTGGATGGTTGTAGCTTTGGGATCCTTTTGTGATATATATATATATATATATACACGCGTTACTCTCCGTTTAACTTGCTCCTGTTTGGAAAAAACGGGCACGGACCACAACGTTGTGTAACTGGATTTATAGTTTATTGCTCCAGGACCTTTACAGCCATGACGCGTTTCAGCCCTCCTTGGGCCTCGATCACATGACACCCTCTGCCAGGTGAGCAGTTTATTTGTAGGCAATTTTTCTTCTTTTTTTCTCTTCTTTTATTGCATAACAATAACTTTATTGCTTAACCAGTGTTTAAAGTGAGACATGCATATCAAAATTGAAAACACATAATCACATTGATGTAGAAAATCATTGCAGCACAAAACATTGGACATTTATGTAGAGTAAAAGTCATCATATCGCCCTTACCCTCGTGCTTGCATTGCGGTAAAATACCATAGCGGCACTGTTGTAGTAGGTTGGAATAGAATACACTATATATAAAAATCCCTCCATTCTTTATAACATTAAACATTTGTTATAAAAGATATGAAAAAAGTGTACATGAATTTAAATATATCTAAAATCATGTAAAATTCTGACATTTCGGTATATATACACACACACAATAAATTGCAAACTGTAAAAAATGAATTGGAAAAGATAAAAAAAATACCAATTTTATTACACACAAAAAAAGTAAAGAAAATAAAAAATTACATTTTCCTAAAGATATATTACATATGACAAACATTACTAAATAAAAATAATATAATTCTAAATACATAGAAACATGCTAATAATATAAATATAAAATGAAAATAATATAAACAAAACTATAGCATTTTAGGAATAATACATGTACTATTCTCACTCCAATCTCTCCAACAGTAGGAAAATCGTTGGACTCAGGATGTGTAAAATTCACTATTTCCTCTCCATTCTGTGCGACATTAGGGAAAGCGCTGGACTCAGGAGGGGTAAGAATTTCCCATTCCCACTCCAGTCATTGCAACAGTAGGGAAAGTGTTGGATTGCAAAGTGGTAACATTTACTATTCCCACTCTAGTCAGTGCAAAAGTAGGGAAAGTGTTAATCTAAGGAGAGGTAAAATTTACTATTCCCACTCTAGTCAGTGCAACAGTAGGGAAAGTGTTGGATTGCGGAGCAGTAACATTCACTATTCCCACTTCAGTCAGTGCAACAGTAGGCAAACCATTGGACTCAGGAGGGCTGCAAATTGCTATTCTAACTCCAGATGGTGCAACAGTAGCAAAAGTGATGGATTGTGGCGGGGTAAAACTTACTATTACCACTCCAGTCAGAGCCACATTAGGGAAAGCGTTGGACTCAGGAGGGGTTAAATATACTATTCTCACTCCAGTCAGTGCAACAGTAGGGAAAAGGTTGGACTAAGGAGGGGGGTAACAATTTACTATTCCTACTCCAGTCTGTACAACAGTAAGGAAAGTGTTGAAGTGCAGAGGGGTAAACTTTACTATTCCCACTCCAGTCTGTGCAACAGTAAAGAAAGAATTGGATTGCACAGGGGTAACATTTTCTATTTCCAGTCTGTGCAACAGTAGAGTGAGAGAAGTTCACTTCAAACAAATAACATATTTTAACAAATACAGGAAATAACAACAAATATAAATATTTAAATTTAAAACATATAAATATTTTCACATGAAAATAATTACATATTTATTACAATATTTAATAAATATTCTAAATTAGAACTAATAATAATATAATTAAAATACCACACTATATTTGCACAACCAACATATATAATGTTATTTACAAATAAAAAGTATAACACAATTAACACATTATATATATTATAAATAGCACATTTTTAAAATAATAAATTACCTATATTTATGTTTATTATTACTTAAATAACTTCCTATCCTATATCCACACAAAGTAAAATACACACACAGAAATTATATTTAGAAATTGAAATAAAATACATTTTACATAATTATCAATTAAACAATAAATCATAAATACCTAATTATAAAATAATTAGATGTAATTTACTTCCTACCCTTTACTCCTAGAAACCCAGCAAAGTGCACCTAATATATATTTAAAATCTCAATTACATAATTTACATATTTATTTTCAATTAAACAACTCATACCAATTATCTAATAATACATTCATTATATTTAATGAACTTCCCACCGTTTACCCCTACAAATAAAACCTGAAACTCATATGTAACTTAAAAAACAATATTACACAATTTGCATAATTAATTATCAATTAAATAGTTATTAACTTGTAGCATAATTATTAAAATGAATTTCCTTCACACCTTTTAACCCTACAACAATCACAACCCACACCAACAATATTAATACAAAATTAAATGAATTACACTATTTCCATAATTATCAATTCAATTAATCATTAAGAATTAATTATTAAATAATAATTATTAAATTACGTTTCATCTCCTACAAACCCTACAACCCGCTCCTAAAACTTAACATAATTATTTTTTTAAATACACAATTAACATTATTAATTATCAATTCAATATTTAATATTAATTAATTATTCATTGTAATTAATTTACTTCCCACCATGTACCCCTATAAACACCACAACCCACTACAGCACTAAAAATACAAATAAAGTATTAAATTAAATATGAAAATAACTAGAAATGTACAAATTATATTACAAAATATTAACAGTAGTTATACAAAAAATTGATAACATATGCAATTAAAATATAATCTAAAAATACATAAAAATATTTAAAAAACACATTTGCAATGACATTTTTGTAAATGATATTAACAACATAGATATTTTTAACATCTATCTTACTTGCCTTAAAATTCTAATTTTAGTCCACAATATTTTTGCACACAATATTTGTGCATCACGATATTTTGAACTCAATATTTTTGCTCCTCGATTTTTTTTTCTATAGTTTGTCTGAATACCCTAGGATGGTGCAGGATAAAACATGGGGCGGCCAGATTAATTGGCTTTCACATACGATCTGCCATCCTGCTTGGCCATTCTTCAAAATGCATATGACTTCTTTCCAATTCTACTTTAGTAACAATCCATTACAATGGTATTATATTCTAAATTGTTCGGGAAATATGAAAGGCCATAATTTCTTTTAAACGGGGCAGTGCTCACAGATGTTAGATGTACTTAAAGCTAACAGACCAATTGCTGGTCACCAGTCCAAAGCAAGAGACATGATTATGTTGTCTCACCAATCAGGAGAAGGGAGGTGACTGAGGAGGCAGCACAAACCTCAGTATAGCCCTCTGAAAAACAATATTACCAGTCTCGAGGGGAGATGCAGTTGGGATGGTGGACAACATATTTATGACTCCATGTCTCTACTGGTAAGCAAGCGAACCTGCTCAGAAGGGGAAAGAGGAGTTAGAGGTCACTAAGGGCTAAAGATAAATGTTCTTGGGATGGAGGACAACATATGTCTGATTCCTAAATGTTTGTGCGTCTGCATCACTCACTTGAGCAGGGCCACAACTACTATCCTTAAATAACTGGAGTTGGGGTCTTGAGGACTGGCTACATGAATGTGTGAACAACACTGCATTAAAGGGTTCTCACAAGAAATAAATAATGCTCCATAAAGGGCCCAAATATATTTGCAGGTCAAGAGACACAGCGACGTGATGCATATGGTATGGCTTAATTATGTATGGATAGAACCGAATTCCAAAAATGTAAAGAAGATCTCCCCAACTGAGCTCACTGTAGGTTTGTATTTGCCCATTAAGATCTCAAGTGGTGACAACAATGTAACCATTTCCAAATTGTGAACTTAAAGTAGACGTTAGGTGATGGCAGTGCTTAATTGATAAGAGAATTAATGCAGTTGCTTAAAGTTCTGCTTAGAATCCTGCATGCCGTGCAATTAAATGTTGCACTCTGAATACCAAGGCATCATAGTCCTAAATCCACTGCAAGCCTCTTTAGTCCATTACCAGATACTCTTTGCCCATTTATCTCACTCTTGCAGGTTCCTGCTTTCTCCCTTTGTGATGTTTTTATGTTTTTCTCTTACTCAGTCTTTGCACCTTTTGTGTTTTACACTCTCTTGATCTCAGTAAATGTCTGATAAGCAGAAATATGTGCCAGTCCCCAAAACTGAGCCCTGGTTTACTCCTCCAGCAACGACCAGCTCAAATTAAACATAGGCGTCAGCAGTTAAGTCAAGCTACACAACTAGTACAGAAACAAGCGTAGCAGATCCCTACACCTTCAACACATTATACACATGCAAGGAGCAGCTAATTAGAAACATCCAGAGGCAATTATCCAGTTAAATGATGTGATTGCAGCCTCTACTGAGAACTTAAGCATTCTGTCTTCTGCACTCCAAAATTTCACTCCTGGTGACGAAAGTGATTATTCACAGTATTGGAGATAGTCACGTGCTATACAGCATGGCCCCCTGACAGATTGAGTCACTATTACTTATGCACAAAATGCAAAAGCATATCAACTGGCTAGTCCTGATGGAACCACTAGATATGAACCCATCAAAAAGGCTGTCATGGACCGATTATGGTTGATAAAAGACAGTGGAAGGGATTTTTTTTTGTTGAAACCAGAAAACATTGGGGGTCGATTAGGATGCGGCTCGTAATGGGCTCCTTGGTTTACTTTCCGACTGTCAAATTAAGATACAGGCAGTTGGAAAGTAAATCGACCGGTCATTCCAGCTGGCATACAACGGGCTCAGAGAGCCCATCGCCTGTTGGAATCCAGTTCAGTAATCTCATGGGCGGGCCTTTCTGCCCTTGAGATTGCAATGCCTGGTTTACAACATGGTTTTCATGCCGGCCTGTCCGACATAGAAACCATGTTGGAAAGCATGTATGGGGGCCCCTAGCTGGGCCCCTTTGGTGCACGGCCTCTGGTTGGAGGCTGAGGGGTTGATCCCTGCACCTTGCGGCAGGAACCTTGAGGTGCCTGCCACAGGGTGCAGGGATGACCCACACCTCCCATTTCACAATGGGAGCATGCATTACGGCCAGTTTACAGCCGTAATGCATGCTCCCATAGTGAAATGTAGGAATGCGACTGAACAGTGTTCAGTCGCATCCCAATGATGCGGTTGGGACCGATGAGTCGGTGTTGGGCGGAAGCAATTCCGCCCGACATCGAAATCAGGCAGTATATGTTGATGTACTTTTACCACTTTGGTACTATCTGGTGTCAAACAGTATAAATGCAGCCCCTACCTTTATGCACATTTCTGTGATGCATGCTCCCACTGTGACCCATTTGGGTATTGATAAGCCACTTAATATGCCCTTGTGGAGATTTGCAAGGTCTCTTGACCCCTAGGACCTTCATAAACTTCCATTTTGGGAGTATGGCTCACATAAAATGGCTCCAGCTATGGCTCACATAAAATGGCTCCAGCTCACAGTGAATTGCATGTTGGTGCGAGGTAGTCAGCAGGTTCATAGCTGACTTCTTAACAGTGTGCCAACCCAGGGCGTGGAGCCCCTCCATGAATCATCCTCCTTTACTGAGAGCAAGACACTGCTTTGCTTTCCGAAATCTGGGGGTATCAGGATTGCATCAGCAAAGTTTACTGTTCACAAAGATCCCTCCAAAATCAATGTCCTCTCATACATTACATAATACACTTCTTACGTTTGCTTCATGATGGTCCCAAAAGCATGCTTATAGTAGTTGCATCCCTTCCTACGGAAGGACCAAGGGCCATTTCATGGTCATATTCAGTGCCCATGCTCCTTGAAAATTGGCCCATGAGCAGGTTTTGATGAAACTGCACTGCTTTGAGTGCACACATTAACTCATAAAATGTATGAGTTAGTGTGTGAGCTTTAGACAGTACAGCTTGTATTTTTGCAGTCTGTGCTGCAGATGGTGCAGTTTCAGTGAACACAGGTGCATGAGCCTGGTCTGCACCAGCACACTGACATAGATACAGCCCCAGGATCATCAAGTCCAACTTTCATTCCCACTGCTTCCATGCCAAAAAGAAGCATGGAACTTACGGTTCCAAAACAAGATTTGACACTTGGGAACATCACCTGTCTAAAATACTGTGATCACATTTAATGGAAACATATTAATCTGCGCTTGGTCTTTCCTCCCAAGATGGAAAATGCACTATAACAGTGCACACTACACAATATACAAAGGGAATGTGCCTTTCGCAATTGTCAAAAATGCCCGGTGGGAAAACAGTCCTGCACAGCTTTCAAAAAACAAAGTCCAATCCACATGCTTGGTAAAAATCAATGCCTAACAGCCCTTAAATAAACACAATATCCCACAGACATGACCCAACAAATGTAAAGTAAATGTCATTACCACTGTGAACTGCACATGCAAATGACCCAAGGCATCATGTAGATTATGAATCTTCATCACTACTTTATCTACTTCTCCATATAGCAGCATTGTGTTCTGTCACCAAAGTCCCGATAGCTAACAGTATGCATATGATTGAATGTGTACTAATAAAGTTGTTTATTCAAAAAAATAATTTATTCTTTCATATATATGGAATTTCAAGAAACACATGATTAATTGGGATTAAGAAGAGGGTCTTTCCTGTCAGTAATTTAAGTTCCACTATTGGGTAGTTCAGATACATACTATTCAGTTTTTAATAACCTCACTCACATGTGAAAGTTCAGATCTTACATATTTTGAGGCACTGTTCGCTCCCGTGAACCCAATAGGATGCCTCACTAAGTTAAATAACTTATATAAAAAATATATAAATAAGATTAAGGTAATGCAATGGAAAGCTCTGGTACCAAGGTGCTGGGTAACAATAAACATATGATATTCCTCTGCAACATACACACGGATGAACATGCGCCTTAAAAATACACCTTTTGCTAACGTTGTCATATAGGTACAATTGTTCAAAAATACCAGAACTAGCTGCAAACCTTCAAAATCTTAAACATCAGACAAATGAGGAAACACAATTCTATGAGTGGCCAACAGCATTGAAATACTTTATCTTGCCCTCTATATCAAACTTTCTATTTATTCTCTTCTCTAAGCTCCATATCTGGTTTACCCTCACCTCGGCTGAGACCTCGAGCAACCCATGAGCATCCTGGTATGTAGAAAGTACAAATCAGTCACATAGCTGGAACTTCTCGTGGAGAAGTGTGGCTCAATGGTTAGAGCGGCAGACCCTGATGCAGAGGTCTGGCCTGAGACCAGGGTTCAATTCCCACTTTGGTGGGTCTTGGGCTTAATTTCCTCAGACATGATATTTCTCGTCTCAGTGCCTATTCTAATCATGGGTCCCACTCTGCAACACTGGGCAATAGCTTGCTTAATCTCCACAACAGCCCCAACATCGCAGGGGATGCCTGGCTGCACCTTGGGGGTGCCCAGCAGTGGACACTTCACAGGGAAAGCCAGGATGGGTTCCTCTGTGGTATAAGTACAGCACCAGGACACCTCCATTGGTAGGTAGCTGCGTGCTTTACAAATGCCAGATTATTATTATTAAGAAGAAGCGAAACTGGTCTAACGTAACCAATAGAAGAGAGCAGAATCTCTCCATCCTAGAGTCAGGAGGAAAGGTCCTAGGAACACCCATTAGCAGTTCCAGACTACAATACAAGCGTACCAAAGCTAACAGAGCAGAGAAAGTGTGCTTAAATGAACTTTTTCTGCATTCATTTGTTTATCTCTCAGTACACATTGACAAACCTTTGTTTCCCAGTTTACCTGAAGAAGATAGTTGCACTTGCATAACTCTGCGCCTGTAGTGGTTTTCCTTGTCTCAGGTCATCAGCCACTTGTTTCGGCAACATGCCTGTTTTGATGAATAATTAATAGTTAAAAACAATTCATGTTATATAAAACTTAAATATAAAATTAAAACAGTTGACATCTTATTGGTATTACATTTTATTTAAAATAAATATCTTCTCAAATATTAAATAGAAAACAGATAAAGCATTAAGTAATGTAAACCAAACTGTTCATTTGTTCCCTTCTCTTTTTTTTCTGGGATAGTGCTAAGTAGGCATAACATCGTAATTATTCCTATTTTTCACGGTGACAGTTATCTCTCCTATTGCCATCTATGTCACTTACGTCTGCCACATCAGCTTTTCAGTTTATTGTCTGAGATGATTAAGAGTAAAAATGAAAAAACAGGGCTTACATTTTTTCCAATGGGCATCTAGGCATACAATCTAGGAAGCAGATCAGTGGTTCTCAAGGAACACTCCTCTTATTTGCCTTATACAATTAGGTACAAGGGGCCTTATTTACAAGAAAGCAATGCAGCGCGGTGCCGCAAGCCTGCGCCATGCTGCGCTACTTTCAAAGCACAGGGATGCGTCATATTTACAACAATATGACGGATCCCTGTGCTCTCCCCTACGATGGTGTACAATTGGCTGCCATGCGCCAACGCAGTCACCCTTGCACCATGGTGCAAGGGTGCCAGCAGTGGGGGGATGATTGTTTTTGTGCAGGAAGGAACACCTTCCTGCACATAAACAATCACGAGAGGTGTTTACCTCTTTCTATGCGTGCTGCAGAATGCAGCACGCATAGAAAGAGGAAAAAAAGCAAGGAGAAATAAAAGTATTTCTCCTAATTGTACCTCCTTACGCCTTCCCTAGGGAGGCGTAGGATTCTGATGCATTCCCAGGTTTACGAAACGTTGTAAATCTGGAAATGCGGCAGAAACCATGGGTGTTGTGTGGGAACACCCACAGCAACACCTATGACACTCCCATTTCATGCAAACTGCTGCATTACAAAAGAGGGGCTGTATTTACAAGGTCACGAAAAGCCACACAGAGTGGCTTTATGTGGCCTTGGAAATATGGAGCACCAAACTGCGCCGCCGGTGCGTCAAAAAAAGTGACGCACCAGCGGTGCAAGGGGCTTGTAAGTATGCCCCAAGGTACTTTATACCCAACAAATTACATTACTGTGGACTGGGTTAGTTAGCCGTTTGTTCCAAATTTATTTATGTGATGTTTATTGAATTCATGAGAGGAGAGAGCCACGACTCCTCCTTTAAAACACTTCTAACTCAGTACCGCAAAACAGATCAGATTCATTCTGGAGGGCAAAGTGACTAGAGCTACAACTACTCCTGATAAAGCCTGACAAGCCTTCACCCTTTTTTTTGCCTGATGAAACTCCTGAATTGATTTCCTTAAGGTTTAAAACGTCGTAATTTTTTATCCGGTCTGATAGAATCGACCTGCTCCATACATTGAAGAGAAACTCTTAGATATTATGGGGCATATTTATGATCCCCTTGCGACACTTTTGCGCCTCCGTTGCGTCACTTTTGGTGACGCAGCAGCGGCGTAAACAATGCGCTATGTTACACCTTAGTTACAAAGTGACGCATCTAGGCAGATGCATCACCTTGTATACCCCTGTGCCACATTATACCTGCGTCAGATATAATGTATGCAAGGTGGGCGTTCCACCGCAAGAAAGACTCGTAGAAGTGGCGCAGTGAAATCTACCCGATTTCACTGCGCTACTTCTAGGACTCCACTGCGTCAAAATCTTATGTCTGCCTCACAGCAGGTGTAAGAGTG
The DNA here is from genome assembly GCF_964204655.1 of Triturus cristatus. Taxonomy (NCBI): domain Eukaryota; kingdom Metazoa; phylum Chordata; class Amphibia; order Caudata; family Salamandridae; genus Triturus; species Triturus cristatus. The sequence continues at coordinate 1,016,262,640 of NC_140581.1, forward strand.
ACGCAGTACAATGTGTATAGGCCTCCCCCATGCATTGCTGGAGTTGCGTCATGCTTACGACATAACTCCAGCAATGCATGAGTTTTGCACCAACAGATATGTCAGGATTCCTGATGCATCTGTCACTCCTTGAGACATGAAGTGCTGTACAGTACATACGGCGCATCCATGGTGTCGCAGGGAGGGCACAGTAAAAAGTGTTGCATCGCTGTTTTATCGCAGCGATGCACAACTTTTCATAAATGATCCCTTTGTCAATGCTCTATTCTTGAACAGTATTTAGCGTGGGCACTGTTTTGCATGACTATTTTCTGCTGTTTATAATTCCTTGCTTACTCACTACTGGATTTACTTCACTCAATGACATGTCATAATTATAAATCAGTGGTGTCTGATATCTGTTAATATGTTATTTAACAAATCCAAATAATTTTTTCCTCACTCTGTACGAAATGATATTTTCTTGAACTGACTCTCAAATGTCAAAAGGAAAATGTCTGGATTCAGTAAGCATGATGTACTGCATACAAATACAATACAATACAAATTAATTTGTAAATCGCACCACTGCTTCAGAAGAAGTGTACGGGTGCTAGCAGCAAGTGACTGGAAAATACAAGAGAATAGGGGGAAGCATACAAAAGACACATGTTTCAATTTTTACTTGAAAATGGATTCTGAAGACCTAATGGGTGTGAAGTCCAGAGCCTGGTCGTAACATACACAAAGGATCTTCCAATTCTGCTTGCCTTACCCCCCCGGGGAATATGAAGACGAATTTGACTAATGGATCTCAAGGTCTGGATTGAGAGTATGGCCTGATTCTTTTCCTCAGATATAGGGGGCCTTTATGTTCCAGAGCTCTGTAGGCTAGGGTGAGAGCCTCAACCAATGAGGTTGTTGCAGGTGGGGTGATACTGATTAGTGTGCCAGAATTTTCAAAATCAGGCGAGCTGAAAATACCTATTAGAATTAGGCAAATAGCTGCCTAATGATCCCTTGGGATCAGGGCCGGATCGGGCGTAGTGGGCATCTGGCGCTTTCCCGGTAGGCAGGAAGGGTGGGGGACGTTTTTGTTACTGGGAGATGGTTTTGCAGCAGTGATTCAATATCGACCCCCTGTAACAAAAGCAGCAGCAGTGTTCCCCACCAGCACCGCTAGACCCCCCTATCTCCATCGACCCCCACTCCGACAGCCAAGTCGACTTAATTGCCAGGGCTGGTTTGCGTTCTCTGTCCGGCCCTGCATGGGATATGCCCTTTTGCCCTTTTGCTGTATAGAGAGTTTCTGCTGGCAAACAGTTTGCTTCATATTCCTCTAAGACATTGCTAATCACGGACAGCACTAGTTGGCAAAGCACTGGCGAAACGAAACCTACTGGGGGCCCCCCTGCAAGCATGTGGAGGGGCCCCCTCTGGACTCAATCAGGAGATCTCCGGCCAGAGTACTGTGCTGAGGGGGGCAATCGGAGCTTGGGGGCCCCCCGCACCGCAGGGCTGCGGGGGCCTGTGTTACTATACTCTGGCAAAGGTCTTTAAGCATCGACCCTGCTATGTCAAGAATCAAGTAAATCAACGCTTTGCCTTTGCATCTATTAATTTTTCCTCATGTAGGCTTACTTTGTGTTCATCTTGGTACAGCGCTCGTTCTATTTTTTAGATTCTTCATTGTGGGAGAAGATGACCTTGAGGCATTGCTAAAGACTAGCTCCATCATTGCAGTCAACATAGGCATCTGACATGGGACCTAGTTTGGATAGAGGAGGGAAGTAGCATAGCAAGGATGCTGAGGGCCCGGGAGCAAGCAAGTAAAAGGATCTCTTTGACTACTGTTGGGGCAGTGAATACAGCATCTTCCATGGTTCAATGGGCCATGCAGGGCCACAGAGTCATTGTACCTGCTGCGCTTTGGGCAGCTATGCCCCTGGAGGAGGAAGAGGATGAAAACACAAGCAGATTAGCCAGTTGTACTCCTGATGTGGAGCCTGGCAGCAGAAGTGCAGCATAGCAGTAGAGAAATGTAGACATGTACTGGGTATGAAAAGGAGGTTGCATTCATGTATTCACAAATCTTGCAGGCCCAACCGCGAGGACAGGCAAGCAATGGCAAAAGTAGGAGTTTTTTCGGTGCTCAGGGTAAGAAATCGGTCTACACCTACAGGTCTGCTCCACGTCCTCTTAGTGGTTGACCCTTCAGATGGTAAGCCAAAAAGGAGAGTGCTGGTATGAACAAGGTCCTTGAAGAGCATGTGCCCTTTGCCTTGAGTCCTCCACAGTGAGTTTCTGTTAGTTTTTGATATTTGCATCACCACATATACCAATCATGTGACTGCACTGAGTGCTCCCAGTGACAAAGAATGTGACTGAGATCGGGGCTCTATGGCCACAAGTGGAACACCATGTAGTCCCCTTTTTTATTTGCGGCTACCGTCATCTCACTGGCGAGTGGAGGAATGACAGTGCTGTCAGCAGAAAGATTATCGAGGCAGGAAAAGCCTTTTTACCCTGTGTCAGAGCAGCCACAGTGCCTACTGGCCTTTCCTGTTCAATGTAGCCTTCCAGTCCGCTGCAACCAATCCTATACTTCACTTGATTTTAAGTGGACAAGTGATCTATAAAATAGAAGATTGGCGAGAGCGTGCCAGATAGCCAAAGAAGATTGCAGGGCTCCCCCAATTAATTATTGAGACTCATGGTACACAAGACGTTATACTGAGACCTTTGGAAACTTTGGGTCTTTAATGTTCCCTGGATGTGCTATACCCCATAGATAAACAGATAGTTAAGTGAGGCAGTCTCTCCCTCCTTTCTGCCCTTGTTTTGGGTTTCCCCTAACAGGATACTCCCAACTCCACCCCACCATACTGCTAACTTCTAAAGATAAAGACAATGTCCGTATCAGTCTGTTAAGGTAAACAAAAGACAAAAACTACCCAAAATTAGTTCCATAGAAGGATCTTTTGAATACATAAACTCTACCAACAATCTTAGTATAAGTATGGGGGAGTTGCTATCAACCAGTGTACCAAGAGTTCTCTACACAAGAATCCTGGGTCCCACACCAATTGACACAGACAAACTCTTTTGGTGTGCCAGGGATGGGTTCTGGAACAGAAACCTGGAAGTTCTGCAAACTACCAGGGGAAGAGCTGCCTTGGGTTTGCCCTGAGGGAAGGAGCTGACCAACTAATGAGAAGGGGTGCTGGATGGCCCTGCCATGAGGAGGACACTATCTAGAAATGATTGTACTGCAAGCAGCCGAGGAAAGAAGAACTGAAACTTGTCTGCTGCATCCCCAGGGAAGACCTGCACTGCCAGGCCATGTGGTGGTGAGGCTTTGAGACCCCAGTGCCCCAGTTGCATGCCCAAGGAACCAGAGGACCTGAAACAACTAGGCACTCAGAAGGACGGCAGACATATCCCATGTCCTACCGGCAAGATGAATAGCTCCTGTGACGGCTTGATGCTGGAAACATCATGTCACAATTGGTGGTCATCCCAGAAAAAAAACACTCTTTGACAGGCCGGGCTCAACAGATCAGTCGCCATGAACATCAGTGACATCAGCCTCTGTTGAATCCCCTATGGTGATGTTAGGTGGGCTCTTCTATCAATCTGAGTAGTGGATTTTTGAAGTGGGCCTGAGGAAGATTGACCTCCCACAGCAGAGATTTACCTGACTACAACCAGATCCAGTGGAGAGTGGCCTACACCCCACTTCCTCACCCATGTTGCACTGCCGTCTTTCAGCAGAAGCATGCACACTGATGCCGCAGCCTGCACGAGTGTTGGCCAGACAAAAGAAGAGTAAGCACAATTCTGCTCTGTGAGCTGTGCAAACAGTACACCACCTCGAACAGGCGCCATCCCTGCCCCTAAACCACAGCAGCAAGGTCATTTTACACAGATTGAAAACTAACAAGACCTCAAGTAAGGTATAGTGCAAAAATGGGACAGTGTGTGAAAGAACTCTTTTGGGACACATTAAGCTCCAGACAACTATCATCCTTTAAGGATAGGGAACCCAAACAGAGGCTATCATCATTATTCCCTGCAAGGGTGTGTGTTCAGATTTACAGTGACAGGAGCAGCGTAAACTTTATCCACTGCTCCCACCAGTTAACAGAACTTACCTTACTCATCGCATGCCTTTGTTGAGTACAGTATTGTGTTGTTCAGTAGAAGTACTTTCTCTTACATAAAAGCACTGGTTGGTGGTTGAACAATGGTTTATTAATCACTGGTAAATGTTTTACTGAAATCTGCATATCCTAGACACCATCTCCTCCCCCACTAGGACTAAATATTATCGGCCAATCTCTTTACTCCCCATCTGGGAAAAATCACAGAAAAACCTGCCACCAGAATCATTTGTAACCACCTGCAAAAGCCTGATTTTTTAGATTGGTTTCAAGCTGTCTTTCGACCTGTACAAAATACTGAATCTGTGTAAAAATGAATCTTGGACAATATAGGAATAGACCGTGATCACGTCCATATTAATGCATAGATCCTCTTGGATTTCTCTGCTGCTTTTGATATTGTCAATCACATCATCTTAATCAACCATATTGCTTTGGCAGGCCTAGAGATTCGTGCACATAATTGACATTTTTATTTGGGTAACATCAAGCAGTTTTTGGCCATCTTTATTGCCAGCAAGACCTCAGTTTAGTACAGAACCCTGAGGGCTCTGCCTTTTCCCATTTGTTCAACATTTATATTTCTCCTTGTTGCATATACATAGACTTTGTGTGTTGGTGTTTACCTTTAAGTGCTGTTTCTGTCCTGCTGTCTCCATAGTGATGTTTTAGAATCTCTCTGAAAATGGAAATCCCAGAGGACTTGTTGTGTGCAGTCCCTTGCTGCATCCAAAAAACTATTTTTACATAAAATCCAGCGCTTGAAATTCAACACTCGTCTCACTCAGGCCTTAGCCCTTTAAGGTTTTAAAATCTCCAGGTACTCAACGGATTGCCAAATTCGGCAGCAATTGGACGACAATCTTCCTTCCTGCAAAGCTTTTCAATGGCTTATGCTCTTTGTCATTTATTGGATGGAAGTAACCAGTTAAACTTTAATGTAGTCAAAACTGAGGTTCTTGTCATTAATGGAACTCTGACCTCTGGCTAGACTCCTACTGGCCGCCTTAAAGAGGTCCTCTACCAGCTCTATCCCCAGTAGTCAACAGCCTGGGTGTGAAAAGTGACACTTTGCTGTCTCTGTTCAATCAGGTTTCCTCAGTGGTGGCCTCATTGAATATGACAGCACTTAGTTGGGACTGGCATTGCCCGCCTTATAATAAGTATATCAGAAAATCACACTAGGCCAGATGTTGTGAAATAAAGATTTATTTAGAATTTGCAGCGCAGAGCCTGAAAAGAGCAGGCTTTGGGGCAAACAGCCCTGTCTGCTGCAGCTTTGTGACCGCCCAGGCTTCTTGTAGGCCATAGAAGTATGAGTTATATCTTGGACACCATGATTAGGATCACTTAAAATAAAGTAGGATTTTTCTACCAATGACAATCACTACAAGGGAGAGAGGGAACAGCACAAGCATTCAGCTACTAACATCAAAGGATACTGGGAGAGCAGCAAAATGCAGCAAGATGTAATTGCTTCCTGTAGAGGCCCGAGTTATGGGTGAGTGATGAGGGAGAGGTACGGAGATTTTTCCTTGCCAGTTGCAGTCCATGGGGCAGATTTACAAGCCCCTTGCACCACTTTTGCATCACTTGTAACATGAGAAAAGTGGCGCAAAAATGGCAAGGAATAATCTCCGGGCCCGATTCACAGAACTAACTTAAGACAAAATCCTAAACTTACTACCATTTTGATATTCACAGAAGGCACTTACTTATTTTGGTATTCACAGAAGGCACTTACTCATTTCGGTATTCACAGAAGTTAGGATTCCTAACTTTAGGACTCCTAAATGCCTTCTGTAAATACCGAAAGTCTTAAAGTTAGGATTTTTCTCAGTTTAGGAGTAGTAAAGTTAGGAGTCCTAACTATGGGACTCCTAAATGCCTTCTGTGAATACCGAAAATCTTAAAGTTAGGATTTTTCGCAGTTTCAGAAAAATCCTAACTTTAAGACTTTCGGTATTCACAGAATGCATTTAGGAGTCCTAAAGTTAGGACTACTAACTTCTGTGAATACCGAAATGAGTAAGTGCCTTCTGGGAATATCAAAATGAGTAAGTGCCTTCTGTGAATACCAAAATGGTAGTAAGTTTAGGATTTTGTCTTAAGTTAGTTCTGTGAATCGGGCCCTCCGTACCTCTCCCTCATCACTCACCCATAACTCGGGCCTCTACAGGAAGCAATTACATCTTGCTTAATTTTATGAAGAGATATGCCCCCTTTTCTATTGTTTTAGAACGTGGCTTCTGGTCACATATCTATCCCCCACCCTCCTGCCACGAACTATAAATGGTCCATCACAATGTTAGCATAGTGGAATTTATTATATTACCAACTGGACATAATCACATCACAGAAATACCCAATAGTAACTCTACATTTTTGCATATTGATCTGCTTTGAGAGAGTAGACACACACCTAAAACTGCTTCCAGGGGCATCCCACCTGTGCCATAAATGTAGCCCAGTGTTCGACCCCTGTGACAGCAACACCCACAACAGACCTGCGCTCAGTATTGTGTGCATACGACCACCCATCACAGCTTATGTTAGCGTTCAAGTGTAAGTTGTCCAATGGTTCTTTCTATTGCCTGTTTTTCTTTCATTTAATTTGTTAACCTCTTCTGTGCCCATGACGAGATAGTCTCGTCATGGAGCACGGTCGCGCTGTGCCAATGACGAGACTATCTCGTCATGAACCCCACCCGCGTGTGAAACGCTCGGTACAGGAGGGGGAAAGGGCGTGGCACCGAAGGGGTTAAATGGATTTGGTTACTTTGAAACATAATGGAATTAAATGCCAATAAGAAAATTAAGGGACCTTAGAAAACAAACATTGAGAACTAAACACTTACAATGAAAACTGATTCAAACATCAAATCGCTATCATTGTAAAATGCAAACTAGGCCATGGATCATTAGAAAGCTCCTCACATAAGTCTCACTTTTCCTCTTTTGCTGCTTGCTATCTATTAAGTCACTGCCTCATTTGCTCATCTGTGATCCTTAAGTTTATTGGGCCCCATTGCTCTTTTGGTCATTGACTGTTTGCTTGCCTTTTTTGTGTGCAGTTCTCACTCCTTCCCACCCATTCATTCTTCCATGTGCTGCCACCCAGAGCCCTGCCACCCCCCCCCCGAGGACCTACTTAATGGAGGCCACAGCATGGCCCCATTAACCAGAGCCCCGATCAGCTCTGTTCGCAGCAGGTCTCCCAACTCTGCTACGATCACTGTTTGTCTTGCGTCTGTTGACCTTGGTTGCCTTGTGTATATTAGTACTATTACTTGTGCTCCACTAAGTTTCACTTTGCCTTATTTGCTGCCTATTATCCATTAAGTCACTTTCTTATTTGCTCATTTTTGATCCTTCAGTTTACTTTGTCCCATTGTTCATTTGCTCACCAACTATTTCTCTACCTTATTTCACGCCGTTCTAGGAGCTGCATGCTCCTTCCCGCTCGTTTGCTCTCCTGTGTCCTACTACCCAAGACCTACTTAATGGAGGCCACAGTGTGGCTGCGCGTAGCGGGTACACCAATAGCACCAAAGGCAAGTCCGTCTGTGTCCGTCAAAGACTGGACTTTGTCCAGTGCCAGGAATCCTGGCCCTCTGACCACCCGCAGATACTCCTCTGGAGAACTGTGAGCCCTGGACCATGGACACCACAACAACAACTGCTGCCTCGCATTGCCTCAATCAATGGAGGGACCTTTCACCTGGCTCCACCGCCTGTTCACCTGCAACTCGCAACGCCCGCCTGCATGGAAACCCACACTACTCCTACCTTAACTGACCGCGACCACCACGCAATCACTCCACTGCCTCCTGCTCAACACTTGATCACTCTGCAAACACACCACAGAGGTCTAGGACACCATCAGCACCCCCACCCCGACCCTGCATTACAGAGACCTGGCTCAACCCCTCTGCAGTCCCTGATTTTGCCACTGCAACACCCAATAGATACAAGATGATACACTGGGACCACATCAACAAACACGGAGGCAGCATCGCCATCATCCATAGAGACACCATCTGCTGCATCACCACTGAAGACGACACTACACCAATCATGGAGCACCTCAACTTCCAACTCGAAACCAACGGGAAGAACAACCATCAGAGACACCTTCGCATACAAACCCCGAGGCTCACTCTGCAATAGGATTCCCAAATCCACCGCCCTGCCAGCCATCAACTCCAAACACTTCATCTTCCTCGGTAACCTACACTTCCACCTCAACAACTTCCTAGACACCAACACCACCAACCTCCTAGGCAGCATGCGCAAAAGCAGCCTTACCCAGCTGGTCACGGACCCCACACATAGCTCAGGACACATGCTGGACCAAATCTTCACTGCCGACGATAGAGTCAAGTACAGCAATGTCACCGAATTCACCTGGACCGACCACGCTATTGTCCACTTTGCCATCCCTGCTGCACCAAGCACCACGCACCACCTCCAAGACCCCTTTCTTCTCCCACCACAGCTGGACCAAAGTGACAGAAACTCAAGGGATAGACACTCTTAACACCACTCACCTCGACCCTGAAACAACCACAAACAGGCCATCTAGAACCTCTCCGCCTAGATCACCAAATGCGCCGACAGAGTCACCCCGATCAAGCCCATCAGATCTACCAAAAAAGCCAGCTGATCAGAACTCAGGACCAGAAAACTGTCTATAGAGACAATGGCATATCAGCAAAGATCCCATGGACCAAGCTACCTTCAAATCAGCACTCAACAAATACCATCAACTCCAGAAAGACCCAAAAAGCACACGTCCTGGCAGACCGCATCAAAGCCAGCACCAACCACAACAAAAAACTCTTTAATGTTGTCAGAGAGATCTCCGGCCTGTCAGTCGCCAAAAACACAATCCCCACATCCCAAGAACTCTGCAACAGGATATCCGCCTTCTACAGTAAGTTTGAACCCCTACCCACCAAACTCTACAGCCTCCTCACCACTAGGGAACAGCCCACCACACACAGCACCATGGCATTATGAACTCCATCCACTCTGGAGTACCCTTGGACCCCTGCCCCTACTACCTCTTCAATCTTTGTAGCAAGTAAGTCAGCATCAAACTCACCTCTGTCCTCAAGTCATCCATCACCATGGCTGCATTCCCTGATCAATGGAAACATGTAGAGGTCAGACCCCTCCACAAGAAACCCTCCACCAACTTCAGCAAACTCAAGAACTGCCGACCCATCTCTCTGCTCCCCTTCCCTGCCAAAGTCATTGAGAAGGCCCTCAACCGACAACTCACCGAACACCTGGATAACAGCAACCTGCTGGACACCTCCCAGACCAGCTTCTGCACTAACCAGAGCACAAGACCGCTCTGATTGCTGCCATAGACCACATCAGAACCCTCCTTGGCTGGGGTAACACAGGGGCCCTGATCCTCCTCGACCTGTGAGCAGAGTTTAACACAGAATCCCACCAGACCCTTATAAAGGGACTGTGCCACATTGGGATCCAGGGCAATGCCCTCAAATGGATCACATCCTTCCTCATAGGACATATCCAAGGAATCCGCCTACCTCCCTTCATGTCAGAACCCAAGAGCATCATCTGCAGCATCCTGCAAGGTTCATCCCTCAGCCCCACCCTGTTCAACACCTGCATGACGCCCCTGGCCAACATAGTCATAACCCAAGGCATCAACATAATTTCCTATGCAGATGACACCCACGTCATCCTCTCACTCTCAGAATACCCCTGCACCACCAGGACTAACTTCCACAACTGCATGATGAGCGTCAATGACTGGATGAAGACTAACTGCCTAAGCTCAATACAAACAAGACCGAGTGTTGATCTTCGGAAACAACACCTGACCATGGAATGACACCTGGTGGCCTGCAGAACTCAGACCCACACCCTCACCAACAGATCACACCCATAACCTCAGCATCATCCTGGACAGCAAACTCACCATGAAACGCCAGGTCACCGCAGTCACCTCTGTCTGTTTCCACACCCTTCACATGCTCCAAAAGATCTTCAGATGGCTCCACGTCAAGACCATGAAAACCATCACCCAAGCCCTAGACACTAGCCAACTCAACTATTTCAATGCAGAATTCTCCACCCACCTCCTGAAGAGACTCCAGGCCATTCAGAACTCAGCTGCCACCCTCATCCTGAACCTCCCCCCAAAAAAACACATCAGCCTCTACCTCAGGAACCTCCACTGACTCCCTGTCCAGAAAAGGTGCAAATTCAAGATACTGGCCCATGCCTATAAGGCCCTCCATAACCAAGGACTAGCATACATTAACCACTGCCTGAAATACCACCATCCTTCAAGACTCCTGTGGTCAGTCATCTGTCACCCTCACACACACTCACTGCATCCATCGAAGTTACAACGGAGGCCGCTCCTTCTCCTACTCCACCTGCAAGTCTTGGAATGACCTTCCCATCCACCTCTGAACAGCACACCTTTCACGGAATTCAGAAAAGACTCAAGACATGGCTCTTCAGCTAACTGCAGCAGGATCCCAGCACCTGGCTACCCTCACAGGTGATTAGCCACGCTCTACAAATCCTGATTGATTGACTGATTGAGCTGTATCATATTTTACTGACCAATGAAAGGAGTTTGTGAAATATACATTACTTAGTCTGGAATTCGAATTTCGCCATCCCTGTGATCAGCATTGAGCAGTCAAATCAAGGAGTCCTTTTACCATTAAAAGATACCAAATGCCTTACTGTAGTTCTTTTTTTCCCCTTAAAACAAGAGATGTCCATTACACAAGAGTGGGTCCAGATCTACCAACTTACTGTAAAGTAAGCGATCTGTCTTCTGCTTCTCAAGCATCAGGTCCTGGGTTCTCTCAGTGACCAGCACCTCCAAGTGCTTGCTGTACTTCTCCATCTGAAACAAAACAAACACATGGTTCTTAGAAAACAGGCACAAAAATCAGTCCGCATCGATCTTTCTGGAGAGAATATCAATGTGGCAGGTTGTATCTATAGCTATAGAGTAGAGTAACCAGGCAAACTGGGCCCTAGTAATGTGGGTGTAAAAGGGCCCTACTGGAAATCAAAAGCAGATGGCAAAAATGTTCAAACCAGCCCTGCTCCCTATCTCCTCCCTCTTTATTTCCCCTCTTACTCTCTGCAGCAGCCCACCCCATGCCTGGGGGAATTGGAGAAAGTGACAGCAAAATAAATGGCCCTCAAAGATGACAGTCCATGCCAACTGCCACAGAAGATGGCTGCACACTAACACAGCTCCAGTCCCCTGAGACCCCCACTATCCGTACATATATCCGCACCAAATCAATACGCCCATGCCAGATTCACGATCACGGAGGTCGGCGGCTGCAGAACGGTGAGCGTACGGGACCTAACCGATGTCTGGAGCCTGCTGTGACTTGCAGCCTAAGTCAAGCCGTGCAGCCACGGCATCGTGTACCCGCGCGGCCGAGAGTATAGACCTAGACCGAAACTGAGGGGCGGCGTACCGACCGGGATCTGACTGCTGGTGACTCCTGATTACAGTGGATTGCGGCGACTAGCCACCATGATAGGATCAGAACCCAGGCCAGTATGACGCTGTTGGTGCGAGGCGTGCAGGTCATAAATTGTTGCCTAGCCCTGAGATAGGCAGCATTGCGGAATGCGAGTGACCTGGGCTGCAGTACCTAATGGCTGTGCACCTGTATTGGACCCAGCCAGGCCGAGATATCATGATCGCTGGCACGGAGCGGCCGATGGAAATGGTCGTTTGCTGAGGCGGCTCCACAGCCCTCGCCGACAAATCCGGCAAAATATCCGAAATACGCACCGGAGACTTCCCCAAAACAGCAGGGAACATTTCATATCCCAGTCCCCTTCGGAGGCATCCCTTCCAAGGCAAAACAACAGAAATTAAAGCCTGGAGGGGCACCCGACTCGGAGCAGCTCTGGAGTTATCAAAATGGCAGCCTAAAAACAAACAGCTCCGACGGCCAGGATCGTGATCTGCAGGCTGTGACCGCCTCGACCTAAGGCAGTGGCTGGATACAGCTTGCGACTTCTGCGGTCCCCACGATCCTTTCTCGATCGAAGCTAAAGTAGATTCTTCGGGTGCGGTGGTGGAGCAAGCGGGCTGTGGCGAGAACCAACCCCACACTGCTCTCCCATCGAGGAGCTGCCCGACGGGGTCCCTGGATCAGGGGCCTCTCTGGGGCACTGCGGAGCAAGATCGGGCTGCACTGGGTCCTCCGACAGCCTAAGGTGAGGAGCTATACGCTGGGGGTTGTGGCGAGAGGAAGTACACGCAGCGCTCACCCCGTAGTCCGGACTGTGTACAGAGCGGCCGGCGTGGTGAACAAAATCGAGCCCCCGGCTCTGCGGCCTGCCATCACGGATGCAGTTCGGACGCGGGCTCGTCTGACGTAATTCCCCAGTTATACTGCTACGGACACGCTCCCGCCGGCAAACACACCTGCCCTTGGACTTGCTCCCTCCCCGGTACCCCGGACAGCAAATGGTGCGGCCCAATAAATAGGCCGGACAGCTGCGCGGCCCAAATCACCGTAGCCCCAGCAAAAGCAAGACTTACCTCACAAGGACACCGCATACGCCACACTCTCACCGGCAACTGCGCCCGACCCTGGACCAGCCTCCTCCCCAGGGTCCTGAACAGTGAGGGGCATAGCGCTCAGCCCCGGGAGACACACATGGCCGTGCAGCCACGTGACCCGTATCGACACGGCCCCCAGCGAGAAACCAACAGTGACAAGTCCTACCCTCAAGGAGGCAGCAGCGAGGGGCACATAAACCTGAGCAGTTCCAAAGTACCCAGATGTGCAACTGCTCCAACCGCCACAGCTGGGATCCGAGGCTCACATGACACCCTCGGAGCCCGTGAATTAACAGGGGTGCACATTCAGTCAATTCAGACAACCAACAACTACAGACATTGGCCGCTGATAGGGACCTGCGCAAGAGCCTCAATTCGTCTCCTGGCCCACAGGATCCACCTGGAACACCGACAGGCCGGCAAGGGAATTCTCTTCCCACATGCAGGCGGTGGCCATTACAGGTGTGAACCCCCAGAAAAGCCCCATGGCTAACAGCAGAGGCCCCAAAACACAAGTTCAAAAGCAACTGGCGAAGTTTGCCTGGACGAAGCAAGGCGAAGAAACCAATATGACTCCAGGAGATGATCCTAAAACATCCCAACCTCGCCCCCAAGCTAAAACTCTTACCCTAGAGGATGTCATGGCGGCCATAGCAGGGGTGCACACATCCCTGGAATCGCGCATTGACTCCGTGAACATAGAGGTGACTCATCTGAGAGCGGATTTGAAAAAGATGGACTCTAGAGTTCGGCAGGCTAATACCACCACGGCAACCCTAGTGACTGATACCTCTGCCCTCCAGGATCAGGTCGCACAATTACAACACCAACAGAAAAGGATGGAGGAGCTCCTTGACGATTATGAAGGGAGGGCCAGATGGAATAATATCCGTATCCTTGGAGTACCCAAACGAATGGAAGGGCCAGCAGCTGACCTCTTAGTTGAGGACATTATCCTCAATAAACTCCAACCCAAACGTCTCTCAAGCTATTTTTCCATCGAGCAAGCTCATAGGGTTACCGACGGGCGCCCTAAACCCGGAGCTCCTCCACGTCCGCTGATTGCAAAAGTATTCAATTTTCGGGATAGAGATGTTATCCTATAAACTGCAAGAACCGGACCTCCACTGAAAATAGATAATGCAAACATCACATTCTTCCCGGACTACACGGTCAAGGTACACACACAAAGACGCAGCTTCACAGCAGTAAAGAAAGCCCTCTGTGATAAGAATATCAAATACTACATGCTATTCCCGGCCAAACTCCGAGTGGAGTCTGAAGGCAAGACTTGGTTCTTCCTGTCCACAGAAGGGGCCTGGGATTGGATAGAAGGCTGGCACCCAGCAGGCAAACACCCAAATGGACGAAATAATGGTGGCATTACTGGTGGCTGACGGACACTTCCCGGAAGACAATCAGAGGGAGAACCGAAAGACGCACACTGACTCAAGCTGTAAGGTCCCATAGATCTCACTCAGAAGCAAGATCCACACCTATTGAATTGATAATCCTTAATTCTCATACGAAGACCCCATGAAACTGCATCAAACTAAGTGTTAGTTGGGGGACTTACAGAACCGAGCAAAGCTACACTGTTTTGACACTATCGGAAAGTTACTATTGGATTGGAAACTATTACAAATCGTTTAATTGCATAACATTAATATTATGATGGACGGCGGGGGCTGGAAGTGGTTAGCCAGGCACCTTACGAATGGGTGGGAGGGCGACAGGCACTCTGCCTTGTTGGGGAGTAGATAGTTCAGATTCCACTGGCAGGGGGGCTGGGTGGGGGGCGCAGAGCAGGAGAAGGGCGATTGGTTAGGGTTTTGATAATTTGTTTTTTGTTGCACGATATACACAAACCAGTGGGGAATGTTTGACTCACTGTAGCACATGACAACATTTGTTGACAATCAAAAGATGTAGCACAGAGGGGTTCCCAAAGACAACTCTGTCACATACTGCTCTTTACCACCAAGTCCAGTGCCAGAGCCGAAACTATTGGCTAGCGACTCCATACTCACTGCCTTGGAATATTGGACATGGCTGACTCTACAGATACGAAACTATCTATATTGACGTGGAACATTAATGGACTCGGCAGCAAGGTTAAGAGGGGGATAGTCCTGCAATATGTTAAACGACATACACCAGATCTGGTATTACTGCAGGAAACCCACCTAGTGGGTAATAGCTGCAAAACACTCCACCGATGGGGATACAGACTTATGGCCCACGCAGGTATTATGTCAGGTTCTAGAGGCACCGGTATCCTCATACGCAAAAACCTAGCTCTTAATCCCACCCGTATCTGGGCCGACCCGCAGGGCCGATTCGCAGTTCTAGAGGCCACCTGGGAAGGAAAACAATTAACATAATTTCAGCTTATCTTCCACCAGCCCTGGGAAAACTGGCCCTACAAGAACTGGACAAAATACTTATAGATCTTCCCCCGGGCACACTCGTTCTAGGTGGAGACTTCAACATGATCATGGACGATATGATCGACAGATACCCACACAAAATCTCTCCCGGACGCCCCACTTCCCTAGCAAACTTCACCCACGCTATGGGGCTTACAGACTTATGGCGTTCGTTGAACCCAGATCGACCTCACTTCACGCACTATTCTAACTCACACAACAGCATGTCCCGCATTGACTATTTTTTCACCTTCCTCCAAGACGTAGGGAACTTCCAACATCTTCAGGGACTCCCAAGGGGAAGCTCCGACCATTCTCCCCTCAGGGTAGAACTCACTTTCCATCGACACCTGGCCCGTGGCCCCATAATTATCAATCCATGGCTACTCACTATTCCTGATATCAACGAAGACCTAGCCGAACACACAGATCACTACTTCACTGAAAATCTAGGCTCTGTAGACTCAGCGAATACCATATAGGAGGCTTATAAGGCGGTCGTCAAGGGTCGCGCTCTGGGTTTAAAAATAGGAAACCTCTGGAACCACAACGAACAACTAACCCGTTTAGAAAGTGACTTGCTTCTTTTGGAAACAGAGCAAAATACCTCTCCCACTGACGACACAGCCCACAAACTCCGCAATAAACAATTAGAATACAAAGAGCTAGCAAGAGAAAAATCCCAAGTCAGGCTGCTTCAAACTAGACACAGGGTTAATGAACTCGGGGAACGGGCTGGAAAAATGCTGGCCTGGCTAGAAAAACGGGATCAGGAGTCGAGATAGGTCCCAGAAATCATACTAGAAGATGGGAGGCGGGTGACAGACCCCCAAGAAGTAGCAGATACGTTTGCAAATCACCTGGAAGACATATACACCTCCAAAACTTCAAACTCCTCTGAGGATTCTCACCAGCTCTTAGAAGAGATGGGTCTACCACAATTATCGGATGCTGACAGGGACACCTTGGACGCTGACATCACGGCGGACGAGGTTTGCAAAGCCCTCTTTGCTATAAATTCTGGAAAAGCGATGGGACCTAACAGAATCCCCATTGAATTACTCAAGGGGATGGCTTTTAAGATAGTACCACACCTCAAAAGCATGTACGATGAGAGTAGAGAGAGAGGGATCCTCCCCTTAGATCAAAGATTAGCTAACAGAGTAGTCATCCGTAAATCAGGTAAAACAGCAACACACTGTGGTTCATATAGGCCTATTTCATTAATTAGTTCAGAGGCCAAGGTGCTGGCCAAACTTCTGGCTTCCTGACTAATAGCTGTGCTCCCCTCTCTGGTCCATGAAGACCAATCAGGTTTCATACCAGGTCGAAACACCGTCCTCAATATTCAAAGGGTCCAAAACGTTCTGGGTAGGCAACCCTATCTGCGGGAAGAAGCGGTCAAACTGTCATTAGACGCCACTTTGGCTTTCGATTCGATAGAATGGCCTTATCTTTTCGAAGTATTGGCTCGGCTCGGCTTTGGCCCCAAGTTTAGACGTTGGGTGGCACTACTATACAAAGATTTACTGGGACAGGTCAGGGTAAACAATCACACCTCTCGCACATTTGCCTTACAAAGAGGTACCAGACCAGGCTGTCCTCTATCCCCCTTATTGTTTGCTCTTACCCTTGAACCATTAGCCCACTGGATCAGACGGGATGTTTCAATACGGGGAATAAAATGGAGTGAGAATATAGAAGACAAAATATCACTATATGCCGATGACATCCTTATATATTTGGCATCCCACCGAACTTCCCTTAACAGCTTATTTATTATCATCACAAATTTTGGCAAATACGCAGGCTAATCTATCAATTGGTCAAAATCAATATTATATGTGCTCCATGGCCCTCCACCTCATCTCCCTTGTGGATATTCAATCCAATGCGTAACAGCAGGTTTTAAATACTTGGGCATCTTTATCACATCCGACCCCAAACTGTTCTGTGAACACAATCTCCTAGGCCCCCTAAAGCAGCTACAGGAGGACGTGCGACACTGGCGGTCGCTGCCCCTGTCCCTCCTTGGCAGGGCGGCTCTATTTAAAACGCTTGCCCTTCCCCGATTCTTATATGTCCTTCAAAACTGCCCATTCCCCATAGCAGACAGTCATTTCACCACCATAGAAGGAGAGCTCCGTACATTACTATGGTACAGGAAAGCCCCACGCATCGCTCTTCAGAAACTCACCAAGGGATGGTATGACGGAGGAATAGCCCTTCCTAATCGTCGCCTCCCAACTAGTACCCATCAACCACTGGATCCATGGACCCCCAACGAACCCAGCCTTTCATTTAGAGAAATATCAGACAGGCCGAGAAGGTTATATGGGAGCTCTCTATAGCAAAGTCCGCAATAGCCGGTACTTACGACCCATGTCACATACGGTGGCGATTTGGCACAAGGCCAACAAACAACTGGGTTGGGCGGACAAATTCACCAAGGCTACGCCGTTGTGGTCCTCCAACAATTAGGGTCGCTCTGCTTTCATAAAGGATTTGATAGATGGGATACTATCAGAATCACTAATTTAGGGGACCTAGTTGCCAAAGGGAAAATCCTCAAATTCAAAGAACTGCAAACCAAATACACACTCGCACAAGGAGAGATCTTCCGGTACCTACAAATCCGACATTCTCACCAATATCTCCGACCTCTCTTTCCTACCAGACACCTCCCCTTTAGAGGACCGATTACTTACAGAACCACTTCTGACTAAAGGCATTTCTTGCACATACTGCAAACTCTGCAACAATTTACCTGACACTTTTCAAGCTCTAAGAAATCGCTGGCAAGCAGACTTAGGGGAATTGGACGATGAAGACTGGCAGACCGCCTTAATATCCCCCAGAGAAACAGCCGTGAACCACCGCTTCCATCTCATACAATTAAAAAATACTCCATAGTAAATACCTCTCTGGCATCCTCCTGGCGAAAATTGGTAACAGGAGTGATGCGTTATGCCTGAAGGAATGCGGACAAGACGGCTCCTTTTATCACATTCTCTGGGATTGTCCCCACATATGCCCGTTTTGGGTCAGAGCCACCACAAAGATGAAAGATGCTTTGGGCAAACACATTCAACTGTCGCCAAAAATGGGGCTTCTAAATATATGGGAGCCTACCGACCTAACAGAAGTCGAGCAGCAATGGGTGGCGTTGGGATACTTATTGGTTAAACGAGCCATAGCAATGTCCTGGGGTTCCAGCAGAATGTCGCCTACGATAGGCTGGGTAGCTGAAATGGACAAATGCATGATTGCAGAAAAAGATGTTTACAAAAGAAGGGGCTGCCCTAAGAAGTGGGATAAAAAATGGGGAGGGTGGAACACCTTTAGGGGGGAAATATGTACTTCTCCCTCAGAATATATGGCAATGAGAGGGACCAGAATTGAAAACCCATAATGCCTTAATGTGTAATATGTTCAACATCAATTGCTGTGCTGCTAAGTAATATACCCCATAAATGTACTGTATTAATGATATTGTGCTTTAACTTTAATTTAAAAAAAAAAATCACTGGCACAGTACAGCGGGAGCAGCACACCCGTAAAAGACTGCGCATTAATTAAATCATGCCCAGCGGCTGCTGCGTCGGAGCAGAAAGGACCGGACACTCACAGAGCCAACACCATAGATCCCCGATTACAGGAGCGGCGCTCAATAACCTGGGAGCCACGCTGCATGGGTAAGATTAAAGCGGCAGCGCATCTGGATGCCCCACGACTGGGGGCACAGGCTGATTAAGCCAGAGGAGGCAATAAACCGCCAGAAGTGGCAAACGAATGGGTGGGGTGCTGCAAAGTAAGGGCCCCTCCTTCAACCCCACATACGTAGGATACTGCTGAGGATTGCGCTACATAGCGGTTCCCCTGCAACACACCCCTGGTACTGTGGACTGGTGGAGTGCTGGAGACAGGCCCTGCGACACCAGGAGAGACTGCACCACGAACATTGCGGAGGAGGAGGTGAGCCCAATGGGGTAAGCCAACAGGCCGACAGGTGGACAATACCGGGCAGGCAGTGGTGAGACCAGCAATATCCTCCCCCATATCACAAAAATAATCCGCCTACCAAAAACCCTAAGAACTTCACCATGTCTCGAAGCAAGGGAAATTGAGGCTTACACCAGCCCAAGCTGGACAAGATGACATGGCTCAACACCCAGGAAGGGGCCAATGTGCAGGCTGACATATCCCAAGCAGCGCTTGACATGCCTCCGGCGCAAAACGCTCCTACACTGCAGGACATTCTCACTGCAGTCACAGCGGTGCATACATCGCTTGAATTTCGCATTGATTACGTTTCCATAGAAATCGCCCTCATCAGGGCAGACTTTCACAAAATGAACGAGCGCTTGAAAGAAGTGGAAGAAGCAACCCAGGGCCTAGCTACCACCTCCAAGGGTCTTGAGAAACAGGTACAGGACCTACAGGCTACCAGTCAGGCACTGGCGGACCAACTCAATGACCATGAAGGCAGGGCCAGAAGGAATAACGTTAGAATTATTGGGGTCCCTGAGAAAAAGGAAGTTCACGCCATAGACCTGTTTGTGGAGGAATTAATCACGCAGAGCCTGCAGCCCAAGACTCTCTCCAAGTATTTCTCCATTGAATGCACCCACCGTGTACCTGGGGCAAACCCAAACCTGGACAGCATCTCAGGCCCATACTGGCTCAGGTTTTAAATTTCCGCGACAGGGATGTGATCCTACAAACCGCGCGATGTGCTCCTCCTCTCAAAATCGATAATAACACCATCATGTTTTTCCACGATTTCACAATAAAGGTCCAACGACAGCGCAGAAGTTTCCTTGAAGTTAAGAAGGCCCTGAGGCAAAGAGCGCTGCCATACGCAATGCTATTCCTCGCAAAACTCAGGGTGGAATCCGAGGGCAAAGGATGGTTCTGCACGGAACCGGGGGCAGCCTGGGAGTGGCTGGACGGATGGCGACAGGTGGGAGGCCCAAACAACTCAGACAGGCATAGGAGATGGACAGGAAAAGATCAAAACGGGGCTACGTCCGACCAAGAAGTGAGTGACATTACGGAATGGAGAACGGCCGGTCTGGCCCTGCATGATACAGCGTGGGCAGTGACAAAATCAGAGCCACACATTGAAGACCCAGTAGCCACACATACGAACTTTGAAGCTCATTGTCTAACTGTGCTACATAAGGGCCCTGAGCGACCTGTGTCACCGCATGCTGGTGAGAAGTTTGTGGGGTGGTGCCTTGGAGCTGAACTGGCTGAGTATATAAGCTGAAAATCTATAGACATTGACTGTTTGCTATATGTGCATCTGGGGTCAAAGGGGTTGGGGATCTAGACTCCATGGTTCACATCTCCCAGGAAATTGGGAAGGGTGGGTGACAGGCGCTCTGCAAAGTTGGGGTGGCGGGTAGTTCGAAGTCCGTCTTGCAGGGAGGCTGGGTAGGGGGAGGAATGGGCATGTTAAGGGGGGTTTATCATTGTTTAATTGCATCACAAAGGTCATTAATTGGTTACAGCACGTATTCATCACGGGTTACCGTTCATTACATCAGGCATATAAATACCGCAACATCCAAACTATGTATTTACTATACATGCTAGCAATCCATCTTTGCCCTTAAAATTCACTGGGGACAATGGCCCATTACAGCCCCCACGTAAATGCAATGAACGTTATTGGTGCCCCTGGAGACATAGGAGCTGAGGTGGCACTAAAGTTACTCTCCTGGAATGTCAATGGTTTGGGTGATAAAATCAAGAGGGGGATGGTGCTCCACTACATCAAACAACAGGCATTAGACATAATTTTGCTGCAAGAAACTCACCTCGTTGGGAATACCTGCAGAGCACTGGACAGATGGGGATACAAGCAAATAGTCCACGCGGGCTTCACTACTGGGTCCAGAGGGGTAGGGATATTAATGAGGAAAAATCTCCCATTTATGGTGACTCAGACAAACACAGATGAATATGGGTGCCTTCCGGCAAAGTCAGGGATCTGGGAAGGTAGCCGGCCTTCCATAATGTGGCCTTGCTGGACCTGATTAAGATGATTCTTGACTTACCAGAAGGTGAAATAGTGATAGGAGGAGACCTTCATATGACACTTTGTGACCAGATGGAAGATACCCTCCTAGAGATATTCTACAATCAAAAACACAATGGCTGAATTGTTAGCAGTGGTGGGCTTGACGGATGTATGGCGGGCGACTCACCCACACGCACAACAATACACTTATTATTCAGCTGCCCATAAAAGCAACTCCTGAATTGACTACATACTTACACTGGCTGATACAGCGCATTATTTTACAGAGGTTCAGCACTTAGTGCGGGGCATTTCGGATAATGCCCCCATAAGGACTTGATATGCAGTGAGTACCGCTCTAACTCGCAGAACAATCACGATTAGCCCATGGAGCCTCAAAATCCAACACATAGAGGCCACCCTGATCCACGATACCGACTATTACTTTATGGCGAATGTGAGCTCGGTCCAGTCATCGCAGACCCTGTGGGAGGCCTACAAAGCAGTGATTAAGGGCTGGGCTCGCTCCCTCGCAGTAGACCATAGGAGAGAGAAAGATAGAAAACTAGTGAATTAGAACAGGATATCCTGTCAAGGGAACAGGCCTTAGAGGGCACTCGGGATGAGACGGAAAATCACATTTTAGAACTCAAAAAGAAAGAATACAGGGACCTAGCAACTGAAACAGCCAAAGTAAAAGACTGCGTGAAAATATATAGAATATATGAACAGGGCAACAGCTAGTAAACTATTAGCATGGCTGGATAGAGCGGAGCGCTGGATAGAGCGGAGCGATGGATGAGAGTAATACATTGGCAGAATGGGACTTGCCTCCGAAACAGATAGCGGATGGGTTTGCCGCTTATTATATGCAACTCTACTCACCCATCGCAATGGCCACCATGGAGGAGGCACAGGAGATAATAGCTGACATACAAATTCCGACATTGACCCTAGACGACCAGCAGTCGCTGGAAGTGGACATTACCGCAGAGGAAGTCACAGCAGCCATACTCAGCATACAGTCAGGGAAAGCTGGGGGGCCAAATGGCCCCCTAATCAAGCTCCTCAAAATAAAGGCCTCCAAGGTGGCACCCCACCTCCTCGATTTGTACCTCAAGAGTAAAACTGCAAGAGCATTACCTAGGACCCAGAGAATGGCTTTCATAGTCGTAATCCGAAAGACAGGGAAATCTGAGGAAGAATTTACCGCATACCGCCACATGTCCCTATTAAATGCTGAAACCAAAATTCTGGCAAAAGTACTGGCCACAAGACTGCTCCCCATAGTCACAAAGCTGGTCCACCCGGACCAGTCTAGGTTCATGTCTGGTCGCAAAACCGCGATGAATCTTTGCAAATAAACAGAGTAGTTGCTATGAAAAAAATGTTAGAGAAAACGTGGTCATACTCACATTAGACACCCGTATGGCTTTCGACACTGCCGAGTGGCCATATATGTTTGCGGTCACGAGCCTATGGGCCTGGGGAAGACTTATCTTGAGTGGATTAAACTTGTATACGCTGAGACACTTGGTTGAGTGGTAGTGAATGGACATGTGTATACTACATTTGGTCTGCGCAGCGGGACAAGACAGGGCTGACCTCTATTTCCCCTCATATTCGCTCTTGTACTAGAGCCTCTCGCATGTTGGATATGTTGATACAGGATCTGAAGTGGGCCAACGAGTGGGAGGAAATAATTTCGCTTTACGCAGGCGACATCCAATTATACGTCGCCTCCCCTTGTGCCACAATGAGCAGAATACTATGTTCAAATCATGGCAAATACTCCGAGTACACTATTGACGGGACTAAGTCGGTTATATAGTTACTTCACGGGCCAGTGCCTGCCCTACTGACTGACTGTGAAGCCATTGTTGTTACGGAAGGGTTTTGCTATCTAGGTATATCCATAAAGGCTGATCCATCCCTCTTCTATGTACCAAACTTTCTGCGCCATTTGAATCGGCTGCAATGCGATGCCCGCCATCGGCGGGCACTGCCTCTATCGTTGATGGGACGCGCAGAGCTATATAAAATTATGGCTTTGCCTCGGTTCTTGTATGCGCTGCAGAACACACCATAGAGCGTTGCCGAAACGTATTTTAAAGCAATTGCAGGGGAAGTTAGAAACCTACTCTGGGACGGAGAGTCACGGCGCATAGCGGGGCCCAAAAGCGTCTGTGGGTGATACAATGGGGGAATCGCTTTGCCAGACATCCGAAACTATTAGCGGGCAGTGCACCTTTCATTCATAAATAAATGGGTATATGGTGCGCAGCAAGACCCAGCATGTCGGTGGCTGATGGGCAGGGGAGGATATAGAGAGGCACTGTACACAAAACCACGTGGACAGCAGCTTACTGGCCCTACTGCCCTCACGATCGCAATATGGCACACTACCACTACAAAACTAGGCTGGTGCAATGAATTGACACAAATGACGCCCCTATGGCATACAGGCATACTAGGCAACTTAAGTGAATGTAGAGGATTCGACAAATGGGATATCACAAGTTGGAGACATGGTAAAGAAAGGGAAAATACTGACATTTGCGGAAGTACAAATAGAATATAAATTGACCATAGGCAAACCCTTCAGATACTTGCAAATACGACATGCCTTGCAGTAGGCATCCAGAGAGACAGACGAGATACCGGAGGCCACCCCGCTTGAGGTTTGTCTACTTGCGGACCCCATGGAGAGAAAAGCAATTTCGCTCACTTACAGAAAAATAATGAATAACTCATCAGACCCATTGAAACACCTATATACACGCTGGCAGATAGATCTGGGGGACCTAGATGAAGAAGATTGGCGGGATGCTCTATCTTCCCCGCGAGAGGTGGCCATCCCATCACGACTACGGCTGGTCCAGCTGAAACTTTTGCACCGTATATACATCACATGCACGACACTGGTTAAGATGGGTCGAAGCAGTACTGCAGACTGTAGGCGGAGATGCGGGGGGACGGGCACGTTTTGCCATACACTCTGGGAATGTCCCATTATCTAGACATTTTGGGAGGCGGTTACCAAGGTGGTTGACAAAGTATGTAGGATTTCCCTTACTCTGTCCCCCAAGACATGTGTGCTCAATAGGTGGGACGCCACAGACTTGAATCGCATGGACCAACTAAGGGCGGCCACTGGCTTCATACTGCCGAAGCGTAATATCGCCCGTTGATGGGGAGTTTCTGAGTCACCAGCAATAGTAGAATGGGAGCGAGATGTTGATTGGTGCATGTTAGCTGAACGGGCGGTTTATATAAACAGAGGATGCCCCAAAAAATGGGACAAGGTATGGGGGAAATGGAATGCATATAGAGGCAACATCTGCACTTCCCCCTCAGCACAAGGAAATGGGCAGGTGATGTTAAGGCATGACACTTTCCCTGTTGTGGGTGGGGGAGGAAGGAGTGATACATGAGATGTCCAGTGATTGACGATAATTGCCTGTTAAGAACGGATGTGTGTATACATGTTTGTATTGTAATATGCTGTGCCAATATCGGTCAAATAAAACGAGTTTAAAAAATAAAAAAAAGATGACAGTCCGCCAGGGAATCACCCAGTGGAAAAAACAGGCAGTACGGGCCTGAGTGAAATGTTTTAGTATCGCAAGCAGATGAATAATAACCTTGGTAGGCATCCCACCTTCTTCGAACTATACCAAGCCACTGCGGATGAGACACTTACCCCACACAAGAGAGGGCTCTAACAAGAATCATACCTAGTTATGCCATCAATATATGCTACATATGAAGGGCATAGTCCTGAAAGACCAGGGTCACTGGAATTATGCGACAGGAGAGGACCAAATTATGGGGCTGGGTTGAATAATTTACGTGGCCATTGTAAGTCAAATCAGGTGCCGTAATGCAGCACATCTTGTTATAGCATTACTTCATTATTTCTTTTTTTTAATACATGTTAACATTGCATGGGTACGTTTTTCACTTCAATAGTACAAGTTTAGCACCCAAATGCATCAATAAGCAACAGAAAATCTACCAGTCAGCCTTTGCGAAGTGACCTCCACTGTACAGCAACACATGTTGCTACATTTTACCAACTTTTGATCCATTTGAGCTAGAAACTCATTTTTCTGTTAAAATATGCAGCAGATGATGTATGCAGCAAATGTGGCAAATCCTTAAATAAGCCTCAATCTCATAATTCCTGTGGGCCTAAGATCAAGAACCACCCAGGTGGAGGTAAATATTAATAAAGCAGATCTCTATCAAATGTACGTGATGAGTTTCCAGCGACAAGGCTCTAGCACGGATCTGGACCTCATGCACAATGCCCACTGCTTTCACGTTTATAGGTGACATGCCAGTTCCACACTTTACCAAACACTCATGAAAGCCCACTCATGTAACAAAAAGGAGCATCTCTGAGCACTTCACGCTTCAATAATGGGAAGCAATGCACTATGCATGAGCCAGATACATAAAGTACACTTCAGTGCAATGCAAGAATAGAGCAAAGCGTAGATGCCGACATAATTAGTTTTTTTTATAAATGAGACAGATACCTTCTTAGCATCTCTGTGAAGTCAGCAACTGGCCTCTAATAAGCTACTACAGTAATCATAAGTAAAGTAATTGATTGAAGCCAGTTGTTAAGGAAGCCCCATGTCACCTTGTTTACGTCTACACTGAAGGAGAAAAAGTCTACAGAAAACAATGCACACCTGGGTCTATACTTTGTGAATCTTTCTACTTATTTCTCTCTCCTAGAGTCCAAATGCCGGACGGTGGACCACATTTCTTTGTTGCACCCATCATTTTTTCGTTCCACACACTTCTGGAGAAGCATCTGCTCGCCCTAGACTTAATTTTGCCTTCTGTTTTTGTTGCATTTTTAGTTTGTGAAGAGTTATTATGGTTTTCTTCATAATCAAGGGGATAGCTATTAATGGAGCAGCAGGCGCAGTCGCGCCTGGCCAGGAGCCCCAAGGGCCCTCTGAACCTTGCATATTACGATACTATACCCTCAAATCAGGAGTCAGAGGGGAAATTTCCCCTGCGTGAAATAGACTCCATGACGCCCATTGATACACCACTGCTCATAGCATCGGTAAAATGCTTTGGTGACAGAAGTCCACAAACTTAACTAATAACACTAAATTAAGCGAAAATTTAAAATTTGTAAAGTGGGAAAATGAATTTGCTCCATTTCATATAAAGTATGCACAGTACTAATAATAACCTCGTCATTTTCTGTTGTGGTATTATTATTATTTGAGCATAATCTGTACAGTCCATCCCCTAATCTGCAAGCAGCAAATGTAATGCAGAATTGGTGTAAAAAGTTTCGGTAACATAACCTTCAGTTTCTCTCCTTAGACACATACATTAGGACACTAATGTTTTCATCACAGAGATGATGTTGAGGTTTCTGAGTAACTTTACATTGTCCCATCGCCCCTTTCCTCATCCCTTCATTTATATATTTTAGGGTGATCCCCCTCTCTGGCATCCACACCCAGCACAAAGGGCAGACTCCCCCAAACCCCCAATGATTAGTATGAGCAGGCAGAAAGGAGTGGGATCAAAGACTGTATAGAGGGAGGGTGAGAAGTAGGTTGTGGGGAGTTCTGGCATGCGAAATGGGTAATCGGAGCAATAAAGAGTACAAGTAAGTCCGCGCCTCAAACAGCAGGCTATGCTGCAGGTCATGACTGGGATGTATTGGCAGATCTTTGTATGTTGGAGAGCAAGGGTATCACAGGATGCATCAGGTAAGGTTTGAGGTGCATGGGCAGAACTGCACGCGAGTGTTAGTGAATGATTGGCAGGGTGTGCCACAGAGCACAGTTGAGGTGCACTTAACAGGGTGTATTAAGAACGGAGTTGAGGTGTTTAATGGATTTAAACATAGACCCGATATTGGTGCAATTTTTAAGGCAATTATATTCTGGGGCATCAGCTAGGGTGAGGTATGGATTAAAAGGAGAATGCTCTGCGCCATTCCGCGTGGAGAGGGGCATGAGACAAGGATGTGTCTTGGCCCCATTCCTTTCCACTTTATATACTAATGCACTAGAAAAGGATCTGGAAGAAAGGGCAAGAGATCCACCTTATATTAGAAAAAAACAATTGTTACTCTCCTCTATGCGGATGACGCTGTGCTCATGGCCCGAACCCAGCTGGGTCTACAAAGAGCCCTTGCCTCATATATTGATTTTATGGACGTTCGAAGCCTGAAACTAAAGGTGAAAAATACCTTTGTTAAGTCTTGTGGGAGGTGAAGACGCAAATGTAGCAGTATGCCACCAGGTGAAAATAGGATAGATTCTACCAATACGTTCTCATACCTGGGCGTCCTATTTGAGCATACAGGTTCTTGGGTACCCGCAGTAAAGAACAGGTGTCTCCTTTTTATGAGGTCAACAGCAGCTTTTGTTAATTTTGCAAAAAAAATGGGCAAAAGGCCCCCAGGAATTCTTTTTAAAATCTATAAGTATGGGGCAGGAATATGGAGTTTTAATGTTGTATCATCAATTCAACAAGTGGAAAACACTTTTTAAGGTTTATTTTAGCAGTGCCATCGAGTTCCCCAGGTTTTAATTGCCATAGTGAGCTAGGGATTTATTACATTACTGACATTATTAAAGTGCAACCACTTTTATTATGGCATCGAGTCTGGACCTCCAGCAGTACAGGGCTGAATAGAGAAATTATCAGGGATTCTATGAAGCTGGACCATGTACGTAAGATCACTTGGTTGAATTATGTGAAACAATTTCTGATGGATCTTGGACGATCTGATTGTTATACTTCCCCGGAATCTATGAGTTCTATTTCAAGGAAGGAGTTGAAGAAAGTATGCATGGCCCACCTAGAGATGCTACGAGTGGCCTTAGAAATGAAGACAAATTCGGTGGTTCAGCATCAAATGACATTGGTAACATTCCGTATTCAACC
The DNA here is from genome assembly GCF_964204655.1 of Triturus cristatus. NCBI lineage: Eukaryota > Metazoa > Chordata > Amphibia > Caudata > Salamandridae > Triturus > Triturus cristatus. The sequence goes on from NC_140581.1 coordinate 1,016,290,780, forward strand.
TTATTTAGACTGGTGTACCATGGGATATGACAGATATGTTTTAACAAGATTCAGGTTTGGAAGTTTCTATCGTTTGGTTAGCCACCCAGCCGTTAATGATTGGTTCAGAGATCTTTGCAATTGCCCTTGTGATAATGTATCACCACAATCTACAACACAGTTGACCCTTTTTTGCTAATTTTATTAAGGGGAAAGGGCAAGATGGATGTTGCTACTGCTAAAGTCGGGGGGATGGAAGCAATGCCGTCCGGCTTTTCTATATCTGCAATTACTGGAGAATGTTTACTGTGTGGGTGTTATGTCTGTTTTTTTGAAACATATATTGCGAGTAAGGAAAAGCATAAAAAGTTAACATCTATTAAGATAATGCTTTTCCACCACACTACTTCCCTGTGAATAGCCTAGTCTTTAATTTATGTAACAGATGGAATTGTATATGAATGGAGCATGAGATTATCTGAAATTTTAAAATCAACTCGATTCTCATTCGTGTCAAATGTCTTATCTTGATGCTTTTATGATTTTAATTACTAAAATTGAATAATGTTTATTCTGATTCTGATTCTGATGAGCAGGGTGTGCCGCAGAACACAGTTGAGGTGCACTTAACAGAGTGTATTAAGAACGGAGTTGAGGTGTACTGGCCGAGCAATGTTTGCCTCAGTGTAGGATTATCGTGGTGTGCTGTAAGACAGAGATGAGTTGCATTGTCAGAGCTGCGTGTGAATCTCAGTAAAGGAATAGCAGGAGAGTCCCAGGTTAAGATACATTTGCACTGGCTAGCTGTGTGTGGGGCCCAGTTTTGAATAGTAGGCTGTGCTGTAGGTTAGGATTGGGGTGCACTGGCACGGTTGTGTGTTTTGGAGAGCAAGAATGGCAGGGGGTATTTCAGGTAACGTTTGAGTTGCATTGGCATAGCTGAATGTTAGTTTCAGTACGTGATTAGCTGAGTATGCTGCAGGGCACAGTTGAGGTGCACGGGTAGTACTCTCCTTTTCTCTCTCCTCTTGCACTCCTTTCACTCACCATTCTCCCTAAACTGTACTTCAGCACCCAGCCCTCCAATTCTGCTCCCACTCCTCTCCCTCACAGCTCCAATCTCTCTGTGCCTGCTCTCCCTACTTCCAATCCCTGCCTTCCTTTGCACACTTTAGTTCTCTCTGCTACTAATCAGGAGAGTGTATTGCAGGACAGGGTTAAGGTACATTAGCAGAGCTGTGTTGGAGTCCCAGTCTTGAATAGTAGGACATCCTGCAGAACAAGCTTGACATACACTGGTAGAGTTGTAGGAGAGTTTCTGTATTCAACGCCAGGCCACCTAGGTGTAGCGTCCTCCTCAGCCCGGGATCTTGCCAATGACTATGCCACACACAGATTACAGTATAACACATCTTTAATCTTCTGCGAGTAACCACAAAGTCAATATTTTAAACCTGCATTCACTCCACTACGCTCTAATGCTTATATCACAGTTCTGCGGAGTCCATCAGGAGTCAAAAGGGTTTGGTCACTACAAACTCACATGACACTACAAATATCCCTCTGTTAATTAAAAAAATTGCGATTTTTTACAAATATAGACACAATCATAGCTCTTCAAAGAGCCTTCATGGCGCTTTCATCGCACGTCCCGACCGGGTCTTCGTAAACTAGGGATAGGCAATAGAAGTGTCCATCACTGGCATTGGGGATGCAGAACAGCAACAGTCAGGGGGTCTTTCAGTGTCCTTTCAGACCCAGTCTCTACATTGACACAGTGCTTGATGAGCGATGAGCCACGTCGTAAAGGAATTTCGTGTAATGGACTTCCCACGATGTTGGGCATTCACCATGTGTGCTTTAATGATCAGAACATGAAATGGCTCAGCATCAAAAGGAGCATCAGACTTTTGTTTTCTATGCTGACAAATAAGCACTTAATCTCCTCTAGTAAAAGTAACGTCTTTTGTATATTGACGCTTGTCAGGATAGACCTTCTTTTTCCTAGTCTTTCATGTGGGTTTCTTCCTCGGTATTTGACCTTCTGTTGGTACGTTGAGGTATCTTTGCCATCCTGGCTCTCCCGCACATCAAGGTTGCAAAGCTTTCACCTGTGGATGAGTGAAGGGTCAAATGGTAAGCTCAAAGAGTCAAATTAAAGACAGTTTTAAGATCGAGCTTTAAAAAGTGTGTTCTTCTGATGCCTCACATTAGGATGACTGAGAAAGTCTCTGAATTCTCGACTGTTGGAAGGTGGGCCGTTGTCAGATTTTAAGATTGCTGTAACATCCCATATCACAAAGATGCCGTCTAATCTCTCGATGACTCTCTCTTGAGTGATAGATGAGAGATCTTCTATCAATGGAAAATTGGAGCATTCATCAACAATCACCATTAGATGATGTCCGTTGCCAAGAGGACCGAAGAAGTCAATGGCAATGCTTCCCATGCATGCGTTGACAACTCTGACAGTTTAAGCTGTGTTGACAGATGACAGGCCTTCAATTTCTCTTTCAACTCTCTCGTCGAGATGTGCTAACCAGACTCTGTCTTGGAGAGCTCGTTTGGTGGCAGCAATCCCACATTTCAATTATCTGTTGTCTCAGACTCTTCAGAATGACAATTCTCAAGCCTCTTAGAATGATACTTTCATAAGTAACAGACATTTTATCTTTGACATTTATTAACTTCTGGTATTCACTGTCACTGGTAAGAGATCAAGGGTTCTGGTACCAAGATTGATGTATAATAATGTCTTTCTGTTTTAGCATGTCACTATCTTGACTTGTGGCAGTGACAATTTGTTCCAATGAAATGGCAACTGTGAAGGCTTCAGCCATTATAAGAATGGCTGCCTGGGCACTGTAGAGGCACTTGTGAGAGTAGTTCCATTCTTCCAATTGCAGGCCCCAACATTCAATGCAAGGAGGCCTTTTTTCCTTTGGATTGCAAAGGTGGTCAACAATACTGACGATCTGTCACAAGCATGAAGGGCTTCCTACACAAGAATATGTGGAAATATGCAGAAGCCCACACCACAGCTACGTTTTCTTTCTCAGGTTGTGAATAAGCACGTTCAGTTTGGGGCACACTTAAACTTGCATATGCCAAAATACGTCTTCGAGTATTTGGGTGTCCGAGGTGCTGTGTAAGGATGGCCCCTAAACTGACAGGACTATGGTCAACAATAACCTCAGCATGAAGATTTGGATCGAGTAGTGTTTGATGTTCTGGAAGCTTTGCTTGCATTCATGTGACCAAAGAAAAGTTACATTCTTTGTATCAAGTCCCTTAATGCTGCACTGACAGTGGCAAAGTCTTGTATGTATCTAGAGCAATAGCTGGCCATGGCAAGTGATGAAAATAACATAAAAACATCTTGTGGGGGACTGGCAGTTGACAGCGCTTGCACTTTATCTGGATTGGTTGTCATGACCTCATACAGAAAAATATGGCCAAATAATATTTACTTTGTCTTATGGTACTCACATTTTTCTGCATTCAAAGTTAAAATGGTATCAGCATAGGCGGGCGCCTCCTTAGCACCCTCTCCCCCCACACAGAGTTGACAGCCATTATCCTATCCCAGCATGCCGCCGTACAACCTTTACATGGGGGACCGTGGACTACTCTGCCCCTCTTGACTCTATATCGACACCCCATGCACCCTGAGACTCAGACACACCCTCCCTTTCATATCCCCCTGCACAACATTGCATGGCCACCCTCTCATCTTCCTAACCAACGATACCACCTGATTACAGCTATACACCCTACACCCAAACTAAATCAGGGGCTGCCTGACCACGCCCACTTAACTCTCACCCCTGCCCACTTCTCCCTATCACATAACGATCATTGACTTCTCTCACCACAAGGTTTTCTCTCCCCTATCTTCTATACTGTACTGCTTCCACAACACAGGCCTTACTGCATGCCATATACTGGCAAATGTTCCTGTAGCATGAAGTCTCCCCGCCTGGTATCTACTACCTACGGAGCATCATGAGCTGTTCTACTGTTGCTATTGAAGATACTATTGTATGTACAAATCTACTTACTTTCTGCTCCCAAGCCTCTGACCTCCCCCCTCTCCCCCTTTTCCCTTCTCCCCTTCACACTCCCCCTTTCCCTCCACAACCCCACTTATACCCCCTCTCTCCATCAGTGCATAACCTTATACGCAATGTTGTTCCCAGTTATAGAGATGTGTCATGGTCTTATTGACTTGTATTCATTACCCTTCAGAAACAAAATAAACTAATATGAACCAAACAAAAAAGCTAGCATCAATGATCAAATGACACGTTTGTGTGAGAGCTTTTTCATGCTGCTTCTGCGGGGTGGTGGGATTGTGATCATATACCACAACCAGTTTAAAGTTACTTTTAAGCCCCTTTTGCCTCTCAACTGAGAAACCCTCTTGCTCAAAATAAAGATTCAAAACACTTATTTCTTCAATGCGCCTTTGGACTTATCACCCCCCGGGCCCCAGGGAGAACTTCATTCATTCACTACTAGAATTCATGGAATCTTGGGTAGAAACCCCCAACTTTGCAATCTTTAGGGATTTTTACTTTCATCTGGAATGCATGGATGACAAGGATATATAGCAGTTAATTGATATTCTTCAGTGCTTCAACCTTTCACAAAAGGTGAAATATCCATCTCACAAAGCCAATCACATACTTGACGGCATTTTCTCAAATAACCTGGATCTACTTGTTGGAAAAATTCTGTGTGTGGACAGACCATAGGGCCATTATGTTTAAATTAGTCATCCACACAAAAAAGACTCTCACTCCCAATGCACCAGCAGTAATAAAATATCGCCCCTGCAAGAAAATTGGTAACTTAAAATTAGATAAATTGCGGTAATAAACATGCGGTCACTCAGAACCAACAGCCATGCAACAAAACTAGCTGACTTATTTCACACTAAAGTAAATAAAATACACTTAGAATTTACTGCAGCATCGGACAGTACAGACTGGCAATCAATGACAGTTAGTTGAGAAAATTATCACCACTAAACCAAATCAATGCCCTCTCTTATTGAACACTTTTACATCACTCACTGAAGAGACAGTAGCATCCCTTATTGAAACATCTAAATCCGAAGCTCCATTACATCCCTGCCCCTATCACGTTTGTCACCCTGTCTCTAAAACTATTTCAGCTCATCTCATGTCACTTCTAAACAGGATTTTCATCTCTGGTTGTTTTTCAGTTATGTGGAAAAAGAATCCATCTAAAGAGACCTTCACTTGATCCTTCTGATGTGAAGAATTACAGGCCAATCTCGGGCCTCCCTCTTCCGGCCAAGATCCTCAAGAAGGGGATGAACCAATAGATCATGACTTTTTGGAAACAACTAATCTACTCGACCCGTCAAAGCATGTGTCCAGACCCAACCATTGCACAGAGTACGCCCTAATGGCAGCCACAGAGGAAATCAGAGCTTTTGTAGATGAAGGTGGCAAGGCAGCTTTGATCTTGCTTGATCTCTCAGCCACTTTAAACACAGTTGACCATTTTATTTTTGTCAACCGTCTTGAAAACATTGGCATTAAAGGTACAGCTCTAAAATTGATCCGCTCCTTTTTGTCCAACAGGGAGCAAGTGGATGCTCTTGGACATTTTACCTCTGCACCTTTTTTCCTTCCTTGTGCGGCTCCCCAGGGCTCCTATTTGAGACCTACCCTTTTTAATGTGCATGTCATACCTTTGATAAAACTTATTAGATCATACGGGCTCAAAGTATTTTCCTACACCGAAAGCACACAAATAGTGGCGTCAGTCTTTTCTGAACCAGAGAAAGTGGCCAAACAATTCGATTTCTTTATGAGTGGCATCGCTGGCTGGATGCAGAAGAACTTATTAAGACTCAACTCAGAAAAAACAGAGGTGTTACTCTTTGGCAATGACACCTCTCACTGGAACACCAATTGGTGGCCCTTTATTCTCGAGCCCCACACACTGCCTGTCCAGAAAGCTAGAAACCTGGGATTCATCTTTAACACTAAATTTACATTCAATGAACACACCAATCAAGTATTATCTTCCTGTTTTTTCACTCTGAGAATTTAAAAAAAAGAGTCTTACCTTTCTCCAAATGAAGCTAAGAAAAGCAGCTATAATTGCCCTAGGTGTGTCCAAAGTAGGTTACTACAACGCCTTATATGTAGGCTCTCAAATTGGTGTACTGATGGACATCCATAAATTATGTTCAGTTTCGCAAACTGTTAAGGAATGGCACTGGCTACCAATTAGGGTATGAATCAAGTTCAAGACCTAATGTTGGGCCCATCTTTAAATGTATGTGCCTGCCCCGTCCCTGCAGTCCAGCGCAGCAAGACAGGTAAACATTCCCAGAACCAAAAAAGCATATGGAGGAGGAAGACTTTTCTCCCATTTCACCTGTAAATGGTGTCACTTACTGCCTGACCATCTGAGAGCTCGGACAGATTTTCTAAAGTTTAGAAAACAACTGAAAACTTGGCTTTTTTGCACCTCTGGTAAAAACTCAGTTTCCCTGCATTTGTTCTGTGCCATAATGGTTGACACTAGCTTCAAGACACCGATTGTTATTTGTGCACTTTATGAAATTATTAACATAACATATTAACATAACACATGGGAGAAACCCATGGAGTTGGACCAGTGGAAAGCTCAACGATATTGTGTTTGAGTATGGATTCAAGTTCTTTTTCAACAACTTCCTGTAAGTGAAAGGCAATTCATCAGTGTCTTTGAGCAATAGGACAGACGTTCTCATTAATGTGTAATTGGAGTTTCATCGTTTTGAGCCTTTCCAACCCATGAAACAATGAAAGGAATTGACTTACAATTTTGTGATGTTCATTAATGTTATAGCTCACTGATATTAGTCCCATGTCAGCAGCTGTGATGAATCTGAGTAAACAAGCACTTGATGCTATACCATGAGTGTTTGTACTTTTGTCTTCTTGTGTTTCATCATTTCTACAAATGAACCTTGAGTTTTTAGTCATATTGTCAATGCAGACCATGTGTACACTTTAGTTTTTAATGGCATAAGTTGAGGAAATGGAAACAGTTCATTATATTTCTCCTCAGGCATAATATTTATTGATGCACCACTATCAATAATGAAAGGTACTTCCGTTGACCTTTAGTTTGATTTTCCGACAATGTTTGAATGAATTTGTTGCTTTGTAATGTCGACTTTTCTTGTCCCGCTATTTTTCCTCACAGGCGGCCAGTCCAACATGCATATGTTTCTCTGAGGTAAACATCTACATTACACAGCCATCTTCTTCACTTTCGCTTGATGTTGATATTGAAGAACTGCTTGACAAGGATTTAGATGTCGATAAACTTCATTTGGTGTCAATTTGCCTCTGCTGATTTGGTTGCTTGGCATTCTGGTCGTGCGTCGATCATCGCTTCTGGAGCGTTCGGCAGCCATTTTGTCTTTGCGCCGTGATGCACTTACTTTTTCCTTTGCCTTGCACACCATCACAAATTGGTTCTCCTTTCCACAGCCTTTGCAGATTTTCCCAATGGTGGGACATTTACCTTTGTGTGGAAATTGAAAAAGTACACAACTTCTTTTTCTCTGGAGAAATCACTCTTTGTCCCTCTGCCTTGTGCTTTGGCTTACTTTTCACATTCATGCCCGGCTCACTCTGGGCACCTCTGGCCTCCATGTCAGCAGCTTGTCGATCCGCATGCACTTCAGCTCTGGCAGTATTGACAACTAGCTCCAGACTATGAGTTTCTGTCAGCATTCGTTGTCTGAACAAGTCTGACAAGCATCCGTCAATCACTCTGATACGTATAGCTTCCTCATCATAAATGAATTGAACTTACAGTGTTTGATGAGCGTATCCAGTCTTTCGACAAATTCATTGATGGTCTCACCAGTTTTCTGTCATTCTTGACAGACAATATAAGTTTTGCAATCTACATTCAGCATTGGATTGAACTTGAGGTTCAAAGCTGCTTTGATTTGAATATATGTAGTTTTGTCAGCTCGCTGCATTTTCTTTATGACTTCTTTTACACTTTCCCATGCAAGATTCTTAAGGTACTTTATATTCTTCTTGTTATCTGCTTCTTCTGTCGCATCAATGAAATCATCAACTGTCTCAATCTTTGTCGCCAATATTCAGGTTTTTGGCAATATCGAATGGTGGTTTCAAGAAGGCAGAGGCATTGTGAGCAGTGGTGGAACTTAACATAGGTCGAGAGTACAGTTTTGTCCTACGCTGTTTAGTGATCTTGTCTATGCAACCCAACTTTGAGGACTTGCGATGTGCTGGCCTCTGGGTCACATTTGATAATGACAGGAAAGGTGACCTATTTCTTGGTCTCCGTTGAAAAACCAAAATTTCAGGATTCCAATCACCAATCTCGGCTTTCAGAACTTCTGAGACCTTTGAAGTTGATCTGAGCACCACTCGGCAGCTTTGGTGGTGTGCTGCTCTGGGTATGGACAGCTCTGCATGAAAAACCCCAGGTGCTTCCTATGGGATCACTCCTTCCAGCGCTGTGGCATGATGGCTCTCTTTAATCAGTACTGATAGGCAGATGACCATTTCTGTCATCCCTTTGCCTTTAGGCATCACTTTGTGCTGTCTGGAATCTGATTGATCTCTGTTTCAAAGTGCTTCTGTTCATAGCGCTATCTTGCACTTTGCTGTTCTTTCAAAACCTGGTTGCATCCGCCTATATCATTATTACTCCATATGATGTACAGCTTTGAGTTCTGTAGTAGCACAGTACCTCTCTTTGAGGCTTTCCAAGTAAGTTCTTGGCCAATGATGTGTGGACTTCTCAGAGAAGCTTTTGTTATCTTCAAATCCTTTACACGGAACTGAGGTTGCGCTTTGACTCCACAAATGCCAAACATCAATTCCACACTTCAACTGAGGCACTCATGGCACGCACAAGCAATTTGCTGGACCACGAAACATTCTGGCAGAGCACTGTCAAACTCCGGGTTACTTATCCCCTATCTCATCGCGAGTTGTATCGTTCTCCCCAGCCCAGATACTCCCCAATGACTACGCAAACTCAAAATTCTAAACCTGCATTCACTTCACTACACTCTAATGCTTACATCACAGTTCAACGGAGTCCATTAGGAGCCAAAAGGCTTTCATCATTACAAACTCATATGACACTGCATTAGGGATTGAGCAAGGGCAGGTTTTGTTGATCCACGTTAAAGACTCTCATATCCATACCATCTACCTACCCATCACCTGCATCAGCTCCCTGGAGGCTAGTGCCCTCTAGGCTAGCAAGGCAGACTCTTACTAGTCTCCTGCTAATTTCCTTTCATATTTTCTTCTGCCTTACTCCTGCACAAGTTCTGCCCTACTTTTCCACTCCTCTTGCCCTCTTACTGTTCTTTCCCTTCTCTTGTCACTCCTTTATTCCTTCTCCTCCTCTCTCATTCTCTTATCTTGACATTCTGACCCCAATCATTCCCTCAACCTGAAACGTCTCCATTTTCATTTCCTCCTACTATATCCTTCCTGACCCCATTGACCTGTTACATTCTCTCCCTCTCCTCCTGACCTTATTCTACCTCTCTTTAGCGCTCCTCTCAATCCCGTCTGCCACATCACATTCCCTCGTCTTCTCTTAAACTCTCTTTATACCTCCTTCCTCTTTTGCCCTCTTCACTCTCTTTCAAGTCTCTCCACCTACGTCTTCTACTCTTCGTATTCTTCTGGAACATTTTTTTCTTCCTCGCCTTTTTCAACTGCTAAGCCCTGATAAGGAGTAAAATGCCAACGAGTTCAGCTATGATGCCTGAGAAACTTCATAAAGAGTTATTAAGTGCACTAGAGACTGGTTGTGTCCCAGGCGAATTAAAAAGAGAACACATTCATCAATTATTAGAGAAGCCTTCTCTAGGCCCAGATCAGGTAGAACATTTTAAACTAGTTTCCCAACTACCATTCATGGCAAAACTACTTGAGTGAGAGGTGTATAATAAGTTATTCAGAATTGTAGAGGGCCAAGTGCTACTTAGACCAATGCAGGCAGATTTATGTGTCAGTCGTAGTTTGGAAAGTATGCTAACGGCTGTATTAGAGGATTGATGCATGTATACAGACAAAGGTGCTCTGGCAGTATGGATTATGCTCAGAGACCTTTGATAATGTTGACCACCAGGTGGTACTGGGATGCATGGAAGTCTGTTGAATCAGGGGTACTGCTTACTCATGGCTGCAAACTTTTTTGACAAACTGAACCACTCAAGTGGTTATGGGTTTACAATCATCCAAAATCAAAAATCTTACTCCTGGAGTGCCAACGGGGGTCAGTGCTTTCACCATTATTATTTAACCTATATATTGTGCTGTTGGCGCACATAAGCCCATCAGATGGCCTGACCTTCTGTATATATGTTGATGATACCTAATGTATCATCAGCACAAGGGTGGAAAATCTATGTGGATGCATGGCCAATATCCAAAAGTGGATGACAGGCAACTACTTAAAGTTAAGCAAGAGAAAGACAGACATTTTGGCCCCTGTACAGCCTACGTCAGTGAGGTGCTCTGGTCAACGTCACTCAGGCCAAAACCTAGTCCGTTACAAAAGGTGCAGAATCTGAGTGTTAAATTTCATTTAATACTCACAATGTAAGCTCAAATAAATTGAGCAACCAGGACCTGTCTATATCAATTGTGAATTCTGATGAGTATTATTAATCTAGACTGGATTACCGTAATGCTCAGTTTTAGGATCTTCTAGTAAACTCAAAAAAGAAACTTCAGTTGATTCAAAAAGCACCAGCCAAATGAATGTTTGACCTGAAGAAATATAAATCTATATTATCAGCCTTAAAGAATTTCATTAGCTCCCGGTTGCACAAATAATTAAATTTATGTGACCAGTATATAGTCTGCTTTATTACATGTGAATTATATCCTATGGCACTTCTAATGAGGTGGATAGGAAATCTGTCATTTTTGTGACAGAGTAACCCAACTGCCAAACTCTAAATCTGGCCCTCCATCCTGTGAATAAATTGCTTCATGCCCATCTTGAGAATCCTCCCTCAAAAAAGTTATCTTTCTAAATAGCAAATTAGAGCTTGATATCTGATGGGACCTGTTTTCTGAAAGTTCTACATTTCAAGAGTATCATGCAAGGAGGAGGAACCTTCTCTGTGGTGCTGGCCAAATTGTGGGAAACAGATTCTGAACCGAACTGAAGACCGGGGGCATATTTACAAGAGAGTGGCAGAGCCAAAATTGCTCAACGCCGCGCTCCGCCATTCTGAAAATGCAGGGATGTGCCATATTTACAATGATATGGCGCACCCCTACGTTTTTCATAGCACTGGCGCTAAATTCAGCTGCCTAACACCAACACTGCCACCCTTTCACCATAGTGCAAGAGTGCCTGCGTTGAGGGAATGATTGTTTATGTGCAGAAAGGCATTCCTTCCTGCACATAAACAATCACTAATGGTGATTTAAAACTCCTTTGTGTGCTGAATTTTGCAGCACACATAGAAGTTGCGAATAGTCATTTTTTTAATGATTATTTATGTGCGGGAAGGGACACCTTCCTGAACATAAACAATCATTCATGCCAATTTTCTGTTTGAATGTTTGCTGCAAAAATTATAAGAAAATAAAAGTTTCTCCTCGTTTCACCATGTTAAGATGAGGTTTTTTTTTGTCTTAATTTTGGCCCTGCCCCATAATTATACCACCCTTGTAAATAGGGGGCAGCAACAAAATCAATGGTTATTGGGGCAGAATGTCCACCACAACACCCAATGCCCGCCCCTTTCAGGCTAAGTGTAGCGTAAAAAGGGGCCTTATTTACAATGCGGCATTAAGCCACGTTTAGCGGCTTAAAGCCGCCATGTAAATAAGGCGATGGACTTAACGCCACCAGAACATCTTAAAAAGTGACATTCTAGTGCTGTTAAGTCCTTGTACATATACCCCTAGTTGTTCCCTTCTGTTTAATGCGTATACATGTGACCATCCTACTGTAATCACTCTGGTGTAATCTAACATGTATGAACATTAGCGCCTAGATACCTTCTGGTCATGGCCTATACTAAAAAACATAAAGAAATGTGAATACAAATTCCTTTCGCCAAAGACTCGATACAACTACTGCTCTCCCTTCTGCCCCTTCCTCTATTCCTCTCTCCTATTGCACAACTTTCACTCTTTTCCCTTCTTCTCCATTAACCAAATAGATGGCTCCTAGGCCCTCTGACCTTCTCATGTGCACCCGCTGCTCTCCCTCACAACTTTACTCTCCACTGACTGCTCTCATTCCTGGCCTTCTCCTACCCCCCCAAGCACACCACATTCCACTGCGCTTTTGCTCAATTCTTCTCCTCTCTACTTTGTTCCCACACAATCTCTCTCCCACTGCATCTGCCCCCTTCCTTTTCTTTCTTTTGATCCTTCTCCTCCTCATGCACACAGCCGACCTCTCTCACCCACTCTGCTCCCATTCCTTTCTTTACTCATGTAGTCTCTCCCGCCTGCTGTTCTTTTGGCCCTTCTCCTGCCCTCCTGCACACATGTTATTCCTACCTGCTTTAACAACACCTCTCTCCTACCCTGAAACCATCACCCACCACTTCCATTATCTAAGGCACCCAGTTAACCTAATGCAAAGGCCTGATGCATCAGATCAGAAAGGGAAGGCTCAATAAAGCAAGCAAATGTATTTATGAGTGCAGGAAATGTTATACCTCCAGGATATTCCACTCAACAATAAAACCATTGTGAGTTCACAGGAATTAAGTTGGACTTTGCAAATATGCTATACCTAGAGCATCACAGAATAAAAATCCCACCAACCTTCAATTAACCCAGAATTTAGGACTAATACTCTGGTCATAGTAGATATCCTATCTGGAACACTAAGAACAATTCACTGACTCCCAGTCAGAAGACGTGTCTCCTTTATGGAATTCATTGTACTGTATATCGCGTTATACCGGAGCCTCACGCATCTGCAACAAATCCTGCAAACATACCCTCACTACCACCACTGACCCTCCAACTGCTGTTACTAACCATGCCATTAGAAAGGTTTGTAAGCAAGAGCTGTTGACACCTCTCCTTCCTATGAGCTACGCTATGATACTATCTCAAAGTACACTGACGCGGATCAAACAATGACCTCATAGCTTGCAAGGGGCTAACCACTGTTTATCTCAGGGGCGTAGCAAGGGCGCCAAGGGCCCTAGAGCAAGCAAGGAAAATTGGCACCCGACTCCTAGTTTAGAGGCATAGTACAGCAATATTCAGGGTTCAGTGGGCTCCTCAGGCTCTGGGGCAGCCGCAGTCCATGTAGGTAAGAGCGGTGGGGCCGGGTCGGAGGTGATTCAACAGACGACCACGAGGGAAAATTAAACAATAGATAGATTTTCCCTCCTGATCGTTTGTCAAAATCCCCCCCATCCGGCCCCACCACTCTTACCTATGCGGGCCGCGGCTGCTCCTGGGCCCCGGTGTCACAGCACCCGTTGCATTATTGATAGCTACACCCCTGTTTCTCCAAAGTGCATGGGCAAGATGGGGTAGGGATGTGATAGAGTCATTTTCCCATGATCCAATCTGATTTGAACTAAGAGCGATAAAAATAGATGCATCAGTCACCAATATGCCAACCTATTGTGATTTCCTCTGTTAGTCTATCGCAGTGCGCCGGCATTGTTACAGATTTTAAGACTGCTACTGCAAGTTCAACAGTGCTATGCTGTAAACATCCATTTAAAAACATTTTAGGTTCTAAGGTATCTTTGTTGTTTGGAATTCTGCATTTCAAATTATAGAACTTGGAATATTTTCAATATTCCTTCTTATGGTACATGGTGCCTTTGAGCACCAGAATACATGGACGCTGACTCTGTTTCAGTTGTGTTTCATGGGAGGTTTAGTTAACGCACATGCATAAATATATGGTAATGAAGTGTGCTGACAACACATTTGCTCTCTCTAAATTAGGGGCTAAAGATTACTTAATAGAACAAGACATTGTATCATAGCGTACCAGGTTCATCATCATGTCCACAGGACTAACTTTGTTCGGATTCATCTTGTATAACTGCTTCTTAACCTGCTCGAACGTGGGGCGCTGAGCTGGATTCTGTGACCTGCACCTCCTGATCAGCTGGAAGAAAGGGAGGAAGAAGTTAGTGGTACACTGTTTTTAATAGTAAGTTCAAATGCAAGATAGTATTTATGATAGTTATAATACATGGGATTTTGTAATCCACGCATAAACACTAGTCTCTAATTTTCTTAATAAAATCAGCAACGTGACACAGTCGCCGACTAAAAAAGAAGAGACATCAGAACTCAACTATCATAAGTTATTAAAGTAGAGTTTTGACGTCACAATGCCTGCTGCTATAGACAGCAGCCAAGGTGATTTGCAGGTCAGAGCTAAGAGCATAATTGAAGCAGCTGTTTAAAGCAACAGAAAGTTGCTTTTCTTTCTTCTGCTCTATTTTTAGCTTACAATTACAAGCAGGGAGAACATGTTTATGTTTTGCACTGCTTAGATAGTTAGAGAAAACCTAGAATCTTTCTTCATGTTTCAACACATTCCGAGCTAGTGTAGCTTTTTCTTAAAAAAAAAAAATCAGACTTCTGTTAAACAGTTTCTGATATCTGTTTGTGACAAATAAGTCACAGGTTTTTGATGTATTTAATTTTGCACTAGAGGTTTTATTTTTATTATTCATGTTTGCAAACATGTTCGCTCTTTCATATGAAAGAGCTATTCACCAAGTTTTTAAGTGGTTTGTGCAAAGGATAATGGTGTAGCCATGTATTACATGGGATAAAGTAACCCCAGGCGTACATTATAAGGATATTGGAAGTCAACTCAAAGTACCATATCCTTATAAAGAAACTTGGCCTTTGGCCTCATTCCCCTATATGGTAATAGAACTCCTCAGTGACTTGCAATATCCTTGTAATGTACACCAGGGGGGTACGTTATCCCTTATATAATTCCTCATGAGTGACCTTGTTTTAGCAGAGTTTGAGAGAGACGCACAATTGTTTTGTTATATTGTTTTTCAGAATTTATGCGGTGATTGACTAGTTCCACCAGGGCCAGTCTGTGACAAAAAGCAGCCCTGGAAAAAATGTTCAAACCAGCAGGGAAATGCCAGGTGGAAAAAACACGTAGTCCAAGTCTGTGTATCCAACACTGTGCCAGCTGCCTTAGTCAAGACAACAACTATGTTATTGATATATCAATACGTCAGTAATATTAATACTTCTGTAATATTCCCAAAGGATAGCAATTGATAGATAGCAGATGGCTACCAGAGATAGAAGAGGCATCCTTTCTTGTGTTAGACAATGTGTACCTGTACCTCTAGGATAATTTTGATGATGCAAACTGCCCTATTCCTTTGTGTCCCAAGAAAAATAGGGCTTGTCTACGAAAGCAGTCGGGAGGTAACTTGAGAACAACACTCCTCTTCTGTCATTTCCACTGATCCTCGTTCCTCAGCAGTTAATTTTACCTCTCAATGTACACTGAATCACCATGCTCTTACTCTAGCTAAAGTAGTGTGACTCGGTATCATTGCATTTGGGGATCATATTCAGGATATTGAAGCTCTAAGGGAAACATAATGGGTAAATTGTTACTCCCTTTGTGTTAGATATTTTCTTTGTTTTGCCTTATTCATGCTCTCTTTTAATTTAGAAACAACTTTTTTAACAGATTGATCTCCATACCTCAACTCCACCCCCTCTATGATGATTATTTTCTTTACTTTTTTATTAATTTTTGCTGTCCACTAAGTCTATACAAGTGTTTGTGTAGGCAATATATGTATGTTTTACTCTCCTTAATGGGTTCTGGATAAATCTGGATGTGAATGAACTTCTTGCTAATAGCATTTTTTGAGTTATGCATTTGTGTTTGTAATTCATAAATAAAGATAAATATACACAAATCAAATAATGGAATATAATATGATTACTTCTCAGCCTTTCACATCTTTCGCTCAGATTCTGGCAAAAGTTGTAGTTAAAGTTACATCTGCCATAGACTGCAGTCTAGGTACTGTCCTGGTATTCTCTCTATTCAAACCTGACCTGAGATTTTTTTTGTAGTAAGCTATTCTCGAAGAATGGGTAGACTAGCCCAACAGGGTAACATTCCAAAATGCAAAGCAACATTGATGGCTTCCTACAGCTGAGGGAAAGAAGAAGAGTCATATTCTCAAAATTATCAGAAAATAAATATCGTCCACAAAAATATTGCCTTCCTATACTTACCTAATAAAAACACAAATATCGATCACCAAAATAAAGTAGTTTAAAAATATCTATTTTTACTTATGTCGATACATAAAAATGGTATTTAAAAAATATATTTACAGCAAATACTAAGATAAAAACATTAAACAAAAATACACTTAAATACATACATAAGTATTACACCCAAAATAACACTACAAAAGGAATATATATGTATATATATATATATATATATATATATATATATATATATATATATATATATATATATATATATATATATATAACCTTTTATATAACATTATAAAACAAACACTAATTGGCATTCACCATGAAAGGTAACACCTGAATAAAAAAATTTAACTAACTGAACACTAATCAAAACAAAGTGTAAAGCAAAGTAGCCAATACAATTATATTATCAATAAACTAACAATATAAAAGGAACTCAAAATTTGATCACTTACTACAACAAAACTATGAACACTGAAAAACAATGATACTCTACCAAGTCTGCAACAGAAAACCAGAAAACAGAAATGAAAGAATACATATAACTACTGTCCAAAGTAAGTAAAACATTTAATTAAACTAACTTATAAATACATTCATTAAAAAACGTAAAATTATAAATTTGTAGCCAAGCATTCTAATTCTTTTATCTCTTAAACTTTAGAAACTACAGACAAAATACTTCACCATCAACAAACTACAAAGTCATTAAGACACTACAATGATCACATACCTGGAAAAAGGCAAATAAAAGTAAATAGAATAAAAACATTTCTAAATAGTAAGTCACCCTTAAATGCTAAAAATAGAACTCAATTCATCTGTCTCTACTAGCTACCAACAAACAAAAATTTGAAATAAGAGTAAAACAACTTCCCCCCAACAGAAAAGGAGCCAACTGCCCCACTTTACAACACCCCCAGCAGAAAACCATAAATTTAAGACTGAAATTACCAGCATGAACACATATAGGTATAAAACAGAAAATGATTACAAAAACTTTGTATTTAGATTATATATGTAATGTAATTTTTGAACATTTAGTTAATTGTATTATCACACTATTTTCAGACAAGACCCCAGAAAAATTAAGATACATCACATCACAGAAAAGGGAAAATTACTCTCTCACATGGCCTACACTTACAGCCAATAAAGTACATGAGCAGAAACTTTCAATTTGAATTGTAAAACAGTACTCTAATGCTTGCTATGGGAGGGCTACTACAAAAGATGATGTTATTATGCAAGGAAACACAACCACCCCATCAAATGTCACAGGAATCAAAGTAAGGCATGTACTACAAGATTTAAGAGAGGCAAACACTAGGTCCCAAGAGTCCACAACTACAAAACTAAAAGATATACTCCCTAAAGTGCCTGAACACAACACAGACCAGCTACCAGCTATACCCACCTTGAAACACTTAATGGCAAGAACTTAAAAAGCCACCAGTGATACTCTTCCTGCTCCTAGAAGATACTAAGATATCCAAAAATCCCGAACACTTAACCGGCGCAAATAAGGAAGAACCCTTCCTCTTACATGATAACCTTAACAATGATAAATATATTATGATATTTGCTAGAGCAAATAACCTATTGAAACTAAGCCACTGTCAAATATGGATGATGTATGGCACATTAAAAATGTGCCCCAAACCATTCACTCAGATATACACAATACATGGTGAATATCAGAACACATATATCAATCATATACGCCTTACTACCTAATAAACAAAGTAGCACTTATCATGAATTAATAACCCAAAATAAAATTAAAACAAGCAACTATTCCCCGCATAAGATATTAATTAATTTTGAACAAACCATGATCCAAACAATCCTTAAACTATACCCACACATAGACATACAAGGCTGTAGCTACCATTTTAACCAAAGCATTTGGAGACCCCTCCAACAGTCTGCACTAAGTGTAGAATATGCAGCAAATAGCCAATTTGCCTTTGAAATAAAAAAAGTGTTGCACTAACCTATGTAACAGAGGTAGCTAACCACTAAACATACGAATAGAACATCCATTATACTAACAAAAGAAACACAAACTTTGGGGTCGATTATGATGGCAGACAGACTGGAGTCCGTCTGCCATCGTGGTGGTGATCGGGACTGTCCACAATACATGCGTCGGTTCCTCACACCAAATTAGGATGCGACCGCCACCATGGAGATTGCATCTTGCATTTTAACATTGCGGTGGGTGCTGCTGACAGCAGCACCCGCTGCAATGTTGGAAATGCAGGTAGTACATTTCAGTGCACTAAGTGGCAGGCACCACACGGTGCCTGCCACTTAGTGCACTGAAATGTAGGGGGTACCCCCAGTGCACACACACCTCCCCACAACACATTGGGGGCCCGCAACGGGCCCCGAATAGAATCTCTGTCAGCCTTTCCATGACGGTTTAGCCGTCATGGAAAGGCTGGATCAAGCCTGCATCATAATATGGGGGACAGTGCCTTCTAGGCACTGCCACCGATTTATGGATGCAGACTGCTCCACCAGGCAATCGGTGTGATTGCCTGTGGTGGTTCCGTGGCGTACAGTCTTTGCGTCCGCCACAGTCACAGTGTGGATCCTGCCGCCATCCTAATCTGGCGGGCTGTCAATGCACATTTGATGGTAGACTGATCGCCATGGCACGGCTGGACGTGGCGGTCCATCCGCCATCATAATGAGCCCCAAAGTGTTCTGTCACCACTCACAAGTAAACCCAACACTGCAGGAGCGAAGCATGTCCCATTCCAATACCCGCGCCTTAATTACAATTGCCTACGTACATATATAAGTGCAACCATAGAGGAAGTCACAGAGAGAAGGTGGGAAACAAGGAAAGGGAATAAACAAGGTGTGGACACTCGGATCTGTGCTCCCCCTCTCGAGTGGTCCATGGATCACAGGTTAAGAACAGGCATCTCTTTAAAAAGGAAGAAAAGAAGAGAGTTATGAGCTGCAGGTAATGAAGAGAACAACAGTCACACTCAACAAGTTAGTAGTTCATAGCAGTGTTATTCCTTCTCTTACCCCTTTTTGTGAGCACCTTGTCCAAAGAGGGTAGTCAAAATAACCCAGGTTCCACACTATCCTTTTTTAGAGTAGTGAACACCAGCGGTAGTCTCAGGGAACACATGGAAACTCAAGGTCCATAGCGTATCAAGTACCACCTTCTCAATGCGGGAGAAAAAATCCAATGTGGCAAAAACCCTCTCTTATGATCTAGAAAAATAAGGGATCCCTTCATAACCGTGCAGTTTCTCTACGCTTCGCAAAAACGCCCAAGAAACCGACAACAAGAGGAATAGTTTGCAATAAATGTATTTGTCGTGGAACAGTAAAAACGGGGGAAAACAAATCAACAGTCCAACGAGGGCGAAACCGGTGCCTGACTGGCACTCCAGGGAATTTGGAGCGCAATGCCACAGGAACCAAGATCCAAGAAGCAAGCCCAGAGCAGAGCCAGGAACAAAGGAGACAGCATGTAGCCTAGAGATGCTGCGGTCAAAGTCCTACCAGTGACATGAACCAGATACAAAACCAAGCAAGGAAGAGAAGGTTAGATGTGTTTATATACCGGCCGACTTCACACATGAACTACCGCAGCCACACCATCACTCTCTCAGTACTCGGAAAGAAACAAGATAATAAGAAAAAAGGAAAGCAGACTCAAGCCCCACTAAGCACTACCTATACTCGGTACCTGACACTAAGTACCCCAATAGATTACTTTGAAAGCACTTGGGTTGGCAGACTGCGCCACGCTGGATACAGACGCTAACTCAAATTCCAAATACCATGTTAAAATGTCTCAGACAGCACCATGAGTCAACAAGCCAACAACACAGTAGAAGGATGGCACAATGACTTCCAATCTACGCTAGAGAGAACCCAACCTACACTCCTCAAACTCATAGAAACCCTACAAAAAGAACAAAGTTACAAGCAGCTAAGAATGGGATAATCAGTAATCCAAATTAAACCTAAGATTACAAATACACTTTACTAAAACTAGAAATCAACACTATAGCTACCCATTTACTAGTACTCGATACATCCCCCACACCCAAAACACTATACAAAAGCTTAGAAAAGGTCCGTCGACCAGCAGCACCTTCCCATAACACACTTCCAGACATAAATAGACTACAAAAGTTGTGAACAAAAAACAATGGCTGCCAAATGAAACAAAGAAAATACTTTCTTTTTTTTAAAACAATGAGGCTTTAAAAAGAAATTGTTTAAAAATGTTTAAAACATCAATAAAATTTCTATGAAAAGTATCAAATTAAATAGTACTATAAAAAATAAATAATATAGTAGCGTTTAAAATATACTTCAAAATGAATTTAAAATTTTAAAAGTATATCTTTATAATTAAAAAATGGACCACACTTGAAAAAAATAAAAGAAAAAGTTACAAATATAAAAAAGTTCTAAAACTTAAAATGTAATAAAACGTTTAAATATAACAATGACTTCTTCTCATGTATAGAAATATATATTTATTTAAAAATGTAAAACCACAAAAAGTTTCCGCACTCAACAATGTATCATATAAGAATCAAGGTGGAAGACAGTCTTTATGTGCGTATTGAAGAACTTCCAATGCACTGTTGTTTCTTTTCTTTTAAACGTTCTTTATTGGACTTTTTTTTTATCAAGATAAGACGATCAGATAAAATCCAGTAGTCCACGCGTTTCGTCCCGAGTCGACTTCTTCAGGGCTCCACAGTGTAAAAGCGAACTTCCAATGACAAGCTTTGTTTTTGATATAACTTAAATCCTGCGCTCACACATTTTGTATAGTGTATATCTCCATTAGCGTGGCTCAGTAACCGGCAGTCCGTCAGTGCATCTGTTTCATTAAATACATTTACAAAATATATATAGAAATTTCAAACTGTAGCATTACCTTCCTTAATTTAAAAAAAATACAAATATTGATGATGTATGTGGGAAATGCAATATCCACTCCAAACTACACCACTTAGGGGGAGACATTGCACACTGAAGGGTTTACATTTACTCTTCCCATTCCAATCTAATTACGAGTTTGGTGGTCCAACTGCCAGACTGCCATTGTGGCAGTGGGGAGTACGCCGCCAAGCTGGCAGCATCCTTATCGCCGCATTATGAGTTAACCGCTGGACTGGCAGGGTTCCAGTGGCGGTGCCACAGAGGAAGCATGATTCAGCTCATCAAGAGCCTGCAGCACATGCCGTCACCATGTAACAACCTTTTAAACATCGGTGCACTATGTACCATGCACCATGTCATGCATGGCACATAGTGCACGCACAACAGTGCAAGAAGAGGGGGGCACAACATGGGCCCCGTTGCACCCCCACATGGGCTACAATGCCATGGGGCCCTGTTTGAAGCCTCCTCACTGCAGGAAATAATCTGCATGCAGTTATGGCAGTTCTGGACCTCTGCCTACAACTTTTTACCTCTGAATATAGTCCAAATGTCTCATCTAACCATTTTTAGCAGCTGTGGCACGCATGATTAATTAGGTACATTAAGGGCCTAATTACGATGCGGTTCGAACCGCAATTGATGGCTTGTCAGTTCGGGTCCGAACCGCACCTACTGCTGCAGAGTGACCGACACAATACGATGCGTGTGGTCAAAGGCAGCAGTCGGGGGGACCGACCGATGCAGTTAGAAACTCATCATAATCCCTTAAGGACTGCGTTTCTGTAGTCAGGATTATGTTGGTTTCCAACAGCCTTTCCATGTCAGTCTTTCCGACATGGAAAGGCTGTTGGAAAGTGACACTGGGGGCCCCTAGCAGGGCCCCCTTTCCCCTCTGCCCCTATGCATCTGGGCTTGGGGGGCACCTATGGTACCCCCCTGAACATCCCTGCACCGTGTGGCTGCCATCATAACCATCCCATCCCTGCACTGGATGTTCACAGACTCACATTTCTTGATAGGAGCTTCTGATGCGGAGGGCAGCACCTTCCTGCACATAAACAATCCTTCCCCTCCATACAGACACTCTTGCACTATGGTGCAATGGTGCCTACCTTGGCATTAGGCTGCTAAATTTAGCGCCAGCAGAGAAGCGCTGCACCATATTCTTGTAAATGTGGTTCAGTCTTGCGTTTCAGAAGCAGCGGAGCACGGTGTTAAGCCTACAAGGCTACCGCTGTTCTCTGTTACTTCTTTTGTAAATATGCCCCTATGTGCAGTCGGATCGTAATTCGGTGTGTGGAACCGCCGACCTATAATCGGGCGATTCCTCCAACGAAACAGTGTCGGTCTGAGGCAACTCTGACCAACATTGTAATCAGACCCAGTAGAAATGTATGTGATCATTTACTTTGTTTCTTTGTACCTTAGTGACCCTTAAGGTAACCAATATGGTCATTTTCACAAGTTAAATTTCCCAATAAGAACTGGAGAATGGCAAGGAGCATGATATGTGTGACATGGACACTAGCATAGCCCTAAAATACTATTTAGAGGAAATCAAATTATCTCCTGCAAGAGCCTGCTGCCACGTCAGGAGGCCACAAAACGTTCTTCCCTCACCACTCTCCTGCCCCACTTCCACCCTCAGCAGCAGCACAACCTACAGGAGCCTTAAGCTTCCACCTGTCTTCACCACTGTGAGAACTCCACACATCAAGTGGTGCTTGGAGACATTGTGCGCTGAGCAGCAAGCCCAATGCAATGCCATACCACTTGCTTGTGTTCTGGACTGCAAAAATAGCCTCTCTAAAATCAACTCTATCTTCCCCTTTGTGGACATTATGGGGCATTAGGGAGCACCACACTGGAAGAGCATTGGATAGCCCTTCATGTGCTGGACATATAGATCTACTTTTTTGATTATTATTTTAAATCACTTTTTGTGTTTCTATATAATATAACACTGACCTTTCCACTCTGCTTGTTTTGATTGGCTTCTTGCTGAGTTATTGGACTGGTAAGCTCAATGGGATGCTCCTGTACTCTGGGAGTGGTACAACAACTTGATAAGACTGTGAGCAGCATCCCTCGCATGGATAGTGCCCTGAATTTTAATTATTTACTCCCTGTTCTACTTGACCTATACCCATTCCTCAATTCATATTTTTTCCAATATTCATTAAACCATCCCGTCTCATTCCAATCCCCATTAAACATTTTTACTCCCCATTGGCATTTGTACAGGCCCTTCATCATTGCTGTGTTATCAGGGTGGATGGTGAGAAACTGGTTGGATAGGTCATGGATGGAAATTGGCATGTCAGACATGACTGACATGTTCTTGGTAAAACATGACATTTGTTCAAATTCTCATATACTATGGGGACACAAACCATATGCTCAGCATAGTGATTGTCATAGAATGAAAAGTAATATGTTAATGTATAAAATGGTTTATTCAAGTTTTCATTCAAAAGGGCAGAGGCACCTACTGTAGCGTGAATGGTAGAATGTTGTGCCTGGACCTGTCCTATGTGTGTGAAGAGAGAATCATGTGAAGTGATGAGTGGTAGTGCATCCTGTTTTGCTTTGCCCATTATATTGTGCTATGGTGTAGAAAGGTGGTAATATTATGTGGTATGATTAGGAGGCCTCACCATGTAATATTGACACAATACGCAAAAGTGGACCTCAGATTCACACCTGTAATCCTTCTCTGGTAGAGTGGTAAAGAACAGACAGGCTTACTTAGAGAAACATGTGTAAAGCATTTTACAGTATCAACCATAATGATAAATAATTGAAATGACCAAAACCTATTTATAAAAATAAAGCTTATTTGTATATAAATTCAGATACCAAAATGAAGTCAATACAAGGTGGATAACCGGAGTTATCAATTTTAAAGTTTTTGAGAAATCGGTACTTTTTAGAACTGTCAAACTTTACTATTGCGGTCAATGAGGGCAATCTCAGGTGACACTTGGACACTTGCAGGGTGAGTGCAACAGAGCCGACTTGAAGTTATGGTCTTGCAGGTTCACACACCAAGCTACAACAGTCAGAGCAATATTACTCTGTCAGGAAGTCTGGGTGCAGAAGCAACTCAGCTGTCCTTGGTGCTGGACATGAGCCATGGGAGCTGTCAAAAACAACACTTGACAAAATGATGCTTGCAGGTTGAGTTCAGAGAGCCATTTGAAGATGAAGCTTGGAGGGGCCTGAGAGGCAAGAATCACCAGGCAGAACAGCTCTGCCTAGCTCGGGCATCTTGGTTGCAGAGGTGTACCTTGCTATCCGCGGTGCTGAACAAAGCCTTCTTTGGGATGCAATAAATCAACAACTGTGCCACTGAGGTGGTGGGGGACAATCCAGAAGGTTACCTCCGCTGGGGTTGTTCAGTGAAGCAGTTAGCAGTCAGCTTCACCACCAACACGTAACACGTCTTGGTCCCAGCAGGAGGTCAGACTTCTAGCTTGGCGGTAAACAGATTAGAAAGCCTGACAAGGCACAAGGCAACTCCATATCTTGGTGGGCAACCTCTGAGGGTGCCACCTGAGTGCATGCCAGCTCACCCTCAACATGACAATTGTGTCAGGGATGAAAAAGCACATTGTTTGATACCAAACACAACTATTTCTATTTCTATTTAGGGAGTTTTGTAAAGCGCTTGGTGACGCACAGCGGCGTGTCCCCACGCTAAGGAGCGGCTGCTTACTGGAACCTACAGATGTGCATACTTACTGTTCAAATAGTGCAGTTTTGAGCCTAGCTCTAAAGATAAGTTCAGAGGGTTCAAGACGCAGTGTTAAGGGTAATGTGTTCCATCTGACGGCTGCAAGGTACCTGAAGGATCTTCCGCCCATACGTGCTCTTGATACCTTGGGGACAACAAGGCGTCCTGAGCCAGAAGATCTGAGGGAGCGGGGCGGTTCATAAGGCGTCAGCAGTCCTTTCAAAGGGAGAGGAGACCTCCCATTGATGATCCGATGGCACATACAGAGTGCTTTGAAATCAACCCTACTTCTGATCGGGAGCCAGTGCAAGGACTGAAGGGCCATCGAAGATGCGGCTCTTCTGGGTAGTCTGAGTACTAGCCTAGCAGCGGCATTCTGTAGGACCTGTAAACGGCTCAAATTCTTTTTCAGAGTCCCTAGATAGAGGAGGTTGCCATAATCCATCTTTGAGGTGACTAATGCATGCACAAGGGTTTGACGGGCCTTTACCGGTAGAAACTTCAGTGCCTTCCTGAGACTTTTGAGGGTCCCAAAGCATGATCCGACCACCCGGTTGATCTGAGGGCCGAAGGTTAGGTCGGAGTCGAACCAGATGCCCAAGTTCTTTGCTTTCAGGCACGGGATAGGTGTTGAACCTAGGCATGGAGGCCACCATGCCGACGTCCACGCCGAGCGGTCTCCCCCTACAACAAGCACCTCGGTCTTATTTCCGTTAAGCTTAAGGCAATTAGCGGACATCCAGGCAGCTAGATCTTGCATACAGGCTCTGAAGGTGCCCGCCGAAAGATCGGGTGCGCGTGACAGGGAGATCACCAGCTGCGTGTCGTCGGCATAGGATACCATTCGGAGGCCGTAGCTCTCTACCAAGGAAGCAATCGGGGCTACATAAAGGTTAAAAAGTGTTGGGCTCAGGGACGAGCCCTGCGGCACCCCCTGGTCCAGAGCGATTCGCTCAGAGTAATAGTCACCCTGCCTTACTTGGAAGCCTCGGCCTACAAGAAATGAGTAAATCCATTTCAACGCTGCCCCTCTCACCCCACCTTTGCTCAGACACTGTAGCAAGATGGAATGTGCCACAGTGTCGAACGCCGCGCTAAGATCTAAAAGGATGAGAGCCATGGTTTGGCCCTCGTCAGCGCCCTGCCTGAGGGTTTTGGAAGCCCTAAGAAGGGCGGACTCCGTGGAATGGCGTGGCCGAAACCCGAATTGAGTCGGATGAAGGAGGTTACTGTCCTCCACATATTTCATTAGCTGCTTATTTACCACCTTCTCTGCTACCTTCGAAAAATAAGGCAGGAGAGAGATGGGGCGTAGGTTATCCAGCTTGTCGAAGCCGGAGAGGAAGCACCACAGCCTGTTTCCAGTCCTCAGGTAAAGAACTGGAACGAAAGGAGACGTCTAGCAAATACCTGATGTAGGGTTCTAGTGTCTCTAGGCTGTCATTCAACCTTTTTGGGGAGGCAGGATCGCGTGGGGAGCCAGATCTGACGGATCTGCAGATTTTGACAAGATCCTCCGAGGGTGGAGTGGTGAAGTAAAGTAGCAGATCTAGATCGACTCCAGCTCCTGCTAGGCCTGCGGGTTCTTCCGCTGGGGGTGGCGTGTCGGGAAAAGCGGAGTAAATCTTGCGCACTTTGTCTCCAAAGTAGTTGGCAATACGATTACATGCTGTTACTGAGTGATCTTCATCTCCAGTAACGGTTTTTGGGGTGGATAGAGATTTATATATACTAAACAATTCTCTGGCCGCGTTTTCTGCCCCAGAAATTTTATCTGCATAGTAGGTGGCTTTTTCTATCGGGATTTTATTATGATAGAATCGTCTCTTTGTGAGGTAGGCCTCCTTCGTCCGATCATCATAGGTCATTCTCCATTGTCTTTCTGCTCGTTTGCAGTCCCTTTTGGCACAGCGCAACGCCTCGCTGAACCAGGGAGCAGTTCTTTGTCTGTGGACAGCTTTAGTTGACCAGCTCAATGGGGCTGTGTGGTCCAGAGCAGCCGTGATACGGTCAATGAGCAATTTATTTGCCGTTGTCACGTCATTTTCTCCTGGGGGCCCTTCCACAGTGAGAGCCTTATTAAACTCTCGCAAGGAGAATCTTGCTCACCTACGTCGAGGATAGTTAAGAGGGGTGGGAGCGCTAGCTTTATGCTTAGGCAAGTAAATAGTAAACGGAACGAGAAAATGATCTGTCCAGGGCAGGGGCACTGGGGGTGCGGCTAAAACACCCTCCCAGTTGGCGAATATTGGGTCTAACAGGTGCCCACGATTGTGTGTTGGCAGCTGACCTTTTAGCTCTAGCTGTAGGGTGTGAAGTTCTTCCCGGAACTCCACCGCCCCTTTATCTAGTGCGTCTTGCAGATGGATATTTAAATCTCCCAACAGCAAGAACTTGTCTCTCCTAATCGCTGTTTCTGTGACCCACTCTAGGAGATTTTCTTTAAACCTAGCCATAGGTCCCGGTGGGCGATAAATTAGCAGGCCCTTTACAGTCATGCTCCCATCGATTGTTATGGAGAAAACACCCGCTTCACATCCCACCAAGTCAACTAGTTCTAGTTTGCAAGGCCATCGTTGTTTAAAGGCGATCGCAATCCCGCCTCCTCTGCCTATCGGTCTGTCCAAGCGCACCATCTGATAATCATCAGGTAAAGCCTGGATGATATCAGGATCAGAATTCGGTGGTACCATTGTGGAGCAGGCTATCTTGATTTTGTCACTTACAGTAAACTTGAATGGCAAGTCTGTACATATATGCCCTCACCATTAAGATAAAGCACTCTGGGCTTTAGAAGGCCTACCTTAGGGGTGACTTAAGACAGTGAGGTGATTCTGTCAAACATCGTGTGTGTAGAGTCTCACTCAAGCAGAGAAGCTGCTCATGCAGGCTGCGGTAGCCGCCCTGCAGACTTTACTTTTACTCGGGTCATGCAGGGTGGCACAAATAGTGCTGCAGCCCTCGTGTCCCTTGTAACACCCTTGCACCAGGTACCACTGGTACCATATACTAGGGACTTACAAGGAGGGTTAAATTATCTGGCCCGTTGGGTGCAACAATTCACATTACCTTTTGATGGAAAGAGCACTGGCACTGGGGCCTGTTCAGCAGGTCCCAATGCACTTTCAGTTTTAAAAACCCCAGCATCCAGTGCAAAAAGTGACCATTCAAAAAGGGCACTTTCCTACATATCGTCTCTACAGCCTGCAACAACAATGCTTGGTCCTCAGTCATTGCATCCAGCTGCTCATGATGGTTATGGCAGTGACAAGTTCATGCATAATATAGGCAGACATCCCTGGGGGAGTCTGGCAGAGGTGCTGGCAGACTGGTAGATTGCAAAAATGTGCCTGCAGTAGCAGCCACTGGCCAGAAAGTGAATGGGGGGTCATCAGGCCTGCCCTGGGTTGCAGGTAGTGGAGATGTGGGCTGGAACACATATGGTGTGGGATCAAAATAGTTTTAGGCCAAGACGAGAGCCCATGGTGAACTGCCATTTCAAATATTGGATGTGGGATTAAGACAGGATGACATCATCAGCAACATGTAGGGCCTGTGCTGATGGCATATGAGAGGGTTGCTGGACACTTCTCTCTGGTTGTCTCTCATTGGTGGAAAGGATACAGGGTCAAGTTGTTTTCCCACAAGTGCTGCCAAGCAATAAGTAAATTGAGACCATCAAATACTGATAAATGCGATTTTGAATTTGGCATGAGAGAAACACAGATTATACAGGACATGTTGTGAATGGGGAGTTAGGGAGTTCGAAAGCGGCAGAGAGGGTCAATATGGATAGATGGGATATAGGATTAATGAGAAACAAAAGAAACAATAGAGGCACTATTGTCAATGATGCTGAACCTACATCACCATATTACTGTTGCTTTCACAATGGCCTTCCATGCAGCAATGTAATACAACACCCATTAGTGGATGAATCTATGAGGACAGAGGTTTGCTCCCAAAGTATTACATGAATTGGAGAGTGAGAAAAATAGATTCTGGACATCAGCTTCACAGGGAAAATAATTTGTATCATGCCATGTGGCATAAAATATGGAAAAGAGATCACAAAAAGTGAAAAGTTCGACAAAGGTGACAGAGGACTGTAGCACAGAATAGACAAGATGAACAGGGATGGTATATCAGGAGCATATGGCAAATAGTTACGGGAGAAGGAAAGTGGGGTAGTAGGTGGAAAAGGAGACAGGTAACCTAAAAATGAGAAGAAGGCAGGATCTAATAAGGGGCACAGGATTAAAGGGACAAATGGGCAACATTGAGAACAGGTGGATGAGGTACGAAAAAATTGGCGGAATGGGAGGTAAGTGACAAAGGCAATGGAATAAGTGGGAACCAGGCGGATTTTGTTTTCAGGGATCTAGCAGTGAAAGGTTTGCACAGTAGAACATGGGACATGACACACAGAAGACAGGGAAGTGAAAGAGCATAGGAAGTTTGGTGCAGGGGAGCATGGGATGTAGCACTTGAGGGCTTTCCAGATTTTGGATTCAGAGAAAGGAAGAACGGGGAGGTAGGTAGGAGGAACAGTGAACTGGACAGGCAGAAATTAAAAAAACAGGAAGAAAGGATTAGGGTGCTCTATGCTACTGAACCCCCATCTCCTCCTGGCAGTACCACTGTCGTCTTGGAAATGGACAGACTTCACATTATGTGGGTATGGCTAATGGTGAACATCTGCTCTACTGAGAGGGTGATTTGAAAACCTGTTCCAGTTCCACAAACATGTATTGCAGTTGCCACCTGTGTCCTTTCTAATTTCTCCTTCACATACTTGTCATATTGCCTCTTCTTGTCTATCCCCTTGGTGTACATCAATAAACAGATTTGGTACTTACCATGAGGTAAAACATGAAGCTTGCTTCCGCTCGTTTAAGCTCAATTTTCCTCTTCAAGGTCTTGAATTCAGCCATTTTCAGCAGAAGGTGGAGCACTTGGCTTGATTACACTCTTTAGTCGTATGATTACTTTGTACATTGCTAGTTGTGGTTTATTTGACCTAGGTGTATGCTGCTGACAATCCTAACTATGCAGTTTGTATGCCACCAAAACCTGCTGCCTACATTCTATGAATTTCCATATCTAGCATCAGCAAATAACAACTGTGCATTATTACGCTTCCTCTGTGATTTATGAATTCTTCCTGAAATATTCGCACACAGATTTCTCGACACAAAATCTCCAATTGCAAAGGAATGCAAGAGAACACTCCTGAGCACAAATTTAAGTGTAGACACACACACCCAAATGAACATATTTAGGTAAATGCATAGTGGAGGTTGTACATTTATGCATCCCCAAACTGACATGCAGATCATTTTGAATCACATGCGTTGTCCATTTTACAGACTTTTGTAGTTGTAGCACAAGTGTATATTTGCACTGTAAATATTATTTTTATTTATGCGGCACTTAATTAGAAATGCTGCAAGATATAAGCCTCTTCATTCATGCCGACATCAATCAATTTCAATAAGCATACCCTCACTGCCTTAGGTAGAGCAGACATGTTCTCCAATCATGAGAACGTGAAGCCGCAGGATAAGAATAATATAAAAGAGCTGTTTTTTAAATTTGTGGTAGCTCACCAAGGAGCTTAAAAAACCCTTTGTTAGAACACACACCCTAGTATTCTCTGAGCAGGGCATGGAGCTATAGTTATCAATTTTAACAAGCGCACACAATAGATTTTTAATCACTCGTTTTAAGCTGAATCAGCTTCATCATTTACTGGATTCTACTCCTGGGTTTGTCCAACACTTAGAAGATAGCGGTCTGTGTGGCTGCAACAATAGGTCTCCACAGGATACTCTACATTTCGTCTTTCTTTGTAAATATTTTATGTATCCTAAGCAATTGTTCCTTAAAAGGCTTTTAACCCCTTGGCTGCGGCAGGAATTTTGCCGCAGCGCTGGGGGGGGTTTGGGGGCAGTGCGGTGGCGCTGTGCTCATGACGGAGCCACTCCGTCATGAGTCACGGTTGAGCTGTGCTCATGACGGAGTGGTTCCATCATGACTCCACCCACTGCACTAATCGCCCGCACAGGCAGGGAATTAGCGCCGCGTGGGCGGAGCGGCCGCCAACGGCCGCAGCATGACGGAACCACTCCGTCATGAGCACACGCCGCCCGTGGCTCATGACGGCGTGGTTCCGTCATGAGCACGGAACGGGTTAAAAGAAGTGAGATTTAGGCACGCCTATATAGCTTTACTGTATTTACAGCTATTAACTAATGCTTGCACATTTTTTTGTGTTACTAACTTTCTAAGATCAGCATTAAGGTCAAGAAACATTAGAGGTGATTGAAGCAGCGACACTGTGTATTGCCATGCTGCTATAAATGTAATGAATTGCTGATAATTTTTATAGACTCTTTATGGTATTAACCATAGTATGCATGTGGTGACTTAGCCTGTTTAATATCCTTTGAATATGATGTACTTTTAAGGTTATTGAATGTGGCTAAGTATCCCATAAAGGCTAAGAAATATGGTTGGACCAATGAGAATTTGGACACTTTGCGACTTTGCACATTTGGTTGATATGTAGTTATCCATTGAATGTGATGTTGTTTTTAAACTGCTTTCTTTTATGGCTGTATCCACTGCCAAATAAAGAGTAGCACAAATGATCATTCTATCACTGTTCACACTGTGCAAGACAGTTGTGGTATTAATCACAACTTCATTGAGTGCAACAAAAACATTTAAAGTAGGACATATTGGACACTGACAAAGAGTTAAGACAGCTAAATTGAATTTCTGCTAGAACTACAACTGGAGGAGGTGGAATTCAATCATATACTGGTCATACTCAATAGTTTGTACTTTCTGGGGGAAAGTGAAATGGAAGAACGGCAATGGTTTGTCATGAGCAAGACAAATATATGATAACCTATGTTAGGATAAGCAAGTAGGTTCTTCAGTCTGATAGAAAATGGAAGAGTTTAAGTGTTGTTAGCAGTGATGTGTGCAAAGAGCAACATCTGCTGTATTGAAAATCTATGAATAAGTCTATGGGTAGCT
Organism: Triturus cristatus; assembly: GCF_964204655.1. Classification (NCBI taxonomy): domain Eukaryota; kingdom Metazoa; phylum Chordata; class Amphibia; order Caudata; family Salamandridae; genus Triturus; species Triturus cristatus. Next base: position 1,016,322,775 of record NC_140581.1, read on the forward strand.
TTAACCAGGTATGCCTTTACCATGCCATTGCATTTACCAAACATGATATGTATATTTAAGTGAAGTAAAATGTCCTGCCATGCAAAGTAAAAATGCGTTTCAGATGTCATCAGTGATGTTATCAAAGATGTCATAGAACATTTTATGAGTGATGTAATATGTGAGGTCATAAGCAGTGCATGGTGAGGGTGTGAGTTATAGTTTCTTCAGTTGATTTTTTAGTTCAAAATGTTAAATTTTAACTGACATTTTCACCTAACTATAACGTCACTTTAATCTTTAGTTTTTTTGTGAATTTCAAAGGTTTTATTATGTAAAGTAAGAAATGATTACCATATTTAACTATATTGTCACTTTAATCTTTGTTTTGTAGAGTGAATTTCTATGTTTTTTAACATAAAGTAAGGTTTTATTACCATACGTAACTATGCAAACCCCAACCCCACGTGTCTTTTGACTGTGCAGGGCATGTGGTTGGCCATAGGTCCTGGCATGTGGTCAGGCCGGCGCCACACTCCCCACAGGTGGTCAAACCAAGCAGTGCAATGTCCTTTTTTTAAAATGAATTTTTGATCCTGCACGACTCTTACGAGAGTCTCTCCAGAGCCACCGCATCCGCCTGTGGTTCCTCGTGGACCTCCCTCACAAGGGATAGGTGTACACGGTATCCTACACCCTTATACCTCAATTATTTTTCATTTTCAGGCGAGGGGGACTGAGACGCCATGTCCTATAATGGCAGCCGCAACATTTAGTTTGCATTGTGGGCAGCCAATCAGAGGGAGTTCTCTAGCAGGACTCGTACTGATGGTAAAAAAGGTCTTCATGGCCAGTCAGATCACTTCATTATTTCAAATTTCACAAGACTCTTGAGTACCCAACCATTCAGATATCTGTATTTTTATTTCTCAAACAGTAACAAACGGATTTACACCAAATCACAAAACGCCTGCTTTTTGAGTAAAGATCTAACTTTCTGACAAATTTGATGTCTAGCCATTCGGCCATTTTGCCTGTAGCACTAACTGCATGAGGAAACTGTGTCTTGGCCCCTTCATGACAGATCACCCCAAACCTTTCCAGGAAGGAGCTGAGGTGGATCGGCTTTTCTTTTGGATGGTTTTGTGAAGATCTGTCAAACAGCACCAAAGTTATTTGAAAACAACTTGCTGCATGTCAATAAAATCGCTTGGCCACACCCAAATAGTTATACATTTTGAACCATAATTTCGCAAAAACTACTAAATAGATTTACACCAGATCCTAAAATAAATGGTTTCTGAGTAAAGATCTAGCTTTCTGCCAAATTTGTAGGGGTGGCCATAACTGGTGTAATTATCTCTAGGGTAATAACTCGTAATTATGTGTAATTATGTGAGAAGCATATTCTAAAATTTTGCATAATTTTCTTAGCACAAAAAACTCCCTTGCACCCTAAATGGGCCAGAGGATGCATTCCACGCTAAAAAATAGCACAAAATTCTACAGGACATGAACAGAAGTTGCTATCAGCCAATCACTTTCCTGTAGTTCATTGCTCCTTGCTCCAGTGGTAGCATGTTTGCCCTAAATTATTTCTAAATACTCAAGCTGACATAATTGCATAGTTGTGCATCACAATATTAATGTGTAATTTTTTTAATTACTCTGGCAAAATAAAAATTTCTGCCAGGCCAAAAAATTTGCTGTAATTCAATTCAGTTGTTTTTCTGTATGCTGTTCAATTGTTCTCTGGAAAATTGCATTGGGAAAATGTGTTTTAGGACCCCACCCAATTTCCCTTAGCCTCACCTTGATGGATTGCCCTGAAACTTTCTAGGAATTAAGGAAGGAGCAGAGGCTGATTAGAATTGTTTTGGAAAGTTTTTGAACATTGATCAAATAGCACCAAAGTTATTACCAAACCCAAATAATACTTTCCTACGGAAACTTGGTCCTAACTCTAACTACCCAGTGCCAACAGCCACTATGTGTAATAGGTTGCCAGTAGGTAATTACAGTTTGGTAGTTAGGACCTTGTTTCAAATCAAAAGGTGTTTTTTCTTTTGCCAATATATTTTGCGCCGTTTTATGAATCTTCGCGGATGTTTTAAAACTAATGGTTCACTCACTTTAGCTGCTGTGTTCGAAATTTCGGGGTGATTCATCAAGTGGTGGCTGAGTAAAATGGGGGGTCCCAAAAAGCCAAACGCTTGATGCAGCTACAGCCGAACTGCTGAACGGAATTATACCAAATTTGGCAGAAAGGTAGCTCTTGATCCAGAGTGCACTCGTTTTGTTAAATGGTGTAAATCTGTTCAGAGGTTCCTGAGAAATGTAAAGATTACTCTGATATACAAATAAAGCTGCAGAGCATGTGTGACCCTCCCGATCTTGTGCCTGAGATCTGATTGGCTGTCAACACTTCAAACCAGGAAGTGTTGGCAGCCATCTTGTGTTACCTCCAGTAAGTCCCACACAGTGAGATTGTTAAGAGGTCTCCCCTTTCACCACCACTCTGCAAACGCGCCTCCTGGCGCCCTACTGGTTGGGGGATGAAGTCCACTTTACTCATGAGGCCCCTTGAGGGCCAAGAAGCCCTACTGGTACCTCCTGTAAGTTCTACGCATCGGAATTCCTGAGCGCTGGTTGGAGGCCAAGACCCCTTTCTCAACCACTCTGCAAATGCAACTGCTAGTTAAAAAACCCGTAGAAATTCATTGAAAAAACCTCTGGCTTCAGGGACATTTTAGTTCGAAATTAGCATTTACAAAAACCTTAGAAATTCACTGAAAAAACCACAGGTTTCAGGGACATTATAGTTAGGAATTAGCATTTACAAAACCTTAAAAATTCGCGGAAAAAACCAAAGGTTACGGAGACGTTATAGTTTGGCTGATATTTCACTCATAGAAAATTTTCAAAATTAATTCAGCCGTTATAGTTTGCTGAACTAACTCTAACTCGCGCCTCTGCAAAGCACCGCTGTTGATGTCACACATTACATCCCTCATGGCATGGTCAGTGGCATCACTGATGACATCATGGTCAGCGTGGGCTCTTGTATTTCATTAATTATCGGTCCCTGGGTGGTACAGGTTCCGGGGGCATTTTTTTTATAAGGGGGGCACACGGGCCCCTGCTCTATGGGCTTAATATTGTCCTGGTGACCACCACCTCCCCGGGACTTCTTAATAAACGAATGTGTGGGAGGCCCATACGGCCTCCCCCGCTGCCCCGGGGACTTCCATCTCCCCAGGGCTTATTTACTTTTTAAATAGGGGGGCCTCTCAGATCTACCAGCCCTGGGAATCGCCACCTTCCTGGTGCTTTACCTGAAACAATGCCGGAAGGCTTGTGCAGACGTTTGCGCAGCCCTGGGGGCAGGGGCTTTACTTTCAATTAAAGTATGGGAGCCACGCGAACCCTCCTGCATCCCCGGGGACTGCCACCTCCTCAGGACTTAACTTTCAATTAATGCGGGGGCCTCCCCCGAGCAAAATTGAAGAAGCAGGGAGGCCATACAGGCCCTCCTCCTCGAGGCAAAAGTGGTCCTGGGGTCCGCCACTTCCCCTGGGACATACCTGTTTGCTATGACTTGGCGGGAGCTTTTGCAGCTCCCGCCAAGCCTAGGCAAACACTCTGCAGTCAGCAAGCGGGAGCTGTGTTCCCACTTGCTGAGAGCTGAGTTGTCCTCTGTTTTCCTGCCCGCAGAGATGTGGGCAGGGAAACAGAGGACAATTGCTTTGACACACAGGGAGCTGAATGTTTAGCAGCTCCCTCTGTGTCAAAGCAATGCCAACTTCTGCATGAGGCGGGGAGCCATCAGGGACCATGGGGGCCTTGAGGCCCCCCGTGGTCCCCATCAGTGGTGAGTGGGTACCCTGGGTGAGACCTGGGCACCCACAATAGAGGCTGGGCCCCAAGGCATAGGGTCCCCAGGGCAGAAATTGGGCCAGGTGGGGGACTCCGCAGCACCCCTCCCCTTATTTGTATTTTTTTTAAATAAAATAAAAAGGCTAAACACCAGGGATGGGGTCCCCAGGGCAAAAATTGTCTCGGGGAGGGGGGCCGCTCAGCCCTCCTCCCTTTAATTTAAACATAAAATTTGAAAAAAGCCATGCCCTGGGGATAGGCTCCCTGGGACTGAAATCAGCCCGGAAAGGATGGCCGCGCTGACCCATTCACCCATTAAAAAAAGCAAAGCCCTGGGGGATGGGGTACCCAGGACCCAAATCAGCCCAGGGAAGGGGGGCCACGCAGCCCCCCTCTTGTAATAAGTGGGAAAAAAAATGCTGGACTGGCAAGTCTTCAGCGACTCCGCCCCCTTTCACCACCACTCTGAAAACTTGCCTCCTGGCACCCAAATGGTTGGGGTATGAAGTCCCCTTGAGTGCAGAGGAACAGGGTCAAGACTGATTTGCATATGGCTGGGTCTGAACTGGGATGGGGAAGTGAGCTAAAGAATGATGATGGATTCAACCCAGATCAAATAGTGACTGGGGCTGAGTGTCTGAAAAGTTTCAGCGTTCCGTCCATCGTCTCCTTGGGTTTGCTTTGTTCACCCTAAGTTGGCAGGGTTTGCCCAGACATGGGTCCCTTGCTCACTTCATCCACTGGATTCAAGCTAGCCTGGCTGATGAGGGGTGTGACCCCCGAAACCAGTCTTAGGATGCTTGTTTCCAGTCCAGGGAAGACCTGTTTAGGCAGTGTGGGCTGGACTGTTCCCATGACGAACATGGTCAAGAATGATTTTCATATGGTTGGGTCTGAACTGGGGCGGCAAAGTGATCTAAAGAACAATGATGGATTCAACCCAGATCTAATAGTGACTGAGGGTGAGTGTCTGAAAAGTTTCAGCGCTCTGTCCATCGTCTCCTTTTGTTTGCTTTGTTTACCCTAAGGTGGCAGGGTAGGCCCAGACGTGGGTCCCTTGCTCACTTTGCACTGGATTCAAGCTAGCCTGGCTGATGAGGGGTGTGACCCCGAAACTGGTCCCAGGATGCTTGTTTATGGTCCAGGGCAGACCTGGCTTGGCAGTTTAGGCTGGACTGTTCCCATGAGGAACAGGATCAAGACTGATTTGCATATGGCTAGGTCTGAGCTGGGGAGGTGAAGTGAGTTAAAGATTGATGATGGATTTAACCAAGATGATTTAGCACTCTGTCCGTCGTCTCCTTGTATTGACTTTGTTTGGGCCAACAGTCACTCCTGTTACCTCCAATAAGTCCCACACAGGGTTATTGCTAAGAGGTGATCGGAGGCCACAACCCCTTTCTTCACCACTCTGCAATCATGCCTCCTGGTGCACTACTGGTTGGGGGATGAAGTCCCTCTGGATGCTGATGGTCCTTTGGGGCCAGGAACCCATTCTGTTACTTCCAGTAACTCCCACACCGTGAGATTGCTGGGAGGTCTTTGGAGGCCACACCCCCTTTCTCCAGCATTCTGCAAACAAGCCTCCTGGTGCACTACTGGTTGGGGATAAAGTCCACTTTACTCCTGAGATTCCTTGGGGGCCAACTTCCCCTCCTCTTTCATCCAGTAAGTACCACATAGTGGAATTGCCAAGAGGTTTTTGGAGGCCACACACTATTTCTCCACTACTCTGCAAATACAACTACTAGTTAAAAAAACATAGAAATTCACTTACAGGGTCATTAGAATTAAGAAATAACATAAAAAATAGTAGACATTCACTTAAAAACCAAAGGTTACAGGTACGTTATAGTTAGGAAATAAACTTTTAAAAACCTTAGAAATTCACTGAAAAAACAGAATGTTACAGGGTTGTTAAAGTTAGGCTCAGATTTTACTTATTGAAAACTAGTGAAATTCAGCAGTTATAGTTACCTGCTTATGCTTATATCCTCACCAATTACATCGCTCATGACATGGTCATTGACATCACTGATGACATCTGAAATTACATCACTGGTGACATCACTGATGACATCTGAAATTACATCACTGATAACATCACTGATGACATCAACCATAGAGCCAGTCACATACCCAGTTACATCCCATACACCATCTCATAAAACTACTCCCACACAAACACTGACATTCCCATTCACAGACCTAGTGACACATCTACTCACTGACCCATAGAGCCACTAACACATCAACTCATCCATATAGCCACTAATGTAACCCCTAACTCACATATACAGCCACTCATGCACCTACTCACTGACCAATACCGCTACTCACACATCCACACATTCAGACATACAGACACTTACACACCCACTCATACAGCCATTCTCATACTGAATCAGTCACCCATAGAGATACTCACATACCTACTCACATACGTACTCACTCACCCATACAGTCAGTCACACATCTGCTTTCACCCACACAGTTACTCACACATCCTCTCACTTATAGATATACTAACACATGTACTCACTCACCTATACAGTCAATGAGACAAGCACACTCTCCTATACAATCTCTCTCACACTCACTCACCCATACAGTCTGTCACACACCCATTCACTCACCCATACAGCTACTCACACATCCACTCACTCACCCATAGAGCCACTTACACACCCATTCATGCACCCATACATGCACTCACATAAAATGTTACTGACCCATACAGACACTTATGTACCTGCTCAGTCACCCATTCAGCTACTCATGCACCTTCTCATTCACCATTTACAGCCACTGACACACCCACTCAATCACCCATAAAAATCTCACATAGCCACTCACTCATGTATATAGTCTCTCACATACCCACACATGCTTCTGGACACCACTTACACACCCACTCACCCATACAAGCACTCCCACAGCCACTTACCTTAGTATATATGTTTAACACTCTTTTAGAAAACACTCTGAATCACTGGAAGATGTCATGAGTGATGTCACTTACCATGTCATGAACAATGCAATAAGTGAGGTCATAAGCAGTGCATTGCGGAGGCAAAAGTTATAGTTACCTCACCTTACTATAACTGCTGAATTTTACTGGTTTGGTACGAGTGAAATCTGAGCGTAACTATAATATCCCTGTAACCTTTGGTTTTTAAGTGACCATATATGTATGTATATATATATATATATATATATATATTCACTGAAAAAACCATAGGTTTCACACACGTTATAGTTAGGAATTAGCATTTAAAAAACCTTGCTAATTCACTGAAAAAACCATAGGTTTCACACATGTTATAGTTAGCTGGACATTTTACTGATAAAAAACCAATGAAATTCCCCCGTTATAGTTACTGTAGGCAACTATAACTCACGCGACCGCAATCCTCTGCTGATGCTAATACTGTATTTAGACACTTATTTGCCCATGTCTTCTTCCATTAAATTTTAGCTATACATATATTACAAATATTTTTTTTTCATAAAGACACATATGTCATCAGCAGAGGATTACGGTCGCGTGAGTTATAGTTGCCTACAGTAACTATAACGGGGGAATTTCATTGGTTTTTTATCAGTAAAATGTCCAGCTAACTATAACATGTGTGAAACCTATGGTTTTTTCAGTGAATTAGCAAGGTTTTTTAAATGCTAATTCCTAACTATAACGTGTGTGAAACCTATGGTTTTTTCAGTGAATTTGTACGGTTTTTTAAATGCTAATTTATTTATGTATTATTTTTTATATATTTATTTTACAATAAACTACGTATTAAAAATTATTATTATTTTTTTTTTTGGTTTTCACCCTGCGAATTATTTTTTTTTTTTTGCAAAAAAAAAAATTTTTTTTTTGTGTTTTTCAGGGTGCGCGCACTGTGCGCGCACCCCCGCGATTTTTAAAAAAAAAAAATTTTTTTTTTTGCCTTCGGGGTCCTTCAGGGACCCCCTGACAAAGGCTAGGGGGTCAGGAACTCTCTACCCTGCCCCCTTTTCACGTTCGCCACCTTCCTTTTTCACTCTCGCACTGAAAACAAACAAAATGGCGGCCGACACTTCCTGATTTCGACCGATTCGAACGTTGACTAACATGTAACCACCAATCAGAATTACGCTCGCGCACGTTAGGGTGCTCGCACGGTGCTCGCACGGTGCGCGCACCCTGCGCGCATATATATATATATATGCTTTTAAATGCTATTTTCTCCGGAAATACTGAACAGATTTACACCAGACCTACAAAAGGCACTTCCTTGACCTAGGGACTACCTCTCTGCCAAATTTTGAGTAATTCTGTTCAGCCGTTCGGGCTGTAGCTCGTTCTAAAGGTCCTATGGAAAAATGCATGGGAAAAACGCGTTTTGGGACCCCCCTTTTATCTCAGCCCCCGCTTGACGGATCCCCCCGAGACTTTCAGGGTAGGAGCGGAGCGTAGCGCCCCACCTATTTTGAGAAATTCGCGAGGATTCGTCGACCGGCGCCAAAGTTATTCAAAATAGAATGTTGAGGTTTTCCTATGGAAACGTGGTCCTAACTATAACTACCTACTGGCGACCGCCAGTAGGTAATATATATATATATATATATAAATTAAAAAACCATAGGTTTCAGGGACGTCATAGTTAGTTGGACATTTGACTCATAAAACACCATAGAAATTCCCCCGCTATACTTAGTTGAGCTAACTATAACTCGTGCATCCGCAATTCACTGCTGATGATGTCACATATTACATCACTCATGACATGGTCAGTGATTTCACTGATGACATCTCAAATGACATCACTGATGACATCACTGATGACATAATTCACGTGATAATCTGATGCACATACTGATGCCCTAATATAAACTTTGATACACCCACTCAATACAGACTACTATTTTTGAAACCATACACACAACAATGCCAGATACTACATACCACTGACTATTTCCTAGGTCTACACACACATCCAGTCACTTATACATGCAGTTACTCATCAATACAGTACTATAATATGCACTCATATACCTATACATACAGTCACACTCCGCCACTCATCCATAGAGTTACTCACACACCTAATCAGTCATACAAAGAATCAAACACATACCCATTCACTCATGTATACAGTTATACACACCAACTCTGTTATTTATACACACACCACATCACTTATTTATGCAGCTACTAACACATACTTACTGTCTTATACAATCACTGATACAAGCAGACACTCATTTATACATCCACTCTTCAAATAACTTACTCTCACGTATAGTCATTTATATACTCCAACACTCACATATACTGCCTTAAAACATATGTCGTTAGTCACACATATACCACTGAGACATTCATTCACTCACCAACACACCCATACACACACTAACTCACCCATACAGCCCTTCCCACATGTACTTTTGAATCCATACAACCAGTGAATCACCCACTCAGACATCTATGCACAGAGTCACACACCCCCACCCATCCACAGAGACACTCAGGCACCCATACAGATACTCAGACAACAAATCAATAACCCATATAGACACTCATGTAGCTACTCACCAACCCATGCAGTTGCTTACACACCAACTGAGAGACTAATGCAGACTTTCACACAGTTTAGTCACTAACCCATGCATTCAGTAAGACATGCTCAATCACTCACTTATGCAGTCAGTCACGCATCTACTAAATAATCCCTTCAGGCACTTGTAAATCCACTCATTCTTCAATACACCTTGGTATAGATATATCTGAAAAATATTTAAACTTTACAGAAACACACATTCACTGGATGATGTCATCAGTGATGTCATCAGTGATGTCATTTGAGATGTCAACAGTGATGTCATCAGTGATGTCACTGACCATGTCATGAGTGATGTAATATGTGATGTCATCAACAGTGCATTGCGGGCGCGCAAGTTATTGTTAGCTCAACTAACTATAATGGGGGAATTTCTATGGTTTATATGAGTCAAATGTCCAACTAACTATAACGTTCCTGAAACCTATGGTTTTTTAGTGAGTTTCAAAGGTTTTTAAATGCTAATTCCTAACTATAATGCCTGTAAAACCTATGGGCCCGATTCACAGAACAAACTTAAGACTAAATCCTAAACTTAGTACCATTCTGGTATTCACAGAATGCACTTAGTACTTCTGGTATTCACAGAATGAACTTACTACTTTTGCTATTCACAGAATGAACTTAGTACTTTTGCTATTCACAGAATGGATTTACGACTCCTAAACTTACGTCCGCACTCGGGCCGGAAATTCCGGCCCGGAGGCGGAGCTTCCGGCCCGGAGGCGGAGCTTCCGGGCTGGAGGCGGGGCTTCCGGGCCGGAGGCGGAGCTTCCGGGCCGGAGGCGGAGCTTCCGGCCCGGAGGTGGGGATTCCGGCCAATTTAGCTATGGCTGAAATCTCCACCTCTGGGCCGGAAGCTCCGCCTCCGGCCCGGAAGCTCCGCCTCCGGCCCGGAAACCCCGCCTCCGGGCCGGAAGCTCCGCCTCCGGGCCGGAAGCTCCGCCTCCGGGCCGGAATTTCCGGCCCGAGTGCGGACGTAAGTTTAGGAGTCGTAAATCCATTCTGTGAATAGCAAAAGTACTAAGTTCATTCTGTGAATAGCAAAAGTAGTAAGTTCATTCTGTGAATACCAGAAGTACTAGGTGCATTCTGTGAATACCAGAATGGTACTAAGTTTAGGATTTAGTCTTAAGTTTGTTCTGTGAATCGGGCCCTATGTTTTTTTCAGTGAATTTCGAATGTTTTTTAAATGTCAATTTCATATTTTAATATTGATAAAACCTATATTTTTTCTATTTTTTGTGTAATATTTTGGAACTCTATTATCCTATTTTTTTAAACTTTAAAAATTATGTAATATTTTATATCTTCAAAAAAAAGATGTATATCTTTTTTTTTTTTTTTTGGAAAACTGGAGTCCTGTACCGGTAGTGTGCCAAGCTCCAACAGCACGCGAATCCTATCCTCCATATTGCTAAACTCGTAAATGATGCACATTTCGTATCTGACGGGTTCGTGGCACCGCATCCCGCGTAAGATCATATACGTATGAGGTCGCTCCAGCTGCTACTTTGGTATGCGACGGTTATGCAGTACCAAGCCGCGTGTTACGTCATGTACGTATGGGGTCGCACCCGCTGCGCATTGCGTATGCGACGAGTGCATGCTGCCAGGCCCTGTGTTACTTCATAGACGTATGGTGTCGCACCAGGTACGCCATTCTCAAAACTATACCTAAATAAGTTTAAAGTGTATATGAGAGCAAGCGATAATCTAAAATATTTTAAACAGTTATATATTTCTAACTGTAATAAACTTATATTATGGTAAATATATTTTCTCAAATTCGCGTCGGTGCGGCCTCCTTGCGCGCTCAGTGCGCGATTGCCATGTGACCTTAAAAAAAAGCATTTGATTGGTTCATAACATTTCCCATTGTAACAGTTGGAGGACCCTACCCATTTTAGTCATGCTCTCTATAGCATTTGATGAGAGACACCTCTTCTGCTTAGAGAACTTTTTTGAAAAGTTTTTTGCTGTGTACACATCTTATACTACACACAACATGCAACGATCATCTTGATCAATATTCATGGTCTGTACAGTAGCTTTCCACATGTGACGGCCATGCATCTGAAACGTTACATCAAAAAACAAATGTGTTTTACACGATGCCCCTGGTGTGTGTGTGTGCGCATTATTGTGCTGCCTTTCGGCCTGGGTATTGGTGGCTTGAAGGGGTATCATCAGCCACGAGTAGAGTGCACAACCTAGATCACATGTGACAAACAGTAAAGAGTAATGTGTATATTTGTGTTGCAGTATGCTCTGTTGTCAGGCTTTACCAGTATAGTAGTGTGTCATATGTGAGACTTTCAGATTCACGTTTGACATGCATTGCTTGACTGTAATGAGCGTTATCACTGTGTATGACGTAGCCTCACTGCTGATCCTCCCTCCATCCGAGCACATTCACATGTGTGTGCTTCGAGATAGCAACACTTTCAATAATACCGCCCACCATTGACATGGGTGTCTGCGCATATCCACAAGCTTGACAACGACATGTGATGTTGGCCATTCAATGTTTTCGGACAGCATCTCATTACCGATAGTTGCCGCCCTCCCGGTACATGCTACATTAATGTAAATTGCGGATTGTGTGACGTCAAAACTGCAACAGGGACACACACATAAGTACACTTCCTGGCCAGGCAGGAACTGAACAATCCCCAGGTCCCCGGAATAATTATTCACACCCCTACGCTGGCAAGCCCAGCCCCCTTTGCGCACGTATAAATAGGATAACGACGACGCCACATGTCCCAGTTCTTCCACACTGCCTCAGGTGATATGGCCGCATCCACCTTGCATATCACAATGCACAATTAAAAAAAGGGATCCATGAGGTGTACACCATCCTCGCAATCAAAACTCGATTTGAATTGTGAACCCTGCTGGCCATCGTGTTTGGACACACAACAATGACAGCAGATGAGCAGTGGGGCCTGGGTGCACAGGGGCTGCAATTGAGAGCGGTGCTGCGGGAAGGGTGGGGTGCATCAGCCTGGGTGTGCAGGTGCGAACAAGCAATGTTGCAGTGCGTAATGATGTGATCTCTGACCTCATTCTGTCACATCTCTGTCTCAATTTAAGGACTTGCTGGACCGTACTGTAGGCCTGAGCCAGCGGGCAGAGCTGCCCTACAGAAACATGGGGTTGGCTTTTGGGGCACTGTAGTGAGCTGATTACTAAGTGTACATGCACACAGGCTTGCGCCACTGCATTACACGCGCACATTATGCTTCTAGCATGCGCTCTGTTCCTTTGTATGTGAACGTTGGCATAACATATTATTATTTAACCTTGTGTATTCTCGTACACTTCAACTCCTCTTTGAACCACGATTACCACTAACAGTTGGTAGATCGTACTTCAAGAAGGAAGGATGCACTCAACTGGTGTTCTCTACTAAGCTTGAAATAAACCTTCATTTACCTCAAGACGTTTCCAGCATTATATTATTTCTCCCTTTTCAGACACTGAGTTAGTTGCACCAAAATGCACGCAGCAGGTGCTCAGCCCGTGATGATGCCGTGGTATCAAGACACCGTCCCAGACTGGAGATGTGCTGTGCCACCCTGAGAGAGGCACACCGGAGTCGGAACTCGCACCGGCACGTCGTTGGACACACCGGTGGTGGCAGGTGAGCAGTGAAGCCTCGGTGCGCAGGAGCTGCAATTGAGCACAGTGCGGGGGAAGGGCTGGGGTGCAGCAGCCTGGGTGCACAGGTGCAGGCAAGCAATGTTGCCGTAGATAATAATGTAATCTCTGGCCTCATTCATATCTCTGTTTCATTTTAGGGACTTGCTGGACCGCACTCTTTCTCGCGGACCCTAGCGTCCCAGACACACGGGTGACGGGAGGTGAACAGTGAGGGCTGGGTGCAGTAGGCCGACGCTCTGTCTCTTCCTCCCTTTATTCTTTTGACTCGCCCTCCCCTTCTCCCTTCCACCCACTCGCCCTCTGTCCCATTCTCACTTTCTTCCTTTCATTCTGACTACCTTTCTTTTTCTCTTGGACATGGCACACATACTTATGTTTCTTTTTTGTCTTGCAGGTTTTGTACGCTGCTTCCGGAGCATTTTTTTCATGTTATACTGTTGTTTCTTCGAATAAAGTTGTGTTTCCATTTATTTGTGTTGTTTTACTAAAGGTTATTTTTTTTTACCAATAAATAAGTGAGTGTATGGGTCTTCTTTTTCTGACAACACTTGTCTGTAGTTTATTGTGAAAATCGGCGGTTGATAGGAGGTTATGAGGGAAAACATTTGTAATTTTGCGGTGCGCCTACTAAATATAAACCAACAGACTATTTCATAAATGAAGCTTGGGTAACTCTACAACTGCAAGGGTTCTATGAGTGTATCACTTTATAACACCATGAGTACTGCCCGTGTGATTACAGAACCAATAAGGCACTGCCTAGGGCCACCGAGGCTTCAGGGACTGGTGAGGCCCACCCTGCATATTTAAGTAAAGCCTCAAAGGTTGCCAACCCCCGGACTTGAGTTGGCCTCGAAGCCCCCCGAACAATTACTAAACAATACCCGGGGAGGTGGCGATCCCCTAGGCTGCGAAACGTCGCTGTGCCCTCCCGTGCCTAATTTACATGTGAGATTAAGGTCCCCAGGGCTGCAGAGACCCTGCAATGAAATAATATGCTTGGCCCTGGAACATTACCAACCAGGGGACTCATTTAAATGAACGGGTGAGACCCCGCTTAATTTTCTTTTCTCCATTTTTACCTTCCGGATCCGCTTTATTGAAGCGATACGAGGTTTTCCTCTTCTCGCTTCAATGAGGCAGACAAGGATTTGCTATCACAGGGTGGAAGCCATGCTCCCGCCCTGTAATAGCAAACATAAATGTCCCGCGGATGCACACCCCGGGACATTGTATGAGCTGCGCCTGGGAGGTGGTGCTCCATAGTGCCATGATGCATTGGTTCCTGCATAACTACAGAATTAGTATAAACGCATACTAACAATACTTGCACACGTGTAGTACAGCAACCAGAGTGTAGTGAAGAGGCAGAGGAAGCCTAAAATCAAAAAATATTAATCCTACCAGAGGTCGGATCACATAGTTCGATGAGCCGACGACCCTGGGATGAGTAGAAACAGCTTCACGAAGAAAACGGGTCTTCAGCAGAATGCAAGGAAGCTCGAAATATTGGTGAGTGCTGCCTTCTTTTTACACAGTGATGTCATCAGTGATGTCATTTGAGATGTCATCAGTGATGTCATCAGTGATGTCACTGACCATGCCATGAGTGATGTAATATGTGACGTCATCAGCAGTGCATTGCGGGGGCACGAGTTATAGTTAGATAAACTAAAACTATAATGGGGGAATTTCTAGGGTTTTGTACGAGGGAAATAACCAGCTAACTATAACGCCCCTGAAACCTATGGTTTTTTAGTGAATTTCTAAGGTTTTTTAAATGCCAATTCCTAACTATAACGCCCCTGAAACCATTGGTTTTTTCAGTGAATTTCAAAGGTTTTTTAAATGCCAATTCCTAACTTTAACGTGCATGAAACATATGGTTTTTTCAGTGAATTTCAAAGGTTTTTTAAATGCTAATTCCTAACTATAACTTATCTCTGAAGATATCATGTTTAATGATTTTGATTGGATTTCTATATTTTTCAAATTCAGTGTGTCAATTTCATTAATTATCTTTTTTTTCAAATACTTTTTATCACCATTTTTTAAACTTATTTTTTCAATTAATTCTTTTAAAAATTAAAAAATGTTATTTGAACTTAATGGGTTTTACAAACATATTTTTTTATATTTTTCAAAATATTTTTTTAACTATATGTTCTAAACTGTATTTTATATATTTTTTTCAATGTTTTTGGATCCGCGCACCCTATGCGCACCGTTCTCGATCCCTACATGATAGCATCCGCGCATGGTACGAGTTGGGTATGTGTTTAGTGCGTGATCGCAATGCGACAGGTACGCGACTCCCAGCCTATACGTTACACGTTCGATGTACGTAACGCGACGTTTACGTGCTTCCGCGATGCGTCATCTGCGTCTATGACGCGGTGGGTGCGCGGATCCCGCGAAATATTTAACATTTAAAAAAACATATATATATGTATTCCATGTGAATATTAATTGAAGACAAACTCTAAACTAGTCTTAAAACTAATATATTTTTACATCTAATCCTAGATTTCTTTTTAATTGAATTTCGCTGATGCGCGCTGGTTGCGTGCTGCGTAAGCGCAGGGTGCGCGGATCCCATGTGACCTGCAAAAAAAGAGATTTGATTGGTTCATTACACTTCCTTTTCTAACTATTGAAAGACCCCACCCATTTCAATCATTCTTCTTTGACCTTCTTTAGAGCACCATCTCTTTGGAGAGAAGAAGATTTTTTAGACTAAGTTTACACTTAGCTCTAACTTTTTTCAACCAAAAATGGCTTCAGGGCAGCAGGCATCACCTGCAGCACCTCATACTTCTGAGGATGAATTTTTGCCGGAGGCACCACCCAAAAAATGTTTTTCTTCAGTGGTGTGGAAATTTTTAATTTTCCCGAGGGGCAGAATAAGACCAATGCCACCTTGGTCACGTGCAAGATTTGCAAAAGAGTCCTATCGAGAGGGGATCCTAACAAGAAATACTCTTGCGGCACGGCAAGTATGATGAAGCACATGAGGACCCTTCATCCGAACAATCTTGCACGAGAAGAGTGCCGACGGATGAGAAACAATCCTGCGCCATCCACCTCATCGCAGCCGAGCACATCCAGAGTGCATCCATCAGCCCAAACCTTGGACATATGTCCTCAATTTCAATTTTTTAAAGTGCTCTGCACTAACTGCAATAAGACTTTGTGCTATGGTGAGCAGTCGATCGATCTGATCTGCCGCCGGCAAGAAAGTCACATTTGCTAGTTTTTTTTTTTTTTTTTATTGTTCCCTGAAGTTCATTGTTTGGTTTCTCCTGTCTTGTTTTTTTTTTGCAGAAAAACCCAAAAACATTTTTAATTGTTCAGAAAACCCCAAAAAAATGATAAAAGAAGAAAAAAAAAGTTCTTGTAAGAACTAACTTTCCTGGTTTAAAAAAATAGCTAAATTTCTTTGTTAGTGTTAGTTTAGGTGAATGTATGTGTAGTATGTAATTGACTGAATGAATGCATTAGTAGCGTATGGTGAATGTTTAAGTGCAGAACTATGAGGAAGTGCTGCAGCATCACACAGTAACCTCTTTAACTGCAGTGTGCTGTAGTACTTCCGAAGCACAGGGATGCAACATATGTACATAAATATGTTGCAAATCTATGCTTCTCTCTGCACGGCTGCTTAAACTGCAGCCATGTGGTGACACAAGCACCCTTGCACCATAGTGCAAGGATATCTGTGTCATGTGCTGTTTGTTTTTCTGCAGGAAGAAACACCTTCCTGCACAAAAACAATGAGAAAATGCACTTTTCTTCTTCAATGTATGCTGAACATTTCAGCATGCATTGAAGATATAAAAATGTGGAGAAATTAAAACAATTCTCCTTGTTGTGCTTTCCTACACCAATTTTAGAATGGTGCAGCATTCACACACATATCGAGATTCATGATTTCTGATAAATCTAGACATGTGTCTTGTTCTATGAGTATTAAGTGCAATCATGCACAACAACACTTATAGAACACCCTTTCAACACAAAGTGGTGTGCGTGATGAGGTTATATTTACATGGAGTATAAAAAGTGCACAGAGTGCCTTTTCCTCTCTTTGTAAATATAAAAGAGTATCTTGCACAATAACTATGGTACAAAAAGTGACATATTTCCGTTTTTAAATTTCCTTGCGAATGATAGAAGGTAAGCACAGAGTTTTGGCTGCAAAGATGTTCAAAGAAGAATGATTGAAATGATTGCGGTCCTTCAACAGCTAAAGAGGTGAAATATTATGAACCCCTCAAATCTCTTCTTTTGCAGGTCACATGCTATCTGATTATGGTCAGATTTCAAAACTACATAAACAGAGTGTTTTTAGAAACGTGTTTCAACTTTGTACCTTCTTGCAGGCCTCTTCATTCTGCATATTGAGACTTAGTTAAACTTACCTTCACAGTAATAGGAATAAAAAATGGTATACATTTTTTTCTGTTTTTCATTCAAATATAAATTCATATAAATTGCTTATTTTAAAATTTGGATCTGTGAAAGACAAGGAAAAAAAATGTATAACATGTAATAATACATTTTATACAACACAGCATAATTTCCACAAAGTAATTTTTTTGCCTTTTTTGCTGTTCTCAGAATATATTAAATTTCACTATAAATAGTGATTTCAATCATACTCATCACTTAACAGCGGGCAAAAAAAACACAATCTCAAAGATTGTTAAAATAAACCCAACATGCCATTCTCGAAATACAAATCACAGAGATATAAAATGCACACAGCTAACAACATTTTTTAACTTTGACTTACAAAAACTGTAAATGGTGCCGCTATAAAATATTCACCAAATCTAAAGTTGAATTTTTGGAGGATGCACCACGCCCACAATGTTTTCCTTCAGTGATGTGGAAATTTTCTACTTTTCTCGAGGGGCAAGCAAAGACCAATACCACCTTTCTCATGCACAAGATTTTCAAAAGAGTTCTGTTACGAGGGGATCCTAACAAAAAATACTCATGCGGCACAGCAAGTATGATGAAACACCTAAGGACCCTTCATCCAAACAATCTTGCACGAGAAGAGTGCAAACAGATGAGAAACACTCCTGTTCTGTATCTGTAAAAAAGAATCACAAATAAATGTATATTAATAACTTTCAAAATTATACTATTCCATTACCGTACAAACAGATTTTATATAAATACTGACTAAGAAACTATGTCCCTGAACCACAAGTGTGACGATGGTTAAAACACTACATGCATAGTGCATACTACTTTGAGCAGTTCATGCCCTAAAGCCTACCTCACTAAAACTCTACATGCTAACTGACTAAATGATTACAGTACTATAAGGAGGCACACTGGGTGAGTGACAGGGTGTTTGCTAGAAGAGTATGAATACTAACTAGGGAATTGAAGGTGTGAAACACAACTGTGTAGGTGATTAGAGGACTGCATCCATACTGCATAGGCATTTAAAGCAGTCCATGTGCTAAGGCCTGGCTCACTGCATGACTACTTGGGTACTGACTGAATGATTAGAGTACAGCAAGGAGAGTGCCTAGGTGAATTTATAAGTGCTAGGCTTTTCGCACAGGGAATGGATTAGTACTTGGTACTGAATGGGTCACTAGAGGAGTGCAAAGGCAGTGACAAGATGTTTGCTGGACTGTATGGATACTGACTAGGAAATTGAAAGTGTGAAAGACAAGTGTCTAGGTGGTTAGAAGACTGCATGCATAGTGCATAGGGGTTTCAAGCAGTCCATGTGCTAAAGCCTGGCTCAGTGCATGAATACTTAAGCACTGACTGAATGATTAGACTACTGCAAAGATAACATCTTGGTGAATTTATAAGTGTTTAAGTTTTCGCACAGTGAATGGATTAGTACATGATGCTGAATGGGTCACTAGAAGACTGCAAAGGGAGTGACAGGGTGTTTCCTGTAAGTGTATGGCTACTGACTAGGGAATTGAAGGTGTGAAAGACAATTGTGTAGGTGGTTAGAGGACTGCATGCATAGTGGATAACGGGGTTTGAAGCAGTCCATATACTAAGGCCTGGGTCACTGGATGAGTACTTGGGTACTGACTGAATGATTAGAGTACTGGAAGGAGAGTGCCTGGGTGAAATTATTAGGGTTTGGCACAGTGAATGGATTAGTACATGATACTGAATGGGTCACTAGAGGAGTGCAACGGGAGTGACAGGGTGTTTGCTGGCAGTGAATTTATACTGACTGGGGAATTGAAGGTGTGAAAGACAAGTGTGTAGGTGGTTAGAGGACTGCATGCATAGTGGATAGGGGTTTGAAGAAGTCCATGTGCTAAGACCTGGCTCAGTGCATGAATACTTAGGCAGTGACTGAATCAGTGTTTGGGTTTTGGCACAGTGAATGGATTAGTACATGCTGTTGAATGGGTCTCTAGAGGACTGCAAAGGAAGTGACAGGGTGTTTCCTGGAAGTGTATGGATACTGACTAGGGAATTGAAGGTGTAAAAGACAAGTGTATAGTATGTTAGAACACTACATGTATACTGCATAGACATTTGAAGCAATCTATTTAGTACTTAGAAACTGACTAAATAATCAGACTACTTCTAGGACAGTGCTTAGGTAAAACTTTTAAATTTTCAGTTCTGCCACAGTGAACAGAATAGTACATGGTACTGCACCTTAGTGTCAAACCCTGACTCATTTTATCAATGCATAAGCAAAGACTAGCTTCTAATGCTACTAAAACTTTACAACATGAAAGGTTTTAAAAGAGTTATCTGCTAAAAAATACACGATGTTACCAAATGCTTCTCTCACAGTGGTTTCCAAATGCACACAGACTCACAGTGTGATTCTAGACAACAACCACTATACCTAGGAGTTTACCAAATATCATTCACTACTGTGGATGTGGTAAGGGAACTGCACACAATCTTCATATTTCAGGACTGCACTTTTGTGTCAAAGCCGGACTCATTTAATCAAAGCATAAGCAAAGACTGGCTTCTAATGCTACTAAAACTTGACAACATGACCGTTTTTAAAACAGTTATCTGTCAGCAAATACACGATGTTACCAAATGCTTCTCTCACAATCCTTACCCAAATGCACACAGACTCACGGTGTGATTTTAGACAATCAACACTATCCTAGGAGTTTACCAAAACTCATTCACTAGTCTAGAAGAGTTAATGGTACTGAACACAATCTACATATTTAAGTACAGCACATCAGTGTCAAAGCATGACTCATTTAATCAACACATAAGCAAAGACTGTATTCTAATGCTACTAAAACTTCACAACATGACAGGTTTTAAAAAAGTTATCTGTCAGCAAATACACGATGCCACCAAATGCTTCTCTCACACTGATCCCAAATACACACTAACTCACACTGTGATTCTAGACAAGCACCACTATCCCTAGGAGTTTACCAAAACTCATTCACTACAGTGCAAGTGGTCTGCACTTTTCTGTCCAAGCCTGACTCATTTAATCAAATCATAAGCCATAACTGTCTTCTAATGCTGCTAAAACTTCACAACATGACAGGTTAAAACAGTTATCTGTCAGCAAATACACAATGGGCCCGATTCACAGAATTAACTTAAGACAAAATCCTAAATGTACTACTTTTGGTATTCACAGAATGCACTTACTACTTTTGGTATTCACAGAATGGATTTACGACTACTAACTTTACGTCCGCACTCGGGCCGGAAATTCCGGCCCGGAGGCGGAGCTTCTGGCCCGGAGGCGGAGTTTCCGGGCCGGAGGCGGAGCTTCCGGCCCGGAGGTGGGGATTCCGGCCAGTGGTGGAGATTTAGCCATGGCCAAAATCTCCACCTTCGGCCCGGAAGCTCCGCCTCCGGGCCGGAAGCTCCGCCTCCGGGCCGGAAGCTCTGCCTCTGGGCCGGAAGCTCCGCCTCCGGGCCGGAATTTCCGGCCCGAGTACAGACGTAAAGTTAGTAGTCGTAAATCCATTCTGTGAATACCAAAAGTAGTAAGTGCATTGTGTGAATACCAAAAGTAGTAAGTGCATTCTGTGAATACCAAAAGTAGTAAGTTTAGGATTTTGTCTTAAGTTAATTCTGTGAATCGGGCCCAATGTTACCAAATGCTTCTCTCACAATGGTTCCCAAATGCACACAGACTCACTGTGTGATTCTCGACAAACAACACTATCCCTTGCACTGTGCCAAAACACATTTCTTCATCTAGAAGTAGTACTACATTTTAGTATAGAAACATAACATAACTCATTTCACAAATTCATAAACAATGACTGGTTTCTAATTCTAGCAAAATATAAAAACAGCACAGTTATCTGTCTGCAAACACATGAAAAACACAAATGCTTATCACAGAATGGTTTCTACATGCACACACACTGTCAATAAGATTGTAGAGAGAAAAGTACTCCCTACACTTTAGCAGGAGAAATACATTAGTCTGATTAAAATCAAAATAGTCTACATACATCCCCTCACAATTAAATAACTCATCTTTCAAGTTCTTTTGTAGATGAAGAAGTATATCAGTCACTCACCATATTTTCTTTTACAGAATCTCTGCACTGTGCACCTCTCAGCAAAAACAAAGAATGGAAAAGTTTCCCTTTCATTTTCCACACATATACATGTAAACATCAAATCACAATCCTTCACACATAAACTCAAAAGCAAACACACATTTCTATTGCTTAAACATTTCAACCCTTTCCAACTGAAAGACATTTCAACCCTTCCCCCAATCTGCCTTCTGCCTGTTACCATAGAAACAGGTCATGGAACACTGCACTAAGCACACAGGTCCGAAGTTCAGCACACAATGTTCCTACACAAGAGAGGAAGTGTGCTTCACTTTTCAACATATCAGCTAATCATATATAATGTTCCTTACAATCTGTTTTTGTTAACCAATAAGAATCATACCTTTAAAAAACAGAAATATACACCCTACCTTTCAGTGTACAAAGTAGTCATACAACCAATGATTTCTTGTCTTTTAAAAAAAAAAATCTGTGGATCCGCGTACCCAACGCGATAGGATGCGCGCACTGTGCGCGCATTTTGACGTTTTTGTTTTAAACGGGGGCCCCAGGGGGTCCTTCTGGGACCCCCTAAGCACCTATAGAGGGTCAGAGTATTTCCACTCTGCCCCCTTTATATGTTTTACACACTTATTCCCCTTGTTTCTTCAGCCTCGCTTCTACCGAGGCAGAAAATGGCCGCCAACAGTTCCTGGTTTCGAATGTAGAGAGACACTCGACAGCCAATTAGCATTCAGTGCGTGATCGGGAGGGTGAGCACTCGGTTCGGGGAGGGTGCGCGTACGGTGCATGTACGGTCCGTGGATCCTCCGCGGCCATAGATATTTATGTACTTTTAACTCTAATTTTCTCAGGAACTACTGAACGGATTCACACCATTTATGCAAAAGGCACGAGCCTGAACTATGGACTACCTCTTTGCCAAATTTGGTGTCATTCCGTTTAGCGGTTCGAGCTGTAGCTGCGACAACAGATCCTATGGGAAATTGCATGGGGAAAACGTATTTTGGGACCCCCCTTTTTTCTCGGCCCCCGCTTGACGAATCACCACAAAACTTTCAGGGTAGGAGCGGAGCGGAGCTGGCCAAATGTTTGGAACATTTTGCGAGGATTCGTCAACCGGCGCCAGACTTATTGGGAATAGAATGTTGCAGATTTCCTATGGAAAATAGGTCCTAACTATAACTACCTACTGGCACTACCTACTGGCGACCGCCAGTGGGTAATATATATATATATATATATATATATATATATATATATATATATATAGCCGCATGATTTTGGACATGATTGAATTTTGTCTCAAAAACAATATTTTTTTATTTGATGGCGAGCTATTCATCCAGACGACAGGTACTGCGATGGGTTCGTGCTTTGCTCCCAGTTTTGCCAATCTCTTCATGGGGCTTTGGGAGGAAGAGATTCGCCAGGACCCCTTACTTTCTCTGGACTTTGAACGGGTCGTCATGTGGCTTCGCTACATTGATGACCTGTTCATTGTCTGGAGGGGTTCGGTATCAGAAGCGAAAGATTTCATTAAAAAATTGAATTCCAACAATCGGAACATTGTACTGACAGTCAACATTGAGAAGACAGTGGCAGAGTATTTGGACGTCAAACTCATGATCAGACATAAGACCATACACACCACTCTTTTTCGTAAAGCGACGGCAGGCAACAGTATTCTTCATGCCCTCAGAAGTAACCCAGAAACTTTCAAATGGAGTATTCCATTTGGGGAACTGCTGAGGGCCAAAAGAAACTGCAATACTGATGAACTTTACACCATTGAAATCAAGGCCATGTTAGAGAGATTCAGGGAGAGAGGCTATCCCAATTGGGTTCTGAATAGAGCCAAAGAAAAAGTGGAAGGTGTCAACAGAATTGACACCTTAGCCAATAAAACCATCATTCCCTTGGAAAGCATGACAGAAAGTACAGACACCAGGATCATACTCTCCTATCACTCTAATACCAAAGCGGTCAGACGCATTCTTGCCAACAACTGGAATACTCTAAAAAATGATAACATCATAGGGGGTATGATCCAAGACAGACCCAGCATCACATTTAGACGCGGTAGAAACCTGAGAGATATGCTAGTTCACAGCGATATTACTAAATACACCACTAACAGTGATCACAATCTCAAAGGGTTTTTTCCTTGCGGACATTGCAAGGCATGCAAAAATAGCATGTTTTGCAAAGATGTGGTCATCAACAATCGCAACAAACAGATTGTACAATTTTTAACATGCAGTACTACATTCGTGATATACGCCATCAGCTGCCCTTGTGATCTATGATACATTGGGAGTACAACACTTATGGCCAAAAAGAGAATTCTAGAACATATGCACGCAGTTACCAACAATGATCCCAAATATCCAGTAGCCAGACACTTTCAGGCGAATCATTTCTCCGACTTTTCAGTACTCAGATATTGTATTTTGGAACAGATTGTTAAGAAGCCCAGGGGTGGTAACAGGACTCTGACCCTTAGACAGAGGGAGTCGAAATTGATAGTAGATCTCCAGACCATTGGGACAAAAGGTCTCAACATGGATGAAGAGTTAGCGGTACATTTGAAAGAACATTATTTACTGCTAACTCTGCTGCTCTGACTTCCATTGCCTGCCTTTGACACAACATTTTTTGATACTTTGATATATCTTGATGGCATCATGTGAGTCTCTTTTTCTTCTTCTCTCTGTCTGCTGCAATTCTCTTCCATCTCTCTACATTTCATTTGATGCATTTGTAGCATTTGAATCTAGGCAAGAGACACATGTAGAGAGAAGTTTGAATTTTAAATTTTAATCCTACATTAGTTTAATTTGTGTTTATCTTTCTTGTTTTTAGGAGAAAAGGAAGGGGCCCACCACCTTAGATGATAATTCATTGACAGCACGAGCACGGGCCACCTAACCTTTTCTTCGATGCCTACCAGTATGGGCTGTTTTCGCACTTGGTATTGTATGCACATCTTTGCTCAAGAGCTTATTTTAAAGAATTTGGACAATGGAAACCGATGTTGTATGTTTTGCTCACTTGAGCTCTATTTAGATGCATTTGCAGCCAATAACGCTCAGGACACTACCCGGGGTTACTCAATCTTGATTTATTTGACAAAGATTGTGTTACATCGGCAGGATTAACACAGTTGTACATTACTTAGGTTGTAATGAATAGCGCAGTTTGTATTATGTATTACGCATAGGATATTACAATGAGCACGCACCAGTATTGTCTGCATTTTCATGTGCAGCGTATTTTGTTCTGCTGGAATGTCGTCTGTCACCCTTATACTATGCATTGTATTTATTGTATGTGTTTCACATATTATTGACAGATGGTCGAAGTATGCATTTAAAGCATTCATCTCCAGCAGAGGGTAGTTGAGCGTTTTGAAGGGCGATAATGCTGACACAATTTTCGTTCTTACGCTGTTTTTTTTACGTCCTCACAAGGATAAAAGATAATGTTGGCGATCAGGGCACACACATCTGTGCGACATGGGAGATCGGCCCACTTTAATTAGATTTATGAACACTATGGTCAACATTTATAATTGCTAACATGCATTATGTTGGGCTTGCATTAGTATGTATATGAGGTTTTGTTCCCATTCCATCATGGCCGCCAACGTTGTACAAAGTGATTTATTTTCTTTTCTTGTCCGGATGTGCATTTTTCACGTGACATTATTTAAGCCTATCATTGGTGGTGGTATTTACATGTGACCAAGACTACGGCTGTAGTCGAAACGCGTTATGTAAATAAACGCTTCTGTGCTACATATACTTCGTTTCCTTATCTTTGATGCCCTGAGAGCACACGGTATGTTTGGAACCTTATGCTAATTTTGATGCCGGTACGCTCTGCCGGCGTGTGGTGCCACTTCTCACGGGTCCCTGTGTATCCAGAAGGAGCTTTCGTTGGGAGAAGTACTGATTGAGGATCACTTG
Source organism: Triturus cristatus (assembly GCF_964204655.1). Taxonomy (NCBI): domain Eukaryota; kingdom Metazoa; phylum Chordata; class Amphibia; order Caudata; family Salamandridae; genus Triturus; species Triturus cristatus. The sequence continues at coordinate 1,016,348,416 of NC_140581.1, forward strand.
AAACTGACTGGCCAAATCGTGGATAACCAGCGGGACGGCGGATTAACCCCTTCAGCGCGGCGTGGATTACCGCGCTGTGCTGAAGGGTTCTTGCGCGGGCGGGGCCGTGACGGAGTGGTTCCGTCACCTGCACAGCGTGACCGACGCGCGTGATGGAACCACTCCGTCACGCGCATCGAAGGGGTTAACGGGAAACGTTCAGCGAGGCGAAGAGACTGAGGAGGTAAGCGAGCGCTCGCGTTGTCCGTCCTTTAGTGTGGGGTGGGAAAACACAACACTGGCGGGTGGTGGATTCTTCCCACACACCGAGGCAGCGGCGAGGCGATTGCGCTCGTTCCTTCTTTGATACGCCTCTGTGCAGAACATTGACTTTTCAGTAAATTTGACTGCGTTACCTGCGGGACAGCAGACACGCGTCAGTACTCCCGCAAGTTTGTCCCCTAGTGCTCTCAAATTACACGGGGCACAGTTTTACTGGCAAGAAGAACTTGTATTCAACAAGGGGACACAAGATTTTGGAAACAAACATTTTTATTTAGCACATCAGTGTCAGGAACATTATGGAAGAGGAGACAGAGCGAAGAGCGGCGGCTCTCACCATGTTTTCCAAAACAATGGGGTCAATACAGAATAAACAGGACAACACCACCACAGTACAACCTAATGAGGACAAATTAAAAAAATAATTAGAGAAGCTGAAACGCAGCGAAACATCTAAGTGGTGGGAGGCGACCTCCTTACAGCATTATTTGGATCAGGCAATGGCGCAGGGAGGATTGAGGATATTTACAACACCATCGTATGAGTCACTAAATCCTCTCATGTTAGAAGAATGGTCGCAGAACTCATCCCTCAGCTCCAAAAGAATGTTGGAGATATTAGTCGAGTATGCTTGGATTGATCGTGATGCCTTAATATTGAAAATTAAAGAACTGATTGAGGATCTGACAAACAGTATGGAAACAGATGCGTTCAACAAGGCGATGCAAACCATGAAAGAACATATCAAAAAATATGAGGAAGACATCAAAGTGAGCAAACAAAGGAAGTGGAATAGAGATTATGCTGATTACGAAAGTGGTAGGATTCTTACTTTCAGCAAAAAATATGATCATCTATATACTAACAAAACATCATCACAGACCGCTCAAGACACACCTGCAAGCAGCTCCCTGTCAGATATCTCAGTTACTAGTGGCAGTGAATCGGACATTTCGGGCAGCATAACATCTGCAATTGAACGACTGAACGACCAGTGAAACAAGTCACTTTTTTAGACGAATACAGACACATGCGCAGGGGCAGGATTACCACGAGAGATACACCAACACCAAAAGCGAGGGGCAGAGGATGGGGACGAGGCAGAGGCAGAGGAAGAGAAGGAACAGGAGAAAACGAATTGAACAACGATGGCAGAAGAGGCAGGGGACATGGCGGCATGGGAAGCAACAAGAGCCGTGGCGGAACAACACAATGATGGACATTGACATGATGAACAAAACCATCATCAACTTATCCAAATGGTCATTGAGTAACATTGAAAAACAGACCCTATGTTTAGGCCTTTCTTTCTGCCCTACCTCCTCCTTTGATTACACCAATACAAGAATTGATCTTTATAAGTTTATCAGAAAGCTGAAACTCAACAAATGGCACAAACTTAAAAGATTAGACCATCAGAGACGTGACCCCATCAGTCAATTACACACTGACAGTGAACATAAGATAGAAGACATAGAAACACTAGCTACCATGGTAGAATTACAACAAGATACAGATATTGATACCACCACAATTAGCGGAACACAAATCCTAGCTGACCTTGGCGTTGTTTCTGATAGTGCTACTGTCACTCCTTTCAGACCCAGTTCTACTTTTTTACCCAGTTTACCACACGATGGGATTGATACCTTCCATGACAATGTCACCAAGGCACTGAATGTTTTTAGAAACAAAAAAAGTAGAAAACAAGAATTATCTTACAGCCTTTCAATTGAGCAGACTAAGGCACTTGATGACTTAGCTAAAGATGACGAGATAGTGATCCGGCCCGCTGATAAAGGGGGTAATATCGTGGTACTAGATAGAGAACATTATATTCGTGAAGCCCAACGTCAGCTTAGTGATCACAATTCCTATCATCACATTACCAAAGAGATCTATCACGACAGCATCACAAACATATGGGATAAACTGATGGAATGGAGAGATAAAGGCATCCTTACATGGGACGAATATTGTTATTTATAAAAATACCATCCCATTCTTCCTGTCCTATACCTCTTACCCAAGGTGCATAAGGACAGGGTTAATCCTCCCGGTAGACCCATAGTTTCCTCAAGAGGCAGTGTCACGGAACACGTGTCCAAATATATTGATTACTTCCTTAGAGAATACGTGATCAGTCTCCCGAGTTACATTAAGGACACAAAGGATTTTCTTGCTAAGATACAGAATGTCACCTGGTGCGAAGAATATCTGTTCATTATTCTTGCCGCTCATTCGCTGTACACCATCATTGACAACCAACAGGGCCTGGAAGCCTGTAAACACTTTCTTAGGGGGAGATTGGCAAGATACTGGGAGCACAGCCGCATGATTTTGGACATGATTGAATTTTGTCTCAAAAACAATATTTTTTTATTTTAAGGCGAGCTATTCATCCAGACGACAGGTACTGCGATGGGTTCGTGCTTTGCTCCCAGTTTTGCCAATCTCTTCATGGGGCTTTGGGAGGAAGAGATTCGCCAGGACCCCTTACTTTCTCTGGACTTTGAACGGGTCGTCATGTGGCTTCGCTACATTGATGACCTGTTCATTGTCTGGAGGGGTTCGGTATCAGAAGCGAAAGATTTCATTAAAAAATTGAATTCCAACAATCGGAAAATTGTACTGACAGGCAACATTGAGAAGACCGTGGCAGAGTATTTGGACGTCAAACTCATGATCAGACATAAGACCATACACACCACTCTTTTTCGTAAAGCGACGGCAGGCAACAGTATTCTTCATGCCCTCAGCAGTCACCCAGAAACTCTCAAATGGAGTATTCCATTTGGGGAACTGCTGAGGGCCAAAAGAAACTGCAATACTGATGAACTTTACACCATTGAAAGCAAGGCCATGTTAGAGAGATTCAGGGAGAGAGGCTATCCCAAATGGGTTCTGAATAGAGCCAAAGAAAAAGTGGAAGGTGTCAACAGAATTGACACCTTAGCCAATAAAACCATCATTCCCTTGGAAAGCATGACAGAAAGTACAGACACCAGGTTCATACTCTCCTATCACTCTAATACCAAAGCGGTCAGACGCATTCTTGCCAACAACTGGAATACTCTCAAAAATGAAAACATCATAGGGGGTATGATCCAAGAGAGACCCAGCATCACATTTAGACGCGGTAGAAACCTGAGAGATATGCTAGTTCACAGCGATATTACTAAATACACCACTAACAGTGATCACAATCTCAAAGGGTTTTTTCCTTGCGGACATTGCAAGGCATGCAAAAATAGCATGTTTTGCAAAGATGTGGTCATCAACAATCGCAACAAACAGATTGTACAATTTTTAACATGCAGTACTACATTCGTGATATATGCCATCAGCTGCCCTTGTGATCTATGGTACATTGGGAGTACAACAATTATGGCCAAAAAGAGAATTCTAGAACATATGCGCGCAGTTACCAACAATGATCCCAAATATCCAGTAGCCAGACACTTTCAGGCAAATCATTTCTCCGACTGCTCAGTACTCATATATTGTATTTTGGAACAGATTGTTAAGAAGCCCAGGGGTGGTAACAGGACTCTGACCCTTAGACAGAGGGAGTCGAAATTGATAGTAGATCTCCCGACCATTGGGACAAAAGGTCTCAACATGGATGAAGAGTTAGCGGTACATTTGAAAGAACATTAATTTACTGCTAACTCTTCTGCTCTGCCTTCCATTGCCTGTCTTTAACACAACATTTTTTGATACTTTGATATATCTTGAAAGCATCATGTGAGTCTCTTTTTCTTCTTCTCTCTGTCTGCTGCAATTCTCTTCCATCTCTCTACATTTCATTTGATGCATTTGTAGCATTTGAATCTAGGCAAGAGACACATGCAGAGAGAAGTTTGAATTTTAAATTTTAATCCTACATTAGTTTAATTTGTGTTTATCTTCCTTCTTTTTAGGAGAAAGGGAGGGGGCCACCACCTTAGATGATAATTCATTGACAGCACGAGCACGGGCCACCTAACCTTTTCTTCAATGCCTACCAGTATGGGCTGTTTTTGCACTTGGTATTGTATGCACATCTTTGCTCAGGAGCTTATTTCAAAGAATTTGGACAATGGAAACAGATGTTGTATGTTTTGCTCACTTGAGCTCTATTTAGATGCATTTGCAGCCAATAACACTCAGGACACTACCCGGGGTTACTCAATCTTGATTTATTTGACAAAGATTGTGTTACATCGGCAGGATTATCACAGTTGTACATTACTTAGGTTGCAATGAATAGCGCAGTTTGTATTATGTATTACGCATAGGATATTACAATGAGCACGCACCAGTATTGTTTGCATTTTCATGTGCAGCGTATTTTGTTCTGCTGGAATGTCGTCTGTCACCCTTATACTATGCATTGTATGTATTTTATGAACTTCACATATTATTGACAGATGGTCGAAGTATGCATTTAAAGCATTCATCTCCAGCAGAGGGTAGTTGAGCGTTTTGAAGGGCGATAATGCTGACACAATTTTCGTTCTTACGCTGTTTCTTTTACGTCCTCACAAGGATACAAGTTCATGTTGGCGGTCAGGGCACGCACATCTGTGCGACATGGGAGATCGGCCCACTTTAATTAGATTTATGAACACTATGGTCAACATTTATAATTGTTAACATGCATTATGTTGGGCTTGCATTAGTATGTATATGAGATTTTGTTCCCATTCCATCATGGCCGCCAACGTTGTACAAAGTGATTTATTTTCTTTTTTGTCCGGATGTGCATTTTTCACGTGACATTATTAAAGCCTATCATTGGTGGTGGTATTTACATGTGACCAAGACTACGGCTGTAGTCGAAACGCGTTATGTAAAGAAACGCTTCTGTGCTACATATACTTCGTTTCCTTATCTTTGCTGCCCTGAGAGCGCACGGTACGTTTGGAACCTTATGCTAATTTTGATGCCGGTACGCTCTGCCGGCGTGTGCGCCACTTCTCACGGGTCCCTGTGTATCCAGAAGGAGCTATCGTTGGGAGAAATATATATATATATATATATATATTCACTGAAAAAAACATAGGTTTCACGCCTGATATAGTCAGGAATTTCGCAGGTTTATTAAATGCTAATTCCTAACTATATCAGGCCTGAAACCTATGGTTTTTTCAGTGAATTTCAAAGGTTTTTTAAATGCTAATTCCTAACTATATCAGGCCTGAAACCTATGGTTTTTTCAGTAAATTTCAAAGGTTTTGTAAATGACAATTTTTAATGCATTAATTGTTATACTGATTTTTTTGATACTGATTTACTACATTGTTTAAACTGTTTATTTTCAGATATTTTTTTTTATAATTACATTATACATTACAATACAAAATATACTTTCTCAGAATGAATTACTTTAGTTTAAATACTTTGCAAATAGGCAATAGACTTTTAAGTACAGTAGTTACAGTTGTTGCAATGGGCAACGCAATTTCAAACACAAAGCAACATTGAGCTCAATGTGAATTTCTAGTCAACTGCAATTAGTTACTTTATGGATTACTTTTCTAACCACAGGACTGGATCCTAGATTCAGTCCTTGGACATCTCCTGTAAACAGTTGAGCAAAAGCGTTTTGGTTACAGTAGTGATTTTTAAGGATTATTATTGTATTTTAAAAGTTGACACTTACAAAATGTTTCACATAGAATCACCAATGTTATCCTACGGCAGAAAATTCACTTAGCAGGTAAGTACTGTTATCATTACTTTTTCTTACTCAGTGGTGGATCCTGGATCCAGCACAGGTGAATCTCCTGTAAACAGTTGAAATAATGTGTTTAAGTCATACAGACGATTTTTTAGGAATATTTTTAGTTTGTGAAAATAGACACTTAGAAACTTTTCTACTTAAAAGCACACAATGGATTCCTATGGAAGGAAATACAAGTTACTGGTAAGTACGCTTAGAATTACTTTTCAGGGTCAATGCTGGGCTAAAAGATGCAGCACTGGGTTCTCTCCTGATAACAGGTGAGTAAATCAGAATTCGTAGTTTGGCTGATTTTAGAGGAATATTTGTACGTTTCAAAAATGGACACTTAGAAACTTATCTACTGAAAACTACACAATGGATTCCTATGGAAGGAAATACAAGTTACTGGTAAGTACGCTTAGAATTATTTTTCAGGGTCAGTGCTGGCCTAAAAGATGCAGCCCTGGGTTCTCCCCTGATAACAGGTGAGTAAACTGGAATTCATAGTTCGGCTGATTTTAGAGGAATATTTGTACAATGGTAAAGGAAGGGGGCGGGGCCTGAGGTGACGTGTGCAAACACGCCCTGTGGCGTGTTTTTAGTTGGGGGATTAAGTCCCCTTGAATCCTGAGGTCCCCTGGCAGCCAACTTGCCCACCAGGTACCTCCAGTATGCGGCAGGGAGCTGCGTTTCAGAGAGGTGTTCAGAGGCCACGCCCCTTTTTACAACACTCTGCAACGCAGCTCCGTGGCGCTTACTGGAGGTACCTGGTGGGCTAGTTGGCCCCTAGGGGACCTCTCGATTGAAGAGGAATGAATTCCCCAACTTAAAACGCGCCACAGGGCGTGTTTGCACACATATCACCTCAGGACCCTCCCCCTATCTTCACCACTGTGCAAACGCGCCCCATGGTGCGTTTTAAGTTGGGGGATTAAGTCCCCTTGAATCCTGAGGTCCCCTAGCGGCCAACTAGGCCACCAGGTACCTCCAGTAAGCGCCACGGAGCTGCATTGCAGAGAGGTGTAAAAAGGGGCGTGGCCTCATTACACCTCTCTGCAACACAGCCCCCTGGCGCATACTGGAGGTTCCTGGTAGGCTAGTTGGCCCCCAGGGACCCCCAGTATTCAAGGGGAATTAGTTCCCCCTCTGCAAATGCGCCAAGGGGTGCGTTTGCAGAGTGGTGTAAGGAGGGGTCATGGCCTCCGGCCCGATCCCGTTTTTTTTTTCCTTCTTTTTTTTTAGAAGGGAGGCTGTGTAGCCCCCCTTCTTTTTTTATCCCCCAGGGCCTGACCCCAATTTTTATATTTAACACAAAGAAAATCGGGAGGGGGGCTGCGTAGCCCCCCTCCTCTGGCAACTTTAAGGTCCCGGGGACCCCATCCCCTGGGGCCAGCCATTTTAAATGTTTTTTTTTATTTTTTATTTAATCGGGGAGGGGGGCCATGTGGCCCCTTCCTGGGCCACTTCTGGCCCCGGGACCCCATCCCCCGGGGCCTGGCCTCTCGTTGGAGCCGGCATTGCTTTTCCACATGGGGAGCAGCTAACATGCTGCTCCCCATGTGGAAAAGCAATCTGCTTTGCTTCATTGAAGCGAGAGCAGGTTTCCCTGCTCTCGCTTCAATGAAGTAAAGCAGTTTGCAATGGCAGGGTGGGAGCCGCGAGGCTCCCTGCCATTGCAAACAGCAGTGTCCCGGGGTGGTCAACCCGGGACACTGCAGCATCCGGCCCTGGGGGGTGGCGGTCCCCAGGGCAATACAAGGCTCCAGGAGGGGGGCCGCATGGCCCCCTCCAACATGTACTAGTTGCCCCGGGGGGTGGCGGTCCCCAGTGCTGGGGGGCCTGAGAACCCCCCACATCAAATAGTTTTAAGCCCTGGGGCAGCGAGCCCCCCCACCTATGGTAATGAAGCCCCGGGGGGTGGCGTTCCCCGTGGCTGCGGGGGGGCCGTGAGCCCCCCGCATATACAATCTTGGAGCCCCGGGGGGTGGTGGTCCAGTGTGGGGGGTCCCCCCCACACTTTTTTTTTAATTATGCCCCCGGGATTTGGCACCTGGGGGCAAATTAGAATATTCAGCGCGGTAGCCCGCGCTGAATTATTTTATTTTTTTCGGCTGAAATTCGCGCTGGGTGCGCGAATCTCGACAATTTTTTATTTATTTTTTATTCTTTTTTTGGCCCGGGGGGTCCTTGTGGGACCCCCTGAGCAGGCCTAGGGGGTCAGGGTCTTTCAAAAACGCGTTATGTAAAGAAACGCTTCTGTGCTACATATACTTCGTTTCCTTATCTTTGCTGCCCTGAGAGCGCACGGTACGTTTGGAACCTTATGCTAATTTTGATGCCGGTACGCTCTGCCGGCGTGTGCGCCACTTCTCACGGGTCCCTGTGTATCCAGAAGGAGCTATCGTTGGGAGAAATATATATATATATATATATATTCACTGAAAAAAACATAGGTTTCACGCCTGATATAGTTAGGAATTTCGCAGGTTTATTAAATGCTAATTCCTAACTATATCAGGCCTGAAACCTATGGTTTTTTCAGTGAATTTTAAAGGTTTTTTAAATGCTAATTCCTAACTATATCAGGCCTGAAACCTATGGTTTTTTCAGTAAATTTCAAAGGTTTTGTAAATGACAATTTTTAATGCATTAATTGTTATACTGATTTTTTTGATACTGATTTACTACATTGTTTAAACTGTTTATTTTTAGATATTTTTTTTTTATAATTACATTATACATTACAATACAAAATATACTTTCTCAGAATGAATTACTTTAGTTTAAATACTTTGCAAATAGGCAATAGACTTTTAAGTACAGTAGTTACAGTTGTTGCAATGGGCAACGCAATTTCAAACACAAAGCAACATTGAGCTCAATGTGAATTTCTAGTCAACTGCAATTAGTTACTTTATGGATTACTTTTCTAACCACAGGACTGGATCCTAGATTTAGTCCTTGGACATCTCCTGTAAACAGTTGAGCAAAAGCGTTTGCTCGGTTCTACCGAGGCACAAGATGGCTGCCAACACTTCCTGATCTAGTGTGTTGACAGCCAATTAGAATACAGCTCGTGCACGGCAGGGTGCGCGCTGGGTGCGGGGAGGGTGCGCGGATCCTCCAAGGCCATGGATATATCTATTTTTTTAACTCTAAGTTTCTCAGGAACTACTGAACGGATTTACACCATTTAAGCAAAAGGCACGAGTCTGAACTGAGGACTACCTCTTTGCCAAATTTGGTGTAATTCCGTTCAGCAGTTCGGGTTGTAGCTGCGTCAACAGGTCCTATGGGAAAATGCATAGGGAAAACGCGTTTTGATATTTCTCCATCGTGGATGCTGGACGGAAAGCTTGAATTAAAACTGTGATCCCCATGTGGGTTACATGGAGGAGAAACATCAAAGTTCCTGCTCGTTTTTGGCCTGAAATATTGGATTTACCAACAACATACGGCCCTCAGAATTTTAAGAGCCATCGGTCCGCTGTCATCGCGGCAGAGCGTCCCTGCGACGAGGCGCGCCACGATTTAATCACAGAAGAAGAAGGTTGCCCCTGTAGGAGCACCACACAGTTGGTAAGTATCTCCGTAGCTTTTATTTCAGGCTGCAAAACTTGCACAATGGAGAAATATGAAAGGACTTCCATACCCACAATGCACTAAGCAACGATGGGTGGGGTATTTGGTACTTAGTCCACCTGGCTGTGAGGACTGTTTTGAATGAGCCACTGAACAAGGGCAGAAGCCCGAAATGCATATTGCGTATTTTGGGAGGAGAGAGCAAGTTTTGCAGCCTGAAATAAAAGCTACGGAGATACTTACCAACTGTGTGGCGTTCCTACAAGGGCAACCTTCTTCTACTGTGATTAAATTGCGGCGCGCCTCGTCGCAGGGACGCTCTGCCGCGATGACAGCGGACCGATGGCTCTTAAAATACTGAGGGCCGTATGGTGTTGTTAAATCCAATATTTCAGGCCAAAAACGAGCAGGAACTTTGATGTTTCTCCTCCATGTAACCCACATGGGGATCACAGTTTTAATTCAAGCTTTCCGTCCAGCATCCACAATGGAGAAATATGAAAGGACTTCCATACCCACAATGCACTAAGCAACGATGGGCGGGGTATTTGGTATTTAGTCGACCTGGCTGTGAGGACTGTTTTGAATGAGCCAGTGAACAAGGGCAGGAGCCCGAAATGCATATGGCGTATTTTGGGAGGAGAGAGCAAGTTTTGCAGCCTGAAATAAAAGCTACGGAGATACTTACCAACTGTGTGGCGTTCCTACAAGGGCAACCTTCTTCTTCTGTGATTAAATTGCGGCGCGCCTCGTCGCAGGGACGCTCTGCCGCGATGACAGCGGACCGATGGCTCTTAAAATACTGAGGGCCGTATGGTGTTGGTAAATCCAATATTTCAGGCGAAAAACGAGCAGGAACTTTGATGTTTCTCCTCCATGTAACCCACATGGGGATCACAGTTTTAATTCAAGCTTTTCGTCCAGCATCCACAATGGAGAAATATGAACGGACTTCCATACCCACAATGCACTAAGCAACGATGGGTGGGGTATTTGGTATTTAGTCCACCTGGCTGTGAGGACTGTTTTGAATGAGCCAGTGAACAAGGGCAGGAGCCCGAAATGCATATGGCGTATTTTGGGAGGAGAGAGCAAGTTTTGCAGCCTGAAATAAAAGCTACGGAGATACTTACCAACTGTGTGGCGTTCCTACAAGGGCAACCTTCTTCTTCTGTGATTAAATTGCGGTGCGCCTCGTCGCAGGGACGCTCTGCCGCGATGACAGCGGACCGATGGCTCTTAAAATACTGAGGGCCGTATGGTGTTGGTAAATCCAATATTTCAGGCGAAAAACAAGCAGGAACTTTGATGTTTCTCCTCCATGTAACCCACATGGGGATCACAGTTTTAATTCAAGCTTTCCGTCCAGCATCCACAATGGAGAAATATGAAAGGACTTCCATACCCACAATGCACAAAGCAACGATGGGCAGGGTATTTGGTATTTAGTCCACCTGGCTGTGAGGACTGTTTTGAATGAGCCAGTGAACAAGGGCAGGAGCCCGAAATGCATATGGCGTATTTTGGGAGGAGAGAGCAAGTTTTGCAGCCTGAAATAAAAGCTACGGAGATACTTACCAACTGTGTGGCGTTCCTACAAGGGCAACCTTCTTCTTCTGTGATTAAATTGCGGCGCGCCTCGTCGCAGGGACGCTCTGCCGCGATGACAGCGGACCGATGGCTCTTAAAATACTGAGGGCCGTATGGTGTTGGTAAATCCAATATTTCAGGCGAAAAACAAGCAGGAACTTTGATGTTTCTCCTCCATGTAACCCACATGGGGATCACAGTTTTAATTCAAGCTTTCCGTCCAGCATCCACAATGGAGAAATATGAAAGGACTTCCATACCCACAATGCACAAAGCAACGATGGGCAGGGTATTTGGTATTTAGTCCACCTGGCTGTGAGGACTGTTTTGAATGAGCCAGTGAACAAGGGCAGGAGCCCGAAATGCATATGGCGTATTTTGGGAGGAGAGAGCAAGTTTTGCAGCCTGAAATAAAAGCTACGGAGATACTTACCAACTGTGTGGCGTTCCTACAAGGGCAACCTTCTCCTTCTGTGTGATATATATATATATATATCCTCGAAATCCAACTAATTCGGAAGAATCGTGCTGCTGGACCTTCCGAAAGCAGGAAACGGACACCAACTTGTGCTTAATTACTTTTATTACCCGCAGTAGATGCCGCCATGACGCGTTTCGGGCCCGTAAGCCCTTGATCACATGACATGCCTGTGGCTTTTTTTCTTTTTTTATACAGTGTTAGTGAACCATAGAGCATGAAGACAGACTATGCGATGATGTTGCCACCAAAACCATGACATAAGCATAATGCTTGCAAAACATGCGAACAACAGGGCCAGTTATATGTTTAAATTCCAACACAATACTGCATGTCCGACATTCTTGTTGAGTATAACATGATCCATTATTTGATGCTCAATACGTGCACATAATCAAACGTGACTTTACAAGGAATGCCTAATATGCATCTTGAATGTACCCAACTACCGACTTAAATGCCGTAGGACAGCCTGGGTCACTATTATGTTACGTCTATTAGTCAACTTAATGGTGATCAGTTCCTGTATCAATACAGTAAAAACATTTAAAAAGCAATGTGCCTATATGTCGGATAATTGGAATTTCCAATAGATAAGACCCTGTAGTCTAAAATTTCCGCACGTACTAAAATTAGGAAAGAATACATCAAAACATTGTGTTAAAAAAGTTCCAAATATCCTTAATTAAAAAAACATTTAAAACAATATAAAAACACATTGTGAGATGTAACTTTGAACCCTTCCACAGATCCAGAGAGAATAAGTTATTTGGCTCAATGTTGGTGGTAAATTCATTGCTTAATTAGGTCCACAAGATAAAGTGCTCAGTATAAGTATAAAACCCCGAATAAAGTGCACATGTGCTTACAAGTGTTATGACAAACCATTAACATCAATAATGATGATTAGAATAATGGTAAAATCTTACAAAAAGAGGGGAAGAAAAAGAATAAAAAGTCTTAAATGTTTAAAAGAGTTCATTCGTCTTGAAGGGAGTTCAGCTGGTGGAATTGAGGCAAGAAATGGAGGTCTATATATTAAAATATTATAAAAACATAAATACGTTGATATAATAAAATAATATAATAATCCAATATGATAAAATCATGAAATTATGGAATGCCTATACCCAGCTTCAATGAATATGCTAGGAGCTGGATAAATGGATTAAAGCAGTGAGTTCAACTTTTATAATATATATGTTAGGACTCATGTTGCTAAAATCACAGCCAAGTATATAAATCTTCGGTCGTATTAAGACCGTTAGGAAACTTGCTGTCACATTCCAAAATGTATTTGGTTTCTAATTTTCTCAATTGTGCCTCTCTGTTGCCCCCTCTCCTAGGTACAGGTATTGCGTCCACAACGTAGTATTTAAGATCCTGTAATGAATTGTTGTGGACTTCTTTCATATGGCGAGCTACAGGGTATGTGGGATCTGCGTTAGTGACAGCTCTGGTATGTTGTAGGATGCGCTTGTGGACTTGTAGCTTTGTGCTACCAATGTATTTTAGGCCACAAGTGCATTCCAACACGTATATAGCATACTCCGATTTGCAGTTTAAGGTTTTTGATATAGTGGATGGCACCTGTCTGAAGGGGGTTGTAAGGGAAGTTTTGTTCAATCCTAGCTTACAGGCTTTGCATGAGGGGCATTTCTTAAACCCTCTCGCATTTAGTAGCCAATTTTTATTTGCTGAAATTTCTGGGCTACTTTTGACAAGGAAATCACTGAAAGATGGAGCTTTCCTGTAAGTAATAATTGGATTTGCTAAGAGATGTTCTCCAATTATGGGATCTGTCCTTACAATATGCCAGTTTTTCCTCAACACTCTGCCAATTACATCCCTTTGTTTGTTGAAGGTCATAATTAACCTAGGATTGGAGGGTTCCTTGATTGTATGAGAAACCATCAAAACTGGGTCGGATCTGGGAAGGGGGAAGAGTAGCTCCAATCTGTTTCGTCGGTTAGTTTTGTTTATGGCCGATGAGATTGTATGCAATGGGTACCCCCTTGCTAAAAAGCGATCTTTGCACTCTTCTTGGGCCTGTTTCAGATCCTGATCCCTGCTGCAAATCCTGCGTATTCTTAGCATCTCCCCAAAAGGTATGCTATGTAGTGTATGTTTAGGGTGAAAGCTAGAAGCGTGGAGAATGGTGTTTCCTGCCGTTGGTTTGCGGTGCAGCTTGGTTTCCAATTTATCATTATGGATAAACACCTCTACATCAAGGAAGCAAACCGAACAGTTGCTGATATTATGTGTGAGCTGTAGATTAATATCATTCTCATTGAGACTGCTGATGAATGTTTCTACGCTTTCCCTATTCCCACGCCAGACTAAAAAAATGTCATCAATATATCTGACCCATTTAATAACATGATTTTCAAAGATGTTCTTATATTTGCTGTACACTACTACCTCCTCCCACCAGCCCATATGGAGGCAAGCGTAACTCGGTGAGAAGCTTGCCCCCATAGCCACACCTTGAATTTGCTGGTAGAATTGGTTCTGGAAGAGGAAGTAGTTGTTATTTAAACAGAAATCAGTCAAAGTTATTAACATTTTGTTGTGGTTGCAAAATTGGATAGGTCGTCTATCCAAAAAATGTTTTAGAGCTCGTAAACCATCCTTGTGTTGTATGCTGGTGTATAAACTGGACACATCTATAGTTACTAATAAATAGTCTTTACACCATTGGAGATCATATATTTTTGTTAAAAAGTCTGTGGTGTCTTTTATGTAGGATGGTAGAGCTTTGACATGATCCTGTAAAAACGAGTCAATGTAGATAGAGACATTTTCCAAAAGACTTTGCTTGGCCGAAATGATAGGTCTTCCTGGTGGGCGCTCAATATCTTTATGGATCTTCGGGATAAAGTAAATGACAGGCGTGACTGGGTAATCCTTTTTCATAAACTTGTATTCGTCATCACTTATCAAACCTGCACTTTTCCATGCTAGTAGTCTTTTAAAGAGCTCATTTTGTGCTGCTACTGAGGTCAACTTGTTGCTGAGTTTGTAGCAGGCTCTGTCACTTAATTGGCGTAGAGCTTCTGCCAGATAGAGTTGCTTTGGCCAGAGGACTACATTACCTCCCTTATCAGAGTTTCTTATGACCAGGGAGTCATTTTTTTGCAGTTTGTTGATTAGTTGAAAATACTGATACTGCCGTTTTTGTTGAAATTTTTGTTGTTTCTGGACTTTATGATTGAGCTGCTTGATTTCATTTTGTACTATTTCATGGAAGATGTCAATAGAGTCCCGTGGCATGATGGGGACAAAGGTCGACTTTGGTTTGAGACCCGAATTGATGGTAGCATTTATTGAAATTTCTTGCTCCTCCATTAAGCGGTTAGTATTTTGTGAGTCTAAAGTTGGAGAAATGTTAGACTCAAGGGCTTGCATATCACACAGTACATTGATGTCGGATACCACTAATCCTTGTGGTGACTCATTGGATGCTGTGGATGAAATTGGAAGACATATTTTGTTTTTTTGCTGTAATTTGTGAAACTTTATCAGTTTTAGTTTACGGATAAATTTGTAAACATCAACTCTAGTTTGTACATATTGAAAGTTTGACTCCGGACAGAATGATAATCCTAGAGTGAGCAGTTGTTGTTCAGCTTCATTGAGATTGATATTGGAGAGATTGATAACTGATCTTTCATTTTCAGTCGGTCGATTTATTTTTTCTTCCAATTCTTTCTGGCTGGTTTCTTGTTGTATGCCTGATGCGCTGGTTCGCTTGCGCCTTGCTCTGCGTCTTTCCTTACGTTTGGCGTTTCTCCTCTTCCTCCTCTCATGTTTGTATTCCTTGGGCGTAGGTTGAATCGCCGCTCCTCCTGTAAAAAACTAATTTCATCACTTAGTGAGTGTTTAGTAATGTTAATGGAGGGTCCCGCCCTGCTTTGTTCTACATCAGAGCCACTGTCCACGGCTGAGCTGATGTCTGAGATAGAGGATGCCGTAGCTAGTTCCAATCTTTGTTCTCTGCTATCCTGAGAGTTTGTTTGGAATTTAACTGATTTACGCGGCATTTTAACAGCATCGTACTTGCGGGCAAACGTGAAGATCTGACCTCTTTCATAGTCCTGTTTGTCCCGTTGGAATTTGTACGTCTTACGTTTTTTTATTATATCTTCCTCCTTAGCAAGTCGTGCAATCATTTCATCTCTGAGTTTAGAGGAGTTAGTGCCTGATTCTAAAGTCATGATTTGTCCTTCAATTTCATCGATTTTCATTTGTAAGTCCTTTCTGTCGACATCAGCATACTTGATCAGTATACACATTAGATTTTTTGAGGCATCCAGGTTACTCTCTGCCCATTCCCGTAGCATGTTTGGATTCGGATTTTCGTAGCTCGGAGCGAGCATGATTCTCAGTCCTCGTGGGATTCTGCCCACTTCTAAATACTTAGAGAGCGATCTGTGTTCCCACCACTTAGCTTGTTCCGTTTTTCTTAGCTTTTCTAGCCGTTTGTATAAGTCCTTTAAATTTGGAGGTTGGTTATGCACTTCTGTGCTCGCCATAGGTATCTGTACCTGGGGGTTGGGGCTCTCTGTAAACATAACATCCGCCGCCTCCTCCCGACTTCGTAGCATGTCAGCCGACATTGTACACTGCATTGGGTTAAATAGCTATATATATATCTCACGGCTCGAGTTTCTACTGACAGAAACACTGCACTCGCGGGATACCATGAAAGATGCTTTAATTCAACAAGGAACGCGTTTTCGG
Source organism: Triturus cristatus (assembly GCF_964204655.1). Classification (NCBI taxonomy): domain Eukaryota; kingdom Metazoa; phylum Chordata; class Amphibia; order Caudata; family Salamandridae; genus Triturus; species Triturus cristatus. The sequence goes on from NC_140581.1 coordinate 1,016,364,780, forward strand.
CGTGTTGCCTTCATCAGCTTGTTGTATGAATCTGCACATTCTGTCATGATGACAATTTAAACAGGTAAGTTGGTTGTGATTGGATGTAGCTTTAAACATCAAAAGAGGACTATATCCACGGAACCAGTATCCAATCCTCATGATGTATTGTGGGATTTGGAGTCCGATACAAGACATACAAGTGCGATCAAAAATGTTTTTAAGGTATTCATCGTCCTCTTTGTGGCTCACCCTTTCACGAAGGATCGCTTCTCCGTTGTGCCATGGATGACACCTTCTCATGGGGTCCCTCGCCCAACCACAGGTCCTGCTGCATCCGTCGCTGGAGGTGAATACCTTAAAAACATTTTTGATCGCACTTGTATGTCTTGTATCGGACTCCAAATCCCACAATACATCATGAGGATTGGATACTGGTTCCGTGGATATAGTCCTCTTTTGATGTTTAAAGCTACATCCAATCACAACCAACTTACCTGTTTAAATTGTCATCATGACAGAATGTGCAGATTCATACAACAAGCTGATGAAGGCAACACGCCGAAAACGCGTTCCTTGTTGAATTAAAGCATCTTTCATGGTATCCCGCGAGTGCAGTGTTTCTGTCAGTAGAAACTCGAGCCGTGAGATTATGTGTGGGCCACCACCACACTAACTGCACCCGCCCACAAGAGTGCGATAATTGCCGCATGGTGGACTCTGGTAGCGTGATGTATTTCGGCAATGGCACCGCCATTAGGAACCCAGTGCACCGCCGCCGATCTCGACAGTAATCCATACTGTTGGGGGCGTGTCCATCTGACCACCTCCAGCGACGGATGCAGCAGGACCTGTGGTTGGGCGAGGGACCCCATGAGAAGGTGTCATCCATGGCACAACGGAGAAGCGATCCTTCGTGAAAGGGTGAGCCACAAAGAGGACGATGAATACCTTAAAAACATTTTTGATCGCACTTGTATGTCTTGTATCGGACTCCAAATCCCACAATACATCATGAGGATTGGATACTGGTTCCGTGGATATAGTCCTCTTTTGATGTTTAAAGCTACATCCAATCACAACCAACTTACCTGTTTAAATTGTCATCATGACAGAATGTGCAGATTCATACAACAAGCTGATGAAGGCAACACGCCGAAAACGCGTTCCTTGTTGAATTAAAGCATCTTTCATGGTATCCCGCGAGTGCAGTGTTTCTGTCAGTAGAAACTCGAGCCGTGAGATTATGTGTGGGCCACCACCACACTAACTGCACCCGCCCACAAGAGTGCGATAATTGCCGCATGGTGGACTCTGGTAGCGTGATGTATTTCGGCAATGGCACCGCCATTAGGAACCCAGTGCACCGCCGCCGATCTCGACAGTAATCCATACTGTTGGGGGCGTGTCCATCTGACCACCTCCAGCGACGGATGCAGCAGGACCTGTGGTTGGGCGAGGGACCCCATGAGAAGGTGTCATCCATGGCACAACGGAGAAGCGATCCTTCGTGAAAGGGTGAGCCACAAAGAGGACGATGAATACCTTAAAAACATTTTTGATCGCACTTGTATGTCTTGTATCGGACTCCAAATCCCACAATACATCATGAGGATTGGATACTGGTTCCGTGGATATAGTCCTCTTTTGATGTTTAAAGCTACATCCAATCACAACCAACTTACCTGTTTAAATTGTCATCATGACAGAATGTGCAGATTCATACAACAAGCTGATGAAGGCAACACGCCGAAAAACGCGTTCCTTGTTGAAATAAAGCATCTTTCATGGTATCCCGCGAGTGCAGTGTTTCTGTCAGTAGAAACTCGAGCCGTGAGATTATGTGTGGGCCACCACCACACTAACTGCACCCGCCCACAAGAGTGCGATAACTGCCGCATGGTGGACTCTGGTAGCGTGATGTATTTCGGCAATGGCACCGCCATTAGGAACCCAGTGCACCGCCGCCGATCTCGACAGTAATCCATACTGTTGGGGGCGTGTCCATCTGACCACCTCCAGCGACGGATGCAGCAGGACCTGTGGTTGGGCGAGGGACCCCATGAGAAGGTGTCATCCATGGCACAACGGAGAAGCGATCCTTCGTGAAAGGGTGAGCCACAAAGAGGACGATGAATACCTTAAAAACATTTTTGATCGCACTTGTATGTCTTGTATCGGACTCCAAATCCCACAATACATCATGAGGATTGGATACTGGTTCCGTGGATATAGTCCTCTTTTGATGTTTAAAGCTACATCCAATCACAACCAACTTACCTGTTTAAATTGTCATCATGACAGAATGTGCAGATTCATACAACAAGCTGATGAAGGCAACACGCCGAAAACGCGTTCCTTGTTGAATTAAAGCATCTTTCATGGTATCCCGCGAGTGCAGTGTTTCTGTCAGTAGAAACTCGAGCCGTGAGATTATGTGTGGGCCACCACCACACTAACTGCACCCGCCCACAAGAGTGCGATAATTGCCGCATGGTGGACTCTGGTAGCGTGATATATATATATATATATATATATATATATATATATATATATATATATATATATATATATATATATATATATATATATATATATATATATGGTACATGTTCAATATGTTAAATGGCTACATTTTTTGACCGAAAGGTCTCTTTCACAGCCTATTGTCAGCTAGCATGTTTAGCTCCTGTCCCCGGTTATTTAACTACCTTGAAAAGATTGAAGCTTTTATTGGTATGATACTCAAACAACAAGTCAATATCACACCTCAAGCAGTATTGTTGGTGCTCAGTGAGGGTTGGGGGCTCTCCAAAGGGGAAACATACTTGGTTTTTGTGACAATGGTGGTGGCCTGCATGTGTATAGCTTCAGGATTGATTAACCCAGATCCTCCTATATTCACAGAGTGGAGGTCATGCTTTCTGGCCATTTAGAACATGGAAAAAGGTCTATATGAACACAAGGGCAGTAGAGCGCAGAGACAGAGTGGCCTAATCTGGGTGTCCGTATCCAAGTGGATGGAGACTTTTATCCAGGGACCATGCAATCAGGGCTCGCATTTGAGTGTAGCTGATGGGTGGTGAAGAGATACCCATGGGTGGAATCGTATGGGACCCCTCTTTTTTGTTGCTGTATAGCAGTTCTGTAGAAGGTAAGGAGTTCTATGTATTGTGTTAATACCTTGCTGGATGCACCCTATGCTAACTTGTTATCTTGTATTGCATTATATCCATCTTAGCGCTGAGATAGCCACATGATCTTATGATAACCACACCGTTGCACTTAATTAATCCTTTACACTTTATTGATGGCAGCTTAAGTCTACGGTTTCATGATTTTAACATGTGAGTGCCATGACTAAGGGCCTGATTACAATGTCAGGTGGACTACCACCGACAGGCCGTCGTGGTGGTCCGCCCGACAGACAGGCCATTGGCCTGGCCGCCGCTTTTCAATGCAGGCGGTTGGATCACAGAGGTCACGGGAAAGACCACCGCCTCCAAGGTCCCTTCAGAGGGGTGGGCAGAATTGTGTCTTTACATTGGACCGGTGCCAGCACAGGTATCACCATAAGGATTACGATGTCCCTTTCTGACTGCCTTTTCATGGCGGCCCGTCCGCCATGAAATGGCAGTTGGAAAGTGACTTTGAGGGCCCCAAACAGGGCCCCCATCCCCCATGGGCCATTGCAAAGTGGACCTGTGGGCACATGTACTGCCCCAGCACACGCCAATGCAGTGTGCCAGATTTTTCCACTGCGGCTTGTGCTGTGATCCTTATCCTAGGCCGCAGAACAAGCTGCTTTGGAAAAAAGCATTTTCCAACTGCCATGACGGCGGTCATATTGTAATTGGGCAGTGGGACGACCGACTGATTGCCAGGCGGTCTCCACCCGCTGCAATGGCAGTTGGCGGTCTGACTGACCATCAACATAATAAGGGAGTATGCTTTTACGCTCTTGCTTCTAGGGTCATTAGAGTGCTGGTCTTGTATAGATATGGATGCCGGCAGCCTGTTGAAGATATATGTTGCTGATATATTATTAAGGTACTCTTTTTTGCTACTGCACTTGAAGGGATGGTAACCCGGTGATTCCTCTCTGGGACACCATATATGTGCTGGCCTTGATTATTCTTGAATATTTTGCTGCTAATGTAGAGAGCAGAATGCAAAGGGGTGAGCTGTGCTGGGATGAGAGACAGTGTGCTCTCCCCCTCCTTGTGATTAAAAGGCTCCCTTGAGCCAACAAGCTGACAAGATCATCTGGGATGTACCTGCTTACCTGTGGAGAGGTACAGTGACCTGTGAAGACTTGGGCAGCATTTCAGAAACCCCAGATGACTTCCCATGCTCTCTGCGACTTCTGTTCTGTACTGGTGAAGGGCTAAACCTATAAACACAGGTCTAGAGATAACAGTGTGACCTGCACCAACTTTGGTAAAAAAAAACTACAGAAACTTTGAAGTAAGCATTCTGCATGTACCAAAATGCATTGGGGTGAACTTTGCTGAGATGAGAGGGACTGTGCTCTCCCTCCCCTTTAAATTACGTGATCTCTCCGGAAGTTGTTGAAGATTTGGGATTTGGGGCCATAGAGGAGCTACTAAAGGCTTGCTGATGCTGGAGTAAAAAACCCGATGCCCAAGTCCAGACAGGCTTTTTATTTCACTGGCAATTCAGTGGTAGCTTTGCACCCTCAAGGCCAGTTTTGAAAGCTCAGGGCCACCCCTGATGCCTCCATCACTTTGCCCAGCTCCCTAAGGTTAATTGTAGAAGCTTCAGGGCTGGCTTCAAGAGAGAGAGAGAGAAAGAAAGAGAGGGAGCGAGAAGGTAGAGAAAAAGCCATCAGTCGAGGAGGAGGAGAGAATGAGAATAGATTGATGGAAGAAGAGAGATTGCGTGAGGACAGAGGGAAGCAGGGTGGAATTGAGCATTTTTGCCGGGGCTGCTTTTGGTTCCCCAGTCTGGCATTGCCCACACTAAATATGATGAAGTAGGCAGGGCAGTAGCACTAGCCCCAGCAGCCCCAGTGGCCACGGGGTCCCCACCCCTTCATGGGCCCGAAACCCGTCAGGTGGGCCCCGTTCACATCAAGGACAATGAATATCTGTAACATATGGGCCACTCAGAGGTGTTATGCCGCTGGAACCAGGATCCCTTGACACATGATTGCTTGAGGATAGGTGGACTTGGGATAATGGGCTACAACCCCTGATGTGCATTACTATCACCATATTTTTCTCTTGAATTAATACTTATATATGAAATATGAAAGGGACTGTCATGGCATGGAAATGGCCTCATATAGTTCAATGTATTTTCGAAAATAACAAAAATTATTACAAAAATAAATACATAACCAAAAGTCCATGTCCGTCAACTTGCTTTTCTTGTGGAAGAAGAATTGGAAGAATTAAACATGCCACATAAAGTACATTACATTAGCTTACGTCTACATATTCTGAAGGGCTTGGACAGGAATTATCAGTTTTTCCTCGAATCAGCTCTGGTAGAGGTAGACAGCAGCCGTGCTCCATTGCATTGTTCTCATCTTTCTAAAACAAGAGAAGCATGCACGATTTAATCTGAAGACCCTTAAAGAATGTTACTTTGCTACAATTACAGAACGTGGCTGAGATTTGCATATTTCACCAAGGAGCCATGGTTACACATGGATTCAAAGATACACCTTAAAACCCTCTATTCAGCATGTTGATCTATATAGTTTCTATAGCCACATGGATTCTCTAAAGCTTTCATTTTTGTACCACAGGACCTGTAAGACACTTTTGAGGGACCAATTTATCCTTCAACCTTTAAGTGAAATATTACTGGAAGCGATTGACCCTTATTTGTTGGTCTGATCGCAGTCTTTCAAGCTTAAGTCAAAAGTAGTGTGCAGGTGAAGTGAAACAATTCCCAAGCGATTGTGATAGAAAACATCAAGGGCACAATATTGGATGATCACAATGGATCACTGACATAATATCGACTACAAAAATATAGACTTACAAAAATATTGATGCCAAAATATAGAATACCAAAATATCGAAGTCCTATCTCCAAACAGGAAATTACAAAAATATCGAATCCAAAATATCGTTGTAAATAATATAGTTAGTCAAAATATCGAATTTTTTAAATGTTTTAAAAGTAATGTTAAATTAATGAAATAATACATATAATTAACTGACACATACTTAAAAATACTTAAATAACAGTAAACTTAATGAATAATTAAAGTAAGTTAAAAAAAAAATTAATACATATATCTTAACGTGATATTAATTAAAAATATTCAATATTTTCTGTGTAGGATAGCGGGCGCGTAAAATTTACTATTACCACTCCAGTAAGTGCAATAGTAGGGAAAGCGTTGGATAGCGGGAGGGTAAAAATTACTATTCCCACTCCAGAGAATGCAACAGTAGGGAACGCGTTGGATAGCGGGAGGGTAAAAATTACTATTCCCACTCCAGAGAGTGCAATAATAGGGAAAACATTGGATAGCGTAGGGGGGAAAATTACTATTCCCACTCCAGAGAGTGCAACAGTAGGGAAAGCGTTGGATAGCGGAAGGGTAACATTTACTATTCCCACTCCAGAGAGTGCAACAGTAGGGAAAGCGTTGGATAGCGGGAGGGTAACATTTACTATTCCCACTCCAGTGAGTACAACAGTAGGGAAAGCGTTGGATAGCGTAGGGGTAAAAATTACTATTCCCACTCCAGAGAGTGCAACAGTAGGGAAAGCGTTGGATAGCGGGAGGGTAAAAATTACTATTCCCACTCCAGAGAGTGCAATAATAGGGAAAACATTGGATAGCGTAGGGGTAAAAATTACTATTCCCACTTCAGAGAGTGCAACAGTAGGGAAAGCGTTGGATAGCGGGAGGGTAACATTTACTATTCCCACTCCAGTGAGTGCAACAGTAGGGAAAGCATTGGATAGCGTAGGGGTAAAAATTACTATTCCCACTCCAGAGAGTGCAACAGTAGGGAAAGCGTTGGATAGCGGGAGGGTAACATTTACTATTCCCACTCCAGTGAGTGCAACAGTAGGGAAAGCGTTGGATAGCGTAGGGGTAAAAATTACTATTCCCACTCCAGAGAGTGCAACAGTAGGGAAAGCGTTGGATAGCGGGAGGGTAAAAATTACTATTCCCACTCCAGAGAGTGCAACAGTAGGGAAAGCGTTGGATAGCGGGAGGGTAAAATTTACTATTCCCACTCCAGTGAGTGCAACAGTAGGGAAAGCGTTGGATAGCATAGGGGTAAAAATTACTATTCCCACTCCAGAGAGTGCAACAGTAGGGAAAGCGTTGGATAGCGGGAGGGTAACATTTACTATTACCACTCCAGTGAGTGCAACAGTAGGGAAAGCGTTGGATAGCGTAGGGGTAAAAATTACTATTCCCACTCCAGAGAGTGCAACAGTAGGGAAAGCGTTGGATAGCGGGAGTGTCAAATTTACTATTCCCACTCCAGTGACTGCAACAGTAGGGAAAGCGTTGGATAGCGGTAGGGTAAAAATTACTATTCCCACTCCAGAGAGTGCAACAGTAGGGAAAGCATTGGATAGCGTAGGGGTAAAAATTACTATTCCCACTCCAGAGAGTGCTACAGTAGGGAAAGTGTTGGATAGGGGGAGGGTCAAATTTACTATTCCCACTCCAGTGACTGCAACAGTAGGGAAAGCGTTGGATAGCGGTAGGGTAAAAATTACTATTCCCACTCCAGAGAGTGCAACAGTAGTGAAAGCGTTGGATAGCGTAGGGGTAAAAATTACTATTCCCACTCCAGAGAGTGCAACAGTAGGGAAAGGGTTGGATAGCGGGAGGGTCAAATTTACTATTCCCACTCCAGTGAGTGCAACACTAGAGAAAGCGTTGGATTGCGGTAGGGTAAAAATTACTATTCCCACTCCAGAGAATGCAACAGTAGGGAAAGTGTTGGATAGCGGGAGGGTAAAAATTACTATTCACACTCCAGAGAGTGCAATAATAGGGAAAGCATTGGATAGCGTAGGGGTAAAAATTACTATTCCCACTCAAGTAAGTGCAATAGTAGAGAAAATAATATATATATATTTTTTTAATTAATTAATTAATTATTAATACAAAAACAAGTATTACAATTAATTACCAATCACACAAGAATTGATTATTTATAAATACCAATACATTTTTGTTTAATTAATTAACTATTAATAATTAATTAACAAACAATTGTTTTTCAATAACAAACATTAATAAATTCAAATAATACCAATTAATAATTAATTTATAATATATTAATTAAGGATATACACAAATTATTTAAATAATTCTTGTTTTCAAATTATATTACTTCCCACCATATTCCCCTATAAACACAATACCCGCTACAAATATTAATTGAATACAATTAACATAATTATCAATTAAACTATTAATACTAATTAATTACCAATTAATACTAATTATTTACCAATTAATAATTAATCAACAACCAATTAATTTGCAATACCAATTAATAATTAACTAATAAAAATTAAATTACTTCCCACCCTATTCCCCTATAAACCCACAACCCGCTACAGAAGTAAAACGCAAAATTAAATTAAAGATATATTAATTAACAATATACACAAATAAATTAAATAATTATTTATTTACAATTATATTACTTGCCACCATATTCCCCTATAAACACACTGCCCGCTACAAATATTAAATGAATACAATTAACATAATTATCAATTAAACAATTAATTCAAATTAATTACCAATTAATACTAATTATTTACCAATTAATAATTCATCAACAACCAATTAATTTTCAATACCAATTAATAATTAACTAATAACAATTAAATTACTTCCCACCCTATTCCCCTATAAACCCACAACCCGCTACAGAAGTAAAACGCAAAATTAAATTAAAAATAATTAATAATTCCTATAAATTATTATTTAATAATCTATAATTAAATTACTTACCACCCTATTCCCCTATAAACCCACAACCCGCTACAGAAGTAAAACGCAAAATTAAATTAAAAATAATTAATAATTCCTATAAATTATTATTTAATGTACTATAATTAAATTACTTCCCACCCTACTCCCCTATAAACCCACAACCCGCCACGGAATTAAATTACAAAAAAATAAAAAAAGATAAAATTCATTAATTTAAAAATATTCTAACATACATTCCAATATTAATACATACTTTTAACACATATACTAACACTTAAAACACTATAAAAAATTCGATATTTTTAACAACTATATTATGACTGTCGATATTACTTACTTCTATATTATTGCAATCGATATTTCTTACCTGTTTTTCGATATTCTTCACCACTATATTTTTGCAAGTCGATATTCTGTCCATTTGATATTAAAAACTCGATATTCTGGATACTCGATATTTTTTTTTCGATATTATGTCTAGTTACCGATCACAATATTGGGACTAACCGCAGGCGGAGAACATCGGCCCCCCGCAGAGTGTGCGGGGATTTGCCTACTCCGCGGAGAACGCGGAGTAGGCAAATAGCCGCACACTCCACGGCGGAGCGGAGTTGGCCAGCCCCCGCCTCCCACTCCCCCTATTAACAATTGTTTAAAAATTAAATACAAATACTTTAAAGTAAATTATAACCACTTACCTTGGCTGCGGCATCCCTGAGCTGCCCTCCTCCTCTTCATCACCGTCTCTTGGAAAACTGCGCATGCGCACAGGTGTGCATGCACATTTCTCTAGAGCAATCGCGCGTGCATGTGCAGTTTTCCAAGAGACGGCGATGAAGAGGAGGAGGGCAGCCCGGGGACATCGCATCTAAGGTAAGTGGTTTTAATTTACTTTAAAGTATTTGTGTATTTCATTTTTAAACAACTGTTAATGGGGGGTGGGAGGCAAGTGGTGTAGCGGAGCTATGCAGAGTTTCACGGAGTTTGTTTCCAACTCCGTGACACTCCGCGTAACCCCACTACGCACACTACGCCCAGGGTTAATTGTAACCAGAATATCGAGGGGCCAAATATCAAAGAGATAACTGCACAGAAGGAGTACTGGTTTACTCTTCTTAACTCAACACCTACATACCTTGAAGACACCAATGTATGTATTTGTGAAGTTAGGTATAGAAAATCTATATAAACTTACTTTTAATATTTTATCCTTCCATATTCAGGTCACAATATTGTGGCCATTCAATATTATGTCCTCGTTGTTCCCAACCTACACTTACCAAACACTTTGACATGCCATCTGTAAATGATGGAAGCAGTGGAGAAGTTGTAGTTTCAGGCGCAACCAAAAGGAGCTGCTATGACATGGCATTTCAAAAATAGCATATCTTCAAGACAGTCAATAATAGTCACAGTACTCACTTGATAGACCTTGGAAAGGTAAAGGATTATGTGTCCCCTGCTGGGATTTCACACACATTTAGAGCCTTTGAGTGTTTCACACACATTTCAGAAACTACCACTTAAAATTGCAGCTCAGTTTCACTGCATTTATGGTGTAGTACCCTAAAATGTGTACTTCTTGTCAGTGTGGCAGGACCTGCTTAAATATGGCAAGGGCTCAGATATCCCTACAAAAGGGGGATTATTCCATGACTTTACAAACTGATTACAGGTGCCGATAGAACCTTTAAATTAGGTGCAATTTTGGGGTTGAGGACCATGGGACTATGCCTATATTCTCAAAGAAATGCAGTCTAGACACTTAAAAGCTGGATATGAAGTTACACAGAGAGCTCTTCTTTATGTCTCAAATTTATTCCGCCATCAAACCTGCTTTTCAGCACCTTTGACTGCTAAGAGATGCTCTTTCATTACTACTTCTCATGGAGAAAATTGACATCATCAATTATTTCAATAGTCTCCCCAACAAATCAATATCCACCCTCCAGCAGGTCCGGATTCATGTTGTCAGCCTTCAGCTTGGCCTGAATTGCTTCAATCATAATCATAATTCACCTGCTTCAAAGTCAACCCATAGACTCCCAGTGAAGAAAAGACCAAACTTCAAAGCTCTATGTCCAGGAGTGTAGCTTCAGGGGGTGTTTGGGGTGCTACACCCCCAAATAAATGTAAACAGTTGTGTACAGGTGTTTCAGTCAAGTACGGTGAGGTGTCTCCCGAATTGCATCTGGGATATTTACAAATGCACAAACAAACCCACACACATATTCTCTCTTGTCTCTGTACCTGGTCAACTCTGGTGGGGAATGGGCCTAGAGATTGGCACTGCCTGATTTGAACCTCCCATCATCCCACAGGAATAAATAACAAAGGCTACAGAGGCTGTCACCAAGGTCCCAGGGAGGCTGTAAAACTCTTTGTTAGACCTATGAGCCTTAGGGTGGTATTCCCCAAAACTGTTTGCCTCCTCCCCTCCTGATTTGGCATTATGACTCTGCTAAACAGTGCTAAGGTGCTTGTGCTCACTCACTAAAACATCGTAAAAGTGTCTTACACCAGATTGGCATATTACATTTACTTATAAGTCCCTAGTAAAGTAGCATACTATATATCCAGGGCTGGTAAATGAAATGCTACTGATGGGCGTGCAGCACTTAGAAAGCCCCTCAAAACATGTCCCAGGCCTGCCATTGCAGCCTGTCTGCAGCTTAAAACTGCCAATTGGACTTAGCAAAATAATCCCCTTGCCAGGCCTAAAACTTATTCTTTATTACATATAAGTCACCTGTAAGGAGCAACCTAAACAGCCCATAGGACAGAGTGCATTGCATTTCAAAAGTTGGACATGCACCTTTACGTTTTATATGGCATGGTTCTGAAAAACTCACAAATGAGTTTTTCAATACTTTTAGGCCTACCTTTCCCATAGGATAACACTGGGCTCCCTTATAACATTTAATAAGTGGTAACTTTTGTTTGGGAACAGGTAGAAATGCCATGTATCGTGTCTAAGGAACTGTAATCTAAAACCCCCCTTATTAGTAAAGTCAGATTTTGGGTCACAATTCTTAAAAGGCCCCTTTTAGATATTTGGCATTTTCCTGTCCTAACCATTTCGTGCTTGAAGACTGTTTCCTGGCTTACTTTACTAGGTGTAGCTGGCAGTTGGCCTTTGTGCATTCCTCTCAGATAACCATGCAATAGTTGGGCTAGATGGTGGCAGGATGGGCAATCCAAAGCAGGATGGGGGAAAGAGCTGTGCGCAGCCCCATGTGCACTTCAAAGACTGTGCCTCAGCTCACACAAAAAGATCTTCACACCAGTCTATTGTTCCTTATACAAATAGTGCTCTCAGGCCCACTCTTCAGTTCAGGACTGCCCTGCTGAATGTGGCCTGCTGTGTACTTCAGAGGACTGCCCTGTTCCGCCATAGAGACTGTCCTGAAGCCTGAACTGTGCACTCACACTGTCACCACCCGCTCCTGCTCCCTCTCTGTCACAATCTCCTCTTGCATCCTCTGAGCAGTTGTATAGCGTGCGGGGCACTTGCTTCCTTTGCATAGTGGTCTAGCACAGAGTGTCATGTTGCTTTAAACTATGGAGGTGAGGTGACTCTTTTATAGGGGGTTAATGAATGATTTCAAAGATTTCCTAGAGCACATTGTAGATTTACCCTCAGTTTGTACAGAGATCATTAACTTAGTTGTGAGGCTTGACTATAGTTTAATGGAATGTCCTAAAGTAGAGCCCGGACTGCCAGTTGTGTGGTCTGAATGGAAAGTCAAACTCCAAGACTCAGGATTTCACGAAATCCATGCAAATTGGGGGTTGAACTGTCCTTTGACTGCCAAGGAAAAGGAAAAAAGAAAGAAATTAAATCTATGTTTGTATTGATGTAAAGCAGGGCGTTTTGCACGAGAATTTCTTGCCAAACCAAAAGTTAATCGGAAGGCTAGCACTTTGACTTCTGACACGATGTTAACAAAAAAAATGAACCAGAGCCTGTTAGAGCCATAGATGGCTCTGAGCTCTCTTCTGGGATGATTATATACCAAACTCTCCACTATCGTTAGTATGTGAGGAAAGTGAATACTGAGACCTTGACTTTTGACCTCACTGACACACCTACCTTTGGTGCTATTTTAGGGCTCCCTTGCCTTCATTTGCACAATCCCTCTATTGACTGATCCCTCCATATAGGCACCTTGGGATCCTGTTACTTTCAGATGCATTGCCATAACAAAACGCCCTCAGAGCTTGAAACAGAACATTCTCTTCTTGACAAATTGGATAGTAAGAAGGTATCTTTTGAATGGTCAAGGAGGCCAATGCTTCCTCTCACTTAGTTAAGGAGAAATGCACCATGGCCCCAACACTCTGACATCCAGACCACATGCAGTCTTCTCTCGTAAATGCGGATACACCACCAGTGGCTGTGTGTGGTATGTTGTCACAACATGAAAGCGCAACAGAACACATGCACCAAGTTCTCATTTTATCAAAAGATTATTGCAGACACAGCAGAATTTCTTAACTACCAAATGAGAGTTGTTGTCCATTAAATTATGTGATTGAGAATGGCAACACTTCGTTTGGCCATACATACAACAGATTAAGGCCGATCTCCAAGCTAGATGGGGTTACACTAATCAGGACACTCTAGGACAGACACCACAGAATATTGTGAACTCAAAGCAAATCGTAGGCCTCTGCAACCCAAAGTCCTTCTTAGAAAGAGTTTAACAGAGTATGAGTCAAGGAGAAATGGACTATTGGCTGTCTGGAGAGGATAATCATGCATACAATGAGCTTCCTTACCATGGTTCCACTTTACATGTCCCCACGAAAGAATTAAGAGAGGAATTCTTAACTTGGTGTGAAGCTTCATTAGCAGATCATTCATAAATCGAAAAGACTTTAACAAACTGTCAGCAATGAGTTTGGTGGCCCGCATTGTCTAAGGATATACATGACTATGTTCAGAAATGCCCAATATGTTCTCAAAACAAGACTTCCCATTCCATCCGATCAGGCTATATATGAACCTTGCCAGTGCCTCCACATCCTTGCATCCTTGGCATCCCATAGGCACAGACCTTATAACTGGCCTCCTCAACTCCATCGGCTATACTACTATTCGGATAGTAGTAGACCTTTTTTCCAAGATTGTGCATTTTGTGGCCCCAAAAGAGATATCCACGGCCAAGACCCTTGCAATGCTGTTTCTTCAACAAATCATGTGGGTGCACAGACTCCCCTTGACCATAATTTCAGGTGGGGGGCCACAATCCATTACACAATTTTGGCACAGTCTTTGCACATCATTGGTCATTGATGCTCGACTCTCAGCTGTCTTTCATGCACAAACTGATGGGCAGATGGAGTGGGCATACCAGGTTTTGAAACAGACATTGTGATGTCTAATGATCTCTACTTCGAAGGGTTGGGAAACCTTGTTACCTTTCGCTGAATTTGTTTACAAGAACTCACAGCATTCATCCATGGGATTTCCCCATTATTGCTCAACTTGTACGCATCTTGTATGTTGCCCAGAAATGTTGTAATGCACTCTGAAAATTTACTTGGCACACAAGATTTTGTAGAACACCTGACTGATCTAAAACAGCAGGTGTTATCACATGTTCATCAGACTAAGGGGCCGATTACGGTTTCGGTCAGAAACTCTTTTGACAGAATCAGTTTCTGAATCCTTTTCGACCGAATAGGGTTCTGCGAGTCTGACGGACCGATTACGATGCTTCCCAACATCGTTCACTCGGACTCGTATTGACTTCAACTGGAGCCTGTGTTCCAAACAAGAACACAGGCTTCCATTGATAAAAGGGGTGGTTGGGGAAAACCTTTTACCCTGTGGTGCCTGCCAGAGTGTACATGGTTGGAAAGTGGGGTCCCATGGGTACCCCTACGGGCTGTAGTTGGAGGGACCGGGTGAAGGGAATCTTGATACGGACCCCCAAAGTCGAATTCCAACAGCCCTATCGTGTTAGGCACACCAATTCAGAACGGCTGTCAAAATCGGCCATCATAATCGCTTGGTCAGAAACCGTGTCCATGTAGCTGTACGATTCTGCTCCGAACGACTCAAGCTGTTCGAATGCCACTCTGAACCGAATCGGACATCATGAACGATTACCTTGCATCGTAATCAGTCGGTCAGAAATGTGTACAATTCGATCGGAAACATAGGTTCTGAATCAGATTTGAAGAATCTGAAACCCCTTCGGAGTCTTTCCAAACAACATTGTAATCGGCCCCTAAGTTGTCTATGAAAAAATATGCTAACAGACATCAACAATAACAACTAGACTATAATGTTGGGAGTCAAGTTTGTCTGTACACTGTACACCTGCGAGTACAAGAGCCATGTAAGCTACCACCCAGATATGTGGGTCCCTTTTCTATGGAACGAGTCATTAACCCAGTAACTGTAAAATTACAGTTGCCAGAAGCTTTACCCATTCATCCAGTGCTTGCTGTGCAGACCCGCCCTACAGCCCCCTTTTTCATCCATATTGCTGGATGATCATTTGGAATTAAATGTACAGAAAATCATTGATTCTAAGTTTAGGAAAGAATGCATGCTTTACTTGATTGCTAGGAAAGGGTATAGTCTTGAAGAACAGTTTTGGGTACTAGCCAGCAATATTCATACCCCTTATCTGGTTCATTCCTTCCATGCCTGTCACCAAGATGAATCACGACCTGTAGATAGTCCCTTGTGTGTGGAGGGCTATCATGACCCCCTCCTGCTCCCTCTCTGTCACAACCCCCTCTTGTGTTCTCTACGCAGATGTCTAGTGTGCAGGGCTCTTGATTCCTCCGCGTAGTGGTCTAGCATGCAGGGCTTGTGTTGCTTTAACCCATGCCCTATGCATGCTGTGATATTCCAGCCTGATGCTTCCCCGGCATCCTCATGAACCATGTTCCCCCAATACCCCCATGACTGATGCTACACCAGCATCCCTCATAACTGATGTTACCCCAGCGCCCTCATAACCAATTCTTCCCCAGCACCCGTAATTCCCATTACATTTGAACCCCAGCAAGTGTTCCCCTCATTCTGTGAACCAATGGATTAACTAATCTTGCTGTTCCTTGGGCCTTGTTGTACTTTTCCATTAAGTCCCTGCAAGCTTTCCCTGAAATCCTGTAAGCCATGAGCCATAGGCTAGCCTGGTTCTCCCTGTTAATGTGGTCTTGGTGCTGTTTTCCACTATGGACGTTTGAGCAAAAACTATACATTCACGTGTTTTCCCCATGGTTCGAGAACCTTCCAGACAGCCATGTGCCCCCTGTGCTGCGTGTGATCAAGTTACATACATTGAGCCTTCCAAAGGGTATATAAATCCCACCCAAACCCAAATCGAAGCTTGGTTTTGCTCCCTGCAGAACAAACTTCTCCCTTCCCACTCACCTGAAGAATCCTGCTGGAACCAAGAAGCGCTCCAGTCTCCTTCATGTCCATCGGAACCAGTGGTTCCCATGGCACCCGCTCCGTTCAACATCTTCCACCTTGTTTACTCATGCACAGCTACTCCAGACCCCCCACGTCTCCCAGAGTCAAGGCTTTGAGATTTTCTTCAAACTTTGGACAAGTAGAATAACTAGGCAAAGTACTTGATATCAGATTAGTGCACACTAAACCTCCTAAGGTAGTAAAACAGGACTGAGTATCCCCGTCTTCAAAGACTCCAGACTTTTCCTCTCTGTGAATTACTCCAGTGGTTCGTGTGTGTTTTTACTCCGGACCCTCCATACAACTTTAAAGCTAGAACATTCACCACTCACAGATTAAGGACTTTATTCCTGTGTTACTCTGATGAACAGTAGTGCCAAAAGAAGGCACTTCAGAGTCTTTGATATATGCATCAACCTTGAACCCCACCCTATTTTCTGAGTGTTTCCCTAGGAGTGCAAGCCACTCCAACCTGTGCTCGAAGTGTTTCCTTAACAGTGCAAATCACTTCCACTTCTGTTTCCAGTTTTTCTCGGGGAGTGCCTATATCTCCAATCTGTATTTCAAGTTTGTCCCTAGGAATGCTAAAATCCAATCTATGATTTTGGTATTTCTGCTCTCATGTCGAGCTGCTGAAAAAACTTGTAAGTTTGTGTCACTAAAGTTAATGCGTGTTCACTGCTGTATGTGAAGACTTGTTAGTGTACGGATGGTAACTGCCTCCTCTTGGTATTTTCATTTCATTGCATCATCAGAAAATCCAGAAGTTCTGGTCCAGTGCACATATACAATAGTAGAAATGTGTGCAATAAGGGGCTATTTATGGGATTTTAGTGTAGGGCAGCACAACAAGGCAGCTTGCTGCCCTGCCCTATGCCAAGTGAAAGGGCAGCAATGCACTATATTTAAGCAATACAGTGTATTCCTGTGCTGAGCTGGTGCCATTTCAGCAGCTTAACGGCAACGTAGGCACCCTTGCACTATAGTGCAAGGGTGTCTCCGTTGTATGCAGGATTGTTTTTGTGCAGGAAGATGCACATTCCTGCACAAAAAGAATCCTAAGAGGCATTTTCCACTTTCTATATGTGCTGCAAAATGCAGAACACATAGAAAGAGGGACAAATGAGCAGAAATAAACATATTTCTCCTGGTTATGCCTCACCACGGGAGGCGTACAGATGGGTACTTCACTAGGTTTACGTCACTTAGTAAATGTGGGGCAGGGTCACATTTCATGGGTGTTGCATGGGGAAATCCACAGCAAAGCCTATGGAACGCCTCACGGGTACAGAGTAAGGCGACACAGAGATATGCACTGCGTTGCCCTAATCATGATTTATGAGGCCACTCAAAGCCACGCTTTGGTGGCTTCGGTGGCTTCATAAATCTAAATGAGAGCCTTTCTTCACGCATGTACCACTTTACGTGGTGCAAAAGTGACACAGAGCTCTTATAAATAATCCCCTAAATGTGGAGCTGCTTTTAATCTTAGCATGTTGTCTATGAATCTACTAAAGTTCTACAAATCATCTGACCGGTCCTCAGACCGTCATCCTCGGTTTCCCTGTACTGATGTAGTACTTAAGAACAGGGGCAGCTACTACGTAATGGCAGAGGTGCGTCACCCCACTGCTGGAAGGAGCAGATGAAAATGTAAAATAAAATGATACTAAAGCAATTATTAAAACTGATTTATTATCATTTTGTTTTACCTGAAGGAGCCGTTTAGAACACCACAGCTGAGTCAATGGGACGGGCCCATCAGCAGCAGGAGTGGTGGGCACTGGGCACTGCTGTCAGGACCTAAACCGACATGCACACTGACCTCTCCCCAACTCGAGCTGCATTGCCGGATGAAGAGAACAGCAGGCACAGGGTTCCAGTCCCCTTTGAAGCGGTAAACAAGCCCACTCTGGCCAATCCCAGTGCTTCTCAGGAAGTGCTGGGATTCTCAAGAAGTGCTGGGATTGGCTGTAGGGGAGTTTGGGAGCCTGTGCTCATGGGAACTGCAGTTTGCACTTCCTGGACCAGAAGAGCATCGAGATGAGACGCGGGGGCAGAGGATTGTATAGGCGGTGGCCGGCAGCAGGAAGGTAAGTGTACTTTAAAAAATATATATATATTGTTCCCCCTTGCTGCTCCTGCACTGCCACCCCACTTCATGTCAGCACAAGCCGTCACTGCTTGGAGTGGAGAAGTGTGGCTCAATGATTAGAGTGGCAGACCCTGATGCAGAGGTCTAGCCCGGGACCAGGGTTCAATTCCCTGCCTCGGCGGGTCTTGGGCTCAAAAATTCCACGGACCTGATAATTCTCGCCTCGGTGCCATTCCAATCATGGAGTCCCACTCTGCAACTCTGGGCAATAGCTTGCTTAATCTCCACAACGGCCCCCACAACGCTAAGGATGCCTGGCCTCCACCTTGGGGGTGCCCAGGAGTGGACGCCTCACAGGGAAAGCCAGGATGGGTTCCACAGCAGTATTCGTACAAGCGCCTTGAGACCCTTGCAGGTGAGTAGTGTGCTATACAAGTATCAATTTCAATTTACAATTTACTGCTTAAGAAGGAGCCAAGGAGCTGAAGTCGAACTATCAAGTACTTTGATACGTGATACGCTTACATCCTGTGAGCTCACTCCATATATTGCTGCCTTTGTGTATATGTAGCTGATTTTGTTAAACGTGTACCTCCAGAGCAAAACTTACTTGCGGCTGATCCCCCCCCCAGCTGAAATTTTAGTAAACATAAAAAACACTCACGAAAGAACACACCCCATTAACTTCAACACTCATACTTTGTTGCCTCCACTCAATAACATATTTGTACTTAGTACTGAAAATGATCTATTCCTGCTGCACTCACAGTCCCTGTGGATAGCGCGCAGCGGCAGGCAAGCAGGAAGCGGGGAAAGCGGCTTGCAGTGTGCAGAGTGCAAAGTAAAGACCCGGCAAAGCAGGAAAGACCCGGTGAGGCCAGGAGGGGGCCAGGGGAGAGCTCAGTCTCTCAGCCTGGACCCGAATTGGACCCAGCCTGGGATAGGTGCAATCAGCCTCAGTTCCCCTTAACCTTCTCAATCTCCTTAATTTCCCACGCCAGCGCCAGCTGCAGTGCAGGACGGGGTGGGGGAAAAAAAAAAAAGAAGAGCAATCATCATTTTTAACGCAACGTGGCTTTGCTGCATCCATTCTTCGTCTCCCTGTCCATTCGCTTAGTCTGTTTAGCAGCAAGTGACCGGCCGGAGGGGACTGCAACGAGTACCAAGGGAACGCACCTTTGCTTCATCTTGAACTCTGCTGCGGGGGACTCCAAGCCCCAGAGTGCTACACTCCCAGGCGGGAGGAGCTACCATCATCCTAGCGCTCAAAACGCGCCACCGGTAACCGCGGCGCGGGACGCGCCTTTGCTTCATCTTGAACTCTGCTGCGGGGCACTCCAAGCCCCAGAGTGCTACACTCCCAGGAGGGAGGAGCTACCATCATCCTAGCGCTCAAAACGCGCCACCGGAAACCGCGGCGCGGGACGCGCCTTTGCTTCATCTTGAACTCTGCTGCAGGGGACTCCAAGCCCCAGAGTGCTACACTCCCAGGAGGGAGGAGCTACCATCATCCTAGCGCTCAAAACGCGCCACCGGTCCTGCGCCCATCAACGCCAGGAGAAGGCAGGGCAGGGCTACCCCCCTAATATTCCTAATGTGGCATCGGTCGCATCCATGTGATATTTCCTAAGGTACTGTGTTGATCCGGACTGCTTAGTGATACCAGACTCTTAAGATACTTAGAATTGATATTCGGATCAGTTTCAGCAGTGATATCGTCTTGCTGTTAAACATCGCCTCATAGGCTCTTATTCTATTTTATGCTTTAGCATTTAACCAGTTAATGTTAGAGTAATTATGGGTAAAAGGAAAGCAATGAAAAGTTTGGGGGGGCATATGGAGCAATTAGTGGGGTGGGTAAGGTCAAAAAGGCTAGGAAAACTGTCAAGCGCATTGTTAATAATTGTATGATCGACAGAATCGAGTCCCTAATCACAGAATGTGAAGGGATTCTCGAAACTGAATTGCCTGTGGCCACCGGTGCGGAGAAATCCCCATTAGGGAGTACTCGGGAGCAATCCCGTCGTACTATAACCCCGTCTATGTTCTTGAAACCTTCTCAAAGCTGCACAGCACCTAGTGGTGAGAACGATCATACTGCGCTAGCACAGGGGAGAAATGCCTCCACACAGTGCGAGAATAGTCGATTGTCAAGAGATCCCACTCCCAACCCAGAGGCTCTTGCCATCCCCTGCTCTAATCGGTTTGCGGTGTTGGCTGAGGCCCCTGATTTGTGGGAGGAGCCAGCACAACAATCTCAAATCTCAGGTTCTAATATCCTTGCAGATTTGCCCAAGCCAGGAGGATCTGGTGCCCTAGCACTTGAAGACCCATTGCAGATTGTCAATGAGCTTAGGCTGGAAATTGGTGCAATGAGGGTGATGATTGAGGAGTTAGTGGCAGTAGTTAAATTAATAGCCCCAAGTGACATCTCTCGCAAGTTGGTTGCAAATAAAACATCTATCCCATAACCCCATAGGGCGCATACAAATGTACAAAATGAACGACTTCCTGTACCTCATGGCTCTCTTCCCACCCTTAAACCACCTGCTACTAAACCCCCCTATCACCAACAGACAGCTCCTTCTCAAATCCGCTTGTTTACTGGTCAGGTAGCACATTTGCCTCTCCAATCTATTACAACAAATGCTAGATCTTCTTATACACCAGTAGATCCCTGCCAGAGCATTAAAAACTATCAGCAATCAGAAAACGTGTTGAACCACCATTCTGGACAGACGCGTACAGTTTATATGGTCAATGTCCCGAAGCTCACTTCATGCAATGATCGTGAAAATGAAGACTCCCTAAAAAACAACACTATTCATTGGATCCGCCACGTCATGATATAGTCAGGGCTCGGCGATATACAATTCATAACCGCTCCCTTGACTATATCGAACTCACCTTGATAAAGCCTGACCTGGCGGCAAATCTGTTGGCACTAGAATTTCGAACATGTCCTCCAGGGTCCTCAGTCATCCAATTTAGAAACTCTCCAATGTCCACTGATATAGGGGCCAAGGGCAAAGTAGCAGAGAAGAGTGTTGAGGGAGGATCTATATTGGATGTCAATGACTGACTGAGAACAGCCCCTTTCCCTCACTTTGAGCCTATAGAGACCTATCATAATAGCAATTCAAAAACTTTCTGCACATACCCCTTAATTACTCTTGGTCATTTGTCGACAATTTTTTCTAATAACATTAATATTGACTGTAATATCGACAATTTGAGGAACCAACCTACAGAACCAAACAGGGTAACCACTGTTGCTGTTAGATCTGACCCATTATTGCAACCTCAAGCGATACCTTCATGTGAGGTGGCACTTGTGATTCCACACCCACAGCTCAAGATTATCTCCTGGAATATAGCTGGTCTTGGTAGTAAGCTGCTTTTACCCGACTGGAACAGGCTAATAGAAGACCAAGACATCTGCCTCTTCCAGGAAACCTGGAGCTTAGTTCCCCTCTATAAATCCGGGTATACTTGCTTCTTCCTGCCAGCTGTCTCCCTGGGGAAAGGCCGCCCCTCAGGAGGCCTGATGGCCTGGGTTAATATCGCTCTGGGTTATAGAATCATTGATCATAATTGTGCAAGCCCAGACATAATGAGACTTACTATAAGTGGGAAGGAAGGAGCTATACCCCTTGAATGGTTTCATGTGTATGTGAGAGGGACAAAGGGGGGTACCTCTTCACCTATTGTATCTTCCTTGGAGCAAGAACTGTCTAAATGCCATCCTGATTCGCTCCTTATGATAGCAGGTGACCTTAATTGCACGTTCGAACCCCTTAGCTCAGGAGACATGATGGGGTTGGAGGAGGATGATACCAGGTGGGGTATCCCCCCCCCCTAAGTATTCCTCCCATCAAAAAATGGTCAAGGGTTGCAATACAGCTGAATGCACTTGTCTTGGAATATGTGCTTAGGGCTGCAAATGGTAGAACAATATCAGATTCTGGCGGGGCTTGCACGTACAATAGAATTAGTTGCCCATCCCCTATTGACTATATTTTAATAGATATACGACTGTGGAGAAATATAATTGATATGGAAGTTGTCCCATCTATCGACAGCGACCACAATCCTCTTTGTTTGAGTACTAAACTCCTCTGGTTCTCTCCTGGCCCAGTTTCTGAGGCAATTAATAACCTAATGACCAAGGAAATAGTTCCCTCAAACAGTAGGAGACATCTTAAGTGGTCTAAAATAGTCATCAAAGAAGCCAAGATGGCCGAAATTAATCGCCTACTGGTCAAAAATTTAATAGACCTACAAGAAGCATCCATTAACCTTGGTGCCCAACAGAAAGTGCTAGATGTCTACACAAGAACGGTAGAACAGCTGGGATCCCTGTTCATGACTGCTGATAACCACAGATCTGCAAAAGCTTGCCCAAAAAGCAGTCACGCCTGGTTTTCAAAAATTTGCAGACAGAAAAGGAAGGCTTTAGTCATAGCTATTAAAAGTAAAAACATCTCCCGCGTCCAACGTGCTAGGAAGGAGTATAAGGCGACGCTGCGACGTGCTAAACTAGATTGGGACGAATCGCATTAGCAGAACCTAAAAGACGCAAGTCTGGAAAACAATGCCTACTCTTTCTGGAATCTGGGGGCTAATAGGAATGATCCAGATGTAATTCCCAACCATATATCTAGCCAAGTCTGGTTTGATCACTTTAGGAATTTATACACTGGGACAGTCACGACACATAAGGGTGGAGCCTGTGTTAAGTTAATTACTCGCCTAACTCCTAGTATCACAGATTATTTTAACTTAAATGAAGTGACAACAGCAATTATTAAAATAACACCTTTAAAATCCCCAGGACTGGATGGTCTTCCAGGGGACTTATTCCATGCAAGTCTTAGTAACTGGGCGAAGTACATCATGCTCCTAATTAACTCTATTGCTAATGGCTGCCCCATACCTGAGTCATGGAAGGGAGCTGAAGTGGTGCCTATCTTCAAGAAGGGGGCCAGGGAGGACCCTGCCAACTATCGACCAATTAGCCTGATAGATGCTATTCAAAAAGTAGTTGGCAGGGTATTACTCCAGAGGATTCATTCTTGGGCCGACGATGAGACCATTCTCTCCCAATTTCAGGCGGGCTTTAGGTCGAAAACTGGAACAATGGGCCAGGTGTTTAGGCTCCTTCTTATTTACTGGAAGGTAGTCGTGATAGGTGGAGGCAGCCTCTATCTTGCCTTCATCGATCTAAAGACAGCCTTTGACTTGGTCCCACGGGACCAACTATGGGAAGTCTTGGCCAAAATGGGTATGCCTATGTTTATTTTGAATCTGCTTGTCCGACTGCATGAGGACAATTATGCCCAAGTGAGATGGGGGTCACAAGAACAGAAAACTGAAAGAATCTCAGTGAATAGAGGAGTTCGCCAGGGCTGTGTTATGGCCCCCACCCTGTTCTCTTTATATGTGAATGGGGTGGTTAGTTTTCTTCAGGAAATTCCATCTGATGCCCCAGCCCTGGCAGGAGATAGGATACCTACACTCCTCTTCGCTGATGATACCTTGTTGATCTCTAAGACCCCGGTCGGGTTGCAGAAGCTCTTAGATAGGTATCATCTTTTCTGCTCATTAAGAGGGTTGACTATTAACACCACAAAGACTAAATTAATGACATTCAACCCCTATAAGCCCTTTAGGCTCATCTTTTCTTTGGGTGGAGCATCTTTAGAAAGAGTTAGCACTTTTGACTATTTGGGTATTCGCCTTTCCGATACAATGCAATGGAAACCCCACATCAATAAGATGCTTTTGAATCATAGGCGTGTGACTGGGGCAATAGGTAGGGAACATCGTCGCTCATGTAGCAGACCTGTTGCCCCAGCACTCACGATCTATGCAGCAAGGGCAGTAAGTTCCGCCCTGTATGGTGCGGAACTTTGGGGGTTTGACAATATGCAAGAGATCAGCAGTTCGGAACATAAGTTCTTGAGAGAGCTTGTGTCCCTCCCCTGCAATGTTCCACTCAAGCCCTTGATGAGCGATATGGGAAGACGTTCTTTTAAAGACATTGCTAGATTAAGGCCATTGCTTTTTTGGGCCCGTTTGTTACGAACCCCTGAACTTGCTTGCTATACCACCGCACTTAAGGAGGTAATTGGCCTGGATTGTAATCATAGGGTCAGCTGGCTAAACAACGTCAAAAAACTTGTGTTCACTCTGGGTCTCAGAAGCTGTTGGGAAGGCCAGAACCCGCCTAGTAAGGATGAGCTCAAAAAGGCATACTGGCTTTGGGTTGATATGCAGGAACTTAGCAATCCAAATCTAGGGAGGATGGCAGATGAATTCTACCAGTTCAAACAACATATTTCCCTAGAGCCGTACCTTGATTTTATCGAAATCCCAAGAGATAGGGCACTCTATATACAGTTTAGAGTAGGCTCTCTTTTGGTACGTGAGCTTACTGCAAAATGTAACCCCCCGCGCCAGACAATTGCGGGCTGCCATTGTTGCGAGGCACCAAAAGAGAGTGTGGCTTACCTCATGTTTGTGTGTCCAGCGTATTCAAGAGCTAGATCAAAGTGGCTCAAACCAATTTGTAGACAACTGGGCACTACAGCTCACACCTCGCCCTGCGGATTTTGAGATCAGACTCTAGAGCTCTCTTTGTATGTGGTGTGGCGAAGTATCTTGGTTGTATCTGGTTTATCAGATCCACATTTCTGTGCAGGGAGGTGTAAAATGAAATTGGAAATGTGATTGTGCTCCTTATGTTGGCTTTTCCCATATTTTTATTCTTTTAAATGACATCTAATAGCTGTATATGAAGTACGTCTTTTTTATTCTCATTTTAAGCAAATTTATTTATTATAATCTGTTAAAAAGTGTTAAGCATATAAATGGTATTTTTCTGGGTATGAAATTTTTACTTTACTAACAAAACAATTACATCCTTTTAAACTCCTTTTGGATCCATTGTATATAATTGTTCCACTTTTATCGTCTTAATGATAATTCTGCTTTTATGATATTTGTTAATCGAAATAAAGCTATTGAATACGAATTGAATACTATTCAAAGATCTTCGCTATTGCAAATTTCCAAGAATGAAGTTGTCATGTATGTTACACTCTGCAGTCATTTACAGACATGGTCGCTTCAGAACATAACCTCAATGACAACCACTTCTGAATGAACACAAGAATAAAGTGGAAACTTTCATCAGACCGCTGCTTGGGGTTGCTTTGATGCCACTTTACGAAAAGACTCTTTCTCTGAGTCATTGTGCCTGACGCCCCTGCCATTCATTTGTGGAGAACAGTTTACATCTATCACACGATTGAAAAAGCTCACTGGATCGATTTACTTATCATTCACGACAACAGAGAGTGCGTACAAGGCTATTACAAAAGGCATTAGGCAGAAAACACAACATGTTTTTACTGGTTTAAGTTCTGCATGTTAAGGAAGTGTAGAAAGGTCTTACCGGAACTGGGTCCTTTCTCGTTGCAATTTCCAATAAAATGATGGCATAGCTGGAAAGCAAAGCACAACATAACGTTAATATTTCATTTCACAATCTTAGAAATAGCAAACTTGCCTACGGCTTCAGAGCAGTACAGACAATTTAAAAAGTAATGAATGACAACTACTTTTGTGTTTTGAACATACCTGTCGTGACATGCTCATAGCGAAAATGTATTGCTGACAGTTTTTTTTCTCTAAAAATATAGATATTCGAGGTCAGTTTCATAACAACAGAAGTATGGTTTCACCACACGGCCTGAGAAGTTCGCTTCAACAGGGAGAGTGAGATGAAAATAAACTGACTTAATTTACTCTGTCCTGTTGCAGCAACCAGGTGAGCAAGAGAGAGGATTATGATGTGAACGTGTTATTTCAATTAGAAGAATGTAAATTTGATAAACACAATCTCCGTGGGACAGTATTATCTCTAACTTCTAAACATTAAAAGTTGAGTGTAGTGCAGTCACGGCCGGCATGACTCGCGGGTGGGACTTGCGAGCGGGGATGTGGTCGCGCGGGGAGGTTGGTTAATTTAATAAAAAACATTTTTTTTAAAACGTACCTTCGCCATCGGTCACGGACTCCCGCATCGCGTCTCCTGCTCTTTCTCTGCTCACAGGAAGCAGAAGCAGGCAGTCTCCCTCTCCACTCCTAAACCAATCACAACGCTGCAATGGCAGCTTTGTGATTGGCTACGACGTCGTCCGTACAGACGTCTATGGGGAGGCCGTTTTCTCCATGCAGGCTGCATGCAGCCTACATGGAGAAAATGGGAGCTTGCTTATGACTGATTTGGTCGGCCCTTGGGCTGACCAAACCGTCAGCGCCCATAACATTGGGCTCGCCACTCCCCCCCGAACCAACCAGGCATACGTAAAATTGTATTTATACCATTTTATGCTTCTGCTTCTCGCACTGCGAGAAAGCAGTGGGGCCACACTTCTCCGCCCACGTGGAGGAACCACCCCTGGTGTAGTGTGTTCGAGTGAATGATTGTGGAGTCGTCATTAATCCTTGGCTGCAGAGACGTTTTAAGGCATGGGCAACGTGGGCTCTCTCCCAGCGCCCCTGCTTTTCAGAGAGTGGCCTTGATAAGGCCAAGTGTGTTCTGCAGAAAGTCTTGCTCTGATGGCCTTGATTAATTCTTAAACAAATTGTTTTAAATACCGTTGTCCTTTAATTTATTTTTAAATGTGGGTGATGTATGAGAGACTATTACAGACATTTTGCAAACAAATGTTGAGTTTATGTTTCATGCAACATCCATAAAAAAGTTTCCTTTAGATCAAACCAGGACCCCACATATGAGAAATGGGAGGGTGTCACAGAGATTATTTGCAGTGAAATTAGTGAGCTGCTGCTGTGTTACAATATTGAAAACACATATCACTATTCCTGAATATTTGTTGTAAACACATTTTCGTGCATATCCCCACCCCAATGTCACTTTTAGTGACATTCCTGTAGCGATATGGGCTTCGTCTAACTTACAAGGCAGCATTAAGCCACTTGACGTGGCTTAACGCTGCCTTGTAAATAAGGCAACCTTTCATGCTGTACTTAGCGTGAACGGGGAGGGCAATGGATGTTGCGGTGGGCATTCCACCGCAACACTCTTTGATTTTGACGCTGCCCCCTAGTTACATGGGTGGCATAAATAGGAGGCAGCGCCAAAATTAAGACCATGGAAAACCTGATCTCAAACAGGCAAAACAAGGAGAAATGCTTTATTTCCCCTTGTTTTTGCTGTTTCCATGTGTGCTGCCTTATGCATCACACATAGAAACAGCAAGTTGCCTAAAATTGTTTATGTGCAGGAAGGTGACCCATCCTGCACATAAACAATCACCAAAAAAATGACGTTTGGCAACTTCTATGTGTGCTGCATGAAGCAGCAAACATAGAAGTTTAAAAAAAAGCCACAAATGATTGTTTATGTGCAGGAAGGTCTCCCTTCCTGCACATAAACAATCATTTGTGGCTTTTTGAACTTTGGTGCAAGGGTGCCTGAGTTGGCGCTAGGCAGCTGAATTCAGCGCCAGCACTAGGGGAAACATAGGGGTGCTCCGCATTCATGTGAATACGGCGCATCCCTGCGTTTTCAGAATAGAGAAGCATGGCATTAGTAATGTTTCCTTAACGTCATGCTTCTCCATTATGTTGTAAATATGCCCCTTAGTATTTGGATGAGCCTGTCTGTGTACTTTCAGTGACCTGGGCAAAAAGGGCATGAAAGAGATGAACTGGATCATAATTTCAAAATTGTTCAAACTGGGGCCCCAGAAAATACATTTGGCCCAGGGTCTCCAAAATCCTTAAGATTTCCCTGCTTAGCTGGTAAAAAGAAACATGTATGAAGGTTGCGAACACTTGATATTGCCATTTTTTGTCCTCTTGTCTGTAGCAAACAATGCACCTACAGCCTTCTTCTCCAGTTTGACACCACCCTTCTTAAATATTAGGTGGAATAAATCCTCTGACCCGATCATTTTGGAAAAAGCTTCTTTCCTCTCAGTTAATTATATTTTTCAATTCTCAAAGAAACTAGCTTCTTTGAAAAAACACTCAGGCCCTAATTATGTTGTTGGGCAGATTTGAGTCCACCTGACACAGTTTCGGTGTGGGAACCGACCGACCGTAGGTCTGCGGTTCCAAACACAGTATTATGATGCAACCACACATGGAGAAGTTGCAAACTCCCATTTCCTCCCGCAGCACAAGCGCCCATAGAGAAATGGTAGTTTGTGTGAATCCCTGCACAGTGTGGCACATGGCCAGGAATTTACAGGGGGGCACCATAGGTGACCCCTCGGCCCCCAACCGGAGGCCGCAGTGAGATGGGACCCTGCTAAGGGCCCCCAAAGTCGCTTTCCAACAGGCTTTCCATGTCGAAAAGCCCGACATGGAAAGTCTCCCAGAAACTGACATCATAATCCAGACATCAAAGAAGCCATCTGCAGGGATTATGCTGCAGTTTTCAGTTTCCTGATGGGCACCTTGAGCCCGTCGGAAGCCAGAAAGCATGAACAGCGGTCAGATGTCATACTAGGGATGGCTTTCCGGCCGACATCCTAATGAGGCCCTCAATGTTCAATCTTGCCTTTTACACACAAGATCATGCCAAGCCCTATATCCAATCATTTCGGACTCATCTTACCTTTAACTTGTCTCTTTCCAATTATCTCCCCTTCCACTGTCTCCCAGGCTCACATCAATCATGAAGTATCTTGGAGCTGTGACTATTGACTACTGAATATACACACTAAGCACCTCCATCTCCTCTACCTACACTTCTCCAACCGGTTTTTACAACTCTAATCTTCTCTTTGAAAAATTCACCTCTTCCATTGAAGCAGTTGTCAATGAAATCCAAGGAAAACCCTGCACAAATCCAGAACCTCCAAATGTTTTGTTTCCTGCCTCAGCTTTAAGAGACACTCCGGGGAATAGTTACAAGCCCCCATTGCCACCAGAACATCACCTCTTTGACTTTGTGGTGGCGATCCAGGCTTTGCCTTATTTACAAGGCAGCGTTAAGCCACTTAGCGTGAAAGGGGTTGCCAATGGGTGTTGCAGTGGCCATTCCACCGCAATACTCATTGATTTTGATGCTGTCCCATATTTAAAAGAGTGGCGTACATATGGGGCAGAGACAAAATTAAGAACAGGGAAAACCGGGTCTTAACAGTGTGCAATGAGGAGAAATACTTTTATTTCTCCCTATTTTTGCTTTTTTTATGTATGCTGCATTGTGCAGCACACAAAAAAATAGCAAGACGCCATGCTTGATTGTTTATGTACAGGAAGGTGTTCCTTTCTCCACATAAACAATCATTAATAAAATGAAGAGTTGCAACTTCTATGTATGCTGCACAAAGCAGCACACACAGAAGTTCCAAATCTCCATTTAAAACTGTTTATGTACAGGAAGAGACTGTATTGTTGTAAATACGGTGCACCCTGCATTTCAGGAGTGACAGAGTGCGGCATTAAGCTAAGAAGGCTAATGCCGTGCTGCGTCACTTTTTGTAAATATGCCCCTAAGTCTGAAGAGTGGAAAGTAACACAATGTTGTACCAAACTACCTAAAAGCTATACAAATGAAGACCCTCCTAAAACCTAACCTTTATCCCTCTAATGTCAGAAATTGCTGCCCAATCTCAAGTCCACCATCTCTTCCCATAATTTTAAAAAACATCTATATACCCCAAATAATAAAACCTATAAAGGAGAATGACCTGCTGTGTTTTTTCCAGTCAGGTTTCATGACAGGTCACAGTACTGAATTTGCAACATTCATGGTGATCTATGGTATCCTTCACACTTGTAAATAAAGGCTGACCATGCCTTTTCATAGCGCTTGATATAACCAAGGCCTTTAATAAAATGGACCATAAATTCTCCTTGACACTCTGACAAATAGAATGAGCCTCTGTGGAAGTGCTCTTTAATGAGTCCACTCACATCTATCAGAGCATACTAAATGCTCATAATTGTCAATTACTTCTCTGACTCTTCCCCCTTATCGTGCAATGTTCCTCAGTGCTCCATACTAGTTCCCATTCTTTTTATTATCTAACATAAAATCCCTGTGTGAACTCTAAAAAGAGTTTGGCGTCATCCATAGTGCAGCTAACACCTAAGTCTAAACTTAAAACTAAATTCTAATGGTTCTATCTCCAAACTAAAATCCTCACTTCTGAACCACAACAAATGGAAGGCTCAAAAGCACCTCAAATGCAATGCACTGAAGACCGAATTTCTGCCCCTCACACCTAAATGTGACACAACAACTAATCTTTTCTGGTATGAATCCCTAAAATTTGCAGAGAACACACCAAAACTGGCAACATCTGATACACTCTTAGCTTTCCTAGTGCACTCTACTCTTAACCTTAAAAGTTAAATCCAAGCCATGGCTAAACTTTGTTAAGCCTTGCTGCTCGAAGCCACAGCTACCCAGAGTTGAGCTTAAGGTTTACAAACAAGCCTGACTGAACTCAAGACAGTTTTTGCAAGTGTATAATACAATAAGACCCCACAGCCATATCATATAATACACACAAATCCTCACAAAAGTTTTTAAGGAAATCAGCAGCGTGTTGTGATGTTGGAAAGACTTGCTGCTTTCCCTCATGTGCGATCTTCAGTCATGCTTGATAGAGCATGCCATACTGTATCTTCCCCTTGATGGTTTGCTGCTTGACTGCCTCCAAGTGAGAGCGGGGCCAAGGAAGTTATCTGGGCCACCATACAGCAGACCACTGGGGTGAGAGATATGTCGCAGAAAAGCAGGAGGACGACAACCCCATGCCACCTTCCTCACTGCCCGAATAGGATTTACAGGTCAGTGCCAGGGGGCCACGCCCCAACCATATTGCCCCCCCCGGTGCCCTCAATGACCACTTGGCCTGACTGGTTCCCCGAGCGGGTATGCCGCCAGGACAACCCAGGGCCTCTCCACAGCAATCCAATGGAGCCCTGTAGAATGAACGCCAATAACCAGACAGTGGC
Source organism: Triturus cristatus (assembly GCF_964204655.1). NCBI lineage: Eukaryota > Metazoa > Chordata > Amphibia > Caudata > Salamandridae > Triturus > Triturus cristatus. Next base: position 1,016,396,274 of record NC_140581.1, read on the forward strand.
AAAACTCGGCCGCCACCCCAAATGCCCATCCGCTAGCTGAAATCACTACTCTCTCAAAGGGAGAAGTTGAGGCCTCTGCAAACCAGCTGCCAGGCTCACAGCTGACACTTTTCTGGCCCTGCAGATGCACAAACCAATTGGGTCTGTACTCCCCAGGGATGACTCCTTCTGACTATCTTCACCGATTCTACACCAATCAGATAGTCTGTGACATGTAGTGACCATTTTCAGATGTGTTTGTGGTGTTGGCACGTAGATTGTGATTGATTTATTGTCCCCTGCCTGAAGGAGCCTCACAGAGGTGTGGCCATCTTGCGAGTTGGCTGTTTGGCACCACCAGGTCACTGAAGTTTGGTGCATTTATTTTTCAACCATTTTACTTGTTGTTAACAAAAACGCAAGTGGGTGAGATCGTGAGTGGGTTAGAGAACATTTTTTAAATAAAAACAAGCATTCTAATTGACTGTATTTTCTCACTGTTCATGAACAAATAACAATCCATTTGGCGAAAGTCTTTGAGAAACATGTTCAGAAAGATAACTGCCAATGATGCATAAAACATCTTTGTTTCTCCTTGTTAGAAATGGGGGTCTCTAGTTGGCAGAGGTAGGTACCTTTGTCCAAATAGGAACCCTTGATTCTAGTCAGGGTAAGGAGGATACACTCCTAAAATAACCCCTGCTCATCCCCTTGGTAGCTTGGCACGAGCAGATAGGCTTATCTCAGAGGCAGCGTGTAAAGTATTTGTGAACACATACAGTGATACAGTGAAGACACTACAAATGGACACCACACCAGTTTAGAAAAATAAGTAATCTTTATCTAAACCAAAACAAGACCAAACGACAAAAATTCACAATACAGTATCAAAAATATCCTTAAAAATAGGTTATTTACTCAAATCAAGTTTCTAGCAACAAATAACTCCACGTGGAGTTATTACGACGTCGTGACAGATGAACATCCCAAAGAACGGCGCCGACCGCGAGGTGCGTGGCGTTGGGACCGGAGTCACGCAGACCCACACAGAACAATACCTTGGAATTGATGAAAGCAAAGACGGTGCACGGCGTCAGGGAGGTGATGCTTCGTTGGCGCCTGCGGCGTCGCTTCCTTATGACCCCAGGGGAAGTGATGCATTTGTTTCTTACAGCAGTGCAGGGGAGGTGAGACGTTGGTTCCTTACTGTGATGGGGAGGTGACGTCACGAATGGCGGTGGGGCGGCGGTTCCTTACGACGATGCGATGTCGATGGATTCGGGAGTCACCCACGTTGAGGATCGGCTCCGCCGTTGATGAAGCACCGAAATAAAGGACGACAGTTCTCAACTGGTATGATTATACAAGGCAATTATAAATGCATGTACATGACATTAGCAGGGCCTACGTTACAAGTTGGGGCAGTGCGTCGTGCTCTTCACGACCAGTGCCCACGGCTTCGGTGCAGGTTACGGCATCACTCGTCGGCGTTGCAATTTCCTTCTGTAGCAGCTGAAACAGCAGTTCCAGATGCAGAGAGACAGAAGGCATCAAGTATTTGTTTCCCTGAAACTTCAGAACAGGAAGAAAGTTCAGTTTCAAGCCCTTGGAGATCTTTTCTTCAAGCAGGTGACAAAGCAAACAGCCAAGTCCTTTTTCTCCTTTCCTTGGCAGCAAGCAGCCACTGCAGGCCAACCCCAGACAGAAAACAGCAAAGGGGCAGTATTCCTCCTCAACTTATCCAGCTCTTCTCCTTTGCAAAGGTTACTCTTGATTTCCCAGAAGTGATCTAAAGTTCTGGGGTCTGAGTCCCAATATTTATACCACAAAATCCTGTGTTCTGTGAAAGCAGAGAGTGTCTGTACCCAGCCAAAACCAGTTCTGTCTTCACTGGCGCAGCTTCCTGGTAGGAGGTGGAGACAGCATTGTTGAAGGCAGACCAGGCCCACTCAGGTGAAAAGGAAATCTCCTCTCCTTCTCTAAATGCAACCTAGGTCTATTCAGCCCTGACTCATCAGACTTCTGGAGCCACTGGCCCTCTCCAGCCCCTGTCATCTAAAAGCCAGACATGCAATACACTAACCTAGCAGAGGCACACTGGATGGTTAGGCACGAAAATACCTACTTTCTAAAAGTGGTATTTTCAAACACAGAATGCAAAAATCACCCTCACTAAAAGATGCACTTTAACATTCTGAGTTCAGGCATACTAAACTTTACTTTTCTATCTTGTTCCTAGGGTCAGTTATGTTTATAAGATGTTATAAACAAACTCCACATGCTGTCCTAGGGGAACAGATAGCCTTGCAATAATGAAAAATTAAATTGGCAGTATTTCACTATCAGGACATGCCACACACATAAGGGCATGTCCTATCTTTCACATACAATGCACCCTTGCCCACAGGGATACCTTGGACCTACCTTAGGGGTGACTAATTTGTAGAAAAGGGAAGGTTTAGGGACTTGGCAGTCCCAGACTGCACACAAGCTACTTTTGTGGGTGGTACAATCAGTGCTGCAAGCCCACCATCAGCATTTGATTTACATGCCCTGGGCACACATAGTGCCCTGTACTAGGTTGTGACAAGTAAATCAAATATGCCAATCATGGAATCACTAAAACATAACATACATTTACAAAGAGAGCATATGCACTTTAGCACTGATCAGCAGTGGTAAAGTGACCAGAGTCATAAAACCACCAACAACAGGTCAGAAAAAGTACAGGAGGAAGGAGTAATGTTTTGGGATGACCCTGCAAAAAGGGCCAAGTCCAACACTCCTGATGCTGTATTTTTTCTAGGTGGGTGGACCTTGAGTGCGTCTACTACATTTTTCCCAGTCTCATTAACAGAGCAGGCAGAGATACAACAAGCATGGCAAAGCCGATAGGTCATGTTTATGCAAGAACTATTGGCTTTGTCAGTGTGTTTTAGCCATGTTATACAGCAGCACAGCTACTGTGCAGCAAGGTTAAAAGTTAGGAAAAAAGTGGTATGACACGGCCATCATGGGCCTCAACATATTGTTTTTTTTCTTGCTGGAGTGGGAAGGGGCAAACAACAATGGGGTTGAGGGAGCGGGTCAGGGAAAGCTATGATGGTGGAGGGGCAAGGAGGGCACAGGGCAAGCAACCACAGGGGTGGATAACAGAGCAAGCAATGGCTGAAGGAGGGAGGCTGGGGAGAGGGGAAGCAACGGCAGGGAAGAGGATAGCGGGGGTGGGTCTAAACAACAATACAGTGGGGGAGAAGGATGGGGCAAGCAAAAATAATGGCATAACATCATGGAAGGAGAGTGGGGGACTGGGCAAGTAATGATGGGGGAGGGGCATAGAGGAATGGAGGAAACAATTACAGCGGAAAGGACAACAGGTCAACCAACAAAATGGGAGGTAGGAGGGGTATTGGGCAAGCTATGGCACAGAGTGGGATGTGGGGAAGGAAAAGAGGCAGCCTGAAAACACATGCACTCTTAGTGAGTGCTGCAAATAAAAGAAAAAAGCAGCCCGAGCCACAATGTGCAAGCAGCAGAAGGAAAGGAAGCAGTATCGGCCATGCTACAGGGGAGTGAGAAACACGACAAGAAGAGGCTAAACTGGCATGCACTGACCAAGCAGGAGTTCACAAATAATAGTGACGATAAAGCTAACTACTGGGATTGCTCCAAACCTTCAGCGACAGAACCTCCTAGTCTGCACTAGGCAGAGAGGAGGCTACAAATACACCCTAGCTGTAAAAAACATCATCTTGCAGAGTGACAGGGAGGGCTATATTGGCACAACCCTCTTTGAGAGCACCAGCTGGGCTTCCTCATAGGCAAGGCTTTTTTCTTCACTCTTTGGCCTACCTTAAGTGCCCTAAGGGTTCAGTATGCCGCAACCCACCCTGGTCTAGACTAGGGGCATATTCATTTTACACCATTGCAGCTAATGGCTGTCCCAGTAGCAGGTGACAATCCTGCCCATGTTGGTGAGTTGGTAGCCCCCCACCTTGCTCAAAAGTGTAAGGTATTTTTGTAACCTGATCATGGTTACCATGTCATTGCTCATCACATGAGGATTTTTGCATCAGAAATAAAATATCATCAGAATTGTTTGCATGGTTTGCAAAATGTAACCATCATATATGGGAACAGGTCAACTATTCCTGTGCCTACTGTCAATTAAACCCATCTTTCCAGTTCTATACAGCATATGGGGAGCCAGTTCACATTTTCAAAGGGAAGTAAATAAGAGACCTGAAATGGCTCAGTTTTGGATTGTGTTTTAGTCTTTCAAATGGCATATATTGTTAGGTCATTACACAGCTAACATAAATAGTATATCATTATATTTTGAAATTTATTATGCTGAGGTATTGAGCAGTTATATAAATTGAGAGCCTACCTGTACATATCTGCAGCTGACAACGGCTCTGGACTGGAGCTTGACACCACATGTCCCTCGGGTGGTAAATAAACATCCATCATACGCTGATGATATGTGGTTGTTTCATCAGGGGAATTTTCTTTTCTGTATATCTGCAACCCATAATCTGTCATTGAGAAGGGAGTAAAAGAAGTTTCAGTGCCAAAAAGAGAAGAAAGCGACAATGATAGTAAGAACATTTAGTAAACCAATTTCTAAGTGCATGGTTGTCATGTCTTCAACCCCATTACTTCCAATGCATTGCAAAGAATATATCCAACATTTGAAGATTGCATGGCATTGTCTCAATATACTAACAGTAAATGTGCTTCTAACTCAAAGCAAAAGAAATAACGATGAACGGGGCATATTTACTAGGACGGCGATAAATAAACGCAAAGCGCGCTTAGCGCTTGTTTATTTATCGCTGTCTATCGCTGGAATTTATCGCCCTGGTAACGCGTTATTAACAACGCGTTACTCCAGGGCGATAATAGTGAAGGAAAATGGGCCAACATCGCTGGAAAACCAGCGATGTTGCACCCAAAATGGAGATAGCCTTGGTGATACGACCCTGTGGTCATAATCCACCTCCCATGTTAGCTATGCCTTAGTCAGGAATTTAACAGACATTAAATTTCTGGGTTAAGGCATAGTTAACAGGATTTAAAATATCGCTACCCCTCGTTGATGATATCACGAAGCTGGGGTAGCGATATTTTCCCATGGTGTTTTTTCAGGCACGCCTCCTTTGCATCTCATTAGAGATGCAAAGCGAGGCGTGAACAAAACGGGAGCGGAATTAAGGAAACACGCGCTAACGTATCCATGCAAATAATGCGATATAATTAATGCCGCTTTTCGTCCAAAAACAGATGCTAAAGCAGCGATAATTATATCTTCAGCCCTTGATGATATGCCCCAACATTTCTAGTAGGGGCATTCCAAAAATACATCAACCTGATTGAAATCAAGCTTTGGAAAAAAACACAGGTCTCGATTTAGTATACTAACATATGGATATAGCATTTGTGAATGCCCTTGTTTGCATCTGTTAGTTAGTTCATTAAAGCCAGAAACTATTGGCTTTGGCAAAGCTTTTTTTACATTAAAACAAATGAGGGAGAACAATGGATAAGATAGCCGGAGAAAAAACAGGAAACATATAGTGAAATAAACAAAAATGGAAAGTGAGGAGAAAAGACACAGGTGAAATAACGTTGGGCAAGACAGACTTGGAAAACACAACTGAAGACCCAACTTAACATTTCAAAAGGTGGCTGTAGAGACAAAAAATAATCAAAACTGAAAAAGATGAATTTCTGCATGCAATGCCTGTAGGAGGTGAATAATTGAATGTGTGATGAATCCGTATTTATTTTAGATGTCAAATAGTCCCACATCAAATATTCCATAGAAGGTGGAATGATACACCAACCAATCACATGAAGTGACAGGGAAAATACGCATCTGAGTGCTTACAAAGCCCACTGTATGTATATTTCAAAGGATTGGTAACAGTAGGTCATTCAGGCAGCTGAACAATCATCAATCAGTAATCAGGATGTACTCTATCTGTTTGGACAAAAAAACATTCACGAAAACTGACTACCCTCTTTCTTCGGTAGCATGTGATAAAATCGTTTTACAAAACAATTACTGTATGGAACAACTTTTAAAATAACATTGGTTTCCCATAACATCTGAAACCGAATTGATCCTTGCATTCTAAAACATTTTAAACCGAATTGATCATTGCATTCTATATCATTTTAAACCGAATTGATAATTGAATACTATAACATTTTAAACCGAATTGATCATTGCATTCTATTGCACCAAAAACGAAATATATAGAACATTGTGTAATTAATTTAAAGCATGTTGTGAACATTTTTCAATGGTAAATGGAGATTTACGGATAAATAAATAGAACGTATACTAAAAGAGACTTGCTGCTTTTGGGTGCGACACTCACCTAAAAAAACGTATACCATTATATAGGCAATTTAAAAACAAAATCAGATGTAAAGATTAGGGAGGGAATGGAGTGCTTTTTTCCCCAAATGAAAATCACAGTTCTCACCCTAAATCTATTGAGAAAAACAATAAAAGTCAATCACAGTCTTAAAACGGATAAGTATTGTGGGTGGACAGGATACATGCACATAGGGGGGCTTCGGCCTTTCTCATGCATGATGTAGTAGAGAGTTAAAGAAAATTGGAAATTAAAGTTGTTCTCCTATTGGATTCTAATGATAGCAGCTTAGAAGGTAAATATCACCCCAAAAACAGTTGTGTGGCGGGGTCCTTCCATATGATCAAAAGCACACGCCCTTATAATTGAACTTACAAAACTTGGATGTTTAGGACTTCAGATGTCTATAAGTAGGCAATATCTATCTTGCATTTGGAAGTTAATGAAGAAAAAGACATCTACAACAAAAAACAACTATTCTCTCAAGAGAAAGAGGTCCCACACTAAGAGGCCTATTAGTATAGCGGGCGGATGCCACCGCCCGTATGGCGGTGGCGATCCGTCCTCTAAAAACCTCCGCCCACATTCAATTTCCCCCCACCACATTACCATGACGGGGGGACCCCGGCGGACGGGAAGACCGTCCGCCGGTTTTCCGCCTGTAGGCAATCCGCCCGATTGCCTACCAGACGGAAAAGCAGTTCATATGGTGGCGGTGTCTGGTAGACACCGACATCCATATTACTATGAAGGCAGGCGGTGTTTGACATTGGGAGCCCGTAGTGGGCCCCCAGGGATTCTAGGGGGTGGTGGGTGCACATGGGGGGTACCTATGGTACCCCCCTGCATTTCAATGTACAACGTGGCAGGCACCGCGCGGTGCCTGTCACGTTGTGCATTGAAAGGCACAGGCTGCCTTTGTGGCATTGCGGCGGGCGGTGCTCTCTGTACCGCCTGCCGCAATGTTGCAGATGCACCATGCGCCCGCCAGTGTGGGGGGCGCATGCTAATCAGGAGTGCAGAACCGTCGCACCCTCAGCGGGCGGTCCCGTTTCCCGTGGGTATGGCGGGCGGACAAAGTCCGCCCGCCATACTAATGATGCCCTAAATGTTCTTGTTTTGTGTTCCAATAACACACTAATCCAAACATTTAAGATAAAATAACATTGAGGGTCCTACAATTAGTCTGGCAGTCTATATATTAAATCAATGCGCTGATGACATTTCGCTTTATTAGATTAGTATTTTACATTCGATTACACAATTAGCTATATGCTACCGTACTGAAGAAATGTCTCCTTTACATCTCAGACAATGTGAATATTTTTGTAGGAAGGCTTAGTGAATTAAATATTTAGTTCTACATTCGACAAAAAATTCACGCAATTTTGTGCTAATCCCTTCTAAATTAAGGCAGTTTAGCTGACTAGTCCTCGTTGTATACCACAGGCTAGAGGAGCAACTCTTCAATGTAAACCCTGGGCCCTTATTTATGAAGGGCTTGTGCCGCCATTAGGTCACTTTTCAGTGACGCTGCAGCGGCGTAAACAATGTGCCACACTGCCCCTTATATACAAAGTGACGCACCTAGGTAGATGTGTGTAAAGGCCTGCACTTCATTATACCTGCATGAGCTATAATGTATGCAGGGTGGTCATTCCCCCGTGAAAAAGCCTTGTAGAAGTGGCGCAGTGAAATAATCTATGACATTTCACTGCACCACTTCTACGACTTGACTACTTCACAATTCTGACGCCTGCTTCAAGCAGGCGTAAGGAGTGCCGCAAGGCTTTCCACATGGGACTCGCCCATGTGTAATGACACATTGCTGGAGTTGCGCCAGTTATCTAACACACTCCAACAATGCGTCATTTTTTCACCTCCAGATATGTTAGGATTCCTGATGTATCTGTAAATGTTTGCACCATGGAGCGCCGTATTGTAAATATGGTGCATCCACTATGTCATAAGAATGGCGCTATGAAAAGTGGCGCATCGCTGTTTTTGCCCAGTGATGGGCCACTTTTCAGAAATGAGGCCCTGGACATGTCTGCAAAGGGATGGTAGCACCACATTCTAAATTCTAAAGAGTGTTATTTTTCGGACAGCTATAACATAACATAAATAACATTTTCCTAAAAGCTTTGTTTAATAATTTCACATAAGCAAGAAACACCATGGAAATGGAGGATAGCTAGCTTTGCTTGATACTCCTAATTGCTATCAGCTAATATATATTTCTGCACGCTCGAATTTGCTGTACATTTTTCAGTAATGCTCTGTGTATTACCTGTAATTTTACAAACCCAACGGTCGTCGATCACACAATTGGTGGACTTGAGTCTTGTGTGGAACATTTTGTGCTGATGGAGGTATGCCATTCCTTGTGCAATGTCCGTTGCAAATGAAAACCTGCAAAATACATCATCTTCAGCATCCGTAGCAAAGGTACATTTGCAACTTAATTCCACACACAATCAGTGAAAGAAAACTCGATGAAAATGTTATTAGTTACAAACATAGAATAACAAGCTTCCTATTGCGATGATTGATTACTACCTGCTAAACACAAACATTTGCCTTTATTTCCCTTTCTCTGTTCACAACCCTTGGACACCTTGTCATTGAAGGCAGGACTGCAAACTGCTACTCACAGGGGAGGAAACCAAAGCGCTGCATGGTTGCTGACAATCACACCTACATTGCAGCCAGTAGGAATCTTTGCTAGTCACCTCATCAATAACTAATCTAGTACTGTGATAGCACCTCTTAAAGCCTGCCTCAATGTGACCGCCAGACTACTTACCGGCACAAGGAAATATGATCATATTTCCCCACACCTGAAAGCTCTCAACTGGCTTCCCTTGGAGGCAAGAATACAGCTCAAACTAGCATGCATCACGCACAAAGCTTTACATTCTAACTCCCCTGCATATCTGACACAGAAACTCGTGATCCCTGGAGGAACCAGAAACTCCTGATCTGCCAGATATTTACTGCTCCAACCTGCACGCTTTCGGGAAAAAAAACTTACAATCGGGCTTTCTCAGGGGCTGCTCCAAGAATATGGAACTCTCTTCCACTCGACATCAGAAGAATCCCCTCACTGACTCGCTTCAAAAAGGATGCCAAAACCTTCCTTATGGGCAAATTTCTTGTCTAATATTGCCTCAACTAATTTTATGGCACGACCTATGGCGGCCCACTACCTCCCTTCTGACTACCGGGTCATCCGAAACATCAGAAACTTGGGACCTGGTCAGAATAATTGAAAACGTATTTTGTAAATATGGTATCTCGCTTTGAGTAATTGATTATGTAATCTGTAAATACATGCTCCTCTTTACCCTGTGTATATGGCACCATATTACTACTCAAGCTGTAATTGGTCGATTCTAAATCTGTCTGTATATTGCTTTGCTCTCCTGTAAAGCGCTCTGATACCCTAACGGGTCAAGTTCGCGCTCTATAAAACACCTAAAAAAAAAATAAATAAATACTACATCTATGGTCTAAGAAATACCCGAATATTGATAACAGTAACTGTATCCTACTCCCACACCATGGCTGTATTCTATACCCACTTTGGGGTTAGATTTTACAGTGAGGATTGAAGAAAGCATCAGGAGCACAGTGACTGCACAATGTCTGTGGGATGGGCCCATGGACCTGCCCAGCAGATCTATCGGACTCTAGCATTCTTGTAGAGTGCAACCAGTGTTACAGTAGCACTGGTGAGATGTGGACTTACTATGGATGAAAGTGACATGTCCTGTATTCTGTAGCTAAGAGGTATCTGACAATATGCCTCTTGGAGTATTGGAGACAGACAGCCATTTTAGAGACAAGCTAGCAACAGTGATATTGGAGACAGCCTCACGTGTGTCAATGCCACCATGAGCAGCAGAAAGTGGTTCAGAGGAGCATACTACCCCAACCCGGCACAAATAAAACTGAAGAGCACAGCTGACTTCAATGCAGTGTAACTCCTCATTCACTAAGGTATGATAGCGTTTCCCTATTGAAGTTATTGCAACTTTATTAAAAGTAAAGTTGAGAGACATAGGGCCCGATTCACAGAACTAACTTAAGACAAAATCCTAAACTTACTACCATTTTGGTATTCACAGAAGGCACTTACTCATTTTGGTATTCACAGAAGGCACTTACTCATTTCGGTATTCACAGAAGTTAGGAGTCCTAACTTTAGGACTCCTAAATGCCTTCTGTGAATACCGAAAGTCTTAAAATTAGGATTTTTCTCAGTTTAGTAGTAGTATAGTTAGGACTCCTAACTTTAGGACTCCTAAATGCCTTCTGTGAATACCGAAAGTCTTAAAATTAGGATTTTTCTCAATTTAGTAATCCTAAATCTAAATTTAGGACTACTAAATTGAGAAAAATCCTAATTTTAAGACTTTCGGTATTCACAGAAGGCATTTAGGAGTCCTAAAGTTAGGAGTCCTAACTATACTACTACTAAACTAAGAAAAATCCTAATTTTAAGACTTTCGATATTCACAGAAGGCATTTAGGAGTCCTAAAGTTAGGAGTCCTAAATTTAGGGCTACTAAATTGAGAAAAATCCTAATTTTAAGACTTTCGGTATTCATAGAAGCCATTTAGGAGTCCTAAAGTTAGGAGTCCTAACTATACTACTACTAAACTGAGAAAAATCCTAATTTTAAGACTTTCGGTATTCACAGAAGGCATTTAGGAGTCCTAAAGTTAGGACTCCTAACTTCTGTGAATACCGAAATGAGTAAGTGCCTTCTGTGAATACCAAAATGAGTAAGTGCCTTCTGTGAATACCAAAATGGTAGTAAGTTTAGGATTTTGTCTTAAGTTAGTTCTGTGAATCGGGCCCAGAACCTTTTACTGTGCACAAAAGGAATACTTATTTGTTTAAATGCTAATTCAATTTAAAATGATTTAGATATTAAGTAACTTTAGGATAAGCTGAATTATTTAATTTAATTTCAATGAATTAAAGGTTGATATTTCTGGCCACGATTTTGGCATTGTCACATGTGTGATCTTACCACTTAAGCAGCTCCTACTGGCCTGTGAAGATACAAAAGAGGACATGATTGATAAAAAATACTTGGAGAAGAGAAAATCAGCTCTTTCCTTGAAAGACTGAATCCCCTTGCCAACTACAATGATATCCAAGGTCTGATCAATATAATTTCCATAAAGAATAGTGGCCTTCTTTTTCTAGTGTGCATGCTTACTTTGTACTGTAGGGACACCTCATATAAAAAGGGTCAAAGACTTCAGCCTAGAGTGGATCCTTTGGAAGAGGACGGTATTCATGGGTCCTCCAGAAGTGTAAATCAGTATCTGGCAAATAATCCCGATCTGCTCAGCTACCTGTTTTCCAAAGTTGATCATACGCTTTCCCTCCACTTGGACATTTTGGGCAACAAGAATGTATAGAGATTGAAATCATGCTATAGCTAGCCACAATTATGTGGGAGCTGGCCTGCTGTAGAGTGAAGTTAATGAGATATATAGTCTCATACTAGGCTATTGGTCTCCTTTTTGAACTTGAGAGGAAAGGGATACCTTACTGACCATTACTGACCAAAGCAGTTAATTCTCAGATACAAAGATGGATCCATCCTAGGAAGTTAGATATTTTATGGCAAAAAATACCAAATTTCTAAAAGTGACATTTTCAGAATTGTGACTTAAAATCTCATGTTACCATTAAAAAAGGATTTAAATTACAATGCATTTATTACAATTCATTTGAGTCTAAACTTGACATCCCTATCTTATCAAGTAACCCAATGTTATCCCATGGGAGGGATAGGCCTAACTAATTTAGGAGCTTTTCACTACCAGGACATATAAAACGTAAATATAAGTGTCCTACGTTTTAAATACAATGCACCATGCCCTATGGGCTTTTTAGGATCTACGTTAGGTTTGACTTAAATGTACTAAAAAGAAAGGTTTAGGCCTGGTAAAAGGATTAGTTTGCCAGGTTGAATTGGCAGTTTAAAACTGTACTACAGGCTGCAATGGCAGGCGTGAAACATGTTTAAAGTGCTACTTTAGGGGTTTGTACAGTGAGTTCTGCCAGCCCACTAGTAGCATTTATTTCACAGGCCCTGGGTACACGCAGTACTATTTGCTAGGGCCCTTTAAGTGAATTAAATGTGTAGGCTAATTTGATCATGTTTTGGGGAGAGGGCACAAGCACTTTAGCACTGGTTAACAGTGATAAAGTGCACAGAGTCCTAAGCGAACAAAAACGAATTCAGAAAGCAAGAGGGGTGAAGGCAAACAGTTTGGGAAAAGACCACACCAAGGGTGTCAGGTCTGACATTTGGAATCTGAAATAGCTCTCTGCAATGAACCAATGAACTAATCAGATATGTTCATTTTGTCAAAGGCTTATCACCATAACAAACACAGACCCACTGCACTGAGAGTAAGCTTTCCCACAAGGAAACCCTCAATTACAAAAGAAATACAAATATGTCCGAAATTACAGTTGTCATATCCCTTCTAAGAGGATTTAACAAGTTTTATCATAGTACAATTCCCACAGTTTGTTCATGTGGGTCACCAGCACCAAACCCTTGCCCACAACTGTAATCTGTGAGATTCCATTTAGCAAAATACAGGCTTTAGCACAGGATATTAAGAATCCATCCTTAAAAACCTACAGTGTTTTCATTGAATCACTGACATAATATCGAAGACAAAAATATAGAAAACAAAAATATTGATGTAAAAATATCGATAGTCAAAATATCGACATCCCATCTTTAAAATGTAAATGACAAAAATATCGAGAAAAAAAATATATAGACAAAGAAAATATCGATGTCCAAAATAGTGTTTTTTTTAATATATCAAAAATAATGTTAAAACAATTAAATTATAAACTTAACTAAACAAAATTACTTAGATATAATATACATTAAAATAAATATAATAAATTGAATTAAAAAAATGTAAACAGATATATAAAATGTAATATATAAATGTAGATTTACTTAAAAAAATAAATAAACTAAAAACTTACATTTATTTTAAATGTTATAAATATATAAAAAATTAACTATAATATAAATATATATATATATATATATATATTTATATACACACCTGTAACATATAATATAATAATAAAAACATTATATTATCAAATAAAATACTAAAATATTTATACATTTTTAAACTTACATTTTGCACTCCATTGAGTGCAACAGTACTAAAATTGTTGAATAGCGTAGGGGTAAAAGTTACTATTCCCACTCCAGTGAGTGCAACAGTATGGAAAGTATTGGATAGCGGAGGGGTAAAAATTACTATTTCCACTCCAGTGAGTGCAACAGTAGGGAAAGTATTGGATAGCTGAGCGGTAAAAATTACTATTTCCACCCCAGTGAGTGCAACAGTAGGGAAAGTGCTGGATAGAGTAGGTGTAAAAATTACTATTCCCACTCCAGGGAGTGCAACAGTAGGGAAAGTATTGGATAGCAGAGGGGAAGAAATTACTATTCACACTCCAGTGAGTGCAACCCTAGGGAAAGTGTTGGATAGTGGAGGAGAAAAATTTACTATTCCCTCTCCAGAGAGTGCAACAGTAGGGAAAGTGTTGGATAGGAGAGGGTTAAAATCAATATTTCCCAAAAATTAAAATTAAAATTAAAAAGAAACAAAATACCAACTACAATACAAAAATATAAAAATATAATAAATTACAAAACATAAAAAAATGTAATCTTAAAAACTTACTACAAATTAACTACAAACATTAGTTTATACAAATAAAAAAAAAATTACAAACAAATAACCATATTTTAATATAAATAATTATAATCAAAAAATTAATTATGAATCATTTTTTTTTTTTTCAAAAACCTTTATTCTTTTAAATCAGTGACACAGCTATTCAGCCGACAACCCGGAGGTACGGCAGCTTTAGAAACACAACACATGCGAGCGTCCACATTTCACTGACAGGAGAGTAAAAAGGTTCTGTTTTAAATAAACACAAACCCAAACCAAAACACAAGCAAGGCGATAAGTACTGTAAGCACCAAAAGGGGTTCCCATCAGGGGGAGCGAGCCCCATTTCGTCCAACAGACACAGGTCTATAGTAAGGGAAAGGAGGGGAAGTCAGAGACTCAAGAAGACAAACACATACCAGCAAGGAGTTCAAAGCCGGAAAGAAAGCTAAGGGGAGAGCTGCTCCTCAGGCGGGTCCGGGTCTGGGGGCAGGCATATGCCCCCTCTGTACTGGTTCCATCGCCCCCATACTGAGTGCCATTTCCGAGGGCGCCCTCGAGCACAATACACTGTCTTCTCCCTAAACATGCTCCAATCCATGTTTTCCATCCACGCATGAATCATTTTTAAATAAATTACTTCACACCATTGTGGAAATATGGATTTTTCTGGTCAGTTATGTCCCCTATCTTGGACCCCAACGGTTCTATGTGCATGTTTCAAGTACATGTATGTTCCCTCCAGTTCCAGTTATGGAGACGCAAATACATGTGCGTCCACCGTTAACATGTCCTCTGTCAGATCCGCCATGAATAGGCCGGATATTCCATTCCTAAGTACAAAAGGCCACCGGCTTTATATGGTTCACTTATGCCATTTTACAGTCCAGGCAAGTAGGCCCTGATTCTGTCATCAAACCTCTTCTTGCCTTCTGCCTCTGAAAGCTCCAGTTTGAGCCTGCATCTGTGACCATGAACTTTGTCTCATTCTCTGCGCGGCTCACGAAGCCTGACATCAGCCTATTCTCTGCCAAGAACTGTATTTCACCTTCGAATTATCTGCTTCCCCCTCAGCCAAAGCATTCCTGCCTAGTAGTTTAAGTAAACATTCTTCCAGCTACCGAGCAAAAGGCCCGGCTTCTCTGTCTTTATACAAGTAATTCATAGCCCTGTTACTATGGAAGATTCCTACCCCCTCGCATTTAGTGTAGACACTTAGACGCTTGTACACGCACGCACAGTCAGTATAGAATAGATTCTGTCCGAGAGTCCTTCCTTTGTGGATAACATAGTTCTTTAAACATAGGATGTTAGATATGATTTGGGATTAGGTTGACTTGACCCCCCAGACTTCTAGTCTCCACATGTAAAGCTAAATATCAAGTCCCCTTCACCCCCTAGTTACACGTCAATCACACGTCATGCTGCTGCGCGCGCATCTATGCCAAGTATTATCTTATAGATCCACCTATATGTGACATCATAACCAATTACGTTCCTTTTTACTCCTTATTACACCCATTTTCGGTTACGCAGATAAATCGTCATTTTCCTTATCAATTGTTACGCCTACTGTATTCGCTTCATTGTAATGTATGTACTATAAAAGCCATTTCATGTCAATAATGTACGTACTTCACTTCCTGAACCTCCGTGGTGATGGAACTTGGAGCAACCGATTATAATCGTTCATTGGAATAAAGCCCATTCCGAACCTCTAATACCACGGATTCTGCCTCTCATTTTACTGAGCTATTTTATTATGTTTCTGTATCAAATTAAGTCCAGGTAAAGGAATTTTATTTACCACATGAATGGCGCCCGAATAGGGACACTTTCTCATCTCACGCGCCGGCGGTGAGTTGCAGGCCCGGTCTCCTGCCACAGCTGGACGGACAATAACGCGAACCAGCAGGATTTCCTGTATCTCCCTCCGGTCAAGCGGGGGCGACTGAGGCTGCGATCAACACCCAGACGAGGCGGTGAGAAGTGCGAAGTATCCCGACCAGAGCCTAGCTGAGAGAGCAAGATCTGAGGTATACAGAGGCCCACCAGTTTCCGAAGTCCCAAGTCGAGTCCAGTTTCCGACGAGTCGAGTCGAGTCCAGTCCGGTTCAAGTTCAAGTTTCCGAGGCCTACCGTTTCCGAAGCTACCCGGTGAGTACCATTACTGGGGAGGCATTTCTGACGTGCACATAGGTTGTGCCGGTCAAGACGGGTTTGGGTACACAAATCCGGTCTGCACTGTTTTAGCAGTGTATATGTACTGTTTAGCAGTATATCAAGTATTCCGAAGTATCTAGTTATTGTCCAGAATTAAGCTTGGTGATTAGTTATGCAGACGATCATCATTGTTGTTTCAGTTAAAGGTTTAATGTTTAATGTTTAATGTGTTTAAGTACGTTCTGTATATTGTGGTATGAATGACTGTTCATTATCGTGTTTATTGTATTAAGTCTGTTCAAAATCAAGTATCAGGTCAGTTGGTCAAAATCAAGTATAAGGTCAGTTCTCAATATGCCGTTCTTTTCGAAACTAAGACAGATCACTACAAGAAAAGGGGTACTCGAAGAAGCCGTTCCCATTCCTCCTAGGGACACTCCAGGGTACTTCATGTATCATAAACATGGCTTAGACGCTATATTATTTCTTGATTTATGGGTAGATTACACCAAGGAATTACCAGAAAGTCAGAGGTGGCCCACAGCGGGAACCTGGGATGCAGAGTGCATCATGAAAGTAGAAGAAGAGTTATGGAAAAGGAAAGTCAGACAGTCACAGAAAGATGCCATTGAATTATGGCGTAAAGAATCACATAGACGAACAGAAAAAGCACGTAGACAGGAAGAGAAGAGTAAAGAGAATTCCAATAAAGTTCAAGAAAATCTATTAATTGAGGAAGGTATCCGAGTGAAATCAGAACAAATAGACAGACAAAGAAATGCCCTTATGAATGGTATGTATCCCCTTCTGGCCGAAGGATTACCTAAGGCTACTCCAGAAATACCGAAAGACTTGCCACCCCCATTGTTCCCAATAAAGGTACATCCTAAGGGGCATCCTAGAACCGCAGAAGATGTTTTTCTTTCCTCATATTTAGATGACGCAGCTCCCGAGTATGCTAATTCCGCCCCACATAGACCGCCTGTCAGGGAGGTTCAACGCCAAGATCCGGCACCCGTATCTCTACAGTCACAAGTTCTGGCAAGCACATCTGCTTCTGCATCCGCTCCTACAGCTGCTTCTATAGCTGTGTCCACCCCTATAGTTGCTATATCACGTTCAACGAATCCTTTCACACCCGACACCCCAGATGGGGCTACGGGAGGTGCTACCAATATTTTTTCTACGCCACCCAGAATAAATAAACTTACTTTTCAAGAGTCAGGACATTCACGTACACCCAAACTCATTAATGCCCGTACGCTTAAGGAACTTCTTATAGATTGTAGATATGACCCTGTGCCCGGAAAAGAGGACGAAATGACCCTAGCATCATTACGTATCAGACGAGCCGCAGTGTATTTAGGGAAGTTACCAGGAATGACTGCGCATCTAGATAAAATATATCATTTTGTCCAAACAGGGCGAGATCCAGAATGTATTAACAGAGCTATGGAATACCAGAAAGTGGAGATACAGGGGGAACTGTTACGTTTCCTCATAAATTGTGTGATCAGAAATGAAGACCGACCGGGGGTAGACCCGGAAGCAATGCAAATTCTTACCCGATGGAGCCAGAATATATCAGAAGGGAGACATGATAAGCAAAATTGTATAATAGCCATGTGCCGAAAGATCCGTAAAGAAATAGAACGCCTACACGAAGAGAGATTAGAGGTAGATCAGTTCGAACAAAGCGAGGAAGAAGGGTCAGGACTGCCCACAGGACAGTCAGAAACTATAGCCTATGTAGGTAAAAGAAGATCTTGTAATAGTACGAGATGTCTTATTGACCCGATACGCCCGATATGTCCAGACAATAACAGGGGTTTCCCAACACCCATAGTCCATATAAGGTCTAACGAGCATTCGTTCCAAACAGCTGACAAATTACTCCGAGAACGAAGGGGTTATCATTTCCTCGATTCTATGGATGAACAAGATTTAGCCAGGGCAGCTGTCCATTGGGTGGACAGTCCCGGAAAATATAGTGATGATACAGTAGTACGCACATTTTTGAATCTCACCCCAGATGAACAGCGTTTAGCTGGGATTTATATGACTCAACAACTCATTATACTATATCAGAATCAACATTCAGATCCTGGTCCCTTACCTGATATATTGACCGAATTACTCACGAATAGATGGAGAGGTTCAGGTACTAAATTAATTAAAGAAATTCTAGAATCAAGAAAGCAATATATTCTTTTTGTATGTTCAGAACATGTTTCATTGCCCGTCAAGGAAAGAACCACGTATCACATGGATAGACAGAATCCCTTACGAGAAGTGCACCCAATAAAGGGCGAGGACAACGAGTTCAAGCGCGTATTTGTATATACGCCCATATCAAAAATAGAATTGTTACAAATGAAGAAAGTGGTACCCAGTCATGACAAAGATCCAGCGGGTTTTCACCGAGAAATTAAAGACATGTTACTCATGGGAGAGTATACCTATCCCGACATTATGACAATATTAAAGGTATTAATGCCTGCCGGCATTTATGAGAAACTCAAGGAAAAAGAGTGGGAGGTAGGAGACCAAAAGATAGAATGGTCAGTGTTAGAAGCGGAAGAAAAGGCCCGAACTGCAGGAGCAGGACTCGGGGATAAAACTAAAGCCCTACCAGGTTTATTAGTACAGGTACTGCCACGTTTATTAACTACGAAAAAGGAAGATTGGGGTACAATTTCAGCCTGTAAACAGAAGCAAGATGAAGACACTAGTGATTACTATGCCCGATTTGAAAAATGTTTTGGTATAAATAGCGGCATAAAAGCAAGTAGCGAATCATACCCACATCTGTTCGTAACAAAATTAGTAGAAAATGCCCTGCCCCAAGTAAAGAATAGAGTATTAAAATTCGAGAGTACCTGGCAAGGTAACACTCCATCACAAATGCTACAAATGTTACAGTACCATCACAATAGAATTAGAGAGGAACAAGAACATGAACACAGACGCATGAAAGACACGAAAATGAAAATGCTAGTTTCCCAGACAGTTCCAGCTGAAGGACATAAAAAGGGTATGACACATTCCGATTCAGCAGGACCTGTAAAAGGGACATGTAATTATTGTAAAAAGCCAGGTCATTATGTACACGATTGTCCAGTTTTAAAACATAATATCGCCATAGGTAAAACACAAGAGAGATCACGGCCACTTAGACAAGATCAGAATGAACAAGGAGCTCTGCAGCATGCCCAGGCCATGCCAGCCGCACAACAGCCAATACAGTTTGTGCCAGCTGCACCACCGTTGCCTGTTGCTGCCACACAGACAACAACACGACAAATGTATCAGACCGCACAGTATGAATATCCTGAGTATCAGCGTTACGCATGAACTAGCCTAGAGAGGGAAGTTGACTTACCCCTTATCGAGATCCCTGTAGATCAAGAAGGACCTTACGTACACAGTGAATTATTAGGCCAAGATAGAAAAATTTTACTCGATACAGGGGCAAGTCGAACAACTATAAAACGTAGTGAAGTTCCAGGGGCACCCCTCTCAGGCTCACAGAATATTTCCCTTGGTTTTTCAGGAAAACCTATTGTTAATGAAGTATCACAGCCTCTTCCACTTACGATAGGACCTCTGACCCGAACTACAGATTTATTACTTAATGAATCATGTCCAGAAAACTTGCTAGGAATAAAAACGCTAAAAGCTCTAGGAGCCATAATATGTTGTTCTCCGGAAGGAGTAAGATTGTTTTTACGTGATTTTAAAGGTCATTATGTGTCTAGAGACATGGATCCCCGACTGCAGACTTTACCCACACATCTATGGGCACAAGGCCCTACTGATGTTGGTTGCATGAATATTACACCATATCGAGTCACATTAAAGGCAGGAGTGGTACTACCACGAATGCGACAATACAAGTTACCACCAGATGCTGTAGTGGCTTTACTGCAAATCATTGACGAACTCATTGCCCAAGGAGTGGTTGTAGAAACCGACTCCAATGTATGTAATTCACCAATAATTCCGATTCTTAAACGAACAGATCCAAAGGCCCCGCCAGTATATCGATTGGTTATTGATCTGCGCGAATTAAACAAATGCATTGTGCCACAATTTCCTGTGGTCCCAGATATCTCGTCATTACTGACAGCCATTGATTCCGAAGCAACATTCTTTACTGTAATCGATCTCAAGAATGCCTTTTTCAGCGTCCCAATAGATCCGGAAAGCCAATATTTGTTTGGATTTAGTTTAAATGGACGTAGCTTTAAATTCTCACGCGCACCTCAAGGATTTACAGAAAGCCCCAGCATCTATAGCCAAGCACTGAAACGAGAACTTGACAGTATCCACATGCCAGTTAACACTGCTCTGCTTCAATACGTCGATGATCTGCTGATCACCGCCCGAAGCGAACCCGAATGTGAAAAAGCATCACTGACAGTTTTACAATTCCTAGCCGAAAAGGGGCACAAGGTGTCCCCTTCTAAGCTGCAATTCTGTGTCCAGCGAGTTGTTTATCTTGGACACTCGCTGTCCAAGGAGGGAAGGCAGCTTACACCGGACCGCATTCAGTTAATAGCTAACATGCAAATACCCAAGACACAAAAGGAGGTGCGGGCTTTCATAGGTCTCACTTCATATTGCAGGCAGTGGATCTCTCAGTACGCATTTCTAGCAAAACCACTCATTCAGTTGACAACACAGGAGGCAGCCACATCGACTGTTCTCCCTTGGACCCAGGAACATACACAAGCTTTTGAAAGCCTAAAGAAAGCTTTATGTCAAGCACCTGTTTTAGCAACGCCATGTTACAGAAAACAGTTTACACTCTTTGTTACAGAACGCGAAGGTACTGCTTTGTCAGTACTCACACAGGAACAAGCAGGAGCACACAAACCATGTGCTTATTTTTCTAGTACATTAGATCCCGTAGCTCAGGCTTTGCCTGCATGCCTGAAATCAGTAGCAGCGACAGCTTTAGCAATCAGACAAAGCGATGCCATAGTGTTAGGACATCCATTGACAGTTCAAGTACCACATGCAGTAGAGGTTCTTGTAAATAGAACGCAAACACAACACTTGACTATAGCACGACTTACAGGGTACGAACTTACATTGTTTCAGCCACACATAGAAATCAGACGCTGTAACACATTGAATCCTGCCACACTTTTGCCAGTAATCGGAACAGACCCACTAGCCCATGACTGTATTGAAGTTATTACTATAACGACGAAACCTAGACAAGACTTAACCGATGTCCCATTGTCAGACCCAGACCTGACATTGTATGTAGATGGTTCATGTATGAGAACATGTACAGGAGAGTTAGTGGCCGCTTACGCAGTCACAACAGATACTGAAGTCATTGAAACTAATCGTATAAATACTTTGTCAGCTCAAGCCGCAGAGCTCATCGCTCTGACACAAGCCTGTATTCAAGCCACAAGTAAGAAAGTCAACATATACACTGATTCACGTTATGCATTCGGAGTTGTACATGACTTCGGCGTGCTGTGGCGAGAGAGAGGTTATTTAACTTCCCACGGTGCCCACATTCAGCACGGACCCCTCATTCATGCCTTATTAGATGCAATACATCTACCTACTGCAATATCAATTATGAAATGTAAAGCTCATACGAAAGTTACTGATATCATTTCTCAAGGCAATGATCTAGCCGACAGAACAGCTAAACAGACTGCTCAAACCCAAACATCCGACATGACAAAGACAATAGTCCCGATGCCGACACATTGTATGACAGTTAAAGATCCTACCCTTGACGTAATTGACATACAGACACATGCTACACCAGACGAAATAAAGAAATGGACTGAATTAGGAGGGATCCAAACGGACCAAGGATGGATGATGAAGGAAAAGTCTGTATGGTTCCTTCCTGATTCAATGGTCCAAGTTATAGTTAACACTATACATAGTCCAGCACATCTAGGAGAAAAAGCTATGCTAGACAGCATTCAACACATTTGGTTCAATAAACATTTACGAGCAGCAGCCAAACAAAAGGTCCGTACCTGCATGATCTGTTGCCAGTTCAACCCAGGAAAGAGCGTTCCCGTAGAACAGGGTGGATTTCATCCTCCTGATCACCCTTTTGAAGTCCTCCAGATGGATTATATCCAGATTGAACGATGTCGAGGATTCAAATATGTTCTCGTAGTTGTCTGCGCTCTGTCCCGTTGGACGGAGGCATACCCGGTTTCAGATTACACTGCCCCGACTACTGCCAAACAGTTGGTTCGAGAATTCTTCCCACGCTACGGTTTACCACGTGTTGTCTACTCAGATAACGGCCAGCCGTTCTCATCCGAATTAATGAAACATGTTTCACTTCTGTTAGGATATCAGTGGAAATTCCACTGTGTCCGACACCCCGAGGCAGCAGGTCTCGTAGAAAGACATAACCAGATCCTGAAAATTAGATTGTCCAAAATATGCCGAGAAAAAGGTGTCGACTGGATAGTAGCGTTACCAGTTGCACTCTTTTACATGAGAATGGTAGCACACTCTCGAACAGGGCTATCCCCGTATGAGGTGATCTTCGGCAGACCACCAAATATGTGGGGGACGCCTGTACCACGCAAAATAACTGATGTTGACTGTAATATGCTGACAGATTACTTGGCTTCCTTGATGTCTGCACTACAATCTTGTCGTTCACAGGTAGCTGCAGCCTTTCCCGACAACACTGAGGTGAAACCCCATGACGTAGTTCCGGGTGATCTCGTATTTGTGAGAAATTTCGACCGAAAGACTCAGCTGGAGCCCAGGTGGAAGACACCCAAGTTGGTTCTGCTCACCACAAGGACAGCCGTGAAGATCGAGGGCCGCAAGGGCTGGATTCATTCAAGTCATATCAAGAAATTTCATGGACTATCCTCGGATATAGACATTGTGCCCTGCACTCCCTCACAGACTGATTCAAAACTTCCTTTGGTTGAAAAGACCAAAACCGAACTCTATAAAGTAAAATTGAGGCCTAGAACGTCAGACAATTTGATTGTTTAAGTCCTCTCCAAGGTGAAGCGGTTGAATTTGTCTCTGACATGTATCCTCTAGACCTGAATCATGGACAGTCGCGGAAAATGTTGAAACGACAGGCGTATTGTAAATCACTGCGTAGCCACTGCATAGTGACATTATTAATCTTGTTTTTCTTGAGTCTTTTAATAATTACTGCAAGTATATTGTTGCACATATATTACCCTATTGCCCGAAATGTTTACAATGTTACCGCAGAACATTCTTTTAGTGACTTACCTCCGCATGAATTGTCTTATAGACTTGCGCTGCGCAATAACACTTTCATTAGTATGTTACATCATTCCCATCAGACTAGTAATGCAACAAATTGTTGGGTGTGTGGCCGACTCCCTCCCTATCAGAATTATGAAGGAGTCCTGCCTTTCTTTCCACATCCGTTTACACATAATGGCTCCTGTGGAGCATGGTTTAGTTTAATCAATTCCATAGACTCAGACACAGCAGTTTACCAAGATCAGTGGGTATGGGGAAACCTAAACCTAGTTTTACTCAAGGTCTGCTACCTTGACAAGGAGGGTCGTCCCAAAAGAACAGGAACTGATCTAGAAAATGAAGTATATGGATTAGGTAATTTTACACCTAATCTCATGATTCTAAATGTCGTATCCGAAGTTTAACTAGTCTTACCCACCATGTCAGTATTCCCAGCGAAGGGTGAATTGTGTGTAAGAAAGGTTGGTTCCATACATATGGGCCATAGTAAATGCACTACTACAGTAGAATTCAGTGATCAAGGCAAATCCTCATTCAGAGCTTATCGCCACTCCTACTTTATATGTGGTCAGACCGCATATATGCGTCTACCTCTAGATTGGGATGGTACCTGCTACATTGCATTCCTTTTGCCACCTGTTTTCCTAGCTCCTCCTGATTATTATAGAAATATTCATTTAGTACACAATAGAGAGCGGAGAGATCTCCCGATTGTCGATTACACTGAAACAGCATGGGAAAAATACACAGATTTCAATAAAGGCATCTTTCCCTATATAGGTACTGTTACTAATAGTAAGCTGATACGTAGATTAACTAGAACCCTTGAAGCAGTAGTGAATGAAACTATTTCCGCCTTAGGCAATTTAACAGAAGAGCAGTCTGCTATGCGGATTGTTGTGCTTCAAAATCGTCTTGTCCTTGACGTCATCCTGGCTGATAGAGGCGGAGCTTGTAGGGTCATCGGATCAAGCTGCTGCGTATTCATACCAGAAAATTCGCCATCAGTATATAAAGCCATAACTCGCCTTCATAAGATTGTAAACCAGATACACCAGAACCCAGGCACTTGGACATGGTCCAGTTGGTTTTGGAGTGTGATATCAGCCTGGGGATGGAGAGTTCTATCCTTCCTAGGTATTGGCCTTCTCATACTATTCAGTTGCTGTCTATGTCTACAATGTGGACCAGCGATTTGTGGTCTGTGTGCCACATCGTGTATTCCACCACCAAGATCTCATTCAAGACCACGGAAGAAGAAAGAAGAACAAATGATGTTATATGAACAGATCAATGGATTGATGAAGATTGATATCTCTTGACGGGCAAGTAGGGGACAAGGAGGGAATGTGGAAATATGGATTTTTCTGGTCAGTTATGTCCCCTATCTTGGACCCCAACGGTTCTATGTGCATGTTTCAAGTACATGTATGTTCCCTCCAGTTCCAGTTATGGAGACGCAAATACATGTGCGTCCACCGTTAACATGTCCTCTGTCAGATCCGCCATGAATAGGCCGGATATTCCATTCCTAAGTACAAAAGGCCACCGGCTTTATATGGTTCACTTATGCCATTTTACAGTCCAGGCAAGTAGGCCCTGATTCTGTCATCAAACCTCTTCTTGCCTTCTGCCTCTGAAAGCTCCAGTTTGAGCCTGCATCTGTGACCATGAACTTTGTCTCATTCTCTGCGCGGCTCACGAAGCCTGACATCAGCCTATTCTCTGCCAAGAACTGTATTTCACCTTCGAATTATCTGCTTCCCCCTCAGCCAAAGCATTCCTGCCTAGTAGTTTAAGTAAACATTCTTCCAGCTACCGAGCAAAAGGCCCGGCTTCTCTGGCTTTATACAAGTAATTCATAGCCCTGTTACTATGGAAGATTCCTACCCCCTCGCATTTAGTGTAGACACTTAGACGCTTGTACACGCACGCACAGTCAGTATAGAATAGATTCTGTCCGAGAGTCCTTCCTTTGTGGATAACATAGTTCTTTAAACATAGGATGTTAGATATGATTTGGGATTAGGTTGACTTGACCCCCCAGACTTCTAGTCTCCACATGTAAAGCTAAATATCAAGTCCCCTTCACCCCCTAGTTACACGTCAATCACACGTCATGCTGCTGCGCGCGCATCTATGCCAAGTATTATCTTATAGATCCACCTATATGTGACATCATAACCAATTACGTTCCTTTTTACTCCTTATTACACCCATTTTCGGTTACGCAGATAAATCGTCATTTTCCTTATCAATTGTTACGCCTACTGTATTCGCTTCATTGTAATGTATGTACTATAAAAGCCATTTCATGTCAATAATGTACGTACTTCACTTCCTGAACCTCCGTGGTGATGGAACTTGGAGCAACCGATTATAATCGTTCATTGGAATAAAGCCCATTCCGAACCTCTAATACCACGGATTCTGCCTCTCATTTTACTGAGCTATTTTATTATGTTTCTGTATCAAATTAAGTCCAGGTAAAGGAATTTTATTTACCACACCATATTCCACTATAAATGCACAAACAACTCCTACATAATTGACACAATTAACACATGCAACGATTAATTAATTATAATCAACAAACAATGAATAATTAATTAACAATAACTAAATTACCACAAACAACACTATAAAATCAAAATATAAAATTAATACTAATAATTCAACATTATTAATTAGTTTATTCAAATTAAATTACTTCCCACCCTATTCTTCAATAAACCCACAACCCACTCCTTAAAAAAACACAATTTACATAATTAATTAATAATAATTAACAACCAATTAATAAATAATTATTAATAAATTAATTACCCCAATAACCAATATTAATTATTCCAAAATATTAATTAATTAATTACAATTAAATTATTTCCCACCCTACTCCCCTATTAACCCACAACCCGCTCCTAAATAACTGAGACAATTAACATAATCACCAATTAATTAATAATAATTAACAACCAAGGGGTCGATTCCGATCCGGGTTGGACAGCTCTGCGAGAGCTGTTCGTAGCCTTACCTTGCGACCGACTCGTACCCGGAGCCGGTCCGTCCGGGTGATGAAGTACGATGCGCATAACTGACAAAAATCCGACCGACACGTAGGCTGTGATTCAATCTTCATTCTCCGTCCGAGCCGTACCTCCGAACGCCAAACCGAGTCGCCCGGAAGCAGTATCCATAGCAGTTTCCGGCCGGACAAGTACGATGCGCACATCATACGCGCCGGACGGGTCGCCACGTACGGCACATCACAGCATCCGGAAAAGAAGCATATCAGGTACGATTCGCGCCATAACTCAATCCACGGCTACGAGACGGACCAGCTTGCAACGAGTACGAGACGGAGCCACAAGCAGCGTGTACGAGACTAACACATCATGAATCACATTGCGCAGGTCATACCAGTACTCTAAATCTTTGACCGGATTAGGAACAGACGCGGACGGCGCAGACGGTAAGTCAGACACCCACCACACAAACAAACGACACATACCCGCAAAATGTCACAAGCACACAGGGGATCCACATCCTGGCCACTAGCAACAGGCCACATAGGGGTTGCATGGCCAGCACCACTACCACCCCCACTCATAGGGCTTATTTTGCCCATCACTACTGCCACCCCCACCCATAGGGGACCTGTTGCCCATCACTACTGCCACCCCCACCCATAGGGCTTATGTTGCCCATCACTACTGCCACCCCCACCCATAGGGCTTATGTTACCCATCACTACTGTCACCCCCACCCATAGGGGACCTGTTCCCCATCACTACTGCCACCCCCAACCATAGTGCTTATGTGGCCCAGCACTCCTGCCACCCCCACCCATAGGGCTTATGTTGCCCATCACTACTGCCACACCCACTCATAGGGCTTATGTTGCCCATCACTCCTGCCACCCCCACCCATAGGGCTTATGTTGCCCATCACTACTGCCACCCCCACCCATAGGGCTTATGTTGCCCATCACTACTGCCACCCCCACCCATAGGGGACCGGTTGCCCATCACTACTTCCACCCCCACCCATAGGGCTCATGTTGCCCATCACTACTGCCACCCCCACCCATAGGGCTTATGTTGCCCATCACTACTGCCACCCCCAACCATAGGGGACCTGTTGCCCATCACTACTGCCACCCCCACCCATAGGGCTTATGTTGCCCATCACTCCTGACACCCCCACCCATAGGGGAACGTTGCCCATCACTACTGCCACCCCCACCCATAGGGCTTATGTTGCCCATCACTACTGCCACCCCCACCCATAGGGGACCTGTTGCCCATCACTACTGCCATCCAAACTCATAGGGGTTATGTTCCCAATCACTACTGCCACCCCCACCCATAGGGGACCTGTTGCCCAGCATTCCTGCCACCCCCACCCATAGGGCTTATTCTGCCCATCACTACTGCCACCCCCACCCATAGGGCTTATGTTGCCCATCACTACTGCCACCCCCACCCATAGGGGACCTGTTGCCCATCACTACTGCCACCCCCACTCATAAGGCTTATGTTACCCTTCACTACTGCCACCCCCACCCATAGGGGACCTGTTGCCCATCACTACTGCCACCCCCACCCATAGGGCTTATGTTGCCCATCACTACTGCCACCCCCACCCATAGGGGACCTGTTGCCCATCACTACTGCCATCCAAACTCATAGGGGTTATGTTCCCAATCACTACTGCCACCCCCACCCATAGGGGACCTGTTGCCCAGCATTCCTGCCACCCCCACCCATAGGGCTTATTCTGCCCATCACTACTGCCACCCCCACCCATAGGGCTTATGTTGCCCATCACTACTGCCACCCCCACCCATAGGGGACCTGTTCCCCATCACTACTGCCACCCCCAACCATAGTGCTTATGTGGCCCAGCACTCCTGCCACCCCCACCCATAGGGCTTATGTTGCCCATCACTACTGCCACACCCACTCATAGGGCTTATGTTGCCCATCACTCCTGCCACCCCCACCCATAGGGCTTATGTTGCCCATCACTACTGCCACCCCCACCCATAGGGCTTATGTTGCCCATCACTACTGCCACCCCCACCCATAGGGGACCGGTTGCCCATCACTACTTCCACCCCCACCCATAGGGCTCATGTTGCCCATCACTACTGCCACCCCCACCCATAGGGCTTATGTTGCCCATCACTACTGCCACCCCCAACCATAGGGGACCTGTTGCCCATCACTACTGCCACCCCCACCCATAGGGCTTATGTTGCCCATCACTCCTGACACCCCCACCCATAGGGGAACGTTGCCCATCACTACTGCCACCCCCACCCATAGGGCTTATGTTGCCCATCACTACTGCCACCCCCACCCATAGGGGACCTGTTGCCCATCACTACTGCCATCCAAACTCATAGGGGTTATGTTCCCAATCACTACTGCCACCCCCACCCATAGGGGACCTGTTGCCCAGCATTCCTGCCACCCCCACCCACAGGGCTTATTCTGCCCATCACTACTGCCACCCCCACCCATAGGGCTTATGTTGCCCATCACTACTGCCACC
Organism: Triturus cristatus; assembly: GCF_964204655.1. Lineage (NCBI taxonomy): Eukaryota > Metazoa > Chordata > Amphibia > Caudata > Salamandridae > Triturus > Triturus cristatus. The sequence goes on from NC_140581.1 coordinate 1,016,425,378, forward strand.
CCCACCCATAGGGGACCTGTTGCCCATCACTACTGCCACCCCCACTCATAAGGCTTATGTTACCCTTCACTACTGCCACCCCCACTCATAGGATGGGTGATGCGCCACACATCTATCATACACCAACATTAGGTATGTCAGCAAAATACATCCCCCTAACATCATGACAACAGTGTGTAGTCTGTGACAAATCCCAACAACAGTGATTATGACTTCGAACATACAATGTAACTACCATCACATGTGTGACCAAAAACAGAGTGTGGCCTACACAAGGCAAGAATCACCAGCACTGTGTCAATGTAAAAATAACACCCCCTCACTGTGTAGAACAAAAGTTAAGTGTGGGGTTCCAAACTGCAGCAAATGTTGAGCATTGTGGTGATGGGATCGAAAACCCCCCTCATCACAGTGACCAAAAGGTAAGTGTCATCATGGTCAAAGCTGCAAATGCCAAACAGCATGTATGATTTCTGGTCCCAACAAACACAAAACACTTTTGGGGCAAAGTAGTGGTTGTGTGATGTCCCATACCCACAGAGATGTGGTGAGGCTAACAGTGCTGTGAAAACCTAACATACTGTCGGCCATGTGCAGACAAGCACCACCCATGGGGGCTGACAATGCATACAGTGTACAATTACACAAAAGCAGAAGTGACCATCACAAAGCATACACACATCTCGAAAATAGACACACAAATCAAAACAACCTGTGTAGGCTGTAGGTGTCAGGTCACAAACTCCCATTCCATGCCAGCAATGGGACATAACAACCAGGATGAATGTGCAGAATGATGTGATATGACTCACAGGGACAGCAGGGTAAATCACAAAAACAACATCCAGACAATGGCCCCCAACAGCAATACCAATGCACTTGTGCAGATGCACAAACACAAACAGGCAACCTCACACTGCACATCTGACATAACATGTGTGTGTGTGTCTCAGTATCCCCAGGCAACTACGCAACACATGAGGGTGGCTGAACCACAGTGAGACAGATGTGTACAGAGTGCCATTCAAAAGTAAACCATCAATGGTCCCCCCTTAGTGGGCAATCAGGCATTGTGAGATTAGAGGGAGCAAAACGGACATATGTGACACAAGCTGGAATGAACAGCACTAACAAAGCAAGAGACTGACACACAACAGCACTACCCCCAGGGACCAGACATTGGGGTGACACAAGCATGCATGACACGTCCACTGTGCTGACAAAGGTAGATGTTGTACAAACTGTGAAACCCAGATATGTGTCCTGTGCCACAAACGTACATCACACCTACACAAACACAAATCACTCAGCATGGCCCGTCATCCATGGACAAACGGGAGCTAGGGCTCATCCATGCAAACATTTACATCAGTCCACCCTCAACACCACACACCCTGAACTGAACCAATGTGCATCTGTGAAGCCCACATGGACAGGTGACATTGCACATGCACCCATGACAAACACAGTAATGTTGGGAGGAACTAAGGTGCACAGACTCATCACACAAGGACAGTTTACAACCCTGGTGAATGACAGACACACTGCACAGTATGCGGTAAATGGCCATGACGTCAAAGCTCACGTAACCTTCCGAATACCTGCCACAGTCCCAGGACAATGCAGAAGCCAAGGTAAACCACAAGGCACACATGCTGACACCTGCAAACATGGCAGCCCTGAACCGGACAAGTGGGATCAGTCACACACACATACACATGTCTCAATCACTGAAAGGTACCACCTAGGGACAACTACATTATATTGCGAACAAACAAGTGCCTTGGGGACCCCCGACTGTGTCCCATCTGCGTCTGACCACATCATCACCACTCAGAACAGACAAATCCCAATGATGAAACACCAATTAACAGTAGTCTGTCATGCACCTCCACATCTGGTAGCCCATGGCAAAGTTGTGGGATGAACACAGTACCACTCAGCAAGCATCAACAACAGGAACATATCAAGGGAACACTGCCTGTGTATGAAAAGGGATGTGGACACACACACACATGCCCACACAACACACAACATAGGCCCAGGCAATGTCATGGAACAACACACTTACTTGAGGGGACTCAACTCCTGTGGAAGCTCAGCTGTGCCAAACATAGTCCTAGCAGGTCTCAGTTATGTCAGCAGAACACTTGGTCAGTCAACCATCAGTTACCACACAATGAAGGCCCTGGTCACAACAGCCTAGGTACGGGAGTCTCCCTCAAGTCATCTGCACATACTCAATACAGATGTCCAGCAAGTTGCACAGAGGACCCAGTTGCTCCTACACCAATGATGCCCACGCTTACATGTCCAGTGGAGATGCGCCCACAGTCAGGTAAATAGACAAATTGGACAATGGGAAGCACATAATATGTGCATGTGTGCAAGCCACAGATGTGACCATGCATATGAAATGTTTACAGAGATGTCCACAAATTGTTAATCATGACACACCCATTTAGCTGCAAAGGATGATATGGATAACGACCAGAATAGGATACATATCTCATGGACCACATGGAGTACCTCACATCAACACCTCAGTATTCAACATTTGAAATCCAGCATTACAACTGCAAGGTCATGCTAAACATCATCAACATAATGTACAGCTAAATCAAATTCACAAGGAGAAAGAAAAAAGCTTTATTCAGCAATTTTAAAATGCAAAGTCCTTTCAAAACAAAGGCCAATGTCCATATCCAAATTACAAAAAGTTAACTTGAGTGACAACTGCCACACGTTGCTTGCCTGCACTGGTAAGGACAGGGGACATCCCCTTGGAGGGGCATACATGGGGGCATGCCAGGCACCGCAGGGACAGGATCAGGGCGCAGCAGAAGGAGGCAGTGAAGGGGTGGTGGTTGCAGGAGAGTCACTGGCAACTGCAGTGGAGCTGACTGAAGTAGTGGGTGCAGTCACAACTGTGGGGTACAAGTCAGATAGGGTGTGTGCCGGCACAACTGCAGTGGGCAGGTCAGATGGAGTGGACTGGGTCCCCACTGCAGTGCCAAAGTCAGACGGGGTGGTTGTGGACTCCACTGCAGTGCCTAACTCAATGGGAGCGGAATGGGGTTCAGGAGAGGTCGGCAGGACAGAGGGGGGGACACGGTCCCCACATCAGTGGCACAAACTGTCTGACCGGGGATGGAAGAGCAAGTGGTGGGGGGGGAGGGCCTCAGCATTTTGGGGATGGTGTATCTGTGCGTGGGGGAGCCTCGGGCAGGGTGTGGCCGGGACACCGGTGGAGTGGTGGCCTGGGGGATAAAGGACGCAGACTTCGTCGTGGAGCTGTGGGGCGGGGGTGGGGTCTTGCTCTTCCGGCTCCGGGGGTACTTGCGGGTGGGGTCCTCAGTCTGACTGTGCCTGGGGGAGGGTGTCCGGATGTGAGGGGCACTCCCCTCTGTGTGGGGACCTCCTCTTCCCCTTGTAAGATGGAACATCTGGGTCGGTGGGGAAGAGGCCAAGGTCACAGAGGAAGCTTCTGTGGAGATGGGATTGCAGGTGAGGCAAGGGAAGGGCGCTGGGAGGGAGAGGTATCGGAGGACTGCGGAGTGGTTGTGGATGACTGTGTGTGTGTCTGCAAACCCTCCCCTGTGAGTGTGGCATCAGTCCCCTGCACTTGCTTGTGTGCACGTCTAGTCCTTGGTTTGTGTGTTTGTGTGCTGCCCGTGTCTTTGGGTTTGTGAGAATGTGCAGGTGTGTGTGTGCTTGGGACAGGTAGGGTGCTAGGAATCATGGGTGGTGCAGGGGTAGGAGGGGTGCGGGACTGTTGGAGGAGGGACTCTGCTGCCGTCAGGGAGGAGGCCACGGACTGATTGGTCCTCTGTAGGGCAGACATGCCCGATAAAATGCCCTCCATGAACGACACCAGTTGTGTCAACAGACTGGTGTGTGCATGGAGGACACTCAGCATTGATGTCTGCCCTACATGGATCTGTCGAAGCAAGTCCACAGACTCCTCACTCAGGGCAGCTGGGGACACAGGGGCAGGGGGTGCGGTGCCTGGCACAAAGGAGACATGCTCCTGAACACGGGAGCCTCCACGGACCTCTGGGATGGGAGCCGATGGGAGGGTGGTGATGGTGGTGGTGGGGGGTGGCGGGGACAGCCTCACTAGCTGGGGTTTGGTGGCTTCTGACACCCGACTCCACAAGGGAGTCATCCTCTGAGCTGCTGTGGCCCTCAGCTGGGGTGGATGTTGCTGAGGACTTCTAGGTGTGGCTCCACTCACCCTCTGTGCCACTGGGTCCCTCCGACTCCTCGCCTTCTGTCCCAGTCAGGCTCTGTGGCTCCTCCTGGTCCATGGAGCTGTCCCCTCCTGTGGCCGTAGATGTATCTGGATAGAATTAGGAAAAAAGAGAACAACATCAGTCACCTGCACTGACTGCACACACCACAGAGAGTACATCACATCACAGGGCAAGCCCTGGCATCATCAGGTGAACACTGCTCAAAGAAGTGCTCACACTGTTTAGAATAAGCCAGTTGTCAGTCTCACCATCAACCATGGCACTCATATCCCTCCTGGACTTGCACCCATATGTCTGTTGCATGTTGGATGCTAATACCCCAATGTGTCGACACGCACCACCTACATTTTGTTGGACATGTAAGTGAACATGTAGGAGTAGGTCAGTATACACACATCACATCTCTTGCCACTGACTCAGTACAGGTGTCAGGATGAAGGGATGGGCAGAGTCTCATTTCACATGCTTGTGATGCATGCCAGCAACACACACTATGATGCTCTCATGTCCTGATAGTCAATGCCACAATGGGGTGCATGGAGCACATTTGAACACAATGCAGGATCACTCATAGCAAGTTAAATGCCATGGCACTGGCATGCTTGGAAAGTCAGTCAACACTGTCTCCTGTCACAGGGGCAGGGCATCCAGACAACAACAGTATGCACTGTGTCATAATCATAGCTCAGGGGTAAAGCAAACTCTGCAGCTGACAAGTGCACTTGCCCATCCCCTGCAAACAACATATCCCGGACCCAGAAGACCCCACATCATACAAAACAGACATATGAGTCTCTGCGAACACAACTCCCTGTACATTAGCACATCACAGTCTGCAGTGCAAGTAACACAGCTGCCTGAAGTGCACAGTTGCATACACCATTGTGCACTGTCAAGTGATCACGCACCTATATGTCACACAGGTCTTGTCTCTCATAGTCACATCTCAGATGTCCTGCTGACCCTCAAACTCATGAACACCACAGTTGTACGGAAAAGGATGCCACACCACAATGACACAGAGGCAGACACCTGAAGGCACATGTCACTAAGCACAACCTGTAAGTTGATACACAGGAGTGGGATTATAGAGTGTTTCTAAATGCCCTTGAGTAGGCATGACTGCCCAGGTCTACATGAAACAGTGTTTAGCCCTGGACAGTAGTCAGGTGGCTAAGCAAGTGTGACACACTTGATATACATCCTCCTGAGGCACACAAACTGGAGTACCCTGCTGCATGTGTTTGTTTGAAATACCCCAGCCACATGTGACGAGTCAGACCAGCAATTGTAACACATATCAAGGGCGCACACAGATCACATGTCAGATCTCAGGCATTGTGTAAACAATTCACCCATCCATGAAACACACAACAGAGTCACGGTAACAGATGCAGTCCGGAAGCTGAAGCATAGCTGACTGCAGGGACACAGTGCCCTAGTGACACAAGCAACAGACTATAGGGTCAACACCTGTGGATCAGATGAGGAGGGTGCATCACACAATTGAGGGACATGAGTATTGGACTACAAGACCTACATAATGTGGAAGTGTGAACAGGCCAAAAGACTGCAATTAGCATGTCAGACATAGTACATAGATTAGGCATGGACTTACCCCCTCCTTACTGCTGTCTGGCCTTCAGCTGCCCATCCAGGTCCAGGAAGACCACCGCCAGGATCCTGTGCATGTGGGGGGTCAGGGTCCGGTGTGCGCCCCTCCTGCGAGGAGGCGACAGCTTCAGGTGGACACTTGCGATCCTCTGGGTCCAGCCCGAAGGTCCTGCCACCTCTTCTGGCAATTGCGGATCCGGCGCTTGTAGACCCCCACCGATCAAACTGCCCGGGCGATGGTCAGCCATATCTCCTGCTTCTGGTGGGCATCAACCTGTGAGGAAGACAAAGTTAAAAGTCCATTAACACACATGCCCCATATTTGTGCTGCACACAGTTGGACATACATGTCGTCATCACAAAGGAAAATGAGTTACAAAAAAAGGGAAACCCCCGGAGTTACCTGGATCCTACCGGCCAATATCCTTGCTTAATTGCGATAGTAAGCTATACTCCAAAATGATTGCGAATCGTTTATCTAAGGTTATATCTTCATTAGTAACAACAAATCAGCATGGTTTTATACCAAAAAGAGGTACGGTCTCTCATATTAACAAAGTTATAACTTTATTTGATTTTGCAGACGCGGAAAAGAGGGACTTAGCATTGATACTGCTTGATGCAGAAAAAGCTTTTGACCGCGTAGAGTGGGTCTATCTATGGGAAGTGTGATGAGAAGGATGGGTTTTGGAAAAGCTTTTTTACCGGCAATCCAGGTTTTATATAATGCTCCAAATGCCAGGATCGCCGCTATGGGTCTAAAATCTGAAAAGATTAATATAACCAGAGGCACACGACAAGGGTGTCCCTGTTCTCCTCTGCTTTTTGCATTATATATTCATCTCCTTTTATCATTAGTTTACAGAACTCTCCTCATATTAAACCTTTTTTTGTTACAGGTATTTCATATACAGTATTTGCATATGCGGATTATATAGCTATAGTGACAATAGATCCTAGGGAGGCAATAGGGAAGATTGAATTATTAGCTAGAGATTTTGGAGCTATGTCTGGGTATAAATTAAATTCCGCAAAAACCCAAGTTTTGTGCACAAAGAATATACAATTCAATGATTTTCGGGTTACACAGGAGGTTACCTATTTAGGTATTAAAATTAAAACTCAAATGCAAGAGATCATTGATAGTAATTGGAAGGAGATTATATTTCAAATTAAGCACTCATTAGATAGATGGAGCAGACTTAAACTATCAATAATAGGAAGGGGGAATATCATTAAGATGATTATCCTTGCCAAGATTCTATATTTATTTCGAAGTATCCCATTGGAATTTTCATTCAAACATATACAGCAATTACAAGATATCTGTGGGAAATTTTTTTGGGCTCTGGGTAAAGTTCGAAGAGCTATGAAATGGTTGACGCTACCGGAAGAAAGAGGAGGTCGTGGCCTGCCTGACTTTTTAAGTTATTACTATATATGTTTTTTACAAAAAATGAGTTATATACTGACAGGGGAGCGTCCAAAAAATGAAGCGGATGCCCCATCTATTTTCTTTCTACTATTGGGAGAACAGGCAAAAGGCTGTTTATTAAAGGAACTTGAGGGCAATTACTACAAGCATACCCGATTTAAGGTATTGGCCTCAGCATTCAAAGTATGGAGAAACGTTAAGAAATTGATTAAATTGGGTAAAATTACATATTATACCCCTTTTGAGGATGATAAAATACTCCCTTCCGTTTTTTGGGACAATAATGCAAAGTTATGGATTAGAAAAGGGATCTCCAAAATTGGTGATCTATATGATAATAAAGCAACGTTGGTAACATATGCAGAATTGGTAGACAAATATCAGTTACCACAGGCGTCGTTTTTTAAATATCTTCAAGTTCGAGATTTTTGCCTGAAAAATCAGATTGAGGCTCTCCCTAATAATTTAATAGAGGGGATCCGTCTTCAAAAAAGGATTGGCCCACTCTATTCGATTTTGATGGAATATAGATATGACGATATTCAAAAATATCATCAGTATTGGATAAATCAGCTAGATGACCCCCAAATCGATATTTTGGAATCTTTATCTCTTGCTAAAAAGATTTGCTTGGCCGCTAATTTAAAAGCTCAAGTTTATAAGACGGTCTTCAGGCTATACTATACTCCTAAACGTATGGCAACCTGGGGAGATAAACATAATGGGAAATGTTTTCGATGTGGGGATCCGGAAGCTGATATGTTGCATATTTTTTTCAATTGTACAAAATTGTCGCATTTTTTTAATAATGTTGAAATATTTATGTCACTGGTATTGCTATGCCCTTTTAAGATCTCCTCTACACTTATGTTATTGGGAATTTGTCAAAAAACATATAGTCAGTCTGTTTTAAAAGAACATAGGTATTTCCTATTCCTTGCAATGACTGTTGCTCATTTATGTATCGCTACGGAATGGCTATCACCTGAGCCCCCGACTTTTGAATTCTGGAGAGCCAAGCTGTATCGTATTTATGAAATTGAACTGAATTTGTATGCGCTGAAGGGGGCTCGGAAGAAACGCACTGGATTGTTAATCTGGGGAGCGCTTACAAATTTTTTTGGAGGCGGATGAATACCGCAGTATTTGAGATTAGGTTCTTTTTCTTCTTTTCTTTTTAACTGATTTATGTATTTTGATTTTTAATTTTACTTTTCATGGCTAAGATATGTATGTGTGGTATATATCATTGGAACTGTCATGGAAATTAAAAAAAAAAAAAAGGAAATTGAGTTACACAGGTAGTGCACCCATGGAAAAGGACAAATGCCCTGCATGTCTGACATGTTAACAATGCCTGGGAAGTTGAAGCTTGCACAAATGCACTTTAGCTGCAGAACACCTGTTCATTACATGTACCCACACACTTTGGGCGATGAAAGTACTCTGTGAGTATGCTTGCCACTGGTGTACACACTGCTAGTACTGCTAGTCAGACAACATGCACAATTAGGAAGGCAGTGGACTGAACACTCACCTGCTCCCCTGGTTTCCCATACAGCTTGCGGTACTGTGGAAGGAGCCCGTCCAGCAGGGCCTGGTCCTCCTCAGTGAAGGCTGGGGCCCTCTCCAGAGTACGTGCCATAGCAGTAGCCAGAGGATGCAGAGACAGCAGCAGTGGTAGTAGGGATGTGGTCCAGTAGCATGTAGTGCAGGCAAGTGAGCTCCCTGGGGGCCAGCCAACCTTATATCTGTGCTGCAGAGGCAGACTCTGTGCCATGTGTCCCAAGTGATAGGTCCAACACGGTTGCATTCTATGAAACTGGCCAATCCATGGAAATGTACGACTCGTACACGTCTTCCGCATCGTTCAAATCTTCACCTTCATAAAACCCTAGTAATTGCAACATTGTTGTAGGCATCCAACTGAATTTCCAGCGCACGACTCATACAAGTTTTGAATCTGCATCCGTCTCCATGACAGTCCAGAGCCAATGCGTGCGCCCGGCTCGGTCAACTGACTGTACAACGCGTAGTTTGAAAATACACATGCACTCATCTCCATACGATTCAATGGCCAAGGCATACGCCGGTCTCGGACTATGCATGCCCGACGCGTATGCATGATAGTCATCCGCGTCGGACCTCATTGTAGTCAATGGCTAAGCATACGCACGGCTCGGTCCTGAACTGTGAAAGGCGTACGCATAGTCACCTGCGTCGGGCCTCATTGCAGTCAATGGCTAAGCATATGTACGGCTCGGCCCTGAACTGTGCAATGCATACGCATTGTCACCCGCGTCGGACCACATTGCAGTCAATGGCTAAGCGTACGCACGGCTCGGTCCTGAACTGTGCAATGCGTACGCATTTTCACCCGCGTCGGATCTCATTGAAGTCAATGGCTAAGCGTGCGCACGGCTCGGTCCTGAACTGTGCAATGCGTACGCATTGTCACCTGTGTCGGACCTCATTGCAGTCAATGGCTAAGCGTACGCACGGCTTGGTCCTGAACTGTGCAATGCGTACGCATAGTCACCCAAGTCGGGCCTCATTGGTGGGACTATTTGAAGGCTTCAACACACAATTACTTGCCAGGGACTCGGGTGCACACCTACCACACTACAGCATTGGCCACACAGTGTCCCATGGCATGTAAGGCTGCATTCCCTGTGTGTTTGGGGGGGCAACATTTGGTTTGTTGTGTGGCACTTTTGTGCAGCCACTCCCAGACTGTGCACATGTTCATGGGGACAGAATCCTTTGTGTGTTGTGCACATTACCACTGTGATGTGCAACTGTACAGTTATGGGCATGAGTCATGGACACAGTTTCATGTTGGATCTGTTTAGGACATGTCACATACACCCTGAGTCCTGGGGGTGATGGCATGTATGTCACAGTGAGACCTCTAGCAACAATTCTGATGTACACCCACAGTCTGTGTGCATGTTGTGTCTCAGATGTGGCTGATATAATGTGCCCAATGGGAGACAGTCTCCACATCCATGTGGTTTGTGCATTCAACATTGATGTTGTGTGCGTGTCTACTAGACGTACATGTAGGGCCTGCAGAGACAACAGTGGCCACTACCTGTGGGACTCACGGTTGCCTTGTGGCGTGTACATGATACGCCATGCCATGCCAGTGTCCATGTGGCAATACAGGGACCCTGGGTTTCTGCATGGCAAAGATCTGTGATGCCTGGGGGACATCAGGCCTCACTTGTCATTGTGGTGTGTGTTTGTAACGTCACAGCAGTACATAGGTAGGGTGACACAGCCCAATGATTGGCCATTGCACTACATGGGACTTATGTGGACATGTGGACTTGAGATGTGAGGTGATGGCCATGTAGGTGACATATGTGTCCATGCCCAACAGCACAGACCTCAGTACATTGTGTATTGTCATGATGTTTCATGTGATATTTTGCTTGGTCATAGCCACATGGGTGGATGAACCAACAATCTTCCTTTGTGCATCTCTGTTCTGCAGGGCACCAGCTGTGACCGTTCCCAGACCTTGAAACTATGCAGGAACGCGACTGCATCCGACGGTACCACTTCACCAGGCCACTGATTGAGGAGTTGGTGGAGCATTTGGAACCACATCTGCTACCTGGCCAGACAAGACCATACAGCACTGACCCCAGAGGTGAAGGTGATGGCAGCCCTGCACTTCTTTGCTACTGGTACCTTCCAGTACACTGTGGCTACTGCTGGTGGTATGTCGCAAACTATGTTTAGTCGTGTGCTACGCAATGTCTTGGAGGGAATGTTGTATTTCCTTGACCTGTACATCAAGTTTCCTAGCCCAGGTCAACTCACTGAAATAAAGGATGCGTTTTGTACACTGGGGAGGATGCCGAACGTCATTGGATCTATTGATGGTACACATGTGGCCCTGATACCACCACAGGCACATGAGCAGGCATACCGGAACAGGAAACATTTCCACACCATCAATGCTCTGGTGGAATGTCTTACAGACATGTGTATCACACAGGTGTGTGCACATTTCCCCAGTTATGGGCAAGATGCCTACATCATGAGGAGTAGTCGCATTGCAACGCTGATGTCACAGATGCCAGACCAGCGTGCCTGGCTTGTCGGTGTGTACTGACTGTTTACCATTGTGTGTGTTTGGCACCCTCCTTCAAAATTCTGCTAATTGTTCAATTGTTTGTGTGTAGGTGACTCCGGATACCCCAACATGCCGTTGTTGCTGACACCCCTCAGGAACCCTGTGACACCAGTCGAGATGCGCTACAATGAGGCACATGGTCGGAGCAGGAGGGTGATTGAGCGGACATTTGATCTCCTGAAAAGCCGCCTCTGCTGCCTGGACAAGACCCGAGGGGCCCTCCCATATGAGCTTGCAAAGGTGTGCAATATTATCCTTGTATGCTGCATTCTACACAACATGGCAGTGCAGAAGAAGTTGCCTCTCATTCAGGATGACGATGACCTACCTCCGCCACCTGTGGAGGATCCAGGCCTGGGACACGATGCCAGTGATGATGATGAGGGTGACGTCCGCACACAGCTCATCAACAACTTCTTCACCTGAATGTGAGTTTACAGGGTTGTTATGTCAATGTATGGCGTTAGCCTGAAATGTGTTGTGGCTGCTCTGTTGCTGTTTGAGTGTGTCTCTATGCAACTTGACTGGATGTGTCCAGTGATGTGTAGAACTGCCAGCTTGTTTCTGTGCAGGTTTCTTGTGACATATTTTGTGCATGTGTATTGCATTTCTCTCCTGTTCTGCTGTGCTTTTGACTGTGTCTTGTGTCTGTCCTTCCCTGGGTACTTTGCCTGTTGTTTGGTCAACACTGGCACCCAACACCCAGAATCCAACACCAGTGTGGGAGTTGTCAATTCCCATCAAGTGATGTGCCACACACCCCTGGACTTCAATTCTCCGACACTTTGTGACCGTGTGTCCACTGTAACGTACAATTACCTTGCAACTATTGTGAAATAAACATGTTGCTGATGTGTGATGAACCTGTGCTATGCTTTGTTAAGTGCGTTGTCTGTCTTCCCACATCTGACTGACATTTGCTTCCCTCACCTGTGGACTTGTTACCACTGACTGTGGATAGGTGTTGTATCTGTGCATACCAATGTATTTCAGGTCAACATCATTGTGTGGGATGAGTTACATGGACATGGTGAGTATGTGTTGTGGTGCCATAGTGGTGTATCTCCCTCACATGTGTCACATCACCATGACACACATAACGGTGGTCACATTGTTGTAGTATTTGGCATGCACTTTGTTGTTTAGCAGATCAACATCTCCATGACACATGACAAGTTGGAATCACAACAGAGGCAAGTATGGTGTACTGGTGAGATTACATGTGTGAGGATAGTGCACAAGATGGTGGGTGCTGTACATTGGATTTTGAATCCAAAGTTCACAGTAGAGTTGGAAGTGTTGGTAGCTGAAATGTCCAGAGTAAAGTCCACAGTCATCTGCTACATTGGACCAACATGGACCCTCCATGTCATTTAGGCGAGTTGTGTCAGATACGACAAGGTGAACGGGTTGCGCACAAAGAACATTGTCCAGAACAGGTTTAGAGGCCCTGGGTGATGTGCAGGGACATCAGCGTCTCACTTGTCCTTCTTCGGATGACCCCTCTTCTTCTTGGGGGGGGGATCCTCAGGTGCAGGCGTCTGCGGTGCAGGGGACTCTCCGCCAGAGTCATCCTCCCTCCCTGTGGCACTGGCAGATGGTGTGGCAACATATGTTGTGGCCACACAGGGAGGTGTGGACATGTTTGTGCTAATCTGGTGGAGGCAGTGGAGTATGTCCTGATGCACCGCAGTAAGTGCATCCCACTTTGCCTCCATGCGGGCATGGTGGGCAGCCTGCTCCTGTTGAATGTCCTTGAGGATCCCCACTACCTGGCTAAATCCTCCTGTGCTATCCTGGTAGGCATCTATGATGCGTGCCAGTTGGGGGTCATCATGCAGTCCAGACCCCTCTGCAAGGCGCCCCCTCTGCCTCCCACCCCTCCCAGCACCCCTATCCACATGGGCAGGACCTGTGGCGGCACGCACAGGTGACACTAGGACCCCTTGGGTGTTGTTGCTGGTGGTGTTGTCACTAGCTTCCTAGGGGTCCTGTTTTCCTGTGCTGTGGGTGTTCTGTGGCCTTGGTCTGTCGGGTGTGCCCTGTCTGTTTCCAGAGGCTGGAGGCGTGGGTACAGGGGGTGCAGATGTTGGTGCTGCTGGTGCTGCATGATGACTCACACCGGAGGTGCCAGGTTGTTCGTCGTCATCCGAAGAGGACAGAGACGGATCCACACCAGAGAGCTCAGGATCCACCAGAGTCTGGGACTGGGACTCCTCTTCATTTGGTGCTGTGTCCCCAGTACCACCTGTGTTTGTAAGAGACACACAATGTAAGTTAGGTTTCTACAGGCATCAATGGTTCACATACATGACATTTTCTACTGTACGTCCGGATGCCGGCCTGTACACTGCTTTGTCCAGGGTTGTCACGGACAGAGATTGATATTGTTGTTGCAAATTGCCCATCCAAAATGAAACATTTCAATGTGCATGTCGAAGTGTGTGCATGCCCAGCTCATGTACAGATTTGTCTGTACATGACCATTACTACTCAAGGGCCATCACGTTGCTGACACAGGTGTGTCATCCCTGTACACATGTGAGCTTTAACAAGGACATACGTGCTATTCCACTGAGGATATGTCGTAAGATTGGGGCATGTGTGGTAGCAGATTTTGCTTGTCTTTGTGTGCCACATTGGTGTATTGGTATGACATGGTCACAGTCCGGTATGCCTGTGAGCTCTTTGGAGGAAGTGTTTTTTTACAGTGTTCCTAGTTCCCATCTCATTTCATACAAGTGATGATGTCAGCATCGTTAATGAGTCTGGTGCTGAATTTTTGTACGTGCATATGTGATTAGACTTGTCAATGTTCTCCATGGTGACATGGATTGGGCAAGGTAGCACTCTGGCTTTTCAATGCTCATGACAGTGAGGGCCGATGCTGTGTGTATTGCAGTTTGGCTGCTGTGAGTAGCATGTCTCCTCCAATGCAGTCCAGGTTAAACCTTGTGTCTACAGTGTCTATGTCAGTGAGTGGTGTGTTGTGTGAAGGATGCATAGGTATCAGCACGATGTAGGAGTGGAATGTAGCTCACAACAGCAGTGAGTGTGAATGAGACCATGCTATGATGTCGGCTATATTGGTGTGTCCATTCCATTCACTGTCAGATGTTCCCTGTCAATGATGTATATGTGAGTTCCTGTGTGTTTTGTGCAATGTACCATATATGGCTCTCCACACTTGTCATCTGCAAGACACACCTCCCCAGCCCGGCCAGGGGGCACCCCTGGAGACTGCATCCCCAGATAATGAGTTTGAACATATGGTTGCAATGGATGTGTGTGCAACCGTGTTTTGTTTGGCCAGTGCATATGTGTGATTGTCAGCCACATCATTTCTCAGGCCCAGTGTCAGACACCTTTCAGTCCATTCCCACTCCCTGGCAAGATGGATGACTGTCAAGTCCTTGTGTTTGTTTGGCTACAAGTCCAAAGAGAGCCCCTGTGCTTCACACAGCAGCACCCAGTACAGTGAATCTTTGGCTGATATTTCACTATGGTGTGAGTCAATGCATTCTACACTGTGTTGTGTGGAGTTTGTGTTGAGGGGTGTGTGTGTCTCCACATGCTGGTAAGTATGGTCAGAGCTGTCAGTCCTCCTTCTCACTCGGCCAGACATCCCACCTCAAAATGTGCTTCCATTGGAGGGCGTGCAAGTTGTCTTTCAGCATGTCAGTCAGTGGTGTCCTACTTCTGAATGGCGGACAAGCCCTACCAGGTCCTTGTGCTCCTCACAGCAGGACCCAGTGTCAGCCATCTTGTCAGTCATTTTCCACTCCCTGTGATGTGGGCATGGTTCAGAGAGGTCTTGATGGGCCAATTTGGAGGGCGAGCATTATCTGTGACTACAAACCCCATCATGCTTTTGGATACACTCACTTCACCTGCATACCCAATATTCCGTTCTGTCAGTCAGCTGCACTGTGAGGTAGTGTGTTTGTGGTGGCAAACTGTCTGGCAGTGTTTATTTGGCTTTGTGCAACTGCCTTGCTCTATTTGTTTGTAGGTTGGTACATGTCATGACACAGTTTCAAGTCACTATGAGATGGCAGGTATTGTGTTTGTCCTACTAGCATACACATCTTGGGATGATTATCTATTGGTTACTGTGGCTTTGCTAACGGTGC
Organism: Triturus cristatus; assembly: GCF_964204655.1. Classification (NCBI taxonomy): domain Eukaryota; kingdom Metazoa; phylum Chordata; class Amphibia; order Caudata; family Salamandridae; genus Triturus; species Triturus cristatus. The sequence continues at coordinate 1,016,440,963 of NC_140581.1, forward strand.
ATGGTTTCACTGTCCCCTTGCTACCTAATATTGAGTATGTTGTTTGTGTACTCACCAGGCTCTGGTATGTCTGCTAGACCATGGACGCTCTCTGGTGGTAGGATGTCCCGCACCTTCTCCTCCCAGGTCCTGAAGTATACTGGTTTGGCAGGAGGGCCACCGCCAGTGCATTGACTCAAGGCGTGATCTTTCTCGATGAGTTTCTTGACCCTCCTGCGCATGTCATACCTCCTGTACAGGATATCGTCCTTTGTGCACAACGTTGGTGCTTGTGCATTCACCTTGTCCACAATCCTCACCCACATCTTTGTTTTCTGTGACATGGGGGTCCTTTGGACCAATGTACCAAACAAATGTGGCTCTGATGATCTCGTCTACCAGCACTTCTAACTCATCATCTGTGAACTTTGGATTCTTCTTTGGAGTCATGGTGATGGGTGGTGGTGGTGAGTGATGTGTGTGTGAGGGTGCAAGTGAGGGTGGGTTAGTGTTGGTTTTGATAGCTGTATGTGTGTATGCTTTTGGTGAGGTGCTCGTGGTGTGAAAGTTGTGTGATGGGCGAGATGTGAGTGTGTATGTGGTTGCTGTGTGATGGTGTTTTCTGTTGTCTCTATTTGCAAAGGATCATGGTAGTGATTGAGGTCCTTTACATAGGTGGAGTTGTGGGTGTGTGTTTGTTCCAGGTTTTTTGGGGGATATTTATTGGCTTTGTCATTGCTTGTTTGGTCCTTTTTTTATATTTTTTCCTTTGGGTCTTCTAGGCATAAAGGAGACGTTCTTCTGACCGAGATGGATGCTGATGTTGGCTCGTGCTGGCTTCTCCGGCTCATTCACGCTGACTTTCTTCTGTGTTTCATATGCGTCGCTCGAGGAGATCTCTATTGCTTGAGGTCCCTGTTTTCTGTGCGTGTCGGTCATGCGGCTTGGGCTCCGTGCGAGTCGGTCTGGGTTTACACGCATTGCATCGTACTGCGCGGATCGGACATCGCGGGTACGTGTCGGTCGGGCTCATTCCTGGTACTCGCCGGTCGGTGCAACTCACGTCGGTTTTCCGGCCGAATCACTGTTCTCCCTACGGCTCGGTCGTACGGCTCGGTCGTACGGCTTGTATTCCGTACGTGTCGGTTGTAATTCACGCGCGTTGCATCATACTGCACAGGTCGTACGGCGCCGGTCCGTGTCGGTCGGTCTCCGTTCCGGGTCCGTGACGGTCGGTACGTTTTGCAGCCGGAATCGGAATCGGAATCGCCCCCCAAATATTAAGTAATTATTAATAAATTAATTACCACAATTAATAAAATAAAATATTAAATACATACATATTAATTGATTACAATTATTAATTAATTATAAATAAACTGCTTCCCATCCTGCTCCCCTATCAACCCACAACCTGCTCCTAAATAAATGACACAATTAACATAATTACCAATGAAGAAATAATAATTTAAACCAATTAATAAATAATTATTAATACATTAATTACCACAATTAACAATATAAAATATTAAATACATAAATAATAATTAAATACAATTATTAATTAATTAATCATAATTACATTAAATGCCACCCAATTCCCCTATTCAACCCACAACCCGCTACGGAACTAAAACGCAAACGTTTATTAAAATAAAATTAATAACTTCTAAAAATGATTAATAAATGTATTATAATTAAATTACTTCCCACCCTATTCCCCTATAAACACACAACCCGCTACGGACCTAAAACGCAAAATTTAATTAACATTAAAAAAATTCACACATACATTTAAAAAAAGCAATACTTATACAAAAAAGATAAAAAAACATACTAAAATACATCATACTAATATAAAAATCTATATATTAAAAAACAATATTTTTACTAACGATATTACTGACTTTGATATTAAAAAAACCGATATTTCTTACCTTACTGTCGATATTCTGGACCATGATATTCTTGCAGTTGATATTGTTGAATCACAATATTTGCAACTCAATTTTCTGTCTGTGCACCATTTTCATGGTAAGTCAAGCGTACTGGTTTTCTGATAACCATTCCTAATAAATTAATGTACCCTATGGAATCTTACATAGCTTTTCTTATTCAACCCACAAGCTCTATAGTCTCTATAGTCTTTAACCGCTGGTGTTGCACCACATCCAAAACAGGCCTACTGAAGAGCGCATAAGCTGACAACCATCTTGAATTAAGTCATAAAGTTACAAATATGTACACCATTGCAGATTGCAAAACAATGCTCAACCACTTTTGAATGGTCTAACAAGGTTATTTCACTGAAAATCTTCTACCCTCAGGTTTTGTCGAGGGGGTGTCTAGCAGCAAAAACCTTGCTTACTATGGTCATTTATTAGATTTCATGTAACAAAATGCAGCGTGTAACACAGTCTGATAACAATCCACCATTAAAGGCTTATTGTCTTTAACAAATGCTTTCTCCAGTAAATGAGCCAGGTCTACCACTATTCTCTTAATTTTTCATGATAAACAGATCAGACATATGGCATTGGATATATTTTATTCAAGTCAAGCAATCAGACTTGTGCTTTTAACAGTAGCATCCAATGATAACCAGCTCATTCCTGCTGTATTGCACATAAGCTTTCCTGCATGAGCTCTTTTTCAGTGAAAAACACAATTTCTGACCAATCAAATGCTGTACTCAAGACACAAAATGCGAGTGAAGTGTAAGCCCCGCTCTCAGTAGTACTATCAAGCCAGATGTAAAAACAATGTTTTGTGATGTGCACAATACATGTGAAGTTTGGATAACATAGTATCAAAGCATAATGCTAAATTCTTTTTTTGAGTTTTATATAGCTTGAACTTGAACCATAGGTATCAGGTATCAGAGCGCTTTACATGAGCACCAGTTGCATTACACAAGGATTTTGGTTAGGCACAGGTAGATTAAGTAATTTGCCCAGAATCACAGGATGTTGAGCATCATTGCAGAGACTCAAACCCCTTTCCCCACATTTGAGGTAGACCGCCCTAGCCTTTTTCACTGTCTTGCTTCATTTGAGAAATATTCTCCTTCACATCTCTTTGAAATAGATAAAGTAACTAGATTGGGACAAGTTTTGCATTATTGGGGAGTCAGGTTCTTTTATGTGAACTGCTAATTCAGATCCTGAATCCGTGAAAATCACCTATTCGTTAGGATGAATTGCTGTCTTAGTTAGTTGTGGCACCTAATTATGCCACAATTGAATTCTCTAATATTATGGGCTTGAGCTACGCTCAGGTGTAAAAAAAGTAATGACTTTTGTCAATGAATTGGATTACTACAAATCCAATTTCATTGACACTGGGCTTTTGTTTAGTGTTTGGTCAAGTATCAGAAACAGGTTGGTATTTTGCACACTTAGGGCTCATTAGTATGGCAGGCGGACTTTGTCCGCCCGCCATAGGCCCGGGAAATGGGACCGCTCGCTATGTATACGGCGGTCCCGCATTAGGCATTCGGATGCCCCAGCCATACTGGCGGACGCATCCCGTATTCCTGACATTGCAGCGGGCGGTGCTTTAAGCAGCACCCTCCATGATGTCAGAAATGCATGTTGTGCATTTGCATGCACAACGTGGGAGGCAACACGTGGTGCATGACACCTTGTGCATGCAAATGCAGGGGGGTACCATAGGTAAACCCCCCCCCGACATCATGGGGGCCCGCAGCAGGCCCCAACTTCAAACTCTGCATGCCTTTCCCTGGCGGCGTGGGCTGCCTCCCGCCTGCATCCTGATATGGATGACGGTGTCTAGCAGACACCGCCACCATATTAAACCCTTTTCCGAGTGGTCGACTCGTCGACCGGGCGGAAAAGCAGCGGATGGTCTTTCCGTCCGCCGCGGTACCCCCGCCACACTAATATGGCGGGGGGAAATGGGTGGCGGGCGGGGAAGGATGTAGGGCGGATCGCCACCGCCATGCGGGCTGTGGCGATCTGCCCTACATCCTAATGGACCCCTTAATTTCAAAGCAAGAGTAGTTCTGGCTAAAGACAGCTGCACATGTGCTAGTTCCACAAGGTATTGTGGTCACCTCATCCTGTAGTATTTAATGTATGTTTTTTCTATCCCATTAGTCACTGACTATTTCACTGACCCATGCAAATTAGTTTGATTTGGCCAAGGGATCCTGTCTTTTTCCATTGGAACTTAATGGTGCTAGATGTTTTTATTATTTGCATGTCTTCAGTCTTAACTTTTTGTCGCCTGACAAGTGATACACTGGTTTGGGACATCTGCCCATCCTAACAAAGTACATCTTTTTGCCTTCCTTTTTTATAGAGTGAACATCCTTGATTGATTTAATTGTTTCCCTTCACTTTCCCATGTTTTAGAATCTCAAGATTTGTAGCTTAACTTTAATACCACTATTGCACCTATGACTTGCGCACTCTGTTTTGGTTCTGCCCCATTGTGACCATACATTTCTTAGTGTTACAAGTACTCCTGTGAGTTTTCTACTATCATTGATAGCCTTGGCTACTACATGCTGTGTAAATTAGTTTGTTGGTTCTTATGAGGAACCTATGAACTTTGCCACGCCTCCTTCACTCTATTTCCAAACTGCATATATTTTTTTAAATTATTTTCTCATTATGGTAATTCGGTCATGCCTTTCTGTTCCAGAATAGCCTCTTCTATAATTCCTAATGGCTATTTAGGGTCTTTCAAGTTTTAACTCACTATTATTCTGGCTATTGTGCTATCATTTTTCATGATTTTTTCATTCAGCATTATTTACCTAGCAGTTGATTGATGACATTCCAAAGTATTACAGGAAGTCTCTGGCTCTTGCACTATTGTGCTGCATTAATTTATTTACTGAGTGTGCCGGCATATTTTAAGTTTTAAGTCAGATGCATCATCTTAATTACCCACTACTGTTAAATGAAGAAAATTGCGGTGACCCCAAAATTCTTGAATATTTGCATGACGCGAGGAAGACCCTATTCCATTAAGATTAGAGGACGAAACATTGACCTGTTGCTAAATTGATACATGCATTACAACAGATACACCTCTGCTTTTTGACTTTTTAACCAGTTGCTTTCTACTTTGTGAAATACTGTATATAGCACAGAGCGCTTGGATAACAATCCCTGTACCATTTGCGCTTCGCTTCATTTTATTTTTACTGTTGTGTCATCTCATTAAATTCCATTTAGTGATGTATGTCATCATATTTGTTCAATCTTTGAGATTAAGCAATTTGTAAAAAGCTTACGGCCTTCGCAATTGTTGCTTTCACAATTCACCAAAATAATGCCCTTTATTGCTTTTTACTGATAGCCGTAAACACTAAGGGGCCCATTACGATGACGGACGGAAGGCCATCCGTGCTGGTGGCGGTGGCCGAAAACCGTCATGTGTTCCACCCCACGTGCGGTCATTGCAGCCAATAAATCACAATGGACCCACAGAGGCCATTTTCCGTCCGCCAGTGTCTGTCAGGCTCCGCATGTTTTTTGCGTATGCAAGGGTGGTGGACGGAGCCAACAGGGCAGGACTGGCGTGCGGAAACACATCATGTCCGCCAAGCAAATCATGGTGTTGCAGACAGCCCGTCCCACCGCCGCGTAAAAAACACCAAGTTGCGGATGGCGGAAATACAACATCGGAGAAGAAGAGCCAATACAGTACCCATCTAAATCCCCGCACCCACCATGAATCCTGCTCCACAGGCCTTCCCTCTGCACTACCTGCTGCACCTCCGGCAGACAAGACGCTGCCGTGCTCAAAAGCAGAGGTATGTACCAGACATCTCCACGCATGCAACCCCTGAACAACTACAACTCCCAACAAGAGTGGCGGCACCGCGATTAATTTGGCAACCTGCCAAATACAAAGTGCGAGGCCCACCCAATCCCCATGAGCGACCCTCGGTGCCCCCGAAGGCAATTGGAGCCAATGACGAGCCCTGCACTTGCTGAGCGCACACACCGCAACATCTAAACATGGACGCCGAAGGCACCCATTGGCAGATGGCTCATCTGCATAGTGTGTGCCACACCCTAGCCGCCCTAAAGCTGCGATCGTAACCCTGTAACTTTCAAGTGTGGCCAATGCGAATCATCACTGCGAATGCCAGCTACCGTGCATGCGAACACATACTGCATTTGCATCGGCGCCCTGACTATTACATCACACATCACAACTCATTTGCCTAAAGTGATTGGTGCACCCCATGTGTAATGTTATGTGGCAGGAAGCACCCATGCATTCCAAGTAACCACAGAGATACCGTACATGTATAGGCGAACTGGTCCAGAGCACGTGTGTCCGGACCCGTTTGTTGGCAAGGTCTCATGTCCCGTGACGCCTGTGCTGGGTGGCTGTGTGGTGGGGGGGTAAGCCAACCCTATGGGAGTGGTTGGTACATCAGAACAACTAGAACAGTGAACAGCTACTCACTGTAGGAGAGTACGATCTGCTTCACATGGTTACCACCACTTTTTGCTGGTGTTTCACTGTTTTTCGACCTTAGTTTGGCTGTGGCCCTGCTAATCTCTAAAATGGTTTGCATGTACATTAGGTACATATCTAATTGGATTCTGTAGTGCCTTATAAGCCCAGAGTATATGGTATACTATGTACCTAGGGCATAGGTACCTCAGAGGCCTACCAGGGGCTGAAGCATGTATTATGCCACCCCTGGGAAGCACTCCAAAATGGCACCACAGGTCTGCTACAGCAGCCTGGGTAAGGGTGTGCTTGCACCCCTTACTGTGGTATAGGCTACCTATATCACTACCATTGCACACACATATAAAACCTATAAGTCACTCCTATGGCAGGCCTTAACAATCCTGAAGGCAGAGTGCTTGGTTCTTATGTGAGAGGGTGCCCCTGCATGAGCAGAGCCCCTCTGAAGCATTCGGAGTACCTCCTCTGATGCTGTTTGTGGTGCAGCCTGACCGTATACTCTTAAGTGCATTATAACCTCGCGGTAAATGCTATCTTTGGGATGGCTGCACGGAAACATGTCGTGTTTGGTGTCAAACGCTTTGGAATACTACCCCCTGCCAGTCCTGGTGGCAGGGGTAGCATTCCACCCTTCTAGAGGGTTCACACTGGTCTAACCTGGTAGGACTTTCCTGAGCCCTGGCATCACAAAATGGATGCCTCTGCCACAGACACGGGTCTGGTCTCCTGCTGCTGACCAAAACTCCAGCAGGGGAGGCCTGGACAATAGTTTTCCTGTCGAAGACAGGCAGATGTGTATTGGGGCTGGGCGGGAGCACTCTCTGGTGCTGTGAAGTCCTGCACTGGGGGCACATTTGGTGTCCCTGTGCATAGTCCAGTTCAAACCAGTTGCAGTAGCTACCTGCCCCTGCTCTGGCACAAAACTGGACAAAGGAAATGGGTGTAACCACCCCTCTTTCCAAACCCTCCTATAGGTGGGTCCCTAGAGTATGTCCAACCCTCAAACTTAGTATAAGTATGGGAACCCAGTCCTTGAGACTTTAGATTACCCTGGACGAAACTCTGCAACATATATCCTGGACCTTCGACTTTCTATCACGACTAGAAGACGGAAGAAATCTCCCTTGGGGTCAAGGAGTGACTCCCCTGCTTGGAAGGCACCAAAGAAGCAACTGACCGGTCTGCATTGCTGAAGCTCTCGCCGGATGCCGATGTCTTTGCATCACCAGAGGTGGATTTCCAGACTTCCCCGAGGCTACCCTGAGTCCACAGCAAAGCTGAGGCCCATGGCTATCGTGGGTGATGTGGAACCATGACCCCTGGACACTGTGAACTTTTGCAGCAACACTATCTTCCTGGTCCTTCTCGGAGTTGTGCTTTGGACTCCGAGTAGCCCCAGCCTTGAGCACCTCCTGCACCGGAGATTGCTGGCCCCCACTCCACGAATGACCCGTGGGCCAGTTTTAAGTGTAACCACTGGAGGCTCCTTTACAATCACTAGCCTGTTGGCTAGCAGGTCCCCACGAAGGCAACTCCTCTTCTAATTGGGCTTCCCTAGTTGCTCAAGACATGTCCTGACTTACTTTTGCTGGGTGAGTCCCTCAGACCTTGCTGGTCTGCACCGCAGTCCTTTCTCTGAAATCCAGTGACTTGCCGTTGCCAAGGCTTGTTGGGTCCATTCTGGTTGCCGACACCGCAGCACTCGACAGACTTTGTGGGACAGCTCGAATCCTGCTTGTGGACTTCGTCGACACCTCCTGGACCTCGTGGCTGAAGAGTCAAGACACCCATCAACTCACCTGAAGCACCCGACATCTGTGGGCATTGGTCCATTCTGCCCTCGGTCACTGGCTAGTGACCCAGACTCTGTCCCCTCTGCTTTCAGGTTCCTTCCATCCTAGATCCAGGCTTGTATCTCTTCAGACACTTCTCCTCTTCACGGCAGCAGCAGTTCTTTGCCAGCTTCCATTGCAATCGACGACGCGACCCGACACCAAAAGACACCTATGCACCCGGCTTCCGTGGGTGAGGTAACTCAAGTACTCTGGTGCTCCCGTGGGTGCTAACCCTAGAACTTCTTAAGTCCAAAAGGGTTTGGTCCTGACTCGATTCTAAGTGTCCCTAATCTTTAAATTTCCAACCGCAACATTGCCCATAGAAGCTAACGGGAACCCGCGGTTGTGTTTACGCACTGCATACAGTCCCCATGGGTCCCCTGTGTCACTACCTTGGGTGGTTCCTTGGGGTCCCAGCGATTCTACAGGCTCTAGGCCTTGTGTCTATCCCAGTCGTGGTTCTTATACCACTTTTTTGGTATATGGTTTGGTACGCCCCTAGGGCCCAAACGTGTATTTGTGCTATTACTGTTGAATGCTAACCTGTAAATTAAGTACTTCGAACTCCAGTCTCATAAAGAGACTAGAGGGGTGTGTTTTAAACTAAATACATATATTTTGAATATATACCTGATGTGGTTGTGAAGTACTGGGTATTTTAGACCCAGCGGTGCAGGGGCACACACCCTATGACTTCTGGGTTTCACCCTGTTCCGGACCTACAGAAACACAGAATCTTCTGGGTGAAGTCAAAGAATCGTTTATTGGCTGCAGACCAATGACAGGTATCCTAGAAGTACAACAGCGTGTATGTTCTCAGGAGACTGCTGAAAATCATAGGAACGGACTTCTCCTTAAGTACAAAATATCATGCTCCAGGCACACATTCCTTGGTTTACGATATGGCCATATAAAGGTATACATTACAAACGAAAAAGCAGAGTCATGATGACCATCCCACATTCCAATTCGGCCAGCCCACAATGATTTACACAGTAAGGTTCAGATCCCACGTTTGATGTAAAGAGACCCCCCAATAAACATGAGCATCTCCTGTTTTGGGAAACAAGTCATAAAGCAGGAACAAGCAGGTGTGGAAGAGATTAGCCGGAGGATTGTATAGAATGAAAGGGTTTTATGACGGGTCAAGCCCTGATGCTAATCACAGGTGAACGGAGGAAGGGGAGCTCGTGAGACCGGTTTGACCCAGGGCAGCAGAGCCAGCTGCCCAGGTCACAGAGAAGTCAGAGGGAAAGCCCATGTACTGTAAGGCCCGTATTTACTCCATTATAGCCTATGTGAGGGCAATGACAAGATGGCCACTGCTTCCAAAATGGAACCCGCGTAGTGGAGCAGAATAACGTGTACACAGTGCATTCATAGCTAGAACGGTATATAAAGCACTCGTACATGCCGCATTTACCATTTGCGGTTCGCTAATACCAAGAGCAGACAGGGGTAGGGCCCTGTCCCCTACGCGGTCCCGAATATTAAAGTACGACAGACCCTCCTTTTGCCCTTACATAGGCAATTACTATATTCATCTTAATCCGAGTCTAGGTCAATGTCCGCAAAGTCATGGAGATGTTGCTGTAGCATCATCCTATTACTTAGCTCGTCCCTCGATACAGGTTTCCTTACACATAAGGTAGCACAGAGGCCACATATCGCAGGAGCACACTGTATGCACAGACAGAACAGGAAAAGAATGGCTAAGAACATTCCGATGACCATCAGAACTTTCCAACCCCAGGCAGATATCAATTCCCAGAACCACCCCACCAGTGACCAATCTCCCTTATCCACGTGTATGGCTTCAGATATTTTATGGAGTTTGGAGATGGCTTGATACACTGTTGGAGCATTATCTGGTATGAAAATGCAGCAACTGGATTGGATGACCTTGCATACCCCACCGCGGTCTGCAAGAATAACGTCTAGAACCATGCGGTTCTGCAGAGTCATAAGGCGATCCGCTTGGAGCTCAGCTGTCAGATTACTAAGGGCACCAGCCGTTACATTGACAGTGGATTCAACCACACGTGTCAGCTGTCTCAGGTTCCTACTATTGACCATAGGTCCCCAAAACGGCAGGAAACCCAAGAAGAAGTCTCCTGCTTCCTGACCGGCAGTATCTTCCTTACTAATCACACCTCTCACAACTCTGGTCTTGTGATAGTCAGAGGCGGCAGTAAATGTCGGCGGTAGCAAGTTCGCAATATAACATGTGCCCGAGAAATCAGGGGGCAGCCATGTATATGCTCGGTCATTACAGATGAAATATGTGCCCTTGGCAGCTAGAAACGCAGGGGAAAACTGTGACGGGAAAGTGTACGTTTCGGTACAGTCACTTCTTCCCAGTTGAGCTCTAGGATTCTGACCATTACCCTGTAAGCAGAACCGACCCATGTGGGGTACGACCCAGATTGGAGATGAGATTTTTCGCTGTCTTTCACCCAGACTAATACTATACCCCGTCGCGTTCCATCCTACATAAGGTCTCAGCTCTTCTTTGGGAATGGATGAGTATGCATCAATATCTCTACTCATATCGGCAACTCCTTTCATCAAAGCCTTATTATTGGTGATAGGTCTGATGGAACGCGGTTGGCGAGGGGAATATGTATCTAGGGCATAGAGAAACATGGTTTGGAATGCCCATGACGATCCATTGTAACTGTACGGTAGCACCAGGTAGGGAATACCTTTGTTAATGGTATGTGGCATTAACCCACACACCCAGCAATTGGTCGTATTCATTACTAGTTGGTGCTGGTGCAAGAGTTGGATAAACGAGTTATTTACAAACTCTGATCGTCTGGTCTGTTCGTGCTCAGGCAAAGGGTGAAAAGAGTGAGAGGAGGCAATAGAAAGAGATATGGGCTGTTGAGTGGGTGCAATGGGCTTTTGAGCGGAGAAAAACACAAATCCTACAATAAACATTATGATACTACACAGTGTAAAAAGGCACAAAAAGACAAAACATTTACTTTTTACAATTCTACACATCCTTGCGTTAAAGTTAATTTCCTCAATCGGTCTCTCCATCTTAAAAAACTCCATCCTCTACTCGGGCCGCTCGCGGTGGATGAGTTTCTTCTGCTAAGGAGTACGCCTGTCAGTCCAGGGAAACGCCCTAGACCAACCAGAACCGTCGACCTAGCGTCTTCGGCCTGTACCCCAAAGTCTTGGCACCGCGACCCTGCGGCAGAACCCGGATGGTGGTTCGAAAAACAAAAATCAAGAAAGTCCTTCAGATGGGAGAGCAAAAATGTCAAAAGGGAAATAATGAGGAAATCTTTATTTGTCCATGGGCCTAGGTCTCAAATTATAGCGGAGACGGCCAGGTGCTGTTTGGTCTTGAAACAAAAGTTCAGGCTCAGTGGTGTCCAATCGACTTGATGGTGGCACAGCTTCCTGCAGAATATTGTCACTCTCTTGGTCTGAAACTGTGCCTTTTATGCGTGTGTCACTGAATGGTGCAAAACGAGGTACAATGTCTGTCTCTGAGTCGGCGATACCCTCCTTGACCCACTGGTCATATGGCAGAGGCAAGGGGACTACTTTGCAGTGGGTACCATGAATCCAGTGCTTCTTCCCTTTCACTCGCACTGCTGATCTTGTTGAAAGAAGAACAAGATGAGGGCCGATCCAGCGAGGCTCGTCGTTGCTCTTGCGCTGGAAATTCCGGACCAGGACCCACGAGCCAGGGTTGATAGGGTGTCCAGGAGGTTCAGAGGCTTGGGGAAGAGTATCATGTACCTGTTGGTGCAAAACACGCAGTTTAACCGTCAAATCATACAGGTAATCGAGCAGTACTGGATGTTCTATTTCACTAAATTTCGCCGGTCTTGGCACGCCCCATACATTAGCCGGGCGGCCAAAGACGACCTCATAGGGACTAAGTCCCACTCGTGAGTGTATGGTCATTCTGGTGGACAGGAGTGCTAGAGGTAGAGCGTCAGGCCATTTAAGACCGGTGCTCGCCTGGATTTTAGCCAGCTTGAGCTTTAAGGCTCCATTGTAGCGTTCTACTAATCCAGCTGATTGGGGGTGATTTGCAGCATGGAACTTCTGCTTTATCCCTAGCCCTTCACATACATTCTTCATCACTTTACCCACAAACTCACTTCCATTATCACACCACACCATTCTTGGCATCCCAAACCTAGGGAAAAACTCTTTCACAAGGGCTTTGGCTGTGGATAGGGCAGTGTTATCTTTCAGAGGATAAGCCTCAATCCATTTTGAGAAAGCACAAACAACCACCAGTACATATTTCAGGTTGTTGCATCTTTCCATGTGAATAAAGTCCAGCTGCAAAACTTCAAATGGACATGATGGGGGTGCAAAGTGACCAGCCGGAGTTGGGGTTCCCCTACCAGGGTTGTACTTCAAGCATACTATGCAATTTCTTGACCACATTCTCTGCACACTTGGGAATCCCAGCATTCTGCCATACTGGAGCCAACAACTTGCATATACCTTTCGTACTGATATGTGCCATTCCATGTGCCATAGTAACCACTGGAAGCACATATGCATCAGGCAACAACCATCGCCTATGTTCTGTCAGATCAATCCAACAACCATCCTCATCCAACTTACCCATACTTTCTCTCCACTTGCTTAACTCTTCTTCTGTGGCTTCAGCTTGAAGCGACTTCACACTCTCTATTGTATTCTCACACATTCCCACATCATTAACCCATCTTGCAGGACCTGCAACATACATTCTAGTCTTCACTTTCTGTGCTGTTTCTCTCGCGGTCTCATCAGCAAACGCATTCCCACGTCCAACATCATCTGTAACTTTCCTGTGCGCACTGCATTTCATGATCGCAACTTGCAACGGTAGGGTCAGTGACTCAAGGAGATCATTTACCAACTTGCCATTCTGAATTTTAGCTCCATGTGACGTCAGGAACCCACGCTCTTTCCACAAACGCCCAAAATTATGAGCCACGCCAAAGGCGTACTGGCTATCTGTGTATATGTTCACTCTCATTCCTTCAGACAACACACATGCTCTCGTGAGGGCGATTAATTCTGCTGCTTGGGCCGAATTATGTGGCACTCGTGCAGTTTCCACGACCGTGTGCAAAGTCGTGATAGCATAGGCAGCAGTCGTGTCACCATTAGGGAGCTTGAAACAGGACCCATCTACCCATAAAGTGCCATCACACTCAGTCAGGGGAGTATCTTTTAGATCTACTCTCCCTTTCGTCTCTTCTTCTGTCCTGAACAGACAGTCATGTTGCTCAATCTCATCTGAGTCTGCTGGAATTGGCAACAATGTGGCTGGATTCAGCGTATTGCATCTCTTTATGTGTATGTGATTAGCTAACAGTGTAAGTTCGTAGCCCGATAATCGTGCACTAGTCAAGTGTTGTGTCTTAGTTCTATTTAATAATGTGTCCATGGCATGTGGAACCATAACAATCAATGTGTTGTCCATTACCAATTGAAAAAACAAAACTTCCTACACTATATCACTTGAGTAGAAGGCAATATGTCCATACAATGAAATGATACCCACAGCAAACGGTATGTAAAACTGTATTATTTCATTTATTAGTTATTTTTATCATTTTTTGTTATATTTAAATCATTTTTTTGATCAATTTTTGTGTTATAGTATATACAATATAGTTTACATCAAACTGTAGAAGCATAATTTGTAATCAATTGTACAACCATCATACAAATGACCAGACATATATACCACATATAGACACACAATAAAAGACAATAAATCTGTAACAATTAACAGTTAAAAATCATTGGTTGTAGATTATGACCATAGGACCAACGCCTACGCGCGTTTTGGAGCTCAAATGTGATCTTAACCGGCTCCTTCTTCAGGGCGTGTAACTGTGGTCTTTCAGAAGGGAAAAGCGCCGGTTTATTCCCTTACAGAAGTATTGCTTGAACATTGGCAATCATACTCTAAATCGGATACGCTTAGTGACCTTTCGTCACTTTATGGACGAACTAACAAATCTGAAACCCAGACTTCAAATAAGTACGTGGCAATCCCTGACAAGCTTCGGCCCTACTGCCCGGTAAGAGGCTCCTCTGATCTTTATCATTTCTTGCCTGCTCCTATAACTATGACAGTATTATTCTTATGCTGTCATTCCAGTCAACTCCTTTATAAATCCATTTTAGACTGACGTTTTCGTGCCTGGAGCATTACATAATCGACCAGAACCACACTTGAGATTTCCAGTCGTTTGTATATACTGCACTAAGAAAGAGAACAGGTAACCAGTCTGTCTGCACTTAATTAAACCGTGCATTCATCCACACAACTTTTTAGGACGCGCTTTCCCATTATCTTCTCTCAAATTGAACTTTGTGTAGCCTTTTAGACAGTTGATAAGTTACTAAACATATCTTAACGGTGCATCGCGAGAAATGATATTGGCATCTAACGGGAAGTGTAAATCCCTCCCTATCGGGATAAATAATTGAATATAATTACATTTTCCCCAGAAGGTACAGCTTTCAATTGTAAAAGAACTCCCTACCTAGAATGAACTCCGCTACGCCTTGCACTCTCGTGGCAAGCACTAATTGGTATTTTTCTGGGAGTCCATTGTGCCATCATTATTAAATTCAGTCATTGTTTCTTTCCCTCCATAGGGTTAAACATCTTAACTAAAGATTTAGGATTGTCCGTATTGGTTCCCTTATATATAAGAAACTGCCACTGGCAAGTATGTTGAGATTATTATTCATTACTATTTTTAAAAAATTTTTTTATTTTTAAATATGTTTCGTCTATCTATTCTCCAGTTCCATCTTCTCTTAGTTCAGGTGATTTGGGACTATTATACACATCAACCTCTATCTTTGGGTGCTTGTATCAACACGGATATAAATTGTGGTCTGCACTTCTTTCTCTCTCCATGACTCCTGCTCCATTTTAGCCTTAAATAATATGTAAAGGTAGTTAAATAAATTCCCAATCACTCATTGTGATTCTTTGTACCCACAGATCTACGGCTGTAAAAAAGATTTCTGTATAACTGTTGCATAAGAGTACTGAACATCAAACTAGTTCTTGAAGTTTTTTTTCCCTTCTGAAAGAACACAGTTACACGCCCTGAAGAAGGAGCCGGTTAAGATCACATTTGAGCTCCGAAACGCGCGTAGGCGTTGGTCCTATGGTCATAATCTACAACCAATGATTTTTAACTGTTAATTGTTACAGATTTATTGTCTTTTATTGTGTGTCTATATGTGGTATATATGTCTGGTCATTTGTATGATGGTTGTACAATTGATTACAAATTATGCTTCTACAGTTTGATGTAAACTATATTGTATATACTATAACACAAAAATTGATCAAAAAAATGATTTAAATATAACAAAAAATGATAAAAATAACTAATAAATGAAATAATACAGTTTTACATACCGTTTGCTGTGGGTATCATTTCATTGTATGGACATATTGCCTTCTACTCAAGTGATATAGTGTAGGAAGTTTTGTTTTTTCAATTGTTATTTTCCCTGAGCCCTTCCTCGCTTATCTATTCATTCAGGGTCCCTCTGTTGTACTTTATTGTTGTCCATTACCAAACCAGCAGATTGTCGGATAGACATCGCTGCAGCAGCTGTCGCTCTCAGACAGCTTGGCAATGCCCTCGCTACAGGGTCCAAGGTAGATGAAAAATATGCGCATGGGCGCGGTCTGTCACCAAAAGGCTGTGTTAACACTGACAACGCACATCCATCTTTCTCGTGAACATACAATGTAAAAGGCTTACTGTAGTCGGGGGTACCCAACACAGGTGCTGAACATAATGTATTACGCAACTCCACAAAACGTTTCTGGCACTCTTCAGACCATGGGATAGGATTCGGTGTGTCTTTGCATGTTAAGGCTAACAAAGGTTTTGCCAATAAAGAAACACTAGGGATCCAATGCCTACAGTATGAAGTGATGCCCAAGAAAGCACGTACTTCTCTCTGTGTTTTTGGCACACTCAACTGTGCAATGGCTTGAATTCTTTCTGGGGTCAGTTTCCTTCCCTCCTTCGATAAGAGATGACCTAAGTAGGTCACCTCTTGTCGACAATATTGCAGCTTAGAGAGAGACACTTTGTGATGGAAAGCGGATAAATGGCGCAACAGTGACAATGTGGCTTCTTTACAGATCTTCTCAGTATCCGCGGCGATCAGTAAATCGTCCACGTACTGAATCAGGATAGCGCCACTAGGTAAAACAAGTGCATCAAGCTGCGCCTTCAAAGCCTGACTGTATATGGATGGACTCTCACAGTAGCCCTGGGGAGCGCGTTTGAAGCGGAAGCTTCGGCCTCCCAGACTAAACCCAAAAATATCTCTACTCTCTTCTGCAATTGGGATACTAAAGAAAGCATTCTTTAAATCGATCACCGAAAACCATGCAGCAGAGGCTGGAATCATCGTTAACAAGACAGTTATATCGGGGACAACCGGAAACTGTGGCACAACAATCTTATTAACCTCTCTAAGATCAATCACAAACCTGTAAACAAGACCCCTTAATTTCAAAGCAAGAGTAGTTCTGGCTAAAGACAGCTGCACATGTGCTAGTTCCACAAGGTATTGTGGTCACCTCATCCTGTAGTATTTAATGTATGTTTTTTCTATCCCATTAGTCACTGACTATTTCACTGACCCATGCAAATTAGTTTGATTTGGCCAAGGGATCCTGTCTTTTTCCATTGGAACTTAATGGTGCTAGATGTTTTTATTATTTGCATGTCTTCAGTCTTAACTTTTTGTCGCCTGACAAGTGATACACTGGTTTGGGACATCTGCCCATCCTAACAAAGTACATCTTTTTGCCTTCCTTTTTTATAGAGTGAACATCCTTGATTGATTTCATTTTTTCCCTTCACTTTCCCATGTTTTAGAATCTCAAGATTTGTAGCTTAACTTTAATACCACTATTGCACCTATGACTTGCGCACTCTGTTTTGGTTCTGCCCCATTGTGACCATACATTTCTTAGTGTTACAAGTACTCCTGTGAGTTTTCTACTATCATTGATAGCCTTGGCTACTACATGCTGTGTAAATTAGTTTGTTGGTTCTTATGAGGAACCTATGAACTTTGCCACGCCTCCTTCACTCTATTTCCAAACTGCATATATTTTTTTTAATTATTTTCTCATTATGGTAATTCGGTCATGCCTTTCTGTTCCAGAATAGCCTCTTCTATAATTCCTAATGGCTATTTAGGGTCTTTCAAGTTTTAACTCACTATTATTCTGGCTATTGTGCTATCATTTTTCATGATTTTTTCATTCAGCATTATTTACCTAGCAGTTGATTGATGACATTCCAAAGTATTACAGGAAGTCTCTGGCTCTTGCACTATTGTGCTGCATTAATTTATTTACTGAGTGTGCCGGCATATTTTAAGTTTTAAGTCAGATGCATCATCTTAATTACCCACTACTGTTAAATGAAGAAAATTGCGGTGACCCCAAAATTCTTGAATATTTGCATGACGCGAGGAAGACCCTATTCCATTAAGATTAGAGGACGAAACATTGACCTGTTGCTAAATTGATACATGCATTACAACAGATACACCTCTGCTTTTTGACTTTTTAACCAGTTGCTTTCTACTTTGTGAAATACTGTATATAGCACAGAGCGCTTGGATAACAATCCCTGTACCATTTGCGCTTCGCTTCATTTTATTTTTACTGTTGTGTCATCTCATTAAATTCCATTTAGTGATGTATGTCATCATATTTGTTCAATCTTTGAGATTAAGCAATTTGTAAAAAGCTTACGGCCTTCGCAATTGTTGCTTTCACAATTCACCAAAATAATGCCCTTTATTGCTTTTTACTGATAGCCGTAAACACTAAGGGGCCCATTACGATGACGGACGGAAGGCCATCCGTGCTGGTGGCGGTGGCCGAAAACCGTCATGTGTTCCACCCCACGTGCGGTCATTGCAGCCAATAAATCACAATGGACCCACAGAGGCCATTTTCCGTCCGCCAGTGTCTGTCAGGCTCCGCATGTTTTTTGCGTATGCAAAGGTGGTGGACGGAGCCAACAGGGCAGGACTGGCGTGCGGAAACACATCATGTCCGCCAAGCAAATCATGGTGTTGCAGACAGCCCGTCCCACCGCCGCGTAAAAAACACCAAGTTGCGGATGGCGGAAATACAACATCGGAGAAGAAGAGCCAATACAGTACCCATCTAAATCCCCGCACCCACCATGAATCCTGCTCCACAGGCCTTCCCTCTGCACTACCTGCTGCACCTCCGGCAGACAAGACGCTGCCGTGCTCAAAAGCAGAGGTATGTACCAGACATCTCCACGCATGCAACCCCTGAACAACTACAACTCCCAACAAGAGTGGCGGCACCGCGATTAATTTGGCAACCTGCCAAATACAAAGTGCGAGGCCCACCCAATCCCCATGAGCGACCCTCGGTGCCCCCGAAGGCAATTGGAGCCAATGACGAGCCCTGCACTTGCTGAGCGCACACACCGCAACATCTAAACATGGACGCCGAAGGCACCCATTGGCAGATGGCTCATCTGCATAGTGTGTGCCACACCCTAGCCGCCCTAAAGCTGCGATCGTAACCCTGCAACTTTCAAGTGTGGCCAATGCGAATCATCACTGCGAATGCCAGCTACCGTGCATGCGAACACATACTGCATTTGCATCGGCGCCCTGACTATTACATCACACATCACAACTCATTTGCCTAAAGTGATTGGTGCACCCCATGTGTAATGTTATGTGGCAGGAAGCACCCATGCATTCCAAGTAACCACACAGATACCGTACATGTATAGGCGAACTGGTCGAGAGCACGTGTGTCCGGACCCGTTTGTTGGCAAGGTCTCATGTCCCGTGACGCCTGTGCTGGGTGGCTGTGTGGTGGGGGGGTAAGCCAACCCTATGGGAGTGGTTGGTACATCAGAACAACTAGAACAGTGAACAGCTACTCACTGTAGGAGAGTACGATCTGCTTCACATGGTTACCCCCACTTTTTGCTGGTGTTTCACTGTTTTTCGACCTTAGTTTGGCTGTGGCCCTGCTAATCTCTAAAATGGTTTGCATGTACATTAGGTACATATCTAATTGGATTCTGTAGTGCCTTATAAGCCCAGAGTATATGGTATACTATGTACCTAGGGCATAGGTACCTCAGAGGCCTACCAGGGGCTGAAGCATGTATTATGCCACCCCTGGGAAGCACTCCAAAATGGCACCACAGGTCTGCTACAGCAGCCTGGGTAAGGGTGTGCTTGCACCCCTTACTGTGGTATAGGCTACCTATATCACTACCATTGCACACACATATAAAACCTATAAGTCACTCCTATGGCAGGCCTTAACAATCCTGAAGGCAGAGTGCTTGGTTCTTATGTGAGAGGGTGCCCCTGCATGAGCAGAGCCCCTCTGAAGCATTCGGAGTACCTCCTCTGATGCTGTTTGTGGTGCAGCCTGACCGTATACTCTTAAGTGCATTATAACCTCGCGGTAAATGCTATCTTTGGGATGGCTGCACGGAAACATGTCGTGTTTGGTGTCAAACGCTTTGGAATACTACCCCCTGCCAGTCCTGGTGGCAGGGGTAGCATTCCACCCTTCTAGAGGGTTCACACTGGTCTAACCTGGTAGGACTTTCCTGAGCCCTGGCATCACAAAATGGATGCCTCTGCCACAGACACGGGTCTGGTCTCCTGCTGCTGACCGAAACTCCAGCAGGGGAGGCCTGGACAATAGTTTTCCTGTCGAAGACAGGCAGATGTGTATTGGGGCTGGGCGGGAGCACTCTCTGGTGCTGTGAAGTCCTGCACTGGGGGCACATTTGGTGTCCCTGTGCATAGTCCAGTTCAAACCGGTTGCAGTAGCTACCTGCCCCTGCTCTGGCACAAAACTGGACAAAGGAAATGGGTGTAACCACCCCTCTTTCCAAACCCTCCTATAGGTGGGTCCCTAGAGTATGTCCAACCCTCAAACTTAGTATAAGTATGGGAACCCAGTCCTTGAGACTTTAGATTACCCTGGACGAAACTCTGCAACATATATCCTGGACCTTCGACTTTCTATCACGACTAGAAGACGGAAGAAATCTCCCTTGGGGTCAAGGAGTGACTCCCCTGCTTGGCAGGCACCAAAGAAGCAACTGACCGGTCTGCATTGCTGAAGCTCTCGCCGGATGCCGATGTCTTTGCATCACCAGAGGTGGATTTCCAGACTTCCCCGAGGCTACCCTGAGTCCACAGCAAAGCTGAGGCCCATGGCTATCGTGGGTGATGTGGAACCATGACCCCTGGACACTGTGAACTTTTGCAGCAACACTATCTTCCTGGTCCTTCTCGGAGTTGTGCTTTGGGCTCCGAGTAGCCCCAGCCTTGAGCACCTCCTGCACCGGAGATTGCTGGCCCCCACTCCACGAATGACCCGTGGGCCAGTTTTAAGTGTAACCACTGGAGGCTCCTTTACGATCACTAGCCTGTTGGCTAGCAGGTCCCCACGAAGGCAACTCCTCTTCTAATTGGGCTTCTCTAGTTGCTCAAGACATGTCCTGACTTACTTTTGCTGGGTGAGTCCCTCAGACCTTGCTGGTCTGCACCGCAGTCCTTTCTCTGAAATCCAGTGACTTGCCGTTGCCAAGGCTTGTTGGGTCCATTCTGGTTGCCGACACCGCAGCACTCGACAGACTTTGTGGGACAGCTCGAATCCTGCTTGTGGACTTCGTCGACACCTCCTGGACCTCGTGGCTGAAGAGTCAAGACACCCATCAACTCACCTGAAGCACCCGACATCTGTGGGCATTGGTCCATTCTGCCCTCGGTCACTGGCTAGTGACCCAGACTCTGTCCCCTCTGCTTTCAGGTTCCTTCCATCCTAGATCCAGGCTTGGATCTCTTCAGACACTTCTCCTCTTCACGGCAGCAGCAGTTCTTTGCCAGCTTCCATTGCAATCGACGACGCGACCCGACACCAAAAGACACCTATGCACCCGGCTTCCGTGGGTGAGGTAACTCAAGTACTCTGGTGCTCCCGTGGGTGCTAACCCTAGAACTTCTTAAGTCCAAAAGGGTTTGGTCCTGACTCGATTCTAAGTGTCCCTAATCTTTAAATTTCCAACCGCAACATTGCCCATAGAAGCTAACGGGAACCCGCGGTTGTGTTTACGCACTGCATACAGTCCCCATGGGTCCCCTGTGTCACTACCTTGGGTGGTTCCTTGGGGTCCCAGCGATTCTACAGGCTCTAGGCCTTGTGTCTATCCCAGTCGTGGTTCTTATACCACTTTTTTGGTATATGGTTTGGTACGCCCCTAGGGCCCAAACGTGTATTTGTGCTATTACTGTTGAATGCTAACCTGTAAATTAAGTACTTCGAACTCCAGTCTCATAAAGAGACTAGAGGGGTGTGTTTTAAACTAAATACATATATTTTGAATATATACCTGATGTGGTTGTGAAGTACTGGGTATTTTAGACCCAGCGGTGCAGGGGCACACACCCTATGACTTCTGGGTTTCACCCTGTTCCGGACCTACAGAAACACAGAGTCTTCTGGGTGAAGTCAAAGAATCGTTTATTGGCTGCAGACCAATGACAGGTATCCTAGAAGTACAACAGCGTGTATGTTCTCAGGAGACTGCTGAAAATCATAGGAACGGACTTCTCCTTAAGTACAAAATATCATGCTCCAGGCACACATTCCTTGGTTTACGATATGGCCATATAAAGGTATACATTACAAACGAAAAAGCAGAGTCATGATGACCATCCCACATTCCAATTCGGCCAGCCCACAATGATTTACACAGTAAGGTTCAGATCCCACGTTTGATGTAAAGAGACCCCCCAATAAACATGAGCATCTCCTGTTTTGGGAAACAAGTCATAAAGCAGGAACAAGCAGGTGTGGAAGAGATTAGCCGGAGGATTGTATAGAATGAAAGGGTTTTATGACGGGTCAAGCCCTGATGCTAATCACAGGTGAACGGAGGAAGGGGAGCTCGTGAGACCGGTTTGACCCAGGGCAGCAGAGCCAGCTGCCCAGGTCACAGAGAAGTCAGAGGGAAAGCCCATGTACTGTAAGGCCCGTATTTACTCCATTATAGCCTATGTGAGGGCAATGACAAGATGGCCACTGCTTCCAAAATGGAACCCGCGTAGTGGAGCAGAATAACGTGTACACAGTGCATTCATAGCTAGAACGGTATATAAAGCACTCGTACATGCCGCATTTACCATTTGCGGTTCGCTAATACCAAGAGCAGACAGGGGTAGGGCCCTGTCCCCTACGCGGTCCCGAATATTAAAGTACGACAGACCCTCCTTTTGCCCTTACATAGGCAATTACTATATTCATCTTAATCCGAGTCTAGGTCAATGTCCGCAAAGTCATGGAGATGTTGCTGTAGCATCATCCTATTACTTAGCTCGTCCCTCGATACAGGTTTCCTTACACATAAGGTAGCACAGAGGCCACATATCGCAGGAGCACACTGTATGCACAGACAGAACAGGAAAAGAATGGCTAAGATCATTCCGATGACCATCAGAACTTTCCAACCCCAGGCAGATATCAATTCCCAGAACCACCCCACCAGTGACCAATCTCCCTTATCCACGTGTATGGCTTCAGATATTTTATGGAGTTTGGAGATGGCTTGATACACTGTTGGAGCATTATCTGGTATGAAAATGCAGCAACTGGATTGGATGACCTTGCATACCCCACCGCGGTCTGCAAGAATAACGTCTAGAACCATGCGGTTCTGCAGAGTCATAAGGCGATCCGCTTGGAGCTCAGCTGTCAGATTACTAAGGGCACCAGCCGTTACATTGACAGTGGATTCAACCACACGTGTCAGCTGTCTCAGGTTCCTACTATTGACCATAGGTCCCCAAAACGGCAGGAAACCCAAGAAGAAGTCTCCTGCTTCCTGACCGGCAGTATCTTCCTTACTAATCACACCTCTCACAACTCTGGTCTTGTGATAGTCAGAGGCGGCAGTAAATGTCGGCGGTAGCAAGTTCGCAATATAACATGTGCCCGAGAAATCAGGGGGCAGCCATGTATATGCTCGGTCATTACAGATGAAATATGTGCCCTTGGCAGCTAGAAACGCAGGGGAAAACTGTGACGGGAAAGTGTACGTTTCGGTACAGTCACTTCTTCCCAGTTGAGCTCTAGGATTCTGACCATTACCCTGTAAGCAGAACCGACCCATGTGGGGTACGACCCAGATTGGAGATGAGATTTTTCGCTGTCTTTCACCCAGACTAATACTATACCCCGTCGCGTTCCATCCTACATAAGGTCTCAGCTCTTCTTTGGGAATGGATGAGTATGCATCAATATCTCTACTCATATCGGCAACTCCTTTCATCAAAGCCTTATTATTGGTGATATGTCTGATGGAACGCGGTTGGCGAGGGGAATATGTATCTAGGGCATAGAGAAACATGGTTTGGAATGCCCATGACGATCCATTGTAACTGTACGGTAGCACCAGGTAGGGAATACCTTTGTTAATGGTATGTGGCATTAACCCACACACCCAGCAATTGGTCGTATTCATTACTAGTTGGTGCTGGTGCAAGAGTTGGATAAACGAGTTATTTACAAACTCTGATCGTCTGGTCTGTTCGTGCTCAGGCAAAGGGTGAAAAGAGTGAGAGGAGGCAATAGAAAGAGATATGGGCTGTTGAGTGGGTGCAATGGGCTTTTGAGCGGAGAAAAACACAAATCCTACAATAAACATTATGATACTACACAGTGTAAAAAGGCACAAAAAGACAAAACATTTACTTTTTACAATTCTACACATCCTTGCGTTAAAGTTCATTTCCTCAATCGGTCTCTCCATCTTAAAAAACTCCATCCTCTACTCGGGCCGCTCGCGGTGGATGAGTTTCTTCTGCTAAGGAGTACGCCTGTCAGTCCAGGGAAACGCCCTAGACCAACCAGAACCGTCGACCTAGCGTCTTCGGCCTGTACCCCAAAGTCTTGGCACCGCGACCCTGCGGCAGAACCCGGATGGTGGTTCGAAAAACAAAAATCAAGAAAGTCCTTCAGATGGGAGAGCAAAAATGTCAAAAGGGAAATAATGAGGAAATCTTTATTTGTCCATGGGCCTAGGTCTCAAATTATAGCGGAGACGGCCAGGTGCTGTTTGGTCTTGAAACAAAAGTTCAGGCTCAGTGGTGTCCAATCGACTTGATGGTGGCACAGCTTCCTGCAGTATATTGTCACTCTCTTGGTCTGAAACTGTGCCTTTTATGCGTGCGTCACTGAATGGTGCAAAACGAGGTACAATGTCTGTCTCTGAGTCGGCGATACCCTCCTTGACCCACTGGTCATATGGCAGAGGCAAGGGGACTACTTTGCAGTGGGTACCATGAATCCAGTGCTTCTTCCCTTTCACTCGCACTGCTGATCTTGTTGAAAGAAGAACAAGATGAGGGCCGATCCAGCGAGGCTCGTCGTTGCTCTTGCGCTGGAAATTCCGGACCAGGACCCACGAGCCAGGGTTGATAGGGTGTCCAGGAGGTTCAGAGGCTTGGGGAAGAGTATCATGTACCTGTTGGTGCAAAACACGCAGTTTAACCGTCAAATCATACAGGTAATCGAGCAGTACTGGGTGTTCTATTTCACTAAATTTCGCCGGTCTTGGCACGCCCCATACATTAGCCGGGCGGCCAAAGACGACCTCATAGGGACTAAGTCCCACTCGTGAGTGTATGGTCATTCTGGTGGACAGGAGTGCTAGAGGTAGAGCGTCAGGCCATTTAAGACCGGTGCTCGCCTGGATTTTAGCCAGCTTGAGCTTTAAGGCTCCATTGTAGCGTTCTACTAATCCAGCTGATTGGGGGTGATTTGCAGCATGGAACTTCTGCTTTATCCCTAGCCCTTCACATACATTCTTCATCACTTTACCCACAAACTCACTTCCATTATCACACCACACCATTCTTGGCATCCCAAACCTAGGGAAAAACTCTTTCACAAGGGCTTTGGCTGTGGATAGGGCAGTGTTATCTTTCAGAGGATAAGCCTCAATCCATTTTGAGAAAGCACAAACTACCACCAGTACATATTTCAGGTTGTTGCATCTTTCCATGTGAATAAAGTCCAGCTGCAAAACTTCAAATGGACATGATGGGGGTGCAAAGTGACCAGCCGGAGTTGGGGTTCCCCTACCAGGGTTGTACTTCAAGCATACTATGCAATTTCTTGACCACATTCTCTGCACACTTGGGAATCCCAGCATTCTGCCATACTGGAGCCAACAACTTGCATATACCTTTCGTACTGATATGTGCCATTCCATGTGCCATAGTAACCACTGGAAGCACATATGCATCAGGCAACAACCATCGCCTATGTTCTGTCAGATCAATCCAACAACCATCCTCATCCAACTTACCCATACTTTCTCTCCACTTGCTTAACTCTTCTTCTGTGGCTTCAGCTTGAAGCGACTTCACACTCTCTATTGTATTCTCACACATTCCCACATCATTAACCCATCTTGCAGGACCTGCAACATACATTCTAGTCTTCACTTTCTGTGCTGTTTCTCTCGCGGTCTCATCAGCAAACGCATTCCCACGTCCAACATCATCTGTAACTTTCCTGTGCGCACTGCATTTCATGATCGCAACTTGCAACGGTAGGGTCAGTGACTCAAGGAGATCATTTACCAACTTGCCATTCTGAATTTTAGCTCCATGTGACGTCAGGAACCCACGCTCTTTCCACAAACGCCCAAAATTATGAGCCACGCCAAAGGCGTACTGGCTATCTGTGTATATGTTCACTCTCATTCCTTCAGACAACACACATGCTCTCGTGAGGGCGATTAATTCTGCTGCTTGGGCCGAATTATGTGGCACTCGTGCAGTTTCCACGACCGTGTGCAAAGTCGTGATAGCATAGGCAGCAGTCGTGTCACCATTAGGGAGCTTGAAACAGGACCCATCTACCCATAAAGTGCCATCACACTCAGTCAGGGGAGTATCTTTTAGATCTACTCTCCCTTTCGTCTCTTCTTCTGTCCTGAACAGACAGTCATGTTGCTCAATCTCATCTGAGTCTGCTGGAATTGGCAACAATGTGGCTGGATTCAGCGTATTGCATCTCTTTATGTGTATGTGATTAGCTAACAGTGTAAGTTCGTAGCCCGATAATCGTGCACTAGTCAAGTGTTGTGTCTTAGTTCTATTTAATAATGTGTCCACGGCATGTGGAACCATAACAATCAATGTGTTGTCCATTACCAAACCAGCAGATTGTCGGATAGACATCGCTGCAGCAGCTGTCGCTCTCAGACAGCTTGGCAATGCCCTCGCTACAGGGTCCAAGGTAGATGAAAAATATGCGCATGGGCGCGGTCTGTCACCAAAAGGCTGTGTTAACACTGACAACGCACATCCATCTTTCTCGTGAACATACAATGTAAAAGGCTTACTGTAGTCGGGGGTACCCAACACAGGTGCTGAACATAATGCATTACGCAACTCCACAAAACTTTTCTGGCACTCTTCAGACCATGGGATAGGATTCGGTGTGTCTTTGCATGTTAAGGCTAACAAAGGTTTTGCCAATAAAGAAAAACTAGGGATCCAATGCCTACAGTATGAAGTGATGCCCAAGAAAGCACGTACTTCTCTCTGTGTTTTTGGCACACTCAACTGTGCAATGGCTTGAATTCTTTCTGGGGTCAGTTTCCTTCCCTCCTTCGATAAGAGATGACCTAAGTAGGTCACCTCTTGTCGACAATATTGCAGCTTAGAGAGAGACACTTTGTGATGGAAAGCGGATAAATGGCGCAACAGTGACAATGTGGCTTCTTTACAGATCTTCTCAGTATCCGCGGCGATCAGTAAATCGTCCACGTACTGAATCAGGATAGCGCCACTAGGTAAAACAAGTGCATCAAGCTGCGCCTTCAAAGCCTGACTGTATATGGATGGACTCTCACAGTAGCCCTGGGGAGCGCGTTTGAAGCGGAAGCTTCGGCCTCCCAGACTAAACCCAAAAATATCTCTACTCTCTTCTGCAATTGGGATACTAAAGAAAGCATTCTTTAAATCGATCACCGAAAACCATGCAGCAGAGGCTGGAATCATCGTTAACAAGACAGTTATATCGGGGACAACCGGAAACTGTGGCACAACAATCTTATTAACCTCTCTAAGATCAATCACAAACCTGTAAACAGGTGGCTGTGAAGGATCCGTTCGTTTTAAGACAGGTAAGATCGGACTATTGCAAACGTTGCCTCTTGTCTCTTCAATCACACCCTTATGAATCAAGTCGCTGACAATGTCTAACAATGCTTTCTGCCCTTCATTAGAGATCTTGTACTGGGGAATACGTGGCAGTCTGACATTAGCCTTTAAAGTCACCCCATATGGCGGTATCTCTAAGAGGCCCACGTCATTGGGACCAATAGCCCAAAGGGCATCCGGAAGGGATGACAATTCAGGTGGCATCGTGTTTTTAGACAAATACATTGGGGAAATCACTTTCTTGCCTAATGTAAGTTGTACTCCTGAAGGAGAACAATACAGTGTAGCGTGTAATCTTTTCAACAAATCCAATCCCAGCAAATTCTCACCACAACCTGTTGTCAGGATCAGGGGTGCTTTCAGCTTGCAAGGTCCAACAGAAAGTGACATGGGACAGGAAATCGGGTTCCTAACTGGGGCGCCAGAAAAACCTACTGAAACATTTATATCGCCAGACAAAGGTGCGCCAGGGAGTTTTGAATACATGATTGAACTCTTTGCAGCACCAGTGTCTAGCAGAAAAGGCTCCGTTACATTTGCTGTCGTCACCTCAACATACGGTCCACTCTGATCCACTGGCACTGAAACAACTCCCTCTCTCTGTCTATGGCTGTCCTAGTAATCATTACTTTCTGCATCACCGTCCTCTGCATAATAATCATTATTATAATACTGGGCCGTATTACTAATTGCGTTAACTTGCTGATCAAAGCTATTGATGGCACTTTGAGGCGGCAGAGGACGCGCGTTCTGGGGAGCATTTCCACGCCCTCTGCCTCTAGGAGCTTGCTGACCACCCCTACCTCTTGCGCCATACATATTACCGTTCCGCTGCATTAATTTAGGGCAACTATATTTAAAATGACCTTCCTCTTTGCAGTATGAACATTGGTTGGGACCTACAGGGACACGTGGTTGATAATACCCATTCATTTGCTGGTTGTTCTGAAACTGTTGGGGTTGGTGATAGACACCTTGTGGTTGTCTATAATTATTCTGACCTCCACGTGGCGGATAGGCCTGCTGTAAAAGGACCTTTGTCTTTAATTCCTTCGTTTTCTTTTCTGTTCTATCTTTCTCGTCCTTATCTCTATTTTCATAATACTGTGCAGTAGCCAGTATTTGCGCTGAAGAAGAAACAGCCCAGGAACTCTCTGAATCTTTTAACTTTTTACACAGGTCAGGAAGTAGATTCTGCACAAACTTATCCACAAATAACCGTTGGCCACCCTCAGTACTCATATCCTGCCCACTGTGGTCAATAAACGTTTCTTCAAACCTAGTAAAGAAGTCTGACACTGTCTCATCTTTCTTCTGCTTGCATGCAGATAACTTGTCCCAATTTACGCGCATCGCAGGCATTATTGTCTTCATATACGTGATGATTCTACCAGGCAGTTCAGCTACTAAAGGTTCTGGTTTCGCACCACCAGTTTGTCTAGCATCAGCAGCAACAATGTTGGCCCATGTATCCCCTAGTTCTGCATTGTGATCTACATTACGAATTGATCCCCATAGAGGCTGTGGAACAACATTGCCAAACAACATGTCTATATCGGCCAGATTCATAATACACGACCCTGCCGTCTGTGACAACTCTTTATAATAACCTGCTGGGTTCTTACGGGGATCAGGTAAGGACTGCTTAAGCGCTAACACCTCAGAGCGCTTCCATGGAACATGCACCCAAACACGCTGGAAATGCGCTGCCACAGCGGGATTACCACCGACAGCTGCAACCGCTTCCTTCCATACCGGGGGAACTTCTCTCATGGGGTATTGTCGCGCTTTTGCCTTTTTCCCCACAAGGACATCTTGTTCAAACAATGATTGTTGGCAATCGTCATTCCTAAGTGACAATACAACCGCAACTGCTTTATCTACTTCGCGGTCCACAATTATACCAGTTCCAAAATCGAACCTCACTCTACACAACTCCTGCGGGTTCGGATTTTTACCACTATCCTCCAATTCTTCACAGAGAATTTCGCACATTTTCTCGAACACATATCTCTGTTTAGGGGCATCCCATTGATGGAAAGTGTTGACAACTGACTCCACATCATAAAGTGAAGGAAAAACGATCCATCTACGCGCCATGTGATCTATTACCTTTTTCTCATCGGGGTTAGGCAATTGGCTGCGCAACTGCTTCCGCTGTACACCAGGAGTTGCACCAGATGACCCAAAGAGAGGAGACATTAATGTAGTAACCACATTAGCTAAGCGCTGTCGCGCTGAAGGAGAAGCTGAGGCGAGAACAGGGGGAAAAACAGAGGGAAGAAAAGAGGATGTAGAGACAGGTACTGGAGTGGTGGAAGGAAGAGTGTTAGGGGAGGCAGTTACTGGATTAGGCAAAGTCGCAGGAAGTGCGGGGGCAGTTGGAAGCACAACTGGCGGCGCTTGAGAGGGCTGCGCTACAGGAATAGGAACTGGCTGCAAAGCAACTGGCGGTTGCGGCAAGGCTTGCAGTATATGCACTGGAGGCGGCATATTTACAAGCTGGGGAGGCGCCGTGGCAGTTTGAGCATACGGGGGTGGCGAACTCAACAAATGTGACATCAAGGGATCTTTCTCCTTTTCTTCTGACTCATCCTGCTTAGAATGTGGCAAAGCTGGGTAACATTTGTCAATCCCTAACTTACGCTGCCTGTGCAATTGCTCATTCATTTGCTCCTCTTCATTGTCTTTAAATTGCACAGCTGCTTGCATTACTGACATACCTCTCTCTCTTTTATTCTTTTTCGCTAACTTAATTTCCTTCTGTTTGGCTTCTTTTCGCCATAAGCGGAAAGAGTCAAACATCGCCGGCCGGGCTTTCTTCTTAAACAATTTAATTTCCAGATTATCTAAAATATCGGTATCAAAACTACCATTTTGGGGCCATTTTAAAACACCATCTTTCCTGGTGTAGTGGATCCACACTTCGTTATATGCAATGGGGCCTACGCCATGTTTCACATAGAGCTCATAAGTTGGAGTTCCAACCGGAGGAACCGGACATGATTCCTCTAGCTGGAAATCTTTTCCACAACCCAAACAGAATAATCTACCAAATAGTCCAGAACCAGGCATCTTCGCTCACTAGTCTAGATCCAAACGTCAAAGGATTTATCGATTACGATAGCCTCGTGAATACACGAGTCCTCTGGTTTTGGCGTTTGCAAACTCCAAAGTACCAATTCAAATGATCCCGAAGGATACCAAAACAAATGGGAGACGCTCCACTTATACTTAACTGAATATTGCTGATCGATGGCGTCACCAGAAGACTCTCTCGATTGTTTCGCTCTCTCAAAACTCGTCAAGGGTCCAAAACAGGTCGATTAATCAGGGCAGCAGTCCTTCGTAGCCGTCGGGACGCGGAGAACCTCGCAGAAAAGACTTTCGGACCACGTCGACATGCAGGGGTCGATGAAGTGGCGGCCTCCCTCCGGAATTTCCACACGAAGCTCCTCACGAACCTCTGGCTTGGACTGGTACCGCTGAAATCGCCCCGAGTTGGGCGCCAAACTGAAGTACTGGGTATTTTAGACCCAGCGGTGCAGGGGCACACACCCTATGACTTCTGGGTTTCACCCTGTTCCGGACCTACAGAAACACAGAGTCTTCTGGGTGAAGTCAAAGAATCGTTTATTGGCTGCAGACCAATGACAGGTATCCTAGAAGTACAACAGCGTGTATGTTCTCAGGAGACTGCTGAAAATCATAGGAACGGACTTCTCCTTAAGTACAAAATATCATGCTCCAGGCACACATTCCTTGGTTTACGATATGGCCATATAAAGGTATACATTACAAACGAAAAAGCAGAGTCATGATGACCATCCCACATTCCAATTCGGCCAGCCCACAATGATTTACACAG
Organism: Triturus cristatus; assembly: GCF_964204655.1. NCBI lineage: Eukaryota > Metazoa > Chordata > Amphibia > Caudata > Salamandridae > Triturus > Triturus cristatus. Next base: position 1,016,472,424 of record NC_140581.1, read on the forward strand.
TAAGGTTCAGATCCCACGTTTGATGTAAAGAGACCCCCCAATAAACATGAGCATCTCCTGTTTTGGGAAACAAGTCATAAAGCAGGAACAAGCAGGTGTGGAAGAGATTAGCCGGAGGATTGTATAGAATGAAAGGGTTTTATGACGGGTCAAGCCCTGATGCTAATCACAGGTGAACGGAGGAAGGGGAGCTCGTGAGACCGGTTTGACCCAGGGCAGCAGAGCCAGCTGCTTAGGTCACAGAGAAGTCAGAGGGAAAGCCCATGTACTGTAAGGCCCGTATTTACTCCATTATAGCCTATGTGAGGGCAATGACAAGATGGCCACTGCTTCCAAAATGGAACCCGCGTAGTGGAGCAGAATAACGTGTACACAGTGCATTCATAGCTAGAACGGTATATAAAGCACTCGTACATGCCGCATTTACCATTTGCGGTTCGCTAATACCAAGAGCAGACAGGGGTAGGGCCCTGTCCCCTACGCGGTCCCGAATATTAAAGTACGACAGTTGTCCTTTCATTTGATCATTCAAGAGATTATAGACTGGTAAAACAAGCTGCTTTACATTCCTTCAAGACTTAGCCTGAAGGCTGCTCTCCATAGCTACCACTAGGATAGCTTTCAATAAAGGTTGTCTTTAACCTATCACCATAAGGGGTTGTTTGGACTGATACAAGGTGCCCACTAGAACTAGTGGACAGCATATATCAGGCCACCTTCTCACACTCACTACACTGTGAAGAGATGAGAGAGTGTGACCCGTGACCCCAGTCTTCACACACATGGAATGTCCAAGGAAAGGAGAGTGAAACTACATACAAAGCCATGCCTCATGGCCAGATGAACTTAAATGAGGAAAGGAGTCAAAAAGGACAAAGGTCTCCCGCATTGTACCAATGTTGTGTAATGAAACATCCAACCTGTGAACCCCGCTTGAACATCCCTTGACATCTGACTGGCGTCTCTTGGTCAGGGGTCGAATTGTGAAGGGTCAGTGGTGTAGGTAGACAATCAGAGGTGACCATTGCCTGCAAATCAGACATATGTGTAATCCCTAGCACACCCAGCACACGTACTGGTGTGGTGTGCAGTGTGCCTAGCTGCCACTGGCTGTAAATGTCCCCACACATGTCCTGAGTCAGTGCTTCTCCCGACCAAACGCCATCAAAAATCCTGCCCACCAGCATTCATGACATGTGATTACCACACCTTGCAATCCTCATTGGCTCACGTGACATTCCCTGTTGACTGATGTACTCACATACTTGCATGCCTGATTGTCTCTACAATGCGTGCATGATGTAAAGCACTGTCACACCCTACACACATTCAAATCCAAAATACACCTGAGCACACCCAGTTGTTGTATCTATGATCCATAGGTATATTTAAAACCTGAGCACAGTATCATTTGATAAGCTACTCAAATGACCATTTAAACAATAGAACAAAATCTTCAATCAGGTCCTTTTGCAGAATTTTAATTGTCAAGAAACATGCAGAACAACAGCAGCCGACGCATGTTTCACCCCCCCCCCCCCCCCCGGCTTTTTCAAGGTTTAAGTTTCAACGATATGTGTGCTGTTCTGTATTGCATTATTTGTAGTACACCGATCTCTTATTTGATTGCTTCCCGATATAGCGGACGAAAAGGAATCAGTCCTATACGATGTCAGCTCATTGAGACGAAGCACGTCCTTTTTGGTAGGCTTCCCATGGAGGACGCCGAGTTGCCGTTTCACGTACACGAGACAGTATTACAGGAATCAGAGGACGTATCAAGGTCCGAAATACTTGAAAAGGGGAGGTCTTTCCGTAACTGTGGGACTGATTCCTTTTCGTCCGCTATATCGGGAAGCAATCAAATAAGAGATCGGTGTACTACAAATAATGCAATCAAGAACAGCACACATATCGTTGAAACTTAAGCCTTGAAAAAGCCCGGGGGCGAAACGTGCGTCGGCTGCTGTTGTTCTGCATGTTTCTTGACAATTAAAATTCTGCAAAAGGACCTGATTGAAGATTTTGTTCTATTGTTTAAAAGGACATTTGAGTAACTTATCAAATGATACTGTGCTCAGGTTTTAAATATACCTATGGATCATAGATACAACAACTGGGCGTACTCAGGTGTATTTTGGATTTGAATGTTGCTCTAGGACTCTCAGTTCTAGCGCTATTTTACCCTGAGGGGTGGGTATTGTTCACACCAATGGAGCACCCTTAAAAGAAAAACAAAAATGAAATAGAATGGTGCCGAATAGACTGTTTTGAATGGATGTGCAGGTCCTAAAGCAAATACCCATAAAGCTTCCGATTGAACACCCTACACACATATCAGCAGCACCATACAACAAATAAAATGCACAAGAGCGAGCGGCCATGGAGAGATGAGGGGCGCTGGACGAGGGTGGCAGAGAGGAAATCCGAGGAGGAGGGCCTGAGTGAGAGCATGAGAAGTGTTACTTGCCTGAAACTACCACCTCAGGAAACCTCATCCTCCCAACAGGAGGACCTCGAATGGAAAAACACACGTCTTGAGAGTGACAACATCTAGTAACAGAAATTGGAAGGAAATAATGCATCTCCCTGGCCCTTGTAAAACTAAGGAGAGACAAAGGGGGCCCCTGAAGCAGGTCTGGCGAGAGACATAAGTGACAACTCGGGCACGCAGTGGCCCACCCAAATGCATTGTTGCACCACACAAATGAAGATTCCTTGAGCCAGCCCTGTCTGGGAGGCATCCCGAATGTTGATGGCAGCCATTAATGGCACACACATCGGCCTCGTACCACCACAGACAAGTGAACCCATCTATAGGAACCGCAAACACTACCACCCCATCAACGTGCAAGTGGTATGACAGGTAGAGGAGAACATCACTCATGTGTGTGCAGAGTATCCAGGGTCGGCACATGACTAAAACATCTGGCGGACCAGCAAGATCACCCCCGCACCCAACCCACACATGCTCAGTAATGATGAGGCCTTGACCAGCGTCTGCAGCTCATCGTCAACTACTTCCGTTGAGTGTGATGCAACAATGAGCGACTATGACTGTGTCTGTGTGCCTTGCAGTTGTCTCACAGACTTTGACAAATGTCCCTGAGATTCCTTCCACATACCGAACTATGCGGCGGATTAGAAAACACCTGCATGCAGGGACTGAGCACCCCGAAGCACCACAACGCACAGGACACCATTGCCATACTGCCTCACTTGCTCCCTTACTCACTCTGAGACATCTAAGCGCATGTACCCAAGCAGACAAGTTGAAGCCAAAAAACGTTTCCAAATGTGAAGTTTTTACTACAGTGTCAAAGCATGCAAAATACGTGCCACAACAGGTTGAAAAAGCATGAGTACTTAACCGGTAACCACAGTGACATATCCATTTAACATGAAGCAAGATGTCGCATCAACAACCCCTCTGGACGTCGAACCACGAGCATATCCCCCCACTCCTTGCAGGAAGGAGTTGTATGGGATGTCCCTGGTCTATGGCCTTTGTAAGCAGAACCTGTTACCCAGCCAATACAAGGTGACATTACACCACATTGGCTGAGTCGCACTCACTCATCACTGGATGGATGACCCCCCCAAGTGTGGGGCATCTGGCCCAAATTCCCATGTCAATCAAAGTGGATCCGTGTCCTCTAGCAGCTGTGAGACCTTGTTGATTAGGGGTGCCATGACCTGGACAGACCAGAATGACAAGGGACAGGGTTCTACGAGCACGGAGAGAATGTTCAGACAGTACTCCTGGACTGCGCAGTGAACAAGCTCTGCAGACACCTCTCATGTGACAGACATGTACTAAGGTACTTGCAGAGCACAAGTCCTAAAACAGGAAGTGGGGGGACTGACCAAGTAAACCAAAATGCTAATGAGCTCACAACACCACGACGTAGCGGTATGAAAGCAGTAAAATAGTGCGACTAACATGATTTGTGCAAATACTGGGACAGACTAACCCATCTGACAGTCTTACAGTGTCTGCCTTGACATACAGGGACAGAACAAAGGCAAAAGCATGCCTCACTTAAGTACCTGTGTAGAGATGGCAAGCTGTGTGCATATGTACCCCTCTGTGACATCTACATTCAAATGTAAGGTTCAAGGCGGACCAGAGTCAGCATGTACAAACAAAAAGAGGCCGGATGGCCCATTTACTTAGGCCCGGCTGGAGGTGAAAAAAGGCACACTCGCTGCATGCACGTTGCTGCTGGGAATGGACAGCAGACAACGTGCAGGTGCAGCTGAACATTTCCCGGTATCTGGACGGTACACCGGGACAAATCAAGCATATTCCTGTGGGGACCAACGTCCTGGTAGGGAGGGTGGCGTCCGTCAAACTCGTGCACAGAGGGGGGCGTTGTGTACCTGCGTGTACCCCCGACTCGTGCCCTGGGTAATTGCAAATCAACAATGCCATGTCCTCTTCGTGCGCTACAGCTGCATAATGGAAGCCAGGCTCATGCCAGATGACAATGTCCATGACGGTCAGATGAAAGCCTCCACTCGCCCTGGTCTGTGGTACCAGGCGCAATAGACAGCAAAGCACAGCACAGTCCGAGCCAATGCAGACAGGTCTAAAGTCAGAAAGCTGGTTGCCAATTCTTGTCAGGTGGCGTGAAGAAAGGGAAACGATGATTGAATTAGTCACCAACAGTTCCTGTTGCTGTAAAGTAGTTACGAATCCAAGAAGGCACAGGCAGCTTCGAAGGCAATCAGTTCCGAGAGACGATCCAGTTCATCTTCAGCGAAGAGGACCATCATCCAATAAAGCAGTATGAAGGAAAAGATGTGCTCCTCACACCACGAGGTTGCAAGAAGCATCCCATCGCAACCTGGGAGAGGTTCGATGTGGGCATGGCACAGGAGCCATTGCGCAAACGCACAGGCGCAGCTGTCAGCCTGCCTGACACATTGGAAGGCATCCCATAAACGTGTCTTAACAAAGCAGACTTGCACGTGGACCAACAAAGGAGTCACCCACAGCTCATGATCCAGGTCAGCAAGGGATGTGTTTCATAGGCAGACATCCATGGCCCACTGATACAGACATCTTCTGCAGGAAAAGACAGGTTGCAAGCAGGTGAAGTAGGCATAGCGGAATGTTAGCCTGTACCTGATGCCCAGCACAGTCAGTGGGACACATCCAAAGAGAAGCTGCATGTGGGCACGGTACAGTTGCAACAGACCGGGCTAGGCCTGGCCCAATGTACGGTCAGACATGGCGTGAGAGCAATCTCAGACCCAGCACTCAGCTGTACAGCCAAAGTAATGGTCAGAAAGCACAAAATGCAGTGTGCAAATTGTAGGACTGACACCCGGTGGTACTTCCGGAAAGGCATGGATGGAAGGGACAAGGCCAGAGCCCACAAGTCTGATAAAAAGTATTCAATGGCCTTCAGTATCAGATGCTGTCAATACTCTGTGTGTCAGTTCACCGCAAAAATAGTGGGCGAGCCGTGTTCAGCACTGACTGGATCGCACAAGACGGTCAAGACACCTGGTATCCGAAGGTCTTTGGGCTGGTGTGGGAGCGACTACTTGTCTACAGAGAGGCTCATTGTGCCTGCACACCCACTGAAGCATGCTTTCACTGTGGGAATGTGAGCCCACGATTGACTATCCACAATCACTTATGGGGGAGGTAGCAGTACATTGTCACAGAAACGACACGTTGTGCAACGGTTACCATATGCGTAACTCCTGGCCTGTGCACGTAGTAGGGGCCATGTTGGTCCTCCTCACCTGAACAGACCAGGGACTCTGCATCCGAGGCTTCACCTTTCTGGCGGGGGGCTGGCTGGGCTCGTCTATGGCACGGTCGCCTGCTGTTGCTATCGAGTCACCTTTTGGAGTTAGGTCACTTTTGTCAGCATGTTCTGCACACAGCACAACTTAGCTGTTCATGTTTACCACATTTTAATTGAGGTGACATGACTTTTGCCTTGGCTTTACTAGGCATTCATGTCAGAATGTGATCAGTCGCACATGGTTTTGATGTACATACAGGGCTTTCAGGGGGCCGGTTCTCACCGGTGCTGTGCACCGTCCCTATTTCTGAGTGGGTTTCTTTCATGCTCTGTTTTGTGCCCAGTCACAGGCGGTCCCTTCGTCCTGCTGGAATGCATAGCCAGCAGGCACATCGATGTGCGCATGGTCACACTCCTCACTTCTCACTAGTGGAGTACTTACTGCATGACGTCATGCCAGGTGAGTGCTTTGGGGAAATGAAGTCCTTTGTGGATTCATTTTGTCTCGGGAAATCACTCCTTTGGAGACTCATGAGCAGCAACATCCTTGTGGGGGTCATTTGGCTCCATGCTGTTAGTGAGTGAAGACAGAGGGCCATGTGGGAGTTGTGGTGTTGCGGTCAGGGCTCCACATTCCCCTCCCCAGTGAGATGGCTAGCTACCTGTTTGTAGGCACAGTCGACGGTGTTAGCTGCCACATGGCTGTGGGGTGGGGAGGGTGAGCCATGCTGTTCGGGAGGGAGGCCATGGTGCATGAGCTGCCACCTACCTGTGAGGTTAAGCTGATTAAGAAGATGCCGTCCTTGTGATCCATTCATATTGTAAGCATGCATTCCACATAAGTTTGATGTGGGCGGGAGATTGGGGCTCACTTGTTGTGCACAACAGCGTATTGTAGTGTGATGTGATAATTTTATTGGTACTTACCAGCCTCCAGTTCCCCCGATTCCTGTGAGACTCTCTGGATGCATTATGGCAGGCACCTTCTCCTCCCATTCGGAGAAGGTTGGGGGTGGAACGGGAGGGACGCCACCAGTACTCGGGGGCCGCCGCGTGGTTCCACTGGGCCAGATGCTTGTCCCGGCTCTTGGGGTCGCCCCACCGCTTCCTGATATCATGCACAGTGCGTAGGGTGGTCCCTACGGCATTGACTTTGCTGTGGATCCTTGCCCTCATCTGATTCTTGCGCACAAGTGGGGTGTGTTGGACCGGGTGCCCAGACAAATGTGGTTCTGCCTGATTGTCTCGTCTGGCATCACATTCAACTCTGAGTCAGTGATGTTGGGCATTTTCTTGGGGGGCATGGTACAAATGAATGAGGGGTGCAGGGTGCCAGGTAATGGTGGAGATATGTGCAGTGTGTGCGGTGTTGTGTGGGGATAGGGGGGTGTGATGTTGTGCAGTGTGAGTAAATGATGATCTGTCTCTCAGTCTTGGTTTGTGGTGTGCAAGGGCTACTGGCCAAGGTAGGGGTTGGTTTTCATCTGTGGTATGTGGGTGTGTCCACATGGGTGATGACCTCCAGATGTATCTTCCATGGTGCGCATGGCTTTCCCTACCAGGAGCTGGTTGGGGTGTGTAATTGTGACGTGTGTGTTGTGATTAAGGGTTGCAGGGAGTACAGGCATACTACGGCGTTATTGCGGGGTTTGTTCCGCCCGCCATTCATTTGGCCTGTGTGCGTGCGAGGCGGTCAGATGGCAGTGCTCGGTCTACCAGCTCTACGTTCTATAATAGTAATTGGCCATGCAGTCATGCCGCGGCAGGTGCGGTCTTTTCGAGCCGTTGTACAGCTATACCCGTCCGCCGTGTGCGGATTTGCAACTTTTCCGACCGTGGTGGATGGTGTTTTGTGATATTCGTCCGCCGCGGTCAGATTTTGCGTACATTGCATCGTAATTTGACCGACGGAAATGCCGCGGGTCATGCGGGGGGATTTTTCCCGATTTCATGGCGGTCGGAGGGCTTTTTAGTCCGTCATCGTAATGGGCCCCTAAGAAATGTGCATTAAACTCTGACTTGTGAATAGAGTATCTCAGTTGCTTATGCATATTTTGTATCTGACTTAATATCCTTTACTAATTTCTTTACTAATTTTCAAAGGACCGACAGCATGTGGAAGAGGTGCTCATTTTAGTACATTGGCAAAACAGATTTGGTTGAATAGTATTTAACCACTTTGCACAGTGAACAAAAAGAGAAACACACACTTCACATATATCAAGTTGTTCTCTCCTTGTACCCAACATGGTGTTTGTATTAAATCGTCAAAATGGACTTTAAAGGCTGAGGTTTCTATTAGCATAAAAATTCTAAACTAAATAGAATATCGAGGTACATTAACATTGCCATTAAATAAGAACATTATTCTCATGTTTGTTTAAAGAATAAGAAATAGGTTGAAAATCTGATAAAATGTAGGATGGGGATGTGATCTACTAGTTAAGCTTTTCAGTTTGAAACAAACAGAACTAGTTTCTATTCCTGGCTTCCAACTTTACTAATTGTGTGATCCTGCACAAATCCTGTGGTCTCCCATTATTACTTTATTTATTTGCTGAAAATAAGTGTGCTTAGAAATAGGATGAGTGCCAATATTGAGCATTATATGAAAGAATTAAAATGTTTGGTTCCTTAGATAGGTGCATATAGTTAGTTCTTTTTGGAGTCTTGATATATCAAGAGTGAAGAATAACCCTAGTCATAAATGCAACGTATTGTATCATGAACATTTGTTAGGGTCTGTAGTTGATGAAGTATCTAATATAAAAATGGATATAGATGCATAAAGGAAACAAGAAAAGAGCATCCCAGGCACGCTTGCACTAAACCAGCCCTCAAATATATAAGAAAGGCACACAGTGATAAATCACCTACACTAGAGTTGTCCTTGGTTATGGCAGGAATTACAATGCAATCCAGTGGGACATAGTCTAAAGGGAAAAGGTTGATGTAATACATTGTATTTTTCATGGAAAAACAATGAAAAATCACACGTCATTTTTTTTGACCATTGGTTACCTGAAACCCCAATTCAAGGGAATATCTTCATTGAGTAGAACATCATTCAAGCTTCCCTTTGGACAATATTCGGTTACAATGCAAACAATGGGCACTTCAGTGCATCCACCAATGAATTTACATAGGTTTGGATGGTCTAGTTCCCTGTGGAAAAGAACATGAAAGAGATGTTTACAAGTCCTATTTGGTCAATTCAGTTTTCAAGATCAATAATCATCACGGAGGCAGACAAGATCAAACAGATGGGAACATATGGTACTATGTATGACTTGCAATATTCTTTACTGCTCAGGATATATATTATAATTTGAATAAATATTGTTTTAAGCATGTCCAATTTTACAACTTTGTATTTCAGAGTGCTGTGCGGTCATGAAGCACAATGCACTTTGAGTAATGTATAATTTCTTATTATCTGACATAGACATATATATATGTACTTTCCTTTACTGTATTGTACTTTCCTATTATAAGGTTGCTTGCCATGCTGTTTTAAATTGTACTCATCTCATTTTTTAAATCTTGTGTTTTCATTCTTGGAATGTGACTGGAGTACGTCCACCATCCTGGTGTCACCGGGACCGTCTGCCATACATGCAGTGGTCCCACACACCGGATCAGGATGCGACCGCCACCTTGGAGGTCGGATCCTGCATCTTAACATTGCAGTGGTTGCTGCTGACAGCAGCATCCGCCGCAATACGAAAATGCCATGTTGTGCATTTCACAGCACTACGTGGCAGGCACCACATGGTGCCTGCCACGTAGGACTGTGAAATGTAGGGGGGTACCATGGGTACCCCACAAGTGCACCCTGGCCTCCCCCAACACAAGGGGGTCCCGCAACGGGCACCCAAACCGAATCTCCACCAGCGAACCGCCATGGAAAGGCTGTATCCAGCCTTCACTGTAATTTTGCGGACTGTGCCTGCTAGGCACCGCCGCCATTTTACCAGTGAAGACCGCTCTGCCAGGTAATTCAAAGGATTGCCTGTGGCAGTTCCGTGGCGGATGGTCCTTGCAACCGCCATGGTAGTGGTGTGATTCCCCCGCCATCCTAATTTGGCGGGGGGAAACTTGCAGTCGGTGGATGGAAGAACCGCCACTACATGGCTGGCAGTGGCGGTCCTTCCGCCATCGTAATCGACCCCAAAATTATTTAAAATTGAATTGAAATTGACTTGCAACCATTTTCACCACTCAGAAAACATTTTATCAATTGAATAAATATTGTTTCAAAGTGTGTCCCACTTTACAACTTTGTATTTCAGAACCTCATTTTGTCTTCTGTGCCCAATGTACTGATGTATCAATTGCTTCCAAAATAATCAGAGTTTTGTAAATTATATTTTGATGAATGGGAACTACTGAGGCATATCTTGCCCACTATCCTAGCTGTTAAAGGTATTCATATTTTTGCTTTCTAATATTCATGTTTTTAAGGAGGAGTGCATAGGGGCCGCTAGACTAGTAAATTACAAAGCAATGTACAAAATGGCAAACTGTATCATCATGATACTTTAAGCTGAATGTAGTTATTAGAAGGACAGACTTCTCGACTGGGACATGTAGGGTAGTGCTCCACCAGTGCTGAAGGAGGATTGAAAAGGACAGGTGTGACTGATGCCACTATAGCATTAGAAATGCAGCAGAGCAGTTTAAAGACAAAAAACCAGCAAGCAATTTTTGCAGTCATTCTCTCGTGCCCAGTGTAAGTCGCAGCAGCAGTGGTGAGGGCAGGCAGGCATGCGCTGCAAAAAGCAACATTTATACCAGGGCTCAGGGTTTGAAATCAGTTCACACTCAGCAAAGGTTTTAAACGGAACTTCCAGGTCTGCCCCCTTCTCTCAGTAGCTGACTCTTCAGACAGTCAGCTAATGAGAAGAGGTGGTCTGATCCGGAGGTACAGAACACAGAGAAACCCTTACAGTCAGCACACATCCTACCTTCACTGCTGACTGCCATCACTGACTCAGCTGTCCATGGTGTCTCTGCAACTAACCTGTCAATCATAGACATCAGCTAATGGTCCTGGTACACTCTACACAGGTGTGAGGTATCCGCCCTGCTTAAAAGGCAGAGAGCTGCTCTACATCTGTTGTGCCATGGGGAAGCCTATGCCCATGTGCCTTAATTTATTTAAAAAATAACCCCATGTTTCGTGGGGTATATAGAGCATTGCCAAAGGAAATGAGATAATATTTTTAAGCATTTCCAGAGCTGGAGCTTTCGCCTTTTGTCTCGGAAATGGGAATACCTTGTGGTTGGTGTTATGGCTGGGTTCTGTGGCTTGACGAGTGTAAAAAATGGCTTTAACGCTTGCTTAATGTTCTTTTTGACTATAAATACTTTATTTAAATGTTTTCTGAGAGACATTGCAATGGTCCCTTGAGTAAACTAATAGGCCTCCCATTTAGGTATTTATAGTGACTGACATTACAAAAAACCTAGAAATTCCCTGAAAAAAAGAAATGTAAAAACACCTTAGAAATTCACTGAAAAATCCAAAAGGTAAAGGAACATTATAGTAAAGTGAAAATGTCAGTTAAAATATACCACTTTAAACTAACAATACTACTGAAATTCACCAGTTATAGTTCATCTCAAGTAACTATAACTCAAGCTCTAATGTAACTTTAACTCGTGCCCTTGCCATGCACTTCTAATTAACCCGCATATCACACCACTTATGAAATGATCTATGACATCATTGATAGCATGATTGCAACATCTGAAATAACATAATTGATGCCAAGACTGTGCATGGCAGGGGCGTAAGTTATAGTTACTTGGCGGAATGAGTTTTAGTTGCATGAGGTAACTATAACCGGAACATTTCAGTGGTTTTCTTAATTTAAAACAATATGTTTTAATTGACCTTTACAAGGGGCACTTTATAAAGCTGGTGTATTCTAGTTCATGACTTTTTCAATCTGCTGAACCAGCTTGTTCAGAACACAAAATGCTGTTCCTGCTCTAGGTGTCAGGGTCTGACTCCATCGCGCCTGCCATACGTTCTGTTAGGGAGGGAAATACCGCCTTAACTACAAGTCCCAGAAGGCTTTTAGAGGGAGGGGCTTCCTGGTACATTAGGCGACTTTGCACGTCAGACAGCGTGTGTAATTCTGGCTGTGGAAGACCGTGTTCACTATGCTGCTGCATGGTTCGGATTCTCCGTTCTGGAACACGGAGAGGTTGTAGCGGATTGGAGTGAACATACGGCTGCCTTCTGGTTCACGCAGGGAGAGCCGTTGTTGTTTATGTGTCGGCTCGCGGTAGGAAATTGAACCAGGGTCTGCAGATTCTTGGCGGCTGGCTGTGAGGGAAACGTTCTCGTTGTGAGAGGCGTTTCTGATTTTTGGAGCAGCTCCATCTACGGCAAAGAGGAGGATCCAGCAGCTGCTCGTGTCCAGGTGCTACTCGGGCTTGAGTGGCCTCTTGTATGGAATGACTTTGGGCAAGAAATACACACCAGCGAGAAGCTGCCCATGAAGGTACTTCCAATCTGCTGGCGCGCGCTTGCAAGCCTAATGCTATGTGCCTTGGCATACGGGGTTTGAATCTTAAGACACCTGTGTGTTTTTTAGTTTTAGTTTAGCCAAGGAGGTTCTTGGTTTTTCTACTGACTTTTGTTTAAGAGTCTGGATTTCTTCATTGACTCTCTGATGGCTGCATTTATTTTGCTCTCTGCCTAAAGATTTCCTGGCACTTTGCTATTATACTTACCTCAATGGAGCAAGGATTCTGGAGATTGCATTTCTGCTCATCAGAACTAAATACTAGTGAAGTCACACTTCCCTTATTTTCTTTACTCATGTTTTTTGTGGAATTTTTGATGGGAATGCGACAGAAAGTGTATATTTTCCTCCAGTTTGAGAGCTGTATCACTACTGGGTAGAGAGAAAAGAGAGAGGAACACCGCGGCAGGTGGAACTTGTTTTTGCAGGCACCAATCACATTAGTGAGACCCTATGAGAGTAGTCGGAGAGGTAGACCTGTACTTATCTCTGTGTATTCTGTTTGCAGACATCCCATTCCCCCGCTGTCCCTCCCCTAATTCCTTTCCCTCACTTGATCGCCTCAATACTCTGTGCATTGTGGGTCAGAGTTGGGAATGTCAAGAGGAGGACCCCTTTGAGCATTGCCCGGAGTCCAAGGATTTCCTGTGGACGTTATAGAATTACGCACCCACGATATTCACTCCTCTCAGTTCAGGCGATTCACAAAGATGGCATCCTTGGACAAAGTATTGCAGGCACTAGTTGCAGTTCAGCAGGAATTAGCAGCATCTAGAGCTGAAACAGATGCCCTTAGAGAAATGGTTGATAGACAATCTAGGAACCTGTTGGATGCATCCACATCACAGATCCAGGTACATGTACCTCCGCCCATACCTTTAGCTAGTCCAGAGAGATATTCGGGGGATCCCCTGAAGATTAAGACCTTTTTAACACAGATCATTTTGAATTTTTCAGGCAAGCCAGCTTCCTTCCCCAACAATCACTCAAGGGTGGCGTTTGCCATATCATATTTACTGGGGCCGCTGCCAATTGGGCGGTGCCACTGGTAAAGTACGACGATCCATTGCTATTGGATTGGAACGCTTTTCGCAGAGAATTTGAACGGGTTTTTGACCGACTTGCTACCACGTTCAGTGCTGATAGGGAGCTGTTGGAGTTAAAGCAGGGAAAACAGGATTTGATTACCTATTTAACATCCTTCAATCGGTTGGTAGTGGAAACCGCTTGGCAGGAGGAGAAGCGTATGTCGCTCTACTATCAGGGACTGCGGGAGGAAATGAAGGATGTGTTAGCCCAGATCGACTCCCAACCCACTAATTGTACAGGCTTAATGAATCTTACCTTACGTCTGAATCACAGGCTGGCAGAAAGGGGAGGGGAGCGCAGGAGAGGGAAGAGGTCTTGTGCTCGCCTTGAGAGAGGGAACAGACCGCCGAATGCTTCCAGTGACAGGGACCTGAAGCCATGGATGTGGGAGCCATTAGAGCACCTATGTCTAGAGCAGAGAGAGAGAGCTGTTGAGTTCAGGGCATATGCATGAACTGTGGGAAGAAGGGTCATTTCGTACGCCAATGCCCTCATAAGCCCAAAGAGCAGGGTTCTTTCTGTTCTAACAAAAACGTGGCGATCACTACGGTTCAGGTAAGCAGTACTGGAGCCACACCTGAGGTGGGATTAGAGGTAGATGCTCATCAGAGACAGGAACTGAAGTTGCGTTCTCTAGCGGTCACAGAATTAAAAGACACAGAGTCACACATTGTGCTTTCTATGATACTTACAGCAGGTCACAAAGTACACCAAGTGTGGGTGATGAACAATTCAGGAGCCACAGGGAATTTTATTGATTGTGGGTTAGTACAACGTTTAGAACTACAGCGCATTCCTCAAGATATCCCTGAAAAGGTGTTGACCGTGGATGGAAAGCCAATTAAATCAGGTCCCATCACCGAACAGACAGAGAAAGTGGGTTTGATTCTGAAGGGGGAACAACAAGACCACGTAGAAGATATAATATTGAACATCATCGAAGCACTGCAGTTTGAGGTAATACTGGGAATGCCGTGCTTATGGAAACACAACCCCGGTTTGATTGGAAAAAGAAAACAGTGTTTTTTCAGTCAGAAGAGTTTAGACTGAATTGTTTGCAGACACCTGGTTCTCATCTTCTGGCTCTTACACAGATGTTCCATGTAGCTACTGCTGTGGAACAGGAGATGGTGCTTCCCTCAGTATATGCGTCTTACAGGGAGGTTTTTAGTGAAGAGAAGGCGGAAAAACTACACCCACACCGGACCTTTGACTGTAAGATAGATTTGATTGCTGGAGCTACCATCCCCTCTTGTAGAGTCTATGCCTTGTCTGAGCCAGAGACGAAGCACCTAAGAGAGTACTTAGACCATTACGTAGACATAGGCTTCATTAGGCCTTCCCGCTCACCAGCAGCTTCGCCTCTTTTCTTCATTTCTGAAACTGATGGAGATTTGAGGATGTGTATTGATTATCGCATGCTCAAAAAGAACACGGTAAGGAATCGATACCCTCTTCCACTCATCTCAGTGTTATTGGATCAGGTGAGGGAAACAACTGTCTACACCAGACTAGATCTTAGAGGGGCTTATCACCTGGTTCAAATCCGTGAGGGAGAAGAGTGAAAGACGGATTTTAAAACACGTTATGGGTTGTTTAAGTACTTAGTCATGCCCTTCGGACTTTGTAACGCCCCGACACCCTTTCAATTTTTTTTTAACAATGTGCTCAAGGACTTTGTAGACAGATTTGTGGTTGTTTATATAGACAACATCCTGATTTATTCCAACAATCAGGACATACATGTGAAACATGTTACTCAGGTACTTGAGAAGCTTCAGGAACATAGTTTGTTTTTTCTGTAAGCTGAGCAAATGTGTGTTTCATGTGGTGGAGGTGGAATTTTTGGGGGTTATATTCAACCCTTCAGGATTGAGCATGGCTGAGAGGAAGGAGGAAGCGGTTCAAGATTGGCCTGTTCCGAAGAATGTGGAAGATGTGCAATGCTGCTTAGGTTTTGCCAACTATTACCGTAGATTTATCTCTCATTTTTCCAATCTGATCTCTCCAATTACACGCTTGCTAAGAAAGGGAATGCCATTCCTATGGAGCACTGAGGCCATGGAAGCCTTTACATATTTGAAAAAGGCTTTCACCACAGCCCCATATACTGACACATCCACAAACAGAGGTCCTGTTTACCGTTGAGGGTTATGCCTCCGATGTGACTGTGGGGGCGGTGTTGTCCCAACGTAACAAACATACAGGACAGCTGCATCTGGTTGCCTTTTTGTCCAGAAAATTGAACGCAACTGAGCTCAACCATACTGTCACAGAATTGTTGCCCATGAAGAAGGCATTCCAGGAGTGGAGGAAGTATCTGTGGGGGGCTCATTATCCAGTTCCTGTAAACACAGACCACCGAAATCTCCAATACATGAAAACGGCTAGACAACTCACGCAAAGACAGATGCGCTGCATGTTATTCTTTGCAGAATATGATTTTGTCATTACCTTTCGTCCTGAGTCAGAAAACAGAAACGTGGACTCGTTATCACGTCAGGATGAGGTAGTCGGACCCCGAAAAGGTATCACAGAAGCAATTGTTAGTCCCAGTAAGGTGTTATGTACTATAACGTTAGAACATTTTCTGGAGGACATTGCAAAACATCGATCCCTGGCTTGGTGGCAAAAATTGCTGATCAGGATGTTCATTGTACGGTCAAACATGGGTTGCCATTGTATAAGAACAAACTGTATTTGCCAGCACAGGCACTTAATCTAAAAGCATTCAATTGGTGTCCTTGCAGGCCATCCAGGGTGCACTAAAACACTACACCTGGTAAAACGAAAATTCTTGTGGGAAGGATTGGCTCAGCATGTAACACAATGGGTGGCGCAGTGTGAGATATGTGCCCGTAACAAAAGTGAGCCGGTCAAGAACAAAGGAAAATTGATGCCTATGCCCACACCATCGCAGCCATGGCAAACCATTAGCATGGATTTCATTCTTGGCCTACCTTGGGATCAGGGATACAATGCTATTCTGGTCGTGGTAGACAGTTTGACTAAGATGGGTCATATCATTCCATGTAAAAATGTACCCACAGCAGGACAAACCGCCCAGCTGCTAATGTCCCACGTGGTTGGGTTGCATGGGCTCCCAAGGGTCATTATGTCTGACAGAGAACCACAATTCATTGCAAGGTTCTGGCATATGTGGTGTAAGGCCCTGCAAGTAGAAGTAGCTCTGTCTACCAGTTTCCACCCACAAACCGATGGGCAGACAGAGAGGTTAAATCAGACACTCAAGAAATACCTCCGTTGCTATTCCAGGGAAGCAGCCGACTCATGGGTATCATTACTGTGGTTGGTCGAATTGTCATACATGGCACTGCTCTATCAAAGAAACGCCCTTCAGAGCTAACAATGGATTTCATGCTAAAGTGTTACTGCGGACAATCCCTAGTGATGTGGTTAATCAACCTACGTTGAGGCTGCACCTCAAGAGGCTACAAATTAGGCACAAGAAGGTCCAGGCCAATCTGAAGCTGGCCAAACAGTCATATAAGAAATGGGAAGACAGGCACAGGCAAGAGGGGCCAAGCTATCAGCCAGGTGATCGCGTATGGTTGTCCACAAAGAACATCAGTTTCAGAGTTCACAATATATTCCATCCCAAATTCATCGGCCCATATACTGTGCTGCGCAGAATCAACCCAATCCCCTATAAGCTCAAACTACCTGTTTCGCTCCGGATCCATTTCGTATTCCATGTTAGCTTGCTAAAACCAGCGGTGGGTGCCCGATGTAGAGCTGTTTCTCCTGTGCTCCAGGACGGTCAATTTGAATATGAGGTGCGTCTGGTGTTGGATTCCCGGTACCGAAGAGAGCGGCTGTGGTACCTCATCTCCTGGAAGAGGTACCCCTCAGAGGATGATTCCTGGGTAATGTCCACGCTCCTCAAGCGGTTTGCTGCTTTCACTCCTGCTACTCTGGCAAGTCTGGTCCTAGGAGGCGCATGGGGAAGGGTATACTGTCAGGGTCTGACTCCATTGCGCCTGCCATATGTTCTGTTAGTGAGAGAAATACCGCCTGAACTACAAGTCCCAGAAGGCTTATAGAGGGAGGGGCTTCCTGGTACATTAGGCAACTTTGCACATCAGACAGCGGGCGTAATTCTGGCTGTGGAAGACCGTGTTCAATATGCTGCTGCATGGTTCAGGTTCTCCGTTCTGGAACACGGAGAGGTTGTAGCGGATTGGAGTGAGCATACGGCTGCCTGCTGGTTCGCACAAGTAGAGCCCTTGTTGTTTACGTGCCGGCTCACGGTTGGAAATCAAACCGGAGACTGCAGATTTTCTGCGGCTGACACTGAGGGAAGCGCTCTCATTGTGAGGGGCGTTTCTGATTTTTTGAGCCGTTCCGTCTACGGCAAAGAGGAGGATCCAGCAGCTGCTGGTGTCCAGGTGCTGCTCGGGATCGAGTGGCCTCTTGCATGGAATGACTTTGGGCAAGAAAAGACACACCGACGAGAAGCGGCCCATGAAGGTACTTTTATTCTGTTTGCGGGTGCTTGCAAGCCTAATGCTATGTGTCTTGGCATACGGGGTTTGAATCTTAAGGCACCTGTGTGTTTTTTAGTTTTAGTTTAACCAAGGAGGCTATTGGTTGTTCTACTGACTTTTGTTTAAGAGTCTGGACTTCTTCATTGACTCTTTGATGGCTGCATTTGTATTGCTCTAAGCCTAAAGATTTTCTGGCGCTTTGCTATTATACTTACTTCAATAGAGCAAGGATTCTGGATATTGCATTGCATTTCTGCTCCTCAGAACTAAATACTAGTGAAGTGACACTTCCCTTATTTTCTTTACTCATGTTTTTTTGTGGAATATTTGATGGGAATGCGACAGAAAGGGTATATTTTCCTCCAGTTTGCGAGCTGTATCACTACTGGGTAGAGAGAAAAGAGAGAGGAACACCGTGGCAGGCGGAACTTGTACACAACACAATTGATAAATATATTGCAATTCAACATAGCATTAGATAATAAATAGTGAGTTAAAAAACAAAGGGAGTACAGATCAAAAACGAATTTCATAGCAGCAATTAATGAGCTGAGGTAGAAAAAAAGATAAACTAATCTCATTTGAACGAGGGAAACCCACGATATAAATAGAGATGACAAATGTGATATGTTATGATATTGAAAAGATAGTATTATAAAACCCAGGTATACGGAGTAAATATAAATACCATCATAAAAACATGTGAAGTTCATACACCAGTCGAATTGATGGTAAACAAGAACAGAGAATGAAAAAGTAAACAGAAAGAAAAAAGAAAGACGGAACAAGTAAAGGAGAGAAGAGAAAGAAGAAAGAAAAAGAAAACAGAAAGAGGTGGGAACATCTGCTTTGATTGTAAAAAAAAAAAATCTAAAGAGTAGAGTCAAAAGGAGTTTGAGCTATTAATCCCTGAGAGGACAAATTTATATAAGTATCCAGTGAACGCCATACATTACTAGAAATAGCAGGGGAATAATGATTCTCTTCAACAAAAGTGTGAGCACTACGAAGATAAGAAACCCATGCCCACCAAGTATAATAGGATAGAAGATGAAAAGATTTCCATTCTGTTAAGATAACTTTAACAGCAATGGGTATAAGTAAGTCCAGTAGCTGCATATCCGTATGGTCCAGGGGTAAAGGGGAAGTTGAAGCCCAAGGACCCAATAAGATCAAAGGCAAAGAAAGCTCCAACAATATATTAAGGATGAGTGATAAATGTTTCTGTATTAAATCCCAATAGGAATGTAATAAAGTGTATTCAAAAAACATATGTTGATGAGTGCCTGGTTGCAAATTACAGTTTCAACAAAGATCACTATCCCTTAGTTTCAATGTAAGTATACAAGCAGGGGTCCAATGAAGGAAATTTAAAGTAAAACATTTAGATTGAATAAGAGAAGGGGCAATTTTATTATGTAGGGATAACTTTCCAATGATTTGCCAGGTCTCTTGTGAGATATGTTTAAAAACGTCAGGTTCAAAATAATGAGACCATTTATCATAAGTAATTGTGGACTGTGCGAGAAGTGGAGCATAGAGAAATTTGTATATTCGTGAAGCAGTATGGCCTGAACAATACCACATAGAAAGAAGTGAAATAGTAGTCGTATCTATGGAAAAGGATACTTTAGAAAAAGCAACTTTCAACTTCAAAACTGACTGCACTCCCCTAACACCGAATTTGTGCTGTTTACACGTATTTGCAAAAACTCACCCCGTTTAAACATGTTATTTTTTTTGGGTGCATCCGATCACAATAGGCCCCTCCCACCTTGATGGAGGATGCCGTGGTCTGGTATCCATATTCACACCTGATTTTTTTATCTTTACTTGTTTATCCAATGTATATGGACACATCCATGCATGCAATATGGCGGCCAAATTTACCAACAACCTCTTTTTGGGTGTAGACTATACATTAGTTGGGCATGCACATTTACTCAGGTGTGCCGCATTCTCTTTCCTGCGCTGGAACCATTAAATTGAACCCGACATTGGAGTTTAGCTTAGATGCTCTAATCATGTGACGAGCGGTGGTGTGACAAGGACTTAGTGGTCGTCGACACTGCTGAGTACAATTGGCGGGGATTAGGGGTGATGTTATTCTGAAAAAACTCTCTTTCGCTTTTCCACCTTGGAGAGTTGGGGCTTTGCTCACGACGTTTAAGTTTTTGTCAATCTTTGATTAGATTCCAATTCCTAAGACTGTCACTGCATACATGATTTTGTACGTGGGGCGGAGGTTTGCCGTGTAACATGGAGTTCTTCCCCGTCATATAGTACAATCTAACTTTCCTCTTTTTAATAAGACGGGCAAGAGTCAACCTTTCTTGATATCTTTGGCTGCCCAATATTTGTTTCTAACGTCTGGGGGCTCTGTTCTTCAATAGGACTACCTCCCACACCAGCTCTAACAATCCCTCTTTCTAAATTTCTATAGGTGTTTACGTTGGGGTTGATGGACCCCACATCCCATCTTTTAAAAATATTTTGGAACTTCTTGGAGTAAACACATTTATCGTTTCCACTTCTTTTTCTGTCCGCGCATATGACATCACTCATTCAGCTGATTGCTTTCTATGTAGTAAGTATTTGGATTAGCTAGCTATCACCTTTGTC
Organism: Triturus cristatus; assembly: GCF_964204655.1. Lineage (NCBI taxonomy): Eukaryota > Metazoa > Chordata > Amphibia > Caudata > Salamandridae > Triturus > Triturus cristatus. The sequence goes on from NC_140581.1 coordinate 1,016,492,947, forward strand.
ATTAGGTTGTTTGAGCTTATTATTATTATTCAAAATAACTATTTGCATTCTTTTGGGGTTTTTTGCTTTAGGATATGACTCAGACGATGAACCAGGAATACAGGTTGATCTGTAACTTGGATAAGTGAACCTATATAGACTGCAGCAATTATATCTTTGGGATTTTTGGTGGTTACTATTTTCGTGTAGTTAACGGAATGGTTGTGAATCTTGTGCATACAATTTTATTGCTATCTTTACATACGGTCTGGCAGAATAAAGATTTACTATAGTTATCCTACCAATTATCAGTGGTGTGTGTGACTTTTTAGTGACTTAGTGCCATTCTGTGCGCTTGTACGTTTGATATCGGTCTTTTTCGTTTCTGATTTTTTCTATTTGATTTTTTCTATTTGACGTTCTCTACCCTATTCTTCCAATCTAGTTTCTATCTAGTTTTTACTTGGCTTTGTCTACCTTTTTTTATTGTTTTTATTCTTTCCTGTATCTTGCCACATGTCCCCAGTATGTATAAACCAAAGGAGGACTACACCAGTCATCGGATACATTTGGATATCCCTGTTGTTGTCTAACCAATTGAATAGTGTCTCTCAATGTTACATGTGTTTTTTTTTAAATACACAACCGTATTGTTTGTGTATCAGGACTTAACTTGCCTTTTTGTGTTTGGTCAATGGTCCTAAATCCATAACAATTGTGTCGTAATGTCATTTTGTTATTTTATGGATTACAATGAGGCAGTTGCAAAGCACATGCCTCAAAATTGTCTTGCTTTTTGCAGCCCTGAAGAAGTCCCATGTTTAGAACAAAACACGTTGGCTGTTTTGGCTGTTTTTATGCTGTACATACTGGTTACATACAAGCACCAACAAAATAAAAGAAGAATTATATGCACTTTTTGAAAAATCACTTTGGACTGTTTGGTTATTTATTAATGAAATGATTGAATCAGCATATGGTGCACCTTTGTATTTTAATTCAATATGTGTAGCCCTGTAGTTGGACTGCACCTTGGAAGCAGGTACCCCATTTGGTGCACAAGTCAGATACATGAGTTTCTTATAACAGCTAGGGGATAAAAGGCTAGGTGTGGCATACATTTGGGGTCCGGGTCTCATGTCCTTTGTACAGGTTCATTTGTTTACTTGAGATATGTCAACAAACACCGCTATAGTTTCAGCTAAAAGCACCACATGCCTTGAACATTCTAGTGACAAGTAACCGTTTACCACTGTCTAAGGTGGTAAAATAGGACTGCTCCAGGTGTTCAACCAGCCCTAAACTGTGTCTACTACCTGTGCCCACTTTATGTCCCACAGCCACATAAGTTACAACATGTACCAGAGTTTTAGCCTAGAATGCATAGACCCAATATTCACCTGCAGCTCAAAAGCTAAATGTGAAAGCAGATACTACAGTGTAAGAATACATTAATCAACTTTATTTACCTTACTTGTTTTACTTCTTTTCTTATAGATTTGGAGAGAGTGAATGTTTTCTTCTTGATCTTCTTAATAGCTACAATTCGACCATCACTAAAACAACAAGAAAAAAACATGTAAGAGGGACATGCCATTTTACTTATGCTGGACATTTCACGTAATGTCTGACATACTCAATGTTCTTACTCTGAAGTAGCTATATTAGTGTCACAGCACGTCTTACAACCACCTAGGTAGGTGCCTAATAGTGACATGTCCTGATATAAATCATCTGGAAAGCAGCGGTGAAGACCTTTCCTCAAATGTATAATCCCCGACCACTCATGGCGAAAATATAGGTTTCCAGATGATTATACGTATTCCGCTGAATCTAAACCAGGTTAATGTTTTCAAAATATTATTACACGCTTTCAGTTACTGACATAGTTTACATTAATTGCATTGAAAAGTCACTAGCATACATTAAAGAAATGTTAGGCAAAGTTGAGACATAATGTTCTAGGCACTGAACAACTGAACTTAAAAAGTTGATTTGGCTCCATGTTCTACTAAAGGATATCACAGGCTGCAACAAAACTTGGTGAAGACATTTTTTTTCCTTGAATCTTAAGCAGTTAATGAGAATAGTGTATCCCTCCTAAGGGCAGTGATATGCAGCGCAACAAACGCTGCTCAAGAACCTTTTATAGTTGGGGCGTGGCTTCGGAGCCATTGGCGATGGCCGCCGATTTCGGGAGCTCCGCGGCAACGTAGGCGGCAGGGAGTCTCCAGGCTTCTCTTTCTCGGGGGCGGATCGTCAAAAACGGCGTTTTCGCCATCGGAATACCTCTGCTACCGCTGGGATGATTTGCGGAGTTTTTCCAGGATGTTAAGGTGATTTTATCTGCTCAAATGCAGCCCGTCAGAGCTGCGGCCGCCATTTGGTTTTCTTTGCTGTCGTTTTCCTGATGCATCCTTCGCCTTTCTGCCACTGCTACTCTCTTCAGGATTTTTGCTGTCAATATCTGCGCAAATGTTTTTTCCTCACCTTTTGTTGGCAATTTTTCTTGAATTCGTCGTAGTATTTACTGAAGTGCTCACTGCAGCCTCTTTTTCTTCATTTTTTACTTTTACTCTACATAAGCATTTCCTTCACGGACCTACTCTGATACTGAACATTGTTGTTATTCGGACCTTCTTTTCTTCGTGACCTTCTCTCACATTTTCAAAAGGGAATTTTGTTTCCTTTTCTTCATGGCAATGCCTCGTGGTGCTCGTATTGGGGCGCAGCAAGCTAGCAACCCTCCATTGGCTGATACTAACCCGTTCAATGTCCTTCGTGACACTATGGATGAAGTACCCCTTGAGTCCTCTGACTCTAAAGCTTCGACTACTTCAGGCACTCGTCCCAAACAGGTCTCCAAACTACCAGCGGCTTCTCCATCCGGCAAAAGGGTAAAAATTAATCCTCCTTCTCCCACTAATCCGCCATCTTCAGTCTCTATGGAGCTTCTCCTTGAGGAAATCCGTGCTCTGAAGCCATATATGGAGGAAACCAACTTGCGTTTACAAAGTCTTGAAGACAACTGGTTTCACACTATTCAAAGGGTTGTGGTCCTTGAACAGAGAGTTGACGCATCAGAGGAATCTATGAATCAAGTCCCCGTTTTACATAAAGAGATTGACCATCTCAAGCAACAAGTTGAGCAATTGGAAAACCGCAATAGACGCAATAACCTGCGTATTTATGGTTTGGTTGAAGGTCTTGAAGGTTCTAATCCAATTTCATTTTTCCAGTCATTTTTACCGTCTCTTCTTGGGCTTCCTGAATCTCCTCCTTTAAACATTCAACGTGCTCATCGCCTAGGTCGGGTCTCTAGTCCCTCCTCATCTTCGGCGAGACCCAGAGGTGTTATTTTATATTTTCTGGAATATACTGACCTGCTCAAGGTACTTCAAGCTGCCAAGCAAAAAGGAAAGATTTCGTGGCATGGTTCTAATTTATTTTTCACTCAGGACTATGCCAAGGTGACTGCAGACCGTCGGAAAAAGTTCCTGGAAATGAGACCTACTCTTCGAAATCTCAATGCTAGATATGGTCTTTTTCATCCTTGTCTTTTTAAGGTGACTTATAACAATAAGAATACATCTTATGAAGATCCAACTGTACTTCAGCAATTTTTGAATACCTGTCGTAATGATCCTATGGATGTATCCAGATCGTAATTGTTTTGTTTTCCTCATATTGGCTACTTGATGTTCTGTTCTGTTTTATTTTGGCATTAAGGTTATATGATGTTAACTTATGTGTTTTGTCTTTCTCTCCTTGGCGTTCCCTCTCCCTTGTGTGGTTTCACCACCCTCATCCTTCTTGTCTTCTTGTGGTATGTCTTTTGCTATTGTGTTCTCATTTTTACTTCAATGGTTTCTTATGATTTGTTTTCTTATCTTTGTCTTTGTTTTGTTCCCTTCTTTTGCTTTTCCTAGTTACTTTTTCCCTCTCTGTTTAACTACTTTTCTCTCTGTTTTTATTTCTTGCTCTTTGTCTTCTCTTTATCTCTCTCCTTTTATTCCTTTAATTCGATCTATTTTCTGGCTCTCTTTTTCAGCCTATTATCTCCATTCCCTTCACCTTTTTCAGTCTCATATTTCTCTTCATTTTTTAATTTCCTTCTCTTTTAAATATAATGTGTTTATGACAGTTCTTCAGTTACGTATATGGTTATGTATTTTATTTCTTTTTAGTTACATTAATAATTCTTCGGCCTGCAATGTTTTGTTTTTCCTTCTTTTGCAAATGTATCAGTTGTTTTTCACTCCTTAATTACTCATACTTTCATGTTTTCTCTCAATTTGCATTTTATCTCTTAATCTTAGATGTCTTTGAATATTTTATCTTGGAATGTTAAGGGTCTAGGTTCACCCATTAAACGTCAACGAGTATTGTCTCATATAGCAAATTTAAAAGGGGATATTGCGTTATTACAAGAAATTCATGTTAAAGATCCTGAAATTCCTAAATTACGTCGTCATTGGGTTGGTCATGTTTTTGCCTCGCCTGGTTCTGGGAAGCGTAATGGTGTTGCTCTTTTATGCCATAAGCGTTTGGATGTTCAACTTGTTAAACAAGATAATGATTTAGAGGGTAGGTGGGTAGTAGTCTCTTTATTGATTAATAAAATTCCTCTAACTATTTTTAATATTTATGCTCCCACTGTTCAAGATAAACTCTTTTGGCCCCATATTCTATCCCTGCTCATGCAACACACTGATGATTATCTTATTTTGGGTGGAGATTGTAATATGGTTATGGACCCATTTTTAGATAGAAGGTCTGACTCTAGGTTCTCTCCCTCCCCTATGCATTCTTTATTTACCTCCACTATTTCTCAAAGGGCACTTGTAGACTCTTGGAGGCTTTGTCATCCTACTCTTCAAGAATACACCTTCTACTCACCCCCTCATTCTTCCCAGTCCCGGTTAGACTATATTTTTATTTCCAAAGCCCTTACTCAACACATTACTCACTCTGATATAGGCTCTATTTTAATTTCTGACCATGCCCCAGTCTCTTTAAGTTTAGATTTATTTCCCTCCCGTGAAAGGCACTAGGAGATGGAGGTTTAATAATTCTCTTTTATTGGACCCGAAGTTTACACAAGCCTTTCTTGAATTTGCCTCTTCATTTTTTGATGATAATGACTCGTCTCAATTAACCCCTTCCCTTATTTGGGACACCTTCAAAGCTGCTTCTAGAGATTTCATTATTACATTTGTTGCACGGAAACGCCGCTCTGCCGCTCAGTCTATTCATTTACTTAGCACACAGATTAAAAGGCTAGAACATTCCTTTTATCTTTCTAAGAAACAATCTGACTTGAACAGTCTTATTAAGGCTAAACTTTCCTTTAATAAGATTTCTACTGATTCTGCCAATTTATTTTTGCTTAAGTCTAGTGCTAAATATTACAGCGCACAAAATAAAGCCGGTAATCTTTTAGCTAGGTACCTCAAAGTTAAGAAAGAGCGTACAAAAATTGAATCCATGAGGGAGGAGGAACCTAGCGCGCAACCAAGATGGCCGCGTAGGTGCGAGGCTCCCGAGGACCTCCGCAACCTCCCACGTTTATCCTGTCTTCATCCTGAATCGGTTGAGGGGACTGTGTCGGTGAGCCTGAGCCGAGGTGGTACCCATTTTCCGTTTTCGAATCGGACCCCGGGTGCCGGGGTGAGCACCGACTGAAGTTTGCGGCCTACTTCTCTCCTGACCCCGGATTCGAGTTTGGGGGCAACCCAGTGGCTAAGTGAACAACAACGGCGGGCTGGGCCTGGCAAGTCGCGTACCCCACACTTTCACTTTCGCTTTTGAGTCCCCTTGCCATCATCGCAAGTGGGATTACGGCGCTTCTTTGTGTGGGGGTGGCCTCGCTGGGAGGCCCTGCCTGCCTGCCTGCGGTGACCCGCTCTGCCGTCCTGGGGTGACCCCCGGGGCTCTCGGCCTTGATTGCTTGCTCTCCACTGCGTGGCTGGTGAGGGTGCGAGACACACGACGATGGCCACGAAGCAGGATGGGGATCGGTTGAAGGCCAAGTCGACCCGGCGTGGCACCGCACATCAGGCCAACATAATGGACCGCTACACCCTCCCGAAGGGGTCTCCCGGCGGATCGCACAAGTCTTCCGAGTGCCCCCCGGATGCCCCGGATTTGCCTACGGATCTGACTTTGCAGGACGTCATGGGCGCCATTGCTGAGATGAAGACCTCAGTGGGCCAGCAATTCGACACCTTGGCACACAAACTCGACGCGGTCCTCATCGATGTCAACCTTGTCAGAGCCGATCTCTCTAAGACAAATGACCGGGTCGATTCCTTGGCCCACACCGCGTCGGGCCTCACGACTGAGGTAGCGGCCCTTCAGACGGAGGTGCACCGGCTCCGTCAGGCAAGTGCGCTCATGGATCGGCGCCTGGAGGACTCCGAGAGCAGGGCCCGGAGGAATAATATTCGCATTATCGGAGTGCCCAAGGGACGGGAGGAGTCGGCGGCAGATCTCTTTGTGGAGGACCTGATCTCTACCCATCTCCAGCCTCGAGGACTGAGTAAATTCTTTGCGGTGGAGAGGGCCCATAGAGTTCCCGGTGGCAGGCCGAAGGTCGGAGCCCCTCCGCGGCCTCTTATTGCCCGTATTTTCAACTTTCGGGACAGGGATGCGATTTTGCAAGCTTCCAGACTGCAAGGGCCGATTAAGCTGGAGAACATGGAGGCGAACTTTTATCCTGATTTTACGCAGGCGGTCCAGAAGCAGAGACTGAGTTTCCTGGGCGTCAAGCGGCGGCTTCGAGGCATGAACTTAAAATACGCCATGCTCTTCCCGGCCAGGCTGCGGGTGGAGGCGGATGGTCGCACTCACTTTTTTGACCGTCCTGAAATGGCCGGGGACTGGTTGGACACTTTTTCTGGAGGACATGGTCGGGATGGGGGGGGGCCACGGGAGGAGAGTGCCCACCGGACCGGGTCTGAGGTACTGACACGGGGGCTCACCCCGGATGATGCCACTTTCTGCCCAGCTTAGGGTCTTTTGACTGTTGTGTCTGGTTTCCCCTCCATTGGGGGTGGTGCTGGGTCTCGAGGGGGTTCTCCTTCCTCCTCTAGGGGGTCTTAGTAGTTTAATTTACATAGGGGCGACAGGCACACTGCAAGTTGGGGGGGCTGTTTGGGCTCATGCAGGGGTGCAGGGAGGGGGGAGTTTTGTTGGGGCTGTTGGGTTGGGGTTGGGTATTGTTTATTTGTACCACAAGGCAGAAGTATTGTTGTGCTATTTCTAAAGTGCTCTCTGGGGGGATATTGATCGATTTCGGCTATGATGGGGGGTAGGGGACTGAGTCTTTTGTCCTGGAATGTTAATGGACTGGGGGACAGGATAAAACGGGGGGTGGTCCTGCAGTTCTTAAAACGAATTTCACCCGATATAGTATTTCTGCAGGAAACACACCTCATTGGCAACTCCTTTCATGCCATGAACAGACGGGGCTATCGCCTTATAGCCCACTCAGGCTTCACGTCTGGTTCGAGGGGTGTGGGCATTATGGTTAAAACCTCGCTCCCGTTGGAAGTTGATGAGGTGCTCCATGATGACAGGGGACGATATACGGCTCTGGTGGGTAGATTGGAGGGTAGAGTGATTGTTTTCGTCTCTGTTTATGTCCCGCCAGGGTTGCAAACAACTACTTTTGCTGATCTGGGGCGCCTCCTCCTTGGCCTTCCGGAGGGGATTCTAGTGGTTGGGGGGGATTTTAACGCTGTAGTTTCCAGGACTGAGGATCGTCACCCTCCCAGGGATCTCCCCCATGCCCAAACTTGGTTATCCGGCCTCTTGGATACCTTGGGGCTGGTGGATTGTTGGCGGCTGAAACACCCTACGCAGATACATTATACCTTTCATTCCGGGGCTCATGGCAGTCTTTCGAGGCTTGATTATGTCCTGATGCCAGCGGCACAGGCGGGGAGGGTTGGGGAGGTACGACATTTGGCGCGGGGTATTTCAGACCACTCCCCGCTCCTGTTGCACTTCGACATTGTCCCGAGGGGGGAGGGGAGGGTGGTCCCGATTAATCCCTGGTACCTGCGTGACCCCACAATTCGCACAGACTTGGTTAAATCTCTTGAGCAATATTTTGAAGACAATGTGGGGTCTGTGTCGTCTGCGGTCTCTCTGTGGGAGGCGTTTAAGAAGGTACTCCGGTGGGAGGCCCTATCCCTCATTTCCCATTCCCAGAGGCGCGAGCGGGAGGAGGTGACCCGTATTGAAACTGAGATAACTGAGTTGGAGGGTGATCTGGAGTGTGGGGTGACGGATGATAAATTGCATGCTCTCCGACTCAAGCAGGCGGACTACAAGGCCCTCGTCACGGAGGCAACCAGGGGCCTCAGTAGAGAGCAACAGGGGAGACTGTATGATGTGGGTGATAAGGCTGGTAAACTGATTGCGTGGCTGGATAAAAAGGAGAGAGCGAGTCGAGTTGTCCCGTCGATTGAGAAATTGGATGGTGTGTGTGTCACTGAACCAGGAGAAATTGTTGATTGCTTCGCAGAATATTTCCGTGGGGTGTATTCCCCGGTATCTTCCCGCTCGGAAGAGGATTCCCATGCCCTGCTTAAAGACATTGTGCTGCCTTCCCTTTCGGAGGAGGATAAAGTGTTGTTGGACGCGACCCCAACATCCGAGGAGATTGCCCTCGCCATACGTTCGGTCGCCTCCGGCAAGGCCATGGATCCTAATGGCCTTCCCATCGAATTGTACAAACTACGACCAGATACGCTGGCGCCGCATCTCCGTGCTATGTTCCTCGCGGCCCGCTCGGCGGGTTCCCTCCCGCTGGACCAGCGTCTGGCCACTATCGTGGTTATTCATAAGGAGGGGAGGCCGCGGGATCGGGTCACGTCTTACAGGCCCATTTCGCTGCTGAATGCGGAGCCCAAAATTCTAGCCAAGGTGCTGGCCAATCGGCTGGTTGGCGTGGTGTGCGATCTGATTCACCAGGACCAGTCCGGCTTCATCCCTCATCGCAACACCGCGCTAAACCTGCGGCGTTTGCATGGGGTGCTCGCGCGGGTCCCGTTCATACGAGAGCCGGCCATTTTGGCGTCCTTGGACGCCACTATGGCGTTCGACACGCTTGAGTGGCCATATATTTGGGTGACGCTGGCTAAGTTTGGTTTTGGCCCGGGATTCATTGGTTGGGTGAAACTGTTATACTCCGGACCGCTGGCGCAGGTGGCGGTGAACGGTAGAGTGTCGGCTCCGTTTGAACTGGGCAGGGGCACGCGGCAGGGCTGCCCGCTGTCGCCGCTCCTCTTCGCGCTTGCCTTGGAGCCCCTGGCGGAGTGGCTGCGGTGGCATCCTTCTATTCGTGGTCTCCGATGGACCCCTGAGTATGAGGATCGCGTATCCCTTTACGCGGACGATATTCTTTTATACCTCGCTTCCCCGCGTAAATCGCTGATTGTGCTAGTGGATGTTTTGCATTCATTTGGCCGCAACTCCGGCTTAGTCATCAACTGGGCTAAATTCTGTGTGTATGTCCTCTCTGGGGAGGCTCCTATCCTTCCGCGGGGTTGTCCTATCCAGGTCGCTCCGCAGGGATTTAAGTACCTGGGTATCTTTATTACCCTGAACGCTGAGGCCCGATATAAACAGAACTTGCTCCCCCCCCTCCAGTGCCTGAAGGAGGACGTGGCGCGTTGGAGGCGCTTACCGCTCTCACCGCTCGGTCGTGCGGCATTGTTTAAGATGATGTCGCTGCCACGTTTCCTATACGCTTTACAGAACACGATGGACGTTGTCCCGGCGCGCTACTTTCGCGAGGTGGAGGGTTTGCAGCGACACCTGTTCTGGGAGGGGAGGCCGCGTATCGCCCTTGCGAAGCTGACGCTCCTGTGGTACGACGGGGGGGTAGCCCTCCCAGACATCAAACGGTATTACTGGGCCTCCCAGCTGGCTGCGATAAACCACGGCCTTTATGGGCCCGCTCTTAACCCGGCCTTTGAAATGGATAAACTGTTACTGCTGGGTGGTGACTATAATCGGGCGCTTTATTCTAGATCGCTCGACGCACGTCTGACGGGCCCTACGCGGGTCGCGGTACGGGTGTGGCACGCGGCGAACTTGGCGATGGGGTGGAAGGATCGGTTGACCCGGGCGACGCCACTGTATGCATCTGAGCGGCTGGGCTCCCTGTGGACCTCGAATGGCTTTGAGAAGTGGGACATGATAGGCATCAGCAAGGTGGGCGATCTCTGGACGAGGGGGGGATTCAAAACGTTCGATGTGCTGCAGACGGAATTCCAGTTGCAGGACAGGGAGTACTTTCGATACATACAGGTCCGTCACGCGTTGTGCTCCGTATTCCCGGATGTTGCCTCCATCCCGGAGTACTCCCCTCTGGAAGATAGAGTGCTAGATGGGCATGTACCGGATGGCACGATTTCATTGATTTACAAAAAGCTCATCAACGATCGCTCGGGACTGCTGACTAGCCTTCGTGAGGCGTGGGTCGCTGATGGATTGGAGCTGGATGACGAGGACTGGGTGTCTGCGGTGGCCTCCCCGAAAGAGGTGGCCATACCGGCCCGCCTTCGCTTCGTCCAGCTCAAAATACTCCATAGGGTCTATGTCACGGGGCCGGGTCTGATGCGTATGGGATATGCCGTGGATGGGTTGTGTAAGCGTGGGTGTGGTTCTTTAGGGACCTTCTTCCATATTTTGTGGGAATGCCCGGAGGTGGCGCGATTCTGGCGTGGTGTGCATGCGGTGTTGCAGGCGGTCACGCATGTGACGCTGCTTCCCGAGGCGAGGAGATGTCTGCTGAATGTGTGGGAGCCGACTGACTACTCAGTGCCGCAGACGTGGTGGGTGACTCTGGGATATATGGTAGCCAAGCGTGACATAGCGCAATTGTGGGGCTCCCAGAGGTCGCCAACGGTCTCGGCGTGGAAGGACAACATGGATTGGTGTATGTTTCGGGAAAAGGTAGTGTATGTTGCGAGAGGTAAGCCTGGGAAATGGTTGAAAGTGTGGGGCCCCTGGAACTCCTACCGTGGCGGAATTTGTACCCCGCCACTGACGCCTGAGCTGGCACTGGCCCCGTCTCCCTAGTCTGCTTGTCGCCTTGGTTCTGGGAACTGAGTCCACTTTGTTTCCGCCCCGGCCTATCCCCCCCGCTATTCCTGTGGATTGGTAGGGTCCTCCCCAGGGGAGCTCGTACTGCTGCTTTGACTTTTGCTGCCTTGTGGATTTGTTTGTTGTTTCTTATATAAAAATGGAACCGCCATTTGGGGGGTCCGGACGGTGTGGCCGCCAACGCTTCTTTCAACTCCTGTGATCTCTCTAACGCTGCAGCGTGTGTTTACTAACTGTATTTTATGCTCTTACTGTTTGCTAGCGGCCGGCCCGAAGGTTGTAGGCCCATCTTTGTATATCTTTTGCATTCTGTAATAAAGGTTTAAAAAAAAAAAAAAAAAATTGAATCCATTGTTACCTCCTCTAATGTTATGGTTCATAAAGATGAAGATATTTTAGCCGAATTCACGGATTTTTATCAACAATTATATACTCCTGAATACTCCCCTTTATTGTCTGATATCACTCGCTATTTGTCTTCCATCCCTTCACCCTCCTCTTCAGATGTGGACTTTTCCCCATTAGAGGCTGATATAACGCATAAGGATATTCTGGAGGCTATTCAAGTTCTAAAAAGAGGTAAGGCCCCTGGCCCAGATGGGTTTACCATAGAATTCTATTCCCACTTTTCCTCCCTACTTCTTCCTCGAATTTATCAACTTTTTTCATTCTTTATTGCAGCACAGAAATCTGATGGTTCTTTTCAGGAAGCTCTAATTTGTCTCCTTCCTAAGGATAACAAGGATCACACTTTCTGTAAAAATTATAGGCCGATCTCCTTAATTAATCTAGATTATAACATTTTTGCAAAAATTCTTGCGCTTCGTTTGGAAAAATTTCTCCCACAATTAATTAGTAAAGAGCAATGTGGCTTTATCAAAGGCCGTCATCTCTCTGATAATACTCGTCTCTTCTTTAATGTCTTAAGCAAATCTCATTCTTACAAGGCTTCATTGGCAGCGGTTGCACTGGACGCTGAGAAAGCTTTTGACAGAGTCAACTGGCAATTTATTTTTTCTTCTCTTTCTTGGTTCGGTTTTGGTCCTAAATTCCTTTCATATATCTCACTACTTTCTTCTTTTCCTAGGTCTTTTATTTTAGCTAATGGACTTGTCTCTTCCTCTTTTCCTCTTCTTCGTGGTGTCCGGCAAGGATGTCCGCTTTCTCCACTCTTATTTATTTTAGCATTAGAACCTTTCCTAACAAAAATTCGTATGAACGATGAGATTTCTGTTTTCCCCTATGGTGATAAACAGCTAAAGATTTCTGCGTACGCAGATGATATCCTTCTATTTATCTCCAACCCTCATACTTCTCGCCCGGAATTTTTATTAGAGGTCTCGGATTATGCATCAGTGTCAGGTTATAAACTTAATGTAGATAAATTCTGTTTTCATGCTGACTTTTTAACTTCTTCCTTCAATTGGAGTCCAACTAAAATCAAATACCTTCGTCTCTGGTTCACATCTTCTATTAAAGATACTGTAGCATTGAATCTAAAAAATTTACTATCATCCCTTACTGTTTCTACGAACAAATGGAATCCTTTGTTCTTATCCTGGTGGGGTAGATTGGATTCTATCAAAATGATGTTAGTTCCAATAATCTTATTTTTGTTATCGAATCTTCCAGTCAATATTCCCAAATCTTATTACAAAAATATTTATTCTACATTATCAAAATTCTTATGGCAGAACAAACCGCCCAGAATGTCTTTTTCTAAACTTAAATCTCCTAAGCATTTAGGTGGTGTCAATTTTCCTGACTTCTTCTCGTATCATACCTCCTTTTTCCTTACTCACTCTGCATCTTTCATTTCCGATCATATCTCTGACCCCTTTTTCAACCTTTGTGGGTAGAGGTTGAATCCTCCTTTTTTCATCCCTTTACGTTTGAGGAGTTTGTTTCCTTGGCACATGCTCCAAGGAAATTTTCTCTTCCCATCCTTCAACATGTTCGCAAAATCTTTCGTCCTATTATTTTGCATAACTTAGATGATCGTGCCCGTTTTTTACAATCTCCTATCTGGTACAATCACCTCATCCAAATTAAAAATAGATCTCTTTTTTGGAATGATTGGTTATCCCTTGGTCTTAAATGGACTCACCAGCTTTTTCAAGATGGATTTTTTTATTCCCTTTTCTGTTCTTCAAACTCGTTTTTCTCTCCCCCTATCTTTTTATTCCAAATATACTTTATTGAAAACGGCGGCTCAAACTGCTTATGATACTCTTACTTGTGCCTCCATACAATATAATTCTTACCCCATTCCCTTAACATTTTTACACTCCTCCCCCTCCGCCTCTCAGATTTACAAAAAATTGCGAGATGCGTCTGCTCTTCGAGAGAAGTCTGCTGTGGAGTGCGCCTGGGAATCCGATTTAGATGATTCTTTTCCTACTTCTACCTGGGATAACATCTGGATCAAAATAAGGAAATCTTCTAGAGCAGCAAATACAACCCAAACTTTATTTTTCATATATAATAGACTTTTAATCACCCCATCCAAACTACATAAAATTGACTCTTCTATCCCATCTCGCTGTTGGTCTTGTTCGGCCTTGGTAGCCGATCTTAAACATATGTTGTTTACCTGTCCTGCTGTTCATCTTTTCTGGGGTAAAGTATGGCACCAAATTAATACCATTTTCTCTTCCAATTTCCCCTTTTCTTTTTCCCATATTTTTCTTGGTAGTATTTCGCAAGTATGGTCCTCCTTTAGTACTAACACTTCCATTGTTGACCCCCTTCTAGCTGTGGCATTTCAACAAATCACGAAAGCATGGAAGGATACCTCTCTTATCTCTTATCAAGCCTGGTGGTATGGGGTTTGCTATAATCATAGACTAGACAGGGCTTATGTCCATCCCATTACCCTTGCTATTAAACAAGATTTATTGTGGTTACCCATTACTACCTTTCTGAATTTGTCTGCCCAACCTACTCCACTACATAGCCCTCGCAATAGGGGTAGAGGTGGATGTAAGTTTGGTTGTGGTAACAGTCCAAAAGAGTGGGGCACGAAGTTTGAAAGAACGAAGCTTGGAGGGGGATATGGAAGTTTTAGCTCAGCAAGGAGACCTGGATTATATGTGCGTGCCTCCGAATTCTGAGTTTGTGCTAGAGGCACAGCCATTTTTGGGGCATTTCCAGTTTCTCAGTGTCAAGACCACTTGCATCAGTTACCTACTTGCTCATGTTTGTATCCTTCTAACCAGTCCCACTATGGGTGTTTGCTTGTGAGTTGTGGGAAAGAATGATGTTGCAGGTATAACAAAGTAAGATTTGTTTAAAAGCATGTTTCTCAATAGGCTACAGGTATGGAACACGAGCAGTTCCACAATGGGTGATTGAACCCATTGGAATCAACTGGTAGGCCTGTGATTACTGCTGATTACTTTCTGAATTGATTAGGGGGACCTCGGGTCTCATGGTGATTCAAATCAGAATGTTGGCAGCTAACTGTTTGCCACCCTTCTACTATTTTAGTGGTACTTCATATAGGCTAGTGGGGGGTGTCTAACCCAATATCATATCTGGGTGCATTTGATTTTCTTGAGTGAATCACCACATCTTGTGGCTCAATGGTAAATGTTGATTTTTAGTTTCCCACCCCGTGGCCTGTTCAAGAGATTCCACAATCGTCTGTTTGTTCTTCTAAGTGGGAATGCTTAGTGCAGACAAATAATTTTAAAATATTTTCTGTAGTGATCACACAGTGTCAAGTTGCTATTCAATTATGACCTGAGTCTTTAGACCTTTCTAACTCAGAAGAGGTACAATTTCCCCAATATGAAGCTTTGTGTATCTTACACTGTGCAATTGTTACCAACCACTAACTATTTTAGCACCTCTAGGTACTCTACACTGGACTTCAATCATGTTATTAAAATGCTCCCCATCTCCTTCTTTTACATTTAAAAACCTTACTGAACCTTGCATCAGGTATAATATCTTAATGTTTTGGACTTAAAAATGGCCGCTAAAATGGCCTGTTATCGGGCATCTATAATGTCATCATCATAGCGTTGTTTTCTAAATCCACGGACTGCACCTGCAGGTTGCACTAGCATACAATTCTGAAAATGGAATACACCCAGGAGAAGTGGTCCTTCCTCCTACTTTACCATGACATGTTTGGGAAAATGCTTCTTTTTGCTTGAATACCCACATTAGTTGGGGACTGATGCTGCTGTTTTGGACTATGTGCTTTTGGGATTCTGTTAACCAAGCCAATATGCTTGTCCTCTGAGTGCTAAAACATGTTGAAATCGGCTATGCTTCTAATTAGGGTATTTAACTTATCTATAAATCCCTAGTTTATTGTACAAAGTGTACCTAGCGCCTGTAAGGTAAATGTAGCCACTGGACTGTTTCACCCATAGTGCCACACCTTACAGTGACAGTGAAAATATGATTCCGGGCCTACCACTGTAGCATGTCTGTGTACTTTTAAAATGGCAAATTCGAACAATAAAATGAGCTCATTTTACATGCCTAATCCCTGTTTTTAAATATTAGTAAGTCGCCTCTAACTAAGACCTAATGCTCATAATGCAGGGTACATGGTATTTAAAAGTAGAAGATGTAAAAGTTTAATGTTCAATGGATCCTTAAGGTGACAAAGCCCCGAAAGCTATTTTCACTGTATTAGGTTTAGCTGTTCCTTAGGAAGGCATTTGGATACAATATTACATTTAATACTGTTATCTCAACCTAGGAAACAAGTCCAAACTTAATTCTTAGACCTTTTAAAATCTTTATTATATCTCAATCCAATATACTTGTAAAGATGGTTTTGTAATACATATTTGAGAAAGTCGCCTTGTTCCTGCATAAAGCCTCTACTAAAAGTAAATTTGCATGAGCTTCCAGTTGTCACCCAAAACTTGAATAGGCCACTTAATGAAGTGTGAACTTGCTCCCAAATCTAAGACAAAGTACTTGCGTTAGGGGAGGTTTTCTGTTTCTCTTGCAGGAGGACGATCTGGGCTGTGCCCTGAAACATAATTTCCTTTAAATAGACCAATCCAGTCACATGCAGATCTAGCTAACACCTGTGCCTGCCCATCCCTTTGTCTGTCTAGTCAGCCAGGCTTGAATCACAGTGGTAGAGGAGCTGCTCCTATAAGTGGTTTTGAGTGATAACAGTGGAGGGATTGCTCATTTCCCTGGACACAACTCTAAGGTGGACACAAGAGCTTTTCACAGGGGAAGGATGCTCCTGTGACATTGGTTTTAGGTAGAGAGGGGTACTGTGGGATTGTTTGCAGTAGGCACACAGGAACTGTTGCAAAAGTGGGTAGCGTTACCCCTGGGATCTTTTTCCCTATTGGTTAGGGAGAGACTATGAGTCACTCCCATCCACAAGCTAGTTCCAGGCATAAATTATATAATACTATTCATAGTACTACTGGACCTGTGGAAAACAGAAGCAAGACTGCACATTCTGTGAGACCTGTGAGAAGATCTGAGAGGCTGGACCTGTTGTCACTTGTAGCCACGATAAAGAAGTGGACTCTAAGGGTCAATTGACTGACCTCATCTTAGGATACAGGGACACATTAAGCTGCAAGAAGCCACTTTTTCCTTAAGAGCCCATATGAGCAGTTTCTTCTGGACTTGCCCTGGTGCTGGCTGGTGGCTTCTGCTGGAGTGAGTATTGACCTCCAAGTGCTGTTCCAGAGGTCGTAGGACCCTTAGCTGTGCCAATGTGCACTCCTCCTAACATCCTCCTAACAAAGTGTACCTAGGGACTGTAAGTTAAATATATACCCAAAAACACAGGACTTGGAAATGTCTTGGCTTCAAAGTCCTTCAGCGGACCAGGTCACACTTGTTAAGTCACTCCGACAAAGGTGCATTGCACTAGGCCAAAGATTTAGGTTGCTCCAGGTCCGAGCCTTTCAGCAGCAGCAAAGCTATTTCAGTGGAACATCACAGAGAGTGTATCTGGCCTTGTGGTGCCCTGTTCAGCTACAGCTGTGCAGCCTTGCCCCGCTGGAGGAATCCGATCTCCCAAAAATTTGACTAGGTACAAAAGTAAAAACCTCATGTGAAAGTGCTAAAAGTATTCGGCCGGTGAGGGACCTTCCTTGGATGCAAATTTAAAATTTCTCCCGGAGATTTCTAAACAAAAGTCAATGACTGGACCAGGACTGCATCAGATTACTATAAAGTCTTGTGAAGGCCTTCTCTGCAATAGCCTGCAGCCTTGCCCTGCAGAGGATTTTTGTCTTCAATTTTTTAAACTTAGTCAGAAGGTAAAAGGTCTGACTGAGATTAATCTAGTTTGTATTTCTGAACCAAAGACTTGGACCGCAGTGACGGGATATAGAAAGGGCACGTATCCCAGGAACAACATTTATTATGCAATAATTATTATCAGGAAACCAGAGGATTCCAAACCTTGCTTAGAATCATAAAAAACCTTACCCTTAAGAAAGCCCTAGGCTTGCAAGCCGCCCAAAAGGTGAAACACGTGTTGTCTACATCAAGATCAATTCTATATAAATCTTAGGACTCTGTGGCAAGATATATTACAATTATGTAACAAAGAACTGAAATGCTCACACTTGTGATTAATCCATATGCGACACCCTTGTACAACTACAGAAGGCATCTCTAAGGCACTATGTTATGGAGAATAAATGTTTTCTTTCTTTTGAATTATAAAAAATACAACTACAGAAGGCATCTCTAAGGCACTGTATCACAGAGAATACATGTTTTCTTTCTTTTGAATAATACTCAAACTGAAGACTTTTCTTTGCGCAATATTTTATGTATAGGATTGCTGTCAATATTTTGCTTGGCTCTAATTTGTGTTGCTCCTAACCTATCCAATAGGTCTATACCTACTGTGGAATAAACACATACCCATCTTTGCAAAGAATAGCTTCTATATCCAACTTGCATGTGAATGGCTGTACAGCTGATGAAGCATAGGATGGAAAAGCGACCTACACCCGCGTAGCCTGCTGTCATCTCCTCCTTACTACACTGGTCCAAACCACCCATGTTATACCTACCAGCATGTGCCATGCAGTACCTAAGAGTACGCTCTTTCACTGTCTGCATCTTTTAACAGAAGGGTGCGTAGACCCAGATAAGGCCTGTGATGGCTAGCCATCATCTACCCGTGATGGGACGTAGTCTTTGTTCTTACAAACCAATCCATTATGTTCAGTTGTTTGGTGTTTAGCTGCTATGTTTACTGACCTAACATGGTAGTGTCAAACAATAGGACCTACTTTGGCCCATGCACGCAACTTTGGACTCACAGGGCGGTGATAAGAAGATTATTGCTGGCTATTATGTCTGTATTGGTTGCTTGTTGATTATTACAAATGAAAAATATTCAGTTTTGTGAGGCATAAACGTCTTGTTCTTGGATACTATAGTAGAGTTCACTACTTTACCTGTACTGTCTCTTAAAATGTCTGAAATACTAATAAGGAAATGCTGTAAAAAAAGAAAAGAAAAAATACAAACTTTCACATATTGTTTGCCTACCAAAATCACTCAAGGTAAAAACGCCAACATTATTAAGGTTAATGAGTGGAAATCGAAGGAGTCATAGTGATTGAAGAGCTATCTGAAATCAATGCAAAATTCACAGAGTTGGATAAAGACTTTGAACAGCAGGAAGATCAGGGTCCAGTGCTCTACAGAGCTTGTAATTCGCCATACAAAGAGCGAGTCTCCTATTTTTGACCACAGTATTTTCAGTCCTCCTCTATTTAGCAACTTGTGGAGTGACTGAGGGTACTTCAACCACCCAACAACAAAAGGATAGAGGCCTCTTGTTTTCTAAAATTATTTCATATATATTGTAAGATAGGTCCTTTATAAATGTTTTTGATTACTTGTCTTTGATTATCCAAGGCTAGTTGTATATAGTTGGTACTATGATCTACTTTTGGTCAATGGGGGTGGTGCACAGTCCAAGGTGGAGTATAGAAATCATGGAACTCTTTCTCATCCCTCCTCTTTAGTTTTTTTGTTGGGTTTTATCTTTCTTTCTGAAGTTTTTTTGTATCTTTTCCCCATCCTTGATTGAACCTTACTGCCTCATATTTTGTATAAGCTTACACGTTATCAGGAGGTTTGTTCATGTTAATCGAAGGCTTCTGGGTAGTTGATAAGTAAGGTATGTTCTCCGACGAGTCATAGCACTCTTGTGTTTTGTTGAGAGTTCTAAATAACAGTTGGGGCAGGGTTTGGAGGTAAAATAATTGGCAACAGAAATTGAATACATTGAGGATGGCCAAGGTCGGACTGGCTACCAGGCGTTTTGGTGGGCTGCCAAGCTAGGGGCTGATTTCACCGCCTTGGGGGCTGTTACTGTTGAGAGGGAGCTGCATGTGCTTCTAAATAAAGAAAGCAAAACAAATGGTTTTAAAACATACTTTAAAACCATTTGGTTTTCCACTATTTACTTAGAAAGGCCCAGTAGCCAGTCCGGCCCTGAAGATGGCAGTACAAGATATGATAGTAAGGTAACCAGAGCTTATAGTGCCATTTCCAGCCTGAATTCCGAACAGAACCTGTTGGGTTAGTGTTGGGTCTTTCTATTTTTATTCTGTTGGACTTGGCCCTTTTTGCAGGGTCATCCCTAAACTTTTTGCCTTCCTCCTGTATTTTTTCTGACCTGGTGTTGGCTGTTTTATGACTCTGGCCACCTTACCACTGCTGATCAGTGCTAAGGTGCATATGCTCTCCCTATGGTAAAATGTTGATGTTGATTGGTGTCCATGTTTGGCTTATTTGGTTTACTATCAGCCCCTATTAGAGTGCACCAGGAGTGCCAGGGCTTGTAAATACAAATGCTGCTGGTGGGCTTGCAGCACTGGTTGTGCCACCCACAGAAGCGGCTTAGTAAAATGTGTCCAGGGTCTGCCATTGCAGAACCTGCGTGCAGTCTGGTACTGTCATGCTGACTGCGCAAGTACACCTACTGGCCAGTCCCTAAACCTTCCCTTAACTACATATTAGTCACCCCTCTGGTAGGCCCAAGGGCAGGGTGCATTGTAGGCATAAGGTAGGACATGCCCTGATGTGTGTGGCATGCCCTAATAGTGAATTACAGCCATTTTCGTTTTTCACTATTGAAGGCTACCTGCTCTCCATAGGCCAGAATGGGCTGCTAGAATTATTACACCCTATAATCCCAGCGGACTCAGAGAGCATGGTAGAAAGTCAAGTTTAGTATGCCTGAACTCAGAATAATAAAATACTTCTTTTAGTAAAGTTTATTTTAATGTCCTGTGTTTGTAAATACTACTTTTAGAAAGTTAGTATTTACTTGCTTAGCCATTTCAGTCCGCCTCTGCTTTGTGTGTGTGCTGCCTAGTTTCAGTGAGGGGCAGGGCTGGGGAATTCCAGGAGACAGGCTGGCTGCCAGGTGGTGGGTAGAGAGATTACACCAGGATGGGTGGGAGGAGTACACCTTGACTCTGAATAGACCTGTGCTCTGCCACAACAATGCTGGCTCCGCCCCCTGTGGAGCGACTGATGTCTCTGCCCTGTGCACTGAAAGGAAAGAGCAGAGTCACCACAACAAAGTGCTCCAATACCGGACTGAGCCAGGCACAGGCCCCTGGCGACAAAGAACAAAAGAAACTGTGTATAAAAGAAGGAGCCCTGCTCCTAAGAAATCAGATCCTGTTTACGCCAAGAACCTGGGAAAGCTGCATGGATGAGTACTGTCTCTAAGCCTGAGAGCCTGGCCTGTGGTGGGTGCCTTGCTGCAAGAAGGAGAGGAAAAGACTGAGAGAGACTTTTAAATCAACTTGTGCTGTTAAAACAATCTCCAAGGGCTTGCTTGTGAACTTGCCCCCTGAACTGCGCCCCAGGAACAGTGGGCGCTACCCCTCCCTGGAAGAGAAGGAAGCTGCTGTGGCTGGATCGCTGACTCTGACCCCAGAGAACCTGTGTGCCCCCATCTCGCTGAGCAACGCGACTTCTGCCCGCCTGGGCTGCTGTGAGCACCGTGAAGCCTGCCTGGCTTAAACAAAGTAAACAGCTGCCCTCTCGAGCCGGGGCTCGCAACGTAAAGAAGAGACTGCCTGCGTCCAAGCGCCGAGCCTCTGCGACCCCTGGCCGTGGAGATCACTGTAAGGACCGACGGCACCCTGGTTCGCCGATCCTGGCCGATGCGACAGCGCTGCGCGCTGAGAGATCACCCCCGAGCTGCCCCTCCTGCTTCTGACCCCCCGAGGTGTGCTGCGACGTCCTGAAGCGCCCCACGAAGCATCGTCGTCCACTGCCCAAGCGGGACTGCAACGCGACGTGGGACGCCCCTCTATGGACTTCTGAGGCCGCAACGAACATTGCCCCCAAGAAATAAGGTACTGTGAGCCCAAGCGCCGCCGTACGAACCGTACTTTCCTGTGTACGGCCCGTATTGCGCTATCGTACCGCTACGCTACTCACGCGGGAAGCGTGAGGCTTTGTGCAGTTCGTCCCCAGCTCGTACGGTGCGTCCCGGCACCTGTACGGTCCGTCCAGCTTTAAAGATATACACGTTGCTCACGCGGGAAGCGTGAGGTGTGGCAAGAGGCGTACCGGACTCGTACGACGCGTACCTACGAAGGTACGGTCCGTACGGCTTGAGTCCCAGTACGCGTGCTCACGCGGGAAGCGTGAGAAAGGCACGACGCGTCCAAAAAACGGTACGAAGCGTACAGAAGGCCCTACGAGGCGCACAGGCCCCCAGAAGGTGCAGATTGCACTAAAAGTGACCATTTTAAGAACTGTGCCTCCTGAAAAGTGATTACAAGTAACTGGAATCCTCTGCTGAAGTGAAAGACTGTATTTGAAGCCTGCCTGAAGAGTTTTATATAAAGAGCTTTATATTTTTACAAAATACAGTCTGGTGTCTCTGTGTGGTGGGTTGGTGGTTATTGTGGGACGCCTTGAATGCTTAACCTAATGCCCTCTGGAATCTAGCCTGACTGCTCGCGCCACGTTACCTAGAGAGTGAGCAGGGGTTATTTTCTTAGAGTAATTCTTTGCCCTGACTTAGAGGAAAGGGTCCCTGCTTGTCGCAAGTACATACCTGCGCCAACCAGAGACCCCGGATTCTAACATATTCGCAATTATGTAATGGAGAGGGGCAATTGAATGTTGAGATATATGATGTAGAAAAACAATGTTGGGAATGACGGTTGGAGATGGCTCTTCATGTTGAGTGAGTCGGTCTTCTTGGTTGTCCTGTTTAACCTTCACTTAAAAAAGAAGCACTTACCCGCATAGAAACGATTTTTTTTACTTGGCAATGAGGTGAGTGGGAGGAATTTCCATTACGCTGGAGTAATTGGAGTCATTTCGGTAATTCTGCATTACTTTTTGATTCAAAAATTACTGATAATAATGTAATTACACCCACTTGGGTAGTTAGGAGTAATTTGGGAGAAATAAATTCTACCGCAACAGCACATTTATTTAGTGGCTGCTTGGCTGCTGTTTATGTTGTGTTGCATTAAGCGCTATTTACTCAGCGCAAAATACACCATCACGTCCATTTTGGACGAAAGGATAGTATTTTGCTTTAAGAAACTTTGAACAGCCATTTCATGTATGATTCTTGATATGATTTTGGAATCTGAGCAATATTTGCATTGTGTGGTTTTGTTTACATCACTTTCTTCAGAATGGTAAATTTGTTGGAGTTGATTTGGAGAAAAAGTCATTCTTAACTTTGTTGACACTGTTATATTCTGACTTAATTCAAATTGCTTTATGACTTTTGCACGATATTTCCAAAATGTATAACCCGAAATACCAAGGCCTTCAAATCCTGAAAGCCTTCAGTAATCAAGAAATATTTAATATTAATTATTTGAGGAGAAGGCATTGGCTTTCATATGGAGAGTTTGTTTGGCACGATTCCAGTATGCCACTGATAGTATTTTTATTTTATTTGTTTATGAGTGCACAATCACTGAAAAAGGTTTCCTGGTGCTAAAAAGCTGCACAAGGGGGCAATCACCAACTAGCAGAAGAAGTGAATCAGATGATAAACAACAAATACACAAAATCGAGACTGTACGTTCGACAAAACAAGAGTATTTTCATCGCCTTTTTAAACAGACAATGATTAGTCTGGGATTGAGTGATTGTATCTCATTTCAGAACCTAGGCCAAACACACTTAACACTATAACCCTCAACAAACTCTTGTGACATGTAGAATGTGCACCAGGGCCCTAGTGTTTGAACTCAAAAGGCTGGATGGGGAATTTTCCTCCAGGAGGCAAGAAAGAAAGATGTTTCCAGTTTTATAGCAGAACTGATGAATGATACACGACAGATTAAACGGGGCCTGCTTGGTTACAAGCCAGTACCCATCTACCAGGACCATGTAGATGACCCAGCAGATTTGCTCCTAACGTTTTGCCCAAACAGAAATGCTCACCCGCAATAATCTAAATTTGAATTATCTCTTCATCCATTTCCTGAAAGTTTGGGGAATTCCAATTATGTATAGTGATCAGACAAGGTCCAAGCCGGCTGATGAAAAGGAAGAAGCCCTCATCCAGTCATAAAAGAAGCTGAGACTCATCAGCACATGATAATACTTTAAAGTCAGGGGAGCAGAGTTGCTCCCCGCACTTTGTGACATACAAGTTTAATAGGCTGAGCAAGATGGTAGACTCTTGCGGCACTCTCTATATCCCTACCTCTACCACAGAGAAAAATAGGAGAGAAAACCTTTCTGAGGGCTGTTGCTTAATAGGGACCGGAGCCACTGGAATTACGTGCACGAAAAGCCCGCTGCTGTGAAACGTCAAAACATAATTCAGTGTCAGCTCAATCAAAAAGGTATACAAGTCCAACAGCAATAGGTTAGCTTGCAAACACTCATGTAAATGGTTTCGCCAGCTTTTATTAACGTTGAATGTTAAAGAATCCAGTTCAAACAATTTTCAGCTTAAAATGGATATTTAACCTGATTGCTATAGAACGAGACAATCATTCTTTTTTCGAACATAAAATGATTTTAATTAAATCAAATACAATAAACTTACTACTACTACACGCAGCTGGGGGGAAACTTATGAATTAGAAATGCACTGAGCAGATGCATGCTTCAGATTAGGTACCATCCGAAAAGAGATATTGTATTTTTCAGCCATTTTATAATACCTTTGTTCCTCAAGCAGAAATACCAATATGTACTTTAAACTGCGCTTATTTATCCTGAAAAAACACTTTTTATATTCAACAAGACATCATCTGCGTCCTTCCCAAAGCTAGATGAGGAAAACCTTGTCAAACATCTTATCTGACTAACGCTGTAGGCAGCAGCGGTATGTGTAGGTAAGCACGGTGGGGTGGTGGGGCGGTGTGGCGGGATGGGGCGGGGAGGATGTCAACAGACGACGGAATAGGATTTATTTATTTTTCGCTATTCTGTCGTCTGTCGGCGTCTCCCCTCCCGCCTCACCCCGCCCTGCCCCACCGCGCTTACCTGCACGGACCGCGCTGGTTGTAGGCACGGTGCCTGTTGTGATCTTGTGTCTAATCCGCCCGGTAAATTGTAAGACCGAAATAAGTTTTTCACTTTGTCCTAATAGGAGTAGTTAATGTAACCTTTGATCCTTCTGAGTTGATTTGTGAGTAGTCACTCACAGTGCTGCTTACTGAATTCCTATGTTTGCCTTCCCTTTTCTATACTCAAAAGGTTCTATGAGTGAAAATTCCTAATACAATCACTCACCTATAAATACATAATGTCAATGCAAATAACTTAGTTGTGCATGTTGTCCATTTTACATTAATGATGCCAATAGCACGGCTTTTAGCCCTGTGATAGTAGCAAAAGAGAAAACATTAGAAAGTGGGACCTCATTATTTTGTCCAAATATATTCCTACGTATAAAATGTCTATTCATTTCCACTGTCTACAATAAATGCTTATAAATATACTAAATTTGTCAGGTTACATTTTCACATTTTGGCTCAAAATTCCCTTCTAAGCCCTGATCTGTTACTGTCATTCTCTGTAAATCTTTTGAATTATGAAAAATGTGTCATGACTGCATATTCTGCCTCTTGGCCAAATTCCCAAAAAGTGCCTATGTCTGCAAATGATCAGTCTAGTTTGAAAGGAAATGTCTGAACACGAATATCATGTTAACTCCCATCAGGAAAAAACGTTTTAATTTCAACAAAGATATTTAAAACACTTTAAATTATTTGCTTGAGACAAATGTATATTCTTCTATAGAGTCCATAATGCATGTCACCTTAAATCATAATACTGAACGTTATTTATCCATCACTCAAACGTTTCCAGTTCTTTACTCATACACTATTACCTAGAGGATTTTCTATTTCAATTACATGTGGTACCTACTCATAGAACTAGGGATTCCTTGCACATGGAGCCTATGATAGGCAGAGGAATATAAAGGAACAAAAACATTAGCACGAGAGGAACTAAGATGTGCATATGTGCAAATGAGGATTTATTTTTAAAATGCATAAGTTAGGAATTCACATAGGTAGTTGAGTGGGAGGTCAACAGAGGCAAATTGAGTGCTTCATGAACACAGCGATGCAACATTTATACTTATTCACACAAATCGTCCTCTCATTCTCAGCAGACCACATCTCGATGGAGACCAACTTCCACAACTGTATGAAGAACGTCGCGCCTTGATGAAGAACTTTCTGAAGCTCAACATGGGCAAAACTGAAGTACTGATGTTTGGCAGACATACCTGCACTCTGGAACAACTCCTGGGGACCCATCGGAACTTGCAGCCACACACGCGCCAAAAGACAATGCCCACAACATCAGCATCATCGTGGGCAGCAAACTCTCCATGAAATATCAGATCAATGACGTCTCCCCAGCCTGCTTCCACACTCTCTGCATACTCCACAAAGTTTCCAGGTGGCTCTCCTTCAACACCAGGAAAATGATAACACATGCCCTCATCACCAACCAGCTGGACTACTGCAACACATTCTATGCAGGCACCACCACCAAACTAATGAAAAGACTCCAGAATATCCAGAAAACAGCAGCCAGACTGATCCTCAACCTACCGAAGAGGACCCACATCACCCAGGACCTCCACTGGCTCCCTATCCATATGAGATGCCAATTCAAGCTTCTGACCCACGCCCACAAAGCCCTCCATGACCAAGGACCTGCTTACATGAATCACCGCCTGAATTTCTACCATCCTCCCAGGAACCTCCTCTCTGCTCACCTTGCCCTCGCACAGGCACCATGCATCCACCACTCCAGAGGATGCTCTTTCTCTCTTCCCGCTGCCAAATCCTGGCATGTCCGCCCCCCCCACCTCTGCACTTCACCATCGCTGATCATTTCAGGAAGGGACTCAAGACCTGGCTCTTCGATTGAGGCCAGCAGCACAGCACCTGGATACCCTTTCGGGTGACAAGCCGTGCTATATAAATACCTGATTGATTGATTGAATTTCATTCTTAAAGAGATGTTTTCATTGTGTAAAAGATATACACATTCCATGGCATTCCAAAATCTATCACGCATAACAATTCATAACTAAAAATCAGTTTCTAGCTGAATATCAAAAACAGGATTTGGCCGTGCCAAACAAACAGGAAGGGCATGGGGAGATGGATGTGCTTAATACCTGCACTTTGTTCATTTCGAATAACCTCCTCTAAGAAGAAACTTCCTACTTTGCCACTAGGTAGTGCCAGTTTCCATATATTAAGAAATGGAAATAAGCGACTAGTAGCTAGAGTTTTGCACATTCAAATATGAGCCATGACAGCTTTTAATTGATTTTTCTAAATGCAGTTATTTGCACAGCACACTTGTGCACGAAGTACATTCTACTTACAGTATACAGTGTTCCTTGTGATGCCCTGTTTACGTACTGGTAATCTTCATTACTTCAGGTCTTCCTCATCACAGTCCTTACTCCATGAGTTGACTTTGGTCCTCATAGATATTGTTTACATGGCCCAGTCAAAAACATATACCCAACATGAAGCTCAGTGTTACGGAATTCCACAAAAGAGGAAATCACACTACTCACTGTGAAAATAACCAAGCAAAAACAAATATATCCACAAAATGTTACAGGGAATCAAGGTGGGAGGGGATTCAGGACTGTGGCAAGGAAGACCTGTACTGAGAGTAGTGAACATTACTAGTAAGTAATTGTGTGACAACCTCCTTATCTGACTTCCTCTTACAGTTCTTCATTCATAAGTAAATACCCAAGCAGAAGCATTTGAGTTTAATTCTTTCAAAGAAAAAAAAGAAGTATGCCAAGTATGGCACTGCTCTTATAATTTATTGTGGCAAAAGCAAGATATACAATAATTTATAATTCATATACAGTGATCAAAACATGTGAACCAAAAATTCGTAGATGTTGGACCTCCAACCTGCAGATACTAGTGCAACATAAAAGTGTGTGGGATAGACAAGGTCACTGCATAACACATATCTTTGAGAGAGGCTCTTTTAAATCCAGCCCATGAGGTTGCGATACCTCTTTTGATCTACCCTGGACGCTGAGGGTAAATCCTGACCTGCCAACTTGTAAGATATATAAATGGCAATCTTAACACATCTAGAGAGGGTGGTAGAAGATGGACGCATCTCTCTTCCCAAAAGTCACAGAAAGAGCATTGACCTTTTGAAAGGAGGGAGTCCTAGACAAAAAAATTAAAAGGGCTCTGTGGACGTCCAGGTTATGGAAGTTGGACTGCTCCTCGGAAGAAGGATCTGGGAAAATTATCGGAAGGACAATATACTCAGAGCAATGGAAATTGGTCGGGACCCTTGGGAGAAAGGATTGACTTTGCCTTAGGACAAGCTTAGCGGGAAATACCTGAGGAACGGAAGTGAAGAAACTAAAGCCCCAATTACCCCAACCATCTTGCCAGAACATATGGCCACAACAAATATGATCTTAGCAAAGGGCAGTTTAGGTTTGCTTTGAGAAGGGGTTCAAAGGAAGCTCTCTGGAGACTCCAGAGAACTAGAGGCAGATCCCAAGTTGGAACTGGGCAACAAACCACTGATAGTTTTAGGAATAACATTCTTAAAAATCAGGAGGTTAAAGGGGCAACAGACAAGGAATCCTGAACCTGGAAAGTCTGGATTACTGCCCATTATTTCTCTATTGTTGATACCGTAAGGATCAACAAAAATCCACCCACCAGTATCAAAGTTGAATAATACTGTGTAAATTGTATTTGTCTTTGAAAATACATTATCTGCTTACCCAACAGAACCATTGTAGCTTTTCTGAGAAATACCCAGGTTCTGAGGGACACAGGATCACCCCATTGTATTTGTACAATAGTACTTTACTAGGACTCAAACTTCTTCCAGTACCTACTGTAAATGTTAAAGTGTAGGGACATCTTGATTGCTGGATTGTGCTTGCAATTTCATTAGATCAGCCCTGTGAAATAAGCTCTATCCTCTCAAATGCCAGACCCCCACACTGAGATGTTCCACCATGGATAGGGATAAAAGGGTCAGTCTTCGCGGTGGTGGATAAAGAGGGAATTACCAATGGGGAGTTACTGATAATTGGAGGAGAATCCGATACCCAGCCCCCCTGGCCGTGCCCTGGATGATTAAGAGAGCCTCTGCTTGATCTTTGGGAATCATCTTTACCAAACTCAGAATCAATTGGAAGTGTGGAAAGCAGGAAAGAAGACCATTTGACCAAGGCATCAAGAATGCATATGTAGCCAATGCTCTCTGACATGGAGTCAGGGCACAAACGAATGGAGGATGAGCATTCTCCTCTGTGGTGAAGAGAATGAACCATGGGTCAAAACTGAAAAGGACACAGACAAAGGGTATAGCGAAGATGATAACTGATGACTTAGGGGTTTTCAGACCTATTCTCCTACTCCAGAAGATAAACTGCTGAGAGAGAGAAGATATTTCTGAAAATCTTCTGGAAGGGCAAGCCAGACTCAGTAAGCCCAGTCCCCCATAGCAATTTATGTTCAACTTTACCACATGATTGTAGGTCTGTACACACATAGCTTGGGAGAGGACCAGATGGAAAGTGGAGGAGAACTCTGTGGACAGCTGCTAATTCCTCCAATTGGCGGATGGGCTGACTCCTGACATGATGACATCACCTGAGCTGAGAACTCTCTGAATATCACCCCATACTCTGTTGCTGGCATCAGTTGTCAGGGTTATGGAGGGAGGAGAATTCAAGAGCTACCCCTTGTCCAGAGGCTCGGACCAGGATTTGTTAAGAACAGGGATGCCCCAGCCATGAACCCCAACGTGAAAACGCTGGCTACCTCCTCTGGATGTTCCTGTGTTAAAAGCTCCCCCTTAGCCTAAACCACCAACCTCTGGAAAGGCATCTACTTCCTTGCCATATAGCTTGCCAGGGTCTGCAAATCTTTAAGCAGATATTGAGCTGTATATGTTGTATACACATTAGCACAGTTAGTAAAATTTAATGCCTTTTTACAGCACTCTCAATCTTCTTATGAACTGTGTCTGAGGATAACGTTTGGTCAGACATCTCAGGAAAGGCTGCTTCTCGAAGTCTATCCATTCATGAAAGAAGGCATGGGGTGAAACCCTATGAAGTTGGGGAGACTCACTGGTACTCTTCACTTGATATGGTCCCAGGAGTGGCAAAAATTGTTCCTGTGGTGCTGTAAAATCTCCAGTTAATCCATGCCCTGAGTGAAGCGACCCCTGACAGGCTACTCCTCAGGGTCAGCACTAGTGTCATCAGTCTGCAATTTTGGCACCTTAGGTGGAATCGGTGCTTCTCTGACTTTAATGGCTGGTTTTACAGTCAAATTGATCATATGTTGAAGTGCCTCCATCGTGGGCACAAAAGAAGAGGAACCTGCACCCTCCTGAGGCCGGGCACAGTTTTAACTGCCTTCTTCTTCCATGTTGTAGCGTGCCGAAAGCTAACAGTGCTTCCTGTTAGCCCCTGGATCCCTAGAGGACATTTTCAAAACAGGCAAGGGAAAAAAAGACATTGGTAATGCAAGTTGAAACAGATGAACTACTTGGGCATTCATTTACATTTTATATATTAAGTATTTCCCAAATAAGCTCTCCCCATAAGAAAACAATTCAAGAGCAAGGAGAAATATATAGACTTCATGTGAGACACTAAAAACGGAGTACTCTGTCTCAGCTGCCTTGCACCCAGAAAGACTGATACCTGTGAAACTAAACCGCTGTAGAATAAATAAATACTTCTACCTCAGCTGGGAAATCAAACACTTATGCTTTACAGAAGAAACAACAGAAAGTGATGAGCGTGAGTTCCTCTTTTGTGTCATTCTGGGACACTGGGTGCCATGTTGGGTATATTTTTTCGGGTGGAGTAAGTCAACAATGTGTGAGAACATAGTCACTTCATGGAGTAACATGAGGACATGAGGAAGACCGATGAAGAGGTAATGCATGCAGAGGCTATGCATAACATGTACTGAAAGGGTGTAAGTAGTCTTAAATAACATTCTGAAATACCAAACAGTTGAAGCCCAGGAGAAGGCAGCACCGGGCAAGCATTTGAGGGTATGGCTTGAGAAAAGAATGTCATTTTATTCCACGGTGACTAAAGTGTGAACAAAAACAACCTACTAGATGCCAGTCTGGGTGAAGAAGTGTTTCCTCGAGGCGTTGGCAGCTGCTGTGCACGAGCTCATGCCTGTGATGCAGCTGGCATTTGAGTCACTGGCAGCGTGTGGCACACTCATGGTACTCCCCATAGTGGTACGATTGCTGTGATGGTCTAGAAAAAAGAGAAAAGCAAAACGTGGCTGGATGTACCTTTTCTAATAAGCAAATGAAACATTTCTGGATGAAAATCTTTTATAGGTTCGTCCATTTATTTTTCAACCACTAGAATAAACCTTATTTCGTTCCTTAGGAGTGGCATGGCGTTAAAGTTAGTACTATGCACGACAATGCTTGAGCTTCCAGAATTCTCTAACAATACAATACAGTCAAGCATCTTTGTTCTGTTGATGCACAAAAAGCTATTGAAGTAAACAGAATGAAAAGCAGCAAGGACACGTCTCTAACTTGAATGGTTCCTGTTAGTAAAGAGGTACTGTGTAAAAACTGGTGCATAGTAAATGCACAATGTGTTCTAAAAAAAGAGGCCTGGGCAGGACTCGTGGAGTTTTTTTTACAAAAAACTCATTAAGATTCCGCAGAATTCCACGAATGGGCAGAAATAGTACATCAAACTGCTCATGCTGTGATTTAGTGCCGAGAGCTCATTCAACGTTGAAAATTTCATGCGAGGAGCACCAGGCTGTATGCCAGATGTTTTCAGCTTCTCAAGTTGATTTTGCTGCCGCTCGAGTAGATTTTCTACTCGAGCAGCAACTTTCTGACCATGATCGGTAGCAACCGCCCACGACTGCCCACGTTAAAGAAATATCACCGAGTGTCCTCCTAGCGACTGAAAATCACACTAGGGGAAGCCAAATCTCACTGCTGCTCACCAACTTACGGCATGAGCCGCATGCAAGAAAGAAATCTGCAATGCGGCGGTTGGCAGAATTTGTCCGAAACTCCATGCTTCAAGCGTAACGGGAAGTGGCCGAAATTCTGCCAATTTCACAGGTGGAGTGGAATATATTGACCACCTCTAATAAAAACATGATGTTCAAAACAGAATAAAGCTCAATGTCGCACAATTAAAAAATCTGCCATGACAGCATGAAAGAAAAGCCTTTCAGTGTCATTTCTGAAAATTCTGGACAATGGAAATAACGTTTCCAAACAAACAGATTACTTGAGACTGTACCTCCCCAGTGTGTGCCTGGGGGTCAAAATCCATTTCAAACCTGGAATAGCAAACTCACAAAAGCCTCAAATAAATGCTTTCATAAGCCTTCACCATTTTGTTAATGATGCGTAGAAACGAACCGAGAATAATAATTGCTGTTGCTCTTTTCTGAGCTCATTACAAAAATCCTGTTAGTTTCCTTGATTGAGCCTTAGAAAATGATTTAAGTGGCTAGACGGTTTTGACAGTTGGCTTATAAGTGGTTACAAAAGGTAGAAACGTGCGGATTTAGGCACTAAAATAAACTTAAAAATATAATTACATAAACCACTTAAAGATATAGGTCGAATCCCAGCAGTGTCGTGTCGTTGGAGTTTAACCCTAACATTATGGGAGATGGACAGCAACAATACCCTATCAAAAAACGCAGTGGTACCACATAATTTTCCTTAGACAAGTGCCATGTTCTGGTACTGTGCGAAAGAGGGCAGCTGCATACTTTCAGTACCTTCAGTCCACCCATTTAACTTTACCAGGCCACATCAATGGCTATATTTCTGTATGAGAGGGGCGTGATGGAAAGAAAGCCCCCTAAGCGATGCAGGGCACCCACTTCATTCTCTAGTGCAATCTGCCATCAGGGATTGGACCCACAATATCTAAATAGGCATACTGTCACAAAATGTTGTTTTAAATGTTGTCCTGCAAAAATATCAGAGCCAGAATATCAACAATATGGTATTATTATTATTAATATTATTAATCAACATGTATTAAGCGCATAGCTACCCTTGGGCATCCCAGCCCTAGCAGCAAAACAGGATGGCTCACAGGCTAGTATTCTGGAACAGCCAGGTTTCCAGGGGCTTTCAAAACCAAAGACGGTAAGTATCTGCACGCAAGTGCAGGAGAAGGGCATTCCAAAGCCTAGCTATATTGTAGGAAAAGGATATACCCCCACTTTTCATCCATCAGATTTTAGAGGTGGCAGCTATGCTCAGGCTGGCAGAGCAGAGGGATTTCCTGGATGGTAAAAGGTGATAAGTGACCTATTAATAGAAGGGCCTTTCGCCCAGGAGCGTCTTGTGGGCTACGCAGAGGTATTTAAATGATATTCTCACAGGGATGGGCAGCCAGTGTAAGGTCTTCAGACCTGGCTTAGCAGATTGAGTTCTGGGAATGCCAAGCAGCAGCCGAGCAGCACCGTTCTGAACAAATAGAAGTTTCCTTGTTGTGGATTTAGGTGCTCCTTACTATAATCCAGGTGAGAGAGAACCAGGGCCTGGACCATAATTCACCTGGCACCCACAGGGAGGAGAGGTAGAACTTTATGCAGCATTCTAAGAATACCATAGCAGGCTCCTGTCACTTCCACTGCTTGTTGGTCAAATTTGAGTGATTTGTCGAGCCAGATGCCCAGGCTTTTGATCTTGGACTTGGGCATTGAGGTGGGTCCAAGGCAGGTTGGCCATGCAAGATTGAAATCAATGTTAGGCAAATTGCCCAGAAGCATTATCTCGTTTTTTTCTCCATTGAGCCTGAGAAATGCGTGTTGCATTTAAAGTTGCCACCTTCTCCAAACAGGATTCCAGATGAGAGGGAGAATTCTGAGGATGGCTTAGGGATACTACCAACTGAGTATCATCCGCATATGTGACAATTTTGATCCCATATGGCAGGATAATATCAGCAAGCAGTCTCATATACATTTTAAATAGAATAGTGACGAGTCTGAGTTATGCCACAAGGGCAGGGGTACTTTCATCGCAGAGATAGGAGTGTATACTGTAAATGGCGATGGATGTGCTGTCATTGAAATGTGCTTCACACACCAAAGACAAATGTAACTAACTGATGAGACCTTATTGTTGATTTGATTATAAAAGATAAATAAAGTTTTTAAAAAAAATAGAATAGGGCTCAGCGACGATCCCTGAGGTACTCCACAACTGAGGGATAGGCACCTTGATGTTGTTTCTCCAGTGAAAACCAGGAATGTTCTACCATTTAGGTAGAATCGAATCCAGGAAATGGCTCCAACTGACACACAGGCAGTCCTAAGTCTGTTAAGCAGAATGTCAAAGTTAACTGTATCAAAATTGGAGCTAAGGTCAAGGAGGATAATGGCTACTGCTCCACCCTGGTCAATTATTTTTTTCGATTCTTCAACTACGGCAAAGAGTGCGGTTTCAGTTCCATGTTTAGGATGAAAACCAGTCTGAGAATAGTGCAAAAGACTGTGAGTTCCTAAAAAGTCGGAAAGAATCAAATTGACATACTTTTCCAAGACCTTACAGACTATAGGCAGCAAAGAAATAGGACAATAGTTACTCAAGGCTTCAGGATTTAGGCTTGGCTTTTTCAATAAAGCTTTCACCATGGCATGTTTCCAAGAGGGTGGAACTTGGCCAGTGGTGATGGAGAGATTTATTACGTCCAGTATAACAGGATGCACAACCTCTTTAACTTTACACAAGAGGTGAGGAGGAGCCAGGTCGAGAGGGGAACCCGATTTTATTTGAACAAAAATTCCTGATGAGGTATCCAGGGCCAAGATTGGAAATTCCTCCAGTGTATGCTTAATGTGTTCTGGAGGCCTATTCATGACTGAAAGGTCGCTAGGACATGGCGAGCCAGGGAACGCATTATAATATCCTGGATTTTTCCATAAAAGTATTCCGCAAGTTCATTGTAGTGATCACAGGATGCTACAGTAGATGTATCGAAGGAAGGAAGCTCTAGGAGATCCTTCGCAATGTGAAAGATTTCCCTGGGAGCGTTAACTGCTGAATTTTTCCATCATAATAGAGAGTCGGAGCTTTTTTAATTTCAGATTGGTAGAGTTTTATGGACTCTCTATATTTCAGTTTACTGAACTCACTGTAATCCTTCCTCCATTTCCTCTCCATCTGTTTACAAGCCTATTTAAGAAGCCGAAGTTTAGGTGAATACCATGGAGAGATTTTCTCTCTCACCCTGGAGTGGCTAGTTTTGATAGGAATAACTGTGTCAAGTGAAGACTCTATCCAGTGTGTGAAGTTTTCAGATGCTAAAAAAGGACTGGGGTCTAGAATAGGCTTTGAGGTGTTGAGTACAGTGGTCCAGGACTCCACGGAAAGCTTGGACCAAGGGCGAACTTTCCTGGTGATAGATTCCATAACAGGCCATAGAGTCGGGGATTTTAGCAAAATGAGGATCAGTCAATGATCTGACCAATGCAGGGGGGTAGGTACCCCAACCGACAGCTCATTGTTGTTGGTAAAAATAGGGTCTAGGGTATGGCCTTTATTGTGTGTGGGGCCTATGACATTTTGTATTAACTGAATCACTGATAGATCTTGGGTAAGATCCCAGGCATCTGTTTTACTTAAGTCATTAAAATGTAAATTAAAATCGATCTCCTAAAAGGGTAATGTTGGGAGATGAATTTTCTAATGAGGCCACCGTTTCAGGAAGAGGTTTGAGGAATTGCCCACCCACCCCCGCATATCGATATGTTAAGATTCCTGAGAAGGTGTGCGCTGCAGAGAACGAGATGGCAAAAAATAACCTTTCACAGTCGGAAACAGGATTAGTCTCAAACAACATTTAAAAGAGTTTTTAAAAATAATGGCAATGCCACCACCTTTCTTCCTCTCGAGATTTTTACGATGGATATCATACCCAGGAGAGAGAGTTTGGGCCAAATTAGGAGCAGAGTCCTTGTGGAGTTAGGTTGCCATTAAAAATAATACATCTGGTTCTTCTTCTGCTAAAAAATATTACATTCAACAGACTGGTTAGGCAGAGACCTACAGTTCAGTGAAATTTTTGTATACATGTGTGGGGCATGTGCATCTGGCTGAGTCTCTAAGACCAGACAGAGCCTAAATAAACAGTGTGTGCATAATAACTCACCTTAAGATAAGTGCATGGAATAGAGGCAATTGTCTTTACCCAAATCCTTTAACTCTAAGATCTGGGAGGGTGAGTACACAATTTTACCTGAGGTGATGGGGCCCTAGCCCCAATCGGATGCGGACGGGCGCAGACGGTCTTGCCTTTGGCATGCCAGCAGTGCCCGCTGCGTGTCTGAGCTGCCATTCGGCTCTAATAGCAATTGCCTGGAAGTAAATCTCCGAAGCCCTGCCTGCTCTCCTACGGTCCCTCCACGCAAACAGAAGCTGCAGTGGACCGGGGACCGTAGGGCAAGCGGAACAATAAAGTGCAAGGTGAGTGCAAAATAGCTGAATGAGCAAGTCTAAACACACATCTTTTTAAAAAACAGTCTGGACCTTAACTCAGCCTATTAAGCCATTGTGCGTCCTCGCTGCCATGGGCTCTAATAGCAACTGCCCGCTAGTTAATCCCCCAAGCCCCACCTGCTCTCCTACGGTCCCTCCACACAAACAGAAGCCATGGTGGACCGGGCACCGTAGGGCAAGCAGAACAATAAAGTGCAAAATAGCTAAATGAGCAAGTCTAAAAACACATCATTTTAAAAAACAGCTTGTTACCTTAACTCAGCCTGTTAAGCCACTGCGCGTCCGCGCTGCCATGCGGCTCTAATAGCAACTGCCTGGAAGTGAATCCCCAAGCCCTGCCTGCTCTCCTATGGTCCCTTCATGCAAATGGAAGCTGTTGTGGACCGTAGGGTAAAGATAAGTATGTAATTAAATGCAGATGTAATATTCTTAACTCCACAAATATGTACCTTGATGATACATATATCTTCATGGCACATAGACGTCGAGCTAGGAATAATGATTTCTTCTCTACCTCTCTGACTCTTTTTGCTTGAGGTCTGTCCCCTGGCGGTGGAGGACAATAATAATTTGCCCTTTATCAGTTTGCGGCACGAGTATAGCCCCCCCACGAGTATCCAACTACACTAGTGTTAAGTGGAGAAGGATAATATTTTCCACCAGGATTAGACCCTGCAGGTAAGAGCGGTGGGGCAACAGGCCCTGGTTTGGGGGGGATTCGACAGCTGGCTGCAAGGGAAAATTAAATAAATAATTAATTTTCCCTCTTCATTGTCTGTTGAACCCCCTTCCCCCCCACACACAATTTCCCACCGCTCTTGCCCATACGGGCCGCGGCTGCCAAAGACTAAAATGTCTAAGTTGGCCCCTTTCTGAGAGGCATTAAACTCCAGCCCGAGACTGTCAGGTTTCATTTTGTTTGAAATAAGGACAGTGCACCCTTTTCCCTCAAAATCATACCATTCTTTCAAAAAACAAACATGACTTCAGCGGACACAGGAACAGACTCAGCAAACGCAGATGTTTTTTGCTCTTAAAGTCAACAAATGAGGCATCAAATTAGGGGTATCCAGCATCAGTTTCATCGTGTTGAATACAAGCTGGTGGCTTAACCTGCTGCCTGTGATAACTCCCCAAGAAACCTACATAAACCAAATGAAGGAAGGTCGATGGTGCATCTGGAGTCTTTGCTCTGGACAATGGGCATTAGCAATTGGCTGCTGCTTCATGTTACTCAGAGGTTTTGTGCAGCAGATGTCTATGGCTCCATTTTTCACGTGAATGTGTCTGGACCTCATTACTTTTTAATTTCGTTAGCTGTGTTGTTGGGAGGGTTTAATATACAAAGCCTCATATTTTTTAGAAAACGGGTTGGCCATCAGGCTAAGCTACCAAATGTGAACTTAAGTTGCCATTGGGGAAAACAAATTAATATTTTGGGTGCCTTGTTTGTACATAGTGTAGGGGCTTAATCACAGCTCACATCAACACTGTGGCACCCCTCCTCAAAGCCTGACAATAAGACTCCCTATAGAACCCCTCCCACTTTGGTCAAATTTTAGCATTTTGCATTCCATCTACTATATAATGTCATCTATGGAAGGATGAAGTACAATGCACCCATCTTTCAGATACCCCAACTACTGTGTCTCTGCTTTTCAATGTAATACTGTGCCCACTGTAGAGTCCTCTCCAGCCTGGGTACCTGCAAATGATCACGCCACACACAGAGCTTGGTCTGATATGTCATTATTCCTCAGCATGTGACAGGTAACACAACATTCTACATCATGAATTCTATTACCCACACCCAAGCGCTTACTTCACTGTTCTACAGAGTCCGTCAGGATCCAAAAGGGTCCCGTCATTGCCAACTCACAAGACACTACACACACTACCATCTCAAGCCTTTTGAATATATCCATAAGCCTTTCATGTTGAGGCTCTGCTGAATGTCAAGCAGGGCCCACTAAACAAACTGTGATCTAGTACATTTTCAAATCAGAGTTTAAAGTTTCATGTTGACACCCATGTGCCATTTAATGTAGTGCCAGGTTCTTGGGTATACATGTCCCCTTATTTGGACATCATCTAAGGACTGGAGCCTGTAAATCCTTCCACAAAACCTCAAGTATTTCAGCGTCTAAGGACAGCATTTACTGTACCTTGCAGCCTTACTGGCAGCATGAGTCGGGCCATGTATGTGGGCAGCCATACAATATACATGTTCAAGTTCAACTCATATTGCTCAAAATAAAAGCCAACTGAACTAAATATTTCATACATGTTCAAGTTCAACTCATATTGCTCAAAATAAAAGCCAACTGAACTAAAATATTTCTCCAGTGAAACGAAGTGACTTTGCGCAATATGCACTCAGCACAAATCTGGCAAGTTTTGCTCCAATCAGACCCCAGGGCTTCTGTAATGGTGTCCGGTCGCTCGCTGCTGACCTCGGTATTCAGGTGGGTATGCTGCACACTTCGCTCCTGGGATGAAGCACCCCCATAGAACCTTGGTCTTGTAATTTGTCATTGTTTGGACCTTCTATTACCTGCCACTCCCCTTCCTTTACCAGTCTTCCTTCTCTGGGTTTAGGCACCCTCAGATCAACATCGCCCTATGATCTCCTGTCAACTTTGATTTCTGAATCACTAAAAAAGCCTCTGTGAGCGGATGGTTTGCAGATTGAGGTTCTCCAGGAGTCCTGGGGGCATCGCCAGTTCATGCCATCGGGGTAAGGGGGGGGGAGAAAATCTATTAACCCCTATTACTTACAGTGCTTTTCTTATTTCTATTTTTTTAAATTTAATTTGATTGTGATCATTTTATATTAACGCCATAGTTTTATTGTAATGCACATGTACCATCTCAGTGCCGGAGTTTTGGATAATCTACAGATAAATGCTATAATCTGGTTGCATGCTGAAATAAAGTTATTTAAACAAACATCTCACATATGTACTGTAAACTACATTAGTGTGTGCTTTTAGTAAACCGCTTATGGGGCAGTATTATGCCATTTTGCCCCTCATCATGCTTGAAATTCATGTTTTAACGTTTCATCAGTATGCAAATTTCCACAATTACTGTTCGTCGTGGAAGATATCACACCAGCAATGGGCGTCCTGTACAGCAATTCAGTGTGTGTGTTTTTTCCCCTGACATTACAAGTGCTTTATTGAACAGCTGTTAGCTATATTTTTGCATGGGTTTTTTGTAGGTCCGGGGGGTGAACTCTGCTCCGGGTGGTGAACTCTGCTCCGCCGGCGCAGTTTGCGGAGCTTTTCAACTCCGCTCTCCACGTGGAGCATGAAGTTCAGCAAAAAAACTTGTCAACCACCGGCAGAGGGAAGGTAGTTTACCAGCGTGTTGGCAGTGGAGGAGAGAAACTGTCGGGCTCAGAGGTTAAGTACACCTGCCCCAGGTTAATGGTGCAGACAGTGTCCAGGGCAAGTCTTGTGCCTAAGGATAAGATGCACACAGAAGTAAATACAGTTTAAGCACTGTAATGTTGATTATAACACCGCTCATCAAATAACACAGCTGCCGGAGGAGATTGGGAGATCAGGGGATGGCGCTTCACACTCAATCAATTCAAAGGTGTCTCACCGCACCTTGTTAATATGGCAATTGCCATGGATCTTCCCTCCTACCAACGCACGTTCAGTGGGATTGATTGTACTCCGTCTAGAGATCGACTTTTTATGCGCTTCAATATTGGGATCCAGCCGTAAAAAAATATCAAATCCCAACATGCAGCTGGAATGATGTCATCTCAGGATGCAAGGGAAGATTGGTTGCGGGGCGGGCAGAGATTTTCAGGGAAGACTACCAACTCCATTTTGCCTTGTGGGTTCTTTGTGTCACTTCCGGCGCTAGAGAAGGAGCCAACTATAGTCTGCACTATGGGTCTGCGAGGGAGAGATGAGGCAAACCCGAGTGAGGCTCCGGCCGCAAGGCGCAAGTGATGCTTCACTTCAGCCAGGAGGTGCCATGGACTCACCCAATGAGAGGGTATCTGGGTGCATTGAACTGGCATGGAGGACTCTTTGAGTGGCATGGTGTGGTATGACGAGCAACTCAAGAAGGCACAGAGGTAAGTCGTCCAGTTGCAATTTTACGTGTTAGGTTTTGTGCATCTTGGTACACAAAGGAACTGGCAGCCCTGCACCTCATGGAACGACATTGGCAGTAATATCTAATGCTAAATGTGCATGGCAGAAATTGAATTACACTCCAAAAAACACAAACACACGTTTTTGCGCTTTGTCAATTTTTCTGAAATACCATTCCACTACTATTGAAGAACTAAGTCACACGCTTGTTGAGGCGTCTTAGGCTAAGTGTAACTTCACAGTTAATCTTATGTCAAAAAAATCCGGACTATAACCTATTGCATGCCACCATAGCAGCCAGCATATTTCTGGAAGAATCCCCAGGCATCTGAAATAATTATACTCCGCCAGCGGAACTCCTTGGAATCTCGCTGAGTTTTTTGCTTACTCCACAGAATTCCGCGGATTAAAACTCCACGAGCTCTGCCCAGCCTTAGTTTTTAGGT
The DNA here is from genome assembly GCF_964204655.1 of Triturus cristatus. Classification (NCBI taxonomy): domain Eukaryota; kingdom Metazoa; phylum Chordata; class Amphibia; order Caudata; family Salamandridae; genus Triturus; species Triturus cristatus. The sequence continues at coordinate 1,016,533,631 of NC_140581.1, forward strand.
CTCACCTACGCAGCGCGCATGCGCTGCGTAGGAAAAGACCTTTAGAAATTGATTCAGTTTTGCTGCCAAAAACGTGCACGCATTGCATTGCTTTGAATGGCAATGCGTGCACGTTTGACGATTCCCTTGCAGGAGTGAGCTTTCAAACCATCTGTTTGTAATTAACTTGCAAACAGATGGTTCCTGCACACTCCCACAAGGGAAACAGTCGCAGGCCCCCTCCTTTTTCCCTTCCCCCTGTTGCCTCCTCCTCTCCTCGTCTTTTTTTAACCTTCAGCCCCAAGCGCGCGTGCTTGTTCAAGATTGAAACAGCTGTAGAATTATCCCTAGCGGCACTCCTTACCTGGGCGATGTTTGTTGGTCTCAGATGGCAGGTCGTAGGTTCCAGGCCCCACGTTAGGATCCGTGCAGCCCACGTGCAGGATGAGCTCCCGGGGGGCGTTCTCATACATCCCTGCAGAGTGAGAAGGCAGAGTCGGCGCTCCGAGCCAGTAGGCACAGCAGGTGAGCGGCGCGAGCGGGCAACGTGGTGGCGCTGACAGGCAAACTTCAGGGGTTTAATAACACTCCGACCCACTCTGTCTATCCGATACCTGCTCCCCTGCAGATATCACTGCCTGGCTGCCACGGTGCAGACAATGTTCCTCGTATGAAACTCAAGGGGGCCAGGGTAGGCACCGGTAGGCAGAAAGTTGACAGAGCGGTGGGTGGGCAGCGAAACAGCGGGTCGTTTTTTAAAAGGAAGCATTGGGCACTGCAGCTGAGGGGTACTCTAACGAGTGTGCACCTGCACTAGCCTCCGCACTCCCCCCGTGCCAAGATGGCAGCCTGTGCTTCTCTTGTGTTTGAGCTTGGCATGTGTGTGTTTCTGTGTGCATCCTGTAACCCTGGAGACTTGTTTTTTCTGCTGCTGTTTCACTCTCTTCCTGTCTATTCTCTGTTTCTCCCATCTCTCCTTGCTCTAGAAGTTTCTAATGATGTGGAAGAGGTTCACGCGTGTGGGTGCTCAATTCCATGTGCACTGAAAAGCCTCAGCTCTGACACGCTATGGATTTCCTGGGGATAGAAGTGAAAAGCTTTAAAAAAAAAATTGTTAAATGGATATTGTCAAGCTTCATCTGTGAAATGCCGTGAATAGACCTGGCCTTAATTATAACTGCCTGCTGCGTGACGCGATCATCGGAGTATTGTTTGGGTGCCTTCATCTCAGCATCTGCGGAGACAGCTGACACCGTTTCAGTAAAGCACGACACGAGATTTCCATTCAAAGTTTCCATCCTGAAAATCTACACCAAAAACACAGTGTATAGTGTTTCCGGACTGCTCTCTTGTCTCGTACATATACTCTCTAGTGCGAAAAGTGGTCTCTTCCAAAAAGAGTCCAACCCCTTCACACTCCACCAGCTTTAATTCACAAGAGCTACCAAACGGAAGGGACACGCCCGGGCGGCGCCCGAAGCCGCGGAGAACTCAGCTCAAGGTGGCGTGGGGCGGTTCCATGTTTCCATGACACAATTATCAGCATGGGTAGGGTGCGCCTGACCCTAGAGTCAAGGAGGGAGGAGGGCAAAGACAGGTGTAGGTTGGAAAGCTCTTTATACCAGCAGACAGCTGCAAGGGTCACTGTCAGAATCCTAAACACACCTGAGCAATTGTTTACACATACAATTACTCCAGCATGGTGTACTTTCACATGGGAGTAAATCTCACAGGGGCAGGGAGTGGATTTCCAATGAGGGAACTGCCAAAGTTTAATTTGTAGGCAGCCACAAACCTTTTTGAGGTATGTTATAAGCATGGATGTGGTTGTAGATTTGCTCCCGTCAAAGGAAGGAATGAGTTGCTGTTGAGGGTGGATTCATGGAGGGACTACGTAGTCCCCAAAATTAGCAGGGGCTGTCCATGGGAACAATATTTTCCCTGTGAAATACAAAAAAGGAGGAAGTTTTAAAGTGCAAATGCACTTTATCTAAGTACTTACTCATGTGTGAACCTATCCCTGCTATGTTTACTCATCCATGTGTGTAGTTCTGTAAAGCTGCAACTGTGGAACCTTCACAGGTGTAGTCCTAAAACTGTCAGAGGATCACACAAAATATGTACATTTACTCCAAACATAGGGATAAACCTACTGGAGTAATTCTTTTTGTATGAAATAGGGCCTGCGATGTTTAAATGCAATGTGTTATAATAGTATGTGTGACACATGCTCACTGTTTTTCTGATCGCCACAGCACATTCTTTTCCATCATCCTGGATAATAATACAATAACAAAGGAGCTTGATAGCTGAGATGTTATTTGTTGATGACAACTTCCTGGTCAGTAACACTGGGTAAATAATATATTTAAACAAGCATTGGCATAGCAAATAGGTCTCGCCTTTGGGACCTTATAAGTATTTAGTTATGCAGCACAATATCCTTACTGCAACAACATTAACTGTTTCATGGCTAAACACTTATAAGGTCCCAAAGGCAAGACCTATTGGCTATGCGAATGCTTGTTTGTGTTTGACGAGCCAGAACAAGTTGAATATTGTAGCGGGAGCTATGGCTTCTGGGAACTGGTTTTAGACATCGGGTTCTTGGTGAGACCGTCAGAGCTGGTTTAGGTTCTCACATCATGCATTTTGGGAGGCATGAGTGAAAGCCCTCACTGCATCCTTGTTTTTTTGTAACACGGGGTTGTTCAGTGTTTCATTTTTTCAGAAAACCACAGGCAAGAGAACTGGTTCGGTGGGTTCTGTTTCAATTGCCTCTGTTGTGTTCTGCAGGCACAGCCTTTGTGTGGGGTGATGCTCCTCACAGCAGGGTAGTCCCCAGCCTGGAGCACCCACAACAGAGGCACAAAGAGGTGCGAACTACCTGCCCCTGGCAATGAACAGCCACAAAGACAGTGACTAGGAAGATGAAAAAAGGGTGTTTTTTTACCTAAAAGACTCTCCTCATGCTAAACAACAGGGACTGCAGCCCCCTCCACCATCCCCATTCACAAAGTAGCAGTGCAACAGGAAGACTAATCAGGAGACCCTCTCAGCAAAAATACTTAATCAAATTTTGACAGGAGCCTTGACTCTTTTGCCCTCACTCCACTGTCTAGGCATCCTCCCACTTGTATCACTTGTGTTACACTTCCACTGTCTGGGAAAACAACATCACTGCCATTTTGTGTGTAGGAACAGGCTAGGGACTTTCAAAATTTTACCCAAGGACCTCCATCACTCAGCTTCGCTTATTCGTAGAATCGATACACTAGAATGCCCACATACACATCACACACAATACACTTGGATGGGATGAGATGACAGGTTATAAATCTGACTAAGCATTGACAAGATGCTCTCCGCCAATGCTAAATAACACATTTTTTTGAGTGAGGAATAAACTTTTTAGTACAGAATAGAGAGGGAAGGTCTGGGGTTCTGGAGTAATTTGCTACTCGCCAAAATTGGGTTCAACAGCTCGTCAGGGATAGTAAGCACTATATAAATGCAATACAATGCAGCTAACACATTTAAACACATTTTTATTTTTATAAAACACCCTATAACAGTGTAATTTTTTAAAGCATGGCTAAAAATATTGTGTATAAAAGCTCAATTCAGATGTAGGAGTTTAAACATTTTCCAAAAGTAAGTTTGGTGCGTTAGATTTATCCAGCCTTAGTGAGTTATACGAATTGGGGTAGTCCATTAACAGGTCAGTGGATTGTTTTCTTCCTTGGAGAAGATTTACTCACTGATGAGAGAAGGTAGAACCTTTCATATTGTGTTTTATGGTGGAGAGTGCTAATGACACAACAGTTTTTGCATTTTTATGCCATGCTCGAATTTTAATATCTTTCCTCCACTGTATGCATGCTGGTTGTGTGGATCAAAACAATACTTCAATGGAAACTGGATATGGGGCCCGATTCACGAAACTAACTTAAGACAAAATCCTAAACTTACTACCATTTTGGTATTCACAGAAGGCACTTACTTATTTTGGTATTCACAGAAGACACTTACTCACTTCGGTATTCATAGAAGTTGGGAGTCCTAACTTTAGGACTCCTAAATGCCTTCTGTGAATACTGAAAGTCTTAAAATTAAGATTTTTCTCAGTTTAGGAGTCCTAAAGTCAGGACTCCTAAATTTACTACTACTAAACTGAGAAAAATCCTAATTTTAAGACTTTCGGTATTCACAGAAAGCATTTAGGAGTCCTAAAGTTATGAGTCCTAACTTTACTACTACTAAATTGAGAAAATCCTAATTTTAAGACTTTCGGTATTCACAGAAGGCATTTAGGAGTCCTAAAGTTAAGAGTCCTAACTATACTACTACTAAACTGAGAAAAATCCTAATTTTAAGGCTTTCTGTATGCACAGAAGGCATTTAGGAGTCCTAAAGTTAGGAGTCCTAACTTTACTACTACTAAACTGAGAAAAATCCTAATTTTCAGACTTTCGATATTCACAGAAGGCATTTAGAAGTCCTAAAGTTAGGAGTCCTAACTATACTACTACTAAACTGAGAAAAATCCTAATTTTAAGACTTTCGGTATTCACAGAAGGCATTTAGGAGTCCTAAAGTTAGGAGTCCTAACTTTACTACTACTAAATTGAGAAAAATCCTAATTTTAAGACTTTCGGTATTCAAAAAAGGCATTTAGGAGTCCTAAGGTTAGGAGTCCTAACTATACTACTACTAAACTGAGAAAAATCCTAATGTTAAGACTTTCAGTATTCACAGAAGGCATTTAGGAGTCCTAAAGTTTGGAGTCCTAACTTTACTACTACTAAATTGAGAAAAATCCTAATTTTAAGACTTTCGGTATTCACAGAAAGCATTTAGGAGTCCTAAATTAGGACTCCTAACGTCTGTGAATACCGAGATGAGTAAGTGCCTTCTGTGAATACCAAAATGAGTAAGTGCCTTCTGTGAATACCAAAATGGTGGTAAGTTTAGGATTTTGTCTTAAGTTAGTTCTGTGAATTGGGCCCTAAGTATCTATCAAGGTAGACTCTTTCAAGATGGTCTCCAATTAGGTTTTAACCTTAGGAAAAACGGATTAAAGTTCTTCAGAAGAACCTTACTAGGATGCATTAAGTTATCCCACAACCACATTTCTTCTGGCTATGTCTCTCTCTATGCAGCCAAACATTCTCACAGTGTGCCTTTTCTAGAGAACATTCATATATATCCTTAGTGTCTTTGGGTCTAGGGTATAGCATAGAGACATCTTAGTCAGCAATGAAAAGGGTTTGGGGAGCTGGCACTTGGCTGGCTGTGAGTGAAGAAATAGTGAGCGTGGGGATGCATGGCTGGTGAAGGGGTGTCTAGCACAATTTAAAGGAGCCTTATCAGTGCAAAATACTAGCTAGATTGACTGTTTACATCATTCAGTGTGAATAAAGATTCATCAATTAATCGAGGAGTATGTATTTATGCCCCTATGTGTGTGCATTTGTGTAGCATGAACTTAGCCAAAAGACAGCGGAACAATGTAAAGGGTCAAAGAAACCATCAACATGTGCTTGGAAGGATAACTGGTACCTAAGAGCAAAAGTGGAACTGTTCTTCTGTTGTTATGTAGTCTTCTTTAAAGAAGTATGCCCTCAGCTCTTTCCTAAATGGGAGGCTTGTGGCAGTCCTGATGGATGTAGTTGCCGGTGTGCCTAGAGCCACTGGTAATTGTAGGCTTGTCAGTTAAAAAACAGGGGTTGTGATGGCTTTGTAGGTGATGAAGCTGAATGTAACATGGTGGTCACGAACAAGGGAGAAAGTAGAGTTTCATCAAGGTGAGGGCTATGTGGTCATACTTCAAGCACTCAATGAGACGTGCTGAGACATGCAGGATGCCCTTAAGTGGTGCCACTGTGGAGTCTGAAAGTTTGGAAAGCAAGGCATTGGCCCCATCCAGATGCAAGAGTATGAGGACATAAACAGCAATTCTGCAGTTGCATTTTGGGAGGAATAGTTTCATTTTATTTTGTACTGAGAGTTGGTACCAGACCGTCATGGTTTTCTTGAAGGTGAATCTGAGTAACTTAAGATGAGTTAGAAGTTGGGGTTCAAATTTACCCAGGTCATGTTGTTGAGCTAGATATGGACCAGTTAGTAAGTAAGATAGTAAGATATTTCTAAAGCACAACAAATGCCAAGGCATCTTGGGGTTAAAAGCGATGCTGCCACTAGTCGGGGAAGAAGAGTTACATAGACTTAGGGGGTGAAGAGCCAAGTTTTGAGCAATTCCCCTAAAATAATCTATTAGATTGAGACCTGAGGGAGGAAGGCTGCATGTTCCAGAGTTTTCCCGCCACACGATAGAGGCTTCTATCACCCCACTTGGCCTTTCTTACCCTGGGCGTAACGACCAGCCGAGTGTTAGCAGATCTTAGATCGCATCGAGGGACATACCAGACAAAGGATTTCTGGAGGCCCTGATGCCCCAGTCCATGTAATGCCTCATTTATTTTACTTATTAATTATTTTTCATAGCGCGAACCAGACCCAGAGATTGGGTGTCAGAGCCCTTTACATTTCAACCACCTTCGATATCAGCAGATATCCAATTCTTTCATGTGAAAAACAAGTCTATGTATTCACTAACATTGGCATATATTTATCCATACACAAGACAAATATAATGCGGAATAATAGAGATCATTAGATTACAATCAAGATTGTCGTGTCGTACCTAAATTTCAGATAATACCATTTCTGAGTTCTTCTATATCCAAGCTGGTTATAGTATAATTATGTTAAACACATTGTTCGTTATGGGAGAAATTTACACATCAGAAAGGACTGAGTCTCCTTTTTGAATCTTGGAGAATAGGTGATTCTTCTGATATTCGGTGGGAGTGACTTCCAAATCCTAGGTGCAGCTTCCGTGAATGCTCTATCATAAGTTTTTTTCTTACGGAATAATGCTGGTTTCAGTAGTAAATCCTCCAATCCTCTCGAGGTTCTAGTGCCTCCGGACAGCGTAATTTTATGGGCTAGGTAATGTGGAGTTTTGTGGTGTATGGCCTGCAATTTTTAGCTCTATTCTTGCATCGTATGGTAGCCAGTTGAGCGCTTTTAGATGTGGAGTGATGTGGTCGTATTTTTTTGTTCCCATTATAAGTCTGGTTGCTGCATTGAGACAAGCTTTTAGGGGAGCTGTTGAGATCTTAGGGAGTTCTGATAGTGTTGCGCATCCATATTCAATTCTTTATATGACCAGTGCCTGTAGTGCCATTTTCAGAACCTGGGATCGATGAGTGGCTTCAGTTTTCTGGGGTAATTCAGATGAAAACAAGCGTTTTTTGCCATTGTGTTGATGTGTGCTCGCATGTTTAGATCTTTATCCAGTATGATACCAAGAGATTTGGTTGAATCAACTATCGTTGGGGTACCGTTTAGTGCTATGATCATCTTGGTCGATTTTTTAATCTTGGCTGAACTTTTAGGAGGGGAGATCAGAAGGAATTCGGTTTTCTGTGAGTTGAGCTTAAGATGATTGTCAGCTAGCCATTCAATGGTTTTCATGAGTGCTTGGTTCAAAGTATTGATCTCTTCCGGAGATGCTATCTTCATATACAGCTGGGTGTCATCAGCGTACATGTGAAAGGAAATGTTAGCCTTATGCAATACCTCAGTTAATGGTTCGACATATAGGTTAACCCCTTCGATGCGTATGACGGAGTGGTTCCGTCATGCGTGTCGGTCGCGCTGTGCGCATGACGGAACCGCTCCGTCATGGCCCCGCCCGCGCACGGAACCTTCAGCACAGCGCGGTAATCCGCGCCATGCTGAAGGGGTTAAATAGTGAAGGGAATTGAGTTGATCCTTGTGGAACCCCAATTTGAATTGGAGATGGTGGGGATAGCTTGTTGTCTATCAGGAATCTTTGTGATCTGTCCTCTAGGAAGGAGTAGAACCATTTCAGTACAGTTCCCGATAAGCCCATCCTATTCTCCAGGTGTTCTGATAATTTGGGATGGTTTACTGTGTCAAATGCAGATGTTAGGTCTAGAAGGACCAGGAGGCAGGTTTCATTACGGTCGAGGGCTAACACAGCGTCATCTACTATGTGTAGGATTGCTATTGCCGTATTGTGGTTTGATCTGAGCCCTGATTGGCAGTCATTTAGTAGTTCAAATTCAGTATTGTGTTGACTTAGTTGATTGTGCGCACATTTTTCTAGCACTTTGGCTAGTAGGGGAAAGGTTGTTACTGGACGAAAGTTGTTTGGGTCAGATGGGTTCTCCATAGTTTTCTTTAGGAGAGGGATGACCTGACCTGCTTTTAGGCAGTCTGGAATCGATCCTTGGGCAAGCGATTCATTAATTATCTTAGTCCAGTAGGAAATGACCATGTGGTTGCAGGAGGGCCAGCATTTTGATGGCAGAGGGTCATTGTAATGATTATTTGGTTTCGAAGATAGTAATATTTTGGTTATGTCATGCTGATCATATAGTTTGAAGATTGACCAATGGGCATTATTTTTGGGCATTACTTGTGTCGGTAGGGCATGGTTCCTCCCTTGATCACTCCTTAGGATTGAGGCTTTTTCTGCGTTATTCTCGAGTTCTCTCTCCAATGAGCTGGCTGTATCAGTAAAGAATGTTGAGAAATCTATTTATTTTTTTTGCATAGTTTTATATAGCGCGAACTTGACCCGAATCCAATCAGGTATCAGAGCGCTTTCCATAGCACCAGTTACGTTACATGAGGACACACATTCATTTTTTGTTAGGCACAGGGAGATTAAGTGATTTGCCCAGAATCACAGGATGTTTAGCGTCATTACCGAGACTCGAACCCAGTTCCCCAGGTCCGAGGTCGAGCGCCCTAGCCGTTAGGCCAACTCCTCTCCCCAAGTTCACAGTTCAGATCTGATGTAGATGTTAATAGGAAGGATTTGGCTAATTTGTTCGATTGTTCTTTTGGTAGATCAAATAGTTTCCTCGGTCTGTTCTTTGTTTTATCAAGTTCATTTCTAAAAAATTATTTTTTTGATTTAACTATGCTTTTATTGTAGGTTTTTCTGGTCATTCTCAGTTGTTTTAAGTGGGGGGATGATGGAGTTTGTCTCCATTTTCGTTCTGGTATTCTGAGTTTACATCTTTCTTCATTAAGTGATCCGTTGACCCATGGTTTTTTATCTTTGATCTTTATTCTCTTAAGTTTTAGGGGGCAATATTGTCAATTATTTTAGATATCGTACGATTGTAGTGGTCTGTAAGCTCACTGACGTCTGTTAGATCAGAAGAGGGTTGAAGTTCTTTCTCGCCCTGCATTGTTAGAGTCTCCGAGTTCAGGTCTCTAGTGGCTCTCACCCAATGTTTGGGTTTGATTGGTAGCGAGATTGTTTTCTTTTTTTGGGCTGGTATTTGGAAAGTGATGAAGTGGTGATCAGACCAGTCACACGGAACGATTAAGATTAATTGGATCGTATTTTCTTTGGAGATGATCCAGTCTAATGTAGCTCCTTTGGAGTGTGTCAGTAGGGCACATGCTTGTACTAGTGAGTGGTCGACTAGGAATTCTTTCAGAATGTTGACCTGATTATCTTGGATGTCGTTCCAGTGAAGATTGAAGTCTGAGTTAGTTGTAATAATTTCCATTAGATGGTCTATGAAAGGTAGGTTTTTGCCTGGGGGGGTGGTAGAATGCGTGTAGTTTGTACACTTGGTTGTCTGTGAATTGTGCTGTGAGCCCCAGGTATTCACATGAATTCACATGAATCTATGGGGTCTAAGAGAACTTCAGAGATGGTGATGTTTGATCTGTGGACACAGGCCACTCCTCCTCCTGAATTGTATAGCCTATCTAGTCTTACAATGTTACAGTTAGGTGGCACCAGCAGGTCTAGGCATAGGGAGGATGATTCAGATAGCCATGTTTCAGTTGGAATAGCCACGTCAGTATCTTGATTCATGATTAGGTTGGCAATGTCAGCGGCATGTTTCATTGCTGAGAGGCAGGTGATAAGAAGGCATGAGATCTTTTTGTAGGGTTTTCTTGGTTCGAATTGGAGTCGGGTCCCTCTGGGCTTAGCGTTATTTCTTTCATGTTATTAGAGTTTGATTTTCTTTGATTTGTGTGTGATAGTCTGTTTATATTAACCTCATGGACGCTCAGGACGGCTCCTGGCCATCATGAGTCACGGTAGTCGTGTGCTCATGACGGCCAGGAGCCGTCCGACCGTTGCCGCTCCGCCCACACGCGGCTAATTCCCTGCTTGTGCGGGCGAATTAATTAGTGGGCCTAGTTCGGATGGCTCGCGGCCGTCATGAGCACACGCCCACCGTGATTTATGACGGCCGGGAGACGTCCTGGGTACCTGAGCGACATGCCCAGCCTCGCCCCTCCTCGCACCGTGGCGGAATTTGCCGCGCGGCGAAGTGGTTAATTGGGACCACCTGAATCTTCTGGTTGCTCATCTTATCGAGGAGGTTGGAGGTCGTATCATAAGAAAGTAGTAGGTTTTGGGTTTCTATGTCTGACAAATATCTAAGGAAGATACGTAGACGGTAAATCCTATTGGAAAGAGGCAGTGGTGTTGTGTTGAGCTTATTGTGGAGATTGTGTGTCGTTTTTTGGCTCTAGATAATATTGGAGAGATAACTTTCTGAGAGCAGTAGAGTATTCTTCATGTTCCTAATAGCGTTTCTCATGTCTGTAGCTATCCTATTTGTCTGGGCCATGAGCATTTCTAATTCCTTTCTGATGGTGAGCGTTGATGTTTTTGTAATGGGACTGCTGATATGTGGTTCATCAAGTTGGTAGGTTAATCTTCCGGCTGTTTGTTTATATCTTTCGTTCTTATAGGAATTATTTTTTGCTTTGAAGGGCAGGTCCTGTATTAATATCGGTCGTGTGATTTGTCATCCCGAGGCACTGATTGTTGGGTGCTGTGTCCGATAAATCAGTCATTTGTAAAATTGTGGAGGTATTAGCATAGATTTTGCTTGGATTGCTTCCATGGGATTATTGCTGATTATTTTGTGTATGTCTACTCTTGGGTTGTTAGCTGTAACGTGTGCATTTGTGTATTGTCTAGTACTAGAGGATCTAGAGTGTCGACTCTCCTAGTCTGTTCTGCTGTCTCTCTTTTTAATTGCCCTCATAGGAGCATGTATGGAGGTGTCTAAGCTGTCGTCTTGTTGGTGAGCTGAGATAGGGATGTTATGGACCTGATCTTTTAGCGTTGTAAAGTAATCATCAAATAACTTAAGATCCTTGCTGGCTGCTTGCAGGATTACTGTGCCATTTTTGTAGAAGGTTATATTTAGTGTGGCCTTTAGAGTTTTTGAGGGTTTTATAATCAACTTTGTTCCGTAAGGGATGTTTCTTGATTTTTTAATGGTTAGCAATTTCGACGTTGCGGTGCGCCATTAAACTAGTGATCAAGCGTAGAAAATTAAATCATTACTATTCACCACCATTTGTTGAGTTAGAGGAGGGGTCTAAGATAAGTGTTTGAGGGTTTTTCCTGAGCAGGTTGTAGTTAAAGGTTTTGGCAGCGTTTTTAGAGAGATTGGAGGGGCAGGCTATCACTTGGGCTTTGTTACCTGCCGGACTCAGATTTGTTAAATACATTTTGTAAATGGTTGTTAGAACTCAGGGTCTCTAGTTGGCAGAGGTAGGAACCTTTGACCAAATAGGGACCCTTGCTTCTAAGTCAGGGAAAGGGGATTACAATACTGGATAAGCCCTGCTCACCCTCTTGGTAGCTTGGCATGAGCAGACAGGCTTATCTCAGAGGCAGTGTGTTAAGCATTTGTGAACACATACAGTAATACAGTGAAAACACTACAGATGGACACCACACAGGTTTTATAAAAATAAGTATTCTTTATATAGACTTAACACAAGACTGAAAACGACAAAAATCCACAATACTGTACTCAAAATAGACTTAAAATTGGTAGAAGTCACTTAGTTCAAGTTGATGATAAATTCAACACAGTTCTCACAAAAGTACCTGGAAGCCTAACGCAAAACAACCAAAAGGTTCACAGGGATGTAGATGCGCCTGTTCCTTGCTTCGGGGGAGACGATACGTCACACCTCAATGCTTGCGCAGAGTGGGGGATGCGTCTTGGTCCTTACCGGAGAGGAGGTGATGCGTTGATTTCATTACAAGACCGGAGGCTGCCATTATGCATTATCTTTTTAATGCAACTTCAAGTACAGCCACTTTAAAGTTACATCATAAGTAAAACTTCTAGAACAAACAAGTGTATCCAGGCAACGGCAGCACAGAGATCAGCCTCTTTTAAATGCGGCTTCAAGACAGATAAGTTATACTTTTCATTGCTCTTGTCTTTGTTTTACAATTTGACTCTTGTGTCTTTCACACTTTAATGTTGTATATTCTTCACCTTGCCAATGATATTCAATGACTTCTACTGCCGTTTGACACGTTAATTCTAACCTTTTAGTCCATTTCTTATTGTTTTTTCCCTTGTGTCATCCCGCACAACAACAATGCCTCCTAAACTTGGATCAGTGTTTGTGGTCCTGATTGCGCGCCCAACCCGATCGATTTACGGGTCGCTTCCCCCCCTTCATACCTGGGAACACCTCGGCGCGCTCTGTGTCTAGCGCAACGCCGTGTCTTTGCCCCGACTCACCATCATCTACGCCTCGCTCTCCTGTGCACTCCATCGCTTCAGGTTCGGCACTTCGCCCTCCTCGTATATCGTAGCTCCGGCGCTTCTCTCGCCGATGCCCACACGGTCACAATCATTTAACCACATTATTTTTTGCCACAAGCGTGTTCTCACCCCTTGGTGCGGCCGATGCTGGCCGCGCAGTTGCCCTTCACCTTAGGTTACCACGGAATAATTATATAAATAAAAAAATAAAAATAAGGGAGAAGAACCAGATAGTAAAGGTTCAGGCTCTAATTAGAGGAGAGTCCCTTAAGAACCACACTATCAACGCTCTTTTAAACTCGTCTCTCCCTGTTCCTTAGCAACAACAGTCAACTGCTGTTGTACTTTGTGGATCGACCTGCTCCTCCCCCTTTCTCAATATTTTTGGCCCTCTTGTGTGAGATTCTTTTACCAAATTAGCTACATCATCTTATAATCTATCTTAACACCTGTTAATACTAATTATATGTATATTTAATTCTTAATAAAAAAAAAAAAAAAGAGCTTAAATGTCTGATGCGGACTCTGACGATTCGCAAATCCAGATACCCCCCTCCCTCTCAAATGAAGAAAATATTAAAAAAATTATTCATAAGGAGCTACACTCCTGCATGAGAGAAACTATCAACAAAATAGTTGCTGGGAAGAGATCGCACTCAGATCCTACGATCTATCCCTCTCATCATTCCCTAGACAAACCCGAAGGTAAGAGAACTAAAAAATGTAACTACATAGAAAAAATAAGCACTATGGAAGGTCCAAGCACCTCAAATTTATTGGGAGGTCTACGCGCCTCAACTATTGAAGGAGGACTAAGCACCTCAAATAATACGGGAGGCCTACGCGCCCCAATTAAATCGGGAGGCCTACGTGCCCCAAATAAACTAATTATTAACAACGACATACCTTATTTGGACGCCCCAAGCGGCTCAAATCCTTTATGTGCTTCCAATTCTCTCTTACCTGATGACCTAGATTCTAAGGAATCTTTAGACGAATATATTCTGGACCTTGATCAAGTCGATGATGACATCAACTTTGACCTCTCTGATGGCGAAAATCCCTCTAAGGATACTATTTTTGATCCTCTCGGTGGAGAAATGTTTTCCCCTGAAAACTTACAACACCCTAGGAGCAATCAATGGTGGCCTCAAAAACATGTCTCTGAGTTTATCAAAAGGTGGATTAAAAACCCCCTAGAAATTGAGACTAGAAACATTCTGAGAGCAGAATGCCCTCGCCCCATGATTGAAAATAAGCTTTGTTTAACTCCGAACCTAGACCCAGAACTCATTAAATTTTTGTTTAAACTGGGAAGGGATCCTCGAAAAGGCATGGAACGCTCTCTTAAAACATGTCAAGACCGCATGCTTGATATGCTGGGACCACTATGTCGCCTAATCAACCTAATTGAGGAATGTTACACTAATGCCTCTCAACCTAACATCGAACTCCTTCGAGGATTGAGCCAAAGAACTCTGATCCTCCTCGGTAATGCCAACGCAGCTCTGAACACTGAGAGAAGGAAGGTAGTTCTATCTAAAATCGACCCAAAATTATGTGACATGGCAGATAAAGAATCCTCTTCTAACCCCAACGGCCTCCTCTTTGGCGAAGATTTGATTAAAAGCCTCGGAAAATATGTTTCCACCTTTACTGCCCTGGACAGAGCTCAATCAAATATCCGAAGAGTCTTTAACCCTAGTGTTTTTGCTAGGGCCGGGAGAAGGGGTCGTTCTTCCAGCCGTTACTTTCAAAGACCCTTCTTCAGACAGAGAGGCTTCAACCGACAATCCCAATCAAGCAAATCATTTTTCCCTCAACGAGGCCGACCTTCACACTTTAGAGGCATTAAGAACAGAGGAGCCAACCCTTCTAACAACTCAAGTAAGTACACTTCCTCCTCCTCCTTCCTCTTCTACACAGAGAGTAGGAGGTCGACTAAAACACTTCCTTCATGTTTGGAAACAAATCACTCACGATCCTTTGGTACTCGAAACCGTTCAGGGTTTCAAAATAGACTTCTCCCATTTCTCTATTCAGTTCACAACGCCACAAGTTTTAAACTTACCTCAGGAACAACATTCCATAGTCACAGAGGAGGTAAATTCTCTGTTAGCCAAAGGCGCGATCATACAAGTCCCTTGGGAACAAAAGACATTTTTGAGCAATATTTTCCTTGTGCAAAAAAAGGACAAAGGGTGGAGACCCGTAATAAATCTAAGAGAATTAAACCAATATCTCACTTACAATCACTTCAAGATGGAAGGCGTTCACCTCCTCAAAGACATGCTCCTAGAAAAGGATTGGCTAGTGAAACTAGATCTAAAAGACGTATACTTCACCATTCCTATGGCCAAAGAATCCCAATCCTTCCTTCAATTCGTATGGAACAATCAACTTTATCAATTCCAGGCCTTACCCTTCGGCCTATCCTCAGCCCCTTGGTGTTTCACCAATGTAATGAAGGCAATTACTACGACCCTTCGAGAAAGGCGCGTCCGTCTCATAATATATCTAGACGACATTCTTATCATGTCCCAAGACCATTCTCAAATCCTGAAAGATCTGAATTCAACTATGAATCTGATAGAGAGCTCAGGTTTTATTATAAACAGAGAAAAGTCCATCCTGATTCCCTCAAGATCCCTAGAATTCCTAGGCTTCACGGTCGACACATTAAAATCAATGCTATTACTTCCCCGAAAGAAGATTACCAAAATCAAGAAGGAAATCCGTCACATACTAAAATCAGATCTCATAACCTTGAGGGAACTAGCCAGACTTTTGGGCCTCCTTTCCTCTTCAATTCAAGCTGTCCTTCCCGGCCCTCTATTCTATCGAGCCCTTCAAAGAATCAAGGGGAAACCCTCCGCTCCGGGCTTTGGTACGGAGACACGGTCCAGCTAGACAGGAATGCCAGAGAGGAACTGTCCTGGTGGCTAGAGAATCTAGATGTTTGGAACGGGAAGACCATCTTCAGTTCCTCACCAGATTTGGTTCTGGAATCGGATGCAAGCCTTCATGGCTGGGGTGCCTGCTTTCAGAATCAGAACACAGGGGGTTTATGGTCTTATTCGGAGAGGTTACACCACATAAACTTTCTGGAGCTATCCGCGGGCCTTTATGCCCTAATGAGCTTCAAACACTCTCTTCAAGGGAGATCAGTCCTACTCAAGATGGACAACATGTCAGCCGTCACCTATATCAATCGCCTAGGCGGTACCAAGTCCCCAGACCTCTCCAACCTTGCCAAGAAACTTTGGCTATTCTGCCTGGAACACCAAATTTCTCTAAGAGCAGAATACCTTCCCGGTCTAAAAAATGTTTATGCGGACTGGAACTCAAGGTTCCTGGTAGATCACACCGATTGGAGGTTAGACACCAATGTTTTCAACAATCTTGCTTATTTCCTGGGTCCCATAGAAGTAGATCTATTTGCCAGCAGACTCACTTCACAACTTCCCAAATACTTCAGCTGGATGCCCGACCCGGGTGCTCTGGCAGTGGACGCCTTTCTCCAAGATTTGAAAAGGATTCGAGGGTATGCCTTTCTACCCTTTGCAATGATTCAATGGGTCCTTCAGAAGCTGAGATCAGAACAATCCTCAATAGTCCTAGTAACTCCCTTTTGGCCGTCCCAAGCGTGGTTTCCGACAACCTTGGAACTATCTTACGAAATACCGTTTCTACTTCCAGCTTCACCAGGCCTCCTAAAAGACACAAACGACTCTGATCACCCACTTCTTATGAACGGGACTTTGAACCTTCTTGCTTGGAAAGTGTCAGGCGATCCGACGAAATCTCTGGCCTTTCGTCACAAGCTTCTTCTCTCCTCCAAGAATCATGGGCCCCCGGCACACACTATAGATACAACGGCATCTGGAAGAGATGGGTTGGTTGGTGCCTGGAAAGGAATCTGGATTCCGTGGAGGCTCCTATCGTCCACATAACGAATTTCCTCGTGGAACAGTTTGAATGGGGTCTTTCATATAGATCAATAAATTGTTATAGATCCGCCATTTCCGCGGGTCATTCACTTCTTAATGGTAGAACTATCGGTAAAAATCCAATAATCTGCAGGATTATGAAGAGTATCAGACTTAAAAGACCTACAAAACCTAAATATGATTCCCTTTGGGACGTTAAATTACTTCTCGACCTTTTTTCTAAATGGCCCGATAATAACTTGTTGGATAATAAGTCCCTTTCCATCAAATTAGCTTCACTCCTTTGCCTAATATCCTGCCGTAGAGTTTCAGACGTTAAAGCATTAGAGATTTCCAACAGGTACTATGACGCCTTCGGCGTTACGTTTGAAATAATCAAGAGAACTAAAACTATGTCTGATATGATTTTTTACCCTAGGTTTGATGCTTGTAAAAAACTGTGTGTAGTGGAGTGCATGAAGGAATATGACTCCAGGATGGACCCACTTCGCTCGACTGGTGTTAACCAACTCCTTATATCCTTTGTTAGACCCTTCAAACCTGTTTCTTCTACTACTATAGCCAGATGGGTTAAACTATCAATGCAATTGGCTGGCATTGACCTCCATAGATTTCAAGCTCACTCTTTAAGAGGGGCTATGGCCAGTCAAGCCTTTTGGAAAGGAGGTAACTTAAACGACATCCTCAAAGCAGCAGACTGATCAAACTCATATACCTTTGCTAAACACTACTGCAAACCAGTTGAACACATGTCTGATGTAGTTCTCCTTGACTACCAACATGCATAATGGCAGCCTCCGGTCTTGTAATGAAATTGCGATTCTCCTATTACCATGACCAGAGAATCTGGATTTCATTAAAGACACGGAGGCTGACATTATCCCAACCCTCCCTCCCGGGAGTGGATTTTAACATCCGTTTATTTGTCACATGTAATGCTTTGTTTTATTATATTATTACACATTTTGTTCAACAGTTTTGCATTTTTATTACCTAATGTGGATTTTATTATCTTAACCACTGGTTTCTTACCCCTTCATAGGGTGATAAGTACATTTCCTAACTTTTTTTCCCTTTTCAGACAATTCGTCTTGATCGAACTCCTCTTCGTCATCTTGGTAACAGCAGCGGACACCTCTCTTCCATGGTTGGCCCTTTTCTGCATGACGCCAGCTTCTGGACTTCGCTGCCTCTGAGAAACTTCTTATCTTCCTGTGTTCAATGCATTTAAAAGAGGCTGATCTCTGTGCTGCCGTTGCCTGGATACACTTGTTTTTTCTAGAAGTTTTACTTATGATGTAACTTTAAAGTGGCTGTACTTGAAGTTGCATTAAAAAGATAATGCATAATGTCAGCCTCCGTGTCTTTAATGAAATCCAGATTCTCTGGTCATGGTAATAGGAGAATCGCAATTCTCGTACTGCTTTCAGGTTACGATGTGACAAGATGGTGCCTCGATACGATGCGACAATCCGGTGCGATGCGATAAGATGGTGTCCTTATGCGGTGACGTGAAGACGATGCGTGCATGCCCGGCGGCCGTGCGGCGAACTGTGTAACTTTGGAGCCGCAACAGGCCCTGCGACACGCTTCTCCGGTGATGCGACAGCGACCTCTGCGACGGCGACACGCTTCTCCAGTGATGCGTGGGGTAACAGCTTTGATGAAGGCACACTTCTCTGGTGATGCGGCGGCGACCTCTGCGGCGGCGACACGCTTCTCGTTGAGTCGCGCTCCCAGCGACACGCAGGCTTCTGCAGACAGAATTCCCAGCAAGGAAAGTCAGAGGGGAGCTGGTGGTGAAGTCTTTTGTCCCTGAGACTTCAGCAGGAGGCAAGCCCAAGTTCAAGCCTTGGAGTAATATTCTGCAAGATTATGAAAGTTCTTTGAAAGTTCCTTCTCCTCTCCTTGGCACTGAAGACACCACTATAGGCCAACCCAGCAACACAGCACACTGGCAGGGGGGCAGTCCAACTCCCATAGCTTCCTTGGTTCTTCTCCTTGGCATAGGTTCTTCTTGTTGTTCCATAAGTGATCTAAAGTCTTGGGGTCTGGGTCCCTATATTTATACTACTAAATCCTTTGTCCTCTGAAGGCAGAGGGGCCTGTACCTAGTCCTAAACCAGTTCTGTGCAGTGCTGGAGCACTTTGTTTACAGGACTCCTTCTTTCCTTTGACAGTGTGGGCCAGGGACATCAGACGCACCACAGGAGATGAAGCCAGCATTGTGGAAGGCAGACACAGCCCTATTCAGACCCAGGTGCTGACTCCTCCCACCACTCTATATGCAGATAGGTCTATTCAGCCCTGTGCCGACTCACTCTGTCTCCTGGAATCCCCCAGCCCCTGTCACTCACAAAACCAGACAAACAATACACAAACTAGCAGAGGCAGGCTGGATGGTTAGGTAAGAAAATACCTACTTTCTAAAAGTGGTATTTTCAAACACAGAATGTTAAAACCAACTTTACTAAACAATGTATTTTATCATTCTGAGTTCAGGCATACTAAATTTGAATTTCTACCATTTTCCCTGGGTCAGTTAGGATTATAAGATGTTATAATCAAACTGCCCATTCTGGCCTATGGGGACAGGTAGCCTTGCAATAGTGAAAAACGAAAATGGCTGTAATTCACTATTAGGACATGCCACACACATCAGGGAATGTCCTACCTTACACTTACAATGCACCCTGCCCTTGGGCCTAACTTAGGGGTGTCTGATATGAAGAAAAGGGAAGGTATGGGGACTGGCAAGCGGGTGCACTTACCAAATCAACATGGCAGTACTAGACTGGACACAGGCTCTGCAATGGCGAGACACACTTTACAGGTTGCTTCTGTGGGTGGCACACCCAGTGCTGCAAGCCCACAAATAGCATTTGATTTAACAAGTCCTCGGCACACATGATACACTGTACTAGGGTCTGACAAGTAAATCAAATAACCCAATCATGGAGTCACTAATCAATACATCAATTTAACTTAGGGAACACTTGCACTGTGGCACTGAATAGCGGCGGCACAGTGCCCAAAGCATCTAAACCAGCAAAAGATATCAAAAACAGAGGAGGCAATCAGTAAAAAATGGAAGGGAGACTCATGCCAACAACCACCAACAACAGGTCAGAAAAAATACAGGAGGAAGGCAAAAAGTTCAGAGATGACCTTGCAAAAAGGGCCAAGTCCAACAATGGTGCACAAAACTCTTCTTGGGGAGCCTCCTCCGCTATAAGGACCTAGTTGATAAATTAAATGTGTTAATCAATTGTTTTATTTATTCTGGGAATGAGGTTATCTAATTATTTAATTATACAATTACTCATTCTGGGAATTCTGGTTAATTGTAATGATCTAATTAAATAATAGTACAATTAAATTTTCTTGTAAATATTTAATTAATTAATTATACAATCAATTATTCTGGGAAATCTGGTTAATTGTAAATATTTAATTATTTAATATTATAATTATTTTGTTTCTGGTAATGGTGATAATTGTACTTATTAATTAAATATTTCTATAATTAATTATTCTGGGAATGTTGATCTTACCTCACCTGATGGTTGACCGTGTCAAATGTGGCCGAGAGATCAAGCAGGATGAGAGCAGTTCTCCCACCCTTATCCACCTGCATTCAAATCTCCTCTGCAGCCATGACCTGTTCAGATTCAGTGGAGTATTGGGGTCGGAAACCATGTTGAGATGAATCAAAAAGATAGCTGGACTCCAAAGAAGCCATCAGATCTTCGTTCATTGTTCTTTCTAGATTTTTTGTTGGGAGTGGCAGAAAAGATATAGGCTGATAGTTCTTAACCTCCGTATGGTCTTGGGATGTTTTTTTAAAAATGGGACGTACCCACACTTTTTTCCATGCTACTGGAAAATTTCCTGATATAAGCACCTCGTTTAAAAGAGGGACAAGACAGGCGTCAATGGTTTCTTAGACCATATGTTATACAAAAGGAGGACATGGATCGGTAGGGGAGTGTGATTTAGTATTTTCAAGTATTCTGATCACTCTGTCAGTAGTTAGAGAGGGGAAGCTATCCATTACCCTCCTCATCATCGAAATCACCGAAGGAGAGCAGGAAGCGGAGAAAGACGTGTAGCCTGAAAGTTATTCATAGTCAGCGTTTACTTTGGACTGGAAGAAATCAGCTGTTTTATCACAGAAAGGTTGGTCGGGAGTAAACTGTTTGCCATGATCAAACTTAGAAAGAACATTAATCATTTAAAAAAGTTCTCTGGACGGAATTTTGATAACCCAATTGCATTGAGAAATCGTTGGTTTTTGTGGCCTTGATAGCCTAATTATATTCTTCTATCATTAGCTTGCATTTGTTTTTTATCTGTTCTGTAGTAATCTATTATTTTTAAGAAAGCTACCTACATGCTGCACCGCAATCTTCTGAAGCATTCAGAGTCATGCAGGAGATGGTTGCTGCTGATGTGATCTTGAGGTTGTTTATAGACTACTTTTTCAGTGATCTTGCGGATGAACAGTAGATGAGTATGGACTGGTAGCTGGTGAAGTCATCAGGGTCTAGTGTGGATGTCTTCATGAGTGAGAGGATCTAGCTTTGCAGATAGAGCTTTGATGAATGACTAGAGTAAGAGGTCTCCATAGGTGATATCTTTGAAGGGGTTTGAGGATGTTGGCGAGATTGTGATGGAAAGAGGTTAGAAGGATGACCTTCATGGAATGTAGTGCAGAGGGGTTGGTGTCAAAGGAGAACTAGGATTGTTGTTGTTCATGTGTGGTTGGATCATTTGAATTTTGTATTGAAAAAAATATTGTCTGTTGACCTTGGGATAGGAGGGTCAGGTAGGAGGTTGGTGCAGTGCTTGGTTGCCCTAAACAACATTCACCTTCACTGATGGTGTTAGTGTAGTACTTGGAAGTGGGTTAGAAGATGAGTTGTCTGCATGTTATAAGAAGGGCCTTAAGAAGTGTGAGGTCATCGAGTGCTCTATTTCTTTTTGCATTTACTTGCCTGTCTGTGGTTCAAGCGTTTGTTATCGGAAAGGACTTTAGAGTAGCAGGATGCTGAAAGGCTCAAATTGTACTTGTACATATTAGCTAAAGAGTGAGTGTTCACAAGACTTTTCAGAAACGTGCTGAGGTCATTTAGAATGTTGATGTCAGATGTAGAGCTGACACAGCAAGAAATGAGTTTGAGCTTTAGAATGCTGCTGAAGAAGACTTATAAATATTTGAAATTTAGATGTTCAGTTCTTGGTTGGCATCAATGTGTTAGCTGGATGCTGTTCAGGGGGATGGACACAGTGAGGTGGTTGGTCCAGTCTAAGTCTATTGGAGGTTTTCATTATAAGGCTGGTGATGTTGAGAAGATGAGGTCGAGAGTGTGTCCTTTATAATGCAGTGGGTGGATTAAACGCTGTACTACATTGAGAGTGTTGTGTCCCGTGGTTAGAATAGGCCCAGGTAGAAACAACACCATCTTACATGCTCATGTTTCAAAGATCCTTTCTTTTTTTTAACACAATGACATTTGACATAAATTTGCTTGATTGTCTGTGCAGGATTATATTATCTGACACAGCATTGCTTATATTTCCACTTCATAGGTACACTATCACAATACCCTGAACATTCAGTACAAGGGTTTAAGGGCCAGATGTATAACCCTTACATTTTGCGACTTGCAGATTGTGTCGCTTTGCGATTCGCAATTTGCAACTCGCAAAATGCAATTTACAAACAGTGTCTCAGCCACTGTTAGCTATTCCTAATGGGTCGCAAATTGCCTGTCTCATTAATATTCATGAGGCAGGTGCTATTTATGACCCCGATAGGAAAGGCTATAGGGATGGTAGCCTGCTGGGGTCAGCAGATCACCATGTCTGTGACTGTTTTTTAAATAAAGCTGATTTATTTTATTTTTAAATGCAGACCATTTTCCTTGAAGGAAAACGGGATGCATTTAAAGAAGAAATATAAAATGTTTCTGTTTCATTTTTTAAGAGTAGGCAGTAGTCCCTGGGATCACTGCCTGCTCTTAAAAAATATTTTTGCACACACTCACAAACCTTACCGTCTGCGAGTGGCTTACCACCTACTTGAAAGTAGGTGGTAAACTGCGAGTGTTTTGCAACTGCAAATGCGGTCGCAAAACAATCGTACATTGACGTGCGAATCACTATTAGGAAGGGACGCCCTTGGCACGCCCCTTCCAAATAGCGAGTCGCAAACCCTATTTTGCAAGTAGGTAATAACTTACCAACTCGTAAAATAGGGTTTGTACATGGGGCAACAAACGGGCAATCGCAAAAAACGGTTGTACATCTAGCCCAAAGTTCACTGAGCAAATGTTGTTGATTTTTTATTGTTCGTTAGGCAACAGTTATCACAAAAGAATAAACAATAGCAGCCTGACTTTGGAATGGCAGCATGGTGTATGTTTATTATATAAACAGCATCACCGGCTTGTTTAGTTAGAGGAGCATTTCGCTGACACTGTGAAGACGTGGCATGCTGGAATTCCAGGCAAGCTGATTCCTGTTTACCTCAAGCCAAGGTTGCTGCCCCTTTCTCCATGAAGACGGGCATCCTAAGGACACAGCCACAGGTAATAGGGAGTTAGATCACCCTACAGGGATTTGGCAGATGGACCCACCCTAGACAAACTAGGTTAGGTAGTGCTAGGTAGAGGTACAATATCATATAGTGCTTATATGCAAGCATATATTCACTGTTATGGCACAATGGTTGAGTTGTTAATCTTTTTACCATTCTCATAATGCTAGCTATGCCATCCTGTTTCCTTCTATTGATTATTGCAGTGCATGTCTTTTTTACAAGAATCACAATGCTTCCTACATATTGAAACACTTTGCTGAGTATTTCTTGTATACTTCTTTGGGTATTCATAAGTCACCAAAAGAAAAAGTTCTAGATCTGTTACTACGATTTCCTTGGTGAGTCAGGGTTGTCATGTTCTCAGGTTGCCAATCCATTTGCTACCTTGTCAGGTTAGGGGTACAGATGGTACACTGTGAGCTAGCAAGACTAAGGCAAACATAACCTAAGGGTATGCTCAAAATCAGTCTCACACAGTACCAACGGTTATGTTGTCCAACAAAATCACAGTTTTATTTGAGAAAGTGTAAGCTGTACAACAGTTGAGGAGGTTTAGGAGGATGTCTTTTAAGTTTTTTCATGATTCAATTGTCTGGGAGGTTAAAGTATGAGAGGATGGTAAAATAGCAACATGACAAAATAAAATGATGGACCTACTGTTGAAACTTTTCAAACACTTACCCCAATCTCAGATCTGGGTTTAGTGCATTGTTATTTTGCTCACCATGTCACCCCAGTTTGAACCCAGCCATATTCAAATCAGGGGCGCAAGCAGGGACCCAAGTCTGGGCATACCGTTAGCCAATTAAGGCACACACAGCAACATCACAAAATAAAATGACGGACGGATTGTTGAAACTTTTCAAACACTCACCTTCAGCCACAGATCTAGGTTAGATCCACTGGATTCAAGCTAGCCTGGCAGATGAGGGGTGATACCCCAAACCGGTCCCAGGAAGCTTGTTTCTGGTCCTGGGAGGACGTGGCCTGGCATTTTGGGCTGAACTGTTCCCATGAGGAGCAGGGCCAACATTAATTTGCATATGGATGGGTCCAAACTGGGGTGGCATAGTGAGCAAAGGAACAATGGATCCCACCCAGATCGCTTGACTGGGGGTGAACATGGTTGGAATGATTCAGCAGTCCGCCCATCATCTTGTTGTGTTAGCTAGGATGATGGAATATGAATATTAGGTGAATGAGGTATTCAGGAGCTGTGCATATGTGGTTGAAGGCATCAGGACTGAGTTGTGGACAGCGGAAAGCAGCATGTGAGGAGCTCCATGGCGTTGAATGTTGCTTGATTGCATATGGTGTGCAACTATAAGGACCTATTAATGACAGTGTGCCCTCTTCCCCTTTCTAGCCCATCCAGGGTGCACAGATGCTAGCTCCTTTGAAGCAGCTTACAGGGGAAAAAGGGGCACAGAGCTCTTCACCTAGAGAGGCACACAATGGCCATCTTGGAGTTACATAAAGTAAAGCATAAGACTTGGTGTGCAGTGAGTTAGTTCACAATCAGCCTCATGCATCAACCCAAAATCCAGTCGGTAAAATACCGAATCGCTAATAGCTCCCGGTTTTAAGTTAAAAATACCCAATCCCAATGCATCAACCCAAAAGCAAAAATCGCTATTTAAGGAATCCTTAAATAGCGATTCTTTAAATAGGGATTCCTTAAATACCGATTCCTTAAATAGGGATTCCTTAAATACCGATTCCTTAAATAGCGATTGCATTTAAGGAATCCCAAAGTGAGATTCCTTAAATGCAATGCATCAAAGTTAAAAAATTAGCGATTTCGCTAATAGGGGGAGCAAATTACCATGAAGATGAACTGCATGGTAATTTGCAAAAACTTTGAAAAATGCACTTTTGTGCATTTTTCTAAGTTTCATGTTGCGCACACACATGCCCTTAGAGCATGTGTGTGTGCAACATATGTGCACATATCATTTTCAGGGGTGCTATAGGGTGTCATTTTGACACCCTTGCACCCTTGAAATTGCATGAGCAATTTGCGAGAACCTACTTGTACTCGCTATTTGCTCATGCAATCTCCGAATCATTCCTATGGGCCTGGAGGCCCATAGGAATGATTGGGACGGCATTCCTTAATTGCTACTCGCTATTTGCTAGTAGCAATTAAGGAAAGTTAAGGAATCGCTATTTGAATAGCGATTCCTACATGCATAGCCTTTTGCTATTCCTTATTAGCGATTCCTTATTTTTCGCTAATAAGGAATCGCAAATGCTAATGTTGATGCATATGCCCCATAGAGTTTTCAAAGTCCATTCAGCTGAGAAAGGTTATTAGTCAAGAAAATCTCCAATGGATTAGTTTAAAGTAAAAATGAATATTTCCATATAAAATGCTAAAGTACAGGTCATCTCTCAGAACATATTTGAGAAAAACTTGTCCTCCTTGCTAGCTGAATGGCTACTGCCAGACTCAAACTGCAAAGCAAGTACATCTATTTTTATTTCTCCTTTTTTTGTGTCAATACCATGTACTGTTATTGGAAAAACGATTGTCCTGTCTGTACAGTTCAGTTTCCTAAGTATCACATTGCATTAAGGGTCGTACCTTAACTGGGTCATGCTACACATAGGAACAATCAAGAGAACTTCGCGAAGACCTTCTTTGGGAATAGCTAGTTTAAGCGTGGCAAAAATTGGTAAAACTGACAGCCAGTAGTTTCACTGCAGTTTCTTTAATTTGAGCTATATTGTATTAAATGTATCTGTAACTTGGATTTCTAAATACGCATGCACAAGCCAACAGCAGATGAAAACAATGTCTCCACTTACATAGAACTTTGCTATCACAGTCTGCAAATAGTTTTGGAAATGACGATTGGGAAAATGAGAGAATTAACAGTACTCAACATACCTTGTTTAATCTTTGCATAGTCTATAATCCAACTTTCATCCCAAAACATTTTCTGCTTCTGGTACTGAAACCACTAAGAACAAGAAGAAGAAAAATGCAGTTGTTAGTATTTCAGTGATAAACATTTTTTCTTGGAGAACACATGAAAAAGTTTAAAGTGTCAATGTAAAATCTTTCTGGCCTGCATCTGTGTTGGGTTCTATTAGGCAAGTGCAGAAATCTGTTAGGTTCATAACAATGTGAGTGTTAGTAATGTTCAATGTGATGATACCCTCTGTGCAATGCTTCATGTCAGGGAAGGACTTACAAAAGTGCGCCTGTCACTAAGTGCAACAGCACACAGTGAGTGTGGAGTGCCCCAGGTGACCTAACCTTTACATGCGGCACCCTGGTGAACAGTAGCACTGGGCTGCAGTTTACTAGAGATATCAATAACATTCTGAAAGGGGGTAAATAAAGGGGCAAGCATTTATTTACATGCTAAGTGAAGTAAAAGAAAAGAAGAAAATAAGGTGTCCTGCACCAATTCACTTTAGAAACTCATTCGTTTTTAAAGACATCTTGGAACAAACATGTAAACTGTGATAAAGTCTTTACAAAAATGCAAAAACGTGCATTTTATTTTACCATGCAGATGAGTTTAAACTTAGTAAATCAGATAATATAAATGCATTGATATTGGACTTGGCACTCGCTGCAGCGTTATCCCATGGCTTTTTTGGTTTCACCATTGAGTTTTCTGAACCTGTTTTTGCTGGCTTTTAGGATTCTGTGCATTTTATCACTGGTAACCAGTGCTAAAGTGCCTGTGCTCACTCCTCTAAACATGGTAAAATTGGCTTACACCCAATTGGCACATTTAATGTGCTTGTAAGTCTCCATTAAAGTGGTACTACATGCATCCAGGGCCTGTAAATTAAATGCTACTAGTGGACCTGCAGCACTCATTGTGCCACTAACTCAAGAAGCCTTTTAAGCATATCTGACGCCCACCACTGCAGCCTGTGTGAGAAGTTCTAAATTACCAATTAAGCCTGGCAACATAACCTCTTGCCAGGCCCAAACCTCCCATTTTAATACATATAAGTCACCTCAAGGTTAGACTTAACACCTCAAGGGCAGGGGGCAGTGTTTTTAAAAAGTTGGGCATGTACTTTTAAGTTTTATATGTCCTGATAGTAAAAACTCTTAAATTACTCTTCACTACTGTGAGGCTAGCCTCTCCCATAGGATACCATTGGGTTAGCGTATTACAATTATTAAGTGATAACTTTCAATTGGGAGCAGGTAGGTATGTCGAGTTCTGTGTCTAAAAAATTGCAATTTAAAGCCCTCTTTAATTCTAAATTCACATTTTAAGTCACAATTCTGAAAATGCCCCTTTTAGAAAGTTTATAAAAAATAGAGATTCCGACCACCTTATTTGATTCCTGCATTTTATTTTAGCAGAATGAGGACCATTATAGACCTATTTTCATTGGTCCTGGCTTTTATTCGCCAAACAATCAATTAATTATTTATCTTATTTCATACTGTCTGTCTGGAAAGTGATACACACAAATCAAATTACATGAAAAACAGTCCTAGACACATTACAACTTATAACAATTGATAAGAAAAATATAATAATAAGTGCAAAAAATCAGCGACTGACAATAATGTTATACCAACAGTTTGTCAAACCAACAATTATTCAGAACTCTATCCAACAACTATTTTTCATCTTTTCATAGAGTTCCTATTGCCATGGGGTTTAGAACTATACTGTTTTGCATATCAGTTTGGCAAATTCCATAATAAATCATTCTCATTTTTAGCATTGAAAATCACTTTTGAGAAAACTCTGAGTTCTAATACACAGGCAACAGTTCAGGTACCAGAATTCATTAATTAATCCTTTTAAAGAACTTTGTTATTAAAATTGGGGAAGGGCCCAAAACTTAAGACGTTTTCTAATATTTCTTTTCTCTTGGATTACACCACGTCACCTGCCCTGAAGACAAACCCTAGATTTCCACTGGGATTAGAAACGCATCAGCACTTTCTTAAAATATTACCTAAGGGTGATGAATACAGCCAAAATAGCATCATAGGGATAACAGTTGAATTTTAAATCCCATAATGCTTGGAGTTAAACCCCATGGCTATAAAAACTCTATGAAAAGATGAAAAATAGTTATTGGATAGAGTTCCGAATAATTGTTGGTTTGACAAACTGTTGGTGTAACATTATTATCAGTCGCTGATTCTTTGCACGTATTATATTTTTCTTATCAATTGTTATAAGTTGTAATGTGTCTACAACTGTTTTTCATGTAATTTGATTTGTGTGTATAACTTTCCAGACAAACAGTATGAAATAGGATAAATAATTCATTGATAGTTTGGCGAATAATAGCCAGGCCCAATGAAAATAGGTCTATATTGGTCCTCATTCTGCTAAAATAAAAAGCAGTAATCAAATAAGGTGGTAGGAATCTCTATTTTGTATAGATATTTAAAACATCCTTTCTGACCATCAATATGGGACGTAACCCTTTTTTACCAAACACTTTTAGAAAGTTGGCAATTTCTGGTCCTAACCAACTGGTGTCTGCTGCCTGTATTGTGGGTCACATGACCAGGCATATATAAGAGTTGGTGTTTGTGTATTGTTCCCAGACAGTGAAACAAAGGGCCATGGGTGTTGGTAGAATGGGCCATATCTGACTTGATAAGGGGAAGGAGCTGTCACCTATCACACTTGTACATCAGAAAGGCTCTGCCTGAGCACTCTCACAAGGGGGTTTGACACTAGTCTTTCCTGACCCCCAGACAAGCTGGGGCCAGGGCAGGGAGGTGGGTAATTTGAAACACCTCTGAGCGCAGAAACCTCCTGAACCTTCTTCTACTTCAAAGCTGCCACGAGGTTTGAGACCTGTATGCTGGGGATGATGCTGGGACTAGTATCATCCAGATGATTAGTGTCCAATCTATACATGGCCCTGAAAGATTATCGACCGCAGGCCTCCTACCTGATGCGGGGTGGTTGGGAAGCGGATCTAGCACAATGTAGAATGGAATAAAACATGTGCTCTGATGAAGGAAGTGTCCAGTAATACTTGTTTTAAATATGCCCATTTTACATCATTCACCAAGCATTTCTGACCCCCACAAGGCTTAGTAGCAGTGCTTAATTTGAGCCAGTGGTTCCAGGTACTCAGCACCAGCACTTAATTGTCAACACTGGTATTTATGACACTCTGCCACATGGTGATGCTGTCAGTTTAATTCAGAGACGAGTACGACAACAGTTTATTATTCATATAACATACATTAAAAATGACAAATACCTGCCACAAAACCCATTCTAATAGCTCTGGGGGTCCTGGAATAGTCGAAATAGTCACATGTGTAGGAGTGTGATGGTTAGTAGTTCTGTTAGTACAATCATTGGCAGTGCTAGCAGGGGTTCTAGGTGGAACAAGCTGCAGTGACCTCCTGACGAGGGTCCTGGTACTTATTCTTTTGCAAATTGCACTGCTTAGTAGGATATATCCAACTCATATGGATGATTGTTTGAGATGCAGGGTGGGCAGAGAAGAATTTACTCATATGATCTGAAGCAGTAGGCACAATAGCACAGTATTGGAAAGAGGTGGTTTGTTGCTTGCAACAGGCTACTAGCATTCGTCTCAAGATCCCAGCTAAGCACTGCCTGATTTGACTTATCCTATATCCCAAAGATGAGAGGGCAGGCTATAGATTCCCAAAATTGAAGCTTTTGCTGGCTAAGAGCAGAGTTGCCATCTGATGAATGTCTGCTCTTGGACCTATGACTGTGGCATGGTCTAGGTATTTGGCTGACTGTGCTTTGGCAGAACTGACGCACATGAAAGAAGTCCACATGGATGAAAGACTAGAGGATGATGGTCAGGAGTGGGAGTGCATGCTGCATGGAGCGGCAGAGGTGCTGGTTGTTGTGCTCACCGCTGCGGGTCTGGAGGAGGAGACCCAATCTCCTTGATTGGATGGGTGGGTTGCAGACACTGCGATGTGGTGACACATGACCTGACTTAAAAAAATGCTTTCAATTTGATGTGGACCTCGCCGGCAGTGGTGGTGGTGGGTACTAATCACCAACTCAGTGGTCCCCCACCATACAGAGGCTTTTAGAGCAGGGACCGACATGAGGTGAAGGTTGAGGCAGACAGAATCCAGGTGTCATGACTTGACCATTTTTCATGAGAGTGTTCAACTATAAGAAAATAATGACTCATTATGATGCCACGTATTGTATTTTCAACGCTTCATCACAACAGTAAGTTGCATGTTATCACATTGGGAGCAGTAAATGTTTCACTATTTACTTCCTATGTTTACATGTCTTTCTTGGAAAATGAAAATAAAACATTCCAAAATAAAAGCCCTCAGACACAACTCTTCAGTTTGCCTCTGTCTCTGGACATGTGGGAGACTCAGAAGGACTGCTTTGCTGCTCTGCAAGAAGGACTGCTACTCTGTTGCTCTGCTGGCTGATGCCCAGCTACCTGAGTAAAGGACTGGACCTGCATTTCAAATGCAAGAACACCAGAGTGACTCCAAGGGCTAGTTGGCTGACCTCCTGATCAGAAAGCTCAGGGACAGAACAGGCTTTTACCATCTTGAACCCAGCACCTGGACTAAGTTTGGTGTGAGTTTTGTCCTCAAGAGGTGCCAGCCCAATCCTGGGCTCTTGGAAATGGACCGAAAGGTGTTACGCCAGCCCAGCAGTCGTCCTGTAGGCAGAACTGATGCAGCGCGATATATCACTTCCCAGAACTCCTCATTGGAACTGCAGCACGACAGACTGCCTTACTACACTCTTCATCGGAGCCAATGCGTGACAAAGGACTTTTCATCACAGCCCGCACCCTCCTTAGAACCACCGCTGCACGACACAGCCTCAATGCAAGTCTTTGCATCGCAAGCCCCATGTTGACGGCATCCTCAACTACAATGCGGGACTCCACATCTAAAGTTTCACAACTTCTTCAGAATCAGCGTGTGTGGAACACATCTTCAACGCAGGACTTCGCATTGCAAGCCCCTCATTGAAGGCATCCTTATCGCAGGACCGCGAATAGCAGCCTTGCAGATTCATGGAACCATCACTACCCAATGAATCTCCACCCCAGGTACTCACATCACCTCGCCTGCACAACGCATCCTTGACCCGGGATCTCACAATGCCCCGCAACCAGGATTTAATGTACATTTGTTCAGCAGGCCTAACTGGGTCCCTGTAGCTGACCCATGCTCCATTGTGGAAGGCAAGAACTTGTGACTTTGTCCCGGTCCATTGCAACAAGATAACCACAGTTGGCACTTTGTGCTTTTTGGTGCCTTTTTTAATAAAATCTTAAAAATTGCATAACTCTGGTTCTAGTGATTGGATTATTGTCATTTTGGTCTCAAATCATTGATAACATTCTACTCACTTTTTCTAATTTGTTTTTTAATTTTTCTTGTGTTTTATTTTCACTTTATTACTGTTTGAAGTTCTGCATAAATGCCTTATAAGTTGCCTGTAAAATAAATTTGACTGCTTTTGTGTCAAGCTACCAGAGGGTTAAGCATAAGTTATTTTGGGGTTTGCTTGTGTTTCACCCTGACAGACATTGTGGTTGCTCTGTGAGTAGGGTTTCACCCCCTCAACCAGTAAAGCAATCTCCAACAATTGAGAGGCATTTTTAAAAGAGATAGTGTTAAAAAATGAACGTAGAAACATTCATGCCTCCACCTACTGTGACGATAATGCCAATAGTTAATTGAGAGGCAAGTCAGTTGTCATGTGAATTCCCCTGGATCACCTGTCTGGTTATTATACATGGACAACATTCTAATTTATTAAATCAAACACAAGAGAAACTTCTGGATGGCACACAACCTGAACAAATGTTTTCCAAGATGCTCTTATATGTGACCGTGAAGAAAGAGAAGGTAAAACTAAATAAAACAATTGCCTAGGATCCAACGGATTGGTCAAGTGGGGAAGCTGAAATTGAGCCCAGGGTCTCTGGTGGTGCAGTTCTATTTCATTCCAGTTCAATAATCAAGTTAATTACTTTTTTTACACTTGGCTCTACCAAGGTAGCGATAGCTTACCTCAAGGTGTGATAGAAGGGATGGCAATTCAGAAACAGCACAATACAGTATTGTCAAACATATGACTCTTCTTGAGACTAGTGGCAATATGGAATGAAACCCTCAAAATAACTCCATGACTCACTGTTCACACCATGTCCATGCTTCGCTTTCCATATGCCCACCTTATTGCCCCCTACCGTCCCAAAGTTCCACTCTCACCCTGCAGCCATCGCAGTGGTCCTCAAGCATAACAAAGACCATCCTTTTGGCCCCTGGGAAAATGTTTGCAAGTACCCATAATATATAGTGTGGGTGAGGCAAAGAACCTTCCACAAGAGAGTTGGAGGTAAAATCCCTAACTTCTCCCCCACACCTACCAGTGACTATTGGTTCAACCTATACTGACCCTTATGCAAGCCCTGCTGGGTGCGATTAAATGACTCAATCAACACTGTATGAAAAAGGTTTCAATTATTGCCACCCCTTGAAGCTGTCATCCATGTGCCCAGTTGGTTGTGGCGTTTCCCTAACATCATCCCTCTCTTGTCTACTGTTAAATATTTATGTGTGCCCCTTGGCTTCTTGAGCAGTATATGGAGAACTTCAAATGTCCACAGACAAGATACAAATCTACTTCTGCTATGAAAAATGCCCAGAGAATTTAACTAACATCCTCTCATGCCTGCAGCATGTTTTCCACTGAATGGAATACATCTTCCTATGCATGAATGGAGTCAAGACAGAAATCAAACTAATGGAATACACTGAGCCCGACTTACCACCTTCATTTAGCCCATAAAAATTGGCCCATAAGTACTTGGACCCTTTTTGCTGCCTCCCCAAAGGCTGGGTTGAAGCATGAGATTTGATTCGAGGGGGCATGGCCACGAGGCGGATGGGAACGGACGCGTGAGCGAAGAGCTCTGCGCCGACCCCGTCTTTTATCCTGCTCAGAGGCATTATATGAGCCCCTCGAACCCCCGGGAAGAAGGAGAACGTTGCTGAGGGAGACTGGGAACATTGGACGGCCGAGTGCCTGGGGCACCAACGACACCGGAGGCTGTGAGGACGCAAAATGACAGCGGGAGCGGCCGGCAAAGATCTCACGGCGGTGAGGTGCTAAAGCTGTGAGTGGGACCTGAGGATTGCGTCACCGCTGCAGAAACCGGGACGCCTGCTGGAGGTCTGTGGGGGCATGTTGCGCTGTAGCACGGCTGGGAGCGGAGTGCGCGGGGCGGCAGGCAGCCCCCCCTCCCTTTCTTTCCCCGAGGGCGGAACTGGTGGCATTGTGGTAACCGGCGGGAACAAGCCAGCGCAGCTGGGGGCTACTTGGATCCCCCGGAGGTCAGCGTGCAGCACGGGAGGCGCCGCGCTCATCGTGGTCGCTTAGCTGGACTGGAGATGCCCCGGAGGAGGAGGTGATAGCGGGCATCGAGAGGACTGCCCTGAGCTGCGGGGTGGGGCTTGCGGCGGCGCCGGGAGCCGGTTGAGGAGGTGCCCTGCTTGCGGTGGATCGGTGCGGTCAGGAGACGGCTGGACATAGGAGGCAGCTGCTGTGGAACCAGGTGGGGGGGCCAGGCGGGGCTGCATGGGAACTGGAACCCTGGGGCTGCAGGCACCCATAAAGGTGGTGAAGACAGAAGGTGAAGAGAGCAGGGGCTGTGAGGCGATCCTGGAAGAGGGATACCTGAGTGGTACAAGCTTTATGGCGGGAACAGCGAGATAAGCAGACTGCCTGGGCTGAAGGCCGATTGAGGGGTGGAAGGGCCCTTGAAGACAGTACAGCCATAGCAGGGACCCCAGGGGCTGAAGAGTACCGATAACAGTGAGAAGTTGGATGAGCATATTGGAGTGTCCCCCCCTCCCCTATTTTGCGGATGTGACAGCCGGTGCAACTGAGCGTGGAGGGCTGCAGAAGAGAGGGCATTTGGCAAGTTGGCGAGGCCTAGCAGGGGGAAAAGCAGACAAGTGGCTGGGAGAAGACACGTGTGGAGCCACTGATGGGTGACCTTAGCATGAGATAGACAGGGCAGGATCTCAGGAGGAGACGCGGGCTGGAGCAAGGAGCAGGTGGATTATTCCAGCAGCAGGCACGGATGCATTGCCATGCCATGGGTTCAGCAAGAGCGGGCATTGAGATGGAGGAGAGGCCTGCTGTATCTGACCCATGAGGTGGGGGGACCATGGATATCAACAGCTGGCCTGGAGTGGGTCCCATTGCTGGAAGTGGGCCTTTGATGCCCAGCTGGAGATAGGCCGGTTCCGAGGGCTGAGACAGTGGAAGTAACGGGACCTGGCTGAGCTTGGAGGACGACCCTGGCGAGGGGGGTGAGTCTGGAAGAGGGCGCAGAGAGGTGATGAGAGGACGGCTTACCCACCCGAGGTGTGGCCGCATAGTGGGGACCCGCTAAGAGCCTGCGACGTATAGAAGATCACCCGGAGGCTTCGCGGATCACGAGACCTGAGGGAACATGGGGAAACCAAGAGGGAAGCAGGCGGGAGCAGCCGCGGAGCAGGAAGAGGACATGACATCTGGGGAGGCGCGAGAGGGTCTGCAACAACGTCCAGAGGGGATGCTTCAGCAACAGGTCGATCAAATACTAAAGGCCATAACAGACACTAGGGAGGCCCTGCAGCTGGACATTGCGCATGTGACGCAGGGCTTAGGATTGCTCCGAGCGGACCACGCCAAACTGGCCGATAGGGTAAAACAAACGGAGACTGCCATAGAAGTCCTGGAACCAGCTCAAAAGTCGATGGCAGCGAAAATGACAGATTTTCAAAATAGGCTGCAGACCCTGGAGAGGCGGACAGAGGATGCTGAAGGGAGAAATCGAAGAAATAGCATCCGGGTCGTGGGGCTACCTGAAGGGGTGGAAGGATCCAGCATGGTGGACTATCTGGAGGAGTGGCTAAAAGGGACTGTCGCACCGGAAGGATTGTCGTCTTTCTTTACGCTGGAGAGAGCCCACAGAGTACCGGCCAGGCCCTTGGCACCCGGGAGACCGCCAAGGCCGGTGGTGGCCAGGCTGCTTCATTACAAGGACAGGGATCTCCTACTGCACAAGGCAAGGACGGCGGGCCCATACACAGTGGACAACAGTAAGGTGACATTGTTCCCGGATTACACGCTTGAGGTCCAGCGCCACAGAGTATCGTTTGTGGCAGTTAAAAGGGCACTTCGGGATGAGGGTATCCAATACTCTCTGATGTTTCCGGCACGTTTGAACATTACAGTGGATGGCACGATGTCCTTTCATGACAGCCTAGAGGAGGCCTGGGACTGGCTGGAGAGGTATAAAGCGGGTATTGGAGAAGCAGGGAGTGGAGGGGCCTCGCACGCACAGACTGAGGCGTAACTGGTGACATCAACCAGCAGCTCAGAAGCTGACAGAGACAGAAATGGAAAAGGAGAGAGCGGCCACTTTGCAGGCCGTCACGGCTATCTCTCAAGTGGAAGGGGGTACGCCTCCGGCGAGAACGGAATCGGAAGGGGGATCCTTGGAAGAGGACGATGAACAATCGGATGCCGGAAGCTTGAAACTGCCTCATGTGACAGCCGGGACGGCGGATGAGTTTGTGGATGGGTGATGTAGGCTCCGGCCGGACATGGGAAGGGTATTAAGCCAGTGGGGGAGATCGGGAGGGGGCTAGATGGGGACTAGGTTGGCTAGGACTTGCTTATTTAGGCCCGGGGACTATGCAGGGGCTGTGGAAAATTTGTGAAAGAAGTCTCGTTGATGTGAGGCCCCGGAGGGGGCTGGTTCAATATTACGGGGGATGGGTGCAGGTTGGAGGCCTACTAGGTGTCCGACTCTCTGAAGCTAAGGGCTTACCTCCTGTAAGTTTGTGTGGGTGTAGCTCCCTAAGGGCATTGAGCGAGCAGTTGAGTGGTAGTTTGGATGGGTTCTAATGTTGTAGTGCCTGTTCTGGGGGAGGGAGTTGGGGAGGGGTGGGAGGAGGTTGGGGGAGTTAGGGACACCGGTGTGCTCTTAGATGGGGGATGTGTGCAGGGGGGATTGCTTGACACATGGGGACGTTACATGATTTGAAATGTATTACCTGGAATGTGAGGGGGCTTCACACAATGCAAAGGCGCCATAAAGTGCATGCTTACCTATTGAGACCTGGGGTGTAGGTGGCGCTCCTTCAAGAAACACATATTAACCGGTCTGAGGGAGCAGCATTGAAGAAGAGAGGAGGGGGCAATTATTTTACACGACTTACTCAGCCTTTGCCTGGGGCGCCCTGATGTGGGTCAGAGAGGGTGTCCCTTTTCAGCCAACGCAACTATTGATTGATCCAGAGGGACGGTTTGTAGTGTGTATACTCCCAATGTTGACCAGCCCTCCTTTTTTGAGAGCTTGTTGGGGAGCCTGGCGCCATATTTAACTGGTGCGATAATATTGGGGGGAGATTTCAACTCAATAGCAGATGTGGACAGAGACAGATTCCACCCTCCGCTTTCTGGTGCCCCAGTACATAGGATCTCCAAGGCGAGGAGAGCATGGCAAACTAATTGGGGGCTGGTCGACACTTGGCGTGCCCAGCATTTGAAGGAGAGGGATTATTCTTATTATTCTGGCCTCCATGATCTGCATGTGCGGTTGGACGCAATATTATGTACCCCTGATGTTCACACCAAGGTCATAGGTAGCGAGTATTTAGCGAGAACAATTTCGGACCACAACCCGCTACTAGTGCGGATACGATGGAGCCGAGAGAGGTCACTTATACCGACCTGGCGGCTCCGACCGGTGGCGCTGGAGGATCCAGTCTTTAGCAAGGAGCTGGGGGCGGGCATTGATCAATACTTTGAGAAGAACGAGGGGACGGCGACATCGGCAGCAATTGAATGGGATGCGTTTAAGGTTGTGGTCAGGGGTTTTTTGCATTAGCAAGGTGGTGGGAGTAAGGAAAACGTTATTGGCGGACCTGGAGAAAGCGGAAAGCCGACTGTGGGATGTGGAGAGAGATCGACCTGGGAGGCCCGGTGCGCGGACTGAGGAATTGGAGGCTAGAGAGGCAGTGGCGGTACAGGTGGAGAGACTGTGCTCCTTTGACTATAATAATTATAGAGCACGGATGCATGCAGAGGGGGACAAATTCAGCGCTCTGTTGGTGTGGTTGGCTAATCCGGTGCCCAGGGGAGCGCTGATATTGGCCTTGACAACTCCCGCAGGGGAGGTGGTAAACACGCAGACAGGGATAAACAGATTGTTTTTGGAGTATTATGCTGAGCTCTACAGTACCCAACTGACTAGGAATGCAGATGGCATAGGGGAGTATCTCGAGGAGGTGGCCCTGCCGAGCTCGAGTAAAGAGCAGGGAGACTTGCTGGGCAGTGAGATTACGGTGGGAGAGATCAGGAGCGCAATCAAGCATATGGCCCGTAACAAGACGCCTGGGGTGGATGGCCTTCCCATAGAATTTTATTCCAAGTACGCAGAATGTCTGGCTCCGCGTTTACAGGTGGTTTATAAGGAAGCGCATAAAGTAGGGAGGCTGCCTGAGACAACTAGCGAGGCTATTATCATCCCCCTCTTGAAACCTGGAAGGGAAGCTACGGATATGCAGGCTTACCGTCCACTCTCAATGTTGACGACCGACTACAAAATCCTGAGCAGGATCCTGGCATCCCGTCTACTCCCATACATGTCGCAGTTGGTGCACCGGGATCAATCGGGTTTTATACCTAAGCGTCACACGTCTATTAATGTGAGACGATTGTTGCGTATTTTGGAGGAATACCAGGATCCGACATCGACTGCCTTGATTCTTTCCGTGGACATAGAGAAGGCGTTCGATAGTCTGGAGTGGCCATATCTCTTCCGGGTAATGTGCAAGCTGGGTTTGGGCGAGGCATTTGTGAGGTGGACCCGAATACTATATAACTCAGCAACGGCCCGGGTACGAACGGGGGGGGCGGTGTCATCGCTCTGTTTGCACTGGTGATTGAACCACTGGCGATGCGAGCTAGATCAGGGAGGCATTATGCTGGGTTGGTGATGCGTGGAGAAGTGCATTACATATAGCCTTACGCAGATGATCTGCTGATGTTTTTGGCCGTCCACGACGAGGGGTTCACGGGAGCGGCGGAGCTGTTGCGGATGTTTGGGGAAGTATCGGGTCTGTGAGTGAACTGGGAGACTTGCTTGTTCCCGGCGTGTTGGGCGTTGGACACTCCTACTAGACTGAAGAGAATAAGATGGGAGCCCTGTTGCCTGCAATATTTGGAGACTAACATCTACCATGAGCAGGCGGATTTATTGGAGGGCAATGTGAACAGAGCAGTGTGAGGGGCCAAATGGAGCATGGCATTTTGGAGTACTTTGCCAATCTCTCAGTGGCAGGTAGAGTAGCACTACTGAAAGTAGTGGCACTGCCTAGACTCATATTATTTCAGGACGCTGCCGATTTGGATCCCAGGTGCGGTGTTTAAGACGCTTAGATCCATGGTAGGCGGATTTCTGTGGGGGGAGTGGCAGGCGTCGAGTGGCTCTGACTACAATGATGAGGCCTAGAGCGGAGGGAGCATGGGCGGCACTGGTGGCATTGTGGTAACCGGCGGGAACAAGCCAGCGCAGCTGGGGGCTACTTGGATCCCCCGGAGGTCAGCGTGCAGCACGGGAGGCGCCGCGCTCATCGTGGTCGCTTAGCTGGACTGGAGATGCCCCGGAGGAGGAGGTGATAGCGGGCATCAAGAGGACTGCCCTGAGCTGCGGGGTGGGGCTTGCGGCGGCGCCGGGAGCCGGTTGAGTAGGTGCCCTGCTTGCGGTGGATCGGTGCGGTCAGGAGACGGCTGGACATAGGAGGCAGCTGCTGTGGAACCAGGTGGGGGGGCCAGGCGGGGCTGCATGGGAACTGGAACCCTGGGGCTGCAGGCACCCATAAAGGTGGTGAAGACAGAAGGTGAAGAGAGCAGGGGCTGTGAGGCGATCCTGGAAGAGGGATACCTGAGTGGTACAAGCTTTATGGCGGGAACAGCGAGATAAGCAGACTGCCTGGGCTGAAGGCCGATTGAGGGGTGGAAGGGCCCTTGAAGACAGTACAGCCATAGCAGGGACCCCAGGGGCTGAAGAGTACCGATAACAGTGAGAAGTTGGATGAGCATATTGGAGTGTCCCCCCCTCCCCTATTTTGCGGATGTGACAGCCGGTGCAACTGAGCGTGGAGGGCTGCAGAAGAGAGGGCATTTGGCAAGTTGGCGAGGCCTAGCAGGGGGAAAAGCAGACAAGTGGCTGGGAGAAGACACGTGTGGAGCCACTGATGGGTGACCTTAGCATGAGATAGACAGGGCAGGATCTCAGGAGGAGACGCGGGCTGGAGCAAGGAGCAGGTGGATTATTCCAGCAGCAGGCACGGATGCATTGCCATGCCATGGGTTCAGCAAGAGCGGGCATTGAGATGGAGGAGAGGCCTGCTGTATCTGACCCATGAGGTGGGGGGACCATGGATATCAACAGCTGGCCTGGAGTGGGTCCCATTGCTGGAAGTGGGCCTTTGATGCCCAGCTGGAGATAGGCCGGTTCCGAGGGCTGAGACAGTGGAAGTAACGGGACCTGGCTGAGCTTGGAGGACGACCCTGGCGAGGGGGGTGAGTCTGGAAGAGGGCGCAGAGAGGTGATGAGAGGACGGCTTACCCACCCGAGGTGTGGCCGCATAGTGGGGACCCGCTGAGAGCCTGCGACGTATAGAAGATCACCCGGAGGCTTCGCGGATCACGAGACCTGAGGGAACATGGGGAAACCAAGAGGGAAGCAGGCGGGAGCAGCCGCGGAGCAGGAAGAGGACATGACATCTGGGGAGGCGCGAGAGGGTCTGCAACAACGTCCAGAGGGGATGCTTCAGCAACAGGTCGATCAAATACTAAAGGCCATAACAGACACTAGGGAGGCCCTGCAGCTGGACATTGCGCATGTGACGCAGGGCTTAGGATTGCTCCGAGCGGACCACGCCAAACTGGCCGATAGGGTAAAACAAACGGAGACTGCCATAGAAGTCCTGGAACCAGCTCAAAAGTCGATGGCAGCGAAAATGACAGATTTTCAAAATAGGCTGCAGACCCTGGAGAGGCGGACAGAGGATGCTGAAGGGAGAAATCGAAGAAATAGCATCCGCGTCGTGGGGCTACCTGAAGGGGTGGAAGGATCCAG
Organism: Triturus cristatus; assembly: GCF_964204655.1. Taxonomy (NCBI): domain Eukaryota; kingdom Metazoa; phylum Chordata; class Amphibia; order Caudata; family Salamandridae; genus Triturus; species Triturus cristatus. Next base: position 1,016,573,983 of record NC_140581.1, read on the forward strand.
CATGGTGGACTATCTGGAGGAGTGGCTAAAAGGGACTGTCGCACCGGAAGGATTGTCGTCTTTCTTTACGCTGGAGAGAGCCCACAGAGTACCAGCCAGGCCCTTGGCACCCGGGAGACCGCCAAGGCCGGTGGTGGCCAGGCTGCTTCATTACAAGGACAGGGATCTCCTACTGCACAAGGCAAGGACGGCGGGCCCATACACAGTGGACAACAGTAAGGTGACATTGTTCCCGGATTACACGCTTGAGGTCCAGCGCCACAGAGTATCGTTTGTGGCAGTTAAAAGGGCACTTCGGGATGAGGGTATCCAATACTCTCTGATGTTTCCGGCACGTTTGAACATTACAGTGGATGGCACGATGTCCTTTCATGACAGCCCAGAGGAGGCCTGGGACTGGCTCGAGAGGTATAAAGCGGGTATTGGAGAAGCAGGGGGTGGAGGGGCCTCGCACGCACAGACTGAGGCGTAACTGGCGACATCAACCAGCGGCTCAGAAGCTGACAGAGACAGAAATGGAAAAGGAGAGAGCGGCCGCTTTGCAGGCCGTCACGGCTATCTCTCAAGTGGAAGGGGGTACGCCTCCGGCGAGAACGGAATCGGAAGGGGGATCCTTGGAAGAGGACGATGAACAATCGGATGCCGGAAGCTTGAAACTGCCTCATGTGACAGCCGGGACGGCGGATGAGTTTGTGGATGGGTGATGTAGGCTCCGGCCGGACATGGGAAGGGTATTAAGCCAGTGGGGGAGATCGGGAGGGGGCTAGATGGGGACTAGGTTGGCTAGGACTTGCTTATTTAGGCCCGGGGACTATGCAGGGGCTGTGGAAAATTTGTGAAAGAAGTCTCGTTGATGTGAGGCCCCGGAGGGGGCTGGTTCAATATTACGGGGGATGGGTGCAGGTTGGAGGCCTACTAGGTGTCCGACTCTCTGAAGCTAAGGGCTTACCTCCTGTAAGTTTGTGTGGGTGTAGCTCCCTAAGGGCATTGAGCGAGCAGTTGAGTGGTAGTTTGGATGGGTTCTAATGTTGTAGTGCCTGTTCTGGGGGAGGGAGTTGGGGAGGGGTTGGGAGGAGGTTGGGGGAGTTAGGTACACCGGTGTGCTCTTAGATGGGGGATGTGTGCAGGGGGGATTGCTTGACACATGGGGACATTACATGATTTGAAATGTATTACCTGGAATGTGAGGGGGCTTCACACAATGCAAAGGCGCCATAAAGTGCATGCTTACCTATTGAGACGTGGGGTGTAGGTGGCGCTCCTTCAAGAAACACATATTAACCGGTCTGAGGGAGCAGCATTGAAGAAGAGAGGAGGGGGCAATTATTTTACACGACTTACTCGGCCTTTGCCTGGGGCGCCCTGATGTGGGTCAGAGAGGGTGTCCCTTTTCAGCCAACGCAACTATTGATTGATCCAGAGGGACGGTTTGTAGTGTGTATACTCCCAATGTTGACCAGCCCTCCTTTTTTGAGAGCTTGTTGGGGAGCCTGGCGCCATATTTAACTGGTGCGACAATATTGGGGGGAGATTTCAACTCAATAGCAGATGTGGAGAGAGACAGATTCCACCCTCTGCTTTCTGGTGCCCCAGTACATAGGATCTCCAAGGCGAGGAGAGCATGGCAAACTAATTGGGGGCTGGTCGACACTTGGCGTGCCCAGCATTTGAAGGAGAGGGATTATTCTTATTATTCTGGCCTCCATGATCTGCATGTGCGGTTGGACGCAATATTATGTACCCCTGATGTTCACACCAAGGTCATAGGTAGCGAGTATTTAGCGAGAACAATTTCGGACCACAACCCGCTACTAGTGCGGATACGATGGAGCCGAGAGAGGTCACTTATACCGACCTGGCGGCTCCGACCGGTGGCGCTGGAGGATCCAGTCTTTAGCAAGGAGCTGGGGGCGGGCATTGATCAATACTTTGAGAAGAACGAGGGGACGGCGACATCGGCAGCAATTGAATGGGATGCGTTTAAGGTTGTGGTCAGGGGTATTTGCATTAGCAAGGTGGTGGGAGTTAGGAAAACGTTATTGGCGGACCTGGAGAAAGCGGAAAGCCGACTGTGGGATGTGGAGAGAGATCGACCTGGGAGGCCCGGTGCGCGGACTGAGGAATTGGAGGCTAGAGAGGCAGTGGCGGTACAGGTGGAGAGACTGCGCTCCTTTGACTATAAGAATTATAGAGCACGGATGCATGCAGAGGGGGACAAATTCAGCGCTCTGTTGGTGTGGTTGGCTAATCCGGTGCCCAGGGGAGCGCTGATATTGGGCTTGACAACTCCCGCAGGGGAGGTGGTGAACACGCAGACAGGGATAAACAGATTGTTTTTGGAGTATTATGCTGAGCTCTACAGTACCCAACTGACTAGGAATGCAGATGGCATAGGGGAGTATCTCGAGGAGGTGGCCCTGCCGAGCTCGAGTAAAGAGCAGGGAGACTTGCTGGGCAGTGAGATTACGGTGGGAGAGATCAGGAGCGCAATCAAGCATATGGCCCGTAACAAGACGCCTGGGGTGGATGGCCTTCCCATAGAATTTTATTCCAAGTACGCAGAATGTCTGGCTCCGCGTTTACAGGTGGTTTATAAGGAAGCGCATAAAGTAGGGAGGCTGCCTGAGACAACTAGCGAGGCTATTATTATCCCCCTCTTGAAACCTGGAAGGGAAGCTACGGAAATGCAGGCTTACCGTCCACTCTCAATGTTGACGACCGACTACAAAATCCTGAGCAGGATCCTGGCATCCCGTCTACTCCCATACATGTCGCAGTTGGTGCACCGGGATCAATCGGGTTTTATACCTAAGCGTCACACGTCTATTAATGTGAGACGATTGTTGCGTATTTTGGAGGAATACCAGGATCCGACATCGACTGCCTTGATTCTTTCCGTGGACATAGAGAAGGCGTTCGATAGTCTGGAGTGGCCATATCTCTTCCGGGTAATGTGCAAGCTGGGTTTGGGCGAGGCATTTGTGAGGTGGACCCGAATACTATATAACTCAGCAACGGCCCGGGTACGAACGGGGGGGCGGTGTCATCGCTCTGTTTGCACTGGTGATTGAACCACTGGCGATGCGAGCTAGATCAGGGAGGCATTATGCTGGGTTGGTGATGCGCGGAGAAGTGCATTACATATAGCCTTACGCAGATGATCTGCTGATGTTTTTGGCCGTCCACGACGAGGTGTTCACGGGAGCGGCGGAGCTGTTGCGGATGTTTGGGGAAGTATCGGCTCTGTGCGTGAACTGGGAGACTTGCTTGTTCCCGGCGTGTTGGGCGTTGGACACTCCTACTAGACTGAAGAGAATAAGATGGGAGCCCTGTTGCCTGCAATATTTTTTTTTTTTTTTTTGAAACCGTTTATTACAGGTCTTAAAAGTATACAAGTATGGGCCCACAACCTTCCGGCCGGCCGCTAGCAATGGTAGGAACATACGACATACATTTATGGAACACGTGGTATTACAGGAGGAGCATTTCTCCGTAGGTAACAATGTCAAAGCCACATCATCCAGGCCCCAGTATGCGGTTTCATTTTAAATTAAGAACAACAAAAATTAAAACCACACCCACAAGGCAACCCACAATCAAAAATAGCAGCACGTGCTCCCCTAGAGGGGGGATCCCAACTATACACAGAAGTGTGAGGAGGGGGAAGAGAACAGAGCGAGGACTGGGGGAACCCAATGCCCGGCAGCGGAGGAATGAGTCGGCTAAGGGGATTGGGTCGGCGAGGCACCAGGCAGCAGCGGTGGTGCGCAGATACCCCCTCGGTAGGCGTTCCAGGGGCCCCATACTTTCACCCATGTCCCAGGCTTACCCCTCGCCACATACACCACCTTTTCGCGAAACATGCACCAGTCCATGTGTTCTTTCCAGGCCGAGACCGTCGGGGGCCTCTGGGATCCCCACAGTTGAGCAATATCACGCTTGGCTATCATATATCCCAGAGTCACCCACCACATCTGCGGCGCCGAGCAATCAGTCGGTTCCCACACATTCAACAGGCGTCTCCTCGCTTCAGGCAACAACGCCACATGTGTAACCAGTCGCAGCACCTCATGTACACCACGCCAGAACCCCTCTACCTCCGGGCACTCCCACAAAATATGCATAAAGGTCCCCAAAGCACCACACCCACGCTTACACAACCCATCTCCAGCATAGCCCATACGCAGAAGCTTTGGCCCCGTTATGTAGACCCGGTGGAGTATCTTGAGCTGGACGAAGCGAAGGCGAGCCGGTATGGCCACCTCCTTCGGGGAGGCCACCGCGGAGGTCCAGTCCTCGTCGTCCAACTCCAGCCCGTCGGCAACCCAAGCCGCACGAAGGGCAGTCAACAGGCCCGAGCGGTCGTTTATGAGCTTTTTGTATATAAGTGAGATCGTGCTGTCCGGGACGTGCCCATCCAGCATTCGATCCTCCAGGGGGGAATATTCCGGGATGGAAGCAGCGTCCGAGAAGACGGAGCCCAGCGCATGACGGACCTGCAAATACCGAAAGTATTCACTGCCCTGCAACTGAAACTCCGTCTGTAGCATATCGAACGTTTTAAATCCTCCCCTCGTCCAAAGATCCCCAACTTTACTGATACCTATTATGTCCCACTTCTCGAAGCCCTTAGAGGTCCACAGGGAACCTAACCGCTCAGACGCGTATAGTGGTGATGCCCGGGTCAAACGGTCCTTCCACCCCATAGCTGCATTGGCCGCGTGCCAGACTTGCACCATGACACGCGTGGGGCCCGTCAGACGAGCGTCGGGCGCGCTAGAGTAGAGCGCTCGATTGTAGTCGCCACCTGGCAGGAGCATCTTGTCCATTTCAAATGCCGGGTTTAAGGCGGGCCCGAAGAGGCCATGGTTAATGGCGGCGAGCTGGGAGGCCCAATAGTACCGTTTAATATCCGGGAGGGCAATCCCCCCGTCAAACCATGGGAGCGTCAGCTTAGCCAGAGCAATGCGCGGCCTCCCGTCCCAGAACAGGCGGCGTTGCAGACTCTCCACCTCACGGAAGTAGCGCGCCGGGACCAAGTCCATAGTGTTCTGCAAAGCGTACAGAAAACGCGGCAGAGACATCATCTTGAACAATGCCGCCCGACCGAGCGGCGAAAGCGGCAGGCGCCGCCAGCGTGCGACATCTACCCGCAGACGCTGGAGGGGGGAAGCAGATTCCGCTCATACCGGGCCTCCGGGTCCAGAGTAATGAAGACACCCAAGTACCGAAATCCCTGCGGGGCGATCTGGATCGGACAGCCCCGCGGGAGAATAGGAGCCTCCCCAGAGAGAACATACACACACGATTTAGCCCAGTTGATGACGAGACCGGAGTTACGACCAAACGAGTGTAAAACATCAACTAGCACTATAAGTGATTTACGTGGGGAGGCTAGGTACAGAAGGATGTCATCAGCGTATAGGGATACGCGGTCCTCATACTCGGGGGTCCAACGGAGACCACGGATGGAAGGCTCCCACCGCAGCCACTCCGCCAGGGGCTCCAAGGCAAGCGCAAAAAGAAGCGGCGACAAGGGACAGCCCTGTCGCGTGCCCCGGCCCAGCTCAAACGGGGCCGATACTCTTCCGTTCACGACCACCTGCGCCATTGGGCCCGCATACAACAATTTGACCCAACTGATGAATCCTGGGCCAAATCCGAACTTCGCGAGCATCGCCCAGATGTATGGCCACTCAAGCGTGTCAAACGCCATGGTGGTGTCTAAGGACGCCAAAATGGCCGGTTCCCGTATAAATGGGACGCGCGCAAGCACCCCATGCAAACGCCGCAGATTAAGGGCTGTATTGCGATGGGGAATAAAGCCAGACTGGTCCTGATGAACCAGATCTCCCACCACACCGACCAGCCGATTGGCGAGTACCTTAGCGAGAATTTTGGGCTCCGCATTCAGTAGTGAGATAGGCCGATAAGACGTAACCCGATCCCGAGGTCTCCCCTCCTTATGGATCACCACGATTGTAGCCAGACGCTGGTCAGGCGGGAGGGAGCCCAACGAGTGGGCCGCGAGAAACATTGCGCGGAGGTGAGGCGCCAATGTATCCGGTCGCAGCTTATACAGCTCGATAGGGATACCGTTCGGGCCCATGGCCTTGCCAGAAGCGACCGAGCGTATGGCGAGGGCGATTTCGTCGGAGGTGGGAGCGGCGTCCAGCGACACCCTGTCCTCCCCGGACAGGGAAGGCAGCGCGATATCCCTGAGCAGGGCACGGGAATCCTCTTCCGAGCAAGAAGAGACCGGGGAATACACCTCGCGGAAATACTCCGCGAAACAGGAGACAATGTCTTCTGGCTCAGTTACACACACACCATTCGTTTTCTCAATCAGTGGGACCACACGATTCGCTCTTTACTTTTTATCCAACCACGCTATCAGTTTACCAGCCTTATCACCCACATCATACAGCCGCCCCTGTTGCTCTCTACTAAGGCCCCTGGCCGCCTCCGTAACGAGGGCCCTATAAGCCGCCTGCTTGAGCTGGAGGACATGTAGTGCAGCGTCCGTCACCCCATCTTCTAGATTACCCTCCAGCTCCGCTATTTCAGCCTCCACCCGGGTCACCTCCTCCCGCTCGCGCCTCCGGGCGTGGGAAATAAGGGATAGGGCCTCCCCTCTAAGTACTGTTTTGAAGGCCTCCCACAGGGAGATAGCTGAAGGCACTGACCCCACATTCTCCTCAAAATAGCGCTGGAGGGATTTAATCAAGTCAGCGCGAATGGCGGGGTCGCGCAGGTACCAGGAATTGATTGGGACCACCCTGCTCTCAGCCCTCGGAAAGACATCAAAATGCAACAATAGCGGGGAGTGGTCCGAGATACCCCGTGCCAAACGGCGCACCTCCCCCACCCTCCCGACATGGGCCGCCGGGACAAGGACATAATCAAGCCGTGAGAGACTACCATGGGCCCCCGAGTGGAAAGTGTATTGCAACTGCGTGGGATGTTTTAAGAGCCAGCAGTCCACCAATCCCAGTGTATCCAAAAGGCCGGACAGCCACGCCTGTGCCCGGGGGAGGTCCCTAGGGGGGTGACGATCCACAGTCCCAGAAACCACCGCATTGAAATCCCCCCCCACCACCAGAAGCCCCCCCGGAAGGCCAAGGAGGAGGCGCCCCAGATCTGCAAAGGTGGTCGACTGCAACCCCGGTGGGACGTACACTGACACAAAGACAACCACTTTGCCCTCCATTCTCCCCACCAAGACAGTGTAACGTCCCCTGTCATCGTGGAGCACCTCATCAATTTCTAACGGGAGCGAGTTCTTTACCATGATACCCACACCCCTCGAGCCTGACGTGAAGCCCGAATGGGCCACGAGGCGGTAGCCACGCCGATTCATGGCGCAGAAGGAATTGCCAATAAGGTGTGTCTCCTGCAGGAAGACCACATCAGGCGAAAGTCGCTTCAGATACTGTAGGACCACACCTCGTTTGATCCTGTCCCCCAGTCCATTGACGTTCCAAGACAACAAAGTCAATTCCCTACCCCCCATCATACACAGAAACCATCATTCGTCCCCCCGAGAGCACAGTAGAACCAACACAAAAAAAGGATTGCCTTGTGATAATAACGAACAACACCCCATCCCTGCCCACCCACCCCAACAAAACTCCCCCCTCCCTGCACCCCTGCATGAGCCCAGACAGCCCCCCCAACGTGCAGTGTGCCTGTCGCCCCATAGATAGTTAAACTAACTAAACCCCCAGAGGAGGAGGGAGAACCCCCAAGAGACCCCACACAACCTCCATAGGAGGGGAACTTAAGCAATCCGACGTACAGTCAAAAGTGGCATCATTTTTGTCCCGAGCGAGGCATAATATTAGTCCCTCAGTCTTGATCCGGTGAGCCCTCTCCCCCGGCCGCTCCACCCCCGCCACCCCGATCCCGTTCTCCGGACAGAGTATCCAGCCAGTCCCCGGCCGCTTCGGGACGATCAAAAAAGTGCGTGCGACCTTCCACCTCCACTCGCAGCTTAGCTGGGAAAAGCATGGCGTATTTGAGATTTAGGTCCCGAAGACGGCGCTTGACACCAAGGAAGCTCAGTCTCTGCTTCTGGACCGCAGGGGTGAAATCAGGATAGAAATTAATGTCCATATTGTCAAGTCTAATCGGTCCCTGTAGTCTGGAGGATTGGAGGATAGCGTCTCTGTCCCGAAAATTAAAAATCCGGGCGATGAGAGGTCTCGGAGCGGCTCCGACCTTAGGCCTTCCCCCGGGAACCCTGTGGGCCCTCTCCACTGCAAAGAATTTACTCAGCCCCCGTGGCTGGAGGTGGGTAACAATCAGGTCTTCCACAAAAAGGTCCGCCGCCGCTTCCTCACGTCCCTCAGGCACCCCGATGATACGGATATTGTTCCTCCGGGCCCGATTCTCGGAGTCCTCCAGGCGACGATCCATCAGCGCACTCGCCCGAGCAAGCCGGCGCACCTCCGTTTGCAGGGCCGCCACGTCTGTCGTAAGGCCCGATGCGGTGTGGGACAAAGAATCGACTCGGTCGTTGGTCTTGGAGAGATCGGCCCTTATCAGGCCAACATCTACGAGGACCGAGTCGATCTTCTGCGCCAGTGTGTCAAAACGCTGGCCCACAGAGGCCTTCATCTCGGCGATGGCGCCCATGACATCCCGCAGAGTCAGATCCGTGGGCAGATCGGGGGCATCAGTAGGGCCCTCAGGGGACCTGCGTGGCACCTCAGGAGATCCCTTCTGGAGGGTATAGCGATCCATGCTGTTGGACTGGTGGGCTGCGCCACGTCGGGTCGATTTCACCTTTGCCCGATCACCATCTTGTTTCGTGGCCATGGTCCCAGTCTCCCAATCGCACCAGCCACGTCGTGAAGGGCGGGCAAGTCGGTTCACGGGCTCCGGGGGGGTGCTACCCCAGATCTGCGGGGCGGATCACAGCCGGCGGGCAGGCAGGGCCCCCCAGCGAGGCCACACCAACACACGAAGCCCCGCGACCCAACATCGCATATACAGCAAGGAGGGTGCGAAAGCGAAAGTGAAAGTGCGGGTTACGCGAGCCACCAAGCCCTGTCCGCCGCTGTTATTCACTGCGTCACTGGATCGCCCCACAACGCAAATCCGGGGTTCGGCTAGGAGAAGGCCGCAAACCTCAATCGGTGCTAAAGTCGGTGTCCGAGGTCCGATTTGGAAGCGGAAAACGGGCGCCACCTCAGCACGGGCTCACCAACACAGTCCCCTCATCTAGGACAGGATATGTTCAGGATAGTCATAGGAGGTCGCGGAGGTCCTCGGGAGCCTCGCACCTACGCGGCCATCTTGGTTGCGCGCTAGGCTCCTCCTCCGCCTGCAATATTTGGGGACTAACATCTACCATGAGCAGGCGGATTTATTGGAGGGCAATGTGAACAGAGCAGTGTGAGGGGCCAAATGGAGCATGGCATTTTGGAGTACTTTGCCAATCTCTCAGTGGCAGGTAGAGTAGCACTACTGAAAGTAGTGGCACTGCCTAGACTCATATTATTTCAGGACGCTGCCGATTTGGATCCCAGGTGCGGTGTTTAAGACGCTTAGATCCATGGTAGGCGGATTTCTGTGGGGGGAGTGGCAGGCGTCGAGTGGCTCTGACTACAATGATGAGGCCTAGAGCGGAGGGAGCATGGGCGGAACTGGTGGCATTGTGGTAACCGGCGGGAACAAGCCAGCGCAGCTGGGGGCTACTTGGATCCCCCGGAGGTCAGCGTGCAGCACGGGAGGCGCCGCGCTCATCGTGGTCGCTTAGCTGGACTGGAGATGCCCCGGAGGAGGAGGTGATAGCGGGCATCAAGAGGACTGCCCTGAGCTGCGGGGTGGGGCTTGCGGCGGCGCCGGGAGCCGGTTGAGGAGGTGCCCTGCTTGCGGTGGATCGGTGCGGTCAGGAGACGGCTGGACATAGGAGGCAGCTGCTGTGGAACCAGGTGGGGGGGCCAGGCGGGGCTGCATGGGAACTGGAACCCTGGGGCTGCAGGCACCCATAAAGGTGGGGAAGACAGAAGGTGAAGAGAGCAGGGGCTGTGAGGCGATCCTGGAAGAGGGATACCTGAGTGGTACAAGCTTTATGGCGGGAACAGCGAGAAAAGCAGACTGCCTGGGCTGAAGGCCGATTGAGGGGTGGAAGGGCCCTTGAAGACAGTACAGCCATAGCAGGGACCCCAGGGGCTGAAGAGTACCGATAACAGTGAGAAGTTGGATGAGCATATTGGAGTGTCCCCCCCTCCCCTATTTTGCGGATGTGACAGCCGGTGCAACTGAGCGTGGAGGGCTGCAGAAGAGAGGGCATTTGGCAAGTTGGCGAGGCCTAGCAGGGGGAAAAGCAGACAAGTGGCTGGGAGAAGACACGTGTGGAGCCACTGATGGGTGACCTTAGCATGAGATAGACAGGGCAGGATCTCAGGAGGAGACGCGGGCTGGAGCAAGGAGCAGGTGGATTATTCCAGCAGCAGGCACGGATGCATTGCCATGCCATGGGTTCAGCAAGAGCGGGCATTGAGATGGAGGAGAGGCCTGCTGTATCTGACCCATGAGGTGGGGGGACCATGGATATCAACAGCTGGCCTGGAGTGGGTCCCATTGCTGGAAGTGGGCCTTTGATGCCCAGCTGGAGATAGGCCGGTTCCGAGGGCTGAGACAGTGGAAGTAACGGGACCTGGCTGAGCTTGGAGGACGACCCTGGCGAGGGGGGTGAGTCTGGAAGAGGGCGCAGAGAGGTGATGAGAGGACGGCTTACCCACCCGAGGTGTGGCCGCATAGTGGGGACCCGCTGAGAGCCTGCGATGTATAGAAGATCACCTGGAGGCTTCGCGGATCTCGAGACCTGAGGGAACATGGGGAAACCAAGAGGGAAGCAGGCGGGAGCAGCCGCGAAGCAGGAAGAGGACATGACATCTGGGGAGGCGCGAGAGGGTCTGCAACAACGTCCAGAGGGGATGCTTCAGCAACAGGTCGATCAAATACTAAAGGCCATAACAGACACTAGGGAGGCCCTGCAGCTGGACATTGCGCATGTGACGCAGGGCTTAGGATTGCTCCGAGCGGACCACGCCAAACTGGCCGATAGGGTAAAACAAACGGAGACTGCCATAGAAGTCCTGGAACCAGCTCAAAAGTCGATGGCAGCGAAAATGACAGATTTTCAAAATAGGCTGCAGACCCTGGAGAGGCGGACAGAGGATGCTGAAGGGAGAAATCGAAGAAATAGCATCCGGGTCGTGGGGCTACCTGAAGGGGTGGAAGGATCCAGCATGGTGGACTATCTGGAGGAGTGGCTAAAAGGGACTGTCGCACCGGAAGGATTGTCGTCTTTCTTTACGCTGGAGAGAGCCCACAGAGTACCGGCCAGGCCCTTGGCACCCGGGAGACCGCCAACGCCGGTGGTGGCCAGGCTGCTTCATTACAAGGACAGGGATCTCCTACTGCACAAGGCAAGGACGGCGGGCCCATACACAGTGGACAACAGTAAGGTGACATTGTTCCCGGATTACACGCTTGAGGTCCAGCGCCACAGAGTATCGTTTGTGGCAGTTAAAAGGGCACTTCGGGATGAGGGTATCCAATACTCTCTGATGTTTCCGGCACGTTTGAACATTACAGTGGATGGCACGATGTCCTTTCATGACAGCCCAGAGGAGGCCTGGGACTGGCTCGAGAGGTATAAAGCGGGTATTGGAGAAGCAGGGAGTGGAGGGGCCTCGCACGCACAGACTGAGTCGTAACTGGCGACATCAACCAGCGGCTCAGAGGCTGACAGAGACAGAAATGGAAAAGGAGAGAGCGGCCGCTTTGCAGGCCGTCACGGCTATCTCTCAAGTGGAAGGGGGTACGCCTCCGGCGAGAACGGAATCGGAAGGGGGATCCTTGGAAGAGGACGATGAACAATCGGATGCCGGAAGCTTGAAACTGCCTCATGTGACAGCCGGGACGGCGGATGAGTTTGTGGATGGGTGATGTAGGCTCCGGCCGGACATGGGAAGGGTATTAAGCCAGTGGGGGAGATCGGGAGGGGGCTAGATGGGGACTAGGTTGGCTAGGACTTGCTTATTTAGGCCCAGGGACTATGCAGGGGCTGTGGAAAATTTGTGAAAGAAGTCTCGTTGATGTGAGGCCCCGGAGGGGGCTGGTTCAATATTACGGGGGATGGGTGCAGGTTGGAGGCCTACTAGGTGTCCGACTCTCTGAAGCTAAGGGCTTACCTCCTGTAAGTTTGTGTGGGTGTAGCTCCCTAAGGGCATTGAGCGAGCAGTTGAGTGGTAGTTTGGATGGGTTCTAATGTTGTAGTGCCTGTTCTGGGGGAGGGAGTTGGGGAGGGGTTGGGAGGAGGTTGGGGGAGTTAGGGACACCGGTGTGCTCTTAGATGGGGGATGTGTGCAGGGGGGATTGCTTGACACATGGGGACGTTACATGATTTGAAATGTATTACCTGGAATGTGAGGGGGCTTCACACAATGCAAAGGCGCCATAAAGTGCATGCTTACCTATTGAGACGTGGGGTGTAGGTGGCGCTCCTTCAAGAAACACATATTAACCGGTCTGAGGGAGCAGCATTGAAGAAGAGAGGAGGGGGCAATTATTTTACACGACTTACTCGGCCTTTGCCTGGGGCGCCCTGATGTGGGTCAGAGAGGGTGTCCCTTTTCAGCCAACGCAACTATTGATTGATCCAGAGGGACGGTTTGTAGTGTGTATACTCCCAATGTTGACCAGCCCTCCTTTTTTGAGAGCTTGTTGGGGAGCCTGGCGCCATATTTAACTGGTGCGACAATATTGGGGGGAGATTTCAACTCAATAGCAGATGTGGACAGAGACAGATTCCACCCTCCGCTTTCTGGTGCCCCAGTACATAGGATCTCCAAGGCGAGGAGAGCATGGCAAACTAATTGGGGGCTGGTCGACACTTGGCGTGCCCAGCATTTGAAGGAGAGGGATTATTCTTATTATTCTGGCCTCCATGATCTGCATGTGCGGTTGGACGCAATATTATGTACCCCTGATGTTCACACCAAGGTCATAGGTAGCGAGTATTTAGCGAGAACAATTTCGGACCACAACCCGCTACTAGTGCGGATACGATGGAGCCGAGAGAGGTCACTTATACCGACCTGGCGGCTCCGACCGGTGGCGCTGGAGGATCCAGTCTTTAGCAAGGAGCTGGGGGCGGGCATTGATCAATACTTTGAGAAGAACGAGGGGACGGCGACATTGGCAGCAATTGAATGGGATGCGTTTAAGGTTGTGGTCAGGGGTATTTGCATTAGCAAGGTGGTGGGAGTAAGGAAAACGTTATTGGCGGACCTGGAGAAAGCGGAAAGCCGACTGTGGGATGTGGAGAGAGATCGACCTGGGAGGCCCGGGGTGCGGACTGAGGAATTGGAGGCTAGAGAGGCAGTGGCGGTACAGGTGGAGAGACTGCGCTCCTTTGACTATAAGAATTATAGAGCACGGATGCATGCAGAGGGGGACAAATTCAGCGCTCTGTTGGTGTGGTTGGCTAATCCGGTGCCCAGGGGAGCGCTGATATTGGGCTTGACAACTCCCGCAGGGGAGGTGGTGAACACGCAGACAGGGATAAACAGATTGTTTTTGGAGTATTATGCTGAGCTCTACAGTACCCAACTGACTAGGAATGCCGATGGCATAGGGGAGTATCTCGAGGAGGTGGCCCTGCCGAGCTCGAGTAAAGAGCAGGGAGACTTGCTGGGCAGTGAGATTACGGTGGGAGAGATCAGGAGCGCAATCAAGCATACGGCCCGTAACAAGACGCCTGGGGTGGATGGCCTTCCCATAGAATTTTATTCCAAGTACGCAGAATGTCTGGCTCCGCGTTTACAGGTGGTTTATAAGGAAGCGCATAAAGTAGGGAGGCTGCCTGAGACAACTAGCGAGGCTATTATCATCCACCTCTTGAAACCTGGAAGGGAAGCTACGGATATGCAGGCTTACCGTCCACTCTCAATGTTGACGACCGACTACAAAATCCTGAGCAGGATCCTGGCATCCCGTCTACTCCCATACATGTCGCAGTTGGTGCACCGGGATCAATCGGGTTTTATACCTAAGCGTCACACGTCTATTAATGTGAGACGATTGTTGCGTATTTTGGAGGAATACCAGGATCCGACATCGACTGCCTTGATTCTTTCCGTGGACATAGAGAAGGCGTTCGATAGTCTGGAGTGGCCATATCTCTTCCGGGTAATGTGCAAGCTGGGTTTGGGCGAGGCATTTGTGAGGTGGACCCGAATACTATATAACTCAGCAACGGCCCGGGTACGAACGGGGGGGGCGGTGTCATCGCTCTGTTTGCACTGGTGATTGAACCACTGGCGATGCGAGCTAGATCAGGGAGGCATTATGCTGGGTTGGTGATGCGCGGAGAAGTGCATTACATATAGCCTTACGCAGATGATCTGCTGATGTTTTTGGCCGTCCACGACGAGGTGTTCACGGGAGTGGCGGAGCTGTTGCGGATGTTTGGGGAAGTATCGGGGCTGTGCGTGAACTGGGAGACTTGCTTGTTCCCGGCGTGTTGGGCGTTGGACACTCCTACTAGACTGAAGAGAATAAGATGGGAGCCCTGTTGCCTGCAATATTTGGGGACTAACATCTACCATGAGCAGGCGGATTTATTGGAGGGCAATGTGAACAGAGCAGTGTGAGGGGCCAAATGGAGCATGGCATTTTGGAGTACTTTGCCAATCTCTCAGTGGCAGGTAGAGTAGCACTACTGAAAGTAGTGGCACTGCCTAGACTCATATTATTTCAGGACGCTGCCGATTTGGATCCCAGGTGCGGTGTTCAAGACGCTTAGATCCATGGTAGGCGGATTTCTGTGGGGGGAGTGGCAGGCGTCGAGTGGCTCTGACTACAATGATGAGGCCTAGAGCGGAGGGAGCATGGGCGGTCCCGGACTTCGTAGTGTATTATTTAGCAGCCCAGCTACAGCGGCTCACGCAGGCGGTGGCTCGGGAGTTTAGGGGACCGGATGGCTCAGAGGACCGTTGGCTACCGAAGCATGTTCTATCATTTATAGTTCTCGGACAGCGATCGCGAGTTGATTTATTGATGAATGAGGAGAAAACATTAAGAGCATGTTGGAATAGATACAAGCGTAGGGGTGGAATCAGTCGGCCATACGCACCGGAGATTGCCCTGGGCATGTGTATGGCCTTCCCGCATGGAGGAGACTGGTCTGCACTAGCAGAATGGGAGGAGCTGGGGCTGCAAATGATCGGGGATCTATATGAGGAGGGGGCCTTGCCTTTTCAAGTGTTACAAGATAGGTATGGTTTGCCTAGGGGTGCCTTTTTGCTGGTGTCTGCGATTCAGAAACATTGGGGGGAAGGGCTTTCGGAGCCACAGATATCCCTGACATGTCAATATGTGGTAATGGCAGTGGGGACGGTAAAGGCAGTAACATGCCTGTGTAGACGATTGGTGGAGGAGGGATTGCAACCACATACTCAGTTGCGTGAAAAATGGGAGGCGGACCTGGGTAAGGATATTCCTGAGACGACCTGGACTAAAATAGTGCAAAGGGCATGGAAAGCTACACGGAATGCCAGATTCCAACTTATCCACTACTACATTATACACAGGGTGTATTTAACCCCAGAGCAGACATTTAAATATTTCCAGGTGGACTCGGCATGTTGTCCCAGGTGCAACACGAATGCGGCAGACTTTCAACATATGATGTGGAACTGCCCGCAGCTTGGAATGTACTGGGAGGAGGTGGTAGAGGTCCTGTGTGGAGTGACGGATAGGCAGATAGAGCCTGATATGGGGGCATGCATACTGTACTGGTTTCCGCACACGGTGCGAACTAAGATCACAAGCAAGTTCATTGACTTGGGGTTCTTATTAGCTAAACGGGAACTAACAAGGTCGTGGAAGTCTAAGCAGGGCCCTGGAGTGGTGCGATGGAGGGCGGAGTTCACAAACTGGGTAGCTAGTGAGAGTATGGTTCGGCTACAACAGGCCAGGAGAGCGAATAATGAAAAAGCGAAGGAAACTGCACAGACATGGGAAGCATTGGTGGCCCTGCTGAAGCTCCCAGAGCCGGACTTGGATACAGATTCCCTGGAGGCTCCTCGGGAAAATGTCGGAGCACACAGAGTATAGATAGGCTTGGGCTGACTACAGGGGAAAAGTAGCAGGTGCGGAGCCAGCGGGAATGGGAGTACAACCCTAATACAATCAGAGACCTGCACACCCTAGCACGATGATGACGATTCATTATTCTTGTTTAAATTACTTGGAGCACACCGGTGGAGGGGTTAGGGGGAAGGGGAGGGAGGGGCAAGTACATGCTGGGGGCACCACGTTTGGGAGCCTTTATGTTCTGGGATGGTATTGAATGCATATATTGATGTCGATATCGACAGGAAGAGAGGACGATGGGTAGTTTATTGTAGTATTGATTAAGATAAGGATGCTACCCAAATGGTTTACAGTGAATATTTTTGCAATGTAACAAGGAATGTTCCTCCCATTGACAATGTGCCTTATAAGTGGGGGTTTGTGTGAGTTGAAAATCAATAAAATATTTTACAAATTTTTTTAAAATGAGATCTGATTCAAACGGTATCCTTTGTCTCCAAAGCCAAGACTGTCATAGGAATTGTGAATTTGCAGCTCTCCTTTCTGTGAAAAATATTGCCACTTTTCCAATCAGACCACCAATTTTATCTGACAAGATCCATCGTAACAGTAGAGCTTTCATTACTCTGTCACTGGAAATCAGGGTGGAAGGGATTTAAAACAAAGCAAACAATACCCCTGGTTCTATCGGCGCATCATTGTTACCTTGCTTTGCCCATTGAATAAGTAGTGTATAAATACTTGTTTTTGGTGTACTTAACAACATTCAGAACTGCTACATTTGTTTTCTGTATTGTTTGCATATTGTTATTGTTTTTTGCCCAATGTCTTGGTTGAACAGTGAATAGTGTAGTTGGGTGGGTGTAATGTACTGTACTGTAAATAGCCAGATATGTTCATACTGTTCTTTTGTGAATGTTGATTTTCCAAAAAAATGCTATAAGTTATGATTGAAAAAACAAATGGTGACCTCTGCTATTGAATATAGTGGTCATAAAGGCAACTAAATGTGTGTAAAAGGCAAGTCAGTACTGCCAATTTTTTGATGTTTTGAACTTATTGTGGCTCAGCCTTGCTGACGTTGAAGGGCCCAAACCCTGGTTTAGGTGGTATCGTTTTGAAAACTAGGCATTATTTTGTCCCAACCAACTGTGCCTTTCTGCCAGAGTCCTGGGTCACATGACAGCGAAGGGATTTGCTGTTGGGATTTGTGTTTTGCTTCCAAGACAGTAACACAAAGGGGGCTTAGGTGTGGATAGGATGGGTCATTCTGGGGCTATAGCCTGGAAGGAGCTGTGTTCAAGCCTCACTTACACTTCAAAGGTCTGTGCCTACAGCACACACAAAGTAGCCTGACACCAGTCCTGCCATGTCTTTTGTCACTCCTGTTAGTTTGGAGCCTTGACCAGGGGAATGGGAAGAACGTTCCAGACTCAGTTTTCAGAGTAGGTTTGGGAATTCCGTCACACACAGGCTGGCATCAAGAATAACAAGCATTGGCATAGCCAATAGGTCTCGCCTTTGGGGCCTTATAAGTATTTAGTTATGCAGCACAATATCCTTCGTACAACAACATCAACTGTTACATGGCTAAACATTTATAAGGTCCCAAAGGCGAGACCTATTGACTATGCCAATGCTTGTTTAAATCTTATTGAAGTGACTGGCCATATTAGAATTTACTGGAACGAGATTTGCCTTCAAGGTGGATTGCCCCCATATGTTATTTCCATCCTCAAATATCTTTGAAATATATTCAACGGACCAGATTACACCATACAGCCCTCAATTCTACTACAGATAGTCACCTGCTTAGCATTCCCAGGGTCATTCTACATTTGAAAATACCATCTAACAGATGTCTAACAGATGTCTAACAGTTCCAAGTATGTTTCATGGCGCGCTGATCCTGATACGGGTAGGGAGGGGTGAGAGCAAGTCCTGCGTGCTTTTAACTTTAAGCCTCGACAAAGTATTTAAAGTTGATGGCCGGCAAACAAAGTCAGGCATAAATTTACAACCAAGTGCCAAAATAAAAAAGACACATTTTGAGGTTGGCTGTGTAGTGAAATATAAACGTAGCGGGCACCACACTTGGCAAGTTCTATATTTTATTCCCAAGAATATCCTGATATGGTTTCAAAGTCTCCAACTGGATAAGACCGCTTCCAGCTTGTGTGAGGGATTCATTTACAAGGGGATTCCCAGCTCTGTGGGCCAGGACTCTCTCTCAACTGTGCTTACATGACTTGTCGCTTAATTAGACCATGCGTCATCGGTGTTGTCAATGGCCCCCACCAAAGCCCCCTAACACGAATGCAAATGGAGACTGAAGGAAAAGGTACTCAAATTTATCTTAGACTTGCTGCTTGGACACATTCAGTGGTGAAAGTAAACGCTCGACACACGTGACAACACTAACCATTCCAACACACAAACAACCAAGCATACACATGAAAGCAAGTCACTTTTGATGATCCAATTTAAACAAGTCTGTGAGCAAACCCTGAACGACCAAGGTGTGAAGGTATTCGTACTCAGACAGAGTCATATTATTGTCAATACAACACTAGGCAAATCTCTGTGACATAACGTAGCATAAAATAAGAAATTTTCATTTACAACCAAGAAAAAATTATATTTTCCTACTGACACTTGCTTGCACCAGGTGTTACTCTTGTAAATGTCATTTTGGCTCCAGAGAAGGTCGTACAAAAAAGGAGGAAAGTGATTGTCCTGCGACCCAGGATACTAACAATGGGGGGTGTCAGCTGGGCCAACCTGCCCCAGACCTCACACTTTTCATGGTCACATGCTGCCACAACAAGATGCATTAGTGAATGGATGTATTCATAAATGAATGAGTTAAAGAGTAATTACATTTATAAGGCAGTATCCACCTTAGTGATATATTATGAAAGCTGGCCTTGCCGATTCTGTGATGTATTTTCAATGTGGTAGGTAACCACAGCTGCCGCTATGTGGCGCTATTTGCTGGAGCCATCTATAAATGTTTCTAGCAGTCATTATTTGTATTTTGGACCAGCTACTCATGCAGACAAAACACCAGCAAGGGGCCAGGTATGAAGTTTGTGCCCCATGACCCACATAACATTGTGACATACCATCAACAACCACTTCAAAGAACATCTGCCCGACGCCACTTAGATGGGTGGAGTAAAATTGACATTTTATGGGTGTGAAAACGCTTTCCGTGTACTGGAGCGCCCAGCTTCAAATGGCAGCTGCCGGGCCCTCTAAGAAAATAAAAGTTTAAAAAAAAACATTAATCGCCACGTTTGGAAAAAAAGGGGAGTGAATGGGAATCGGGAAGGGGACGGGAGATTGAGAACACGGCCAACAGGAGGGGGTGGGAACAGGAAAGTAACATGACGAAGCGTCTGATAAAAAGTTTGGTTGCCATGGACAATGGAAGGGAAGCTATTGGCACACGCACATGCTGTTTGCTAAGGACAAATGGCTACAGCAGCCATGTTTGTCCATGCAGACACGTGCATGAAAGCCCTCAGCAGAATCGATTCCAAAAGGTACTCGCATTAGCAAGAGCAGCGCATGCGCTGCTTTCTCCAGACGAGACCTAAAACTAGGACCTTCAGAATTACTCATCAGAACACTCCTGGACCTGTGGAAAATTCAGAGGATGGACTGCCCTGATGCCAGAGGACTTCATTGTTGGTCTAAGGTCTGCCTTGCTGTCTGAGAATGAAGACTGGACATATTTGCATTCACCTCAGGCTACCCAGAGTAACTCTAAGAGTCAGTTAGCTGACCTCCTGTGTGAGCTGCAGGAACTCAACAAGCTTCAGAGTTCTGCCTGCAATTGCCCGACTGGCCAGCTGCAAATGGACCTGTCTAGACTTGCAACTGGGCCTGTCTGAGCCCTGCTGTTGGCCTCTGCTGGAGTGGGTCCTGGTTCCCAGAGATGCCCCCAGGTCCTGGACCTTTGGCTGGCATCAGTAGAAGCTCCTCTTGGTAGAAAAGGTGAAAATCCAGATGTTTGGGCTCCTTGCATCCACAAACAAACCGTTCGTGCCTAGACTCTGGCACCCGTGACAACCACCACGTAGCACTCCAGTGAAATCTGCTCTGCGCACCAACAACGACTGTCTGAGGCGACCGGCAATGCGAGAACTGCACTTCACGTTATAGCAATGAGAGCCCAGTAAGACCACCAACATGATGCTACAGCAACAACTGTTGCAACGCTCTATTGGCTCTTCTACAGCGTTGACTGTCCACTTGTGTAAGTTTATCTTTATGAGTCAGGCCCTTAGACTTCAGGCCTTAACTTAGAGTTCAGGTTTAAAGTTTGATTTCAGGGGGCTTGGCCAAGATGGCTTTGAACTCCTCCACTGCCCGGGCAATACAAAGCAGTTAGTAGCGGTGGCCCCGTCATAAAAGCCACAGGCCAACCCCAACATCTACACAGGGAAAGTTCCTGGAAGGTGGAGAAACCAGTTCTTAGTGGTGAATTGCCTCCTGAATGTTCAGGACTACCAGTGCAGCGAGTAACGCTGCCCTCAAAATGGCAGCTGCCTGATTGCATTTCTCCTGATGACTAGCGCAGCTGCTGCTTGGGTTGCGCAAGGCGATTGGTTACTCTAAAATATTACTAAGCCACTGACAGCTACCGGTCCCTTGGGGGACCTTCACCTAAGCGCTATCCCTTGCAGAGCTGAGGGGGTAGCCTGACACTGGGGTGCCATCTCTTGTTGCGTGGCCCGGATGGTGAGGGCCTCCTGCAATGCGGCAGAGTTCAAGGCCCGGGCTTTTGTGATGGCACCTGGAGGCCTGGGCCTCTAAATACTGGAACAAAACACCCCCTATGTGTTTGCGACTGCCTGGGATGCACACCATGCAACTTTATTGAGGGCTGCCGCCTGAGTCTTATGGCCACAGCAGCACTGCACAACGATCGGGAACAAAATGTGGGAGGCCACACGCATGATTTTCTGGCTGCACCTCCATACATCACTGGCCCCGTGTTGAGCACCCCCCCCCTCGGGTGCTCCTCTATCTCACTACCTGAGGACAACTGGGGGAGGCAGTGCAGCCATCTACTGCTGGGTGGACCATAGTGCAAAAGCCTCCTGGATGCTGTGGGGTCCCAGGTTCTAGACTACTGGGGCTGCGTCAGAGGCTTGGGTCCCTCTCTGTGACTAGCACTCCTGGAGAGCTGCATTACCCCCGTAGGATTACACGACCCTCTGCTGCAGTCAAAGAGACCACAGGAGGCCTCCTGAGCTGCGCCCAAGCAGCATCGACCTCCTCCATAAGTGAGTACTACCCGGGACCTGCAGACAGCTGCAAATGGGGTGAGTGGGATTCCAACGACCAAAGAGCATGCAACACAGGGGTGTAGAGGTGGAGACCCAGTGCCCTGGGCGGCCCTTCTTTGCTTCACCCTGCATGCGGGCCCTGAAGACACGAGCCCCATCCACATGGCCCAATATCAGATGTAGGCTCTGCAGAAACTGCACTGCTTCACTTCATATACTCCAGGCGTTACCTGTCAAATTTGTGCATTTGCCTCACAACGCAGCACCCTTAATTGCTGCATATAGACTTGGTGGTCAGCTCCTCCCCGGCCTCTTTAAGGATAGTGACTGAAAGGGGGGCTCTGTAAGGGAGACCTTGGTCGACCTCTAGGACACTCAGGACCCCAACACACAGTGAGGCCCCCAACTATGGCTGGAGCTAAAACAAAACACAACCAATCAGTGCGAGAGATGTTTACCCACATCACTCCTGCTGCTACGAAAGACTCTGCCTCCAACTTACAGACCCTGTTGCAATCCGACCCTGAGGGATAATACGCTTTGGACCAGGCCCCGGTGACCTGGACCTTCGTGGCCTCCCTCTTTGACTCCCTAAGAACAGATATCCAAGACCTTAAGAAAGACCTCGCCCAGAATATGAAAGAATTGCGACACAACCTGACCTCAGTGGGTGATCGGTTGGTCTTCCCGGAAGAAAATGACAGCACGTGTTGGAAAGAAGTGTAACAGTTGCATCAGGAGTTCATCCACCTTCATGAGCAAAACGATGACCTCAAGGCCCAGGCGGAGGATCTTGAAAACCCGTCCCTCCGCAACAACATTCACCTTTGTGGGGTCCGCACCAGATCAGAGGGCTCAGACATCAGAGAATACACTCAAGGGCTGTTCCGATTTATCCTGGCCTGCGAAGATGATGCTGATCTGCAGTTAGATAGAGTGCACACAGCTGGCCAACCTAGAGGACCTAATGCTAAACCTGCAGATATTCTAACTCTGTGCCTGACTCTCAGACCAAAGAGGGTATTCTTCGGAAAGCGAGAGCCAAACAACCTATCCAGTTTCGTGGCAACACCGTCTGCCTTTTTCAAGACATCTCTCTTTTCACCCTTCAGCGCTGCAGGGACTTCAAACCTGTTATAAACTATTTTCACTCCAAAAAGGTGTCCCACGGCTGGGGGCATCCCTTTAGACTGGTCTTTCTATGTGCAGGTCAACTCCACCAAACCAAATCACTCACAGATGCCCACCGTATACTCGGCCTCCCAGAGGATCCCTCGGTTTACTATGCACCTGGCTCTCTCCAGGGGTCCCCACCCTATACATCATCATGGAGGAGAGTTAGCAGTCACAAGATACACTCCCGTTCTGGACCAGAGGAGCAAGCTCAGAAACGACAAGGAGTGCTAGCCAGCCCCGCTTTGGGCACCGGAGGTGAAACTACTTCAGATTTGCACTGCCAGATTTAAGTACATGGTCGTCTCCCATCAGACTGGGCCACCCTATATCTCAGATGGCCTGTGGTGATGGGGAGCCATCCATCAACATCAATCTTGATGATCTGCTCTGACCCCATCGGTCCATGCTCCACATGCTAACTGCCATGAACAATTGACTTTTCCAATTTATATTTCTGCTCTTACGGTTACTAGGCAATGTTTTTATGCTGGTTTTCACTCCTTCTTTCCAGGTCTACTTGTAGCATTTTAGGGCACGCTGCACTGGTCTGCATTCTGTTAGGCTGCTCCACTATTTCATACCCCTTCACCCCGATCTGGGATTATCCACCACGTACTTTCCCCCAACCCTTGCTTTCCTGTAACTTAAGATGACAAGCCTCAATGTTCGAGGCCGCATCAATCCCATTAAATGAACAGCTGTCCTTCCCCTTCTAGAGAAAATGGGTAGTGACATATGCCTCTTACATATGCCATCTAATTTCCAATGATGGCCCTAGAATTTAGTCTCGAAGGTTCCCACGCCATCTCTGGTCCTCGGGCCCCACTTAAAAGGACTGAGTAGCGATTCTTTTCTCAAATGGTTTTAAAGGGGAAATACTATCTAAGGTAGCTAAAGTCAAGGGACGCCATCTAGCATGTATGCTTAGGGTATGTGCTGTCCATTTCACCCATGTCAATATCTATGCACCCAATGAACGCCAATAGTTATTTATTACTCATGCCCTGACACCTGTGCTCTGCTTCACTGATGCTACCATTCTCATAGGTGGTAATATGAATTTATTAATGGATGCAGACATGGACCGCTCAGGTCAATGCTCTGACCAAGCCGGGGCCTTCTCAGCTCCTGGCCTATGCTGGTTATCTGACTGTGGGCTGCACGATGTCAGGCGACAGCTGCACCTCACCTCAAGAGACTACACATATTACTCCATGGCATGGAAAACCTATGCCTGTATTGAGCATTTTCTTTCAACTTTAGCCATACAAGCCCAAATATCAGATGCATTCATTGCTCACCAGTCTTTATCCGACAATCTTCCCTTATCCCTAGTGTTACGCCTCCACTTCAGCCTGCCCAGGATGTCCTGCTTGTGCCTAAGAGACTCCCTGCTTAAGTCTCAGTCCATGGTAGATTCCCTCCGCAAGGTGATCACAAACAATCTCCACAATAATGACACAGGGAAGACATATCTAGCCTCCCTCTGGGAAGTTTTGAAGCTAGCAGTAAGGGGGTAATTGATATCTATCTCAGTGGCAGATAACCGCCGCCGAAAAGAAAAAATACAAAGCCTGGAGTGGACAGTCTCGGAACTTGAAACTATACACAAAATGATTGGGTTCCAGAGGGCATGGAGGGAACTTGAAAAAGCCTGCTACTCCTCAAACGCTTGGAGGTCAACAGAGCAGAATATGCAATGGCATGCTTGAAACATACAAATAATCTAGGGAGTAATTGCTTTGGTCGCATGCTAGCACACCGCCTTCGGGCCAAAATACAATCTGGGTCAGTTAAGGCTATCAGAACCAGCCTATCAACTAAAGCATGCACCAGAGCACAAATAGCGACAGCGTTTCAGACTTTCTACAGTACTCTGTACGTAGCATTTGATGACCCAGGCAAAAATTGCTCGAGCTACTTACATAATGTCACACTCACTCCCTTCCCGGACCGGAACTCCGAAGGACTGGAGAAGCCCATCTGGATAGAGGAGGTGATCTCAGCCATCGCCCGCTTAAAACTGATGAAGTCCCCTGGGCTCAAAGGCTTTTCCCCATGATTCTATAAAGTCTTTTGCCAGGAAATGGCTCCCTTGCTCACAAGCCTTTTTAATTATTTTGCAGACACTGCCTTCCTCACTAACTTCATGCTCAAAACCATAATCTCCTTAATTCCGAAGCCCGGTAATGGCTCTGCACTTTGTAGGTCCTGTAGACCTATCTCCCTCCTGAACATAGATGCAAAACTATTCACAAGCAGTTTGGCCCATCACCTCAACCCTCTAATGTCTCGCCTGAACCAGATCAAGTAGGCTTCATTCCCACCTACCAGTGTGGTGACAATACCAAACTCCTGTATCTTTTGGAAAAGACCCAAAGATCCCAGAAAGAGGCTTTACTTCTCTCCATCAATGCCGAAAAGGCATTTGATAGTGTCCACTGGCCCTACCTGTTTGAAACTTTACGACGATTTGGCCTCTGTGACAAACTTTAGAGATGGGTCTACTGCATCTACAGTGCTCCGCAGGCTTCAGTGAGGGTCAATGGAGTCAAACCCCTGCCCTTCTCTATCCAACGAGGTGCTTGACAGGGATTTCCACTCTCTCCACTTCTTTTTGCCTTATTCATGGAACCTCTGGCACAAAGGCTGAGAGACAACCCGGCTGTTTTTGGGATTCCCTTTGACGAGACCACCATCTTATCAGCCTTTATGAAGATTATGTAATTTTAACTATCACTGATCCAATTACCTCGCTCCACGCATTACTAGTGGAACTCCAGGCTTTTGGGGAAGTCACTGGATTTAAAGTAAATATACAGAAGTGCCAGATCTTGAGCCTCATGGTTACTCCACCTCATGATGCTCATTTACACTCCATGTTTCCTTTTGAATGGGCAACTGACTCCACACGCTACCTCAGTGTAAAGCTGGCTCAATCTCTTCCTAAGTCTAAAGCTATGAATTATGCCACTCTCACCTAGCAAATATGAAGAGATCTGTCCACCTTGAGTCTCCTCCATCACTCCTGGAAGGGCAGAATAGCAGTCAATAAAATGGCAACGCTGCCACACATTCTCTATCTATTTCAGACCCTCCAATTGACCCCGCCACAACACACTCTCCATTCCTTCCAATTGGAACTGAACACATTTATACGGGATAAAAAGGAAACCTGCTTCCATAAACACCTATTCTATCGACCAACACAAGGAGGAGGAATGGCAGTACCCATGCTACTGCGCTATCACCAAGCCTCCCAACTCCGATTCCTGGTGAAATGGAACCATCTGCTCTCTGAAAAGCATTGGTCCTTTATGGACCAAGCAGTAGCGAGCTCCAACATATGGAAGGAAGCCTGGCTTCTGCATAAGCACAGAGCTCCGGTCCTCTATTCTTTGCACCAGTGACTAACTCCACATTCAAAGTATGGGACGCTGTAGCGATTGGGGCAGGCTTGAATTCCTTCCCCTCCCCTATGACTCTGATTTTAGTCAACCCAAACTTTATCCCAGGGATGCAACAGGAGGAGTTTCAGCATTGGCAGATGTAAACGCATAGGGTGTCCCTTTGATGCCCAAGGCATCATCCCCTTTGAACAGCTGAAATTTGATTACACCCTGGAAGAAATGGACCTTATCCAATACCTCCAGATATGCCATTGGGTGTTGCAACCTGATATTAGGCGACACACAGGAAGACCTCTGATCCCCTGCGAAAGTTGGGTGTTCCTTGAGAGAGAATATGAACTCCATATCACAGAACTTTATGCCCTACTGGGTAACAGGTTTTCACCGACTAAATCTAAAGGGCAGATGAGATGGGAGTCTGAGCTGGACAGAACTCTTTCTTTCAAGAAGTGGCAAGACATCTACTATAGAACTCAACACACAGCTGATAACATGGCCAACACCAAGACTGCATACAAAATAGTGTCATATTGGTACTCGACTCCGGGGAGACTCCAGGCATGGAACATGGGACGCTTGAAGCAATGCCGGTGGTGGTGCGGTGACACTGGAACATTACTCCACCTTCTATGGCACTGCCCAAAATTAACTTGTTTCAGGGAAAAAATCCAAACTGACATTGACCACGCCTTTAACACATCAATGTCGAGGTTCCCTGCCTACTTCATACTTGGGCTTATTCATTTTTTGACCTATCCACTTTGCTCTATGCGAGGGAGGCAAACAGCCTGAGGGCAGTTCATCAGGTGATTCTTTATCTATGGGATACTGACAGCACTCCCGATTACACCTCTGGACTCCACAAACTTTGGTTTTTCCTAGGAATGTAGACACTGTCCCTATCAGTTGACTCACAACACAACTCCTACCTCGATTTGATTCATTCACATTCTCTCCTCTGAATTCCGTGAGCTGACATGCCCGACCTACCTGAGGTCACTACGCCTGCTTCCTGAAGCTGCACTTATGGATAGATTGGCCCTTACCTGAGGTCACAGACCACTATATACATTTGAATCCATCTCACTAATCCTGATATGCCAACACTACAGGCCACTTAGCTACTTCTAAGGAAGGAGATGGAAAGGAGGGGGGATGGTTGTTTGGGTTGCTTCATGTTTAATTTTAAAATGCCAAAGCAACGTTGTGAGCCCCAGGGTAGAAGGCAGATATCTGTATTAATTAAGATTCAACTGTTTCACTGAACACTGCCAGCCCCTTGGGTTGTAGGCAATGAGCTGTGTATGTCTTTGAATGGCTATGGCTATAATAAACAGAATTGATCCATAAAGTTGGACTTCAGGTCAAAATTTAAATTTCAGGCCAGGTGTAAGTTTTACCTTTGTGAATCAGGCCCTAGCTGAAATGGGGACATGAGTGAGCATTCATTACTAACAAAAAAATCTTAGTATGAGATTCGTGAAAGGCCACAAATCTAATTTTTTTAATCTGCAGGCCAACCTACTTCTTTCAATGACTAACATATTAGCTAGGGGCTTTGGGTCAGCTCTTTGAGCGTGATTAGCTCGCTTTTATGCATAAATAAATTGTCTTCTCCTAAATGGATGGCTGTTCTCCTTATTCTTGTATTTGTCCTGCCCAGGAGCATTTTGGTGTCAGATTGTTCTTACAGGATCAGTTGTATCCTTCTGCTGTGTTCTTGAGGGGCACTCTTTTTTTGCTATTGAGCACTCCATGGGAGTGCATTTGTTTCCTTGTTTTCACCCTCATTTCACTCTTCATCCCTACCCCTCCCTGGGGATTCTTTTTTTCCCCAACCTGCCATCCCAATCTTTATGTTAATTTTCATTAAAGGTTTTGTTTTACTAGGGCCAAACAGACGTCTAATGCCACCAGACCCCTAGCTTCTTTTATTGTGCTTTGTGTGCACTTTTTCGAGCCTACCCAATGCACCTCCAACTGCTCCACTTTTTCGGAGTTGGGGGTGTGATGATGGAGCTTGCCTTGTTGAAGAAGTGGTGGGGGTAGGGGTCGGAGGGTGAGCCGGAGTGAATGGTGTTCATGATTTTGATGGTGTCTTCTTCGTTGACGTGGTTCCAGGAGAGCAGGAGGTCGGTGTGCTTTATTGGGTGTTGAGTCAGGGATGTCAGCATCTGTTGTTGGCGTCTGGGTGTCGAAGCTGCTGTGGATGTCTGCGATCTTGCGGTGGAAGAAGGTGGCCAGGGAGTCGCAGAGTTCTTGTGATGGTGGGATGTCGTTGGAGCTGGAGCTGGGGGAGGTGAGTTCTCTCACGATGATGAAGAGCTCTTTGCTGTTGTGACCGTTGATGTTGATGCGTTCCTTGAAGGAGGTTCTTTTGGCGGATCGGATGAGTTGGTGGTGTTTGCATCTGGCGTTCGTGAGGGCGGTGTGGTTGTCTGGTGTCTGGTCATTGCGCCACTGCTTCTCGAGTTTTAGGCAGGTGTGCTTGGAGTTCTGGAGATCGGCGTTGAACCAGATGGCTCTCGCGTTGGTGCGCTTGTTGGAGGGTTTCCTGATCGGGGCGAGGGTGTTGGCGCAGTCGTCGATCCATTGTCGGAAGTTGTGTCGGTCTCAGTGGGCTCGGGTGGAAGGTTTCGGGCAAGAGTGTTGATGAGCTCGTTTTCAGTGACTTTTTTCCAGCTGCGGTGTGGGATCCGTTGCGGTTGGTTGTGCGCGGTGTGTTTCTCAAAGGACAAATGGAAGCAGTGGTGGTCAGTCCAGTGGTGTTCGGTGGTGAGGCTGAAGGTGACGTGGTCGATGGCGGAGAAGCTGGGGTCGAGCGTGTGTCCGGCAGAGTGGGTGGGTGTCATGACGAGCTGTTTGAGTCCGAGGTTGGCGAGGTTGTCGATCAGGGTTGTGGTGTTACTGTTGTTGGCGCTCTCGAGGTGGAAGTTCAGGTCCCCGAGGAGGATGTAGTCTGTGAGGCGCGGGCGTGTGTGCTGATGAGGTCGGCAATGGATTCGATGAATTGTGCACGGAGGCATGGGGGTCAGTAGACGAGGGTTCCTCTGAGGGTGGTGGTGTGATTGACGTGGATCTGGAAGTGTAGGTCCTTCGGCCATGCTTAGAGAGTCTTCGATGTTGGTTGAGACTCTGATGGTGTTCCTGTGGGTGATGGCGATTCCTCCTCCTGGTTTTTTGTTGTTACGGTCCCTGCGGGTGATCTTTTATCCGTCCGGGATGGCTATGTCAGGCGCTGAAGAGGTGTTTATCCAGGTTTCCGTCAGGAAGGGGACGTCCGAGTCGGAGTAGTCGAGCAGGTCCCAGAGTTCGAAGGCGTGCTTGTGGACTGAGCGGGTGTTGAGTAGTATGCAGCTGAGTTTGTTGTGGTCGGCGGTGGTGTGATGGGCATGCCGTGCAGGTGTGCGCTGACTGGTGTAGTTGCAGTTTCGGCAGGTGTAGGGTCCGTGGGTAAGCTTCGGGGTGACCTGGAAGCAGGTGGAGGGTTGGCTGGCATTGAGTGCGTGGAGGGTGTTGTAGTCGTAGCGGCGTTGGGTGTCGTGGTGCTTGCTGGGGCCAGGGGGTCTGGCGCTGGGTGCAGTCCAGGCGCAGACGGGCACAGACAGGCTTGCCAGCGGCGTGACCGCACAGCAGTCGCCATTAAGTAGGGGAGGGGGCGGGAGTAGGGGTGGAGGCGGGAGTGGGGCTGGGTCAGGGGGCAGGGCTAGTGGGGGGCAGGACACGGCGGAAGTGGGAAGTGCTAAGGCGCTAAATCACAGATATGCCCAGAATCATACAACAGTAATGCCCCAGAAAAATTACACAGCAGTAGTGCCCCAGAAAATGACACAACAGTAATGCCCCAGATATTACGAAGACACAGTGCAAAAAGAACGCAAGACCTGAGGCAGAGTAGGGCGCGAGGTTCGAACTCAGCTTGTGGCAGACTGCGGGCGGTAGATCAGCTGGCAGAGCTGCCGGGGAGAGTGCTGCCTGAACCGGAGGTCAAGGCTTTACACCTCATGTACCTGTCACAGCGCATGGAATGGGTTTTATTTCCTATAAAACCAATTCCTAGATGGCCAGCCTGTTTGGATATGCATCTGAACACATTTGCATTTGTGCAATTGGAAAGTAAAAATCGGCAAAGCAAAAAGGTTGGTCTCCCAGAGAGCTATCAGCTTTGCCAATGCTTATCAGAGGCCACCCCTAAAGGGGGCCTCGTGGGCTGGCACCATAACGGCCGCCAAGGACCTGAAAAAAACGGTTTGGGCAGCTTAGTGTGCCCAACAACAAAGGGAGGGTTCTACTCCCTCCCCACCCCGGGAAAGAGCGAGTGCCAAAAGGTGGCATGAATTACCTGGCCAATGGGAGACCAGGGGAACGATTGCAATCTTCCCCCAATGGGCGGACGCTCTTGCATGCCAGGAGGGGACAATCTGGGAGTATGAGTGCCCGCCAGCCCAGCACAGGTTACTGTTGGAAGCAAGGGCGGTGTACTGAACAACTTCTATGATTTCTGAGCTTATCAAAATGATTTATTACATCCAGTGATGTCATTTCATGGCCAGGTTATGACTACGGTAATGTAACCAAAAGTAAGCTGTGCATGTAATGCCAAATGAACTGCGACCAACATATACCACTAGAAAACAAGACATACACGTGTTGGTAAACATTATTGGAAAAGATATGTGTAGAAGGATGTTAGAAATGGGGGTCTCTAGTTGGCAATGGGGATACACACAGGGAAAGTGGGATACACACCTGAAAAACCCCTGCTCACCCCCTTGGTAGCTTGGCATGAGCAGACAGGCTTATCTCAGAGGCAATGTGTAAACCATTTGTAAACACATACAGTAATACAGTGAAAACACTACAAATGGACATTACACCAGTTTAGAAAAATAAGTAATCTTTACTAGACTTAACACAAGACCAAACGACAAAAATCCACAATACAGTATTCAAAAATAGGCTCTCAAATGGTAGAAATAGCTTAGTTCAATGTAGATGGTAAATGCAACACTTTACTCTCAAAGTACCTTGGATGCGTCACACAAAACAAACAAAAGGGTCGCAGAGAAAGTGATGCGCTGGTTCCTTGCTCCGGGGGAGGTGATGCATCGGTTCCTCACTGCAGCGCAGTGGAGGTGATGCATCGGTTCCTAACCGGAGAGGAGGTGATCCTTCGGTTTCTTACTGCGTTCCGGTTACGATGCAACAAGATGGCTCCTCGATGCAATGCGACAATCCAGTGCGATGTGTCAAAATGGCGTCTTTGATGCGATGAGACAATGTGAATGCGATGTGTGCACGCCCGACTGCCGTGCGGCGAAATCGATGAACTTTGGAGCCGCGACAGGCCCTGCGACACGCTTCTCCAGTGATGCGACGGCAACCTCTGTGGTGGCGGCACGCTTCTCCGGTGATGCGACACGCTGTGTCTGCGATGCGACGGTGAACAGCGGCAGTGGCACGCTTCTTCAGCACTGCGATGGCAAGTGCTGCGGTGGCAACACGTTGCTCCTCGTTGCGTCGCGCTTCCAGTTCCCAGCAGCACGCAGTCTCTAAGGGGACCCAAACAACAGCAAGCTCCTCACTACAGGTAGAATTCCTAGCAAGGAAATTCAGGGGGAGCTGGTGGTGAAGTCTTTGTGTCCCTGAGACTTCAGAAAAGGAGGCAAGCTCATCTTCAAGCCCTTGGAGATCTTCCTCAAGATGACAAAGTACACAACAAAGTCCTTTTCTCCTTTCCTTGGCAATAAAGTAACCACTGCAGGCCAACCCCAACAGCAAACAGCACAGGGGCAGTAATCTTCCTTCAGCTTCTCCGGTTGTTCTCCTTGGCAAAGGTTTGTCTTGATTCCCAGAAAGGATCTAAAGTTCTGGGGTCTGGGCCCCAATATTTATACTGCAAAATCCTTTGTTCTCTGAAGGCAGAGTGTCTGTACCTAGTCAAAACCAGTTCTGTCCTCCTGGTTGCAGCTTCCTGGCAGGAGGTGGAGACAGCATTGTTTGAGAGCAGACCTGGCCCAGGTAGCTAAAAGGAAATCTCCTCCCCCTACTCTCTATTCTATGAGGGCTCAGGTCAGTGAAAGGAAATCTCCGCCCCCTACTCTCTATTCTATGAGGGCTTAGGTCAGTGAAAGGAAATCTCCTCCCCCTACTCTCTATTCAATGCAGGTTCTATTGAGCCCAGCCCTGACCCATCAGACTGCTGGAGCCAAGGCCCTCTTCAGCCCCCTGTCACAAACAAACCAGACATGGAATACACAAACCTAGCAGAGACATACTGGATGGTTAGGCAAGGAAATACCTACTTTCTAAAAGTGGTATTTTCAAACACAGAATGTAAAAATCATCTTCACTAAAAGATGTGTTTTAACATTCTGAGTTTAGGCATACTAAACTCGTTTTTCTACCTAGTTCCCTGGGTCAGTTAGGATTATAAGATGTTATAATCAAACTGCCCATTCTGGCCTATGGGAACAGGTATCCTTGCAATAGAGAAAAACGAAATTGGCTGTAATTCACTATCAGGACACGCCACACACATCAGGGCATGTCCTACCTTTCACATACAATGCACCCTGCCCATGGGGGTACCTTGGGCCTACCTTAGGTGTGACTAACATGTAGAAAAGGGAAGGTTTAGGGACTGGCAAGTGGGTGCACTTGCCAAGTCGACATGGCAGTCCCAGACTGCACACAGGTTCTGCAATGGCAGGCCTGAGCTATATTTTACAAGCTGCTTCTGTGGGAGGCACAACCAGTGCTGCAAGCCCGCCAGCAGCATTTGATTTACAGGCCCTGGGCACACATGGTGCACTGTACTAGAGTCTGAAAAGTAAATCAAAAAGACAATCATGGAGTCACTAATCCATTACAACAATTTACAAAAGAGAGCATATGCACTTTAGTACTGATCAGCAGTGAAAATGTGCCCAGAGTCATAACACAACCAACAACAGGTCAGAAAAAATACAGGAGGAAGGCAAAAAGTACAGGGATGACCCTGCAAAAAGGGCCAAGCCCAACAAAGGATATGAATAGCAGTTTGGTAGAGGGCCCAGTGCAGAGGTTATGTTTATTATTGTTTTTTCCAGGGCAGGTACAAAAGCTAGCCTTTCCCAGATCATAGGTTCCGATTACATTCCATATGTTTATAGAAACAGGAATTATCCACCTGCAGAAACATTTTATGCCATCGAGCTGGAGTCAAACTCTGTGGGTATATCCAGAAATATTCCTTTTGTTATAAATTAGAGATGGTATATGGGAATGCACACCGCTGCCCTTCTTCCTATCTAGTGTGGAAGATCACTCATCTTGCTGACATCCACAATATTCTTTTGGACAACTTACAGGGAGGACCGGCTAAATATTATAAAATCATTAGATCACTTCCCCAGACCCCCAACTTTAAAAAAATCTTTTTGTAAAAAATGTTTAACGAATAACATAGATGTTAAAAAAGTTTCAATTTTCACAACAACATCACTATTCGCCATTAAAATAAAGACTAGGTTGCCCAGTCCTAAAAAATGAGATTTTTAAACAACTCTTACCACAATTGTTAAAATGAAGCCGGTGCATATGATGGATACCGGAAGAGCGATTCCTATCCTGGCATCCGTGGTGAGCGCGCAGACACCACAGTCAGCAGGACAGGTGGAACAACCCTCGCTTTCTTCACACACAGCATCTCCGCACACTAAAAAACACAACACAAACAAGGAGGAA
The DNA here is from genome assembly GCF_964204655.1 of Triturus cristatus. Classification (NCBI taxonomy): domain Eukaryota; kingdom Metazoa; phylum Chordata; class Amphibia; order Caudata; family Salamandridae; genus Triturus; species Triturus cristatus. The sequence goes on from NC_140581.1 coordinate 1,016,607,713, forward strand.
AGGTACATGCCCACTCTCAACAAGTTCACAGACAATTGTGCGGATGCAAAGAAAATTAAATTGATGTTAAAGGCTCTTTCTTATTGTTTATCAAGTATTGACGTAGTGGCACATTTGTGGCAGCAGAGTGTAAAGGATGAAGTAATAATCGTTCAAAAGGAAGTCAATGGGGGAGGCAGCAGTGCAGGGTACAAGGTGGAAGCAGTGGCACAAGGTGACACGTGGAAGCTACAGACCTGGGTGCGAGGGAGAAACAGTGGTCCAGAGTTCAAGAGAAGAAACAGTGGTTCGGTGTGCAAAGGAAGAAACAATGATACTGGCTGCAAAGGTCATGTATCCCAAAGCGTTCTATGCCATTAACTTCTCGCATTTATTACATTTGGACCATTTTTAACAAAAGATGTCCAGGGCCCTCCTTGAAATGCAGGAGGTGAGGAATTCTGTTTTTTTTGTTTGTACCAGAGAATAATTCCTCCAAAGTGCCTGGCTCTTGCGCATTTGAATTACCAGAAGTGCACTCTCAAGCTTTGTTGAAATAGAGATCAGCAGCTTTGAAAAATTATAATATTGAGGCCAATCACATTGTGCATTGTTTTTTCTTCTTCCCAAATAGGAATGAGGACATATGAACATACCTGACCTTAGTGTCAATTCTAACACATCGCATATCATGGCAACAGGTCCTAGAAGCTCAAGCAGCAGAACCCACATCTGCAAGAGCCACACACTTACCAAAGTCAAAACCTTCTCATACCTTAGTTTCATGTTTGCATCCTCTGTCACCTGGTCATTAATCGCCAGGGAACGGAGGCATGCCTCCACTCAATGCATTGCTTCTGTTTTTGACTTTGCCACCAGGTTGGGGCATACATTTGTGGGACCTGTGCTTGAGATCTATAAAGTGAAATGTGTGCTTATAGTGTCTTGTGGTCGTGATATCTGGGGGTAGGCTAATACTGTTCCCTACGATGTGTCGCGAACATGTTTTTGAAAAGGCTACTTGCCCTCCCCAGTGGCTCATCTACTTTCATTGCCCATGAAGAGCTATGGCATAGCTTTTTGAGTGACACGATGGTCTCAGACCTCTCATTTTATGGTTGTCTATTTGGCTCAAGTCGAGCTGGAACTTAACAAGAAATTGTTAAAGGATTTTCTAGAACTGGACCATGTTTCTCGCATACCATGGATTTCATACATCAGGAATTTGTATTTAAATTAGATTGACTGACCCTTTTTAGTAATCCTGAGAGTATCAAGAAAGCAGGTCTCATTTTGGCAAAAAACACCTTTGATAGCCAGTTTTGTGAAGAGAGGGAAACCCTTGTCTCATCAAAGGTCACAGTTAGGTCATATATTCTCATGCAGACTTCTCTGCATATAGAACCATATCTTTTATATGGCATGTCTAACTCTCATCATTACTTACTAACACTTTTTAGGTTAAATATTATTCATCCTTTATTGAGTACTCCCAAGGGATGATCACGGGATGTGGATCGCCCACCTTGTATTTGTGGTTCTACCTCCACTCAAGACACTATGCACTTTACTTTATTCTGACCCATTTACAAGCATTTCAGATCTAGTTTTTTAAACCCACTTTTAGTTGGAAGATATTTTATTCAGGCTAGGTCTGCTTTTTTGTTTTGATATTTATTAAGTGCCCCTTTTATTTGATGGTCTGTTGCTTGCTTCCTAAATTGTGCTGTCAAACAAAGGAACCTCGTGATTGCTGACTCTTGATGCCATGTTTTGTAATGTTTTAACTATGTATTGTCTGAATTATTTATGGACTTGCCTTTTATGGTTTTCTACTTCAAAACGAAAAAAGTATATTGAGTGAATGCTTAAATTAATCTCAGCAACTTATAATTACTCTGGGCTTCATTCCAGTCTATCATTTCTTTGCTTACAATTCAATTCCACACAGGGACCAAAGCAGCCATGTTATATCTGCTGTAACAAAAGCTCAGTCTGATTTCCCTCATAACAGGAACAAATGCAACCAATGCTAGGATTACAAGTTGGCCATTTATGATCTGTAATTTTATCCAGGTGCAAAGCTATCCCTGTAGTTGATGGTTACATTGGTTTAATGAAAAACAATTGTAACCTTAGTCTCCATGCAAATGTGTACAGATGTGGGGCACAATTTGAGGCCGTTTTCCCCAAAAATGCTTTTTCTGGCCAATGTTAATATATGATTAGAAGGACTAGCTATTAATGATTTGACCTCCGTGTGCTCCAGGTATGTAGGGAAAATGATGCTAACGGTGAGATTATGGACAACATTAACATTAGAGGAAACAAAAGCTTTGGACAAACACCCATTTTCGTTATAAACAGTTACAGAATTTAGTAAACCAACAATGTCCTTTTGTGCTCCATAAAGGCCCTGCCATACCAACATAGTTTCATATTAAATGGGAATGTACTGTAAAACAAATATCACCTACATTCCTTCACAAACATATGTTATCAGGAACCTTATAAATTGCACCACAGAAAAAAAACTTACATTGAGAATTCAGTAACACTATCAACCATTACCCTTAGGTCCCTCCTGTCCTCGTCCCATTCATGACAAAGTGGAGATAATCATATCCCGACAGAAAAAAAGAACAGAAGAATGCTGGGACCCTAACCCCAGCCCCTCCTACTGGCAGTACATAAGCAGTACTTACCCAGAATTCTGCCTGTTCTTCTTTTCTGTCTGTCAACAGAATTGGAACGATGTGCTGGTGCTGCTCCTGCTGGGCTTGAGTGGCATTTTCTTCTTTGGACTCCCCAGTCCGGCTGTCTGGCTGTTCGGATCCGGGTCCTGCTGGTCTGCCTCCCATCCTGCCGGGCTTGCTGGGAGGCTTGGTTGTTCCTGGCCAAAAACACTTTTGCACGCCGGCCGGCCCTTGAAGTCTTGGAGTGTATGTCTTGCCTCTGCGGTTGCCCACCGGCCTCGCAGCTGGTTTCCTGGGGTCTGCTGCTGTGTTTTAGGGGGGCTCTACCCCTCTGCTTCTCTTTGGCCTCTGCCGGTCTCTGTTTCCATGTAGGGCGGTAGGGGCCGTGTGTCCTCTGTGGGCGCTGGGCTCCCGGTCTGGTTCTGGGGCTTTGGCTGCTGCCTCTGTTTTGTTTTCGGCCTGGCTGTTGTGCTCTCGGCCTGGGCAGTTGCCTAGTTTGGGTTTCAGTCCTGAGTGGTCTGGCGGTTCTGTGCTGGGGGTCTCTGTTGCCCTCCCTGGCCTTTGCCTGTGACGTGCTGGGGCCTTTCCTGCTTTGCGCCTTCCCCGGGTGTGGGTTGGGCTGTCAGGTCCTTATGTTCGGGCGGGTTGCTTGGCTTCGGCCCTGGCTTCCTGGCTGCGTTTGCCCTCTGTTGCCTTTGTTCCGTCCTGGGGGTGTGTCCCCTGCTCCTGCCCCCCCTTGGTATGAGTTGGACCGTGGAGTTTTGGGTGCCTATGCGGTCTGCTTGGCTTCGCCCTGGCTTCTGTTGCCTCTGTTGCTTGGCTGGTTTTGGGAGTTCTTTCCCTCAGCTCGGGGGTTGGGGTTTTGGGACTGTTGTTGTTGGCCCTGTCCTGCGCCTTCTGGGCCCCTGCTGGGTTCCGTTTTGTTGGCACCCGGTCTTGCTGACCTGTCTGTTGTTTGGTCGGCTGCCTGCCTGGTCTCTTTGAGGGCGTCTCCTGCTTTGTCTCATCTACTGCTGGTGTTGGGGCTCGCTTTGGGTTCCCCTTGCTGTTACCCTGGGTTCTCTGGGCCACTTGGCCGGCCGGCTGTTCTGTTGGGGGACTCGTTGCTCCTCTTCTCCGGTGGTCGGTGTATGCCTTCTCCGGGTCTGTGGTTGCCGGCTCTGGTCACCCCCGGGTTTGTGGTTGGGGTGTTGTGATGAGGCGGTGTTGTTTGGGGCCGGATCTCCCTCTTGTTCCCGTTTGTTCTTTGGTTTGCCCTGGTCTGCCATTGGGGGCTGGCCTTGCCTGGCCCTGCTGCTCTAGCGTTTCCTTGTGGGGCCAGGTTCTGTTTAGGGCCTTGCTCTGTGGGTGGTGTTTGGCCTCCTGGGGTTCTGGTCTCTCGAGGCTTGTGGGGCAGCATTCCGGGGGTTGAGTTTTTCCCCCCAGTTTTGTTTCTGGGTGCCTTGGCTTTTTGCCTCTTGGCCTGTCCCTAGGCTTTGGCTTCACCTCCCAGGCTGGGTGCTTGGGGGTTGTCCTCTGTCAGCTCTGGTGGTTGGTGCTGGCCTTTATTTCCTGGGGCCTGGTGCTCTTCTGTGGGGTTTCGGGGGCTTTGTCCTCTTGGCTCTCTGGGTCTGGGTCATTCTGCTTGGGAGGGGCTTGTGCCTGGCTGATGCTTTCTCCCTTTGCAGTTTGATCTGGGTGGTCCTGTCCTTGGTTGGTTCTTTCGGTTTGTGCCTTTGCCCTGTTGGCTGGCCCTGTCCTCTTGCCTTTTGGTGTAGATCTTCGGTGTGGGTGGCCTCTGTTTGGCCCTTTCCACTCTTCCTGCCTGGTTGCGTAGGGGGCTGTGGGGCCTTCCTTACTTCCCCTCGTCTTTTGGGGTTGCTTGTGTGTCCATTAGGTGCCCTTGGACGTGTCATGTTGGGGCTTTGTTTTCCCTGGTCCGCTGCATTCCGGGTGGTTGGTGTTTTTGGGCGCCTATTTCCCTTTTGGGGCTTGGCCTTTGGGGTCTCTTTGGGGTGCCTCCTTTTCATCTCCCTGATTTTGGCCTGGTCGACTTTTTGGCATGCTCCCCTCCACTTGGCGGTTTGGGGTTTCCCTTTTTGTTGGACTGGGTGCTCTGTTTCTCATTTTTCTGGTTGGCTGCCTCCTTGCTGTCACCTTCTGTCTTCCTTGGTCTCAGTTTCCGGTCCTTAGTGGTGTCCGTTCTGGCTTGTGGGCCGGTTGGGCCGCTGGGGGCCTTCCTCTTTGTGGGACCTCTTCGCTGTCCTTTGGTTGTTGGCGTCCTCTGTTGGTTTTTATTTGGTGTGTTCTCACCCTTCCTTGTTCGCTCAGGGGGAGGCTCCTGGTGTGTACTGGATGCCCTCTGTGGGTTGTCCTCCTCTTCGTCTTTGTCGTTTCCTGTTTGTTTTTGGTGGGTGCTTTCCTGTCTGGGTGCTCTGCCTGTTGTTTCCTGTGGTTCTCCCTTTTGCTTCCCTTGGGTTGCTCTCTTTGGTGTGGTTCCCTGGGTGTGCCTGTGCATTTTGGATGGCAAGGTTTCTGCTTTAGTATTCTCCACTTTGTCATGAATGGGGCAAGGACAGGAGGGACCTGGGGGTAATACTCTATTACTTACCGGTAATCTTAATTACATCGAGTCCCGTTGTCCTCGTCCCTTTCATTCGCCCCACCCTCCCTCCTGGATGGCCGGCCTTCCTGTTGGGGGCTTGGTAGTTCAGGGGGAATGCTGGGTAAGTACTGCTTATGTATTCCCAGTGAGAGGGGCTGGGGTTAGGGTCCCAGCATTCCTCTGTCCTTTTTTCTGTCTGGAGATGATTATCTCCAATTTGTCATGAATACAAGGACAATGGGACCCGGAGTAATGAAGATTACAGGTAAGTAATAGAGCATTATTCAGCAATGCTGTCATGTATCCAATGAGTTTAGAATACATTGACAACCACATACATTAAACAGGATTCAAATGTTATTTCCTAAGCCATATGAACCCATTACTCAGAGGAAAAAACACAAATAAAAGTGTGAAAGAAGTATGTATATAGAAAATCAAACAGAAGGTTTTGACATTAGGTAAAATGGTCATGAAATGTACACTTTTTCAAACTGAGAAACAGAAACCTTGACAAATTAATCAGTATACAAAATCATTAAAAAAAAAGAAGCACAAATATTTGGACAAACATGCAATATAATCAGTAAAAGTACTCAGAATTAGGCCTATGTTATAACTGTATCAAAGTTCAGCGATCATACCCTGTATGTGGCAATTCCTATTCTGTCATATATACATCAAAATTCAGCAGCAGCACATTTGAAAATACTCATTCAGTTAATCGATAACATGAGTTTCTTCAAAAATACAACTTCCACTTTTGAAATGACTATCAAAGAAGAATTCAGAAGTTCACTTATGTAGCAAATCCAGGAAAGAAGACAACAAATTGTCCTTTTTCAATTTCAAAAGTTGATCAAGTAACAATCATTATCCTGTATAATTCTACAGCAAATCGTGTTCACCCAAAATGGAGCACAGTAACTGATATTGTGGCTCAATGGTTAGAGTGGCAGACCCTGAAGCAGAGTTCTGGCCAGGGACCAGGGTTCGATTCCCGCCTCGGCGGGGCTCGGGCTCAATTTCCTTGGACCTGTCTATTCTCGCCTCGGTGCCTATTCTAATCACGGGCCCCACGCTGCAACTCTGGGCAATAGCTTGCTTAGCCTCCACACCGGCCCCAACAGCGCTAAGGATGCCTGGCTTCACCCTGGGGGTGCCCAGGAGTGGACACTTCACAGGGAAAGCCAGGAGGGGTTCCACAGCGGTATGAGTATCAGCGCCAGGAAACCGCAAAAGGCGACACCGCAAGGTGGCCGTCTGGTGACAGTGCGCTCTATAAGTACCTTGACATTTACATTTACATATGACCTTGAAGACAAATATATTTTCTATTTGTTAATCTCTTGACCCAAAATGGAGGATAGCAACTAGTTCTTCTTCTGCCAATGATGCTTGAGGAAAAAAGTCTCCTTTCCCTTTTGATGTACACAAGTGTGTGTGGTCAGTAAAAAAAGACATAATAAGTAGGAGTGTGCAAAATTTACAGAACTTGAGTTCGCATAATTAACAAAGTTTTAGCACAATTATACAAAATTATGTGTAATTACGTGAAAAGCAAATCCATTATTATGAGCTACATTTTAGTGCAAAATGCATCCTCCTATCATTTTTTGACACAGGGATGCATTTTGTACTTACAAATAGTGCAAAAAAAACAAAATGAACGCAAACAACAGCTTCTCGTTTTCTGTTGTTCCTGTGCATTTGTTGTAAAGTTTTACAGCGAATGGAGCGTAATTACACAAATAGGCATGATGGCATCATTTTGAGAATGGTGCCCATCAAGTGAAAGTCCCAAAATAGGGCTATATCATTTAAATTTTGCCAGGCCTAATAATAAGGATTATAATTAGTGTGTGTGTATATATATATATATATATATATATATATATATATATATATATATATATATATATATATATGTATATATATACATTACCTACTGGCACTCGCCAGTAGGTAGTTATAGTTAGGACCTATTTTCCATAGGAAATCCGCAGCATTCTATTTGAAATAACGTTGGCGCCGATTGACGAATCTTCAAGAAATTGTCCAAACTTTTGGCCAGCTCCGGTCCGCTCCTATCCTGAAAATTTCACGGTGATTCGTCAAGCGGGAACTGAGAAAAAAGGGCTGTCCCAAAACGCGTTTTCCCCATGCATTTTCCCATAGGACCTGTTGACGCAGCTACAGCCCGAACTGCTGAACGGAATTACACCAAATTTGGCAAAGAGGTAGTACTCAGTTCAGACTCGTGCCTTTTGCTTAAATGGTGTAAATCCGTTGAGTAGTTCCTGAGAAAATTAGAGTTAAAAAGATAGATATATCTTGGCAGAGCCTAACCACACATCTCATCGTGAGATCTGATTGGCTGTCAGTACTTCATCCAAGAAGTGTTGGCAGCCATCTTGGGACCAATATACATGAAAGCACCTCATTAAAAAGCATTACAGTTAATAGAAGGTTTTAAGACTTTAGTTACATTATAAATCATTTGTTGATGGTACCATACTCATTTTAGGAATCGTGGTGTGTTCTAAGGCGATTTTACCATGTGAAAAAGCCTTCTGCTGTGATATCATGAATCATGTTTGAGAGAAAACTATTTTCTCAAGCTTTTCCCACAGAGATTTGGAAGGTGATCTATAAGCTAAATTGAGCATATTTTCTATAAATTCACATTATCTTTCTCAGTCATGTGAGAATGAAGTATGACATTCTCAGTAAAACATGTACATCCAACAAGGGCAGAGACTGTCAGTTGATTCCTTTGTGTTCTACTGCAGCTTCCCAGAGTGTTCTAAAGAACAACTAGAGCGCTAACAGTCCTACTTATGACAAACGTATTGCACACCTGAAGCCATCTTCATTGGAATACAGTGGTAACTCTTAAAACATTTAATTTAAAAAGGAACAAAATGAGGGGGTTCATTTTGCCATAGAAAGTATGATTAGTGCTGCAGAAAGAAAAATTAGGGCACATTTTGAGTGACTTCTCAAATCCTTTTCTATTTCATTAAAAAATTCTGACATGCAGACTGAAACATGCACTTTCAATACCAGCAGTAGACTTCCCTGGTGAGCAGTAGCTTTACTACAGTGATCTAATAAGCAACTAGAGTGCTAACATTCTGAATTTATGGCAAATTTGTGACACATCTGAATGCCTTCTTAATGTAATCAAAGTAAAAAACTGAAAGTATTTCCTACTGAGGAGACTGTAGTAAATGAGGAAATTAGGAAACGTCATAACAAATAAGTCTCCCAAAATGGCCACCAGAGACAAAAGAGCCCAAATGTAGCCCAAATATCACCCAGATGTAGCCCAAGTACAGCCCAATGACAAAATGTCCCAGAGTGTTCTAACGATCAACGAGAGCGCTAACAGTCTTACTTATGACAAAATTATGGCACACCTGAAGCCAGCCAGATTGGAATGAAGTGGTAACACTTAAAACATTTAATTTACAAAGGAACAAAATGAGGGGGTTCATTTTGCCATAGAAAGTATGATTAGTGCTGCAGAAAGAAAAATTAGGGCACATTTTGAGTGACTTCTCAAATCCTCTTCGATTTCATAAAAAAATTCTGACATGGAGACTGAAACATGCACTTTGAATACCAGCAGCAGACTTCCCTGGTGAGCAGTAGCTTTACTACAGTGATCTAATAAGCAACTAGAGTGCTAACATTCAGAATTTATGGCAAATGTGTGACACATCTGAATGCCTTCTTGATGGAACCAAAGTAAAAAACTGAAAGTATTTCCTACTGAGGAGACTGCAGTAAATGAGGAAATTAGGAAACTTCATAACAAATAAATCTCCCAAGATGGCCACCAGAGACAAAAGAGCCCAAATGTAGCTCAAATATCACCCAGATGTAGCCCAAGTATAGCCCAATGACAGAATGTCCCAGAGTGTTCTAACGAACAACTAGAGCGCTAATAGTCTTACTTATGACAAAAGTATGGCACACCTGAAGCCATCTTGATTGGAATAAAGTGGTAACACTAAAAACATTTAATTTACAAAGGAACAAAATGAGGGGGTTCATTTTGCCATAGAAATTATGATTAGTGCTGCAGAAAGAAAAATTATGGCACATATTGACTTCTCAAATCATCTTCTATTTCATAAAAAAATTCTGACATGCAGACTGAAACATGCACTTTGAATACCAGCAGCAGACTTTCCTGGTGAGCAGTAGTTTTACTACAGTGATCTAATGAGCAACTAGAGTGCTAACATTCAGAATTTATGGCAAATGTGTGACACATCTGACTGCCTTCTTGATGGAACCAAAATAAAAAACTGAAAGTATTTCCTACTGAGGAGACTGCAGTAAATGACGAAATTAGAAAACTTCATAACAAATAAATCTCCCTAGATTGCCACCAGAGACAAAAGAGCCCAAATGTAGCCCAAATATCACCCAGATGTAGCCCAAGTATAGCCCAATGACAGAATGTCCCAGAGTGTTCTTAAGAACAACTAGAGCGCTAACAATCTTACTTATGACAAAAGTATGGCACACCTGAAGCCATCTTGATTGGAATAAACTGGTAACACAATGGAACAGACAAGCCAGGAGGGAGGGAATAGGGGTCTGCACATGAAAAAAGAGGGCTGGGTGCAAGGCGGCAGGGCAGGAACAGCAAGATGACCATGGAGGTCAGACAGGATGGGCACTAGAAACAAGACACACCATGGAGAGCAACAATGAGACTATGATGGCATACACACAGACCATAGAGGGCAGGTGAGAGGGGGTCAGGGGCAGCTAGCTGACCACACTGGGAAGGTGGAGAGGCCATGGCAGCACAGAAGACCATGCATGGCAAGCGGGAGGGTTAGTGGGAGCACAATGGCTATGATGGGCAAGAAGGAGGGTGCAGGGGCATGCACAAAGGACCATGGAGGATAGAAGGGAGGGTCAGGACCTGGGCACAGACAAGAGAGTTCAGGGGAAGGGGCCTCACAACAGACCGCGCGGGGCAGGCAGGAGGAGCAGTTGCAGCACAACAGACCAGGGAGGGCAGAAGGGTGTGCCAGTAAAATGGACCATGTAGGACAGAAGGAAGGGGATAGGGGCTTGGCATGTGGACAGGCAGGGTGGAGGTGGCAGGGACAGGTTACAGTCATCTGACAATGCTAGGCAGGTGGGAGGGCAGTGGCAGCTCAACAGAACACTCAGAGTAGATAGGAGTGGCAGGTCCATGGAACATGGTGGGCAAAAAGGATGGAGCAGGGGCATGCACAAAGACATCGGAGGGCAGGGGGAAGGAGAATAGGGGCAGCAAGCTAAGCACAGAGGCTAAGCAGGAGGTCAATGATGGGCCATAGAATTGGGCAATGGAGGGCAGGAGGAGTGGACTGGTACATCATGCTAAATGGAGGGCAGTGGCAGCACATCAGACCATGCATGGCAGGAGGGAGGAGGCTAGTCCATGGATTCAGACAACAGAGGATAGTGAGGAGGTGGATGGAGCAGCAAGCTAACTGTTCAGAGAAGGTGGGTATTAGGAATGTTATTGTTTTTAAAATGTGTGTCTGTGCGAACTACTTAAAATATGAACAAGTATGCAGTATAATCTCACTTTTATTCATGAAGAAGAGAACGTTTGTGACTGTGACTCCGGGCTCACTTGGCAGAAACACCCCCTGACCCTCCACCCCCCATCGCAAAATGTAATGCCCGTGAAAAGGGTAGGTGGACGCAGTGTTATATAGAACATAGTCCTGAGAGCACGATTGAAAATGAAAACTAGATATCGTATATGGTATAAACTATGCACCAAAAAGTGTGATATAAGATGAACCGGGGCGTGAAATATAATATGCAATACATTGTGCGCAATGACAGATTCATTGGAGAGCGCGAGATAGCACAGGCACTAGCGCGTGCTATGCGATATGCTCCTTGAAGTGTAATATGCACAGGGCAGTGTTGTGTAACCTAACTAGTCTCTAAAGTTGTAATATAAAATATGTTCTGGGGAGTGTAACGTTGCATATGCACTGTGACAAAGATATGGATCCCAGATTGTAATATGTATGGCATAGCGCTGTGCGTTATAACATAGGCATCGAGGAAGGCACGTTAGATGAGGCAATATAACCCATGCGAAGGCAAGTGTGGCATGATATATTCACGGGGAGGTGTTACAGTGCACATGGGCTAGAGAGTGTCATAGCATACGCACTAGCTGGTGGAATACAACACAGAGGTGTGTGGCACTCGGCAGGCACTGGTGGGTGTAACACAGCATTGGGCTCAGCCAGGAGCACGCTGTGACTCTCAAGTGAGGTTCGTCTCCTTTCCAGAGAGTAAAATAAAAAGAATTACACATCTGGTGGTGGATGTGTGTTTTATTAACCGTGAGGGGGGTTTCTTGCATAGTTTGGTCGAATTTTTGTCGAATCCCCTTTGAATGGCTTGGTGTGCGTGTGTATTAAATGTGGCCGTCAATAGCTACCCATGTTTGTATAAATAAACAACAAGGGTGTCTACTTGGAGAGTACCCACCGGCGGGGGCGCCGGGATTAGGCACGTTAGGGTGTCAGACACGTCAGAGCTTCAATAGCACTGTAAATACATTCCACGTGGATTCATTGTATGCATAGTCGCCTTTTAATGAATATCATGCAAATCGTCATGGTGATAGGTACATACGGTTTGTCCAGCATGTCCTAGGTGTTTCTATAAATACATTTTTTTTTTTTTAAATAATAAAAAACAAAGGGCGGCCCCGGGGATGGGGTCCCCGCGGCCATAAGAGGCCTGAGGAGGGGGGCAACGCAGCCCCCCTCCTAAAGATTTTTTTTTTTAAAAAAAAGGTCATGACCCGGGGGTTGGGGTTCCCGGGCCGATTGTGGTCTTGGGAGGGCCAAATTAATTTTTTTCAACAAAAACAATTAGGGTGCAGGCCCTGGGGGATGGGGTCCCCTGGGCCAATAAATTAGAAAAAGAAGGGGGGCCACACAGCCCTCCTTCTTAAGAAAATAAAAGACCGGCATCGTACCGGAGGCCACGCCCCCTCCTTGCAGCACTCCCTGGCCAGTTGTAAGTTGGGGAATGAATTCCCCTTCAATACTGAGGGTCCCTGAGGGCCAACTAGCCCAACAGGTATCTCCAGTATGCGCCAGGGACCTGCGTTGCAGACAGGTGTTCCGAGGCCACGCCTCTTTTTACACCTCTATGCAACGCAGCTCTGTGGCGCTTACTGGAGGTACCTAGTGGGCTAGTTTGACCCTAGGGACCCTTAGAATTCAAGAGGACTTAATCTCTCAACTTAGAACGTCCACAGGGCGCGTTTACACAGTAGTGAAGGGAGGGGACGGGGCCTGAGGTGACGTGTGCAAACACGCTCTGTGGCACGTTTTAAGTTGGGGAAATAATTTCCTTTCAATCCTGAGGGACCCTGGGGGCCAACTAGCCCACCAGGTGCTTCCAGTAAGCGCCACTGCTCTGCGTTGCAGAGAGGTGGTGCAGGCCGTGCCCCTTTTTACACCTCTCTGCAATGGCGCTTACTGGACGTACCTAATGGGCTATTTTGCCCCTAGGGACCCTCAGGATTCAAGGGGACTTAATCTCCCAACTTAAAAAACGGCCACAGGGCGTGTTTACACAGTGGGGAAGGGAGGGGACGGGGCCTGAGGTGACATGTACAAACACGCCCTATGGCGCGTTTTAAGTTGGGGAAATAATTCGCCTTCAATCCTGAGGGCCCCTGGGGGCTAACTAGCCCACCAGGTGCTTCCAGTAAGCGCCACTGAGCTGCGTTGCAGAGAGGTGGTCCAGGCCGTGCCACTTTTTACACCTCTCTGCAACGCAGCTCTGTGGCGCCTACTGGAGGTACCTAGTGGGCTAGTTGGACCCTAGGGACCCTCAGGATTCAAATGAACTTAATCTCCCAACTAAAAACGGCCACTGGGCGTGTTTACACAGTGGGGAAGGGAGGGGACGGGGCCTGAGGTGCATGTACAAACACGCCCTATGGCGCGTTTTAAGTTGGGGAAATAATTTGCCTTCAATCCTGAGGGCCCCTGGGGGCTAACTAGCCCACCAGGTGCTTCCAGTAAGCGCCACTGAGCTGCGTTGCAGAGAGGTGGTCCAGGCCGTGCCACTTTTTACACCTCTCTGCAACGCAGCTCTGTGGCGCCTACTGGAGGTACCTAGTGGTCTAGTTGGACCCTAGGGACCCTCAGGATTCAAGGGGACTTAATCTCCCAACTTAAAACGGCCACAAGGCATGTTTACACAGTGGGGAAGGGAGGGGACGGGGCCTGAGGTGACGTGTGCAAACACGCCCTGTGGCGCATTTCAAGAGGTAGTTTTAATCCCCTGCCCTATTATATACTAGGGGCTTACAGAGGAGATCATGTTAATCACAGGGGGACACCACGCATAGTGTTCCCTAGTGTATGTAGGTGTTTTCACTGTATTCTGAGTGTCTTTTAACATAGCACTGGCTCTAGGACTGGTTAGTCAGACTCACTTACCACCAGTATCCGTCTGAAAAAGTTGAGGGTACAGGATGATTTTGCAACAGGGCTTCTTTCTGCTCTTCTGTTTGTTCTTTCTGCACGTTATCCTTCTTCCTGCACTTTTCTTCGTCTTTGAGGACTTCTGTTGCTTCTGTTGCTTCTTTCTGCATTTCTTTTTTTCTTTCTGTGCGTTTTTTCTTCTTTCTTCTCATGTCCTATCTCTGTAGGCATAGTTAGAAATTAGCATTTAAAAAACCTTTGAAATTCACTGAAAAAAACATAGGTTTCAGGCACGTTATAGTTAGGAATTAGCATTTGAAAAACCTTAGAAATTCACTGAAAAAAAACATAGGTTTCAGGGGCGTTATAGTTAGCTGGACTTTTCACTTGTACAAAACCATTGAAATTCCCCCGTTATAGTTAGTTCAGCTAACTATTACTCGCGCGCTCGCAATGCACTGCTGATGACGTCACATATTACATCACTCATGACATGGTCAGTGACATCACTCATGACATCACTGATGACATCTCAAATGACATCACTGATGACATCACTGATTACATCATCCTTGTGATAGAGTGGCAGACCTCCTCTCCCCCTAATATAACCTTTGATACACACATTCAAAAATAGAAACTAAAATGTTCAAAACAATGGACATACCAATACCAGTTATAACAACCTATTCAGTAATTCTAAGATCCACATACACATCCACTCATTCACCAACAGTCCTCTACAGTCACTCATACATGTACTCACTCATCATATGTACTCGTACACCTATACATCCTGTTACACAACGCCACTCATCCATAGAGTTACTCACACACATAGTCACTCATGCTAATAAAGAATAAAACATCCATTTACTTGCATATACAGTTATACACACACCACCACAGTTACTTCTACAGAAACTTACACATACTTAGTCTTTTAAACAATCACTTATAGAAACACATACTTATTCATACAGGAACTCTTTCAATCTCTCACTCTCACATATACTCACTTATACACCAATAGTCACATATACTAGTTTAAAACATATGTAGTTACTCATAAAGACACTATTGAGACAGTCATTCACTCACTAACACACCCATGCACACATTCATCCACCCATACAGTCCTGCACACATGCTGTCTTCAACACACACAAACAGTGAGTCACTCATTCATGCACCTATGCACTACGTAATACCCCCCACCGAACCATACAGACACTCAGACACTCATACTGATACTCAAAAAACCAACTAATAACCTATATAGACACTCATGTAGCTACTCACCAACCCATGCAGCCACTTATACACAAAGTGAGAGACTGATACAGATATATACATATTTAAACATTACTCACTAAGCCATGTATTCACTAAGATACACTTAATCAGTCAGTTGTACAATCAATTTTTCAAAAACAAATCATCCATTTAGACACGTATATACCAATTTATTCTTCCATCGACCTTGAGATATACATATATAAAACATATGTAATTTTCAGAAAAACACACATACACTGGATGATGTTATCAGTGATGTCATCAGTGATGTAATTTGAGATGTCATCAGTGATGTCAAGAGTGAAGTCACTGACCATGTCATGAGTGATGTAATATGTGACGTCATCAGCAGTGCATTGCCGGCGCGCGAGTTATAGTTAGCTGAACTAACTATAATGGGGGAATTTCAATGGTTTTGTACAAGTGAAAAGTCCAGCTAACTATAACGCCCCTGAAACCTATGTTTTTTTCAGTAAATTTCTAAGGTTTTTTAAATGCTAATTCCTAACTATAACGTGCCTGAAACCTATGTTTTTTTCAGTGAATATATATATATATATATGAAAATGTTTAATGCCCTGAAATATAAATAAAGCTACATCTTGAATGTTATCAAGAATGAAACTTAAAGAATTATATGATTCAAGATGGAGTCGTGAACACACTTCTCAGTCTATCCCCAGCATTCCAGTAGTGAGCAGTGAGTCCTCTTTCAAACTCCAACTGTTAGTGGCATGAATCTTTGAAAGAATCATGGAGGAACACATCCTTTGAATGTTACCTGGTACAGACCACATGGGAATGACTAGATCTCGAAGTTCTTATTTCAGTCTTATCCTCCGTCATTTGTAGCCTTCCCCTGCTCAGTGGAGCAAAACTTTGGGCAGGGACAACCAATGTCAAGATGTACATTATGTCAATAAAGAAGGGGCATGACTACATCCATTGCTTCAAGAAACAAAGACAAAGAGACTTGCTGTTCCAAATAAACACACATTTGACCAATTAATTGATTTGAGTGCAATGAATTCTCTGAAATAATCCTAATGCATAGGGTTTTTGTCAAATATATTTTCATTTTTAATTGTAACTATAACATTTTTCTTAGAAAAATAGATGTCTCAGTGAGTTAAAAGCTTGCTGCTGGCTGATCTGTGTGTGTCAAAAACAAAGGGAGAGCAAGGGAAAGGAAGGGCTGCATCCGTATCCCCTTTGTAATATATATTAAACAATGATGGACAAACCCAATCTATGTGTGGTACAATCACTAATAGGCAGTGTTTGGAACCCACTGGGTTTGTTAAAAGTCCCCTCACACACCAACCTAGTTGGTGTCATGCTTCATCATTGGGGTCCCAACCGGGTGGCCGAATGCCTCCCGGTTGTGCTACGACGCCTGATTACAGCAGAGCTGGTGTGGTGCAAGTATGTGATGTGATGTGAATTAAAAATACCTCTGAGAATCCTTGCCTGTGTATTTTTATTAGCGGCGGCTCAGGATATGATCAAAAATGTGTGTGTTGCACCTAAAAAAGAATTAATTATCTTATAGTTGTCTATGTGGTGGGTCTGCATGTTTCAGCCCGCAGGGGAATGTAGGAGGGGCTTTCTTCAGGACCGTGAATAGTGGTGAGTGGCAAAGTGTGTAGTACCATGTGAAAAAAGTGAAAAACTAGTACCTACACACGCGCTAAGATGTGTGGACTGCGTGTCTACGTACTTACGAACACTTTTAGAAAAACGACACTATGGTCGAGTTTTAACAGCTGATCGGGGCTCGAGAGGAGTTCGCTCCTCTGTCAGACTTTGGAATCAGAGCGTAACCCGCCAAAAACCTGTTGTGGTCTCCCGTCGTCCCGGATGGTGATGTCTTTTATCTGTGTGTGACCCAAGGTCTCACGTTTGACAAAGGTATGGTTAACCAAGATTTACAAACTTTCAAGGTTCATAAACTATAGTACCATACAAATAGGTAATAGTTACATATGTTGCTTGCAGTGCTTTGGAACAACTAGACATGGCTGTAAGTGCTATATAAAAGCACATTTTCATTTGTTACTGATTTGCCTCTAGGGGAAAAGAAGATTAACAGATAACACTTCTAAAGTTTGTAGGTGTCCACTTTGATATTTATGATGCATTTGTCATAGATCTTAGTCACCAAACTATGCTGCAAGTGTTCCAGTGCTGACTCGAGATAATTATTATTCTAGCATACTATGATAGGAGAGGGAGTCCACTGTAAGATTTTGATTCTCAGTTAAATGGAAGGACTGTGCACTTATTATGTTGTATTAAGCGCTCAATAAATTAAATTACAATTATTCTCAAGTGCACAGACTGCATCCCAAATGTATTAGAGTGCAAGTACACTTAACTGAAGACTTGAAATATGAACCCCATGATAACATTTTGTTTTCCATTTAGACACAAATACTTTAAAGTGTACTGTACCTACTGCGGGCAAGACAGTGGTTTTGGCTTCCAGTGCCACTTGCATTCTTCCTACTCTGATGTGTGCAATGAGAGATGTCAGACCAACATGGATCAAAACAACCTGCAGACAGAAACAAAAAAAATCGTTACATTTTGCAAATGTCAGTGAACAGAATTGCAAAAGTTTCCATTGTACATCACTCCGTATCATATACAGAAATGTTAATCAAGCAAACTTCAGACATGAAATAGAGAACTATTTTGTCACTATCTTGTATTCAAAAATAAGATGACAGCTGCCTTTGGCAATTTTTATATCTTAAACAGGCAAACGGATATATATGTCTATTTTTGCTCTCTTTCCTTATATATTATTTGTTACAGTTCTTACTTGATGATTCGCCGTGACAACTTACTGAAACAAGCCCCATTCAATTCTACAATGTTTTTTTTTTCTTTTTGGCAATCAGTTCATGTTGTTAGCGTTTTTGTAACCAGCCCAAAGGTCCCATACTTAATGTAGATAATCCCTGCTCACAGTCACTGTGTGAACTGCGGGGCAAACTATTTTCGAGTCCTTGATGGATGGAACAATATGAGGGGAGGAAAAAATCCATATCAGCGTGGAAAGGGAACCTAGTGTAAAATCTCCTTATATCCTTCAGTGCCAACTTCAAACATGCTCAGAGAAACCCCCTTGAGAGGCACACACTCCTTGAGAGCCGCAACTTTCTGTCTTATTATCAATATGCATTCTTTTAAATGATGGTGATTGTGTGTTCTTTGAGTAGTGGTGTGAATCCTGCTTGGTGTGTGCAGCAGTGAGTGTACGTTAGACCCGCTGAGTACATAAGACATAATCAATTATTGATGCTACACTGGATTCTTAATTTCAGGTATTGTTTTCCATGCTACCTCTGTATATTTGTTTTAGTGAGATTTCTAGGAGATAAACAGGTGGGTGTTGATAACATATGTTTTGAAGGATTATAGGTAAATATTTGTTTTGCAATGAATTCCGATACAGGAGTTCTGTCATATGAAAAAACCTTCTGGTGAAGTGCAAAGATTTGTTAGTAAGGTGGGTCTTTCAGGAAGGGTCATGGGTTAGTCAATGAGATTCGGCGTATGTGAATCTCGAATTTCCCAATTAAAAAGCAGTGGGCTGTAGGACGAGGGCACGGTGAGATGACCAATATTCTGGATGAGGGAGTAGCTTAGTCAGTGAGATTCGATGGGTGTGAATTTAAAATGTCCCAACTAAAAAGCAGCAGCCTGCAGGGTGGAGGGGTAATATGACAAGATTAGACATGTACTGTTTCCATAATGAACAGGGTCAGTACTGGGTTGCATTAGGTGGACCCCTTGAGTGGCTCAGTGGGTGAAAAGTGATGGGTTGGAATGCTACCCTGAGCGATTGCCGGTGGTTAGACTATTTGTAATTATTCATCCCATCACCTTTTGGGTGTTCGATTTCCAGTAGCATACATGGCAACCAGAGACTGCCACAGCTTCCCAAGTCTACTCACCCATTCAAAGAGTACCTCTACAGTGCAGATTTATTGTGTTGTTTTTTGGTAAACCAGACACTATAAAAGACTGATTCACAAAGGCAACTTACACTTTTGAGTAATTTACATGTTTTAGTAACTTTGATACTTTTTGGGTGTCCACAAAATCTAAGTGTACATTTAGTCCAAATGTGTTACTTATATGCCTTTGTCAAATTGAAGAGGACCACACTGTAAACCCTAATATAGTCATGTAAACCCTAAATGTGGCCTGTATTTACAGCGCACATCCTGAACTTAAGTATTTAAAAGTGTTCACATATGTGATAATAAAGTAAAAGGAGGTTGTGAGAAATAAAATATTTGCCTAGGATCAGAAGACAGTATATCTGTCTCTCTCTCTTTCCTGTTCTAAATCAAAGACCCATGATGAAAAGAATATGACACAGATATAGCAGATCTGACTCATGTTCTTATTAGCGCATATCTTTCCCACTAGATAGAGGCCTTGTCCCACTAGTCTAGCGGTGGGCACAGACCGAACGACCTTGCGCAGTAGATAGTGGGTGCCCGGCCTCAGGATCGAAACTTATCCTTCTCTACTTCTTTGTGTAGCTGCAACTGCCTGGAAAATTCCATTGTGGGCGGGGCTTCATTGGTTCTGAATTGTACATAATGCATCACCATGTTTACTGATGTCAGTCCCTCTGCAGCAATCCTAAGAGACTGGGCAGACTGGGCTCCACTCGAGTGTATCTGAATAAATATATTGGTTTGTATTCTCTACTGTCTGACTGACTCTTCATTTGTATGGAAGGCTGAGAGGTGGTCATGAGTGACTCGGTTGACCCTAATTGGGTCACTTCCTTCAGAAACAGTCTAGAATAGAGGGACTGGTAGCAAGGACAGAAGTCGTATCTACTCCTTCATCTTTTGCATCTCTATATTTCCAGGATAAAGAGTTTGCAAGGAACAACCAGAGTTTTACCCTGAACTCACTTAGCCCAAGCATGCTCCACACCTGTGGTTTGTTGCCATGACACAAAATCAATAAAAAAGATTTAAACCATCAGGTCAGGGAGGATGAAGCACTGCGTTCTTTGTTTAAGTACTCTGAAATTCACAGGACTTTCTTATATTTCAGTAGGAAGCAATCTTTGAAAAAAGAACTTTCATCTACCTATATACAAATAAGATAAGCAAAGTTGAATCTTCAACAGATGAGGGTTAGAACAAATAGGAAATAGGTTATATTTTCTGATCTGTTTTAAACATATTTAAAAATGTAATTTATTTTGACATTATTTCCTGTAGGGTCTTGTTTTAAGTTCCTGTCTCCATTATTTTCTATGTGAGGGTGTTGCATTATCAATGGTTGACCATGTATTGTTCTGGACTTTACTACTTTTCCTTCCTGGCAGTACTAACTTACACTTATGAGGTAACTTTAATAGCCAAAAATAGTCAAGTTACTCAAAAGTGTAGAAGTAAACCTACACATGTACACTACTCACAAGTGTAAGTTACTTTGTTAGTAGCCCCATATCTATTTATCCAACAGAAGGAGACTGGTGAGAGCTTGAGGAATTGTGTCTGAGTGTCAACAATAGCTGCTCCCTGGGGTGCTGCCCCCTTGTTGGATTCTTTGAAGTATGATGCAAGTGTCACTGAAAGGGAAGACCCCTGGAAAATTAATGAGTCTTGAGTTCACAAAATTGGATGGGAATAATTAAGTTTTCTTAGGCTTTAATAATTTAACACATCATCCAGCTGTTGATCAAAGAGGTGTGTGCTCCAAAAATAAAGCATTAGCAGTAGTCTCTTCTGACTGGGTCTGCTGTCTATGTCACAATGCCAGATATGCCTCCTGTGAGTGACAGAAATCCTTGTTGCCAAGGAAGTGGCAATGATGCAGGTGGCTTGTCCTAATTTCAAATCATTTGCAGACAATGCATAAGCCAAAAGGTATTGTCTCTAAAAGGCCAAACTATTGGCTTTGCAATGTTTTTTGCAATCACATGCATGTGCATTCATCAAGATGCATGCAAAGCATAGCTTTGAAATTTGGATTGGGTTTTCAAATCCAAAATAGCAGCGGATATGTACATATTTGTGAGAAGCATGCACACCCAGGGAATATTGAATTCAAGATGTTAAAAAAAGACTTGGTTTAGCTATGCAGTAGACAGATACAACTTATCCATTCAGAATAATGTTAGACCGAAATGATCTTTGGAGGGACAAATACAAGAATAAGGAGACAGGCCATCAAATCAGGAGCACACAACAGAGATACACAACAACGCCTACTAATCATAAGCAAGGGGCTTACCCAAAACCCAATCTATGTATATGTTATGCATTAGAAACATGAGGAATGCTCACAAAAAGCAAAAGCTACCTGTAGTTGACACATACATTGAAATACAGGCTACTACTTATTTACATAGATGCACAATTGTGGTCAGGCAGACCACTTAAGAAATGTGTGTATATTTAAGGCCGTGTGTCTCATCAGTTTTGATAAGGATAATAATTGCAACCTTTGTGGCTTAGCTCTCCTATGGATTGCTTTGCAACCACAACCTATGTGGGGGATACCTGCACTAGCTCCTGCTCTTACCAGCCAAGCACTTGCCGGGGGCCCTGAGCAGCGATCTTTGGACGGGGCGCTCACGCTGTTTGTCTCCCCCGCTGCCTAAACGACATCGTAGGCCGCTGTGGGGGGAGACTGCAGCTCCCGTGATCCCTCACTGCCACGCTCCCTTCCGGCTGACTGCGCGCCCGGAGGCGCTTCATATTCTGCGGCTCCCTCGGTGGAGCGGGGGATACCTGCACTAGCTCCAGATCTTACCAGCCAAGCACTTGCCGGGGGCCCTGAGTAGCGATCTTTGGACGGGGCGTTCACGCTGTTTGTCTCCCCCGCTGCCTAAACGACATCGTAGGCCGCTGTGGGGGGAGACTACAGCTCCCGTGATCCCTCACTGCCACGCCCCCTTCCGGCTGACTGCGCGCCCGGAGGCGCTTCATATTCTGCGGCTCCCTCCGCATCGCGGGACGTGCGCGGGCGGCGCCGGGCTGAGCCCGGGCAGAGGGCGGGTTGTCTGTGGCCGTCCGGGGCAGGAGGAGGCAGGGCAGGGCCACGGACTTTGGCTTGCAGAACTCGGATCCCCGTAATGTAGTAATTTATTAATTCACAACTGTTAATATTTTTTATTGTGTATATTATGCTTGCTGGCCTTATTAATATCAGAGTGTTTTTCAATAAGTAGACAAGCTACTGTCGTACTATTCATTTGGTAGTTAGCATTTGCTGGCACTATTATGTCCAAACTTAGGTCTTCCAAACTTGCGGTTAACAATGACACAAGGACAATGGACAACTATCTTGTTAAAGTAGTCAGTAAGATTAACAAGGATAGGAGATTATCACTAAGCAGGGTAAGCCCAGAAATGTCACCTACAAGGCAGTGTCCGCCTACCTCACCGATGCCCTATAGTGGCCTGGTTAATTCTAATAATGATGACACAAGCAATGATGTACCCACGGAAGAGCAGGACATTTTTATTGAATCTATCCCAAGTCAGAGCCCGACACCATCACCAAGGCCCTCTCTAACTCAATCTCCCATACGGAGAGTGGTGCGTGCTTGTAGGAAGGCTCCTGCCAAGAAGGCAGTGGGACGGAAGACCAAAAAGGCAGGTACAATATCTCTCAACAGGGGAGATACTCCTGAGCCCATAAATAATGTAGAGGGAAGTATTCTGCATTCAGCTCAGATTGATCTTTTGGCAACTATCCTTGAGTCTAAATTGGAAGTACTGATTAGACCCCTGATGGCAAAGTTAGAACTAGTACTCCTAAGGGTCACTAGACTGGAAGGTCTCTTAGACTCTTGCATGACCCGGTCTACCATCTTGTGGAGCCCTCAACCTGGCTCTTCGGGCACCCTGGGTAATAATACAGTGGGTCCCCTAGCACATGCTTTAGATAGCAACAGGGTTAGTGGTTTAGGGGCTTTTGCTCAGGCTCCCTCAGATGTAATCACTCTGAATACTCCATCCTCGAACTTATCTCTAGCGGGAACTGCAATAGCACAAACATCAGGATAACCACAAATAGCACAAAAAAGTAGCCAGGATCATTTAGCAGGGGTAGATACTGTCGGGAGAAGTAGACCTAGGGGGAAAAATGTTATCAATCTCCCCCCGGAGTGTGTTCCATACACCGTGGTATTAACAAATGTACCAGAGGTTGACTCCTGTCTGATTGATCCTAGGTTAGAAACTTACGATGCCCTTAAAAATAAAACACTTGCCTGGCTGAATCGGAATTGTGATTTCCTGTGTGCCTTTGCAAATGATATATTATTTACCTGTAGAGTTAGTTGGATTGGCAATGGTACAAAAAATACAAGAGGGGATTGTATTATTATAAACTTTAAATACCCACAACATGTGGCAACAGTCCTCCTTAGAGCCGCCACTCTGCCAACCCTGGAAAACTCGGTACGTGTTAGACCCCTTGGCTTTTTCTATAACCACCTGGATAATACCCAATATCGATCGTCACACGAGCAAAGGTACCCCCTAAATGGGCACGGAAGGGGGATGGCTGGTTGTGCTCCGAATGCATCTGTGAATATGTCTCGGCTTCAAAACAGTGGGGACCGACATTGTTTTCAGTTAGCTAACAGGCAGTTTGATAACATCCTACCTCTTCACAATCGCTATACTGCCCTATCATCATTGGAGGAAAATGATTGACTGCCCGATGCCTTGGGGAATTCTAAGCAGTTATTAGCATCATCCCTTAAGATAGCCACATGGAACATTGCCGGTTTAAAGAATAAAATTGGGATTGCCGAATGGGAAATGACATTAAAATCTTTTGACATCATTGCCTTGCAAGAGACTTGGGACCATATGAACAGCTTCTCCCTGGATGGTTATAGTCACTTCTGCAATCCAGCTATTAGTAGTGTGGCAGGAAGACCCAAGGGGGGCTTGTTAACTCTATTTAAATTGGACATTAAAGGTACACTAACTCAGTGTTCTTCGGGCTCCGAAAATTGTCTAATTGTTGAGCTTTCTACCCAAGATAAGGCCAAGATTCTTTTTGTTAATTTTTATAACTCACATGCAAATGAGTGTACCAGTCAAAATTTGGAAGTACTGGATACATTTTTGTCAGTCTATAGTATCAACGTAAATACTTTTGAATTAATAGTACTAGGGGACTTTAATATACACCCATGCACCCTACCATGCATTAGACGTGATGATGAAGGTCCCCCCCTTTCTTCATCTGTTCATCTGGAACATACTAGGCGTGGAGAATATCTTGAGTTTTTTCTTGCAAGATGGAACCTATATGAGTCAGGCTGTGGGGATGGTAATAATAGGTCCCCTACGTTTAAGGGAAAAGATATGGGTACTGTTATAGATTATATTTTTGTGTCTTCTTCTTTGTTAAATAATGTGTTAAATTATTATACAGAGGTGTCAGTTTTAGTGATCACAATCCTGTTTTACTTGTATTGAAGAATACTGAATTAATTTCTCTTAAAACAGTAAAAGTTAGAGGGGGCTTGAACCTTAAGGTCAAAGATCAGAATCGTAGGCTGAAATGGACAAAAATAGTCCCTGAAATCTTTCTTCAAGAGGTTTTATCCAAAATAGAGGATGAAGTCTCAATATGTCTAGCGGAAAGTACAGATCCTAAAGAGGTCATAGTAGCATTTGATAATATCTGCATGGAAATTAACCGTAGTCTCCAGAACAAATCCAGGCAGAAGTCGCTAGTGGGCAAAAGATGGTTCAACAAGAAATGCTCAAAAGCGCATGGAGTACTACTAAAAGCAATTCCCAAGATTCGTGCAGATATAGTTAATGCAAGGAATGCGTACAAAAAAACTATCCTAGAAAGAAAGAGGGACTTGAAAGATAATGCTCTGGCACAACTTCTTGAACCAGAAACCCTAAAAAATAGTGGCCTATTCTGGAAAATAATAAATCAGCCTCTCTTTTCTGACGACACAAACACCCCCTTAGAGGCAAATATTTCAGATGAGGGCTGGATTAAACATTTCAGTCAGATATACACGGAAACATGTAATACTGCCACCTTTGATGGCACTCTAGAAGCTGAAGTTGGGGAACTCTGTACTGCTGAGGACGCTGTTATTTTTGCGGCAGCTGATGTGGAAAGGGCTATAGATCTGACCCTGAAAAATAAAGCTCCGGGCCCAGATGGGGTACCATGGGACGTTTTTAAAAGTGCTCCGAAATTTTGGTCCAAAGTGCTATGTAATGTTTTTAATGTTCTCTCAACTGATAAAATCCCGGATTCTTGGAAGAAATCCATAATTATACCTGTTTTTAAAAAGGGTAACAGGCAAGACCCATCCTGTTACAGACCCATCTCACTGATTGACTCCTCGGTGAAAATAATGGGCCGGGTTATTTTAACAAAACTGAACGATTGGTTAACAGAGAAAGGGGTCCTATCAGACGTTCAGTATGGCTTTAGATCAAAAAGGAGCACAATAGACCAAGGCCTGAACTTGTATTTACTAGTAGAAAAATATACGATGGCCAAGGAGGGGTCCATCTATCTGGGGTTCATGGACCTCTCGTCAGCCTTTGATCTTGTAAATCGTTCTAAACTATGGAAAATTTTGCTCGATTTGGGACTGGACAGGGCCCTTGTTAATCTTTTAGCAGATTTACATACCGATCTAATAGCCTCGGTTAGAGTTACCCCAGAGGGGCGATGCACGAGTCACTTTAACTCAGAAAGGGGAGTTAGGCAGGGGTGCATTCTGGCACCCCTCCTATTCACCGTTTATATAAATGCCTTGGAACCTACACTAAAAGATGCAACCCTTGACATTCCACGTATAGGAGAACTTGGAATTCCAGTTCTCCTATACGCGGACGACGCCGTCTTGCTTTCCCGTACTGGTGTTGGCCTCCAACGATTATTGGATGCTTTTGAGGTCTTTATGGGTTCTTTGGACCTAAAGATCAATGTTAAAAAGTCTCAGATAATGATTATGGGCAAGGGTAATAAAAACAAGCTCTCAAAAACTTTCACTTGTGGGAAGCAAGAACTGTGTAGAGTAGCCACTTTTCCATATCTGGGGATCACTTTCGATGAGAGAGGTACCTGGGGTCCCCAGATAAAAAATAGAAATATCGCCCTTGCTAGATCATCTTCTGCACTCCAGGGATTTATAAAAAAATTGGGAGCAAGGCCAATAGTAACTTTGTTAAAAATCTACAAAGCAAAATGTCTTGCTGTTGCCACATATGGAGGTGCGATTTGGGGTAACTGCTCTATGGAAAGTATACAGACCACGGAGAATACATTTTTAAGATCTGTTCTCTCTGTTCCACAGTCTACCTCAACATATATTGTTCACACTGAACTTGGTGTAGGTTATATTTCAGATCTGGTTAGAGCAGCCCCCGTTTTGGCCTGGCTAAAGACCTGGTTGAATCAAGAAATTCCCCTCAATCATA
Source organism: Triturus cristatus (assembly GCF_964204655.1). NCBI lineage: Eukaryota > Metazoa > Chordata > Amphibia > Caudata > Salamandridae > Triturus > Triturus cristatus. The sequence continues at coordinate 1,016,634,240 of NC_140581.1, forward strand.
TCATTCTAAAAGACTGCCTGCAGCTGGATAAAGTAAATAAAATAGCGTGGCTAGTCTACATTAAAAACTGCTTTGATAAATTAGGGAGACCAGACCTCTTCTCTTCCCCGGAATCGATAACTGTTAAAGATATTGGTTTGATTAAAGGTATGATGGGAGATTTGTCAAGCTTAGAAAGGGAACAAGTAGAACTTGAGAAACCATCGGTGCGGGCTAGTATCATCTTGAGTACACATGTAGGCCCTGAATTATACTTAACTATTGTAAATCAACCTTTTCACCGTTTTCTCTTAACCCATTTTCGGTTTAACTTGATCCATCTAACCCTTGGTCATTTTCCAACCTGGTGTACTCCCGAAAATGCAATGCCAAGTAAATGTGACAATTTTTCAATCCAGAACACATTGCATTTTTTGATGTTCTGTGATCACTACACGGGATTAAGAAAGAAATATTTGATCCCGATTTTAAAGGAGGAGGGGTTTATACAGGTTAAGCCTGCATTCTTGTTTTTACAGTTACTGCAGACCCCCAGGACTCTGTTCCATCTTGCTAGTTTTCTAGTGGGTGCTGTTAGGGTTAAGAAGAGGAAGTCGTCTATTAATCTAACTAATATGGTTTTATGAATGGCTGAATTTTTTAATTTTTCATATGAATAAGGTCCCTCTGGGAAATTAATAGAATATAAATGTAACATGCAAATGATGTGTTTTAGAATGTTTTATCCAACTGACCTCTTTTAAATATTTTAGTAATTATGAATTGTTGATTGTGCGAAATTATATTGTATTGTTTCTATGTCTTTTTATGATATTTACTTATCGAAATAAAGTATTTTGACTGACTGACACAACCTATGTGCTTATCAAATGTAGTCATGATTTTTTATTTTGTTAATTTTAGAAATTGGATGTTTGTACCACTTATCCTGCACTGTTCTTTAATATGCTGCTGCTTCAAATTAGCAGCAAATATTCTTCAAGCAAGCACACACACAGTGACTCAGTATCTTAGTTAATGGTCATGTGGTGTTATTTCCTATCATATTATTAGGTGGAAGAGCTTGAGATGTCATGACGGCCCAGCCCCTGCTTTTGGAGAATTGGCATCATTGGTGATGCTGTCAAGTATTGCAAAGAACTACGGCACTGAGCAAGGCTCAGAAGAACATGGACTGCCTTTCTAAAACACTTCTAAATGGAACTAGCCCTTTATCGCCTCTGCCTTATGCCATTTTGCAACATATGGACACTCTGCCTCCCAACAACCCTCTTAAAGCCCACGGCTTACATTTTTGTACCTTACTCCTTTGGAGGACTTATTAGACGGAAGAATGCTCCACCCTTCGGCAAACTCCTTTTTGTCATCCATACCTTAATAGGTCATATATTTCTGATTCCGTTCTTGGCAGTTCAAAGGCAGAGTGCCTGCAGCATTGCTTGTGGGTGTGAAATGAGCAATATCCTTAGTTTTAAGGTTGGTGGTAATATGGCTGCAATTGGCACTGGATTGTTTCATTGCGCTTCCAGGTGTGACTGTGCTCCCTGTATACCTGTGACAGATTAGAGAGTAGCCACAGAAATCAGGCTGGAATGTTGGCAGGTTTATCCCTCAGTGTCATTGTGTACAGATAAGTGATTGGTTGTGGGTTTGGGTTTAAAGGTCCAATAAGCCGCGAAGTGCAAATGTACGGTGGTGAATGGCAGAAGCAGCTGGGGGAGTAGGTCAAGTTACCACTCCAGATCTTGATCTCCAAAGCACAGAAGGCATACATTTTGCTCCATTCCAGGGGTTCTGGGTCAACCTTCTGGGATGATTTGCACTTCCCTACTGACAGAGCTCTGAACTACACTGTTCTCCATGAGAAGCTCCTAGCCTTACATCAGGGTCAGAGACTTTTAGGCACAATCTTCATGTTCAAGGAGTGAGTTATGAAGAATATGGTACAATATGGTACATATAAGTACCATATAAAGTAGACGGTGATCTTCCATCCTTAGAGGAGCCGAAGTTCAAAGCTGAGGCTTCGTCAGAGAACTATGAGATGTTCTTTACTTTACTTCTCAGATGCCAGTTCATTGCTTCGTGAAGCATGATTCAAGAAGATTGGAGGAGTAAGGGAAGAGGGTCAACAATATCCCAGATTCTAGCAATTATTCTAGAAATAGTATCGATTTTAAAGTTAGTAATTTGGAATAAAGAGACTCTATTTGTTTTATTTTGTTTCTTACCACTTCAGTATGATATATTCACAAATGATGCCCATAATGGAATATACACATAGAAATACTGTCCAATGGCCAGATGTAATAGAACCGCTTGGGTTTATTCCCAAACTTCAACTGTAAAGTAATAGGTGCTATCTGTCCAATTTTTATCAACTGCTCGAACATTCGATGTGATAATGAAGCAATCTTGGAGAATGTAGTGGTGCTCAGTAATTGCTGAGCTAGTGTTCACATAGATCTCCCAGGCATATGCAATCTTTTTTGATGGCTGTCAAGAATAACATCACAGATTTTGGGAAGGAGATGAAAGATTCTCACCTGCTGATGCTCATTCTCCATTCATGAAGACGAAGAGTGCCCAGGTTTGGGTGTAGAACCATGTCTTGTTGCTGTGGGCGAGGATCCTCCCAAAGAGGCAGCCTGATTGGAGGGACGATGCTCAAGCTCAAGCGTTTGGGATTACATACTTTTCAAGCCCAATCCTGAGTCACAAGGATGTATTGGGCCTAGTCAGTCCTAATGTTCCTCAGAACTTGAGGCAGGAGTGGTTTTGGCAGAAAGGCGTTCAGGAGTCCTGAGCCCCACTCCAGACAAAATGCGTCCCCGAGCGAGAGCCACCTTGAAGACTCCAACGCATAGAAGGGCTGACATTACGCTTTCTCTGCTTTGGCAAATGTATGTAATCAAGGTTCTCCCCAGTCGTGAAAGAGACCTTGTACCACTCTGCTAGGCATCATTGGCTGAGTTGGTCTGCTCTGTAGTTAAGAGAGCCCGCTTGATGTTTGATGAGCAGAAAAATGTCCAGACATTCCAGCCATGCCCAGAAACATAGGCCCTCTTGACACAGGGTCTACTACACCACCTTGCCCTGCTTTTTGCAGTGCCACATTGCATTGGTCATTCCAAAATAGTGGACGTAGCACTCAGTAAATGTTATCACAATGTTCAAACTCAACCAAATGACTAATAATCACAACCATTATCTCAGGGTCTCTCATTGTGCAATTAACATGCATACATTCATTATTATTTATCGTCAACATGGCCTGAGATTGCTGAATTTCTCTGTAAATTGAGGCAGACGGCCATGACTCTAATCCTAAAACAAACATGATTTGTTTCCTTTAAGTTAAAAAATATAGTATTTAATATCAATAACAGTACTTTCATAATTGTCCACTATCATATTACACCAACAACCATATTAACACACACGCAACACAAATCAAATCAAGAGGGTTCAATAATATGTGTGTCTTACCACACTGATTTTAATCCAAGCATGTATGTCTATATTTCATCAATCTTTGGATTAAAATCAAGTGGTATGTTTTTGGATTAGGATCATGGCCATCTGGCTTTACTTAGATAGAAATTGAACAGTCTCAGGCCATGTTGACGACGAAAAATAATGAATGTATGCATTTTAATTGCACGATGAAAGACACTGAGATAATGGCTGTGATGATTAATATAGCTATTGCTGATTCATTGAATAAAGGGTGCCTATGTGAATTCATTGTTAATTATGTATCAGGGGAATTATGTAATTCCTTTCCAAATATGTTGTGTGTTCTGTTTTTGATTGGAACTGAACTCATTTGTGGTTTCATGTCCTAAAACAGATGGATTACCTATGAATGTATAGTACGTATACTATATAGGTACCATGTTTTTACCAGTATGTGTTTTCAGGATGACTGCTTTTTTGTGCTTGTTTTATATGACTGCACTACACAAGATTTTATCTTTTGCTTATTGTCCCAGACCAGAAACAAGCATCCTAGGAGAGGTTTCGGGGTTTCACCCCTCATCAGCCAGGATACCTTGAATCCAGTGGCACAGTGAACCCGGTACCCACGTCTGGGCATACCCGGCGCATCTAGGGTGAGAAAGCAAAAGACACAATTGATGGACGGAATGCAGAACAAATCAAAACATTCACCCCAGTCAAGGGATGTGGGTTAAATCCATCATTCTTTTGCTCACCATGCCACCCCAGTTTAGACCCGTCCATCATTTGTTTGCGTTTCACTTTTCACCCTAAGTGGGATGGGTATGGCTTGGCAGTTCGGGCTGGACTGTTCCCATGAGGCACAGGGTCAAGACTGATTTGCATATAGCTGGGTCCAAACTGGGGTGGCATAGTGAGCAGAAGAACGATGGATTTAACCCAGATCTTTTGAGGGTGAATTATGATTCATTCAACATTCCCTCCATCATTTGTTTGCATATCACTTTTCACCCTAAGTGGGATGGGCATTCCCAGACGTGGTTCACTTGCTCACTTTGCCACTGGATTCAAGCTGGCCTGGCTGATGAGGAGTAATACCCCGAAACCGGTCCGAGGATGCTTGTTTCTGATCAAGGGAGGACCTAGCTTGGCAGTTCGAGCTGGACTGCTCCCATGAGGCACAGGGACAAGACTGATTTGCATGTAGCTGGGTCCAAACTGGGGTGGTGTAGTGAGCAGAAGAACAATGGATTTAACCCAGATCTTTTGACTGGGGGTGAATGTATGATTCATTCAACATTCCGTCCATCATTTGTTTGCGTATCACTTTTCGCCCTAAGTGGGATGGGCATGCCCAGACGTGGGTCCCTCACTCACTTTGCCACTGGATTCAAACTAGCCTAGCTGATGAGGGATAATACCCCGAAACCCGTCTCAGGATGATTGTTTCCAGTCCAGGGAGGACCTGGCTTGGCAGTTCAGGCTGGACTGTTCCCATGAGGCACAGGGTCAAGACTGATTTGCATATAGCTGGGTCCAAACTGGGGTGGCGTAGTGAGCAGAAGCACGATGGATTTAACCCAGATCTTTTGACTGGGGTGAATGTATGATTCATTCAACATTCCACCCATCATTTGTTTGCGTATCACATATACCAGCAGACATGCTTTACCAGCAGGATGCAGGAGGCATGAGACTGGCAGTCTCACCAAAATCCAGCAAGAGGCTGAAACATTGGAAACATAGCCTGAATATCCTGGACACTCTACTCTAGAGGATAGGCGTGTAACTGAAATGTGTGCAGAAAAACTCAGATGAAATAGAGCATCTGAGAAGGAGTCAGGTGTGACTTTTTGCATATCTATAGTGAACCCCAGTGAATGCAGGCGGTCCGCCGTAGTCTGGAGGTGGGCGACGACTTCCTGGAGTGAGCCTGATTACAACAGCAAGTCATCAAGATGGGGAAGAATGAAAGCACTGATCTCTGCAGATGGGCTGCAACCACTGCCATGACTTTCATGAACAGTGAGGGGCACAGGTAAGGCCAAAAACTAACATAGTAAACTGAAAGTGCCTTTGGCCCTACATGAACCGCAGGTAACATCTGCGGGCAGGCAGGACGGGTATATGGAAATATGCATCCTGCAAGTCCAGCACTACTATTGAGTCTCCAGGGCAGATAGGTCTGAGCCAATGAGAGCATGTTGAATTTCCCCTTTTTCCTGTCAGTAGTTCAGAGGGCAGCAGTCTTGCTTAGGAGGAAGGTCTCTGTCATTTTCGGCACCAGAAAGTAACAGCAATATTAAACCTCAGCCGTCTTCTGATATTGGTGCCCTCTCAATAGTTGCTTTGGCCAAAAGGGTTTGCTCTTCCTGACCCAACAGGAAGTTGGTCTTCCGTCAGCTGATCTGAAGACAGTGGCATAGGCAGCAGGTGTTTTCGTAAATGGTAGGACATAGCCCCACCGAAAAATTTGGAGCACCCATTTGTCTGAGGTTATAAACCACCATCAGTGCAAGTGTTATTTTAAATTGATGTGTATGGTGCACTAATCACTGATAGGGTATCTGTTCTCCGGGTGCTTGGGCAGGTGTGTAGGTTTGTGGTCCCATAAGTGCTTATCCAAAGAGCCATGTATTCAGCTTCTTGTGAGACTCAAGGAGCGAGGAGGAGGCTCTGATGGTTGAGGGAAGCCGTTCCATGCCTTGGGTGCGATGTAGGAGAATAACTGACCTCCAGTTTTGCTTTTGCAGATGAGGAGAATGTGTGCGAGTGAAAGTAAGGCAGAGTGTAGTGAAAATGTATGTGGCATGTTCAGGTATTCTGGTCCTATGTTGTGTAGATATTTGTATGTGTGCGTGAGAAGTTTTAATTGGCTGCGCTTGTGAATGTGAAGCTAGTGAAGCTTCCTGAGGTGCAGTGTGATGTGTGTGCAGCATGGAATGCCGAGTATGAGTCCAGCAGAGGAGGTCAGGATTATCTGGAGTCTATGTAGGAGTTGTTTGGATATTCCAGAGTAGAGAGTGTTGCCGTAGTCCAGTCTGCTAGTGATGACTGCTTGAGTGACAGTCCATCTGTTGTTCTGAGGCAATCATTTGAAAAACATTTGCAGCATGAGTAGGGTTTGGAAGCAGGAGGGGCACACTGCTTTGACTTGACCCATCATGTTGCGCTCGTTGTCTAGGATGAACCCTAGTTTTCTAGCATGGCTGTGGGTGTTGATCCTAGCTCTGATGGCCACCAGGTGGAGTCCCATGGGGAGGTCTTGTTGCCAAAGACCAGTACTTCTGTCGTGTCAGAGCTGAGCTGCAGGTAGTTGGTTTGCCTCCAGTCTGCTACTGTGGTCATACAGTTGGTGAAGTTGGTTCTGGCAGTGGTTGTTTTGTCCATCAGGGAGAGGATGAGCTGGGTGTCATTAGAGTAGAAGTTGACAGTGATGTTTTGTGATCGGATGATGTTGGTGAGCAGTGTCACATATAGGTTGAAAATGGTGGGGCTGAGGGACGCTCCCTGTGGGACTCTGCATATCAATTTATTGGTCTCTGATGTGAAGGGGGGCAGCCTGACCCTTTGGGTTCTTCCCATATGGAAGGAACAGATCAATTTGAGAGTGAATCTTTTTATGGCAATCTCATGGAGTCTCCTGATGAGTCTGTTATGGAAGTCAGTGTCAAAGGCTGCAGAGAGGTTGAGCAGGATGAGGGCTGTTGTTTCTCCTTGGTCCAGGTTGATTTGCATGTCATCAGTGGCCACGATGAGTGCTGTTTCAGTGCTGTGGTTCGTTCTGAATCCTGATTGAATGAAATTCGAGGTGGTTTGTAAGTTGCTTGTTGATACCCTTCTCAATCACTTTGACTGGATAGGGATCAGGAAGATGGGTCAGAAGTTGCTCAGTTGATTAGGTTTAGCTTTTGCCTTCTTGAGGAGGGTGTTGATATGCGCAAGTTTCCATTCATCTGGGAAAGTGGCGGACGTGATGGAGGTGTTGATGATGTAGGTTAGGGTGGTGCTAATTAGTGATGCTCTCAGGTTGTAGATGTGGCATGGGTCCATTGAAACCCCTGAATGGATGGTCCACATTATTGCTGCTGCATCATTTCTCATGACGGTTGTCCATTTGGGTAGGTGGCCGTCATGGTTGGTGGTAGGTAGGTTAGCAACGAGTTCCCTGGCATTGGGTTGGTGTGCGAAGTTGCAGTAGATATTTGCCATTTTGCTGAGGAAAAAATGTGATAGATTATCGCAGAGTTGCCGCGAGGCACTGGTATTTGTGATAGTGGCTGAGGGCAGGTTGAAATCCTTAGCGATGAAGATCTCCTTGCAGCTGTTGGAGTTTCCTTTGATGCAGTTCACTAGTGCTTTTTTCTTGATGTCTCTTATTTGCTGGTGATAGTTTCCGAGTGCAGCCTTGTAGGTAGTTCTGTCAGTTGTGTCATGGCTGGCTCCTCATTTCCTTTCTAGATGTTTACAGTGTTGTTTGGTGTCTCAAAGGTTTTTTGTGTACCAGCTGGCCGCTTATATGATCTACTATGCCAGTTGGGTTTGATACGTGTGAAGGAGTCGGCTCAGTTCTTGATCCTATTGTTGCGTTGTTAATGTCCTTTTGAGGTTGTCTGTGGTGCTGGGTTGACACATGCTGAGGGAGCTGAGCCAGTCTGCTTCTGTGACTTTTGCCTCAGATACAGCCTGGAAGATAAACCTGGTAGGGGTGTTGGGTTGAGGTGTGTTGATTATAAAGTGGATGATGGAGTGGTCGGTCCATATGAGCGGTGTGGTGGAGTTTTATTTGATGTGGCCACTTGTGGTGAAGATTTGGTCTGGTGTGTGCCCTGCAGTGTGTGTTGGTTTTGGGACGAGCTGTGTGAGTCCAATGTTGCTCAAACTTTCGAGGAGTGCTGTGAAGCAGGAGACATTTCAGCCTTCCAGGTGAAAGTTGAGTTCACTGAGGAGAATGCATGCTCTGGAGTCAATGGTGTGCGGAGCAACAAAGTTGCTGATGAGGTTGGTAAAGGTGACAAGTGGTCTGGGTGGTCATTAGGCGAGGGTTCTGCTCAGGGTGAAGTTTTCTGAGATTTGCAGCTTGAAGCGCAGGTGTTCCATTACTAGAGTGGCGTTCTCTGTGGATGTTGTGGATTTGATGAATTCCTTGTAGATGATAGCAAGTCCTCCTCCTGGCCTGTGAAGGCCATCCTGTCGAGTGATCTTTAGCCCGCTGGGATTGCCATGGCGATGTTGGCTGCTGATGAGGGGTTGAGCCAGGTATCTGTGATAAAAAGGATGGCAGGCACATCACTATTTAGCAGGTCCCATATTTCGATTGTGTGTTTGCTGAATGATCATATGATGAGAAGCATGCATATGAGTGAGTGTTTACATTTGCGTTTGCTGTGGTGTGTGGTGTATGATGTGTGTGTAGACAATGTCGGTGATTATGTCGCATTTGTGTTGGGAGGGGTTTTTGAGGGTGCTGTTAGTATTTGTGTGGGGGTGGGGGTATGGCTGGTATAGAACTGGTAGTGATGTGAGGTGCAGCACAGCAGTAGTTGGGAGAACGGCGTATGTGGTCTTGCGATCTAAGGCGTGTTGCGGTGTATCGCTGGGCCGAGATCGGATCAGGGTTCTAGGTGCTGGGTGCAGTCCTAGCATGGATGGGGGCAGGTGCCATTACGGAGGTCCTGGGAGAGGGAAGAAGTTCTGGGTGTCATGATGTCATTTTCTGTGCTGATGGGTGATGGGAAATGAAGTCTTCTTGCTTGGCTTCTTCTTTTAAAGACGGTTTTGGCAGGTGGTACTGGATCCTGCCACAGAACGATTGCCCATGATGGTAAGAGGGCATATTAAAAGGGCTTGGAGCCAGTGGCTGCTGGGGCGGTTGAGTGCTGGGCAGATCTAAGACAATAGGTCCCACAAGGTTTGTGGAAGCTGCATCCATGGCCACAAAAGGACTAGGGAGCATGTTGGCTGGGTGGGAATGAACACAGCTTCTAGCTCCTACCATAGCTATGGAAGGGGTGAAAAGCAGAATTGGGATAGCGTGGGTCCATGAAGAGTCCCAATGACTCGGCTGTTGCCTTGCTGTCCTTAAAGTGCTCACAAGCCTAATTGACCTTGTCGCTGAACAGGCAGCTGCATTTAAAGGGCATGTCCATAAGGGATGACTGAAAATCCCCCAAAGAGCCAGTAGACCTCAGCCAGGTGTGGTGAAGAAGTGTCACCAGCAAAGCAATCCCTCTACCTAGAGAGTCAGTCGTAGCCAGTCGCAGCGCATCGTAAACTTTGCAGCAGCCCTCCCATCGGCAATAGCCTAGAAAAAGATGCCGTGGGTCTCCTCTGGAACCATGGACAGCACCTATGCAATCGAGTCATGAACAGTGCAAGAATATCAGCACATAGAGACACACGGTGGTCACTGACCACAGTGCAAAGCCAGGGTAGGAGAAAATCCTCTTGTCAAAGGTGTCCAGCCTCTTGGATTCCCTGTCCACTGGTGTGGTAGGAAATGTGCCAGGGTTAATTTTGGATGCAGACATCTGTACAAACCAGGCTCTCAGGTGTGGGGTGCTGGGTGAGGAAAGCTAAACCAATTGGGGGTCCGCCAAAACATTTGCCTGTGACAGGATCCGCAGCGTTGAAACCCCACAGGTTTTTAAGGAGACTGACTTTAGCACACTGGGGCGGTGCCTATACATAGGCACTGTGCATATCAATCCTGGGGAGGACAACACCCACGCCGCCAAGGCAGTGCAGATCGACACCGCCTACGAGAATGCAAAGGTACTGCTCAAGATTTTCCAGATCCAGTCTGATGCTTGGGGAATAGGAGTTTCTATCACATTTTTAACATTTCATCACACAACTTTAAATATATAAAATTTTGGTAAGGTGCAGGGGTATGAGGATTTAAGAAATATTACTTGCAATGAAAACTCTTTCTTCAGGGAAAACTATAGCCAGTAAAAGGTATAGAAATATATCAATAATCATTTAAATAACTTATCAACAGGGATAACATGAACACAGATAAAGTTAATTAGAAAATTACGGAAGACAAGCAAGATAAAAAAATAGAAGACAAAGTTGGAATGAGAGCTTTTTTGGGAATTGTTAATTGTACTCTAAGTTTAATAAAAATCGAAAATTGAATGACAAGAATTTGCTTAGAAAAAGGAAGCACTTAGAATGGAATTAAGTCTTTGAAAAATAAAATGAGGGTGGACAGAGAAGATTGCATCAGGGAAGATAAAAGGTTTTTTTTCTCAAGCAAAAAATGTATATGTTTTAGATGTGGATATCCATCACATGGTATTGGGACAGGGGCATGTCCTGCTATGAATGCTATCTGCAAGGTCCTTTTTGCAAATTTTAGCTATAGTAAAAGGATGAAAGTAAACAGTGTTGTAGAACTGGAAGAGGAAAAATGCGATGATGAAATTAAAGAAGGAGAACCACAGATCTGTTTTTAGTAGTCAAATGAGGTCCTGAAGAATGAGTTGACTTGTATACCAACATAACAGTGTATGGAAAGGTTTTGAACGTATTGTTTGAATTTGGTGCAAGGATAAAAAGCATTGCAGAAGAATTATTGCAAACAAATTGGAAAAGAAAAAGAATAGAACATTGGAATAGGCGGCCAGTGTCCTACAAAGGGTATTGACTTGAATTGTTTTGGTGGGGGAGCAAGACAATTAATTAGATTATGAGTGGTATAAATCATTCAAAGAGGTTTATGCAAACAAGCTAGGAAAAATACACATAATTTGCATCAAGGCTTGGGGCTAGAGCAACAAGGGATCAACTGGGGAATGTTTGGTTCAGTTTTAGTTAGTATTTAACAGATGAAACTTAATTTGATGTGCAATGAAAGATTGCTAAAAACCAATTGAGTCATCATTATACCTACCCAGTTATGTAACTGCACTGAAACAACTGGTAAACAGAGAGTGTGTGCCGACTTAAAAAGCCTTAATTGAGATGCCTTAGAAGATTCTAAACCACTACTTTGCTTTAATGACATTTTTATGACTTTTGGAAGAACAATGTATTTTAGTAAGATTTACTTGCCACCAGCCTATTACCAGGTTAAATTATGTCCATCTTCTTAGCATTTGACAGCATTTGTGTCACTCATTAGGACGGTTCCGTTTTTTACAATCTTTCAGAATGCCACTCAAGTTGGCATCCCCTGATTTTTCTGAGAGATATGAGAAATGTAGTCGAGGAGATTGAGGTAGCAGTCGCATCCCAAGATGACCTACTGTTGAAGGGAGTGAAATAGAAGAACATACCAAGATCTTAGAGATGGTGTTAAAAGATTTAGATGAAGGAATTACTGCAGAGACAAGTGTAAGTTTAGTAAAACTCATATTAAGTATTTAGGACATCTTATGTCACAAAATGTCACAATGTCTCTGTTCAGATTTAGTTTAAGCTGGTATGAAGAATCTCATTACCACAGACAATAAACAAGTAACCTCGTTTTTAGGAGTTTGTGAATTTTATTCCAAGTTTATCAGAATTTTGTATACAAAATAGAACCTATTAGAAGTTTGCTGAGGAAAAGAAATCACTTTGAATGGAATGAAGCCTGTGAAAAGAAATTTGACAGAGTGAAATGGAAGGAAGGTTTTGAACTCTTTAGACGTAACCTCTTCGCTGCGGCGCAATTTCCGCCGCAGCGCTGCCGCAGTGCTGGACATTCCATTCGTGGGCGTGGTCATGACGTCTCCCGGCCGTCGTCCGCACACGCCCATCGTGACTCATGACGGCCGGGAGACGTCATGAGCATGGAAGAGGTTAAGGAAATAATGTTTAGTGATAGTAGACAGCAGGAGATATGGGTTAGGAGCCATACTATCACAGAGAGATGCAATTGTGAGACTAAAATAGGGTTTGCATCAAGTATGCTAAGTCAGTATGAAAAGTAGGATTCTGTTTAGCAAGGAGCTGTTGGCATGGTGCTGGGTGATTGAGAAACTTAAATGTTTTCAGTGGTGTAGAAAATTTAAGTTAATGATCAATCACACATTGTTAGTATACATTCTTAATAGAAATGTGAGCAAGGATCACACTCCAAGAAAAGCCAGACTGTGGTCATAGATACTACAATACAATTTTGAAGTTAAGCATACCATTAAAAAGAAACAAGTTAGAGCTGATTACTTGACAAAATATTAGAAAAACAGTGGTTGCAATGCATGGAGGATAATGAGAAACTAACAATAGTAACAAGATACTTTATGGAAGGGGGCCATAGTTACGGTCTGTTCCTACAGAAATGCAACCCTTCATGAAGGTAGCTGAAGTTATCTATGTAAGAAGCTGGTCTGAGGTGACAATTGTGTCCCTCTGGTCAGACTGAGAAACAAAATCATTCTGTTAGGCCAGGGAGGTCACTTGGGTCAAACAGTAACCAAACAGAGACATTCTGGGTTTTGGTGGCAATTTATGGATAAGTTAACCTTGTGGGAAAAAGATTGTGTATAATGCTCAGGATGTGATATACAATTTAAAATTATCACACTCCCGTTGTAACTAGTAGAATTACTGAAAGATGGTGGGTGAATTTGAGGAACCATTTAATGAATGATGTTGCAAGTATAGGTATACCATAGCATAGGCACATTTTTACTGCAAAGGTTGGTGATGGACATTGGGCTACTGGTTGAGGGGGTGAAACACTACTCACGTATCAACCACAATTTCTGTCAGGGTGAAACACAGGCAACCCCCCATTTAATCATGCTTAACCCTCTCGTAGTTTGGCACAAAGCAGTCAGGAGCATCTTGGAGGCAATGTGTAAAGTATTTAGGCAATACTTTAACAGTAATAGCGTGAAAAGACAACACAAGAAAAATCCCACACCATTTTAGAAAAATGCAGTAGAATTTAATAAATTATTTTACAGCAAAATGCTAACAAAACAGTCAGTCAAACCAGAGATATACAATTTTAAAGATGTATGGTAAGGCGCTTAAAAGCACAAAGCGCCACTTGTGGCTATCTGGTTGTCCTAGAAGGGATGGAAGTCACAAGTTGAGGCTGCCCATGAAGAACCGAATACAAGGATCTCGTTAGCCCCGCTGAAAGAGTTACCTTCAAAGTGTAGTACAAGGAGTCCAGTTCATGGTGGAGGGTGCTGCAAGAGGCAATAGAAGCATTGTGGATGGTCATCGCTGTAGCACGAAGAGCCAGCATCGCAACAGTTATCATTGTTGGAAGAAGATCCTGTTGGGCATCGTGGGTGGTCCTTACTGCTGGTTCTCTTTAGCGATGAGCACGTATGGCAAGATCTCGACACCGAGGACTTCAGGATTTCTCTTTCTCTTTGAGGAGGGGCTCCACTGATGCCACACCAAGGGTCCAAGTCCTGATGGGCACCTCTTGGAGATCAGGAACTCACTCCAGCAGAGGCAGCAGAGTCCAGACAGGCAGGTTCGCTTGCAGGTCAAGCCAGCAGGTCAGCTGGGCAGATGCAGGAAGCCCTGGAGCTCAGAACAGGAGGTCAGTCAGCTGACCCTGGGAGCCACTTGAGATAAAAGGTGCAGGTCCAGTCTTCCTTTTCAGCAAGCAGGGCAGGCTTCAAGCAGCAGTGCAGCAGGGTGTCCTTCTTCTGTAGTATCCACAGGCTCATGAGTGTACTAAAGAGTTGGGTCTGAGCATCCAATATTTTTACCTAATGCCCACTTTGAAGTTGGAGAAGTTTCTAGACATTTCTACGACCAGAGGTGCTTGGAAATGTCTGCCTCTCTGCACAGGCCCCACCATGTGTGGGGTCACAAAAATCTAGTGTCAAACCATTTGTGAGTGTGCTCGAGCAGATACTTTGTTATGAGCAAGGGTGGTGGGTGACAGCTCAGCCTCCCCATCAAGTCAGAGATGACCCATTCTGCCAACAGCAACTCCCCCTTTGTTGCACTGTGTGGGCGCAATACACAAATATCAATTGCCAGCTACACCTAGTCATGTGACCCAGGATACAGGCTTTAGGCACTAAATGGTTAGGACAAGAAAATGCCAGCCTTATAAAAGTAGCATTTTCACAATTGTTACTTAAAATCTGATTTTGTCATTAAAAAGGGCTTAAATTACAAATTTTTAGACATCAAACTCGGCATTCCTATCAGCTCCCAATTGAAAGTTGCCACCTAGTAAATGTAATAAGGTAACTCAATGTGATTCTCTATAAGAGATAGGCCTCAGAGAAGTGAAAAACGAATTTAGGAGTTTTAACATGTAAAACTTAAAATTACATTGCTAACATTTTAAATATGCACTCTGCCCATCATATTATTTTGTGGGGTTGCTATGTACGTCCTGGGTGGCTATGGGTATGCCCGGACATGGGTCTCTCGCTTGCTGCACCACTGGATTCAGGCTTGGCTGATAAGGGGTGAAACCCCAAAACTGGACCCAGGATGCTTGTTTCCGGTCCAGAGAGGACCTGGCTCGACAGTTCGGGGATGGACTGCTCTTATGGGGAGCACAGCCACTACTGATTTGCATATGGCTAGGTCCAAACTGGGGTGACGTGAGGAGCAAAATAACAATTAATTAAACCCAGATCTGGGACTGGGGTGAGTGTTTAAAAAGTTTCAACACTCCGTCCGTCATATTATTTTGTGATGTTGCTATGTGCACCCTAAGTGGCTAAGGGTATGCCCAGGCGAGGGTCCCTTGCTAGCTGTGCCACTGGATTCAAGCTAGCCTGGCTGATGAGGTGTGATACCCAAAAACCAGTACAAGGATGCTTGTTTCCAGTCTAGGGGAGGACCTGACTTGGCAGTTCGGGCTGTACTGCTCCTATGGAGAGCAGGGTCAAGACTGATTTGCATATGATCAATCAGATCATTAATATGTCATTGCGGGAGGCCTGTGTCCCAACATCTTGGAAGCAGACTAAAATTCTTCCCCTTCTTAAGAAACCATCTTTGGACCCTTTCACTCCTGGAAATTACCGTCCAATTTCGTTGCTCCCTAGCCTGGCCAAGGTTTGTGAAAAGGTGGTCACTAATCAGCTTACTGAGTATGTGGAGGCCTCTGGCCTGCTCCATCCGGCGCAATCAGGGTTTCGGGCGGCTTTCAGTACTGAGTCTGCCTTACTGGAGGTGTCTGAGGTGATTAGAGAGTGCCTTGATGTCGGTGGGAGGGCAGCTCTGGTTATGCTGGACCTCTCGGCGGCCTTCGATACGGAGCCTCATGCCCTGCTACTCAATCGCCTCCGGGAGATCGGAATTTCTGGGGCTGTGTGGGGCTGGATAAGGTCTTTCTTGGAGGGCCGTTCTCAGCAGGTTTGTCTTCCTCCGTGTGCTTCGGCTTCACGGATGGTGGCCACAGGTGTTCCACAGGGGTCATCCCTTAGTCCCCTCCTTTTTAACATCTATGTTACTCCGCTTGTTTATCTGGCGGAAGCTTTGGGGGCTAGGGTGATGGCCTATGCGGATGACACCCAATTGCTGTTTTCCTGGGGATGAGATGAGGACTCGGTCCTCCCTGCTCAACACTGTCTTTCCTCGGTTTTTCGGTGGCTCGCTCAGGCTCAGCTTAAATGCAATGAGGAGAAATCGGAGATCCTCTTGTATGGTGCCTTCCCTGACGACTTCAGAAGGAAATGATGGCCCCCTGGTTTTCCCCTTCCTTGTTCTAAGGGTGATTCCGTCAAGAACCTTGGGGTCTGGTTCAGCGAGAACCTGATTTTTTCCTCGCAAGTAAAGAAGCTAACGGGTTCCTGTTTTAGCATTCTCAGGTCTTTGAGGAAGTTCCTTCCTCTTTTGCCCATGGCTGCGAAGGAGACTGTGGTTCGCGCGTTAATCCTTTCGCGCCTTGATTATGCCAATGCGTTGTACGCTGGCATTCCGGGTTACCTGTTGGATAAGTTACAGGTGATTCAAAATGCAGCCGCCCGTCTCCTGCTGGGCCTTTCCAGCAGGTTCAGTGTGCGTTCGCATTTGCGATCGCTGCATTGGCTCCCGGTTAAGGCCCGAATAACATTTAAAATGTTATCCATTGCTCATAAAGCCCTGTATGGATTGGGTCCTATTTACTTACAGAACAGGTTGGCTTTCTACACCCCGGTAAGACAACTGTGTTTGTCTTCTCAACTTCTGGCAGAGACTCCTCGGTTTAAGCGCCTAAGATTGGGCGGTTGTTCTTTTTCGCGGCTGGCGACGCAGGCTTGGAATGCTCTGCCATTGACTCTGAGGGGCATCAAAGACCCTGTGATCTTTAAAAAGAATCTGAAAACCTTCCTGTTCTAGTCTCTTTATCTGCGGCTGTGTTGATCCTTGTCTGGCTCGCGCCGGGACACTCTTTGGAGTATCCGTGCGCGCTACAAGTGTATATAACATAACATATGGCTGTGTCCAAACTCGGGTAAAGTGGGACCAAAACAACGATGGATTAAACCCAGATCCATGACTCGGTGTGAATGTTTGACAAGTTTAAACACTGTATCCATCATATTATTTTGTGATGTTGCTATGAGTATGCTCAGGCATGGGTCACTTGCTCACTGCGCCACTGAATTCAAAACAGCCTGCCTGATGAGGGGTGATACCCCAAAACCAGTCCCAGGATGCATGTTTCCGGTCTAGAAAGGACTTGGCTTGGCAGTTCCAGCTGGATTGCAACCATGGGGAGCAGGGTCTAGACTGATTTGCATAAGGCTGGGTCCAAACTGGGGTGACGTGGCGATCAAAATAACGATGGATTAAACCCAGATCTGTGAGTAGGGTGAGTGTTTTAAAAGTTTCAACACTCCATCCATCATATTATTTTGTGATGTTGCTATGAGTGCCCAAGGTGGCTAAGAGCATGCCCACATGTGGGTCCCTTGCTTGCTGCACCACTGGATTCAAGCTAGAAAGGCTGATGAGGAGTGATACCCCAAAACCAGTCCCAGGTTGCTTGTTTCCATTCCTGGGAGGACCTGGCTCTGCAGTTCGCGCTGGACTTCTCTCGTGGTGAGCAGGGTCAAGACTGATTTGCATATGGCTGGGTCCAAACTGGGCTGATGTGGCAAGCAAAATAATGATGGATTAAACCCAGATTTGTGACTGGGGGTGAGTGTTTGAAAAGTTTGCACCAGGTATGCCCAGACGAGGGTCCCTTGGTCACTGGGCCACTGGTTTCAAGCTAGCCTAGATGATATGGGGTGATACCCCAAACCCAGTCCCTGAATCGTAGCTCATACTTAGTGCCTAAGATTCTGCCCCTGTTTTGTTCAAATTAGGGGTGACATTCCAGGTTTTGCTGTGGGGGGAAACCACACAGATTTGCAGGGGCTATAAATCAGGTAGGCAGTGTGGCAAATTTGGCAAGGACTAAGTAATTGCAGTTTTTCAATTCATTGTACGTGCGTTTAGCAGGTTTCTACCCTTTCTTTCCAAGGTGGCAATCAGCACATGATTCAGGGCTGTCATTGATAGGACTTACGTAGTGGCGTGTTACAGCAAAGTTGATTCCATTTGCTCACAGTCACTTTATGCATAGGGTGGCAGCTTTAACAGCAGTGGTACTGCTGCAGGATGTATATAAGGCTGTGACTTCGTTGCCTACCTGCTTTATTGAACTACTATAGACTGTTATTTGCATTCAGGGCTGCAGTCAGAGTGGAGAGGTCTGTGTTGGTCTCAGGCCAGCAGTCATATCTGCACAAAAAGAACATATCACCGCTGGGGCATTTTGACCGCTGATGTAGTGTGTTTGGTTTTATGTCTGTCCTTGGTACTTCTTCCAGGGCTTGAGCACAAGCAGGCTATTGTAGTTAAGGAATAACAGAAGGAAAAGAGGAAGAGATTATGCATGGATAGTTTATGGCAAACACAATTCCACTTTCTTTTCTCCTCTTCGTGCCGCTCCTTCCTACCCACGGAATCATGTGGAAAAGCAGGAGGTGCATGGATTACTAGGAGAAGTAAGAAGTGTTGGTCTGGTGGGTCGCCCCTTCTTATGGGTCCCCATAATGTAAGTGGCCAGAGAGTGTGAGTCCTCCCAGAACAATACTACAAGAAAAAGAACTTAAGGAAACGTATGCAGGGCTTTTTAGCAGAATGCCCCATTGCTAAGAAATTTCACTATTGTATTTATTGCTAAGGTTTTATATAGCGTGTAGACCATCTGAGTGCTTTGCACAATATAGCATAACGTATGCAGGTACAAGAAAGCACACTAACATTGCAAAAAGGCAAGTCAGCAGTATTGTGAGCAAGTTGTTGTGCAACATGCGGGCAAATAGGAAGGCGATGAGAGATACGGGTTATAGGTCCAAAGCAAGTGCGTTTACACAAATGATTAGGAAGACTGAGTGCAAGAAGGGCACATCATAGATAACGGATGCTGGATACAGATAAAAGCCTATCTACTTCCAGTGTCAGAAGAATA
The DNA here is from genome assembly GCF_964204655.1 of Triturus cristatus. Classification (NCBI taxonomy): domain Eukaryota; kingdom Metazoa; phylum Chordata; class Amphibia; order Caudata; family Salamandridae; genus Triturus; species Triturus cristatus. The sequence goes on from NC_140581.1 coordinate 1,016,653,081, forward strand.
ATCATGCTCTTACACCATGGGAGCAAAGGTCAAGAGTCAAAAGCTACAAAAGGAAATGGAAATATAAATGGTTGCCATAATACGTCCAAATATTACTTCTATTTTTTATTTTTTTGTTTAATTCTGTGTGGACTAACAAATATCACTGCCTTAGCAATGTGCTTCCATAATTGCATCGAAAATAAAAAGAGGAAATAGAGTGGAGGGGGTGCAATAAAGAACTTGCTTTTGAAGGGCGTAACATTTCAATTTAATACGCATTTGTCTTGATGACAAACTATATTTGCTTATTGCTTTATGTAGCAAGTTCTCGGCTAAGTGCTTTCAGGAGCGCAACCAACAAAAAGTACAGTAATTTGCAAAAAGCAGCGAGGAACGCCTCACTTTCTTCTTAGCAAGCACCTACACAGCCGCGGGCCAGGCTGATCAATGCAGTTCATTAGCAGTCGGACCTGCTCCTGCTGTGAGCAGCGCGCGGTGTACCCTCTTAGCACTGTTCTCAACCCCCCAGGTCTCAGAGGCACGCGCGGATCGGCCAAGGAACGTTCACGCGCCAGCCGGCACCACCTGGCCTCAATGATTCCTTCCCCACGGAGGGCTGTGATGGGCATCAAGCCCATGCCGGCAGGGTAAATGAGGCACGCTCTAGCCAGCGGCTTCCCTACAGGCATGCTGAAGTTCAGCGACACGTCCCACCGGCGCTTTGGGACTGCTTACCGCCTCCCCGTGCAGGCACTAAACAGGGCCATACAGAGGTGCACCGCTTACACTGCCTTGAGATGGAAGAGATACTGGGAGATCTCTCTGGACTCGACTTTAAGACAGGAATTCAATAACTGGTTCGCCCCTGCCTCTGAAAGCCGCACTCCACGCAGTAGAGCGTCTTTTATCTAGCAACAACAGCGTCAGACACGTGATTACTCCTATATTTATCTTACTTCATCGCTCTCTCTATAGAAGTAGGAAGCTTATTTAAAAAATATAACCATTTGCTGCATAAAACTATCCATTCTAATTCCCCTTCCGCCATTACAACATCTAGGGAGGGCCTCGCCGTCTCCCAAACTCCCTCTCCCAAATTCACTCGTTCATGTTGCACTGCCATCAACTTAAGCCTTATCACATAAATTGAGGGCTGCAAGTGTTGACAAGGTCTTTTCCACAGTTTTGGTCTGGCTGGTGTCGTAAATAGCTGAAGAGCCGGTGCAGCTGTATTTTACTACCTTACACGGTAGTAAGTGGTTGTCACTGGTACTTTAAAGGAATGTACGGCTTTTGTTGGAACCTAGCAGTGTTTAGTGACAATTCTGAAGTAAACAACACAACATATCCGTAACATATATAAAGCAACATATCAACACAATTAAAACAGAATAGGGACAACACAAATAAACACAACAGTTAAAACCTAACACAACACAGCAATTACAGTACAGCACAAAAAAAATCACATCCCGATGTTGCAGGACAAGAAAAAAGAAGCACAAAAAATAACGGAACACTTCACCACAAAACTTGCACAACATTTGTCATACACTACCATCTCCAGAAACCTTCTTTCACCTTCTTTCATAATACGACGGTAAAAGTGTGTGTAGCAATATTGCCTTCATTCATCAGCAAATACATGAAACACTGCCAGTCAAAAATGTGTTTTGATCAGCCTCATGAATCCCACCCCTACTCCTATGCCATGAATCCTTCCATCACGTTTAAATATCTGAACTAAAGCACCTGCTTTTCAGATAACTCCAATTTCCTACATTCAAACTCCCTTCTCATCACCAGCCAGTCCTACTTCATCAAACCAAGTACACCTCTTTTACTCCCCTTCTTCTCCTGTCTTCCTTTGCCATACGTGCCAACTCACATGGTGCCACGGTGTGACACACGATATCTGCTCCCATCACACGGTCACCCAGTGAGGAGCCGATATCACAGGAAGGCAGGGAAAACAAACTGAAAACTACTGTAAATAGTGGTTTTCCAGCTGTGTTTTCCAAGGCGTTGAACTGCCGATGTCCATTAAGGGGTGTGAAAACACCCCAGGACATTGGCACCAGGCCCAGCAAGCTCTTTTTGGGGGGGGGGGGACTTGAGGGTAGGGTGGAGCTCAAAAGTGCCTCTTAGGTACTTCTCAGCACAAGGCCTGCCCGCCCAAAGGAAGGTCCCACCCCCTCCTCACACTGTGAGATTTTTGCTCAAGTTTGCTGGTATGCTTTACAAAGAAACTTAGGGGCATATCATCGAGGAAGAGCGGTAAACATCGCTAAGCGCACTTAGCGCGAGTCTGTTTATCGCCATCTAACGCTGAATTACATCGCCGTGTTAGCGGCGTATTATCAACGCTTTTCGAACTGGCAATGTAATTCCAGCGATCGACGGCGAGAAACAGAAACATCGCCTGAAATCCAGCGATAATATTGGAGATGCTTGCTGATAGGGGAGTGTGGTCGTAACATGGTGATCCACCTCCCATTATCAGCATACCTAAGTAGAAGAAAAAGCAGACGTAAAATACATGCGATAGCCGTGGTTAGCGCGGTTTTTTACATCGCTGGGGCCGCATTGTAAATGGTGCAAAGGTCTGTCTGCCACCTAATTCATGCAGACATTGTGAGGAACGCCCATTTTGCATGTTATTAGCGATAATAATCGCTGACATGCAAAATGGAGGGGAAACAGCTAATGCATCAAGGAAACACGTGTTAGCGTGTCCTTGAAAATAGAGAGATGTTTATTTCGCTGCTTTTTAGCAGAAATCGGCCGCTAAAGCGGCGAAAATAAGCTTGTAAATATGCCCCTTGGTAAACTCAGCCGCACATCTCTATAAATACGGTATATGCTTTTACATCACTTCTCTCAGCAGTTGTCTTTTTACTTCTACCATACCATAAATATGTTTAGTCCTGCTGATGTTACTTTATTTTTGACTGCATGTTACTGTGCTCATAGTTTCCTCCGTTCTAAGTAAAGTGCACTGATGCCCTTTGGGCTTTGTAAACAAAACTTCAAAAATAAAAGGATCATCACCTTTCACCTGTTCTTGAAATGTAGGAAGTCAGTTGCCCTTGGAGTCTGAAAGCAGCGCTGGTCTTATAGAATTACACACAAATCCTTCTCAGCTTTCGACCCATCTGCCAGACTGTCAACATAAGTTTGACTATATGATTTACACGTAAAAGACTATTCTTCAAATAATTTAAAGCAAGATAAAACGGAGCCACTCTGTTCCTAGGGGTGGGCGAAATTAGCTGAATTTGGTTCTGTCGTATTCTGCTCAATTATATTGCAATTCAGCAAGATTCTGCAGAATTCTGTGACGGGCAGAGTGGTCATTTCTTGCTATTTTCTTAGCTCATAATGCACCTTTGCGTCCAAAGATCGATGTGAGGATGCATTTTGGGATACGAAAACAGCGTAGCCAATAGCACTCGGCGCCCTTACATGCTCTGCAGTGATTACTGCAGAGTCTGTAAGGGCGCCACCGCTGAGAGTTATGTAGTGGTTTCTAATCTTAGAAACCACAGCATTTCTCTCTGCAGTGCATACCCCTTGGTACCCTTACACACTCTGCAGTAATCACTGCAGAGTGTGTAAGGGCGCCAAAATGTATGCACTGCAGTGGTTTCTTAACAGGGTCGCAAGAGAGAGCAGTAACTCTATGTTTAAAAAACACTGCAGATTAAACTTAAATCTGCAGTGATTTTTAAATTTAGAGGGACTGCTCGCTCTTCCAGTCCTCCTTAGAAACAATTAACAGCTGAGCGGCTGAATTTATAAGTAATTCCGCGTTACAAGAATGACACGGAACTACCAAACTCCTCCTATTTCGCAGGCGGAATTAATAATTCTGCCCAGGCCTACTAGTTCCTATTTCAGGAGTAGGGAAGCATGCTTTGGCATAATTTGGGATAAAGTTGAACATTGTACTCTTTAACTCCACATTGTGGAAATGTAGCTTCATGGATCTATACCACTTAAATTGCACTGGAGCCTGTCAATGTTGCACTAGAGATGGGCACGTTTGCATGCAGTGCTGCAAAATATTGCAGTGATTACAGTGACAACTGTTCTAGTGGCCGACATGGGGACATCGGTTCAAACCCTGGCATTGCCACTTTTCTAAAATTGTGTTATTCCGGCTAAATCATTTTGGTCCTAACTGAGAGTTTGGCTGATAAGTTACCACATTACAAACGTAACAGATGTCCCGTTTGCCTAACTACAAGTGCATTAGTATATAATGGACTTGTTATAAGGCGGACTGGATGTACGTCACGTTTGTGACGGACTTCCGCTTCGGCAAAATCTAAATCAGGCCCTTGATCCCCCTATGTCTTATACTGAAAAATATATGCAAGGCTGGGAAATGCAATTGTTAATATCTGAAATGTAAATGTGTTATTCAAACATTTTAAATTCCTGTAGTGCTAGAGGCACTCTTGTGGTTTGACACCCTGTGATGGCCTTTGACTACCATTATTTTAACTGACTTTAGTCTGTTATTTTATCCTAGCCTGAATATACGACAGTCCTGCATATGCCTTGCTTCTCTTACAAGTTTCTTTCTTGTAATCTTGCTGTCTTTCAGTGGGAGCTGTCACTGAGTAGACAGCCTTGCCAAGAACAGAACGTGTGGGATGTGCATTTGAAAGTGTGAAAGGGAGAGAGAGTTGTGGAATGTACTTTTTGGTCTCGAAGTGCAGTGTTGTGGGCAGTGATGAACACATGTGCCTGGTGTTGTACATTGAGAGATGAAGTATGTGAATCTATAAGCAGTTGTGCACAATTGTGCATTCTGTTGTACATTGTTGAGAATTATGAAGTTCTTACTATTGGCTTTGACATGGCCTCATGTCACCGTTTTTCCGGACTTTGGCTTGCTTCATCTTTTCTACGTTTGTGAGAGGTTGTTTTTGTACCCGGAAGGCTTTGTGAGCTTCATCAAGATAAAGGCTGGAACATGCGAGATTTGGTGAAGGGGATGTGAGAACTCCTTCCTGCCATGGGAATACTTCCTTGGAGCCTGGCCAGTTCTGATAAGATTCCTCTAGCCCGGGGGGAGGTCTTTCCCGAACCTTCTAGTGTGTTTAAAACTGAGGGTTGTTGACTCAGAAACCGGAAGTTTGGAATCTGAGTGGGGACGGAGGCGTCTACCTCGGAGTGTGGGACTCTGGTTGCTGAGGCTCTCAGCCACAGCTTTTTAACTTCCCCTGTCTGAGATGCAGTGTTTCCACCAGGTGATGTATTGAGTTTTGTGTATTGCCATTGTAATGTTTGGCCAGTGGCTTTGATCATTTGATGTATTTTCTTTCTGATGTGTGAGTGAGTCAAGGAGCACCTCCAAAGTAATCATTTGATGTATATATATATATATCTTTCTGATCTCTTGCAGGACGTCCTAGTATATTTGCTTGAGTCTTATTTCATATTATTTGCTGTATATAAACATATATATATCTCTTTGTGTATTTGATTCTTGTGCATTTGGCATCTGGGAAAGTCTTTCTGTTAGAGAGCATTGTGTAAAATAAAACCCCAAGCCTTATTCTAAAAGAGAGAGTCCTTGCACTTTGTAAAATAAAACCCTTTTCTAAAGGTGTTGCTTGTTTTGTGTTAAAGTCTTTTGCTGCGCCGGGTGTTGAGCCATCGTGTGGGAGCTGTACTATCTGATAGGCGCAAGCAAGACAATTCCTTACTTGAAGTTTATACCTAGCATCATCTCATAAACGCTCCAATTACTGTACAGTGCTTCGTTGCATGGAAGCTAGGGTTGTCCTATATAAATATCAATACCTACATAAATACATATATACATTGGCAGTGACGCCAAGTGCAAAATTGTTGGTCCAAGGCCAATACAAATTTATCCGATTCCAATGCAAAATTACATGTCACTGGTGCAATTTACATGATCTGAGCTAAGGTCTATTACCTGGTTGTGTGGAAGGAGAACCATCTTCTTCACACAAAATAGGACCTAAGGTTACATTGCACATTGGTCAGGTCAGTTTAAAAGATACTTTTATTGGCTACTAAAAGCCATAAAAGCAAACATTTAAAAAGAACATTTGATTAAAGGTACAATAAGTTAAAACACCATGTCTCATTTGAACAATAAAAGAAAGCCATATCACACAGGGGCTAAAATCAGCTATAAAATCAATAAAAAGACAAACATGGTTATTTCCAAGGCTAAGTTTGTAAACAAATGCAAAAACAACAATTGATGTACAGAATGCAGAACAATGTCATACATTCACCCCAGTACAGAGATGTGGGCCAAAATCCATCATTTATTTGCTCATCATGCCACCCCAGTTTGAACCCATCCATATGCAAATCAGTCTTGACCCTGTGCCCAATGGGAACAGTCCAGCCCGAAGTGCCAAGCCAGGTCCTCCCTGTACTGGAAACAAGCATCCTAGGACGGGTTTCGGGGTTTCACCCCTCATCAGCCAGGATAGCTTGACTCCAGTGGCATGGAGAGCACGGGACTCACGTCTGGGCATATCCATCCCACTCGGGGTGACAAATGCAAAAACAACAATTGATGGAAAGAATGCAGAACAATGTTATACTACACTCCAGTAAAGAGATCTGGGCTTAAATCCATAGTTTTTTTGCTCACCATGGCATTCCAGTTTGAACCCAGCCATATGCAAATCAGTCTTGACCCTGTGCCTAATGGGAACAGTCCAGCCCGAACTGCCAAGCCAGGTCTTCCCTGGACTGGAAACAAGCATCCTAGGACCGGTTTTGGGGTCTTACCCCTCATCAGCCTGGATAGCTTGACTCCAGTAGCATGGAGAGCACGGGACCCACATCTGGGCATACCAGTCCCACTCAGGGTGACAAATGCAAAAACAACAATTGATGGACAGAATGCAGAACAATGTCATACATTCACCCCAGTACAGAGATCTGGGCCTAAATCCATAGTTTCTTTGCTCACCATGCCATTCCAGTTTGAACCCAGCCATATGCAAATCAGTCTTGACCCTGTGCCCAATGGGAACAGTCCGGCCCGAACTGCCAAGTGAGGTCCTCCCTGGACTGGAAAAAAGCATCCTAGGACTGGTTTCGTAACAGCAAGGGATACAATGTATAAAGTTCTATAGTGCTGAAGCATTAAGTCGATCACTATGATGTGGTGTAGCGTAAAGGACACGGTGTAACACATAGTGATACCTGGACGCAGCCAGTAGAGACAGACTATCTACTGCAAAGACAACCTATTCCTATGTCTAATGGCCCGTTTTAAAAATCTTGCAACCCCAAAGCAGACCATGGGGGAAGATAACATTTGAAGATATAATAATGCTGGCCTTGGGCAAATTGACAGTTTCTGAGCAACGGAAGTATGAACTTTCTGCGCAGGGGGTCATAATAGTCACTGAAAAAAATAAAATGTAGTGTGTCCTGCTCTGAAAAATTGTCACATACACAGGGCTTTAATGTGCCAGGTTTAATTTATCCTTTGGGGAACGCCAATAGCCAGGGGACCAAGTTCAGAAGGAAACTAGTTAACACAAAGCGATGAAAATCATTGGTCACGATAAGTAGGTACAGTTGTACCAGTGGTCTCAAACTCAGTTTAGACCTGGCCATATGCAAATCAGTCTTGACCCTGTGCCTCATGGAAACAGTCCAGCCCGAACTGCAAAGCCAGGTCCTCCCTGGACCGGAAACAAGCATCCTAGGACCGGTTTCGGGGTTTCACCCCTCTTCAGCCAGGATAGCTTGATTCCAGTGGCACAGTGAGCCCAGGACCCACGTCTGGGCATACCTGGCGCACTTAGGGCTTGGCAGTTCGGGCTGGACTGTTCCCATGAGGCACAGGGTCAAGACTGATTTGCATATGGCTGGGTCCAAACTGGAATGGCATGGTGAGCAAAAAAACGATGGATTTAGGCCCAGATCGATGTAATGGGGTGAATGTATGACATTGTTCTGCATTCTGTCCATTAACTGTTGTTTTTGCATTTGTCTCCCCGAGTGGGACGGGTATGCTCAGACGTGCGTCCCGTGCTCTCCATGCCACTGGAATCAAGCTATCCTGGCTGAAGAAGGGTGAAACCCCGAAACCGGTCCTGGGATGGTTGTTTCCAGTCCAGGGAGGACCTGGCTTGGCAGATCGGGCTGGACTGTTCCCATGAGGCAAAGGGTCAAGACTGATTTGCATATGGCTGGATCCAAACTGGAATGGCATGGTGACCAAAAAAACGATGGATTTCGGCCCAGATCTCTGTACTGGGGTGAATGTATGACATTGTTCTGCATTCTGTCCATCAACTGTTGTTTTTGCATCAGGAATTTGACCCAGCTCTTGGTATTTCAATTAGATGCTATCTGCTTAGTTATTTTATCAGAAGCATCCAAGACAGCTCTATCTTGCTCGCTAGGGTCCATACATACTTGAATTCCTGGAGCACAGACAGTATGCAGCTTATCCAGGAAATCTTCCCGGATAACCCTCTCCCACTTTAGCCTGCTTGCTTGGTCTTTAGTGCTGATATTCATATTTGAGTCACAACTAGCCTCTGCTCCTTTTAGGGCGGAGGCATAGCACAGCTCGAGTGTGAGGGGATTATGGTCACTGTGGCAGTTTCAGGAGACACTCAGTTTCTCATGGCTGAGACTAAAGGTGGGGAGAGCATGATATAATAAATTGTACAGGTGCTACCTCTTCCTCTATAGGTAGGTACCAATTGTGTCACCTCTGCTTGCTCTAGGCAGTTAAGGTTGTGGGCTGAAGGTAGCTCTTCTATAAGAATGCCTGATGGCGAATGCACATTGTTATAATGGACATGTTTCAGGAAGCATTTTCCTCAATTAAGAAAGTGCTTTTTTAAAATCAATTAGCCCTTGTGGTGATGTTGGAGTCCAACCCCAATAGTTTGCCGAACCCAAATAATTTACACACGACGATCTATGTCTCCAGCAATCTGGCTCTGTTGTTTTTATTGATCTAGCAGCAAGAAATACCAGCCTCCCTGACATTAAACCTACCATTTGGCTGAGTAAAATTCAAATAGGAATGGACCACTCAATAACTGAGTTCTAGATCGAAAACAAGTTCAAAAGATTTATTACGGGATTCTTATTATAAACGATACAGATCATGCATAGGTTAGCATTAAGGCTTAGATACAGATCACAATAAATCAGAAACTAGAGCAAGAATCCCTATTTTATGCAGTTTAATACCTCCAGATTCTAAATGTCAAACTCATAAAGAGCACTGACAGCATTCAAGGGGAGAAAATGTTCCAAATAAATCAGACAGAGTCTTGGGAGGAAAATGAAAAGTTGCCCCTCGAACCTTCAAAACTAGGGGTTTTTATATACATCTTATGCATACACAATTAGCAAAACTGCAGATTCAGCATGACATGGTTAGGTCACATTGGCAAATAAAAAGCAACTTCATAATAATAAAAATTCATAGCACTAACCCATTTCTCAGGGTAAAATGAAATCTTCCATTTGCCTCCTGAGCAACTACACTCCAGAGATGTACCATACATTATGAAACATTTCTCAAATAAAAGCTCATAGAATTATGTTCTTCTACAGGCTCATATCGGAATTTCCGGCGAAAATCCTTCAAAATGTTACATAAAGTACATACTGAAAAAGTGAAAATTTTTATTAACAATACAGGTTTTCTAAAGGCAATCAGAATGTGCTCCATGGAAAATGTGAGAAGAAAAGGTTTGCAGAGGATCTCTGATTGACCGGAAGGAATGAACAGAAGCAAGATGAGCAGAACACCAGAAACTTCATCCACTGGAGATGGAAATGGAGTCTTGCACGAAAATGTGGCATAGGTATACCATATTATTATTCACACTTCTGAGCAATATAATGAAGTTGTTTCAAGTAAATCTTCATTAGTTCATAGGTTATGACCTTATGAACCATTATTATCACTAATTCACACAAATAATTTGTCGCCCAAAATTTGCACATAAGAAAACATTTCAACAGTGAAACGCGCCTTGCACCACAACATACCTTGGCGGTCCAGTTTGTCTGCGCCATTGTTCCAGCTGTGGAAATAGTGTGAGTAAATATCTGCCCATCATCAGGGATCCAAGGCCCGCATATTCCGCCTTTTCCCTGCAAAAAGGGAGATTGGATATTTTAGTACATAAAATGAAAATACGCTTAAATATGTAGTGAGCAACACAGAACGACTATTCAACATAAAGCAGGGCCACGGGAATAGTGCGGCCAATGCATTTTTCGCATGATTATAGATTTGTTGCATTTTCAACATAATCCATCAGCAGCAGCATAATCTGCAGATTTTACAAAAAAAATAGTTTCTAACAAAAATGGTTCAAAAGTTACTGAAAACACAGCAACAAGTGTTGTGCTCATTGAAAGGACCTTTGCAAAGGCTGACTGGCTACCTTACTGTTGCTTATTACCATATTTGGGAATTACACTTGTACTAATGATGTGCAATCAATGCCCTGACAGAATAATATTAATACAAAATGTGCTGCATAATGCTGCATACTTTGCCTTTTCTTGGTGCTTAGTTTACTCAACTCTGTCACCTAATTTGGCCCTCTGTGCCACATAATTCCAGTGGCCCTAAATGTAAAAATGCAGAAAGCCTTTTTTTGCAAAGGTTAGACATTTGTTTAAATCTAAATTATCAATATTTTGCATAAACTAGTCCTTACTAGATTTTATTTATCAGATTGAAAACACTTTGTTTGGTTGTTTCAGTCACAGTGAATCTACCAAATTCCCAGTAAGCTTAAGAAAAAGACTTGAAGCCCTGGTGGAGTTAACTCGGCTGAAAACAACCATTCTTTTTTTTTTTTTTTAAATCAAGGTATGTAAGTCAGAGTTCACCGTTCATTATACCTTTAATTTGATAATAGACTTTACCCAAATTGACTCCTAGAGGATTGTGCTCTAATTACAGCATTGTGTAACTCTGACTGATAAAAATTTAGGGTTAAGATTCTTTTCTTAAACCAGGAATTTCCAACCTTTCCTAAAATATGATCAACTTACGTTCAATGAAAAGCATCTAAAGCTGCTAACATAAAATATGAGTATTGCAACAGTGACCACTTCAGACGAGATTCCATTAGTGGCCATTGCAAGCAGGATTATGAACAGTGACCACCTTTAAATCATTTGAAGAATAGGTCTTTACGTGTAAATCATATAGTCAAACGTATGTTGACAGTCTGGCCTTATAATTTAAAATTTGAAATGCCTCAGCATGTATATTCTTCTGCAAAGTATCACAAGTATATTGAATAAAGCAATATTATGATGGCAACCACATGGGCATCAATTGGAGTAATTTGTTGTCGATTGTTGCTACTATTTAAATGGAGATAAGATGTCGCCAGAGTTGGACGCTGTATCACTCGAGGGCGTGGTTTCAGGAGGACTCTCCAGTGAAAATGGGTTCAGATAGATCCTTATATAACAATAGGATATGTTTAAATGAGATTAAGTAAGTACTGGCTGCCCAACTTGCAATAATCAGGTGTACTGCTGTAAGTTGGAGATTTCAGAGTAACCTTTAGTTCTTGTATAGTGCTGTTTTTGGTTGGTTTAATATTGTTATTTTGTAAACTCAGTGTGAAGTTATGGACTCTAGTGTAGTATTATTTATGTCCTCTTTTCATACGCTATTGTTGTTTTCAGGCACTATGGGTCTATGAGATATAGTTTTTCTACGTGAAAGAGTACATTTCTTATTAGACGAGTGAGTTAACAGTCTTCACTTTATTTGCTATTTTCTGATCTATTTAAATGGGTTTAATACCTGGAAAATTTTCTGTCTTTATTTTTAATTGTATTTAATTTTAGTATTATTACAAGCAATTTTTGATTGTTCACGTATATAAATAGTTTTTTTATACTCGGGTTGGTTTTACGTAAGTTCATACTATATATTTTACACAAGTTGATGGAGAGGCATTCTGCATTTGGCACAGAAGGGTGATTATGTATTCTTCTGGTGCTAACAATTAAAAAATATACATATATATTGATTTAAGCAGTTGTGATTAGTACACTTACTTTCAATGATGTTGTAGGGTTTCCACACATGGTGTTCTAATATGATTATTATTTTTATTTTTAACTTCTGTATATGGTTTTGACACGAGGTGAAGGGTAACAGTGGTACTGTATTATTGATTATTGAGAGGCTATCTGTAAAAAAGTAATTTTATTTATTTTTAGTCCTGGTGAAGTCGTGGGCGATATGCCTTCTCGATGAAACATGTTGGCTAAAAAGGTTCTTAGTGTGGCAACTTGAAACTGGAAACATGAAGATTATAGTAAAAGATTGATTGTTAATTTAATTACAGTGGACTTCTTGACTTTGTGTGCTCGATGGCGCATTTTCAATGTTTTGAACTTCTATGGTTCATTAAGGTTATCAGCTGGCCACCCTTCCTTTGCCAGCACCGCAATAGAGACAAGTTGGAACTGTATATATAAAATGTTTCGATATTATAAGTGTGTGCTGGCAGTGATACCCAGCCACCATTGAATGTGATATTTGTTCCATTGGGTTGTGGAAGTACCTTATACGCATTTATTAACTTTATAGCAACATAAGTACACTGGATGATCATGATAAAGTGGCAGCAGACTTATTTAGGTATTTAAGTACAGGTGTCCTTACAGGGAAAGCAATGAGTAGTGAAAACCCATAGAGGAACAAGGGGTTACAAAAAAAAAAATTATCAGACTTGAGAAAATGAAAAAAATCAGAAATATCCAAATGGTGGGATGGGACTATACCTAATCAGGATTTTAAATTGAACAGGATTCTGAGGGGTCACAGTTCACAGATTGTTCCAACATATGATGATCTAGATGAAGACTTACTAATTAGGTATGAAAAGGAACTTACTAAAAGTTTAATTAATTTGATGGGCATTTTAATTGACAATGCAGAGATGAAGGCTTGTAAATTATTGCAAGCTATTCAGATTTTGAAATCGGAAATCAAGGATATGAATCTTCATGATATTACAATTAAGAATTATTCTTAGAAAATGATTCAATAGTTGTGAGGCCTGAACAAGTAATGGGTATACGTTTGTCGTTCACTGGGAGCCAAACACCCCATTGTAGTGCTTGACTCTCACAGGGTAGCAAAGCAGAGCAGTTCAAGGCCTACTCGAGGGAGGTGGTGGGGGCCAGTAATCACCATTCGCAGATACATAATATTAACACTCAATAAATGATTGTCCAGTTTGTGCTTTTTCTTTTGAAAAAGAAAGTACATTTATTTCACACACACTACTTAGTACTATGCAGCAATTTCCAAATAAATACAAGCTGGTGGAAATACTTCTTGATGACATTGCATAATCATTCTTACCCTTCCCAAAGGGAGATCTAGGTCCAACAAAAGACATGTCAAAACATTCACTTGCATTGAAATGCAATAATTGAGCATAACCTACGGTAAGAAAACTTAATAGTGGCAATAAGGCATGCAAATTTTGTGTCATGATTGTCCGGAGTGAATGCCTTAGAGTGGGGAGAAACAATGGGTCCCACAATGCTGTGGGAGAAAGAGAGGAACAGGAATGTAAAAGCCCCTTCCTTTGAACAGGCCAATGCTTGACAATCCAGATTCGAGCATTGCTGCTCCGTCCCGTGTTTCCAGAAAAGTTTACCGTGACGGCGCGTTCAGGACTGAACACCGCCATTCCTTCTGCCACTGCAGTTTCATCAGTTATGCTCTCACCCTCTGGGATTCCCACTCCGTTGTTCGAGAGGATGCTCAGGGTTCCGGTAGCATGGGCTGCCTTTCTTTTGTTTTCAGCGTTCAGGACCGAACGCTACTGTCTTCGGGGACTTCCTCTTTGTCCCGGAGAGGTTACGGAGAAGCCAGCTGCCAGTCCTTGTTTCAGCCGCAGCTATGTGCCTCATTCGCTCTGAGGCTTGAGAGCGGATGGGTGCATGTTCACCGGATCCTGTGTTACATTACGCTTCTCCAGAGGCAGTGGCCTCAGAAGGTACTTTTGTTTATTTTTTGTTTCGTGTTCTGAGAAATGGATTGAAACACCATTTACCCAAAACAGAGTGAGTTTGGGAAACCTCTCATAGACCTGGTGAGGTCTCCTGGTATATTATCATGTATTTTTGAGACTTTGTTTGTGCAGACCTCATGGTCTCTATGGCTAAAGGCTATTGCAGTATTTTCTCTTTATGAGAAGGATTACTCTCTTACTGTGTCCATGGGTGGGCAGCTTGTGAGTATGATGTGTATTCATTTATGTCAACACTAAGGCATTGAGTGAGTGTTGTGAATGTAAACCTCTTGCTGTCTTCTTTCACTTACAGGAGTCCAGCTCCAGTTCCCTGCTTAGAAAGAGGAGTTGCTATAGTCAAGATGAGGACCAAAGAAGTTCGGGGGTGGCAGACTGGTGTCTTCTTTTTCTTTTAATATTTTATCCACTTTCATTTTCCCCGGGGAGCTCCTGTGCAGGGCAGCGTATTTAACACCTCTCTGCAAGTTGCATTAGGAGGAATTGTGAAGCCTAGCATCGTCGCCGCTGGATCTGTTGCTGAGAGGTGGATGAAGTCACCCTTCATAACCTGACATTTTGATCACAAGTGGTGTCAATATCATTATCTCAACAAGCATTTCCTCGTAGGAATATGTTGTAGGGTTTCTATACAGGGTGTTCTAATATGAATATTTCTTTTAGTTGTACTTTTGTAAATGGTTTTGCCACGAGGTGAGGGGTAACAGTGGTACTGTCTTCTTGGTTATTGAGGAGATTGTAATGTGTAAAATAGTGATTTTATTTATTTTTAGCTCTGATGAAGTCATGGGTATTACGCATTCTTGACGAAACACATGTTGGATAAAAAGGTTCAATGTGTGACAACTGGAAACTGGAAGCATGAAGATTACATTAAAAGATGAATTGTTGATATAATTACAGTGGGCTTCTTGACTTTGTGTGCTCAAGAGCGCCTTTTCAGTGTTTTGAACTTGTATGGCTCATTAAGGTTGTCAGCTGGCCACCCTTTTTTTTAGAGCACCGCAGTAGAGACAAGTTGGAATTGTATATATAAATTTTTTGATATTCTAAGTGTGTGCTGGCAATGATACCCAGCCACCACTGAATTCGATTTTTAGTCCATTGGGTTGTGGCAGCACCTTATAAACATTACTTAACTTTATATCAACATATGTACACAGGAAGATTGTGATAAAACGGCTGAAGACTTGTTTAGGAATGAAAAGCATCCAAAACTAATAATAGAAATTATGAGTGTTACAACAGTGACCATTTCAGATGAGATTCCATTAGAGGTCATTGCATGAAGGATTGAGAGCAGTGACCACCTCAAGGCATCAGAGAAGGTCATCAACAAAATGTCCAAAATAAATAGCTTTTTTATTTTTTTATTTTGAATGTCTCTATGTGCATAGTTGCCTGTCAGGGATTGCAAGTTTATTGACTAAAGCAATTTTAAGCTAGTGAACATTTGAGCATCGATTCGAGTAGTCTGTTGTCGATCGTTGCTGCTATTTAAGTGGAGATAAAATAGCACCTAAGTAGGTTGCTGTATCACTCAAGGACACACTTTCAGGACTACTCACCAGTGAGCGTGGTTCAGATGGATCCTTATATGAGAATAGGATATGTTTAAAGGCGTTTGAGTACTGGCTACCAAACTTGCAGTAATCGGGTATACTACTGTTTGTTTGCGATTGCAGAGTAACATTTGGATATCACTTAATAACGAGTGATAGATACTTTTGATTTTTGTAGTTTAGCATTATTTAATCTATCACATATGATATAGATTTAAACTGTAATTTCTATAGTGGACTATGGGCACGCTAATTTAAGTGGGAGCGAGTTGGCAGACGCACTTGATTCTTAAATTGGTTGCTTAGGTTGGGCACTAATGTTTTTGTATAGTGTTATTTTTAGTTGGTTTAATATTGTTATAGCTTGCACTAAGTGTGAAGTTATTGAATCTAGTGTAGCATTATTTATGTCCACTTAACATTAGTAGTTGTTGATACGCTATTGTTGTTTTCAGGCGCTGTGGGACTATGAGATATAGTTTTTGTACAAGAAGGACTACACTTCTTATTAGAAGAGTGTGGACAAAGTCTTCCCTTTATATGCTATTTTCTGATATATTTACATTGGGTTGATACCTTGACAATTTTCTGTCTTTATTTTAATTTTATTTTAGTATTATTACAAGCAATTGTTTATATCAAGGTATGTGCATAGTGTTTTTTTACACTTGGGTAGGTTTGGCTTTACATAAATTCATACTATGGGGCAGATTTTCAAATAAGTCAGCCAACACAGCAGCAAAAAAATGCTGCGCTGCTGTGCGTGACAGGGAGGGAGCAGGAGAGCGCCATATCTACAGAGATATGTCTTTCTCCTCCCCTTTCCCTAGCGTCAGTGCTGATTTCAGCCCCTGTGCGCTAGGCACACACTTTAACGCCATAGTGCTAATGTGTATGCCTGAGTCTGGTGTAGGTTTTGAACAGGAAGGGTACCCTTCCTATACACAATACTATGCCTAGACAAGCTTGAACACGTGTCCCACTTTGTTTGTGTGCTGCACAGTGCATCACGCATGTAAAATAGGAAAAATGAAAACATTTATCCTCATAACTCCTCCTTTCAGATGACCTTAATGTTTGGTGCTAAGCCATGTCTACAATTGTTTGTAGATGGGTTTTGCGTCAAAAGGCATGGGTGATTGCATGGGAATACCCATATTTCACACATGTAATGCCCCCTTGGCACTAAGTAACACAAAGCAATGCTTCGCACTGTTTTACGTTACTTGTAAGGTACTTTCCAACGCAAAACAAGTTTCGCTGGAAAGTAACTTGGTTAAAAAAAAATTGTGCACAAAAGTGACGCTAACCCAGCGCAAAATGTTTGAAAATCGACCCCTATATATTTTACACAGGGTGATGGAGAGCCAATCTGCATGTGTCATTATGTATTTTTTCCGGTGCTAACAATGTAAAAATATAATTGTATATATGGATTTAAACAGTTGTGATTAGTACACTTACTGTCAATGATGTTGTAGGGTTTCCACACTAGGTTTTCTAACATGATTATTATTTTTTTTTAATTCTGTACATGGTTTTGCCACAAGTTGACGTGGGTAACAGTGGTACTGTTTATTGATTATTGAAGAGATTGTTAATGGTAAAACAGTGATTTTATTTAATTTTAGTCCTGATGAAGTCATGGGCGATACGCGATACGCCTTTTCGACGAAACATGTCTTGGCTAGAAAGGTTCATAGCATGACAACTGGAAACTGGAAGATTATATTAAAAGATGGATTGCTGATATAATTACAGTGGACGTCTTGACTTTGTGTGCACAAGGGCGCTCATTCAATACTTAACATTGGCAATGATTTCATTCTTTCCATTTGTTTTCTCAATCTTTCTTTATTGAGTTTTAGGAGGCATACATTGGTACAATGACAGTAATGTAATAGGGGAGACCTTAATACACATCAAGATTGCTAGAAAAACACACAGTTTCAAAAAGGTATTGGGCTTTCAGTTATGATCAAGCAAGCTAGATGTACCATCACTATCAATTCAGTAGAGAATCCAAAAATGTTTTACTTGCCCAATTTAAACCCCCCTCCTCCAACTAACCCAAACCTAACTGAATGAGTGAACATGCTTGTGCTATAGATGACCTTGGAGGGGCCTTGATCATCAATATTGGGAGGATTAGTGGGACCTTTGTTTTTGGGGGGCAGTCAATGTTCCCCTTTAACTATTAGTTCTGGAAGAGGTGGAGTGCTCTAGTATGCTTAGGGCATGCAGATAGTGGAAGGCCCGCCAAAAGGAACCGCACGAATGGGCCCCAAGTGTACTCAAAATTTCTGTGGGCCTCTAAGAGTACATCAGCCATCCGTTCCATGGTTATGGCTTGCCAGAGTTGCACATGCCATTGGGACTTCGAGGGAGCTTCTGCCTTCTTCCAGGATGCAGCCAGAGCTGTCTTGACCGTCCCCAGACACAACCACAGAATAGAACGGTCTTTGATATTTGTGGGTTAACCCAGGGGTATTGGGTACTGGAGACCCCAGAATGTCCTTAGTCTGGGCTATTATTTCGGTCCAGAAGGGTTGAATAACAGGACAGTCCCACCAAATGTGGTTAAAATCCCCAAGGAGCCTACAACCCCTCCAGCATAAATCAGATGTGGTCGAATAAATCTTTTTAAGTTGTTAAGGCAAAGGTACCAATCAAAGGGCAGTTTGTAGTGTGCCTCTCTCAATCCCACTGAGTGGTTAAATTTGGGGATGTCTCTCCAAATCTTATGCCAATGCTCTTCAGTAAATGTCTCTCGAACTGTCCACTCTGACAAAGCTATGTGATGCGGTCTGGATGTGCAGATGGTGGAAATCAGTAGCAAGCACATAAAGGAAATAAAACCCTGCGGTCCACCTGCCCTCTTTAAAAAAAATTCTATTGGGAAAGTTCAAGTGGCTGCAAGACATTTTAACTGTGTTTAGCATTATTGCTCAGTGTCTGGTAGGGCTAACTCCTGTTCACAGTTTTCAAAGCTGAGGACATCATACCTGTTAAAATTAGTCAGTGTACTAAGGTAAGCATTAAGTAGGCTGGCCGGTTTGGGTTTCCACAGTACATCCAAGATGTATCTATCCACCACCGCTCTATCCATACGTAAGCCAGTGTTTGTCGAACTCTCTTAACAATCATTCAGAAATCACCCTCAGTTGCGCTGCCTTATAGTATAGTGTGAAGTTGGGTAGGGCCAAGCCACCAGCATCTCTTGGTAATGTCAATAATTTATAAGGGAGTTGAGCCCTGCAGTCTTGCCAGGTAAATCAGGTGATCATGGACGAGAGGGTATGGCGTTCTTTATTTTTAAACATTTTTAGTCATTCATGCATGTTTACACTACGCCTACATTAAGGTTATATTAATTTAGAACCAATGGTACTTTTTTTTTGCACCTTTAGGAATCATATTATCTTGTGGCGTTCATTAAAACTAGGGATTTTACCAAATCTAAGTGCTGCTGCTGGTTAGGAAGCACAGGCACTGTTCTCTTAAAATTGCATGCAATGGGTTTTTTAATTTTATTTAGTTTAAATGTTTTACTGCAAGCATATGACTGCCACATTTAGTTGGTACATGTTTTATTTTTCTTGTTGTTCTTAGCTTTGTGACAAGTACTTTCAATTACAAATAGAAAAATATATAACCATTGCAACAGCCTGCCAAGTCGATACCCGTGGTCTTTGTCAATGCTTGTTTTATTTTGTTTTTTTCTTTGTTTTTTTTGTGATGTGAGTTTTACCCATATGAAATACACAAAAAATGGAATGCTCAACCTGCACATATCAGACTGGCAACAGAATTCAAAGTTTTCATAAAAGATTTTAAAACTTTCTTGCTAAACCAATTGTTGCACAAATATAGGTAAGATTTACCCCGTCTAACAAATCTAGACTGACGAGTTCCATGACAATCAGAAGTTATTTGGCTGCAATTGTGACAACAGCAGTTTTTGCCCTCTGGAGTCCTGGGTAGCCTCGTACTGTAGACCCTCACACTGAGGACCGAGTACCACATTTAGCATTAGACTCTCAGGGTAGTAAGGCAGAGCAGTCCAAAGCTTACTCAGGAAAGTTATGCAGGCTACAAACTCAGAACTCAGTGTAACAACAAATAACACTCGATATATTAACGTCTAATCAGTGCTTTTTCTTTCTAAAGAAAAAATATTGTAATACATATAAAACTAAACATATATGCACAAAATGGCAGACAGACAAACCAATGGGAAGAGCCTCTGAAGGGTCTTGCAAGTTACATGAGGTGTGCAGTAAAGAAAGGTTGCAGCGACCAACTAACTCTCTGAATGCAGTGCAGGTCCTACACATCTGGGGTGTCTTAACGGTTTATGCAAGTCACATGGGGTGTACAGTAGTGAAAGATTACAATGACAAACTAGCCTCCTAAATGCACACCAGATCCCACAAGTCTGGGATGCTTAATGGTTTATGCAAGTTACATGGGACGTACTGTAAAGAAATATTGCAAAGACCAACTAACCTGCTAAATGAAGAAAAGACTCCACAGGTCTCAGGTGCTTTTAATGGTTTACGCACCAGTAAGCCCTACCCCTTATAATGACAATACCTTCCTATAAGCCCACATCAAATCATGAGAAGGCACATAGTTAGCAAAAGTCTGGCCTACTGGCTTTGTCAAAGGGCTTCAGGATATATCCAACAAAGAGGAAATAGACATTTCATTGTGCATAAACATTTCAGTACTTCAGTTATGAATATGAACATGTTTCACCTTTCAGGATAGCAAAACACTGAACAATGATTGACCATGTTTTTCTACATAACCATGTTGCCTAATAACATCTAAGGACCCAGAACTCCATGGGACCCAAACACTCCCAGAGCACACCAAAAAGACAGCCTAAACCTTTCCTGTGGTCACTTGTTCAATAGAGACATAGTGTGCAACTTTTCTAAAATCTGGTGTGTTCCTGTCAGTCCTCAAGACCAGAACAAACTCTTTTGGAGGCCCTCTACCATTCTGGGCACCAAAAAGCTGAATGTTCACATTTCAAAGGTGACACTTGGGCTTAAGGAGCACTCATTTGTCCCATTGCAGCTCTCTCATTTTCCTTCCACTTGCCTCTGCTCCTGCCTGCAGCACTGTTTTGCTTAAGCTGACAACTGGGTGTGAGACAGAATGCAGCAAAACAACACTTTCTGTGCTCTGCCCTTCATGCTCTACTTTGGTAAGGCCCAGGAGCTCACAAAGCCTGACTTTTACTCAGGGCAGCTCTCCAACTGTAATCCAGAGGAAAATAACACATATGTAACGGGTGCCTAGTCCAGTCTGAAGAGGGGCCGAATACCTCATAGTCTCACCAATGGATTTTTCAGAAGTCGCTGGCCAGGGTAGCCACCGGAGACTGTGGAAAGGATGCACTCAAGTAATAACTTAAAATTAGGATATCTCTGGCCCGATTTGCTGTTATTAATGGGTTACTTTTGTTTACCTTCCGTGGCACGCCATACGCACCAGAAGTGCTCTTGTGTGGCCCACAATTAAAATGGTTGTTTCTTGATGCTTTTTCACAGCTTAGGAGCAGTGTTTTAGACTGAATCTGCCCTTCTGTGCAGCTCTTCACAGTCTCTTATGTGGTGTCTTCCTGGCAGTGGAACCCACCTATGATCCAGGCAGACCACTCTCCCTGCCGGTACTACCCAAGTACCCGCAGGCCTTCAGCTACTTGTAGGGTGCTCGTATGTCCTGCGGGAAACAATAGTACCCATTCTAGGGCTCAAACAAACAGAACCAGTTCAGAAATCTCATAGATGACCCTTTTCATTCAAGGTCCCCAGCAAGTCAAGCTTCTACTGGCCATCCTACCAGTATCTGTCAGGAAGATATAGTTAATCAACCTATCGAGTTTTCACCCCAACCTTTTTTTCTACCAGGAGAAGACTAATCTTCCAGGATGGGCCTACTGTTCCAGGGGAAGCTCTGAATTTCAAGTTGCAAAGCAAAATAATTCACTGGACTAGCAGGGTAGCTCAAAGCATGATTTCTACCAAGGCTGGCTCAGGGAACTATGCCCAGTTTTACAAATGTATCAACAAAAGTATTTAAAATAAACAGACTCTGGATATGCATTAGTGACTCAGTAATTACTAGGAAAAACACATCAATGATTTCCTTCCTCATGCTAATCAAAAGTTACAGTTTAGGCACACTTTATCTAAAGTAAAAAAAAAGTTTAAACACTACCAATTTTACACTGCAGTCAAAAACAATTAGGGTATTTCTTCTTCAATTTCCAATTTAATTACATGGCATTAGCAGGCCAAAGCCAATTTAATCTGGGTCCAATATGCCATGGTGCTACCTGCTTTCAGATGTTGTAGTGTTTTTAAGATTTGCATTTTCGTGAAAAACAAATGTTATTAAATAAATGTTTTAATAATGGATAACAAAACTAATGGGAATGCACTTGAAACAAATTTAAAAAAATGCATAAAATGTGTTTATTACCATATTTAAGTTAGGTCACATTTTGCTAAACTCTCTATTTTAAGTTAACATGGATGTTGTTCTGAAGCTGTTCCTTTCAGTTCTGGGCAGTCCCCCTCCCATCTCGTCCCCCTACGCCTCTTTTCTCTCTACAGGCTTTCCAGAATAAGAAACTGAAGGAAATCATACAGTATTTTTTAAACAAATTGAAGTGTTGTGAATGAACTTTTTTGTGCTCCTAATGTTGGAAAGTTTCCAAGGTTTCTTCTACTGTCATACCACTGAGGGGTTAGCACGCTTTGACTGGTGTACGGCCCACTGTTTAGAAGTGTTGCAGATTAGTTTTACTTCCTATGGCATAGTGAAACTGAAGGACATTTATTAGTTTTATAGGCCTTTAGATGGCACTGCACAATGTGTCCAACATTGTTTACTTTTAGGCATGCAACCATAAAACTGCAGTTTTCTCATTTTCTGTGCAAGAATTGTGTATAAGAACCCCTTTGTCGGGGGGGGGGGGGTAAACCAGAGATTTGTTCTGAACTTCTTACAACTAGAGATGATGCTTGTTTTCTTATTAATTGTGCTGTTCACTTGGGACCGAGAATATTTCTGATTATGTACTCTTCATTTGAGCCTTCATGGCATTCAACCTTTCTGTACCACTTGATTTTTTTTAGATTTTGTGATAAAGTCCTTTAATTTTCCCCTGATCAGAAATCAATTATTAAGTGGTCCCTGCTACTTATTTATTACTCTGCTAAATTAACGTTCACCTAATGTTGAGGAGGGTGCCTTTTAACGCAAGATCCACCAAGAAGCAGAACCACCAGATGTAATTATGGGGTGTTCTGAATTTTGGGGTGTTCTGAGTTTTGGGGTTTGGGGCTCCACTTCTACAAATTGGTAGCAGAAGATGGTTGCTTAAAAGCACCTCCTCTTTTCTAGGGGGTCCCTCAAAGCTTCCCAGTCCTTAATGCCTAATCTGCGATTCTCTGGGAGTTTTATAGTACTCTGCTAGAGTGTTCCAGTTATGGAAATTCCAGAGAAGTGACTTGCAGTGTGTTCCTGAATGATTTGGAGTGTAAGTATTAACAGGGCAAATTGATTTATTTGCAAGATTGAAATATGAGTTTGCGAGATGGATTTCTGTTGTTTTTGTGAGTTGTTTGGATATGTGAGGATGACTGTGGATTTGATTGTTGGATTGGTAATTATTTTGTTGGTGTCTTTGATACTAAAAAGTTGGATTTCCATTTAGAAACTATGAGTGTCTTGAAACAATTGCCCAGACCCACACAGTTTGAAGAGCTAAAAAAATGGGATTGGATGGCGCCAGCAGGAGAGATAAAGAAAATTAAAAAGCAGGTGAAAGGCTCATTTTAACACTGGATGGAGAGCAAGTGGGACATACAGGAGTAACAAATGATAAAGACAAGGCAAACAAGAGAGAAAAGCAAACAAATGATTCTGATGAGAAGGATAGTTTCATAAATAAACTCTTAAATTCCAGATCTCCTCACTACACACCCTGAGCAACAGGAATGAGTGGTACTAGTACAGGAACTGCTAAGGGTGCTGGGGGAGATGGTAGTGTGGTGCAAGCTTCTGAACCTAGTGCACCAATTGAGACGCAAATGACTGCGATGTCTGGTACAAGCAGAGGTGTGCAACCTGAAGTTCAGGCTCAAACTGCCAAACCTATAATTACGGAATTAGTTGAAGAAGCTCCTAGGGAAATTAGTATTGGCATTTTAAAAATGCGATTTGGTGAAGTGGTATGCAGGATCATTTGTTTAAACAGCCTGTTGACATACAATATTGACAAAATGAGATATTTAATTAAAGAAACAGCAAGATGGGTAAATGAAGCACATGATATATTAGAGTGGCCCATATATTGATGGAGAAGTCAATGGCAATCCTGTTTCATTTTTTTATTGGTACGGGAGCTACCCATTCTCCAATTCGTTCTGTAGAAGTCCAAAATCTACCCCTCTCAGGAAGAGAAGTCCAAGTTGTAGGGGTCAGCAATAAACAAATTGTTAACCAGGTTTCAGCAGATGTCCCAGTTAAAATTGGAAAACAAGCACCAGTTTATTTTGTGTGATTCAAGCCCGGTGAAATTATTGGGAAGGGGCTCCCTCTGAAATATGAAATGTGTGATTTACTGCAAACATGATGGTTTTGTAACTGAAACAGAATGAATATTTGATATTTAAAATTAATTCACCAAATGCTAAAGTTTAGTTATTCCCAGCTTTGACAAAAGAGATCTGCCTCAGAATTTAAAACATACTGTCAAAGATGAGGTATGGCTTTTTTCTTGAAAAGAACTAGGATTGATCAAAAGAGCAGAGGCAGGTAAAATACAAGTCAAACCAGATAAAATATTCCCTAGAACTAGACAGTACAGGCTTTCAAAAGAAGCAGAAGAGGGACTGAAACCAGTAACTGAAGAATGATTGAGCAGGGAATCTTCAAGGAGGTACTTGGTAGTCCTTGTAACTCACCTGTGATGAGAATTAACAAGGCTGAATGGCAAGGGGAGATCATGCTAAATCTCCAAATGATTAAGAAAATAGCGATTCCATGTTGTCTGGTGGTATCAAATCCAGCAGTAATACTGTTTCAAATACCATCAGCTGCAGAATGGTATACAATCATCGACTTATGCCAAGCGTTCTTCTCAATTCCTCTCAAAGAGGAATCCCAATTTATTTTTAAGCTCCTATTTTTGGATGAAATTCTTGCATGATGTGGAATTCCACAAGGGCATACTAAATGTTCATTGATTTGTAGTCAAATCCTGGAGAAAGATTAAGAAAATGTGAGGGTGCCATGCAATTCAGTTTTAGTGCAGATGACCTATTTGTTGCATCAAAAATTAAGGAAGAGTGACACTTGACACCATTGCCCTGTTGAATCATCTAGCTGAGAATGGACATAAGATTCCCCAACTAAAAAGCAGTACTATAAAAAGGAAGTGATTCATACTGGACACCATATTGAAAAGGGTGTGAGGAGAGTCTCAAAAGAACGTGTTTCTGCAATCCTGAAAATGAGCCAGCCGACCAACCAGAGAGAGGTATTTATGTTTCTTGGCATTGTTGGCTACTGTCATCAGCAGATTCCAAACCTTTCCTTGATTACAAAACCTTTATTAAGGTGCACATGTAGTAACATTCAAGATCTGGTACCATTTGACAAGGAATGGTCAGATGCATTTGAAGAGTTTAAAGAGAATCTGTGTCATAAGCCCGTACTTGGGATGCCTGACTACAGTTTGACATTGTATCTATATTGCCATGAAAAAGGTGAATGTGCACTTTCAATTCTGACACAGAGGCATGGTGAACTCATGTGCCTGTGGCCTACTTGTCAGCCGTATTAGATTCGGTAGCTGTAAGGCTTCCAGGTTGTTTGAAATCTATTGCAGTTGCTTGTATTGTCACTGAGCAAAGTGAAGGAATTGTGATGGGTCATACTTTAATTGTTTGTGTCCCACAGTCAGTGGAGACTAGAATAAAAACTCTGCATCTTACCAATAGCAGGCTGACACATTATGAGCAAGTGACACAACTGAAAACATCTCAATTAATATGTGTAGTACTTTGACTGCATCATCACTGTTTTCTATTTCAGATAGAAATTGTGAAGACATGGGACTTGATGATGTTGAGTTTGAACCTTAACATGATTGTCTGGAGGTGGCTGGGTTATGCACAAAACCAAGATCACATATAAAGGAAACTCCTCAAGAAATTGCTGTTCTGATACTATGTTTTGATGGTTTTTGTTTGAGAGACCAGTATGGAGCACAGAGAGCTGCCCATGCAGTATGTTCCATTTCAGAGATACTGGAAGCATCGTCTCTGCCGAATGTAACTTCAGCACAAGTGGCAGAGTTGGTTGCATTGACAAGAGCTTGCTGCTTGTCAGAAAAATTGAATGTAATGTTTTACACAGCCAGTCAGAATTGTTTTAGAGTTTTGTATGATTTTGGCCGACTCTGGCCCCAAAAGGTTTCATGACATAATCTTTTGTTTAAAATTATAAGAAGCCGAGGAGATTACAGTGGTCAAGTGTGTTGCCGATATAGCTGGAAACGATCTGATCACACTTGGAAATAAATATGCAGACTAGATGGTAAAGTACTTTGAATTGCAAGATGAAACTGTTTTGCAGGAAAGTGAGGATGATGAATCAAGAATATATACTGTACAGAATGTAGAAAATGTAAACAGTTTCTATATGAGTTAAATCCAAGCTTTTCTGAGTGAGCGGAGAGCTCTACAAGAAGATGCACCTGATTAGGCGAAAAAGAGATGGGAAAAATTGGGTTGTTTGTAAATGCTCAGAGTAAATATGTTCTTCCAGATTCAATGCTGTACCCAACATATGAGTAGCTTCATGGTAATTTGCATGCAGGTATTGACAGTCTGATCTGAATATTTAAGAAATTTTGGGAGAATACAAATTTCAAAATGTTGCTGAGGATGTTTGTGGAAGGTGCATGGTGTGGAAGTTAAATATTCAGGGAAAGAAGACTGTTATGATCATGAATCATATTGGCAAATCAGAGGGTCCATTTACAAGACTGCAAGCAGACTTTATTGAGATGCCGAATTCCAATGGTTTAAATTTCACCTTAGTGAATGTTGCCTATTTACCAAACAAATTGAGGCAGACTCCACCTGGAGATCAGATAGTCTTGCAGTTGCCAAATTGTTCCTGAGAGAGTTGATTCTGAGATTTGGTTTCCCCACTTCTACTGAGACAGATCATGGTACGCATTTCAAAAATGAGATTTTGCAAATCATCTGAACTGCATTGCAGATCAACCAGAAGTTCCACAGTAGTTATCATCCACAATCTTATAGTACTGTTGAAAGGGCAAATCGGATTCTCAAGAATAAACTGGCAAAAGTTTGTGCTTCAACTGGTTTAAAAAGGCCTGAATCCTTCCTCTTGTTTTGATGAGAATTAGAAGTATACCGGGCAGAAAGAGTGGTTTGTTGCTATGAGCTGAGCAATGAGACTTGTATATGTTCTGTAAGCTGCACTAGTTTCAATAACTGACATCATGCTGGATTTCTGCAAACGTCTGGCTGATATGGTAAGATTTGTCTCTCATCAGCGTAAAATGGCAAAAGTAGAAACAAAAGACATCTCTTGTCACAACTTAAACCCAGGAAATTGACTAGCAGTTTGAAACATGTGAGGAAGAGCTGCCAGCAGGAGAAGTGGAGGGATTATCACCAAGTGATCTTGATGACAAACATTATGGTGAACCGTGCAGGAGTGCTGCAGTGGGTCCATGCTGCTAACCGAAATAGAGGGAAAGTAGAAGAAGTGTTATATTTAACCACTGAAACAGATAAAACTCCACAGAGGTAGGTGCAGAGTTAAGCACAACATCAAGATCAAAGCCAAGCTCGAGTTTACAGGCTGGATCCAGAGGGGGGTAAAAATTTACAAACCTTTGAAGATACCAGATATGGAGCAAGAAAAATTCATTTTCAAGTTAGTGAACATACCAATGAAAAATCTGAAACTTCTGAAGTCCAGTTTCAAAGCAAGGATCAGAGTGAAGAGTTGTTGCATTCCAAAAGACAAAAGCACGAGTGGCAGCAAGGACAAGTAGTCTCTGATCCAATAAAGGAGAAGATGAAGTTAAAATCAGAGCTGCAAAGATCCCCGAGGAAGAAAGAAATCCACAGTGATACAAGCAGACAAAAGATGATCAATTTTAAATTCAAGTTCGAGTTCAATCTCGAGTCTAAGTTCCTTGGAAAGTATTGATTCTCTAAAAAAGACTGTAGTTGAACATAAAAAAGTTGAAGAAGATAATCCATGGAAAATAACTTGCAAGACAACACAATGTGAACCAGTTGACAAGCCTGAGAGACTGACAGAGACTGAAACTAGTGGAAGTGAAAGGTTTAATGAAAAGAAGAGTACCAAATAGAAAGTATGCCTCACCTGAATGAGTATATCTAGCTACAGTATTTGAAGAAGAGGAAGAAGCAGCAGAATTTCGAGGATTACAACTTAGTAGAGAATCAATGCAAGTATAAGTTTGAGAATGAAACTGAGAGTGAGATAAAATCTGAGGAAGAACCACCTTGAAAGAAGAAAGAGACTGGTACTCAAAGTTAAAAGAAAGGACGATAACTCAACTAGACCAGAAGTTTTAAGAGACTGACTGAAATAAAAATTAGAAAAAAAATATTTTTGAAAAAGGACTCCTGAAGCAAAGACTATGTTTTTATTATTTTTATTATTGTTTTTAAAAATTAAGAAGAAAATAAAATATTATTGTTTTAAAGAAAATTATTGTTGATCTTGAATTGCTACCAAAATAAGTTTTATCTCAATTAGATGAAGTAGTACAGAAAAAGCTGTAAAATTGTAGTGTTAACAAGACTATTAATAATATTATTATTCTTAGTTCGAATGTTGGTGGGCTTACTATCTCTGGTGGAATATGTTTCTGATGAAACTGTAAAGAGTAATGTAAAACAAGATAATATAGACCATAAACAGCATTTAGTTAGTGGTTTTCAAGATAAGATTTATACTAAAATGATTCACAATTATATTGAAATATTAAAGATTAACAATTGTGTCATGTGCAGTTATCTACCTACCTCGGCTGTGGATGTATACATTTCTATATTTAACAGTGATGATTTTCTCTCTCCCTACATAACTGATTATAATGTTTCGTTGAAGAATCTTTTTATGAAAAGGGATAATCTAGATGTAAAATTTGAAAATGTTTTAAGAGCAGTACAAACTAAGCATGAAATAAAAATTTTGACCGGGGTGTATGTGTGTGATTTGAATAAAGAAGAAAATGAGTTTATGAGAGAATACAACAAAAGCAGAGTAGACGTGAAGATTTTGGAAGAAGTAAAGATTGCAGATGAGAAGTAAAGAAGTAATCGAAGAGGAGTAATTTAGATGGTCAAATGTTCATCCTAAATTAAGGATGGAGCACAAGAAAAGGGGTGAACAGTGTATGGTAAGAAGGAGGTCTTCAAAGAATGGTAAAACTCAATATGTGGGAGAAAGTGAGTTTGAGAGAATTATGAGGTTAGTCTGAATTATGTACTGGATGGGGACCCAATTTTGAGTGGAAATTATTATGACTTTAAAGGAAACTGCTTATTTTAATTTGCCATTAAAAGGGGTTGGGTCTTGTTATTCAGCTTTTGTGTATCCTAGCGTATATCATATTAATGAGTTAGATGAAGCAGAAAACTTGCATAGAGCAAAAAAGAGTTTTGGTGGAGTAGTTTTAGATATATTAGGAGATTCCGTCTATAGGGGTGGCAATGAAAGACGTGAAAATTAGATGTTTTCCACTTTAGTGGACAGATATGCTGTAGATACTGCTGGAGCTTTGTAACAGGTAAAAGTAGAGATATTGCTGTTAGAGCTAACGTTATTTAGAATAGTTTAATATTAGATATACTCCTGGTGAAGTAAGAAGGAGTACGTAAGGTAATTAAGGTGAAGAGTTGTTGTACGTATGTTCCAGCTAATAGTAGAATTATAGATTACTACATTACTAACATAGCTGATCTTTTACAGGTAATTCAGTCTTTTAAAGAACCATGGTTCTGGTTTTGATTTAGTGAACTAGGAAATGAAACTAGGAAAACTAGTAACTAAGAAAACCCCTTCTCAGCTCACTAAACCAGGACTTACACGTTCCCAGATTTAATTACCTGAGAAAGATTAGAAAGGTTGGTGAATGGCTAAGTAATTTGAGAGGAAGAATGTTGAAGTTTATACTAACTTCTGTAAGAATTATAATAGTTTGAGTAATTATGTTATTTTCTTTGCTAAAATGTTCCAGTTGGCTATTTAATAGATGTAGGATCCGAATGAAAAAAGGTGATAATTTGTTGAAGAGTAAAAGATCTAATAAAGAAGAGTTTGCTTTAAAATGTAAATCTATGTAGGGTACATACCAGTCCAACCAATTTAATGAGTATTCATATTCGTAGTGAGCAACGTGTTAAACATTCCTCAGATGCTGTTCTTCTACCAGGGAGCCTTTGCAGAATACTTTAGGGCCTATTTGAATGGAGTGAAGAAAGTAGCTATTTAATTAGCAGAGGTAGTAATTGCAGTACGCTAGAGTTCAGTCAGCAACGCATCGGCTCCAGGTGGTATGCCTATCAATCTGCTAATATTAAATATAGATCTCTGGGCACCATTACTGATTGAAGATTTAATGCAATGGACAAGAAATGTATTGCCATGCTCATGGCCCACTTCAATAATTGTCCCTATTTTTAAGAAGGGGGATTGTTCTGACCCATATTGCAACTGTCCATTCTCTTTGATAGGTATGTCTAAAAAACTTTAAGGGAGAGTGATTTTTAACAGGATGCTGGAGTGGGTCAGTTTAGGAAGCTGGCCCTCAATATATTGTACTAAAAAGAAGTACACTGTGCAGAGAGTCAAGTGGGTCTCCAATTGGTTTACAGTGGCT
The DNA here is from genome assembly GCF_964204655.1 of Triturus cristatus. Lineage (NCBI taxonomy): Eukaryota > Metazoa > Chordata > Amphibia > Caudata > Salamandridae > Triturus > Triturus cristatus. The sequence continues at coordinate 1,016,683,695 of NC_140581.1, forward strand.
AAAGTGGGTAATACGAACACTCTCTTTTGTGGTAGTGTGGGTGAGCAGTTAGGCTTATCAAAGGGTAGTGCTAAGCATTTCTTATACTCACAGAGTCAATAAATGAGACACACACTCAAAGAATAACTCCAAGACCAATTTAGAAAAATAACTCTTCTTTTTATATATGTTTCAAAACCAAGAACTTCATTCAAGGTAAGTACTGTTTTCAATAGTAATTCATACAAGCAAGTAAAGCTTTCTTAATTTGGGCACTTTTACACACAATGTAATTCTATGGAAGGAAAAGTCGAAGATGCATAGACGTAGGTAAAGTCGGTTTCAGAGGTTCACCTTCAGGATTCAGAATTGTAATGGGCCAAGGTCCAAAGTACTACCAGCAGTGTTCGAGAACTGCCCGGGTTTATCTGGGAGCAGGGTGCTGGTGAAGATGGCAGCTGATGTGCTACGGAGAAGAGGGGCCACTCAAAAACAGGTTGCACAGGGGGACTTGGGGACAAGTCCAAGAGCTCATAAAAAGCTGCTTAGGTTGCAAGGGGTCTTGGAGTATGTGGGGACAGCCGGTTTGTCTGAACCCGGGCTGGTATGGCTCAGGTGCAGAGTGATTTGGTCAGCTGGGCTGGTCGGGGCACAAAGATGCTCCTCGCAGTCAGGGGCAAACAGCTGTCAGGGGCAAAGCAAAGGCAACTGGGCCTCTCATGGAAAGGGGCTCAGTGATGCTGATGTCCCTTGACAGCTTCTTGGTCCTGGTGCAATGAGAGTCTGGACTGGATTCTCACTGTTGGTATTTGGTGCAGGCCGTCCGGTAGCCTGGGGGTAGGTGCTGCACAGCTCCAGTTGGTCCTGGTGTCTTCACACTCGGTGAGGAGACTGATCTGACCTTCCAGAGCACAAGTACCTTCTCCTGGTCATCTGCGGCATCAGTCGGGCCGGGGAACTACAAGAATGTGGACTGCACTCTTCTTGTCAGTTCCTGTGGACTGCAAGGAAGTAGCTCCTCTATTCCAAGGGAGACTGTAGGCGATTCTCAAAGTGCTGGTAGGCTACCCAAGGCTTTTGTAGGTTTCCAGCTTGCAGTACGAGCCTCTCTGTTGCAATTGTCGAGAGAGCAAGGAGGACTGGCAGAGTTTTGCGACAAATGTCCACAGTTCTGCTGCAGTTCTTGCCAGGCAGTGACTATTTGTCATCCTTCTTCACTTGATCTGTTGATTGAGTTCTTGGGTTCAGGGGTACCACCTAAATACTCAATTTACGGGTGCTTAAGGGGAGTGACAGGTAGTAGCCAATGGGCTACCTAACGTTAGGGTGTCAACACCCACCATATGACCAAATCCTGTGGAGAGAGAGCATAGCCCTGAACCTAGAATATTAATTCTGTCTGAAACAAGATGGAGGAATCTGAAAAGTGGGGTCCACATCAGCTGATCCAGCACAAAGGTGGTGCTGGCTGAATGTGGGCACACCTCCTAATCTTACCAATTTTCTTACCAGTCTTGTTGCCAAAGTGGGAGCAGAAAAAGGGGGTTGTCATGTCAACTAACCAGAGATGCCTTGGATACATAACAAAGGCGGCAGGGCCTTTGAAGTTTCCCACCCTTTAATGCACATCCTGCGTTGAGGAGGTGTGAATACTCTTCTGCCCAGAGTTGGCTTTCTTCCTGGCCTCTGAGAGCAAAGGCTCTCACTTCAGGAGGTCAGAACCCTGTCTATAGTGGCTGGCTGGTCGAGACCAGTCAGTCAAAACACAATCACTAGTAGTTGGTATGTTTTCAGGTGGCACCTCTAAGGTGCCCTCTTGGTTCATTGATTAATAATTCCACCACTGGCATCAGTGTGGGTTTTCCAAGACTAGGTATTTGGTACCAAACACCTTGAGGCACAGTGAAGCCATCACATAGCTGGGGAACTCGTAATCATGAGTGTCCAGCCCATGTCATGGCTTCCCTACGCACTTGTAAAATCTAAAGGTCTTTTTAGTTATCACAGGAAGACATCTATTCATGCAGATAGGCCCACACATGGTGTATAGTGCACCCTTCCTTAGGACTGTAAGGCCTGCTCTAGGGGTGACTTACCTATACTACATGCAGTGTTTTGCTGGCATGGCACACGGGTGCGTGCCATGTTGACTCTTCATTTTTCTCTGCACCAACACACACAGGCTGCAATGGCAGTATGTGTGAGCTTGGTGAGGGGCCTCTTAGGGTCCCCTCACTGCAGCCCTTAGGGACCCTCTTTGGTTCCGAGGCCTTAGGTACCAGTGGTACCACTTACTCAGGACTTACAGGGATCCTAAAGGGATGCCAATTGTGGAGCAATGTTACAGTTTATGGAAAGAACACTGGTACTGGAGACCTGGTAGCAGGAGCCCAGTACACTTTCAGTCAACGTTGCACCAAATTCCAGGCAAGAAGTGGGGGGACTACTGCAACAAATACACAGTTTCTTACACAAGCCACCCCCAGCCAGCAGGCTATGAGATTCAGCCACAACCTGCGAGAGTCTTCCTAGTCTGTCAGGTGAGGAAGAGTAAGGAAACAGGCTGGATTGTTGCAGTCCTACTCTGCCTTACATCCTTCTCTCCAGGTCACTCCCTCTGGCAGGCTGACCTATTCCGACAATATTGGGACTGAACGAATGCATCTTGTCTGCTTCTTAGCCCAGTTTCTTTTCTTTGGTATGAGAGGTGTCTTTCTCTGCTATCCCTATCTTAGCCAGGACAAACCCCACTGTACCCAAAGAGTTCACTCACAACTTGAGTAACCCCACCATGACCAACAGGATCAGGGGGCCTAGCTTTCTTTTTGACATGGGGTCAGATCACCATGCCAAAGACAGTGCGCCCATAAAGACTAACACCCAGCAGAGGCCACATTTACAGCTGTCAGTGCCCAGAACCACAACTTTAGCTCTTCACTGACAGGTGACGGTGCTATCATACAGGCTTCTTTGGTTTCAGGTGGCCTGTCTGCTGTTTTAGAGTGGGGGGTTACAACATCCTGTAGCAAACACCCTCCTTTCACTCTATTTTCTGTTAGCTAAGGAGCCCCCATCTCATGCTTAACAGCTGCCTGGAGTATGATGACTTCTTGTGGGTTAGGTAGAGCCTCGCCAGGGCCACTTAGAGAGCCCTTCCCCAGCAGGTGCAGGATGTCCCTGGCTTACTGGAGCATTGGCTATGAGTTGCCCAACTTTACTACACTTTCTCTTGTTCCTCTTCTTTTGGGGCTTATTTGCACTAGCTGCACGTTGAGCACCTCCAGAATCTTTGGGGGAGGACTGGCACAGGACCAATACCTCACTCGGGCTCAGAAGATCATTTGGGTGGTAATTTCTCAAGAGACAGTCAAGGGAGAGGTCTTTACTGACTACCACCCTTCTCCAACTAAGGAACACAGCTATTTCTAAGGGTACTAAAGCCGCAAGTCTAATAGTAATCTCCCTTGGGATAGCCCTTACTCTTCTAGTCTCACCTGGGATATACTGGTTTGAGAGAACCAGCCTGTCGTGCACAAGAGTGTGACTGGCACAGGTATCTCTCAGGGCAGTGGCTGGGATTTCATTCACCAGTAGGCAGTGGAATTGTCTACTGCCCTCTGGAATGTCCAACTCACCTTTTTGGTCCACTTTTCAGTTATAGGCTAGGAGGACCTCCTCATCTGAGGAATCACCTTGAAAGGCTGCACTGGCAGCGCCTGGAGATTCACGAGAGGGTTTGTTTTTAGGGCAGGAAGGGTCCTTGGCTAAGGTGCCTGTTTACAGTTAAGGCACCAAGCCTTCCTGTGGTCCCAGTTCTTACCCTGGTACCCACTTTTGTTTTGTGAGGTGTCTCAGGCCCACCCTCCCTACAGGTTGTTGGGGGCCTTTAGAAGACTCTTAACTTTTATCCTTAGGATGTTCACTCTCTTTCCCCTGGGGAGGTTTAGTAACCCCTTTCTTTTAGTCACCCCTTTCAGTGGCAGTATTTGTTACCCTAGTCTTGAGCCAGTGTTCTGCCTTCTTTCCCAATACTTGGGGAGAAGTTAAAGCTAGTTCCACCAAGAATTGGTGCAACTTTTCAAAACACAGTTACTCAACAGATGTTCTTTTATAATCAAATTATGCAGCCCATCATAGTTCTGCACCTGGCTTCCTTTTAACCAACCACCTAGTGTCTTTACTGAAAGGTCTTCAAAATCAACCCAGGACTGACTTGAGGTTTTCTGAGTCCCCTTGAACTTAATCCTATATTCTTCAGTGGTGAGTCCAAAGGCCTTAATCATGGTGCTCTTTGTGTGGTCATAGGATTCAGCCTCTGCCTCGTTCAGTGTCAGGAGTCTATCCCAGCACTTACCAAAGAACAGTTCCCAAAGACAAGCGCTCTGATACATCTGGCTGACCTTCCTCATACTACAAACCCTCTTGAACGCTGTGAACCATTTTGTGATGTCATCACCCTCTGTATATTTTGGGACAATCCCTTTAGGGATTTTAGGGTCAAAGGTTTCCTCTCTGTCCTTAGGTATTATGTTGCTGCCACCATTCATAGGTGTTAACCCCATGTCTGCCCTTTTCCTTTCTATGGCCGGTATCCTCTACTCCAGGGCTATTCTGTGGGCCAATCTCTCGAGAAGGATCCCCTCCTCTGGGAGATCTTCAGTGTACCTTGAGCGGCCTGAGCCATCCTCACTGGAGGCAAGGGCCCTTGGCACATTGGGTCGGTCATGGGGTAGAGGTGCTGTAACCTCTCCCTCAAGTGGGGGTATGTCTGGGTCATCCTCTTTACTCGTTCCAACCTGGTTCTCAGGGTTGGAGGCCTCATCCAAAGGATGAGCCAGCTCATTCTGTGCCAACAGCTTCTGAAGCATTGCAGTGTTCGCATGTGAGACAGTATATATTTTGTACCCTTTTGAGAGGGTCCTTAACTGGGCAGATTTCAGATACAGGTAAGGGGTAAAGTCGAGCTCCTTAGCCACATCCCCTGTGCAACTCATCATCACACTAACATTGGGACCTATTTAGAGCTAGAAAAAAGTCCTAAAACATATTTTTCAGTCCTAACTAAAGTAAGTTTTAAATTCTAAACAGTTTTAAAGTTCAGGGACTTAACCAAGACACTAACAGTTAATTTTAAGAATTTAGAAAAAATCGACCAATTGAGAAAAATAAAATTTTAGCTAAAGACAATTTTTGCATTTACTCGTGTATTCATTTATTGACCAAGTGGTATCAGCTAAGGCAAAGTCTTAGACCCCACCGCTGATCCACCAATGTAGGAAGCTGGCTCTCAATATAGTGTACTAAAAAGATGTACACTCTGCAGTGAGTCCCCAATTGGTTTACAGAGGCTAAAGTAGATGATATTAACACTCTCTTTTGTGGTAGTGTGGGCGAGCCGTTAGACTTATCAGAGGGTAGTGCTAAACATTTCTTGTAGTCAAAGAGGCAATAAATGAGACACACACTCAACAAATAAATTTGAGACCGATTTAGAAAAAAACCACTTTTTTTATATATGTTCCAAAACCCAAAACTTCGTTCAAAGGTAAGCACTGTTTTCAATAGTTATTCATACAGATAAGTAAAGCTTTCAAAGTTGTGCACCTTTATGCACAATGCAATCCTAAGGAAGGAAAGGTCAGAGATGGATAAAGGTAGGTACAGTCGGTTTTAGGGGTTCACCTTGAGGGTTCGGAATTGTAGTGGGCTAAGATCCAAAGTATTACCAGCAGTGTTCGGGAACTGCCCGTGTTCTGCTGGGAGCAGGGTGCTGGTGAAGTTGTTAGCTGGCGCTACGGAGAAGGGGGGCCACACATAAATAGGCTGCACAGGGGGACTTGGGGACAACTCAGAGACAGTGGCGGCTGGTGACATTTGAAAGTGGGGAGGTGTAAAAGTTATGGATGAGTGGTTGATCGGCATCCGAGTGCTTCAGTGCGTTGGAAGACTGGGGACAGTGTCAATAATGTAGTGCTTTATTCCCATTTTTGACGGGAGGAAATTACATTGCTGTAATTGTGTTTGCACATCTCTGTACCATAACGTAGGCTGAGGAAAGCAGCTTTTTTATGGGCCAGGGGACACCATGAAAACGCCAGTTTGTGCAGGAAGAGTTCAGCATTAAAGCGCTAATTACACTTATGAAGTATAACACATAGTCCATAGGTGCAGTTTGTGTTTGGATCAAGATGTTTATATTTGCAATAATAACTTGCTGGATGTTTAGTGAACAATTTTATACTATTAAAGTAAGACATTTGCACACAGCGATTTATTACTGGATATTTGTAATTCTAAATAAGCGCCCTCACTTTCACAACTGGCATTCTGGCTGTACAATGAAAATCAAATCACTACACCGGCGATTTTCACCATTCCCTCAGGTGAAACCAGAGGGTTTTCTTCTTAATTCTCTTCACCACGTTGTCTCTCCTTTCCACTATCTCTGTGAACATTTCTGAAGCTAGACTGTGACCTCCAAACCTGCTGAGCGATTCACACACACTGGGCTGTGGTGGCTGGCTGGTTTGTGGCTCCTTTTAAGTTTTTGAGCGACTGAAAATATATGCAGTATGAGAGAGAAGGGGTGATGTGGAGAAATCATTCCAATCCTAACATGAAGAGGCTTTCCCTCGCAGTGCCCATCTGTCCCTCTTGTCAACTCAGTGTAGACTGGAAGAGAGTGAGACCCTTAAAGTAAAACGTTTCACTTTATGTATCTTACCAGCGTTTCCCTAAATTCCTTTCCCTCGTGCTGTGCGCTCCATGGCTGCAGGCGCGGCCTTTCCTTTTCCAACTGCAACTGGTGCCTGTAGCCCTGTAGGTCACGTTAGATTGACTCATCTGTAGCAGCTTGATGGTGTCCGTCCATTGCGTTGAACGCCATAAACAGTCAGCCAACACGAGATAAATCCCGGAAGAGGAGCTGAACTACTGAACTCAATCACCTATGCCCCCAGCAGCTTCCATTATCCAATGAAAAAGCCGCCTAACAGTACAATTGTTGACACCCACTGCACTGTCGTGCTGTCGGCCAGTCCCACCCCTTCCCCTTAATGTGAATGAGGATCTGCTGACCGCGCCCAGGGCCACGTCAGAAGCGCCCCATCTGCAGCCTATGCACTGCTGCTTGGTTCAGCCACTCCCATCAGGCTGATGTCACTTCCCTTGCTTGTGCCTCGAGGGCGAGGAAGATTCCTAGCCCAGTTCAACACATGCACAGAAGGGGGCTCTCGTCCGAGGGTCTGACCTAAAAAAACAACAATATTTTTTTTTTTTACTTTCTTAGGGTAGAAGTGGTCAATTGGAGCACCAGCAGTGAGCATGCCATGATTTAAAGCTGGCAAGCTGTTCCAATCCATGTGGTGTTATTGTCTCCCTTTTTTAGGCTCCGAAACTGGGAGGGCAACGCCCCCGACGCCCGTTAATACCAGCCACCACTGGTCAGAGAGCTCCCAAACATGGGCTTCGGTCGCAAGGGGCCTTGGAACATGGGGCACAGCCGGTTCATAGGGACCTGGGCCCGGTGGCTCAGGTGCAGAGTGATTACGTCAGCTGGGCTGAGTGCGCAAATATGTTCCTCGCGGTCAGGGACAAACAGCTGTTAGGGGAAAAATTAAGGCAGCTGGCCACTCACAAAGTGGAGCTCAGTGACGCTGATGTCCGTCAATGGCTGCTTGGTCCTGGTGCAGTAGGAGTCCGGACCGGACTCTCACTGTCGGTGTTTGGTGCAGGCGTCTGGTAACCCGGGAGTTGGTGCTGCACGGCATCGGTTGGTCCTAATGTCTTCACACTCGGTGGGGAAACAGATCTGACCTTCCAGAGCACAAGTACCTTCTCCTGGTTGTCTGCGGCATCAGTCGGGCTAGGGAGCCGCAAGGAGGTGGACGGGACTCTGCTTGTTGGTGCCTGTGGAATCCAGGGGTGTAGTTGCTCTACTCCAAGGGAGACTGTAGGTGATTTTTGAAGTGCTGGCAGGCTACCAAAGATTTTGGTAGTTTACCAGCTTGCAGGACGAGTCACTCTGTAGCGAATGCTGACAGAGGGATGAGGACAGACAGGGTTTCGCGCCAAAAGTCCACAGTTCTGCTGCAGTTCTCATCGTCCTTCTTCTCTTGATCCATTAAATCTGAGTTCTTTGGTTCAGGGTTGCCACCTAAATGCTCAATATAGGGACGTTTAAGGGGAGTGACAGGTAGGAGCCAATGGGCTAACTACCTTTAGGGTGTCGACACCGTCAATATGACCACTTCCTGTGGGAAGTGGGCAAAGCCCTGACCCTAGAATCCTAAGTTTTAACATAGATAATATGGCATTCATTGTTTAAAATTACTTTGTCTTTTTCAGTTTTATTAACAACGGTTTTATGAATTTTGGATAGATACTACAGCATACGTTGTCTAAAATTACTGAGCTTTTTTAGATTTATTAACATGGTTTTATGAATTTGATGATTTTTAGTACGGCTGTAACTCTGCAATGGTTTTAAGTAATCAGGCAAATAAAGATTGATTGATTGAATGCTAATTCTGTCCAAAAAAAACAAAGATGGAGGAATCTGAAAAGTGGGGTCCACATCGGCTGGCCTGGCTTTGAGGTGGTGCTAACTGAATGTAGGCACACCTCCTAATCTTACTAATTTCCCTGCCTTTCTTGCCTCCAAAAGTTTGAACAGGACAGGGGGGTGGGCATCTCCACTATCTGAAGAGGCTTGGGTCACACAACAAAGGCGGCAGGGCCTATGGAGCTTCCCCCATTGGAATGCACATCCTCTGTGGAGGAAGTGTGAACACCTCCTCCCACAACAAGCTTTGTTCCTGGCCTCTGAGAGCAAAGGCTCTCACCTCAGGAGGTCAGAAACGTGTCTATGGTGGCTGGCTGGTCGAGACCAGTCAGTCAACACACTAGTAGTTGATAGGTTTTCAGGGGGCACCTCTAAGGTGCCCTATGGGTGCATTATTTAATAAATTCACCACTGGCATCAGTGTAAGTTTATAAAAACAAGGTGTGTGTTACCAAACTCCTTGGGGTACAGAGAAGCCATCATATAGCTGGGGAAATCGCAATCAAAAATGTCCAGCCCATGTACTTGTCATGGCTTCCCTGTGCATTTTTTAATATCTAAGGTTCTGCTTAGATATCACAGGGACACATCCACTCAAGCAGATATGCCCACACATGGGGTATAGTGCACCCTGCCTTAGTGCTGTAAGGCCTGTTGTAGAGGTAACATACCTAAACAACATGTAGTGTTTTGCTGGTATGACTCACAGGGGTGTCTGCCATGTCGACTCTTCATTTTTCCCTGCACCAAGACACGCAGGCTGCAATGGCAGTTTGCATGAGCTTGGTGTGGTGAGGGGCCACTTAGGGCCACAATCCATGCTGCAGCCCTTAGGGACCCTCTTTTGTTTCAAGTCCCTAGGTACCACAGGTACCACTTACTGGGGACTTACAGGGATCCTAAAGGGGTGTCAATTATGGAACAATGGTACAGTTTAGGGAAAGAATACTGGTACTGGAGGCCTGGTTACCAGGAACCCAGTACACTTTCAAAGTTGCACCAGATACCAGGCAGAAAGTGGGGGGTACTGCAACAAAAACCCAGTTTCCGACAGTCAGTAGTAATGGCATTCTAGACCCATGTCCTGTGAGCGCTTAGGTATAGTGGAGTAGTGCTTAAATCTTATTATAGGAAAGTATATCATTGACAACCGCAGTCATTTTACCTTGAGTTCATGGATCACTCTACAGCTTTTGGTTGTGTCAAACGTGGAAACTGTGGTCAACCCTTCTGAAGTTGGGATTGGACAACACACTTGTGCACTTTATTTATTTCAAGATAATCCAACTGCTAGAGTTAGGATTGGTGTAAATGGGGAATTATCTGATCCATTTAGTCTTTCACTGGTGTTCGGCAATGGGTGTGTTCTAACCTCCCTTTTATTTATTTTATACATTAATAAATTGAGTTTCTTTTTAGTAACTTCTGTTGGGGGAGTTCTTCTTAAAAACAAAGTCCCAATTCCCGCATTATTATATGCTCTTGATGCGGTGTTGATGGCACTCACACCTAGGGCATTACGCAAGTTAGTTAGCACTTTTGTAGAGTTTATGCAGGTCTTGATCTAAAAGACAATTTTACAAAATCACACATAATGACCTGTGGCCCCAAACACTATATATCTAGAATGGTTTCTGATAGATATCGGTTAGGAATGGTTAACAGTTTTCTCATTTTAGGGTTTGTTTGACTTCTCTAGTTGGTGCACACATATTTCAAACTGCTATATGAAGCTGTGTAAGTCTATCAGTGCACTTTTTAATTTGTCCCAGCCATACGGTCGTGAGGGTATTACCCCTCTTCTTGAAGTATAGAAAATGCAGTGTTCACCTGTTGCTGTGTATGGAGCAGGGGTCTGGGGTTATTCCAGCTGTTTCATATTACCGGTTAAGGCAATTTGCTAATATAAGCAACTCCTTTAATTACCTCCCTTAGCTTCGCATTTTGTTTGCCACAAGGAAGTCGGTGTTCCATATTTAAAAGCCCATATTAAATTAGGTCCACTGTCCTCATGGTTATCTGTTTGATGTAGAGCCAGATTGAATCATTTAATTATAAAAGAATGTCTTGCTTCTGATAAAGGACTCCTCATCCTATGGCTTACTTGTGTTAATAGACTTTTTTCAGAGTTGGGTTAGTCCTCGTTGTTTGACAACCAGATTTCTATTACTACATAGAATAAAATGTTAGGCAGCACATTGAGGCGTATGTACAAGCCCCATTTGCCACCGGATCATCACTTTTTTTGACGCTCCTGTGGTCTAGCGCCATGTCCCATATTTACAAGGTGGTGGTAAGCCACTTAACGTGGCTTAATGCCACCATGTAAATATGCCCCTTACTGCAGCAGGCCTCTGCGGAAAAGGAGCACGCTATGTGTGTTGCAGTGGGTGTTCCACCGTAACACCCATTGCTTTTTGACGCTGCCTCTGATATACAAGGCTGAGGCAGCGCCAAAAACGAACACCAGGGAATACCTGGTCTTAGAATGGTGATACGAGGAGAAATTATTCATTTCTCCTTAATTTTTGCTGTTTCTATGTGTGCTGCAGATTAGCAAACCACCATTAGTGATTGCTTATGTGCAGGAAGGTGTCTCTTCCTGCACATAAACATTCACCCCTGCACCGCAGACACCCTTGCAACATGGCGGCAGGGTGCCTGTGATGGCGCGAGGCAGTTTTTTTTGCGCTAGTGCTAGGGGACACACAAGGGTGCACAGTATTCTTGTGAATACGATGCATCCCTGCATTTAAATTTTTATGTAAATATGCCCCATTGTTTCTCAAAAGAAGATGCCTTGTCTGGGATAATGAGGAGTCCAGCAAACCTACTGTGAAAGTCTATGCCAATTTGAAGACGATTGTTGCCTTAGAATCGCATTTATTGTTAGAACTCGGGTATTGGGAAAGCTCATTGTTTTTTCCTTTCAGGGTAGCAACAAATAAATATTTGCTGTGCTTTTCGTAGGGCCATTTTTATGATTATTTTATTCATCCATTACTTGTGACAGGGTTTAGGACCAGGCACTACTCCATTTTTTTTATTTTTTTTTGTATGTATTATGCTATTTTTCACACGACAACACTTAACTTATATAAAAGAAATACTGATAAATCTCCTTGAAGTAATATACAGCACCACATAAAAAAAAGTATAAAAGGGAAATTTTAATTGCTATTTTCGCACCCCTTTAAAAAAAAAAAAAAATTACGCAAGGCACAGGCCACCTATAAAAACTGAATAACGCTCAAAAGATTGTTTAGCAGATTCAGGATTCATGGTACCATTTTTTATGAATACTGGGTTAAAAAAACACCTTCGCAGAGGCAAATAAAAATATACAATCTAGTCATATGTGTACGCTTCTACAAATACCTCCCAGAAGCCCACCTGCACTACCCTTTACTAAGGTTACCTTTATGAGCAGCTAATGAGATTGAGACCTATTCGAAATTCAAAACTTCCTTGCCTCATACCATAGGTAGTTTATGGTGTATAATCTACATCACAAACCCAGGCGAGTCTCACCAAGGCGATCGACTGTTTTGATTCTAAAGGGCATATCAACAACAACCGGCGATAATTATCGCTGAGCGCACTTAGCGCTCAGGTAATTATCGCCGGCTAGCGCTGATTTTTATCGCTGAGATAGCGTGCTATTTGAAGACGATTGTTGCCATAGAATAGCATTTATTGTTAGAACGCGGGTATTGGGAAAGCTCATTGCTTTTTCCTTTTAGGGCAGCAACAAATAAATATTTGCTGTGCTTTTCGTAGGGCCGTTTTTATGATTATTTTATTCATTCATTACTTGTGGAGGAGTGTGGCTCAATGGTTAGAGCGGCAGACCCTGAAGCAGAGTTCTGGCCAGGGACCAGGGTTCGATTCCCGCCTCGGCGGGGCTCGGGCTCAATTTCCTCGGACCTGTCTATTCTCGCCTCGGTGCCTATTCTAATCACGGGCCCCACGCTGCAACTCTGGGCAATAGCTTGCTTAGCCTCCACACTGGCCCCAACAGCGCTAAGGATGCCTGGCTTCACCCTGGGGGTGCCCAGGAGTGGACAATTCACAGGGAAAGCCAGGAGGGGTTCCACAGCGGTATGAGTATCAGCGCCAGGAAACCGCAAAGGCGACACCGCAAGGTGGCCGTCTGGTGACAGTGCGCTCTATAAGTACCTTGACATTTACATTTGTGACAGGGTTTAGGACCAGGCGCTACTCCATTTCTTTTATTTTTTTTGTAAGTATTATGCTATTTACACCAAAAGGTTTTCAATTCCGCTTTTAAAGAGGCGCCAATTTCTACAATGGAGAATAGCGCCTAGGCAATTGCAATTGTTAGGAGACAAAGAGGTGTTCTAGCGGGTGGGATCCTTATTAAAATAAGCTGCTTACTTAAGGAAATCCATGCATTGATAATTATTTATCTGTATATCCTTTGACTTTGAACGCCATAGAGAGCACCATCATGTCATGGTGGAGAATGAGGTAGTGGGCAGGGTTCCGACAGGTCGGGGAACTCTGGCAATGCCAGGGAGGGAAATGGAGGGAGCTCATGGGGAGAGATTCTTTGAAGAGTGGGTATGGGGCATGGGATATTGTAGGGGTAGGCCCCACCGAATGCTAGTTTTAATCTCATATGCATAAAGCCATTTCAAGGGCTAAATGCATGCACAATATTATCAGTTATTAGTTCTGTACACATATAAGAGTTACTGCAAGGTGAGGGCATTTCAGGTAAGAAGAACTAGGGCAATGTAAAACCCAAAAGAAATGTCAGGCCCAAAAAAACATTATTTGATTACTGAAAATATGTATATTTTCCGATACTCAACAAAATAAGTTTATCAACCAAATATAAATATAAAGAATAAAACAATTTTTCACACGACAACACTTAACTTATATAAAAGAAATACTGATAAATCTCCTTGAAGTAATATACAGCACCACATAAAAAAAAGTATAAAAGGGAAATTTTAATTGCTATTTTCGCACCCCTTTAAAAAAAAAAAAAATACGCAAGGCACAGGCCACCTATAAAAACTGAATAACGCTCAAAAGATTGTTTAGCAGATTCAGGATTCATGGTACCATATTTTATGAATACTGGGTTAAAAAAACACCTTCGCAGAGGCAAATAAAAATATACAATCTAGTAAAATGTGTACGCTTCTACATATACCTCACAGAAGCCCACCTGCACTACCCTTTACTAAGGTTACCTTTATGAGCAGCTAATGAGATTGAGACCTATTCGAAATTCAAAACTTCCTTGCCTCATACCATAGGTAGTTTATGGTGTATAATCTACATCACAAACCCAGGCGAGTCTCACCAAGGCGATCGACTGTTTTGATTCTAAAGGGCATATCAACAACAACCGGCGATACTTATCGCTGAGCGCACTTAGGGCTCAGGTAATTATCGCCGGCTAGCGCCGATTTTTATCGCTGATATAGCGTGCTATTAGCAACGCTTATCTCATCAGCGATAAAAATCCTAGCGCTAACTGGCTAACATGAGATTATCGCTGGAAACCCAGCGATAATCTCACGTTAGCTAGTTGATAGGGACTCACAAACTTAGCCATGATATCCATCTTCAATAGGATATCATGGCTAAGTAAGTCCTGAAGCAGGCGTAAGGAAAGTAGCGATAACAGGGGTTATCACTACTTTTCCTGACGCTATGCTTCATAGCGTTAGGCTTGCTGATAGGAGAAATGTCGCCTAGCGACATTTCTCCTGTCATGCCAGGTCAGGAACGCCCACTTTGCATCTCATTAGAGATGCAAAGCTGAGCGTTAGGAATCCTGACGCTAAAGCAAGGTTTCACGCGTTAGCGTGACCTTGCTGATTAGGCGATAAAATTATCGCCGCTTTTCGGCCGAAAACGTCCGCAAAAGCTGCGATAATTTTTTATCGCCTGCTTGTTGATATGCCCCTAAGTACTTTACATTTTTTGAAACAAAACTAATCAAAGTTCTTAGGGGCATATTAACAAGCCAGGCGATAAAATTATCGCCGCTTTAGCGGCAGAAAACTGCCGCTAAAACGGCGATAATGGGCTTGATAATATGCTCTATTGAATTCCAATTGAAGCCCATGTTAGATGTTAAGGACATCTAACATAGGCTTCCATTGGAATTCCATAGAGCATATTATCAAGCCCATTATCGCCGTTTTAGCAGCAGTTTTCTGCCGATAAAGCGGCGATAATTTTATCGCCTGGCTTGTTAATATGCCCCTTAATTCCTTTTTTAAAATTTTTAAGAAAGCTGGAAAATTCACTATGTCCTGGGAGAATAAGTGCCTCATTGATCTACCTGCTTCGTGCAGCTTGCAGCCACTGGAATTTACTATGTATCAATTCTTTATAAAAATGTATCGATATTTTATTATCGGTAGTAAGCAATACTTTGATACAAAATCTTCACGATTGTTAAGTTTAAATTCAAGTTGAATTATTGCACCATGACAGAATTGGGACGAGTCAATAAACATTTCAAGCAGCAACATTTAATTTGCTCCCAAAACCTTTCAACATCTAAAAGTAATATTCGGACACCATATAATATCTAGCTTTGATATGCAATAAGCAAATGCATGAGAGTAACATGTTATCATTTTACAATAGTGTTTCCTTTTCAAGTAAGATGTCCTTGTACCTCTATATCCAAAGTTACATTAGGGATCCCAGTTATTTTAACCCACCCGCAGGACAACTGAGCACAGCAGTACTGTTCATTAATCAGAAATGTTATGTTTTCACAAATCATATTTAGTTACTTACTGCATCCATCTGTTCAAACTCCAGGGTATACTGTCTGTTTGCAGCAGCTAAAAAGGGTTACTGAAGCTGTCCTCCGGGTTGTTCTTACGTTTGCATGCTTCAGACTATTTTACTCTCAAAGTGAAAAAAAAATAAAAGGTGCACATCTGCTGTCGTCGCACGCCCCTGTAATTATGGCCCACAATAGTGAACGAGAGTCGGTGTCAAAACTGTACCGCACTACCCAGCATAAGGAGACCGAGACAGTGGGACTTCTGCCTGCAGTCTCAAAGAATTGCTGCACACCTAAACAATGGTGTCTCTGGGGGTGTGTGCGTTACACAAGGGATATTGATAAAAACTAGCATGGCAGTGTGCGCGTGTGCTCCATCCATCCATCCATCCACCCATCCAGTGTCTCAATCACTCCCCTTCTCTTCACGCCACTCTCTTCTGCAGTCTGTCTCATATATTTACACTCTTTTTCTCCTGATGTCTTTCTGAAACACTTAATCTACCTATCTCATCTCTTTCCTCTTCAGCACCCTCTTTTCACTTTCTCCTGCAAGAACTTCCTTGTCCCACCTTCACTTTACCTCTCCTCCCACACACACAAATGACCCACTCACTTGTTAACACAGTATTTTGTTAAATGTTTGAGCTATCAATATTTTGATAGTGTGTACCCCTTTCACACACTTTTGCATGTCATCACAATTACAGTTGGGACACTTGACCATTGCTTTATGCGCTGTGGCAAGAGGCCAGCAATAGGATGAGCATGTATTCCAAACCTCTCTATGTCCCACTGACAGAATCAAAAGGTTCTCATTGCATTAGGCCTGAACTGCACAGCTGTCAATCATGGACCCCCACAACCTGAATTCACACAGTTACATAGGAGTGACTCTTATCGCACTATGCACTGCACATGGGGTGCATGAAAAGAGTCAAAAGACTACAGAAACACACCATCCTGGAAAAAAACAAATACTCTAAGGGAATGAAAAGGTAATTAAAACATGAAATATAAACAGGAACAATATCTTTCTTCCAAGGCTAAGAGGGCATTGTCTGTAAATGCTGGCTGCAGCTGTCACCTGTGGTGAGAAAGAAGGAATGGCCAGGACATTTACAGATGGGGCACCCGCCCTACCAGGCACCACCACCCCTTCCGCACTCCGATCAACGCCAATCCACTACACCAAAGTTCAAGCATGAACCATGACACGTGCACGATGACTCAGAGACAACCATGTAGCAAGTTCTACAAGACAGCTCCGCAATGCCATTGAATACTCCTCGACAGATAGCAATATTCTAAAGTTGCTAGTAATTCATGGATTTCTAGGCTATATGCTGCTATTTGCTGTTGTATTGCACCTTTTTGGGGACTTATAGGGGCAGATTTACAAGCCCCTTGCGCCTCTTTTATGCCCCCGTTGCATCACTTTTGTGACGCAACGGTGGCGCAAAATCAGCGCCATGCTGCGGGGTATTTACAATGTGATGCATCTGGGAGATGCGTCACGTTGTAAAGCCCTGCGCCACATGTGGGCGTTCCGGCGCAGGAACGCCTCCTAAAAGTGGCTGAGTGAAATCTACAAGATTTCACTCAGTCACTTTTAAGGCCATGCTGCGTCAAAACCCTGCGCCTGCTTGAAGCAGGCGTAAGGATTGACGCAGCATGTTAGGGATAGGGCACCCCCGAGCCTTGCTGGAGCTGCGTCGCTCTTGCGATGCAACTCCAGCAATGCGCCGCCTTTCCGACGGGGGATGTGACACGCATCTGCCCATCCGTGCGCCACGGTGCACCGCATTGTAAATGCGGCGCATCAGTGGTGGCGCACGGGTGGGCAGATGCATCGCAACTCTTCTGGCGCATCCCTGCTGATTAGCAGAGATGCGCCAGAAATAGTAAATCTGCCCCTTAGGGTGTTGCCTTAAAGTAGATGGTTGAAGTAGCTTTAATGTTGCACCGTAGGCCTATACACAAAACATTTTGTGGTTGGGAGGCCACCAGTTCGCAAATTCACAGGCTTTGAAGGTTGCGCTGCACAAAAAGCACATTGCAAGTCGGAAATGACTTTTTCATTCACAAAGTGCCATTTGCAATCCATAACTCCTAGAAAAGTAAAGGGAGCTGCACCTGGTGCTTCCGTCTCCTTTATGGTTCACTATGGAATGTAGCAATGTTTTCTGATTATAATTGCATTCACAAAACATTGATTTGTTTCCAAATTCCAAAATAGGCGATAGGGCAATCTCAAAGCAAAGGATGTCCCAGGGACAGCCTCCGTCATATGATTGGTCACTGTTAGCATTAAAGGGGCAGGCAGTGGTACAAGAGCCCGCTATATGCAACCCAATGCTGTTCACTGAACCCCTATTTTTGAAAGCAGCCCTGGACAGGAAAACACGTTGACAAGCAGTGAATGCCAATGAAGGTGTGAGGTTTTCTGCTCTCACCGGCCTTCATTTGCAGGAAGTCAGAAAACGACTCTTCCCTCATAACTCCTAACAAAACAGGAATGTTTGTGACTTCCTCGTGAAATGGCAATTAGCACTAGGAGTGATTATTACCTGAAATTCAGCACAAAATAAATGTGTGGTTGAAAAACAATGGATATTTTTTGCACATAGACACCACCATAGTGCACCAGCCCTTTGTTACAGATATAGAAAAATAGTAGGTACTTAATGGAATATGTTTGACACATAAACCTCAACACTTGAATTGCATGATGCACTAATTAACTAAACGAATGGTGCAGAAGAAAAGTCACACTGTGGAACTGATGTGTCTGCATTAATGAAAAAACGAAAACTGAGAATCCACATAGGGGGAAACTAAAACATGGTAAAAACAATCTTAAGGAAACACAATTGTAAAGAAATACAAATAAATTGAAAATAAAGGAAAGGTTGTAAGGGAAAGAAAATGTTATGGAAAAATTCTAAATTACTTTAAACTTGGGTGGAGTTTAGAGGTAGTGAGGTTTTTTGCGTTCAGAGATGGGTGATGTTGAGGGATGGTGAGTGTTTTTTATGAGTCATAGATGGGTGCAGTTCTGGCGTAGAAGCAAGTGTTTAGGGTGCAGTGATGGGTGGAGCTTATGGGTGGTGAAGGTTTTTTAGGGTTCATGGATGATTGGGTATGGGGTGGAGAGGGGATTTTAGGGTTCAGGGATGGGTGGAGTGTAAGTTGTTGAGGGTTTTTTTAGGGTTTACGGATGGGCAGAGTTTAAGGTTCCGTGATGAGTAGAGTTTAGGAGTGGTGAAGAATGTTAGGGTTCAGGAATGGGTGAGGTTTGAGGTTGGGGAGGGAGTTCAGGGGTCAGGAGCGGGTGGAGTATATGGGTAGAACGAAATTTAGGGTTAAAGATTGGGTGGAGTTGAAGGCGCCAAAGAGCCGGCACGGAAGATGGCTGCACTGACGTGAGGCTTGGGTCATCGAGGGAAGATAATCCAGCATAAACCCCCCCCCCACACTTTGGTGCGATGCTACAGTGGGTGAGGAAAGCCGCCTGCTCAGGCCAAAATCCTCTGTTGCTCACTGTGGCCCGCTGTTGCGGCTCGTGAGGTGCTGTCAGCCGAGTGCAGCTTTCAATCGCTGGTGCCTGCCAGACTGTGTAGAACTTGGCCTCCCGACGTGACCCCTGTTTAGAGGACCCTGCATCATTCTGGCCCTACAGGTAGGCTGGAGGTGCATCTGTGATGGGGAGGATAGCGGTACCCCTTACTCTATTCTATTGGGCCGGAAGCAGTGAAGGGAAGTGCTGGCCTGAAGTGTGCATCCAGCCTCACTCTGTGGGACCGCCCTGAGTGTTGAGACGGCCAGGGACTGCTTGAGCTAGCAACATGGTCCCTCCTACCCTACACTGAGCCTGTGGCTGCTGACCAGACAAACATTATTTAGTGGAGTGGATGATGTCACCTACCCAACAGGACTGATATCATTGTCAATCCCTATCCCTCACTGTTTTTAGGACCTCCAGGCTCTCCTTTACATCTTGGCCTGTTGTCTGCTCCCTATGCCTATCATCACTCAGACGTTTCAGTGGAAAGGTGACTGCACCTTCTGCCCTCCCAGTCACCAGACCAGCTCGTGTCCTCCCCATGTTTTTGGCCTCACTGGGGGAGTTGCAGGCCCATCAACCTTGTGGGGAGTCTTGCATCTTGGAACCTTACTCACTTGCCCCAGGGCCTATACCTGCTTTTTGGATGCCTTATCTGCAACTTAGCGCTTGGTACCTATGCCTCCTTCTTGCACCTATGAAGTGGGCTCTCCTAGTCTGCTCATGCCCCCCCCCTGCCGCTTTGGTGGTGAGCGCGGACGTGAGACTGGTGCATGGGACTGGTGGTTTGAAGTCTGTCCTATTACGATTTTGGTGCTGTGTGCTGCTCAATGCTAGCATCTTCCTCTTATTTTGTGAGCAATCCTTCCTGCTGCATGATGGGGAAGGCAGACGGCCAGCAGGCAAAACTTCAGTTTGAAGCACAGTGCGCTCCTCGGGGCTCAGTCTCTGGATCGTCAGCTCCTCCTCTCCCGGTGCCTGTTGGCACATATGATATGAGTGACCTGCTCCTTGCTATGGAGTCCAGCCTGTACTCCATTGAGGACTCATCGGGTGCTCGAATGGATGGCAACACTTGTAAGGTGGAAAAACATGATGGCAGGCTCCAAGAGGCGGAGAAGCGCATTTCACAAGTGAAGGACAATGTTGCCTCACATGAAGATACCCTCCCCAATATGGAACATATACTAAAAGTATACCAAGAACGAAGACATGAAGGCTAGGCCATGCAGCAATAACTTATGTTTCATAGGTGTGCCTGAGTACACTAATACCGGCAGTCGCTATGTGGAGTGACTTTCTTTGGCCTCCCTCTTTGGTGCTGACTCCTCCTGCCTCATTATGGAATGTGCACACCGCACCTTGGCAGCCAGACCCCCTCCATCATTGCTCGTCTTCTGAAATTTAGAGCCCAGGACACCGCCCGGCTCATGGCCTGTATGAAACGCTCCTTATCTTTTGATGGCAACTCCTTTTCAGTTTTTCCAGACTTCATTGCTATGGTCCAGGAGTAATGCCACAAGTTTCTCTTAATTAAACAGCGTCTTCAACAGACTGCCATAGCTTGCTGGCCCCAGGTTTACTGTGCATCACTATACAAGGGCGCCAGCATGTCTTCAACACGCCTCACTAGTCTTCAGTATACCTACAAATCTGCCCACCCCCACCTCCCAGTGAGGCTCGCTCTTATGTTTCATTTTGTACGGCCTCGCCGTTATCTGCACCAGACTGATCTGGATGAGACTGTTCATTGGTTTGTAGAGGAGGCGCTGCGGTCCCCTGCTGTCCTACGTTTAATGCAGGCCAGATGGTGTCATGCTCTGCATTGCCTTTATCTGCCATGCTGTTGCTCAGTTATATTACTTGGTATATTAGTCATTAGGTGGGGTTAGGATTTTGTTTTCCCCCAATGTCCTCACCTGGCTGAGGATGTCTCCGCTGCCTCTTTGGATGAATCCCACAGGTTACCCTTTTGACCTCTGTTGTTAGTTGGGTGCACAGCCTTGCTTTGCTTATGGTGTTCATTCTGTTTCTGTCATGGGAAAGACATGCGTTCTGTAGATGAGAGGGAATCGCTACCTGACTAATGGGGGATGTCATCATGGGTGGGGGGGAGGACTCTTGGGGTTTTGGTTTATGCTTATGTGACATGTATTCTGGCACTTCTGAGCTATCATGACCCTTACTTAGTGTTGCAGTCTATTCACATTTTGAACATTATTCTATGCAGATTTCATCTGGTCTGTCTCTATGCCACCTGCAGTGACCCACTCTCCTGCAGGATTCCACATGCTATGCAAATGTGTTACCTGGAATGTTGTGGACTTGTGGACCTAAGTAAATGAAGGCATATTTTGTCATAGTTGGACAGACATGGGGTACAAATCCCAATGCTACAGGAAACCCACCTGGCCTCAAATGGTTTTAACCCCTTTGCAACTAAATGGGCTTCCTACCGATGCTTCTCCTCCTATTCCTCCTAAACCAGGGGTGTGGTACTTCTGGTGCAACAGGGGCTCCTATATACCCAACATGGTTCCTTGACGGATGACCTGGGTAGATATCTGATCACCTTCGGTAAGCTACTGTCACACACTATTACAATGGTCAATTGTTATGACCCTAATATATATGATCCAGGCTTTTCTGATTGTGGGGTTGCATTTTCTTTACTGGTCCCTCTTTGCTCCTATGGGGCTGCAATTTCAACTGCGTGATTAATGAGGTTGAGGATCACTTACACACCCCACCTAGCTCCCAAAGTTTTGCATCGCAACACCTTTTGGACACAATGAATTACCATGATCTCCTGTACATCTGGCATGTTCGTCATTCCCTAGCTCTAGAGGGCACCTTCTATTCAGGAGTCCATGGTAGTTGGTCAAGGCTGGATTAATGGTTGCTCTCTCATGGCTGGAGTCCTGGGTGCATGAAGTTGACCACCTAGCTCGCACCCTCTAAGTTCACTCCCCGTGCTCTCTGCCCTATCCGTTCCAGTGACCGCATCACTCGAGTTCCAATGGGTCCTTTCCCCACTTATATTGCTTGACCACTAATTGCACTGTTTTGAGGACCTCCAGGCTCTCCTTTACATCTTGGCCTGTTGTCTGCTCCCTTTGCCTATCATTACTCAGACGGTTCAGTGGAAAGGTGACTGCACCTTCTGCCCACCCAGTCACCAGACCAGCTTGTGTCCCCCTATGTTTTGGGCCTCACTGGGGGAGTGGTAGGCCCATCAACCTTGTGGGGAGTCTTGTATCTTGGAACCTTACTTACTTGCCCCTGGGCCTATACCTGCTTTTTGGACGCCTTATCTGCAACTTAGCGCTTGGTGCCCATGCCTCCTTCTTGCACCTATGAAGTGGGCTCTTCTAGTCTGCTCATGCCCCCCCGACCACTTTGGTGGTGAGTGTGGACGTGAGACTGGTGCATTAAGGTGGTGGTTTGAAGTCTGTCTGTCCTATTACGATTTTGGTGCTGTGTGCTGCTCAATGCTAGCATCTTCCTTTTATTTTGTGAGCAATCCTTCCTGCTGCATGATGGGGTAGGCAGACAGCCAGCAGGCAAAACTTCCGTTTGAAGCACAGTGCACTCCTCGGGGCTCAGTCTCTGGATCTGAACCGGTAGATTAGTCGTCTCCTTCTCTCTCGGTACTGTCGGCACACATGATATGAGTGACCTGCTCCTTGCTATGCAGTCCCGCCTGTCCTCCATTGAGTCTAAGATGGACTCATCGGGTGCTCGAATGGATGGCAACACTTGTAAGGTGGAAAAACATGATGGCAGGCTCCAAGAGACGGAGAAGCGCATTTCACAAGTGAAGGACAATGTTGCATCACATGAAGATACCCTCCTCAATATGGAACATATACTAAAAGTATACCAAGAATGAAGACATGAAGGCTAGGCCATGCCGCTATAACTTATGTTTCATAGGCGTGCCTGAGTCCACTAACACCGGCAGTCGCTATGTGGAGTGACTTTCTTTGGCCTCCCTCTTTGCTGCTGACTCCTCCCGCCTCATTATGGAATGTGCACACCTCACCTTGGCAGCCAGACCCCCTCCATCATTGCTCGTCTTCTGAATTTTAGAGCCCAGGACACCGCCCGGCTCATGGCCTGTATGAAACGCTCCTTATCTTTTGATTGCAACTCCTTTTCAGTTTTTCCAGACTTCATTGCTATGGTCCAGGAGCCATGCCACAAGTTTCTCTTAATTAAACAGCGTCTTCAACAGACTGCCATAGCTTGCTGGACTACTGTGTATCACTATACAAGGGTGACAGCATGTCTTCAACACGCCTCAATAGTCTTCAGAATACCTACAAATCTGCCCACCCCCACCCCCAGTGAGGCTCGCTATCCTGTTTCATCTTGTACGGCCTCACCGTCATCTGCACCAGACTGATCTGGATGAGACTGTTCATTGGTTTGTAGAGCAGGCTCTGCAGTCCCCTGCTGTCTTACGTTTAATGCAGGCCAGATGGTGTCATGCTCTTCATTGCCTTTAATCGCCATGCTGTTGCTCAGTTATATTACTTGTTATATTAGTCATTAGATGGGGTTAGGATTTTGTTTTCCACCAATGTCCTCACCTGGCTGAGGATGTCTCAGCTGCCTCTTTGGATGAATCCCACAGGTTACCCTTTTGACCTCTGTTGTTAGTTGGGTGCACAGCTGTGCTTTGCTTATGGTGTTTATTCTGTTTCTGTCATGGGACAGACATGCGTTCTGTAGATGAGAGGGAATCGCTACCTGACTAATGGGGGATGTCATCATGGGTGGGGGGAGGTCTCTTGGTGTTTTGGTTTATGCTTATGTGACATGTATTCTGGCACTTCTGAGCTATCATGACCCTTACTTATTGTTGCAGTCTATTCACATTTTGAACATTATTCTATGCAGATTTCTTCTGGTCTGTCTCTATGCCACCTGAGGTGACCCACTCTCCTGCTGGATTCCACACGCTATGCAAATGTGTTACCTGAAATGTTGTGGACTTGTGGACCTAAGTAAATGAAGGCATATTTTGTCATAGTTGGACAGACATGGGGTACAAATCCCAATGCTACAGGAAACCCACCTGGCCTCAAATAGTTTTAACCCCTTTGCAACTAAATGGGCTTCCTACCGATGCTTCTCCTCCTATTCCTCCTAAACCAGGGGCGTGGTACTTCTGGTGAAACAGGGGCTCCTATATACCCAGCATGGTTCCTTGACGGATGACCAGGGTAGATATCTGATCACCTTCGGTAAGCTACTGTCACACACTATTACCATGGTCAATTGTTATGACCCTAATATAGATGATCCAGGCTTTTCTGATTGTGGGGTGTCCCTCTTTGCTCCTATGGGGCTGCAATTTCAACTGCCTGATTAATGAGGTTGAGGATCACTTGCACACCCCACCTAGCTCCCAAAGTTTTGCATCACAACACCTTTTGGACACAATGAACTACCATGATCTCCTGGACATCTGGCATGTTTGTTATTCCCTAGCTCGAGAGGGCACCTTCTATTCAGGAGTCCATGATAGCTGGTCAAGGCTGGATTATTGGTTGCGCTCTCATGGCTGGAGTCCTGGGTGCATGAAGTTGACCACCTAGCTCGCACCCTCTCAGTTCACTCCCCGTGCTCTCTGCCCTATCGGTTCCAGTGACCGCATCACTCGAGTCCAAATGGTGCCTCTCCCCACTTATATTGCTTGACCACTAATTTGTCAAGGAAGTGCAGCAGGAGATTACTGACTTTTTTGCTTGGATCTTGGAAGCTTTTAAGGTGACAGTCAGTGGGCTGTTTAGCTCCGCTCCCTTCAAGATCATCTGTCTTGGTTAGAGCGTGAATTGTCCCGGCCAGAGGCGTTCCAGACTGATGCTGCTAATCCCATCATAGCCCAACGAATTACGAACACACTTTGATAGTCTACCAGGATGTAGCTGATAGGAAGTGCCATTTTCACAGGAAATATGCCACTGCCTGAGCTTAAAAGGAGGGAAAGCATCCGGTGAGGACACTAGCTATCATGATCCACTGCTCTTGGGCAGCTAATGATGGGGTCAGTATCCAGGATGGAATGGTCAGCAGCACATGGATACAGTACATATTCTGCAGACATTAACTAATTTCTACAGCTCCCTCTATACCTCCCAGTGTAGCATTACCATAGACGTAGGGTCCTATATAAATGACATTGCAATGGTATTTTTCCACTCACACCCAATATGATGCCCTTCCCTCTTGACTTTCCGCTACAATGGTGCTCTACGGAATTTAAATATTTGGGGATGTGGATCTCCCACAATAGGCAGACCATGCTAAGTTTAAATTATGGGGTGTCATGAAATACCATCACGGATCAGATCACACGTTCAATCTCCCTTCCTTTTTCACTGGCTGGGTGTACATCCTTAATGAAAATTGTAATTCTTCCTAAATTATTATACTTGTTCTTGAACATCCCTATTAATCTGCCTCACTCTTTTTTCTGCATGCTTCAAACTCAGCTGATAAGGCTTGCTTGGGTGGGGACTCAACCATGTATGCACCACCACGGCCTGGCAGAGGCTGTGTCATAAGGTAGGTAAGAGCTTCCTCCACTCTCGCTTGCTCCCTTTGGAATCCCATCCTCTGTTGGCTTTTGTACTCAGTATGATCTAGGGCGGCATCAACTCAAACATAGGAGCCTCACTCACTGGGGGATCTGTATATCAATGGCACATCCCTCATACAGGATGAGTACTTGATGGAAAGTCTGACCTCGCCTCTAGAGTTTTAATTTATATTAGGCTGCAAATCAGCTGTGGAGGGGCTACTCCAAGCTTCCATGAGAAGCCCTCACCTTTGTTACACTGGATAGCATGCTTCAGGTCTCCAGCCCTAAACACTTGGGGCCACATTCTGATGCACAGCTGTGCAGCAAGCCTTCCTGCTGTGCTGTCGTGCATCAAAATAAAAGGGCAGGAATGTGTCGTATCTACAAGATACAGCACATTCCTGTCCTTCTCCCCTGCGCCGGTGCACATGCAGCAGCAGTGCACCAACACAGACACCCATTCCGCCATGGAGCATGGGTGTCAGCGTTGCAGGGATGATGTTGTTATGCAGTAAGGGACACCTTTCTGCACAAAAACAATCATTTATGGCATTTTGGTCTTTCTATGTGTGCCTCAAAATGCAGCAAACATTCAAAGAGCAAAAACCTAGTAGAAATAAAAGTATTTCCCCTCGTTGTGCCACTCCTACACCTCCCCTTGGGAGGCATAGGATTCTGACGCATTCCCAGATTTATAACACTTTGTAAATCTGGGACTGTGTCAGGCTCCATGGATGTTATGTGGGAACACCCACAGCAACACTTATGGAGCACCCCTTTTATGCAGAGTAATGTGGGAAAGGGGCCCATATTAACAAGGTCATCAAAAGTCATGCAGGGTGACTTTACGTGACCATGTAAATATGGGCAGGCACTCTGTGCTGCTGGTGCTTCTAAAAAAAGTGACGCACCAACGTCAAAATCTGCTTGTAAATGAGAACCATGGTCTCCCTTTATTACCTCACTGTGAAGGCCGAGCCCTAGCACTCTCGGAACAGGGCTCAGGAGTGTTGGGAGCAGGAGTTTGAAGCAGCCCTCTCTGATGAACAATGGCGTCACTGCTGCTGCCAGTCCGGTTTGATGTCTGCCAGTAGCATGCTCACAATTATTAATTACAAATTCCTACAGAGGGCATATTATTCTGTCATGTTACATAGGTTTGGTCTTAGATCATGCACCCGGTGTGCACAGTGTGGCTTGGATGAAACTGACTTTCTACACTTGGCATGGACATGTGGAGTGGTACACTCTTATTGGAATGAGGTACAAACTGCTCTCTCTTGCATGATGGAAGGCAAGGTTGTGCTGACACTTCTAATGACCATACTGGGGTATGCTAAAGATTTCCCAGTGTCTGCTCGGAAATATTTTGCCTTGGCCCTGCTGCTTGCCAAGAGACATATTGCTTGCTGCTGGGGTCAAGGGCGGGCACCCAAATTTAAGGATTGACTCAACGATCTTGTCTATTGTAATGCACTATTGACATTATATGCAGAGCTTCTACCACTGTCTTCACACCCTCGAGATATTTTGGGAGCCTCCACATATCTATTTGCAACTCCGTCCTGCGGTCCATAGCCCATGAAGTACGCATCCTTTGCTGCATAGCTTCCTGCTTTTATACTCCTTTGCGAATGCTGACATGTTCCTGACATTATTAGTGGGGTCCTCTATTTTGTTTCTGTCCTTAGTATCTGTCACTCTCCCATGTGCACGGTACATTGTGATTGCGATGCTGCCTCTAACGTTGCTAGCTGTGGAGCTTTGAGATCTGGTCATAATGCCCTAATGTAATTGGAACTGTGACACTATGTAAAGCTATGTCTGTGCTATGACATGGTCACCATTGTTTTGGTTTTGTGCAGTTCTCTCAAAACTAACACAGAAATAAATACATTTAAAAAAAGAATGGGTGGAGTTTAGGTTGGGGAGGGGTTATAATGGTTATGGGGTAGGTGGAGTTTAGATGTAGGAAGAGTTTTTAGGGTGCAGGGATAAATGGAGTCTAGGAGTAATGAGGGGATTTAGAGTTCTGTGAAGGGAGAAGTTTATTATTATTATTATGTGTTCTTATATAGCGCTCAACTTACCCTTGGGCATCTTGGCGCTTGCCTTGGGAACCCGTCCTGGTTTTTCCATGTGAGATAACCCGTACTGGGCATCCCCAAGGTGAAAGCCAGGCATCCCGCCGCGGGGGGGGCCGTTGTGGAGATTAAGCAAGCTATTGCCCAGAGTTGCAGCGTGGGACCCATGATTAGAATAGGCACTGAGGCGAGAATATCCAGTCCGCGGAATTTATAGCCCGAGACCCTGCCGCGACGGGAATCGAACCCTGGACCCGGACCAGTGCTCTGCATCGAGGTCTGCCGCTCTAACCATTGAGCCACACTTCTCCACGTTTATGGGTCAAACATGGGTGTAGTTTAAGTGTAGCGATGGGTGTTTAGGGTTCTGGGATGGAAAGAGGTTAAGAGAAGAAAGAGCTTTTAAAGTTCAGGCATTGGTGGAGTTTAGGGGCCATGGATGGATGTAGTGTAGACATAGTGAGGGGTTTTTAGGAGCAGGGAAGGCTGCCGTTTAGAGGTTGTGAGTGGGTCTGCGATGGATGGCAAAGAAGGCACATCCACCAGGACTTGTAGAAGAATACTGCAGTCTATATTACATATTTGAAACAAAGATGGCAAAAGCAAAACATAGAAGTACACAGAATCAAGCACAGAATGCAGCATCACCAATAAGTACCCTGATAAGAAAAATACTAGCCCGGGAGGAGAAATAAATTCATAAAAGATTATTAAGTACAGCCCATATTTCACAAATAAGAATGAGAGACTGGAGCAAATGATCATTGAAAAATTTAATAATGGACAAACCATAACCCTCCTCCCCAAGATGAAGCTATATAGTTGTAGACAAGGAGGTCAAGATTAAAAACTATTCTTTGATGCAAAGTCTGGCATCGAGGATGTGTTGTGCAGTCAAGGCGGTGCATTTGTTCCGAGGAGCTGCAAGGCTGCATTGTGGAGTCCAGCATTGTCATTGAGGCTGCAGCCAGCAAGGGATGCATGCACCTCCCGTTGTGGTTCTTAAGCGGCTGCAGGCTCGGGAGGCAATGAGGGTCGCTGCGATGGGTTTGATCCACACAACAGCAGCAAAGCGTGGGTCTGCTCGGGGTTGTGCTGCACAGCAGAGGAGATGAATCCGTTTCCGCTGGGTCCACAAAGTCTGGCAGAGCACCTTATTCCCACTTACAAGGGTCTGGGACTGGGATCTGGTATGATAATTTTTCAAATATACCCCCCATATAATTTTCTAGGGGAGGTATACTGAAAATATAATCTGTATCTGGCAAGGACCAACAAGCACCTTACATCGGAATCTCCAAAGGATCAGTAATAATTGAGGGAACATCCAGACTACGGCTCATTTCTCGACTAAAGAAATTGATTTCCTGGACATTACTCTTTACATAAGTAATGCCAAGATACAAATGAAACTATACTAAAAAGACACACCAGCAAACTCTATCCTAAGGCCAGAAAGATGTCACCCCAAAAGCATTCAAGATTATATTCCAAAGAGTGAACTACTTAGGATCAAACGTAATTGTAGCGAAACAGAGTCATTTGTGCTTACTGCATGTGAATTGTTGGACAGATAGAAAACAAGGGGATATCAAATAGGTGAGTTATTGCCAACTACCAGGAAAATAAACTGTAAAACATGTCTCTCATGCATATTAAGAATATATCACAAAAACAATCAAAGGAAAAAATATGCGTCCTTTCTGACTTCCACTGTCGCCACTATGTAATCAGAAACCTCTTAAAAATACACTGGTACTTACTAACAAGTAACCCCTCTATCAACACAGACATCCCAGCATATCTACAAATGGGGTTTCAATGTGCAAAGAACCTGAAGGATTTCTTGTGCAGATCTGAGTTCACTAACAAAAGACAAATACAACCAATTTTTCTGAATAAGCCTATGAGGTTTTTACATTCCACAACTGTAGCATGTACACATTTGTAAATAACAAAATCAAGGAATTCACACCCGAAGCAGGAAACACTTTCAAGATAAATGATTGGATAAACTGCAACAGCACCTTTGTGATCTACATCATTCAATGTCCATGTTATAAAATATATTTGGACAGCATCAGCAGACCCCTCAGAACCAAGATTTAAGGGAATTATGAAAACATAAAAACTGACATAGGCCCACCTTTCACTGAACATTACAATCAGACACACCCACATAAGAAAACTTTTATGTTCTTCGGATTAGAACACATAAAGGCCCACCCGCAGGGAGGAAAGAGTGAACTCAAAATCAGACAATGGGAAAGTGAATGTATTCTGAGATTGAATACTATAAAAAAGGGATTGAACAAAGATACAGAAATGCATTTTTGGCTTCAAGACAAACAACAAACTGCCAACAACTAATCTGTCCTTGTCCCCAAAACAGCTTGAATGCACAAAGAATATACAAACTCGCTCTAAGTGTGGAAGTAGAAACCTATAACTGCTTGGGGTTATGTCTCCTAATTCAAAGGAAATTAGTTATTTCCCTCATTGTAAGGATTTGCAATTACTACTGGAAACAAATTGTTTAGCATACACACTACCATAATGTCTGTACCAATATCTCTAATACTTTCTTAACAGCATCATATGCAGCACTTCATATACTTTGTTGTTTTTTTCCATACTGTGATGAAATTACTAAACTGCATCTCTACAAAGCCACTTATGTTTCTGACTAATCTTTGTATGAACAACAAAATATCTATGGATTACCAATTACCAGCATCACATAGACAAGATCATGTCCCATAAAAATAAAACAATAGAAGTGATGTGCAATGAAAATGCAATTCAAGACTACTTAGCACCGAATATACCCAATGATGTCAAAAAAATGCCCACTGCATCTAAAATATTGTAAAGAACTTTTACTGAGGGACTGATAGGAGATCTTCTGTGAAATTTATAACCACTCGAATATGGCCACTGCTCCTTTTGGCTCCAATATGATCAGATTCTGAGTATATGTACCAATAATTCTGTACATGTAACACCCACGCAAGACCATAATGTTGTTTGGATGTACAATGATATTAATCAAATATTCTATTGCTCTTAACATAATATATTAGTGAGCATACCACAAAGACAGTGTTTATAACTGATACATACAAATGCTTTGTACCCTTGAAACACTAAATACACACCACTTCAAAATGACCTCCCTGCTTTCCAAAAGCTATTGTTCGTAGTCAATGTAAAAGTAGCCACGCATGTGAAATCTATCGGCTATAAGGTGAACATAATAAAGCAATTTATTTCTTGATATACATACACCCAATGCTCTTCGGGGAAGAAATACATATAATCATAATGTTCTCCCCACCTCTACAATGGTAACCCCCATAACTTGGTTATATTTGACAAAAGACAACCAGACAAATAACCTTGAATAAGCCCGCCCCCCCTTTGACTATCAGTCTTCTTTCTTTCCATTTTTTCTAGATTTATTTACAGTGATAACATGCATGAAGCTAGCTGACACCAATTCAACATGGAACATAAACTATTAGCAGTACGATTTTACTATTAAGGCTCAATTACAATATGGACGCCGTCTTAGCCCATCCACATTCGACCTTTGACCTGTTATTTCACTTCCTCTTCCCTTTAAAAGAGACCCTTCATCTGAAATCATTCTTTCATACACTTTTGACAGGACTACAGGAACCTAACGGACTGCTACTAATGAAATGTAGGTTTCTTCTGCCCAGTTCCTGGTACAGATGGTGTACCTGCTTTAAGAATTGAGCTATACCAGAATGAGATGCTAGAGATTACTTTTTAAACCTGTCTCTTTCCTTTATTTTCCTCATTTCTCTTCCCCTGTTCTCTTCCTCCTAAAAGATATTGACCACTCCTTCAAAAGTATTGTGTCAGTCATTTTGCTATTAAACAAGCATGAATATCTACTGCCTGAAGATAGGATTAGGACCACAAGGACAGGCAAGTGGTGATCACTTAAAATGGCCCATTTATTTGAAGTTAACTTTTAAGGCACATAAATAACATGAGTTTGCTCACAGACCTTTCTTTAAATTTTTTATTTTTATGACTAATACGGCTTACCTATAATCCATGTATGACCAATCACAGTGCCGTTAATATTGAGCAAGTCGATGTCCGTATAAATAATGATACATTCATGTATAGAAACGAAATTGCATCTCTATTAACAAATTCACCTACCATGAACTTCACCTCAACCCCAACTTAGAAATACGCAGTTAGGCAAGCTCTGAGAGCCAGGCCTGAGGTCACTGATTTACAGGTCACAGGTGGGGTGGCACGTAGCCGACAGACAAATACACAAACAGGAAATCCCAGATCAATCTCACCGGTAGGCGCAGCGGCACCCCAATGGTCCAGGGAGATTTGCCCCAGCAAAGCAAACATGGCCGGAGGGTATGCACGCTCCCAAAACACCATAAAGTGTGATGCCACATAAAGTTAGGAACATATAGCCAATCAGGAAACAGCAGTGATTATGCGCTCCCCATGCCGGACATCTGGACATGTTACCCTGTTGCGGCATTGTGCCAACGCAAGGTCAAGGCCCACCAGGATTCCCTATCAGATACTTTAATTTATGACTTCAAAGACAGCGGTTCACATTCCTTACTAAATAATGATCACTGTTTACGGCACTCAATGAGTTGTATAAAAACCCTTTTCAGATTGATTGTAAGTTGAGACAGTACTCAGACCCTATGCCTGTTAACTGTTTTCCCGGCCACACTGTTTAATTAAACAAACTGTTCCTGTTTTGCCAAACACCTCTTGTCTCTTGTTTTTTCAAGGTATTTCATGTTCAAGCAACAGTGCTATTTTAGATGTACAAACCATCTTAGGTAGAACCCACGCTTAAACTGACAATACTGCCTGCATCCATTTGAGCAACTTCTGAGACCTCCCTCCAAACTGGATTGCTTGACCCTATCAAATACCTGTTTGACTCACCACCTAGGACCCCCGCCTGAACGTTGCTGCACTAAAAACCTGATTCTATCACTTACAACACAATGACTACGACACCGGATATGACAGTTTGCTACTCTTTTTCTTTAAAAAAAATCTGTCACGAAAAGCATTGGAGTAGTTTGAAAGCACAAATTGCAGCATATTAAACACGGATGCAAATGAATATAGTATTTCTAAATACATATTTATATTTAGATTTGTTTCTCTCTTTTTTGGCTCTCCTTTTTGCTTGTATTTAATGTTCAACTACATTTATTGTTTGTTACTATTGTTATTCTTCATTTATGTCACATATACATATACATGAATTGAATTCCTGTAATTCTGTATTTAATAACATAAACAGCCTTGAAAAAGCCCCAGGCCTGCGTGCCATTGAGGGGTGAAACATGTTTTGGCTAGCTTCAGTGCCTCACAATTAAATAGAGGATTTCATTAGTTTTCATCTGCATTCAAATAAACAGGCATGATGATTAGTACATAATCTCTGACCACTATTTTACTCAAACAGCATGTTTATTATTATTGAAAATAGCTTACTCTATTTCACGTAAATGTATTTCATAGTTATCGGCATGAGGGTATTGCCGTCATAGGGTAAGCAATCAATACTGCCAATGCACCAATACTAGTCAGAATAACTCTAGAACTATTACCCCCTTCCTTAATAACCATATACTCACAGAGGGCAGAGTCCAGGTGCAAGATGGTTGTAAGCCTGTTGTGTCCCTGAGGCTTCAGATCAGGAGGCCAGCCAACAAGACCTTAGAGTCACTCTGGGATTCTGGGTTCAAGAGAAGAAGTTCTAGTCCTTCTCATCCAGGCGATGGAGCAGCACGAAGCAGGTTAACATAGCAGGGCATAATTCATTCACAGCAGCAATCCAGAAGAGTGGCAGTCCTTTCAGCAGCACAGCAGCCCTTCTTCATGGCAGAGTATCCACAAATCCAGAAATGTACTGGAGAGTTGGTGCCTGAGGTCCAATACTTATACCCAGTTCTGCCTTTGGAGTGGGGGAAACTTCTAGAGGCTTGCCTTTGAAGTGCACAGGTGCACTGCCTTCCTAGCTCTGGCTCCAGACTAGCTACAGGGGGTATGCAGCCCTTTGTGTGAAGGTAGGACACAGCCTATTCAAGTATAAGTGAGGTTGTGCAAAGCTCCTCCCTCCCATTCTGCCAGTGATGGCACATCCAGGCACACTTAAGCTCCCTATTGTGTGTGCCATTCTAGGAGAAATACACAAAGTCTAACTGTCAACTATACCCAGTCATGTGACCCAGAGACTGGATGAAAGGCACTAAATTGCTAAAACAGCAAAACAACACCTTTCTAAAAGTGACATTTTCCAAATTGTAATTTAAAATCCAACTTCACCATGAGAGAGGATTTTTTATTACAATTCTGAAGACACCAAACATGAAGTGGTTATCTGCTCCCCTTTGGAAGTATCGGCATGTTTTTAATAAATGCAAAATAATATAGTTATAATATATGTGCAATATTAGTGGGCAGACTTTAATGAATATAAATTGCATCTAAATATGAAAATGTGTAGTATGCAGTTAAATATACTTGTACCAGGCCTCAATGACTAAAGCAGCATTGTTTGAAAGTAAATTGACTAAAATTGCTGAAACATACATAAAAAGTTTACATTCCTAACCTTTCTATGAACACACATTTTTTTATATAAATAAATAGTTGCATAAATGCTCTTGTTTAACTCTGCTAAATGTTTCTACTTACACAAAGAAGGCTGTTAACTCATGATTAGAAATTGATGTTTAATGAAATAAAGAAGAAAAACCTAACATAAATATCCAGCATTTAAACTGAACTTGACCTCTTTTAGCGTACTTGTCTTTTTCCAATTAATGATTTCTATTTAATGATTTCTACTTAGATGTTTCCTCTTCGTTAAAACAGAGGTTTCAAGTTCTACATAGATCATTGTTGGTGAAACATACAATTTGATAATTAGAAGGTTAGAGATGTAGTAAATGTGTGAGAAAGTAGTCCTGAATGAGATAAATCCAACATTAATTTAAATTTGTTACTAAGAATTTGCAAATCTAACATTGCTGTCTGTAGACTATTGTATTTGTGTGAGAAGATGGGGAGTTTAAAGCGTTCCCAGGAAAGCATCGAAAGCTGATGGGACAGAGGAGAAGATGCAACATGAAGTTTGCAACAATGTTTTGTATGTTTATAATACAATGTGTTCTTAGAGTAGGTTACCTTTGGTCTGTATGACTTTCCCTGACCACTTTCCATGCCATAATTCCCTACCTGCCTTAGTCCATGCTCCTCTCTTCATGGGAAGTTCTGCTTGATCAATTTTAATTTTATGCATATTCTCATTTTCTAGAACTAGGACTCTTTATGGGTTCTCAGTGACATTCTTGTTTAATTGTTGAAATGTAAAGCTCCTGATCTTCTCTAAAACAATGGCAAAGATCCATGTGACCTAAGATAGAAATATTAACAGCAGGGATCAGCCTTTGTGATGGTAAATCAAGTTTTATTTCAACTGATTCCCACTCCAGCAGACATTGCAGCTTATTAAATGTAGTGATGTAACTCCAATGTTGTGCTACGGGAGAGGTAAGCCTTGCAGTAGTGAAGTAAATGTAAGAGTTTTTCACTACCAGGACAGGTCCTACTTTTTAAATACATTGCACACTGCCCTCCTGGCTAACCAGGGACTAACCTAGGGGTGGAGTATATGTATTAAAAAGGAAGGTGTTGGGCCTGGTACAAGGTTTAGTTGGACAGGTTGAAATATCAGTTTACAACTGCACACACTTCAGTCGCAGGCCTGAGGCATGTTTGAAAGTGCTACCAAAGTGGGTGGCACAATCAGTGCTGGAGGTCCACTAGCAGCATTTAATTTACAGGCCTTGGGCACAGGCAGTGCCACTTTACCAGGGATTTACAGGCACATTAATTATGCTAATTGGGTATAAGCTAATTCAACCATTGTTTAAGGAGAGAGCACAGGCCTTTTAGCACTGGTTAGCAGCAGTAAAGTGCAGAGAGTGCTAAGACAAATTCAGCAAAAATAAGAGGAAGGGGGCCAAAAGTCACCCAGTACTGAATTTTCCTCCCCTTTGCTGTATCATGTCTTGTTGACTGCTCGTAGTACAGACATATTTATCATGCTATGAATGGCATCCCACCCGCACTGTAGTAGTAGTCCCCACTGGGAGGATTCCCAATTAGTGACATTCTTTAGTTCCTTATGTATTGAAGCAATCAGCACCACCATCCCACACAATACCTATCAAAGAAGAACAACAGCAGTTTTTGGCATAAGGTAAAATACACATTTTACCTGACTACACATCATAAATACAGAAACATTGCAGTTCCTTTCTCTTAGTCGAATGGAAACTTCATCAACTAGAATTTCCGTATGCCTTACTGTTCCCGGCTTGGATGCATATAGTAAGAGAAACCAAGGCACACTTTTTGACACCCAAGAGGAGGCATGACAATGGCTTTAATACATTGGAGTGAATAATACTGATGGGACCACTCTTGCTACATACAGAGGAGACAAGCGGCAGGGTGGGCGCATGCAATAGCAATGAACGACGACCAAGCTATTGAAGGAACACGCTACTACTGAATGGGCTCTGATGCTTGATCAATTGACACTCAGCCTCTTCCCCCTAGTATCAACATGCTAAGACAATTGCCCCACAACCAGAAATAGTGAGGACAGTGTCAATTGGGGATAAGCCAATTCTACCATGGTTTAAGGAGAGAGCTCTGCAGACTGACCGTGCTGTAGGTTCCTTTTTCATTGGGTTTAATGAGATAGGGGGTACCTCTCCAAAGCAAGGGATCTTGGCGCCAGGAGGGGCTAACCCCACATAACCTTTTTGTCTCACTGCGTCACAGCCCCTGCAGCCATCAGCATCTTTTCCACCTCCAGCACAGTGTCAGGTTCCTGCAGCCCCAATTCGCAGCTCCGGTGCACAGAACTCACCCCCAAACTGTAGGGGTGGAGGGGATTCCTTTTGGTAATAAAGCTGTGTGTTCAGCCTCTGCTGGCACCAGCTGGTACAAGGCAAGTTTCAGCAGCGCAGAGGAAAGGCACCAGCCCTAAATGCATCCCAGCAGCCATCTTGTTTTAGCAGTAAAGAGTCTTCTTTGTCCAGGCTGGTGGCTCCACAGGCAGCTTCAGCGAAGCCCCTGCAGGTCTTTTTTTGCCATTGACACACCGGACCCTGTATGGGTACTTTGGGGGTGCTGTATGACAGGATATTTGAGGGAGCGGGCCTGGTGCCCAGAAGCTCTGTACTCTGGCAGCTCATGCCATTACACTCTTGGCCACACTCCCAAT
This sequence comes from Triturus cristatus, assembly GCF_964204655.1. Lineage (NCBI taxonomy): Eukaryota > Metazoa > Chordata > Amphibia > Caudata > Salamandridae > Triturus > Triturus cristatus. The sequence goes on from NC_140581.1 coordinate 1,016,720,611, forward strand.
CAAATGTTAAAAATTAAATGGTAAATTGCTTTTTATCTAGCAAGATATATTTTCATGCAGCATTGACTAAATAGGGATACTAAAGTACATGCACTTATGGAAGCGGTAAAGCCTATCTTTCCTTCAATGCTAAATTTCCACATGTTTATTTTGGTTGGAATCTCACATATTACATCACTCATGACATGGTCAGTGACATCACTCATTACATCTCAAATGACATCACTGATGCCATCATCCACAGAATTTCTGACACGCCCACTCACACCCCAATATAACCTTTCATACACCCACTTCAATTTCCACACTACCATTCTTAAAACCATTGGCACATCCATACCAGTACTTGCACACCCACTCCTGATTCATAGGTCTACACACACATCCACTCAGTCACCCATACAGCCACTCATACACCAACTCACTCACTAATACACTCACTGATTTATCCACTCATATACCCCTACAGCCACTCACACTCTGTCAGTCACCCATAGAGCTACTCACACATCTACTCATCCAGCCATAGTGTGAATCACACAGCCACTTACTTATGCAGTTATACACACACCCATTCACTTATTCATACGGATACTAAGACATACTCACTCACCTATACAGTCACTGACACAAGCACACACTCACCCATTCAGCCACCCTCACAATCACACACTCACACATACAGTCACTCATATCCTCCAACACTCACCTATACTAACTTTCACAGATGCAGTCACTCACCCATATACCACTGACACATCCATTCACTCACCGGCACAGCCATACACACACTGAGTCGCCCATACAGCCCCTCACAGATACAGTCACTAACCCATACAGCCAGAGACTTACCCACTCACTCATCCATGCAGGCAGTCACACACCTCCTCACCCACTCACACAGACACTCATACACCCATACAGGTAATCAGACAACCAATCAATCACCCAAACAGCCACTCATGTACCCACTAACCAACCCATATAGCCACTTGGACACGAACTGACGGACGTATACAGACAGTCACACAACCTAGTCACACACCCATACATTCACTGAGACACCTCATCACTCACTTATTCAGTCAGTCATGCATCCACTGAATCATCCATACAGGCACTCATACACCCACTGATTCATCAATAGACCTTGGTATATATATTTCACACTGCTTTATAAACACTCACAGTCACTGTGATGTCATCAGCGATGTCATTTGAGGTATCATCAATGATGTCACTGACCATGTCATGAGCAATGTAATATGTGAGGTCATAAGCAATGCTTTGCTGGGCGCGAGTTATACTTAGCTCAGATAACTATAACTGCTGAATTTCTCTGGTTTTGTATGAGTGAAAACTGAGCCCAACTATAACATATATATTACCTACTGGCGGTCACCAGTAGGTAGTTATAGTTAGGACCAAGTTTCCATAGGAAGAACATTTTTTGTTTTGCTTATAACTTTGGCATTGTTTGATGAATCTTCTTGAAATTTTCCAAACTAATTCTTTGTTCACATCAGCTCCTATGTGGGAAGTTTGGGGGTGATTTGTAAAGGGGGGGCTGAGAAAAAAGGGGGGTCCCAAAACGTGTTTTGGGACCCCCAGCAACTACTGAACGGATTTACACCATTTTAAAAAAAGGACGCTTTTTGAAGCAAGCACTACCTTTTTGCCAAATTTGGTGCAATTCTGTTCAGCAGTTCAGGCTGTAGCCATGTCTAAAGTTTCCTATGGAAAATAGATTTTCCGACCTCTATTTTTTGAACTTCTCAGGAACTACTGAACGGATTTATACCATTTAACAAAAAGGTCTCTTTCTGAACTAAGGGCTACCTTTTTGCCAAATTTGGTGTAATTCCGTTCAGCAGTTCGGGCTGTAGCCGTGTCTAAAGTTTCCTATGGGAATTAACATGGAGAAAACATGTTTTGGGACCCCCTTTTTCTCGGCCCCCGCTTGCCGAATGACCCAGAAACTTTCAAGATAGGAGCTGACCAGAGCGGGCCATAAGTTTGGAAAATTTCGCGAGGATTCGTAAACCAGTGCCAAAGTTATTGGGAAAACAAAAAACGCTTTTCCTTTGGAAACTAGGTCCTAACTATAACTACCTACTGGCGACCGCCAGTAGGTAGTATATATATATAAATTAAATATTGAACCTCTGTCCGGCTGGATAAGTTAACCAATACAGCAAAGATTGGGTCTGTATTAATTTGTTACCTCCTATCCCTACCTCCCTAGGGAACATTAAAACATATGTAGTTACTCACACATTTACCAGTGAGACGTTCATTCACTCACCAACACACCCATACACACACTAACTCACCCATACAGCCCTTCCCAGATGTACTTTTGAATCCATACAACCAGTGAATCACCCACTCAGACATGTATGCAGAGAGTCACACACCCCCTCCCACCAACACAGAAACTCATGCACTCATACAGATACTCAGACAACAAATCAATAACCCATGTAGACACTCATGTAGCTACTCTCCAACCCATGCAGCCGCTTATACACCAACTGAGACACTAATACAGACTTTCACACAGTTTAGTCACTAACCCATACATTCAGTAACACATGTTCAATCACTCAGTTATACAGTCAGTCATGCACCTACTAAATAATCCATTCAGGGACTTGTAAATTCACTCTTTCTTCAATACACCTTGGCATAGATATATATGAAAAATATTTAAACTTTACAGAAATACACATTCACTGGATGATGTCATCAGTGATGTCATCAGTGATGTCATTTGAGATGTCATCAGTGATGTCATCAGTGATGTCACTGACCATGTCATGAGTGATGTAATATGTGACATCATCACCAGTGCATTGCGGGTGCGCGAGTTATAGTTAGCTGAACTAACTATAATGGGCGAATTTCTCTGGTTTTGTACGAGTGAAATATCCAACTAACTATAACTTTCCGTAAAACCTATGTTTTTTTCAGTGAATTTCTAAGGTTTTTTAAATGCTAATTTCTAACTATAACGTGCATGAAACCTATGGTTTTTTCAGTGAATATATATATATATGTATATATATTTGTTATCCAAGGTGAGCCTGAAGCTTCAAGGACGCACTCCCAGTCACAGCTGATCACAAGGAATAATTGCAGAAGGAAACCGGAAACTGCATTCCAGGTAAAATTGCTTTTATTTCCCAACACGTTTCAAGGCAACAGCCCCTTCATCATTGTGGTCCTCATTGGCTTCGTTTTTACCAACAGTTGGCTTCTTGACACATCCTATAATTAGTCAGTGTTCAATAAAAGCAATTTTACCTGGAATGCAGTTTCCGGTTTCCTTCTGCAATTATTCCTTGTGATCAGCTGTGACTGGGAGTGCGTCCTTGAAGCTTCAGGCTCACCTTGGATAACAAACATTTTACACGGCTTCCTCGCCGTGAAGGATTGCACCATTTTTTCACTTTCCATTACAGCTTGGAAAAGGGAAAAGGCTGCGCAGCACCGGGACTTCTCACAGCTGCAAGCAGCCCAGTCACAAGAAAAATTCAAACCGGAATACCATCCTGGGGCCTACGAGAGGTATACTAATATGTTATGAACACTGACTAATTATAGGATGTGTCAAGAAGCCAACTGTTGGTAAAAACGAAGCCGATGAGGACTACAAAGCCCAGCATGCTGTGTAGAATACTACGTGATGTGCGTGACCCACTGAGGGCTGAAAATAAAGCAGCATACACATCGGGACTTTCATGCCATATCCTAATAGTGACCCATGATGAAGGGGCTGTTGCCTTGAAACGCGTTGGGAAATAAAAGCAATTTTACCTGGAATGCAGTTTCCGGTTTCCTTCTGCAATTATTCCTTGTGATCAGCTGTGACTGGGAGTGCGTCTTTGAAGCTTCAGGCTCACCTTGGATAACAAATATGTATATATATATATATCACGTACAAATTCCCGTACATCCATGGAAATGATCCACCACTCCAAGGGGGAGATATATATATATATATATATATATATATATATATATATATATATATATATATATATATATATATATTCACTGAAAAAACCATAGGTTTCACACATGTTATAGTTAGCTGGACATTTCATTCGTGAAAAACCAATGAAATTCCCCCGTTATAATTAGTGCACGCAACTATAACTCACGCGCCCGCAATCCTCTGCTGATGATGTCAGATATTACATCACTGTATTTACACACTTATTTACCCATGTCTTCTTCCATTAATTTTTATCTATACATATATTACAAATATTTTTTTTTCTGCAAAACACATATGTCATCAGTGATGTAATATCTGACATATCAGCAGAGGATTGCGGTCGCGTGAGTTATAGTTGCGTGCACTAACTATAACGGGGGAATTTCATTGGTTTTTCACGAATGAAATGTCCAGCTAACTATAACATGTGTGAAACCTATGGTTTTTTTCAGTGAATTTGCAAGGTTTTTTAAATGCTAATTCCTAACTATAACGTGTGTGTAACCTATGTTTATTTCAGTGAATTTGTACGTTTTTTTAAATGCTAAGTTTTTTTTGTTGTTTTTTTTATGCATTTTTTGCCGTGCGCTTACGGTAAGCTGACGCTACGCGCTCCATACGTCATAAGTACGGTGCGCTTACGTGATACGTACGTGAGGTACGTATGCATGCGTACTTCTTCGGCAACGCGTACTCGCATGCGCGTTGCGCAGAACCAACGTCGCGGTTACGCGGGTGCGTGTAATGCGCATGCGTGAGTGCGTCATATGTACGTGCCCCGTAAGCGCTCCGTGAGCGTTACGTTTGCGCATGCGTACTTGTTTACGAGCGCGTACCGTAAGCTTACGGAGCGCGCACGGTAGGTCATGTGACCCACAAAGAACACTTTTCATTGGTTTAAACTACTTTCAGTTCCAGAAACTTCCAACACCACACCCATTCCCCTCCTTACTGATTGAGATCCCCTAGGAGAAGGAGCTGAATTGACATTGAGATACAATGGCAGAACAGCAGACCTCTTCTGAGAGTGAGGCTAGCAGCACCACCATCATCCAGAGAAGGAGGAAACAAAAGAATTCTTTTGTATGGGAGTATTTTACTTTTCCAGAGGGGCAGAAAAAGGTCAATGCTCCATTGGTCACTTGCACACTTTGTGACCGTGTTTTATCTAGAGGAAATCCAAGGAAGAAGTATTCCTTTGGAAATCACTCTATGATGAGACACCTTAGGGATAAACATCCCAGGACCTTTGCTCGACATACTGGAGAAAACTCTTCAGTAAGTCACCAGAGCCCAACCTCAGAAGCTCAGCCGAGTACATCATCGGCAGCTCAGCTGAGCCCTTCCTCTGAGGTGGGAGCATCACCTTCTTCTGCTCCTGTGGACATTAACCCTCGATTTCAGAGGGTTTCAATGAGGTGTACAACATGTTGTGGTCTTATTGTTTTTGGGGAGACCAGTGTTTCCCTTATTAACAATAAGATAGACCAGCACGTTTGTAGACGCTCATAATATTCCCATTCTTTCTTTCCTCTATCCCTGTATTAACCCAACGGCTCTTTTAAGAGCCAACCTTACCTCACAATTTTAGTTATTTTTTTTTAAGAATTCTTTTTCAAATTTTTTTTTTACCGTGCGCGCACGGTACGCGTAATCGTTACGCGATGTTCGCGGAATTTTCCGTTTACGCCGTGCGCGTACGCTACGCGCACTCCGCGATTTTTCGAAAAAAAATTAAAATACATTTTTGCCCTTGGGGGTCCTTCTGGGACCCCCTGACCAAGGCTAGGGGGTCAGGAACTGTCCAGCCTGCCCCCTTTTCACGTTATCCACCTTTGTTTTTCACCCCCCCTCACAGTGCGAGAGACAAAATGGCGGCCGACACTTCCTGGTTTCGACCGATTCGAATGTTTACTAAGATGTAACAACCAATCAGAATCGCGCTCGTGCACGGCGGCGTGCGCGTACGGTAAGCTTACGGTACGCACTCGGAGCGCGCCTATAGATATATATATTGATTTACATGCTATTTTCTCAGGAAATACTAAACAGATTTACACAAGACCTTCAAAAGGCACATCCCTGACCTGAGGGCTACCTCTCTGCCAAATTTCAAGTAATTCTGTTCAGCCGTTCGGGCTGTAGCTCGGACTAAAGGTCCTATGGAAAAATGCATGGGGAAAACGTGTTTTGGGACCCCCCCTTTTTCTCAGCCCCCGCTTGACGAATCCCCCCGAGACTTTCAGGGAAGGAGCGGAGCGGAGCGCCCCACCTATTTTGAGAATTTCGCGAGGATTCGTCAATCGGCGCCAAAGTTATTCAAAATAGAATGTTGCGGATTTCCTATGGAAACACGGTCCTAACTATAACTACCTACTGGCAACCGCCAGTAGGTAATAGATATATATATATTATACGATTTTAAGTAAAGTAACTATTTGTGGGCAATTTGTTTTTAATTTGCAATGTTTGCACAGTTTGACTCTATGTAATTTGTACTAGGATTTCATCCTGTCTGCACTGAATTGCGAATTTTGCACTGAACTAACATTTTTTGCCCCTGAAAAGGTATTTATACTATGGATATTACTTTGTGAGTGTTTTTAATATTGATATTTGGGAAAATGTCAATAAGCTAATGCATTGTTGATACTTTATTAACGTGGTATAAAGCACTGTCACTTTTAAGCACACTTGCACTTTAAATTATAAAAAAAGCAATGAGAAAAAAATGGTTTAAAAATCATGTGACTGATGACCAGCGTGTCATGTGATCAAGGCCCTTCGGGGCTGAAACGCGTAATGGCTGCTACATCGCTGTAAAGAGGAAAATAAACGCATTCTACCGCCAATTTTATGTGGTCTACGCTCCTTTGTGTTCAAAGAATCGAGGAAACTTACGAGGAGTTCGTTGATATATGGAGCCGGTTTTTGTCGTCCCCGGCTCAACGTAGACCCCTTCTCATCGAGGGCGAACACACGGACAAGGAAGACAAAGTCCGTTCTCGGACACCGAAGACATAATCCGGGAGGATTTTCTGCAGTTTTGCCCCCCAGCCGTTATCCGAAGGATCCGAAGCCGAGCTCGGAGTGCGGCGTTACCGGGTCGGAGGACGCGGAGCAACGCATGCGCGTGAGTGAAGGTAGGATCAGTTCAAATAGAACGTGCTGGGTGAGAAGTTTAGCGGGGGCAAGTGACAAGGGAGATACTATGTGTTAAACTAACCAGGTATAAACTCTCTGCCACTTCAAAGTCTCAACTAATTATCCTTATTGAATCCTCGAACAGCAAGATGTCAGCCGACATGCTCCGTGATCGGGAGACAGCTGCCCTTGAAATGTTTAACGATGCACATAATCCCGTAACACACGTTACCAATCAAAATACTAATACAAACATTTCAGGAACTGGTTTAAAGGAGAAAATGCGTTGTTTGGAAAAATTGATGAAAGGCGAACAAAGTAAATGGTGGGAAGCCAAGTCCCTCCAGAGCTATTTGGATGTAGGAAGAGTCCCACGGGGACTGAGAATATTAATAGCCCCCAGCTACGAGACCCCTGACCCCAGGATGATGAAGGAGTGGGCAGAGACCAACCTTGAATCCTCAAGAAAGCTGGTTACAATTCTTGTCAAGTACGCAGAAAGTGACCGTCTTAAGGCGCAGGAACAGATTGATCAGCTGAACACAGAAATCGAATCAATGAACCTAAAAGATGAAGAAACCAAACTACGAGCTGAAATGATGAAACGCCTACGCAAGGAAGAAGAAAAAATAAGGGAACGAAAAACTTTTAAATTCCATCGCGACAAAGTCGATTATGAATGCGGACGCATTTTTAGCTTTGCGCGCAAGTACGATTCCCTTAGAAATCCCAAGGACACGGGTGCACAAACAGTGAAACCAAAAGTAATTGCAAGCACCAGTCGATCAACACTTGAATACTCTTCCACTTCAGATCTCAGCTCAGCTATTGAAAGCGAAACTGAACAGGAATCAAGAGCTAACAGCCTGGCACAGACTGCAGTCAAACATACTCTTGAGCAAGAAGTTGGTTTTTTATGCGTGGAACGACGTCAAACGCTTCGCCCACGGAACCATCAACAGACACAGCAAGAAAGACAAATACCATCAAAAGAAGGGAGAGGCGAAAAGCAAGACAATGGAAATCAGAAAAGGCAAAATCAAAGGAAATGGAAGCGCAAACCGCAAAAGAACTGAGTGCGAACAACAACACTGTTGTTAACCTTTCTAATATCCATCTCAATGAATCAGAGAAAAGGATTCTTTCTTTGGGGCTTTCATACTGTCCAAAAAATAACTTCAACTATGCCTCTACTAGAATAGAATTCTTTAAAGGAATACGGAAATTAAAACTTAAAAAATTCCATCTGATCAACAAGAAATCTGAGACACCACCATACGGAGAAAGTATGACAAAAGATCAACCAATCTCGCCTCCCTTTAACCTTACAGGATCTGACATGCCCATCCTGAGAGTTATGGAAGATTTGGCGCAAACGAACTCTCAACCAGATATGACCTCTTTCTCTAGTGACACTGCCAACACGGCTGGGAATCAGACAAAGGCTATAACTCCATTCAAACCAAGATCTACCTTTACCCCAATAGCTTTGCGAGATGCAATTGACATCTTTAATGAACAGATTACGGTGGGCATTAAAACGCTGAATTTCAAATTACAGAAATCATCTAAGTATAAAATGAATAAATCTGATATCCAATATCATCAACTAATGAAAAAACTCAAATCTAATTCAGATCTGATCATTCGGAATGCTGATAAAGGAGGAAACTTGGTTATTTGGGAGAAAACACAGTACATCGAGGAAGCTATGAGACAACTTTCGGACCGCAAATGCTATGGTCGTAGTGACAATCTAAGTCTGAAAACAACATACAATCTGTACTATACAAAGCTCCTTTCATGGAAAAGTGCAGGACTCATTTCAGCGGATGAATATAAATTCCTCAAAAATGATACACCCACGACACCAGTCATTTATTTTCTTCCTAAACTACACAAAGACCCAATTCAACCTCCAGGAAGACCCATAATTTCTGCGCGAAATAGCCTGATGGAAAAGACATCCCAGTACATAGACTACTTTTTACAAGAATTCGTGCAGGGTCTACCCTCCTACCTCAGAGATACCAGTGACTTCCTTCTAAAAATCAATGACTTTGTCTGGCAAAAACAGTTTCTACTTATGACAATGGACATTACATCATTATATACCAGTATTAATCATCAAGATGGGTTAAGAGCTGTGCAATTCTACCTCAACAGAAGACCCCCGGAACAAGAACAACACAATAAAATGCTGGTTCAAATGATTGAATATTGCTTGCACAACAATATCTTTCTCTTTCAGAGTGCTTTGTTTCAACAAATTCGCGGAGTGGCTATGGGGACCAGTTTTTCCCCCAGCTATGCCTGTTTACACATGGGCTGGTGGGAGGAGCTGGTCCTCAAGAGCCAACACGAGTCCACTCTCCGTAACAATGTTAAACTCTGGCTGAGATATATAGATGATCTCTTTGTTGTGTGGGATGGTACAAAAACTGAAGCTGGGGAATTCATCAAGTCTTTGAATAATAATGATCTTAATCTTGAATTCACGGCTGAGATAAGCTCTGACAAAGTCATTTTTCTTGATGTTGAAGTATATATCAAAGATGGGTCACTGGTAACCAAATTACACAGGAAACCGACAGCGGGAAATTCCATACTACACGCGTCTAGTGCCCACCCCCAACACCTAATCCAAAGTATCCCTTACGGTGAGATGATTAGGTTGCGTAGAATCTGCAGCAATCCAACTGACTTATCAGCAGCACAACAAGCAAGTAAAGACAGGTTCATAGAGAGGGGGTACTCCCAAAAATGTATTAAAATAGCAATTCAGAAAAGCATGAAACAAACTAGGGCCCAATTGCTCCAACCTAAACCGCAGCTTACTGAATCAGGCCCCCCATCTCTTAACACTATTCCCCCAAGGGGGAATTTCAGAATTATCTTGGGCTTTAGCAATCAGGAAAAAGAAATCTACCAGATTATTAAAAAGAACTGGCCTATTTTACTAAATGACCCAGTAATAGGCCATTTGCTGCCCATGAAACCTTCTATTACATACAGCAAAGCACCCTCAATGAAAGATATCTTGGTTCAAAACAACCCAGTTGACAAACCAGCATCCAATTGGCTCTCCAGCAGACTGGGCTTCACCAAATGCAAAACCTGCAAGGCATGTCAAAACGGTGTCAACACTACATCTTACACCACACCCTTCAAGACGCAGGCAATCAAGATTGATAAAGCCCTCACATGCAAAACTGATCATGTGGTATATGTTCTTCTGTGTCCCTGCGGTTTAAGATATGTGGGCAGCACAAAACTTCAGGGACACAAGAGAATCTTACAACATATTCGGGCAATCAAACATGCTGATCAATCTTACCCAGTGGCTCGCCATTTTAAGGAGAAGCATCAATCAGATCCAAAGTTTTTAACTTTTTTATTATTGATGCGATCCCTATCTCTAAAAGAGGTGGCGACAGGGAAAAATCCCTACGCAGACTCGAAACCAGATATATTTTGGAACTAGATTGTAAACATCCAGGAGGTCTAAACATGACTGAAGACCTCCATACATTTTTATAGTTCCAACAATGGCCTGTTTTTAATCTAAATATCAAAGTTATTGCTCACCCAAATATACAACTGAGCATACTAACAGGCCCTCTTGATAGCTGTTCTCCTTGATCTTAGATTAATAAAACCATTAAGGTTATTATTTTATCATGACATGTTTTTAAACAAATTTTTCTTTTAGCACTCTATTTATTTATTTACAATAAATAGCTGCTTTGCACTTAACACATTTTATTTGAACACTCCTATTTGGGTGATCAGCAATGCTTTGACAAGTCCACATCCATCTAAGACCAACTACTAGAAGGATGATTAATTTAAACTAAATCCCATAAAATAACCTCACGCAGTAAAAATTGTTTATGCATTTTAGTACAGTTCTTTTAATTAGTACTTTTAAAAATCTGTATGTATAATCTCCATTTTTTTACAATTTTTAGTATCCATCTTTGATTCCCAATACCACATTAAGTTGGGTTTTTAACTAGTTACTTTACATTGCATTTAAGCTACGATTTTAAGTAAAGTAACTATTTGTGGGCAATTTGTTTTTAATTTGCAATGTTTGCACAGTTTGACTCTATGTAATTTGTACTAGGATTTCATCCTGTCTGCACTGAATTGCGAATTTTGCACTGAACTAACATTTTTTGCCCCTGAAAAGGTATTTATACTATGGATATTACTTTGTGAGTGTTTTTAATATTGATATTTGGGAAAATGTCAATAAGCTAATGCATTGTTGATACTTTATTAACGTGGTATAAAGCACTGTCACTTTTAAGCACACTTGCACTTTAAATTATAAAAAAAGCAATGAGAAAAAAATGGTTTAAAAATCATGTGACTGAAGACCAGCGTGTCATGTGATCAAGGCCCTTCGGGGCTGAAATGCGTAATGGCTGCTACATCGCTGTAAAGAGGAAAATAAACGCATTCTACCGCCAATTTGATGTGGTCTACGCTCCTTTGTGTTCAAAGAATCGGGGAAACTTACGAGGAGTTCGTTGATATATATATATATATATATATATATATATATATATATATATATATATATATATATATATATATATATATATATATATATATATATATATATGTATGAAGGGCTTAAAAAGTTCAGTATATCAGGCCAGTTGGTCCTGCAGGAGTCCTGCTGTTCTGAAAATGCAATAAAATTGTTCTAGGGGAGGTTTTTACTCTCACCAACCATTTCAGTGCCTCTGGGCCAGTTAGTTCTACAATACCAAGCAATCTGATTAGTTGGCTGCAATGCAAAGCAAAAATGTTGTAGCCACCAATACAGATCTCAGGGACTCAGTCCCATGCCCTGAAAATATTTTGTAAAAGTAGTATAAGAGGGCTGGGTATGGGCACTCTGACTTACTAGCACTTGTCTGGACCGAGGACCCAGAGAGACTACGTACCCCTACTGGGGCTATAATTGAAGGAAAAATAATTTTCATGCTGCATGTACAGCGGCACTCATATTGGACCCCACACGACCCTCCAGAGAGGTAGAGCAGTACACATGTGGGATCCAAAGCTCAAGCTTTGCCCCCTTAGAACTGCAGTACTGTGCAAGCTTCACAAAGGTAAAGTTTGGGTGATGGATTCCCTGGAAGTACCGCAGTACCCAAAAATGTTTTCTTAATAATGTGGGTTGGGAGTCTGTGAGAAAGGTGAATTTCTGCAGGGGTTCGGTGCAGGACCAGGTCGTAGGCCAGGCCCTGCTGCCAGCCCTTCACTGCGCACAGCTAAAGATTGGCTGTCTGGGGTGGGGGGATTGGTTGCAGGGCCAGGCAAGAAGACCAGACCCTGGGGCTATCCTCTGGCTGAACACAACCGAAGGGCAGCTGCCCAAACTAATGTCTAAACATAAAAGCACTGAAATTTACCAGTTGTAGTTTAGTGAGCTAAGTATGACTTGTGCTCCAGCCATGTTCTACTTATGACCTCACATATTACATCACTCATAACATGCTAAATGACATGATTGATGATGTCACAGACATTGCAATTTACATCATTGACGACATCACTGATTACATCATACAATCGTTGTGACACCCTCCTATACAGGTTGTGGAATGGAAGAAATTCAACATGCTATACTTGTGGCCAATTTTCTGTTCACCTTATTGAGATTACCTACGCAAGGACTTCACATGACGTGCAATTTTAAGTCAAGAGGCTAACATGCATAAATTTGCCACTGAAAAGACACCTTCTGCCAGGCCCTGTGAACAACCCTCTGTAGTTGAGTGAATTACACTGCACACATTCCTAAAATGGGCACAATGGCACACAACTTTAGAGCCATGCTTACAAAACCAGTGTGGGATAAACGATTACTAAGTGGGACACCCCTACATTCAACATTATTCAACAATCTGCAATGCTTCAAAAAATTTTGCAAAGCTCTGGAAATAAACATTCACACCTTATAAACGTTATTGGTACATAAAAGTTGTCTATTGCATCGTATTACAATTATTTAACATGGGCATCTGTCCAGATATCCACTAGTGGGTAATCTATTGTCAACAGAAATTTGGCCTTTCACATAGATTTTTTTGGGACAGGCTTTGGCTTTAAGACATAGCCTACTTTCAGGCATACCTCTACAACCCACAACAGGTGCACTCAGTCTTTACCTTGTTCAACATGGAGTGATACTTACACCCCAAACTTTAGTGATTTGAACACTGTGCACCATATAACTTTCAATATGCACAACCACACTTCAGGGCTTACTCTCTTTCCATGTAATGAACCCATACATGTATACTAAGTACCTCTATGCTGTATGGGACTATGGTGGACTATATCTGTCATTTAGGATGTCATCAGTGATGTCATTTGAGATGTCATCTGTAATGTCATCAATGCAATTCAACATGTCATAAGTGGTGTGATGTGTTCTGCTATTTCCTACTACTCATGGGTGACTTTTGCTTGGTGTTCTCACACCCTTCCTCTGTACAGCGCTCTGAATCCCGGATGGGTGGAGTTCTCCTTTCATAAGACAACAAATAAATAAAAATACAAAAAGGGGATAGGGAAAACAATGCATACTAGACTTTTCTAAACAATAATTATTTTCTATTTATAATCTTTGTTGTCTGCTGGTGAGCTACGTGTGATATGTCAAGCAGCCACAGATTACATTTAATTTAGCTATTTTAGTTGGTTTAGGAATACGACGATTCTCCTAAATTCTGAGTCTCAATAGCGACTTTCCAGCACAGTGTTACAGCAAGCTAAATGGGAACCTCTAATGCCTCTGGAGTATTGGTATCATTTAAAATATGGTAATGTGATTCTGTAACATTCAAAATAATATTCAGCATAAAATGTTTATTAGCATTAAAGAAAATGCCCACTTAAGTTTCCGAGGTACGTACCATGAATGCTAGAGGGCAGGAATGAATGTTGGCATGATGCACACAGCAGTTTTCAGCGCTGGCATCTTTCCAGTTGGATGGGCACTCTTGCTCCTCGCAGAATGTTTTCGCAGCATCAGCATTGCTGGAGGGAATCACAGCGAAGAATTAACAAATAGTGAACAAAGAACAGTGCCCTCCTAGAAATTGCTTCTAAAACTCCAATTAATGCACATATGATTGTGTATCAATTGATCTTTCTGAAATTAAAGACTAAAATGTACTTTTTGTTTGTAAGCAGCTTCTTAATGTAAACTGTTTCATCCTGGTAAATATTCAAGAAATTGAAATTTGTGGCAAAAAAATCAGTTCTGTTCATGGACATCAATTCATCAAAATGCCAGTAGGGAAGTAGTATCACACACCATTTTGAGCTTAATTACATCATATCACCTTTGGCCTTGAATATTCCCACAAAGTCATATCAAATTACCTTTAACCTTGATGACATTGCTGAAGTTACATAATAGCTTCATGATTAATATGACAGCACAACAGACGTGTCCAATTTAGATCCCATCTATATTAGTTTGCAGACATAGGGGCAGATTTACAGACCCCTTGCGCCACTTTTGCGTCACTTTTAACATTAAAAGTGACGCAAAAGTGGCACAAGGGGCTTGTAAATCTGCCCCAGGATCTTTGAAAGTGTTGATGTGTAATACTTGTTCTGAATTGCAGCGGGTAGGTGAAGCAAGTGAGCCAGTTCTTTTCTACGGGGAGGGGGGGGGGGCTGGGCAGGGAGGGTCTCTTCCCTCCAGAAAGTTTTAATAAAAATTGAGTCAAATCCTGCAGTTTAAAGCACAATTTTCACATAAAATAGCTCAGAAGCCATAGGCTCTCAAAAGGTACTCATTAAATCAAATCAAATCACACTTTATTCGTTTTTTAAAAAAAACATAAAAGTCACATATACACACAAGGATACCAAGTAATAAAAATCACAAGTGAAAGATATAAAACTAAACCCTGAGCAGCCAGCCCAGGTAGATACACATCAATTAAAAACATTGTCAATTTTCAACACGCTGGGCCTCAGCAATAAAACAATCATTATTCAACGTGCATAGTGCTATTTTTTAGTGTAAACTTTCTTGACCAGAACACAAAGTATAAATTAAAAACAGAAGACACCAGACTCAGACACCAGGCTCAGCTTCCAAGAAGAAATTAAAGACGGCGCAGCCTGGATGAGCGACAGCTGCCTAAAACTGAACTTGGAGAAGACAGAGGTCTTCGTCCTTGGACCCTCCCCCACTGAATGGGACAGCTGCTGGTGGCCCCCTGCCCTCGGAAACCCACCCACCCCGACGGACCACGCCCAGAACCTCGGTATCATTCTAGACTCCTCCCTCACCTTCACCCACCAGATCAATGCTGTCGCCTCCATTTGTTTCAACTCCCTCCACATCCTCCGCAAGAACTTCAAGCGGATCCCCCCGAATGCAGAAAGACTGTCACCCATGCACTCATAACCAGCAGACTGGTCTACGGTAACACCCTCTACCCCGGAATAAACAGAACCCTGCTACACAAGCTGCAAACCATCCAGAACACCGCAGCCAGACTCATCTTCGGAACCCCCCATCACGAGCACATGACCCAGCACCTACGAGACCTCCACTGGCTCCCCATTGAGAAGAGAGTAACCTTCAAGCTACTCACCCACGCCTACAAATCCCTCCGCAACATCAGACCCAAATACCTCAACAATAGAGTCTCCTTCCACGTACCCAAAAGGAACCTCCGCTCCGCCGACCTTGCCCTGGCCGATACCCCTCGCATCCGTCGAATCAGAGCAGGTGGAAGAGCCTTCTCCTATGTCACTGCAAAGACCTGGAACAAGCTCCCAGTCAACATCAGACGCTCCCCCACTCTTCACACCTTCAGGAAGAGCCTTAAGACCTGGCTCTTCGACTGATCCGGAGCTGCACTCCCTCCCTCCCCCCAAGCGCCTTGAGACCCTTACGGGTGAGTAGCGCACTTTATAAGCCCCCGATTGATTGATTGATTGATTGATTGATTGATTGATTGATTGATTCTTACTCATTCATCCTCACTCACTCACTTGCAGTTACTCTTACTTTCACTCATTCTTAACCTCTGACTTACTTATACTCACTGACACTCATTTTCACTCACTACCTGTCAGTGACTCTCATTTGCACATATGTTTACACATGCACACACACAATCACACTGACATGTATTCTTTCTCACATTTATACCAGCAAGTACGCAGACAATATAGCTTGCCATTCTTTGTACTTATCTCATCTGGCAGAGAAGGCCCCCTTCCAACTAATTGTACTCCTTTATTTTATTACACCAACAGTGAATACTACAGTAATATTCATTATTGGTAGATTAAAAAAGAGCCCTTCACGGAGAGTCACCCCTTTATTCTAGGCACTGATTTTGCCACCCCTGAGGACAGTGGTCACAAAGTCAGTGCCCGGGGTCACAAGATGCAAACAGCAGCAACCTCTGATGGCCCTAAATGACATCCATGGTTCCGTTGTCACAAATGTTTATGATAATTTTGAAAAAATATATATTCCCAGTGATCCCAAAACACCAGTGGGTTCCTCTATAAAATCAAAATAATTTCAAGGCTTATGAATTCATATATAGTATGCATACATTATATTATCAGTGAGGCCTGCAAAGTGCTCCTTCAGAACCAAAGCCATTGTGCCCAGGTTCTTTCTCAGTAAGCTCATTCCTTTTAGTGGTATGAATGGTGCTGGTGAAAATGGATAAGCAGAGATAATTAATTGATTTAGGTCTCACCAGTTGCTGGCAATGGCTCCCTGACCTCCTGGGACCCTATTCTTCAAAGTGGACTCCCTCCCCCAACAGTAGAAGCTCCAGGAGGCAGAGGAGGAGACTAGCCCGGGGCGAAGCCCAGGCCAAGTGCAGGTCCGTCCTGCACCCGTCAGCACCAGAAAGAGGAGGAGTTTGGCCACATCCTTTGGTCTTTCTTTCTCATCTGTGCCTGTTGCTCGTGCACTGCGGGGCCAATCTCTTGGCAGACCATAGTACTGGATGGGCTGTGGTCTAGCCGAAAGAGTTTAAGAAGGGTGTAAAGACATCCTAAAGGGTGGAAGACAAACGGAGGGCCCCACTGGACTGGCTCCTGGCACGCGGCGAGTGTGGTTGGGAGCACTGAACATTTACTGCCCTAGACCACCTGGTCAGTGTCCTCAGTAGTGTTTTGTTGAATTATCCTTTTGGGTCAGACAGGGCAGTGCACTTGATTTGCACACGAGGGCAAGTGAGGTAAGGGGTTTGCTTCACTGGGTGGATTGACTTACTTGGGTGTGCTAGACACGCAGGTTCTGGAGGGGACTTGTCAGCCCCTGTGACTGTCGAACAGGAAGGGCTGTGTCATTTGATTGACTTAATCATGGCGAGAGGTATTGTCCTGAGTTAAAGACATCTTCTCAGCCCCGCCCCCGAGAGTCACGACCATCGAAGAGGTTCCTAACATGTGCAGTCTCAGTGGTGTTCAAAATAACTGAGTTAGCGGAAAGAAGGCTATCACTTACTAGAGGTACACCAGGGCAGTCTCAGGGGCCCTAGCTCTTGACTCAATTTCCCCATGTCACATCAGCCCAAGCAGCAAGCTGAGGAGAAGGGGGGTGAATGTGGAATCGGGGCGCTCCAGCACCCATGTGGTCTCTCTGTCCAACCGCAAACTGCCCTGTCCTGTTGGGGGGTCCTCTTAGCAAGGATCTAATTTCCAAGTTTAAGCCGGTGCTAAATGCCAATCTTGAAACAATCATGTTAAGGTTAAGCACCCTTGAGACCAGAGTGGCTCAAATTAAAGCAGGGAGGGATTCGCAGACAAGGCAGACTAGCCGCCAGGAGCCAGCTGCTGCTGTGGCTCATGCCTCAGCGGATAGCACCACTCTTACCCATGGTACAACTGACATTACAGTATGTTCCTCTATGTCCAGGAGGGGCCCTAAGGATATCATCATGGCCTCTCCGACCCTAGCTGCCTCCACATTGGAGAGCCGCCATAGAATTATAACCTCCTCTCATTCATCACGCATTGGGGATACACTTAACTTGCAACCTGAGGTGACCTCGTATAGAGCTAAAAAACAAGGTGACACATTGGTTCCACCAGCCCTCCCATGTAGGTGCAGGGATTGTTGACTCAATTATCATGACTCACAGAGTCAGTTGGGTGGGTGCAGATCGCAAATGTTGGGTAGGGGACAGCGTGGTGGTAAATGTAATCAAATACTCGACTGTGGCACATGTCCTGGTTACCCTATCTTCCTCTATGTTTCCCGATCTGTTCCCGATCTGCATGGTATTGTACCCCTCCCCCTGGGGTTCTTTTACAAACCTGAGAAGGTTTGTCGCTCCCAGAGGCCTCAAGGCTGGCGAATTCAGGGCCATTATGGTAGTACTCTTCAACCTGGTGGGCAACCCCTGGTGCTGAACTTTTCATATTGATTTATCCTTTGAGTAGCCCTGAGTCGTGTGACTGACTGGGGTCTACTCATCATCCTTCAGCTTCTCCTCAGCCTACTAATCTTTAAGAAGTCACCATGCAGTCCATCAAGTCACGCTCTCCAGCCCGCTATTTCCCCAGTGATGACCCCAGCATTGATCCCAAAGGGCGTAAAGCTACTGTCCTGGAATATTTTGGGGATCTCATCCAAGTTTACTGATATAAACTGGGTTAATTAAATCCGGTCAGATTATTTGTCTGCAAGAAACATGGGAGGTGAATAATAGCTTATTTATGGAAGGACATAAGACATATTTCTTTCCAGCAGTGCCCTTGGCAGCAGGGAGAGCAAGCGGGGGATTGATCATCTCTGTGGCAGTGGAGTGGGCTTGTTGTTGATTTGTCGTGGGTTACAATGGTGTTGCAGAGGCTAATGTTATCTGTACTAGGCTCGTCCCCTATCCTATTGGTAAATCTTTATAACGCCAAATGTGGGCATGATGGAGTCTCTAGTTTTGAACATTTAAACATGCAAGCGCACATCAGTGCAGCTATTAGGGGAGCCAACTTTCAACTTAACACCCTTAAGAAAATCATGCCTTTTCTCCCGCCCAAAGAGATCAGCTGGAATATGGTCTGGTGACCCTTGCTGGACTTCCCAAAGCTAGCTTGGCCCCGTTCAGAGCCACCCTGAACCCATCTGCCAGACACATCACTAGCTCTAGAAATCATGACCACATCTCCCCCGACCTTCTGCAACTAATTTAGCTATCTATCGAAGCCAGGATCCACTTCAAGATAGCCTGCTTGACCCATAAAGCCACACATTACAACCCCCCGATCTACCTGGTAAATAAGCTGGAACTTTTGGGCTCAGGCTGGAACCTAAGAAGTACGTCCACCCTAATCTTGAAACCGCCAAGCTTCAAAATAAAAGATCTTACAATCGTGCTTTCACCAGTCATGCTCCAAGAATCTGGAATGCCCTGCCTCCCGAGATCAGATCCAATCCTTCCACTGCATCTTTCAAGAAACTTGTCAAACGACTATTCCGGAACGAACTTTAATAGCATTTTTAACAGCTATGACTTGTTCTCATGCTCATGCTTTGTCAAAATTTTGATTGCTATTGTGCTACATTGTTGCAATTTATTGTATGCTTGCCTGTTAAATTGTTATCGTGCTCGAGGGCACTCCTGTTACTGTTCTGGTCGAGCCAACCCCCCAACCCACGACCGCATCTGTTTCCCCCCTTTGTTTTTAACCTCTCCCTCTGTTCCATTGTGTTTTGGTTACACATGTTTTCGCCAACTTTGTACAGCGCTCTGATACCCGTAAGGGTCTTGTTTGCGCTTTATAAAACTTTTCATATAAAATAAATAAATAAATAAATAAGCTTGTCCCTTAGCGTCTGAATGGAACATGGGGTGGGAGTGGGTGGGCAGACGATACTTTTAGCTGGGGACTTTAATTGCCACTTATGTGACTGCCCTTTAATGATTGATGTCTCTAAACCCTGGTGTATGGTGTCAGAAGGTCTTCATTTTATTCATACCATGGAACGCGTGGAGCTTGGTGCAATCCTAGAATCCTTTAGTCTTGTATTTGCCTTGGACAAGTTGATGAACTCGCCTAATCCTATTACTGTTCCTACTTTTAAAGGGAGGGGCTTCACATCTATCATCAATTTAATCCTTGTTTCCACTCGCCTATTTTTTGTGTATTGCCAACTTTAAAATAATTCACAGCTCATTCAGTGACCAAATCCCTTGTCTTTAGAACTTGAGGGCTTCATGGACCCTATTCAACCACGGGTGATCTTCCAATGGGTTCTTCCTTGTTGACCCAGACAGGCGACTTAACTGGTCCCAGGTAGACATGGCGCACATTAAAGATTCCTTTTTAATTGACGCAGTCTAGGTGATAATTACCGGTCTGGACGCAGATACCCTAGAGAAGGATGTTTCGAAAGCATTTTAGGTTGCCATTTGTAAAGTCAAGGAATTACTGACCATTCATTCAATTCAGGCAGGTGGGCAACATCCAAACTGGTTTGACAGGGCGTGTTCCAAGCACCTTCAGCAGCTGAAGGCGGCCCTGAAGGAGGTCCCAAGAGAAAGGTACATCATTGCTGCCCAAATGCAAAAACAATTGATGGACAGAATGCAGAACAATGTCATACATTCACTCCAGTACAGAGATCTGGGCCTAAATCCATGTTTTATTTGCTCACCATGCCATTCCAGTTTGGACCCAGCCATATCCAAATCAGTCTTGACCCTGCACCCAATGGGAACAGTCCAGCCCGAACTGCCAGGCCAGGTCCTCCCTGGACTGGAAACAAGCATCCTAGGACCGGTTTCGGGCTTTCAGCCCTCTTCAGCCAGGATAGCTTGACTCCAGTGGCATGGAGAGCACGGGACCCATGTCTGGGCATAACCGTCCCACTCGGGTGACAAATGCAAATACAACAATTGATGGACAGAATTCAGAACAATGTCATACTTTCACCACAGTACAGAGATCTGGGCCTAAATCCATCGTTTTTTTACTCACCATGCCATTCCAGTTTGGACCCAGCCATATGCATATCAGTCTTGACACTGTGCCCCATGGGAACAGTCCAGTCCGAACTGCCAGGAAAGGTCCTCCCTGGACTGGAAACAAGCATGGGACACAGGGTCAAGACTGATTTGCATATGGCTGGGTTCAACAATACAAATGAAGATTGAAACCAACAACTAAAGTATTGTGTTTTACTTAACGAATGATAAACTGTTGAAAAACCTCATTTAAGGACTATTTAACTTGTGCCAGGGGGACATACCCCACGTGATTGGGGATGCAACTAGGTTAGAGCTCTGGACCAGACCAGGCAGGCCAAGACTAATTAGCAAACTGGAGTTTCAGTCAGGAAAAGGTGAATTTTTAAAAGACACTTTTTCTTTATATTTATCAAACATCCAACTTCTCAAATGAATTGGATTTTTATAAATATTAACAACTGTGATTACCTTGGAAAATGATACAGAGTCTATTCATTTACAAAATAGCTTTTTAATTATACTTCAGCTTTTCTCATGTTTAAAACTACATTACTTACAGAGGGGAAAATAGCTTGTGGGTTGCAAGGCATACTTAGTATAATTTGTTTAATAATAAAAATAGGTTTTCCCAATCAAAAAGAGTTTATTCTGAGAGGTTTGGCTGCAGCTTTTTAAGCTGCAGCAGCCCGGCTACACATGTAGGTCTGATGCCATTTTTTACTGGTCAGCCTACTGGATGGTTTAATTCATGCTGCAGTTCGCAGGTGACATTTAAAGTCCCTACAATTTGTGTGTTTACTGCACCATATACTACAGCATTACTGGAAATTTGACAACTGGATGATAAACACATTTTATCACATTGTTGCTTGTCAGAGCACATACACTGCAGAATGAATACCAGGGATCTGATATTCAGAGTTCAAATAAAAGCTTTATCTGTCTAAAAGAATTGGGGGTGACCACACACAGGGGGGCACTGTCTCACAGTGACCCAGATTCTGAGGTGAAGAAATGTGGAGACAGGTCTCCCCTCTGAAATGTAATGAGAGACTTGTTAGCAAAGCATGGCAAATTAATTTTCCTAAGCAGTCATCTGGTAGATGGTAGTAGTGTGGGGTGAAAAGATGGTAGTGGTGGGGGTGGGATTGTAGTTTCTGTAGTTCAAGTGAGTTTCTAGGCGAGGCCTAATCTTTTCTCCGTCTCTGATTACTGCTTCAGAAAGGGTGAGGACAGCCAGGTGCAGAGTTCTCCCATGTCAATGTTGCCTTGGGGGTGCTTGAGTTCAGCACCGTATCCCTGATTAGACTCCAGGAATTAGAGAAGCTGGAAAGCTCTGTTATTGGTGGAGGATACTGAAACGAGTAATGTATCAAGATCATAAACAGGATTTGAATCATGTATTGTTTCCCTAATTGCAGTATTCTGTTATTTTGTGTGATTGTTGAAAAGAATACTGGGATGAAAAATAAGTTATTGTGTCTGTTGGTTGACAGTTGATTTCTGAGCTCTTGTCCACTACACTATTTGTCTGAAAAGCCTTTGACTGCTGGCCTTCACTACCCTGAAAGTCATGTGAAGAAGCCCGTCAGTAAAATCCGTATTTTAGGATTACCTGCTAAGGCTTTCCCTTTTAACTTGATGCAGGAAAATTCCTCAATTTTAACACAATACAAAACACATAGGCTTCTTCCAGCAATTCCGCAAAGGTAAAGCTTTGTCCTGGTGAAAGAGACTATCACAGAAAGCAAAAACGTATAATAGTAGAGCAAAAAAACAATAGCCTCTTCAGTGACCCAAAAGTAGCTTATGTGAAACCATTGCCAGCAAAGTGAATGGGAGGAGAGGCATCATGCACCTCTCGGCGGACAACTGGAGGTGCGGGCCCTAGGGAATCCCCCCCGGCCATAGTTGGATCCAGTTTATGTTGATGCTACCCCTCCTCGCTCGGGCTATGGTTCTTTCTGACTATAGCTCTCCCTATTATGCCTTCTCCAACTTCTGTCTCTCCTGAGACAGTCCGTCTGCCCCCTCTTACCCACCCAGGTCATCATGGACTCCGCTGCGGATCTTGACAAATGTTTCCTTCCCACCAATCAATCCCCGGCCTCCACTGAGGTTTCAAAAAACATAGTTTTCATCTAATATAGTACTTTGTGTTTAGTTGGGTAGATCAGCTCGTATTGAATGCCCACGGCCCTAAGCTTATTTTTCACTTCCAAGAAGAATTTATGCACTTTGGCCATATAATTCGGGAATAGCATCACTTTAGTCTCTGCAGACCGAAAGTCTTGTAGGTGGCGAGCCTGCGGCAGTATGGCATATCTGTCCACGTGGTTGAACACATTGATGATGGTGGAAAGTGAAGTATAATGCAGCAAGGCTGGTTATGTCTCACTATGTAATAATCTGACAATACCCCAAAGATGGTTCTTGGATTCACAATAATAAATCCTTAGCTCAGTCCTGGTAGTGTGGCAAAGAGCAGTCAGGCTTTTCTAGAGGAGCATGCGTTAGGCATTCCAAACTAACAACATGGACGATAAGTAATTAACATGACTCAAAAGAAATCCAGCACCAATTTATAAAAATAGAGCAGATTTAATTTTAATTTAGACACCTAACTGAAATAAATCAGATACATGTATGGATTTTAGAATGAAATATGTCAGTACATTACAAGCTGTCAAATGTAACCATTGCAGTCAATGGGAGAAACCTCTAGTGACAAGCAGTCATCTGCAGGGTGAATCCACTAAAAGGTAAGCTGCTGTGGGTCCCAAGCAAGACCAAGCTTCGACAGTCAGACCAATTTTACCTGGCTGGTGGGGCCCGGGTGCAAAGGTGTCCTAGCTGTCCTTGGTGATGAACGCTGGAGCTCCAGGTACTGAAAGATAAACACTAGTGACACTCGGTCACTTGCAGGCTGAGTTTGTGGTGGCTCACTGGGGGTTAAACTAGTTTGGGCGCCTGGACCAGAAGTCACCTCGCAGTACAGCTCTTCCTAGCTAGGGCGACTTGAATGCAGACGTGTGCTTGGCTATATTTTGTGCTGAGCAGGAGCTGCTGATGCTGATTTTGCCACTGAGATGGTGCTTGTGATGAAACGGATGCAAACCTCGACAACTGAGCCACTGAGGTGGGTGGTTGAAGTTGCAGTGGCATTCCCTTGAGGTGCAGCGTCGAACAAAAGGGTCAGTAGCCAGACTACCACCAACAAGTACTATTCAAACAGAATTCAAAATGCTGAATGTGCAAATAAAGAATTCTATAAAATGCTCACTGATTTTCGTAAACCAAATTTCCTAGAAGGAGGTCATCGCATTACTCAAGATTTCACAGTCAAACTGACAAATCATTACATGGCCAAAGCTGACATGTTGGACTCATATTTAAAACAAAGAAAAAGCACCAGTACCGACCCTTTTCCAAAACAACAATCCAAGAATACTCTAACCCAGCCTCTCCATTCCTTCCAACTAATTTCACATAATGAATGTATGGACCTGGTCAAAGAAAGCAGGCCTGCCAGGAGCCCTTCTGACCCGTGTCCACGACAAACCTTCAAGAGAATTCTTCTAACAACCTCAGCTGCCACACCTGTAAGAAGATTTATCAATGATTCAATTAATTGAAGATAATTCCATACTTTCATACTTCCAAATGGGATTCTGTCCAGGAAGAGGCACAGAATCTCCCCTCATTGCCATCTGGGATGACCTTAAGAACACAGTTGACCGCAACAGTGTTGCTGCACTACTTCTCTTTGACCTCTCATCTGCCTTTGACATGTTTGACCATAACACTCTGATATAAAGGCTATACAAAGCCGCCATAGAGGGGACTGCTCTAGACTGGATCACATCGTACCTTCACAACAGAACTAATGTCAGCCATACCCCCCTTCCTCTTCCAACCCATACTTCACAAATGCAGGGGCGCCTCAATGCTCTATCATCTCACCCATGCTTTTCAACATCTACATGAAATTATTACCAGCACAGATCAATCAATTTCACCTCACGTGCTATCACTATGCAGATGATGCACAAATACTCCTTCAACTGGAATGCCCCAAAGACATTGGAAACTCATTCATTTTCAGTTGTGTCAAAGCCGTGGATCAAGGGACGACATGGAGCCATCACAAATTGAATGCTTCCAGAACAGAAATTGTCACATGTGGTGATTGGAAAAATTATGACCCACTCGCCGCATGGCCTAATGATCGGGGAACACAGCCTAAAGTATCAAAGGAAGTAGGAAACCTCAGAATTACCATGGACTCCAAGCTATCAATGAATGTCAAAGTGGACAAACTAGCAAGATCAAGCTTTGTTACTATAAAAACTCTGCGATGCATCTTCCTCCACCTGGAATTTCCACACAAGGTCCAGTCCACCATCTCTTTTGTTCTGTCCAAACTCGATTATCCCAATAGCCTCTACCATGGATCACCTTTAACAATTATGAAAAGACTACAACGGATTCAGAACTCTGCTGCCAGACTACCACAAACCCACATCTGCATTCTCTTACGGTCCCACTACAGTCTATGGGACTTTGGTAACCAATTGTAAATACTTGATTTAATTCATCATGTGAGACACATAGTCTTTAGTCGTCTCCAGTACCACCGAGTATGTTAGCAGTGAGTCAGTGTGTAGACGCGGCCTACACACTGACTCACCGCCAACATACACAACAGTACTGGACTATACTGATTCAGAATGTTTAGCCCTGATGAAATTTGCTGTAAACAAGAACAGCCGGAGACAAAACACATGTTGGCTAAAGGGCGTTTGTGACCACACGTAATTAAAAGAACTATTGAAACCACAACCTCAATTCTGATTTCTGTGTGCCTGGAGAACTTTTTTGCTACATTGGTTACTGGTTGCCAAAAGATCCATGTTCAAGCTGCTTTGTATCAACCACAAAGCAATACATGGAACAGGACCGCTCTTTATCAGGAATAAAATCACAAAATACATTCAACAAAGGAACCTCCGCTCCAGAGTGGCACCTCACTTCAAAATCCCACCATACAAGAAAAAAACAGGGGTGGCACATCCTTCTCTTTTCAAGCAGCCAAACTATGGAACTCTTTACCCCAGAACATAAGATCCACGGATAACCACCTTATCTTCAGAAGACTACTCAAGAATTGTCTCTTCCCCACATAACCACCATACTAAAGCATAAATATACAGCATTTATTTGGACTATAGATGTGTACCTACATATGTGTATTGCTTTGTATAAACTTGTATAATAATTATGTTTTTAAAGATATAGATATTTGGTAGCTTTTCTTAACAATGTTACTTATAGTTACATTATACTAGGTTTAACATACTGCATAAATAAGTACGGGGCATATGTATCAAGCGAATTTTTAGTCGCAAACGCTGCGATTCGCAAAATACAGCGTTTGCGATTAAAAATTCGCAAAACGGGATGTATTAGGCAAATTCCCAATGCAAATTTAAGGAATCGCTAATTTAGCGATTTCTTAAGTTTGCGTAAGCATTTAAGAAATCGCAAATTGCGATTTCTTAAATGAAATGTAACACTCACCAAAGGACTGTGATTAATCCTTAAGAAATCGCAAATTACCACCAACTACTAGTTGGTGTTAATTTGCGATTTCTTTTAAAAATGCACGTTTTGTAATTTTACAAAGTGCCACGTGACGCACATACATGCCCTTAGGGCATGTATGTGCGCCATATGACCACACATGCTAATTTCAGGGGTGTATCAGGGTGTCATCTTGACACCCTTGCACCTTTGAAATTATTCTCAAATTGCGATTAGCAAATTGCGATTCGCAATTTGAGAATTACTTCCCATACATTCCTATGGGTCTCCTGGCCCATAGGAATGAATGGGCAAGTATTCCTTAATTGCGATTTCGCAATTTGCTAATCGCAATTAAGGAATTTTAAGAAATCGTAAAAAGTTTAAATTTTAAGAAATCGTAAAATCGCTATTTGAGAATCGCAAATGGTGATGTTGATACATATGCCCCCAAGTCTTTTATCATAACTATTTATCTACCATTGCTTCACTATTGAATTACAAAACATTAAAACAAATAAATTATTTTGAAGTACAACAATACTTGAAAGTCTGAGTTTATTAAATGCAACTTTAATCTACATATATTACCGTCCTTATGCATATATATACCTTCCATGTACTTATGTATCTTTATATTTATTACTTTGCTTCTAATTCAACATATCCAATGAACTACCCTATATCTCAGCTCATATCTCTCGCAATATATCCTCTACCTCCACTCTGACTCATCTCAAACCTCATTCTACTACTTTCTCCAATGAACTACGCTATTTCTCACCCTATACCGCTCTCACTATATCCTCTACCTCAACTCTCTGACTCATCTCAAACCTCTTTCTGCCACTCTTTTCAACATGCTACCCTATTTCTCACCCTATGCCTCTGTCAATATATTCTCTACCTCCACTCACTCACTCATCCCAAACTCCATACCAATATGATGATCCCCAAAATAACCCTTTCTAGACTCTTCCCTCCTCTACCACTCCACTATTCCTTTACAATCCAAATAACAGACTAACATGTCTGCCACTCAAATTAATTTAATATTTCCCTATACTAATTTCCCACTAATCCTGTTTGGGTTCCAGAGTAGCTTGGTACCCGCCAAAACAGGTTTAACACCTCATCAGGGGTAGCTAGCATTATACAAATGCAAACCCTTCCCTCTTCCATCCCTCCACTATCCTTTTCAATCCAAATAACTGGCTAACATGTCCACTGCTCAAATTAATTTGATATTTTCCCTAGACTAATTCACCACTTATCCTTTTCTGGTTCTGGTGTAGCGTGCTACTGACCGAGAAGTGCTTCAACACCTCATCAGGGGTAGCAAGCGCTATATAAATACAAACCTTTACCTTCTTCTATCCCTCCACTATCCTTCTCAATTCAAATAACAGACTAACATATTCAGCACTCAAATTAATTTCATATTTCACTACACTAACTCACAACTAATCCTTTATGGGTTCAAGAGTAGTGTACTACTCACCGAAAAAGAACTTTGATGCCTCGTCAGGGGTAGTAAGCGCTATATAAATGTAATTACAATACAATTTTGTACACTTTTTAGGGTAGGGTTAAAGAGAGATTTTCCTGACAATATGAATTCAAAATGTATCAAACGATTTTGTCTGGTAACATATGCTCCCTTCTGACAACACAAAGCATTCTAAGGACTTGTGTAAAAGATTTGAATTCTGTCCATGAACATAATTTTCTGCTATAAATGGGTCCCTATTATAAAAGCAAACCCGTCAAGCAGAACAAATGTTATCCTTAATCTTAAGGCTTCACAAAGTGGTACAACTTGTAAAATCATGATCTTCAAAAGAGGGAAATTTTGGATCAGAATGAATGCTAAGAGGCACAGAAGTGATAAGTACTCTGCTAGGCTACATTGAAATGATCATTGAAAACTTGACTGCAGGGCTGAGGGAACTTAAGTTAACAGAGATGTTGAACTTAGACACCGTGGGTTCTATCCCAAATGCATTTTGAAGTATGTAATGTAGTACTTCTGTAGTACTCTTTTACTTACTCTTAAATAACTTTTTGAATTGGTCCCAAAACATCTTAAATTGGAATAGAATAGGAGCAATTAGTAAATATTGATACAAAAATAGTATGAACAGAAAAGACTGTGACTGTAGCACTACTTTCCATACTCTTTTGTCAATTGAATCCTGCATCTTCATACACTTGAAGACTTTGGCTTCTAGGTGTAGAAGAGATCCAATTATGGATTGTAATATACAGATCATATTTGGTTGATGGCCAAACTTGATTAATCAAGCATTCTTTTTACCGGCACAGTCATCTGTTTTAAGATCAGCTTTTTAATTACCCAAGTGTGCAATTATCAACAAAGGCTTTGAATCCCCTTTCTCTCCCAAGGTTAATATACATAGTACAGTTGTTAGACTGAAAAATTGTTCACTTTGTGATAGAAACCTAAAAGCTGGTACAGACATTCGTCTTTGTGATTCTAAGCATATAGGAACAAGAAAACAAGTGGATCTTGCCTATAAAGGCATATAGTCTAATTGAAATCCAAGATAGCAGACTAATATAAAGAAAACCATTTTAAATCTTCAAACTTGCTTCAAATTTGGCACAAAGTTTCATGTGTGTACATCAGTGAATGCAATGTGCATGCTTACATTGGATCTAGACTGTGATGTCATAAATATGAAACCAAAATGGCTGCCTATAAGGACGCCAGGAAGAAGTAACGCACACTGTAGCGAAAGTAAATGTATAATTTGTATCCTTACAACACATACTATGAACATGTGGATAATGTTTCCATTGTAGTTAGCCAATACAAGACTATATTAAACCCTGATGACATGTCTGTAATAGGAAACAATGATGATTCAAGTTTGCTTACTATCTTAATATTGATAACAGTTTTCACTGCAAAAGTAAAGGTCAGTGCACAGGAGGATCGCTTTTGACTTCAGCACGACTTTTAGCACCCACAACAAATACGTTCTTTGCATGCCTTAGATGCCTCCGGAATGGTTGTCCAATGTGGTGCCATTAATCCATCAATCTGCTTCCAGCTCCAATAATTTACATTTGAAAATTCTTGCATGGGCTCTAAAGTCTGACCCCAAACATTGCCCCCTTGTTACACAGATTGTTTAACATGCTGAAGAAGAGCATCTTGTGCAGATTGGAAGTTCTCAATATTTCTGTTGCCACTTGCAAACATGAATTGGTAAGCACCGTTTACTTCATGCAATGGACAAGTTAGGCTATTCATTAGTACAAAGAATTTCTCAGCATTTCGGAAGTAAACAAGATCAACAGAACTTGGTTGGTTTGACAGAAATTTTAATTCTGGTACAGCTGTACACAGTGCCATCCAGATGTCATCAGTTGCTTTCTCCCCTCTTCCATGAAAAGTACACGTGGGGTCGCAACCGGTAACAGTATGGAAAAGGGGCAGAGATTCACATATATCAACACCTAAGCTTGCTGCAATACTGTATGTAGTTGAACTTTTTTCCTGTTCCAAATGCTAACCACAAATCTTGGCATCCAATGTTTTGAGAATTAGCGATCACAAGAACAACTACATGGGTATCTACTGTACAAATCATTATTTTGGAATGACCTTCAGGAGATGCATGGAAAGAATGAAGCATAACTTGTGTGTCTGCTTCCTCATGATTGCAAAGCAATATATGTTTTTAATTTGTTGATGTGGTACTTGATATTTTATCCTGATAGGTAACAATAACTCGCTTGCAAAGACCCTTATCTCTTTTTAATCTAATACTTTGCTTGTTGCTTCCAGTAACATATATATCCCACACAATCCAGTCATTTAATGCTCCTTGCTTGAGTTTCTATGTAGAGTATAAAAAAATGTTGAAGCATAATTATAGAATGTTTTACAAGACTTGGGAGGTAGCATATTTACTATAGCTGCACCATCTAATATCTTTACATTCATCTCTGGAGCAGTGTATGGAGGTATTTTCAGCAACGAAGTCCAACAGATGCAAGTTCTGTCCTTGCCTGTGTTTTCCATTTACTGAAATCGATGCTAGAAAATATTTATTCACGTGATGGTACAATTTGTTCAAATAACCATTTCTTACCTGACACCAATATATAATATAGCAAACAGATTGTGATTACTTTTCAACATGGATAGTTTGTCTTTGGAATCAGAAGTTTTGCACAAGCTGGTTCTGAGTAATTGAAGTTTGTTACTTGGTAATGTATCTGTTATGGGCTTCAAACACGTTTGCACCACCTCATGAAAATAGGAGTTATCTTGTTATCTGCCTATTTCAGGGGCTGTTTTCACCGACATGATAACTGTAGCAGGCATACCTTTGTTGCGGTCCAGATTGTATAGATCACCATACTCCTCCATAAATGGATTACCAACTTCCTCAAATGTGCACAGTAGAGATTTGACAACTTGTGTAGAAGATTTTTGTACACTTGATATTTGTTCATGGTGCCAAAGGATGTTTTTTTTGGCTTTTACGAATGTTTGTTCAAATTTATTTACAACTCTGGAAATCTCTGGCCCAGATATCATCCATCTTCTGAGAGCTCCTGGATTTTGCGTCTGACCTACAGCACCTCCATTTCCTTTGATGATAGCATTTTCCTGCTCATGAATTGATGAGAATGTGCAGTTGCTTTTCTTGCCAACAAAATGTCCTTTACAAAGTTATGAGTAAATGTGTGGGTGGTGTTCTGCTAGTGTCACCATTTCTCGAATGTGGGCAACACCCATCAAGATTAATGTCTTTGATTTGTAGAAAACATCCATGGAACCATCTGATCAAGTACCTGTACATATAAATCAAAGTTACCCTCGCTAATTGAATAAACAAATTCAAGTGCAAGTACCTGCTGATCCATACCAATTGCCCAAAATTGGAAGTGTGGTTGCTTGTTCGATTTCCATTTAATCCAGTTAGAAAACTCCATTATTTCTTCATGGCACTGCCTAGATTCAAGATAACTTTGATAAGCCTTCCTCTGTAATGTGTATAGTGCAGCAAGAGTAATTTAATGAGTATGATGTGCACTGGTTAAGTAGGAAACCATCAAAATAGCTTCAGCTTTTCCTCTGGTAGTGATGTCAGCTCACACTAACATACTGGTGCATCCACTGTTCTCTAAGGACTTTAAAGAAAGTAACTTCGGTAAGAAGTTCCCCCATCATCCAAACATATTTAGTTTCACCATATAGATGTGGTACATCCCATTACGTTTGTTTTGCTAGGTCGAAGAAAGGTTGGTCCATTGAACTAACAGATGTTTGTCCTGGATTGAGATAATGAACAGACTCTTTAATTAATTTCATGCAATGCAAGGCTATGTCTTTAGAATGAGCGCTTTCTGTGAATAGCAGCAACATTGCAGTAATTAACAGTGGTCTATTGATCAGTGGTCGCAATGATGCATGATATGCTACCTAAGATCTGCTTTTATCAGAAGAAATATTTTTGCTCTTAACATTGTGCATCACTCTTACAAGCTATTTATATTCATAAGTGTTAGCAGCATCAATTATTTTCACCTTGGTGATTAACTACTACAGATAGTAACGGAAAGTGGCAATGTGTATTATTCATTTCAGCGGGTTCAATAGTTGTGTACAGTACTGGAAGATTAGAAAACAGTTTTGACTTTGTCATATTTGGATTAATAACTACAATACCACAATCAAGTCCTTCTAGTTCTCATTCTGGGTGTTGTGTCAGATGTATTGCTGTTCCATTGAAATAGCCATGTAACTTTAAGCTGGGACATTGTAAAAAGATGTTTTTATGCCCTGGCGAGAGAAAAACTGCAAAGTTTGTTGTTCCCTAGGGTAGATACTTAGCTCCATAGGCTTACATCGGAATATTTTATTTAGGTATAGATATTGCTAGGAAGGAGCCAAAATGTCATGCAATGACTTAAAAGATTGGTAATGATAAATCCAACAACTTGCCACTGTTGCATTTACATAATGAAAACAGAAGAGAAGTTATAGGACGTTCTTTTCTGTGAGCCATAACTCAGTCTTCTAGTAGTCTCTCCGGATATGGTCAGTATTTCCAGGCTTAGCCAAGCTGCTTTGATGAGGTGAGAAGCAGCCTGCATAGGGCAGAAGTTATTTGATGGGGGAGCTCTGCAACTGCAGGGAACAGACAAGAAATGGTGCTGGGTAAATCTAACCGAGCTTCAAAGAGAACAGGACATTACAGCATGCCTTCTAGTCCAACCCCCCTACTCCTGTACCTGCAGCCATACCCAGGAATGGAATTTGCAGAAGGTCTGGAGGTTAAGTGTTAATGTAAATGAGCCACACCAGTAGGTTGGTTTAGCCAGATCTTTCTCTCCTAGAAAGGAATTCTCCATCTTGAATTTTACCATGCAGTGCTTTGTGGGACAAGAATATACCATGCTTTGGAGGAAGCTGGCATGCTTCTGGGTGGCACTCTGCACCTCATTCGAAAGTGGTGCCCCCTTGCTTATCACCCCAGATCATTAAATAAGTATGTCATAGCTGCATAGCACCTCAGATCTGCTGTCTAAAACCAAAACAAGAAGAAGGACTGCCCTGCTGGAACACTGGTCTGCCCCCCAAAGGCTTGCCCTCTAAAGGACTGCGCCAGCTGCACACTTGGAACTACAGAACTGAGGACTTTGCCTTACTTCAAAAAGGATTAAATAGTGGACTCCCTAAAATCAACAGGTTAACAGAATTTACCAGCACCATCTCCCTCAAGAAGGCCCCAGCATGGAGTGAGTCCAATGGACATTTAAGGATTTGGCCAGCTGCATTGTGGGACTTGTAGTCCTCAGCTTCCAAGGATCATCTCAGAGCTTCATTACCTTTGGATGTGTTTTTTGGACACTTTGAACCCTCAAGAGGAACTTCAGGAAGAAGTCCGAGACGTTTGGAGCAACGTTTGGAAAAAGCTACATAAGGGGACCTACTCAAGGTCAAGAGTCAAGCCAGCTACCTTCAACCATGACACGGCCAGGATTTCATGTTCATCCCACTGAAAGCTTCAGAGATACAGACTCCCAGGATTTGACCGGGCCTCACGGGGAAGCAAACCGATGACGTTGCACCAAAATCGGCCTGCTGGAGAGGACCACACGACATCAAGAGAAATTCCTCCAGAAAAGTTTTAAGTTCAAAGGTAATAATTTACCAGGGCCTCCCGCTTAGTGTATCGTACCAGGGCTCCATCGTGGTCAGCTTCAAACTTTAACTTTGTCCAGGTCAAGCGTTAGCAGGTGTCACAAGTTTGTACTATATACTTTTAAGCCATAAAAAGTGTTTAATCATGAAAAATGGATATGTCCGGTTCCCTGTGCAAGGATTTTGTCTTTTTTGTGTCATTTTAAAGATAAAAATATTTCCTATTTTTATCAATTGGTGTGGGATTCTTATTTTGTGTTCTGTATTACTTATTTAATGTATTGGTGTTTTAAATGCTGTTCATACCTATCTCCTGAGTTAAACCTGCCTGCTCACAGTCAGCTATCAAGGGTTGAGCCAAGAGCTAATGTTTTGAGACCTTGACTGGACCTTATATTGTGTTGGTGGCCTTATTGCTAATGTTAGGTCCCTTCCTGCACCTACTAATAAACCACTTTCCAGCATTTGATGTTTAGCAGTATGGATAAGTACTGGTGTTTAAATTACACCATACAGTAAATTAAGATAAGATCATTAAAAATCTGCTAAATTGACTTATAACAAAACATTTGATTTGTGAATTTTTCATATTTGGACTCAAGCTGATTTTTAATCCATCTTTTAGATTTTTCTAAATTTGTTCTATGTGACTGAAAACTAGGGATACCATGGAGCTAGATCTGGCTAAACTGAACAAACTCACATGACTGAGCTTAGGATTCATTGTAGGTCCATGGGGCTACCTAATAGCAACAAGATCAGAAAGGCAGAATTTTTTAGGTCACTTAAGGCCCAGACAGCTCTAGAGAAGGAAGGGGAGCGTGACTCCTCCACCCACTTCCAGGAGGTGGATGATCACACCTCAGCAATTTCTTCTGGTACTAGGTTCATACTTCCAGCTAATGGGGGGGGGCTTCCTCCATAAATGACCCAGATAGTGCCATCAGAAGGCAAGAGCTTGAGGTTCAGTTGACTTTCATAGCCCTGGAAGACAAGAAACTAACTAGAGAGAAGTGGGAGGAGGCGAAAGCAAAAACGAAATGGTGGCAGTGACAATGAAGAAGATACTGAGATGCCAATGGGTGGTGGGTTTAATCTCAGGCTTCTCAAGGGAATAGTTCCCATGTACACCGAGGGGGATGATATTGACAAATGGCTGACTGCATTTGAAAGGGTTTTTGAGATGAGAGGGTCCACTCTAAGTTTGGGGTTCACTTCTGAGGGAACTGATACCAATAGCTGGGAAGGATAGGCCCCTGACCCTACAGGGGGATGAGGCAATGTTTAGTCAATAAATGTATTCTGCCCCAAGAGCCTTACAGGGTGAAGCTCAGGGACACCCAGAAAGTTAACACACAGTCCTCAGTGGACTTTGTGGACATCTCCGTGAAAGCACTAGAAGACTGGATTCGTGGTAACCAAGTGAGCACAGATGAGGGGCTGTAGTTTTTGTTGTTAAAAGAGCACATCGTGGCTCATTGTGCACAAGAGAAGTTACACCAGTACCTAATGGACTCTAACCTGACTAGCACTAGTGAGCTGGGGAATTAGCTGATGAGTGGTTGACAACCCGGGTTTCCAATCAATAACAGGGGGTTGATCAGAAAAAGGTAGACCCCCCCGGGAAGGCCAAGTTGAAAGAAGGTCAAAAACAGAAAGTGTCCTCACAAGACCCACAAATACCTATGCAGGGGGGTAGTACTCTGTGCCAAGCCACTTTCAAGAAGAAGGGGTATTAGGGGAGGCATTTTGACGCTGCAAAGGATGGTCAGTGTTTGACTGTTATCAGCCAGGACACAAGAGAGGAGATGCTGTCTGCACAAAGAAGCCCCCCACTGGTGGGCAGTACCAGGGGATTGACAGCATAGGGTTGGGGTGGAGATTGTCCCATAGATGGAGAAAGGGTTGACAGAGACAACCTTATTGCCTTCAGGTGGGGCGGATATTGCAACCCTGCCCACCTTTCTTCACAGCATGGAGAGGTATAGGCAGAGGCCTAAAATCAATGCAACTGAGGTTGAAGCTATTATAGCTACAGGAGCCAGTGTGACTAAGGTCACAGAGAAACTGGTTTCCCAGAGCAGATCATGCCTTGTATGTATCACCAGGTAACCTATGCATACAGAAGAGCCAAACTCCATCCCATGGCAATGGGGAGTTTGGAATGGGGAGGTGTGACAGGCCCTAAACAGGTATGTGTGTCTTCTGCATTCCCAGTAGGATGTCTACTGGGAAATGATCTTGAACCGTCTGACTGGTCAGGGATGTAGAGAATGGCTCATGAATGGATGCTTGGTCTCCCTGAGTGGGTCTGTGCTGTTACCAGGCCACACACTGCACAAACGTGAAATGCTGGACACTTGAACCCTGGAAGGATAGGCCAAGCACCCAATGGCAAGGGCAAGGGAAATGGGTCTGGTGAGCCAGCACAAGGAACTCTAGCGGTGGAGCAGGAATCTGGCCCTGAGGGGAAGAATCTGATCTTTGAGGAAGGGAGTCCATCCCTGCAAAGTCTATAAGATTTGGCAGAATTGACAGGAGCTGGAGGACCCTCCAGTGAGGAGCTTTGTCAGAGACAGAAAGAGTATCCCACCCTTGAGAGCTTGAGGCAGACTGCCTCCAGGAAAGAGAAGGGTGATGTAATTTGATTCTACAGAGTCTGCTAGGAAGGTGACGTTCTATATACTGAGGCCAGACAACTCAAAGAAAAGATGGAGCCAATAGGAGGTTGGTGTTCCCCCAGAAGTACAGGGAATTCCTCCTCACCCTAAATCATGACATCCTCTTGGCAGGTCATTTGGGTCAGAATAAGATTTGGAACCAGTTGGTTAACAATTTATATTGGCCCAATATGTCTGCCAAAGTGAAGGGGTTTTGGATTTCCTGCACAACCTGTCAGGTTAGTGGCAAGACAGGGGACAAGCCAAAGGCTCCCTTGATACCACTGCCAGTGGTTGGTACTTAATTTGCAAGGGTGGGGTGGACATTATGGGTCCCCTAGAGTCACCAACGGCATCAGGGAACAAGTATATCTTGATGGTAGTGAACCATGCCACAAGATATCCTGAAGCAATACCCCTTAGAACAGTATCTGCTCCTTTTGTGGCTAGGGCCCTACTTGGTGTGTTCAATAGAGTAGGTTTCCCAAAGGAGGTTGTTTCAGATAGGGGAACAAATTTCATGTCCAGCTATCTGAAGGCGATGTGGGAAGAATGTAGTGTTACCTATAAGTTCAGCAACCCATATCACCCTAGACTAATGGTCTGGTAGAAAGGTTCAGTAAGACCCTTAAGGGCATGATCAATGGTTTGTCCGACAAACTCAGGAGGAGATGGGATGTTCACCTTCTATCTCTTTCATTTGCCTACAGGGAGTTCCCACAAAACGGGATTGTCTTTAGCCCCATTGAGATGCTGTTTGGGTACCCTGTAAGGAGGCCATTGTGCCTGGTGAGAGACTCTTGGGAAAAGCCTCTCAAGGAAGCCAAGGACAATATGCTCGACTATGTGCTAGGCCTGAGATCTTACATGGAAGAATACATGCACAAGGCAAGTGGAAAACAGGAGGTCAGCCAGGAGCTCATGAAGCACTGGTATGATCAAAAGGCTACCATGCCTGAGTACACTTAAAGACAATTAGTGTGGGTGCTGGAGCCTGTAGGTCCTAGGGCCCCCCAGGACAAGTGGACTGGGCCTTATCCAATCCTAGAGAAGAAGGGTGAGGTTACCTAGCTGGTAGACATTAACACCCCCAGGAACCCCCACTGGGACTTGCATGTCAATAGGTGAAAACCCACCAAGACAGGGCAGACATGACAACGTTGATGATTAATGATGAGGGAGGAGAGAAGACTGAGCCACTGCCAGACCTCCTCTCTAACGATGTGCAAGATGATTCATTGGAGGAAGTGGCACTGTATCCCAAATTGACAGACCAATAGCACACAGACTGCAATCAGGTGCTGGAGCAGTTTGCTGGTCTGTTCTCTCTGACCCCAGGTATCACCAGTTAGTATATAAATGACATTGACGACAGCCTATCTGTCAAGAACAAGTTGTATGGTTGTCTGACCAGGTAAGGGCTAGCATCAAGGCTGGGGTAACTCAGATGCTGGAATTGAGGAAAAATTAACCCTCTGAAAGTCCATGGGCCAGTCCAGTGGAGCTGGTACACAAGTTAACCCCCTGGGGGGAAAAAATAAGTTAAGGTTCAGTGTAGACTACAGAGGACTGAATGCAGTCACAAAGATTGATGCCCCCCACATTCCGAGAGCTGATACGCTCATTGATAGTTTAGGGGATGCTAAGTACCTGAGCCCATTTGATTTGACCTCAGGCTACAGGCAGATTGCCCTTAGTGCAGAAGCAAAGGAGATGTCAGCATTCCGCACACCAGAGGGAAATTGCCAATTTAAAGTAATTCCCTTTGGCTTAAAGATTACCCCTGCTACCTTCCACAGGTTGGTGACTGAGTCCTGTCTGGGCTGGAGCAGTTCAGTGCAGCTTATCTGGATGATATAGCTGTGTACAGTTCCACCTGGGAGGATCAATTGAACCACCGAAGGAAGTTATTCAGGCCCTGCAGCAGGCAGGTCTGACTATTAAGGCCTGTGGGTGCCAAATAGGGCAGAGTTCAGTAGTGTACTTGGGCCACCTTGTAGGTAGGGTCCATGTGTAACCTCTCCAGGCAAAAATACAAACCATTTTGTATTGAACATCGCCTACAACCCAGACACAAGTCATGGCCTTGCCTTGATCTGACTTGGTATTATAGAAGATTTTGTCAGCTCTATGGGATAATTGTGGCTCCCTTGACAGAACTCACTTCTAAAAAGTGGCCAAAGTAGGTCATGTGCACCACAGAGTGTCAGAAGGCATGTGACACTCTGAGGGAGGTTATGTGTTCAGCAACAGTGTTACTGGCACCTGACTACTCAAAATAACTTGTGGTTCAGATGCTTCAGAAAAAGGGATTGGGGCAGTGTTGGCACAAGTAAATGAGGAGGGCCTTGATCGGTCAATTGCCTACATTGACAGGTGACTTCTCTCCAGAGAACAAAGATGGAGTGCCATTAGGAAGGAAGCCTTTGCTGTGATTTGGTCAACAAAACAGCTGAGATCATGCCAGTTTGGTACTTACTTCCGGGTTCAAACTCACCACAGACCTCTCAGATGGTTAATGAAGAAGAGGGGGGAGAATACAAAGCTATTGAGGTGGTCCATTTCTCTACAGGGGATGGACTTCACAGTGGAAAGCAGACCGGGGACTGCCCAATGCAATGTGGATGGACTTCCCAGGTTTCTCCACTTAGCCTTTAGCTGATGAGGACTACCAGGGTGTAGGTTAGTTACACATCACCTTTCATTTTGTGGGTGGGATGTGCATAAGTTATCTTTTTCGCCCTGTTCACCCCTATTTTTTGACTAATCAGGCCAGGGCCAGTGCTTTGATTTAATAGCTGTATGGTATTTAGGTATAATTACAATTGGCAATGACAGATCCCTGTAAGTCCCTAGCATATAATAAGGCAAGGGGAACTCAAACTACCTATACGTTTCTAGTGTAATTGGGCAGGGAGGTTTAGAGGCGCAGTAGATTTCCTGCACTGGAGTGCGCACTGCTGTGTTGCCTGCTGTTATTTTTAAAAGCAGTCCTGCTTTTCAGACTGTCTTTAAAAGTAAATTATATGCAAATGTGACTTTGGAATTAAAGGTACTTCCAAAGTGGTAATTACCTTATTTCTACACATAAGTCACTACTAAGGTCTCCCCTAGGTGCCACAGGGATGGGGTGCCATGTAACCATAAGCTGGGACATTATAAAAGATTTTTCATATGCCTTGGTGAGGGAAAACCTGACAATTTCATTTTTTCCCATTGTGGATACTTAGGGCCGAATGTATGAACATATTTTACCATAGATGCAGAATGGGTAAAACTGCTTGATACATCAGGCCCTTAGCTCCATAGGCTTACATTTGAATATTTCATTTAAG
This sequence comes from Triturus cristatus, assembly GCF_964204655.1. Taxonomy (NCBI): domain Eukaryota; kingdom Metazoa; phylum Chordata; class Amphibia; order Caudata; family Salamandridae; genus Triturus; species Triturus cristatus. The sequence continues at coordinate 1,016,760,522 of NC_140581.1, forward strand.
TATAAATATTGCTAGGAAGGAGCCTAAAATGTCATTCAAGGTCTTAAAAGTTTGGCAATGATAAATCCAACGACTTGCCACTGTTTAATTTATCATACCTAATATATAAGATAAGTGATAGGGCTTTCTTTTCTGTCAGACACAATCCAGCCTTCTAGCAGCCTCTCCTGATTGGTCAGCTGCTTTGATGAGGTGATAAGTGGCCTACATAGAGCAGAGGTTACTGATGGAAGAGCTTGGTAGCTGCAGAGAACAGACCAGAAAGGGGGCTGGGTAAACCTAACTGAGCTTCAAAGAAAAACAGGACAGTAAGTAATGCCAGCCAGGCTGACCCTTCTTCCTGTACACTCAGCCAGATGGCAGGCCCAGGAATGGAATTTGAAGAAGGTCTGAGGGGAAGTGTTATTATAAATGAGCCACACCAGTAGGTTGGTTTAGCCAGGTTGTATTCTCCAGGAGACTAATTCTCCATTTTGAATTTTCAAGTGCAGTGCTTTGTGGCACACTTTGGAGCAAGCTATCATGCTTTTTTGGGGGTGGTACACTGTGCCTCATTGGACAGGGTTGTCCCCCTGCTTGCTGCCCCAGATCATTGAATAGATATATGTGAGAGCTGCATGGCAACTCAGATCTACTGTCTGAAACCACAAGGAGAAGAAGAGCTGCCCAGCTGGAACCCTGGTAGGCACCCCTAAGGCTGTTCCTCTGAAGGACTGCGCCTTCTGCACACTTGGAACTACAGCCCTGAGGACTTTGCCTTGCTTAAAAAATGATTAAGGAGTGGATTCCCTGAAAGCAACAGGTTAACAGAGTTTCCCTGCACCATCACCCACAAGACGTCTGGAGTGTGTCCAGTGGACTGGTAAGGATGGCCAGGTGCATTGTGGGAATTGTAGCCCCCAACTTCCAATGAACATCTCAGAGCTTCTAGACCCTTGGATCTGTGCTTTGAACACTTTGAACTTCAGGAAGTAGTTCCAGTTGTTTGGAGAAGTTAGGAGCAACTGTTAGAAAAAGCTCTATAAGGGGACCAACTTGACGTCAAAGTCAAGACAGATATCTTCCATCGCCACCCGGCCTGGATTTCAGGTCTGTTCCGCTGAACGCTCCAGAGTTCCAGACTTCCAGAATTTGACCAGGGCCTCATGGAGAGGTAATCAGACTACGCCGCATTGAAATCGGCCTGCTGGAGGAGACCGTATGACATTGAGAGAAAATCCACAGGAAAGGTTAGGCCTGGGCGGTGAACTCCGCTCCGCTCAAGGAGTTTGCGGATTTTTCGTGGAGTTTTCCTCACTCGCATTCGTTAACATCAAGTTGGCGAGCACGAGGAGGAAAAAACACCTCGCGGCGAGATTTTTCGTCGTTCGCGATCGTCAACATCAAGTTGGCGAACGCAAGTGTGGAAAATCAACCACCTGGCGAGATTTTTCAACGCAGGCGGTCAGATTTCTCATTGCGAGTGGTCGCGTATGCTCGCGACCGCCTGCGTTGAGAAACTGTCCGTTCGCGTTGAGAAAGCTGCCGCTTGAGTAAAAATCGACCTGAGCGGCAGAAAGGAAGCAGCGCCCGCTTGCGCTGTGCATTGTGCCATTCGCAATGATTGCACAGTGTGGACAAGTATCCAGCACTGAAAATCACAGTGAATGGCATTTATCTAAAGAAACTCCGCCGCTTGCGGAGCGCAGCAGAGTTTTTTTTGCACTTCGTCCAGTCTTAGTAAAAGTACAATTTTGACCAGGGCCTTTTGTTTAGTGTATCTGACAAGGACTCCTTCGCAGTCAGGCTCGAACTTTGACTTTGACCCGGTCAAGCATGACCAGATGTCCCAAGTTGCTGCTATATATTTTTAAGCACTAGAAAGTGTTCAATCTTTAAAAAATCATATCTCCGGTTCCTTGTATTGGGTTGTTGTTGTTTTGGTGTCATTGTATTGATAAAAAATATTTCCTTTTTTTTAAAATTAGTGTAGGATTTGTATTGCGTGTGTGTCTTACTTATTTAGTGTATTGGGGTTTTTAAATACTTTACACATCTGTCTCCTGAGTTAAGCCTGCCTGTTCACAGCCAGATACGTAGGGTTGAGCAAGGGGCTAATGCTTTGAGACCTTGGCTGGACCTTATATTGTGTTGGTGGCCTTATTGCAAGTGGTAGGTCCCTGTCTGCACATACTAATAAACCATCTTCTAACAGTTGCCCTGACAGATGTGCCACTCACCAAATTTTGAAAGGTCCGCCAACCCGACAGACCTTTCAAGCATTAACAGGAACTGCCAACGCATTGTAAATTTGCCTGGAAGGCGCCGTCAAATATGTTGGGTTTTTTTAAATAAAAAAAAGAATGCTCCCCCTTTCCATGGGAGTTTGCTCCCATGAAGAGGGGGGCATTTAGCACTTTTCAATGCTCTTTACCACCAGGTTTTTCCTGGAGGTGGTGAACATTAAAAAACAGCTATATGTTCGACCATCTAAATTAGATGAATGGACTTATAGACAAACAACCAACTGCCCTCACTCCATTGAGCCATCAGAGAAGTTTGACCGTGGAGGAGAAGGAGTAGTCTCCCACATTTAAATCGGACAGACGGACCATAGTCTTGGCAGGGAAGGAACTAAATTGTCATTGCGATGGAGTTCCCTCTTCGCCAATATGTACATTTGGTCCTTTGTCTCCTTTACCTTTTAATAGACTAAAGAATGAGATGAAATTGGTAGCGCTGCCCCACATAAATCTAAATTTGATTATATACGGGGTTTGCTGTTCTTAAATTGCCCTGCATTACATTAATTTAAACTGTTCAATTGCTCTGTACTGTATTTCAATACAAAATTAGATGACTGATTGCATTATCACCTCATCCGCCATTTCTTGTCAGTGTCCTAGTACGACCGGAGTCCTCACCCTGAAATAAGCAATTCATTTGCTCTGTGCTAAAATTCCTTTTATTTTGGGACCTTCCCAGCCCCTGCCCATGTCTTTTTCCCACTACGCCACAGCACTTGTCAGTACCAAGAAAAAGACACTGGGAGGAAGAGTTGAGAGAGAATGAAATCAAAGGGCTGTGATGGAGAAGGCCAGACTCGAAGTAATGAGCATCACCAGTAAGTAATTAGGACATTGCCCTGTAGTTGATTGCAGAATAGTGTATCAAGGTGGCAATATTGTGTGGTATGGATGGGAGACCTTACCATATAATTTTAATACAATACCCAAAAGTGAACCCTGGATTCAAACTAGTAATCCTTAGCTCAGTCCTGGTAGAGGGGCAAAGAGCTTATCTACTTGGACGATAAGTAATTGACATGACTTGATAGAAATTCAGCACCACTTTATATAAATATAGCTTATTTTTATATACATTTAGACACCACAATGAAATCAGTACAAGGTGGATAACCAAAGTTATCAATTTTAAAGTGTTCAGAAAATCAGTACTTTGCAGAGCTGTTAAACTTTACCATTGCGATTAATGGAGAAAACAATATGTGGCACTCGGCATCATGCAGGGTGAGTTCAATGGAACCCACTTGGAGTTAAAGTCTTGTGGGTCCACAGAGCAAGCCTTGACAGTTAGGACAATTGTACCTTGCCCAGGGAGTTTGGGTGAAGAGGTAACTTGGCTTTCCTTGGCGCTGAGTGGGGAGCCGTGGGAGCTGTCAAAACAGTACTTGTAGGTTACGTTCAGTGGAGCCCCTTGGACATTAAGATTGGAGGGGCCCCAGGACCAGGAATCACTAGGCAGAACAGCTCTACCTAGCACAGGCGTCTTGGGTGCAGAGGTGTACCTGGCTATAAGGGTTGCTGAACAGGGGCTGCAAGAGCTGACTTTACCAAGTGTGCCAACACAGACAGTTTGGGAATGTAAGTACTCAACAACTGCACCACAGAAGTTGAGGGTTAATGAGGCAAGATGTTTCCCTTTTCTTGGAGCGTTGAGTAAAGCAATCAGTAGTCAGCCAAATCATCAAAAAAAACTTTTACACAGCAAATGCAGAGAAGTAGCAAATCTTCTTCCAGATATCTTGGTAATGCTGTAGATGGTTGCGACTCTGTAAGGTTCAGGACTACGCTTACCCAGTAGGCACCTGTTTGTTTACTTTTGGGCTATTCCTTGAGGGAGCTTGGTAGACAGTCCTTCTTTGGATCGTGGAAGTGTGGTTTGTGCCTGCCGTTTGCATGGGACTGGTACCTCTAGTCCTAGGGAGTCCTGGTGAAGTCTTTCGGTTGCAGAGGGGTTCACCTTCCTTTTGGAACTGGTCTCTGGTCCAGGACGAGTAGCAGTACAGCGGGTGCAGGGGGCTGCCAAAGGTGCAGAGCTTTGCGCCTTGTCTATCGTGGAATCCTGCCTTGTGCAGACATGGGTCTCTTATTTTGACCATCTTCTTCTGGAGTTCTGGTGTCAGGGGTGCCACTTAAATCCTGGATTTTGGGGTTGTTTAGGGGTATTATGGTCCGTAGCCCATACGCTACTGATCCTGCTGCTTACCCACCTCTGAGGTGACCAAATCTGGGGGTTGTATGTCACCAAACTACCCACAACCCAATTATTTTGGGGACTTTTCAAGATGGCATGAGCCATCCTTGGTTGTACAGACCAGCTGGCCCATCCTAGAGGTGTGGCTAGCCTTAGGGGGCTGTATGCCTCCTGAATATCTAATTTCCTGCCTGCTTGCAAACACAAGTGTCTTTGTCTTCACTAGGAGACAAGTCACTTACATATCAGAGGCAGTGTGGCCTTTGAGGCACACCGCCCTGATGGGTCATTCACTAGCCACCCTGGGAAGGCGGAGTTGTGACCTCCTTCCTACCCAGGCCTTTTGTCTCCATCCTCTGGGAGTGATATCACTTCCCAGCAGGAGGGCAGACTTCTACCTTGCGGAAACTATCTTGGAAAGCCCACCAAAGCACAGGGAGACCACAGCAACTTGGGGCCAACCTCTAAGGATGCCACCCAGATGCATGCAAGCTCACCCTCAACACGAGGATTGTGTCAGGGGTGAAAAAGCAGTGTTTGGTACCAAACACAACTGAATTTTACCATATTGGAGCTGACTGACTTGGGGTCGCCCGCTACTAGAACGTCCACGTTCACCTATGGACCGCTGTTCACTTACAGTGATTTTTAATGTAAAGATCACTGTAGGGACATGTATGCTTGCACATTTATGTCCACACCATTGATATAATGCATCCTGCCTCCTGGGTTGTAGGAATCCTACTTTAGGGGTGGCTTACTTATATTAAGGCAGTGAGGGGACCCTGTCACACATTGTATGTGCAGGGTGCGATCTCGAGCAGGGAAGATGCTTGTGCAGGCTGCGATGGCAGCCCTGTGGGCTTCATTTACTTGGGTCACCCAGGCTGGCAAAAAATAGTGCTGTAGCCCTGGTGACCCCTTTAACACCCTGGCCCTGGGTACCACAGGTACCATCTACTAAGGACTTATAACGTGGGTTAAAGCATCTTGCCAATTGGGTGTACCACTTCACATTACCTTTGAGGGAAAGAGCACTGGCACTGGGGCCTAGTTAGCAGGTTCCAGTGCACTTTCTGGTCTATTTTACAGCATCTAGAGCAAAACGTGGGGGTGACCATCCAAAAGGGGCACTTTCCTACAAATCGTATTAAAATTATTTGTCCTGAGGTAAATTATGTGTGGAGATTACACTGACTTCTCTATTCTGCATCCAAATGCAAAAGGAACAAAAACTGATGTTTTCATCATGCAGCAGCAGATTATTCTGACTAATATAGTATTTATTAGAGCAAAGAATAAAAATGCTTCTACTACACTGGTTCTTATTGCATTAAGAAAATTATTTGGTCTGCTTTCCCCTTCACCGTATCACAAAACAGAATTACTTGTTTGCTTTATTCTGCATTAGATTACAGGAAAATAGAATAATTGTTTGCCATTTAATATATTATAGAATAATAATTATTTTCTCAACTTTATAGAATGTGATTACCCCGATTATATTACCCTGAATCTGTTTCGAGGATATTACTCTGAGTACTCCACCAGTTACAGGATTACAAGATATTAACGGAATTGATTTACTTTGAATTAAAACAACGAAGGCACTGACTCTTCCCCTATGCTGCATTAGATGATGTGAAAGGGTTATTTTCCAATTATTCTACTCTTATTGTAATGTCGGCAGGGCTTACCATAATTACTTCCTACTGACTTCAGTTAAAAGAGTATGCTGATAACTGAAGTGTTATTTATGATCAGGGCCACTGGTATTATGTGATTCTGGGGTTATTTCATTTTTCACATAATTATGGATTTGCCACATAATCCTGCTGCATAATCTGCAGATATTACCCCCAAAAATTGCTTCTAGCTCAAACGGATCAAAAGTTACTAAAATCACAGCAACACGTGTTGCCGCACAGTAGAAGGCCTTTTGCAAACGTTGACTCGTCACATTTCTGATGCCTATTACTGTATTTGGATGTTAAACTAGTACTACTTCTGAAACAAACCTTTTCCCAGACAGTGTTAACATGTGTAACAAGCATTTGCAATGCATTAAGTCTCGCCTTTGGGACCTTCTATGTATTTAGCTATACAGTAAATTAGCCTGGATGCTGAAACATCTACTGTTCTTTAACATGGAGGGAAAGTAAGCACCAAACTGGGTGACATGCCAGGTATGGGAACACATGGAGAGAAATATTGCCTTTCAGCGGGAAATGGTATAGTTCAAAGCGTTGTTTTTAATATAAAAGCGTGGCCTTCGGTGGTCATATCACTGAAAATGCAGGATTTGAAAAAAATATTATTGTCTATGGGTGCTAGTGGAAGACAATTTCTATGGACTGGATTTTAGAGAATGTTAAAGTGATTCTGGTATTTTACTAACCTCGGCTGGTTGTTTTCTATCAAGAAAGTGAAATAGAGGCAGTTGCCATAAAATTTTTAAAAAGAGAGTCCCTCAGCAGAAAGCAATTCTGGTATTTTACTGACCTCTGCTGGTCATTTCCTATCAAGACAGTTAAATAGAGGCAGTTGAACAGAAAAAAAGTTCCTAAGCGGAAGCACACAAGTCCTAGGGCTGATCTCCAGAGTCCACAAAGTACATACACATATAAGTATAGTATGTATACTAAAGTATATACTAAAGTATATACAAGAGGTCTCGCATGCTCTACCTAAAAATGACAAAATTCTGAAGTAGAACCAGGGTCGGCTTTATGGCAGTGGGGCCGGTGCAGCTGCACCTGATGCTAATCTTGGGGTGGCGCTGTATTTAAAAATACTTTATGGGTTTGAAAGCACCTACTGCAGAGTTCCTTGTGTGTCCAGCAGTTTTACGGCAACACTAAAAATGTCAAGATAACTCTGGTAAATAAGGTTCCTACTGGAGAGATCAGAGATTTGTCTAGTGGCAGTTTTGACTCATAAAGTAGAGCAGATGTTTAATGTTCCTGCTGCAAATGACGTGTATTGTGCAGATCACAGACTGAGGTTGAGTGAACTATGAGTAGCGCTATAAAAAGAAGAAATATATGGGACAGAGGAGCTAAGGAGAGATGAGGGGCACTGTTTGATGGTGGTAGTGAGGGAATCTGTGGAGAAGGACGTCATGGGGTGAAAGGGGTGAGGCCCAAAAAAAGATTGCCGCACCAGGCGCCACCAGCATTAAAGCCGGGCCTGAGTAATACTATCTCAAAATCTACTGTATTAAGGGGCATATCAGCAACAACCGGCGATAATTATCGCTAAGCGCACTTAGCGCTAGGATAATTATCTCCGGCTAACGTGGATTTTTATCGCTGAGATAGCGTGCTATTAGCAACGCTTATCTCAAAAGCAATAAGAATCCTAGCGCTAACTGCCAAACGTGAGATTATCGCTGGAAACCCTGCGATAATCTCACGGAGTTTGGCGTTAGCTTGATGATAGGGCCTCACATACTTAGCCATGATATCAACCTTCGATAGGATATCATGGCTAAGTCAGTCCTGAAGCAGGCGTAAGCAAAGTAGCCATAACAGGGGTTATCGCTACTATTCTTGCCGCCATGCTTCATAGCGTGGGGCTTGATGATAGGAGAAATGTCGCTTAGCGATATTTCTCCAGTCATGTCAGGTCAGGAACGCCCACTTTGCATCTCATTAGAGATGCAAAGCTGGGCGTTAAGAATCTGGGCGCTAATGCAAGGTTTCACGCGATAGCGTGACCTTGCTAATTAGGAGATACAATTATCGCCGCTTTTCGCCCGAAAACGGACGCAAAAGCGGCGATAATTTTATATCTCCTCGTTGCTGATATGCCCCTAAATTGCATAATTTGCCCTTTATTGCTACATAAATAGTTTAACCCTGCCAGATAATTTAGCCCTCCCCTGTCGAATATTTCCAGTGGCCCTGCTTATGAGGGGTTATATCGATTCCTTTATTCCATACCAAACTGCGGAAATGTTTGGTGTGACATTAAACTTCACATTTCAGTATAATACAGACGAAGCAGTCACGTACAGCAATACTAGAAGTAGCAGTGCAGTCATTTCTCGTACAGACACACACACACACAACTAATTCACCACACACACACAAAAATTCACCCCACCCAGAACAAGTGTGGCACATGAAGCAGAAGTGCTGTCTTCACAGACATATAGCACCGCCACAGTACAGAGAGCAGAATACCAGCTTTCCAAGAAAGGACAGGCAATAGCCATATAAGCTTCTTTCGCCGAGCACAGAGACAGCTTCAATTATTTTCCCTCAACAAAAACAGTTTATAAACATATGCTTCACATCCGCATCCATAGCAGTAACGCGATGCACGCGACGGAAGAGGAGAATGAACATAGGAGAGAAAAGAAGCCATTTACTGCCCTCTAGTGGAATTATCTACAACCTACCGCCATAGACAAGTAACGCAACAGCAAAAAGAATAGAGCAGATTTACAAGCCCCTTGCGCCACTTTGGCGTCCCTTTTCCCATGTTAAAAGTAACGCAAAAGTGGCGCAAGGGGCTTGTAAATCTGCCCCAAAGTTTCAAGAATATGCTTAATTTGCGTTTGTAAATAGCTATGACTTAATTCCCTGTGTACTCCAACTATCATGGAGTATTCCTGATTCGTACAAGATCTTAAAACAAATACTATTTGGGATACACTCATTTTTGCGAAAGAGGCAACTCGTTTCGAGTCCCAAATTTGGATTTGCCATCAATATACAAAATAAAAAAGTAAAATCAGAGCTTTTAATGGAGCTGGTTCCCCTGGTTCTCAGACCCCTCAGTTATTAAAAAGTGACTTTGAGACGGTTCCACCCTGGGCCATTTACTCACGTCCTTAACGTTTCAGGTAAAAACAGCGATGATTTCTCAACATCGATATTTTCAACAATGACTGTAAAAGCCGTTATAGTAATCAATTGCCTGCTCCTGTTTACCTTTCACGTATTTAGCTTGATTTACTTCCTTAAGTTTTTTTTAACTTTTCCAGAAACAAACTGAAATTTATTTCCAACAAACGACAGCTATGCTAATAATTGTGTTTCTATTCTCACTAGTAACTCAAAATCTTCCAGAAGTTTTATAAGTATGTTCGCAATTATACAATTCTGCAAAAGAGTGTGAAAGAAATATTGTACAGCAAGTATCTATAGCATTACACCAATTATAGTTTTGAGAAATAATTAAAAACTTGTTTACCTGCAGACACTTTGGAGCTTATTTATGAGAGCCTCAGCCCTACGCTCTTCAACGTGTACACGGCTCCGGTCGCCCCCATCGTCAGAACGTAAGGACTCAACATTGTGTCATACGCAGACCACACCCAACTCATGCTCTCCCTATCCAACGAACCAAACACCGACAGACACAACTTCCGAGAAGGCATGGAAGCTGTCGCCAAATGGATGAAAAACAGCTGCCTACAACTAAACACCAAATCCAGACGCCTGGAATGACACCTGGTGGCCCCCCGCCCTCAGGAGCCTGCCCACCCCCACGGACCACGCACGCAACCTGGGAATTATCCTGTATTCAGAGATCAAAATGGACCGCCAGATCAACTCCGTCTCGTCCTCCTGCTTCCACACCCTCCGCCTCCTACGTAAGACCTTCAGATGGATCCCCCTCGAACACAGAAAGAAAGTCACTCACGCCCTGGTCACCCGCAGGCTCGACTACGGCAACGCACTCTATGCCTGAATAAACAAAAATCTCACCCGCAAGCTACAGCACATCCAAAACGCCGCCGCAAGACTGGTCCTCAACCTGCCAAAACACTGCCACATCTCCCAGCTCCTGCGCACACTCCACTGGCTCCCCATCGAAGCTAGAGTCACCTTCAAGATGCTAACCCACGCTCACAAGGCCCTCCACGACACCGAACCAGCATACCTGAATAGCCAACTCAAATTCCATGCACCCCAAAGGACCCTACGATCAGCCCAGCTCTCCTACGCCCTGGTCCCCAGCACCTGAAAGACCAGATCGGGAGGCCGCTCCTTCTACTTCTGCGCGACCAGAGCCTGGAACGATCTACCGCTCCACCTCAGACAGATAACATTGCTCCCCATCTTCGCAAGAAACCTCAAAACCTGGCTCTTCGACAGACCCCCAGATGGAAGGTGCACCAGTCAGGAGAAGTCCAAAACAAATCGGTATCTTTAGTTATATCCTTTATTTTCTTACAGATACTCAGCCAACGCGTTTCGTTCCACACTGGAACTTCTTCAAGGCTGCAAATAATTGACATGACAACATAGAAAAACATTTATAATCTATGGACAACAAACATATATGACTTTAGACAACACTGTCATATAATACAAACAATTTTACCAATATTTAAAAGCTTTCACAGACACAGAAATCAAAAAAGACATAAAAACCAATCATAAAGAATAATAAACATGTACAATCTGAGACAATGAGCAAATGGAACATGGATGACAGAACATGGATATTTGGATAATACATCCGAGCAGATTTATAAAAAACAGTGTAACAATATCACTGTGGATAAGAGGTGTGTATGGATTTCATTAATTATCTAGTCCTAAAGAATCTGTTTAGCAAGCGCATTAGAAATATACGGACCTACGGCAAGAAAGGTCCATTGTGTCTTGTGGTATTAATACAAGATACAAGTTGATAGAAACAACAAGGAAAATCGGGTGAGAGTACAGAAAGAGACAAGAAAAGAGAAAGGTAATCCAAAACTCACCAAATGTAAGTCTTGGGACCAAACGAACAAGGCAATGAAATGTGTCTTAGTTCCACATTCATCAATAGAATTCAAAGCAAAGCAGATGATCTGGTAAAAAGATAAATATAAATATATAAATGTATTTAAATTTAAAAACAACCCTGAAAATTGCTATATATCAGAACTCAAAGGAAAAAGTGCTCCGAACAGATATCTGACCACTATTCCTGAGATAGTAAATGTCCTATGTAAATCCTGTGTCAATAAACCCACATGGTAAATGTGAAAATATAAAAATATTCAAACTAGTAATCTTCTAAATATAATAGATGTGCAAGGGCATGTTCCTCTTGAAAAACATTGGATGGTAATAATGAGAATGCAAACTTACCCTCCAAAGTAGATGACATATAACATATAGTAAGGTGCTCTTGGGTTGCCAGCGCTGTAAGCATAAATTTAACTTGCGCTTCCACACAAAGAACCAAAGTTAGATGGGTTCCAATGATCTAAGGAATATTAAATGAACATATAACCCACTAGGTATAGAAGTGACCTCAGAGGTACATAGCAACAAACATGGATAAAAAAATTGTATGGACGTACGAAATTAAGACGCAAAGATGACATGGCTTGATCTCTAGGTTTCATGGAAGCGTATCTTAAGGAATCACGGCGATGTGTATATGAGAAATCGCCATGGGGGAGTGCACGGCTGTATATATGGCAGTGCAGCCACGAATGGGTACAAATTGTACCACATCAACAGTATGTTAGAAAAAAGACCACATACTACAAATAAAATAATGTTTCCATTGCTGGTAATCGGCAGGATAGTTAAATGATCAGGGGCGGACAAACTACCAGATCGAAACCGCTGTAGACAGCACCGCAATCTAGTTTCAAGTCCAAACAATGTCAACCACAAATACAGCGCTGTTCGTGATACTTAGCAATGATTCTTTTCCAAGGTATCACACCCATTAATATGGTCGACCACGAGCATATAAAGTACGGATACCAGCGTATTATAAACCAAAAAAATAAATAAACAACAGGAGCACGGACAAAGCGATCCATAAATAAGGAATCGCTGTGAATCATACGAATACAATATATGTACATATATATAAGGTGGATCGCCACCAGGCATGCGGGAGGGTAACCAACACACAAAAAGTACATACCTAGGAAGTCCCATAATACGGAAGGCAAAAGTGTGCTGCCAATCGGTCCTAGGTGCAACCCAAACATGTTTTAAAGACTTCCGGGAATTGCGCGCAAATCGAAATCGAAATCACGTGGTGCAATGACCCCGAGGCAAACAAAAAGATGGGAAGAGAAAGAGGACAACAACTATAGTCGCCATGATAGAAAGGTATAGACCACCAACCTGGTCAGTCCTCATCAAATCATGAGGGGCTGGGGGATATACCCAACGTCACCTTTTATGCAATAAGGTTCGAGTGATGAAAATCATACGCATTAAATAAGAATGAATACATTAACCTGTAATCAGAGTGATCGTCGTATTTACATAGCGTGCGAGTTACATGAAACTCCCTATGTGTCAGACAGGATAACTTGACATTCCCACAGCACGAAATTAGATGTTGAAAAAAACGTGCAATGTGGGAACAAACACCTGACCATCCAAAAACCAAATATATATAAGATGGAAAGATGTAGAGACACATCATCTATCTATTTAGACTTGGTAGCGAAAGTATGTTAGGCTAAGCGCGAGGCATACGATATAGGAAAGCTCTACTTCACCATTTTATGTAGTTGAAGGAGATCTGTGTCCAATGGAATTGATAACACTAAGACTGTAACTCTAAGGGTGAAACATATATCCACCACATGGCATACACAACGTGTGTCACCAAAACGCAAAACATAAGTGTAGAGAATATATATAACTACAATATGGAATTAACGGATATCCTGACTACGTTATATATACACAATATGTAAAAATAACACAGAAAAGGCAATCAATATTAGTTACAGGTACATGTTACCACAGAGAAAGGTATGCAGATAGGCAAAAATGTGTATTACAGGAAATAATGCATCTCTGAATCAGAATTGTGGCCTAGTGTGGTAGCCCGAAGGCGACATATCCATTTAGATTCTAATTTCCTGAGTAGTAAATCCCGGTTGGAACCTCTCTTGCCTGGAGGGACATGATCAATACCATGAAACCAGAAATTATTACTGCCAATGTGTTTGTTGTTATAATGGTCCGTAATAGGGTATCTGGTATCTCTGTTAAGTATGGCTCTTCTATGTTCCTGTATGCGTATTTTTAAGCATCTTGTAGTGCTTCCTACATAGATAATGTTACATTCACATCCAAGGATGTATACTACATGGGTGGTATTACAATTCATGAAATAGTTCAAGTGATAGGTACGAGGACTATTATGGGAAAAAGATTTAATCCGCATACAGGAACATAGAAGAGCCATACTTAACAGAGATACCAGATACCCTATTACGGACCATTATAACAACAAACACATTGGCAGTAATAATTTCTGGTTTCATGGTATTGATCATGTCCCTCCAGGCAAGAGAGGTTCCAACCGGGATTTACTACTCAGGAAATTAGAATCTAAATGGATATGTCGCCTTCGGGCTACCACACTAGGCCACAATTCTGATTCAGAGATGCATTATTTCCTGTAATACACATTTTTGCCTATCTGCATACCTTTCTCTGTGGTAACATGTACCTGTAACTAATATTGATTGCCTTTTCTGTGTTATTTTTACATATTGTGTATATATAACGTAGTCAGGATATCCGTTAATTCCATATTGTAGTTATATATATTCTCTACACTTATGTTTTGCGTTTTGGTGACACACGTTGTGTATGCCATGTGGTGGATATATGTCTCACCCTTAGAGTTACAGTCTTAGTGTTATCAATTCCATTGGACACAGATCTCCTTCAACTACATAAAATGGTGAAGTAGAGCTTTCCTATATCGTATGCCTCGCGCTTAGCCTAACATACTTTCGCTACCAAGTCTAAATAGATAGATGATGTGTCTCTACATCTTTCCATCTTATATATATTTGGTTTTTGGATGGTCAGGTGTTTGTTCCCACATTGCACGTTTTTTTCAACATCTAATTTCGTGCTGTGGGAATGTCAAGTTATCCTGTCTGACACATAGGGAGTTTCATGTAACTCGCACGCTATGTAAATACGACGATCACTCTGATTACAGGTTAATGTATTCATTCTTATTTAATGCGTATGATTTTCATCACTCGAACCTTATTGCATAAAAGGTGACGTTGGGTATATCCCCCAGCCCCTCATGATTTGATGAGGACTGACCAGGTTGGTGGTCTATACCTTTCTATCATGGCGACTATAGTTGTTGTCCTCTTTCTCTTCCCATCTTTTTGTTTGCCTCGGGGTCATTGCACCACGTGATTTCGATTTCGATTTGCGCGCAATTCCCGGAAGTCTTTAAAACATGTTTGGGTTGCACCTAGGACCGATTGGCAGCACACTTTTGCCTTCCGTATTATGGGACTTCCTAGGTATGTACTTTTTGTGTGTTGGTTACCCTCCCGCATGCCTGGTGGCGATCCACCTTATATATATGTACATATATTGTATTCGTATGATTCACAGCGATTCCTTATTTATGGATCGCTTTGTCCGTGCTCCTGTTGTTTATTTATTTTTTTGGTTTATAATACGCTGGTATCCGTACTTTATATGCTCGTGGTCGACCATATTAATGGGTGTGATACCTTGGAAAAGAATCATTGCTAAGTATCACGAACAGCGCTGTATTTGTGGTTGACATTGTTTGGACTTGAAACTAGATTGCGGTGCTGTCTACAGCGGTTTCGATCTGGTAGTTTGTCCGCCCCTGATCATTTAACTATCCTGCCGATTACCAGCAATGGAAACATTATTTTATTTGTAGTATGTGGTCTTTTTTCTAACATACTGTTGATGTGGTACAATTTGTACCCATTCGTGGCTGCACTGCCATATATACAGCCGTGCACTCCCCCATGGCGATTTCTCATATACACATCGCCGTGATTCCTTAAGATACGCTTCCATGAAACCTAGAGATCAAGCCATGTCATCTTTGCGTCTTAATTTCGTACGTCCATACAATTTTTTTATCCATGTTTGTTGCTATGTACCTCTGAGGTCACTTCTATACCTAGTGGGTTATATGTTCATTTAATATTCCTTAGATCATTGGAACCCATCTAACTTTGGTTCTTTGTGTGGAAGCGCAAGTTAAATTTATGCTTACAGCGCTGGCAACCCAAGAGCACCTTACTATATGTTATATGTCATCTACTTTGGAGGGTAAGTTTGCATTCTCATTATTACCATCCAATGTTTTTCAAGAGGAACATGCCCTTGCACATCTATTATATTTAGAAGATTACTAGTTTGAATATTTTTATATTTTCACATTTACCATGTGGGTTTATTGACACAGGATTTACATAGGACATTTACTATCTCAGGAATAGTGGTCAGATATCTGTTCGGAGCACTTTTTCCTTTGAGTTCTGATATATAGCAATTTTCAGGGTTGTTTTTAAATTTAAATACATTTATATATTTATATTTATCTTTTTACCAGATCATCTGCTTTGCTTTGAATTCTATTGATGAATGTGGAACTAAGACACATTTCATTGCCTTGTTCGTTTGGTCCCAAGACTTACATTTGGTGAGTTTTGGATTACCTTTCTCTTTTCTTGTCTCTTTCTGTACTCTCACCCGATTTTCCTTGTTGTTTCTATCAACTTGTATCTTGTATTAATACCACAAGACACAATGGACCTTTCTTGCCGTAGGTCCGTATATTTCTAATGCGCTTGCTAAACAGATTCTTTAGGACTAGATAATTAATGAAATCCATACACACCTCTTATCCACAGTGATATTGTTACACTGTTTTTTATAAATCTGCTCGGATGTATTATCCAAATATCCATGTTCTGTCATCCATGTTCCATTTGCTCATTGTCTCAGATTGTACATGTTTATTATTCTTTATGATTGGTTTTTATGTCTTTTTTGATTTCTGTGTCTGTGAAAGCTTTTAAATATTGGTAAAATTGTTTGTATTATATGACAGTGTTGTCTAAAGTCATATATGTTTGTTGTCCATAGATTATAAATGTTTTTCTATGTTGTCATGTCAATTATTTGCAGCCTTGAAGAAGTTCCAGTGTGGAACGAAACGCGTTGGCTGAGTATCTGTAAGAAAATAAAGGATATAACTAAAGATACCGATTTGTTTTGGACTTCTCCTGACTGGTGCACCTTCCATCTTTGTTTATCTTATCTGTTACTGATTGTCAGTGGGGTTGCTCTACGACGCACTCCGGAAGTATTGTGCACAGGATCCAAATACTAATTGTGAGACTTTGGGATATGAAGTGCTAAACTAGTAGTCAGTCGTAGTTCTTATTTTGTTTAACAATTCTTCGACAGACCCCCTCCTTGATGGACTGGAACCTGTGAACCCCCCTCCCCCCATATCCCCCAGTGCCTTGAGACCCTTACGGGTGAGTAGTCATGCTTAACAACCACCTGATTAGTTTTGCACTACGTAAAGTGGTACATGTGTGACGCAGGGCTCTCATAAAGATTTATGAAGCCATGCAAAGCCACCGTGCCTGAATTTGAGTGGCCTCATAAATCATGAGTAAGGCGACCCAGCGCAAATCGCTGCGTCACCTTACACTGCGCCCAGCAGGCATTCCATGGGCATTGAGGGGGGTTTTCCAACGCAACACCCATGGAATTTGACGAGGCCACAAAATTACAAAGTGATGTAAGCCTGGGGCAGCACCAAATCCAAACGCCTCCCCAGGTGAGGCGTAATGAGGAGAAATATGTTCATTTATGCTAATTTTTTCCTCTTTTCATGTGTGCTGCACCACACGCAGAAAGAGAAAAATGCCTCTTTGGGTTGTTTTTGTGCGGGCAGATGCCCCTTCCTACACAAAACAATCCTGCCAACAGCTGAGGCACCCAGAGCTTTAAGTGGGATGAAAAAACTAGGGGGTCTCTCAATTTTACATAGTTTGGGCATGGCTTAAAACATGTAAACTAAAAATCTGTGCTTAGCATAGTGTGCTACCCGACTGGTATTTTGCTGCTCTGTCATTGCATTCTGATATATAATGCAACAAGTAACATTATACCTACAATTAAATCAATAAAACGAATTTCGTAGCGCGCTGCATCGCAAAATGCGATGCAGCGCACGATACGAAATTCGTTTTATTGATGTAATTGTTTACTTACCTGCAATTATCCATATTCCGGTTTTTAGAACCCCCACCCTGCCCCTCCCCCGCCCCGCCTTACCGCCCCACGGAACTCCCTCCACGGGCCGCAGCTGCTAGGCTGGAGAAATGGCGCAAGCGAAGGCAGAAAGAACAGCAAGGCACTGCATTGCTTAAATACGCACATTCTTGCCCCTTCACTTTAGTATAGAGCAGCGCAGCAAGGTGCCTTGCTGCGCTACCCTATGCTAAAATGCCATTAATGAGGCCCTATGGGCGATATTTATGGCAAAGTGGCGCAGTGCAGCGTATAAATTCACCCTGCTGCGCTGTGTCACTGGGAAAGGGCAGGAATGCGCCGTATTTTAAGACATGTGGTGCATGCCTGTCCTTTCCCCCTTGGCTTTGTGACACAATGTTTCCTGAGCGCCAATGCAGGCATCATTGCACCATGATGCAAGGGTGTCTGCGTTGCATGCAGGTTTGTTTTTGTGCAGGAAGGGGCACCTTTCTGCACAAAAATAATCCTCAAAGGCATATTCCTCTATCTATGTGTGCTGCAAAATGCAGCACACATAAAAAGAGAAAGTAACAAGGAGAAATAATATTTCTCCTCGTTACGCCTCTCCTAGGGGGGTATATATTTTTGGCCCATTCCCAGGTTTAGTAAATCTGGAAATGCGTCAAAAACCATGGGAGTTTCATGTGGACACCCACGTAATGCCCATGGAATGCCTCCTTTATGCACAGCAATGCAACGCAGCGATTTGCACTGAGTTGCATTCCTCCATAGATTTTTTAATCCATTCAAAGCCACGCAAAGTGGATTTACATGGCTTTAAAAACATAATGACTTAAGGTTTGCGTCGCTCCTTCACCATGTTGTGTGGTGCATGAGCGATGCAAACCAGATCATAAATATGGCCCTATAGGGCAAATTTAGGAAATTTGTGGAGCGGAGCAGCGCAGCAGGTCGCCCAGCTCTGCTTCCCTGCGTCACAGGGAAAAGGGCAGGAATGCACTGCATTTATCCAAAACAGTGCATTCCTGTCCTTTCCCTTGGTGCTGTCGCCATTTTGACCGCAGGCACCCTAGCACATCGTGCAAGGGTGCATGTGTTGTAGGCAGCATTGCTTTTGTGCAGGAATGGGTACCTTCCTGCACAAAAACAATTCTTGAGAGGTGTTGTCCTCTATCCATGTGTGCTGCAGAATGCAGCACACAGAAAGAGGAATAATGAGGAGAGAGAAACATATTTCTCCTCGTTACGCTCTCCTGGGGAGGAGTATCTTTTTGGTGCATTCCCAGGTTTACCAAGTTTGGTAAATCTGGAAATAAAGCAAAACCCAATGTCTCCCTGGCATGGACTAATGCTGCACAGTAATTTGCGCTGTATTGCATTATTCCAGATTTATGAAGCTATTTAAAACAAAGGGGCTTTGCGTGGCTTTATAAATCTGACTTAGAGGTTTGCGTCATACATGTACCACGTTGCGTGGTGCAAGCATGACGCAAACCTCGCATAAATATGGCCCTCTATTTCCTAGGATATTGTATCCTCCTTGAAAGTGTTAGACTCTCATTAGAGATACTCACCATTTAAACATAGCAGTTTAATTAATAGCAATCAATCAAGCCAAGATGACACAACATAATCTATATTCAAGAGGTTTAAACTACCATGTTTTCAGTTATGGGCATTGATGAATAATCTACTCTTTTTAATATGAAGACAAAACTTAAAGCATCCAGTATCCACTTTTTGGTGTACCCATTGCAGCTCAAAAGCCACTTCTTCAAAATAAACTAGCATTGGCAAATCCAATAGATTTGGATTTGAATTTTGGGCTCTTGTAGAGGAGATTTGGCCTAACAGTCAGAGATGTTGATTTTTAGGTCTTGCCTGGCATTGCAGCGCAAAGCGCTGCTCGCTGGGCGAGAGATATTGTAAGAGAGTAGATTTGAGAAGGGGACTTGAAGCCCCGCCCCTCATTTTCATTGGTTTGCATCACCGTTTATGCTAAACGGTGGCCTGCCATTGGAAATGGGGTTTTGTAGTCGCTGCCCTTTCTCCTTTTCAGATGGCCCATTCGGACAGGCTCGTCTGCTTCACGGCTGTCGTGAAGCACTTTCTTATCTTTATGGGGCCATGTGTCTCAAATTAGCATGGAGGAGCGCACTGCCCCCGACCTCTCAAAGGAAAAAAATCTTGGTTTCGTCAAGATTATTTTCCTCTGAGAAGTTGGGGTGGTGCTCGCCTCCACGCTAACTAGAAACAAATGGCCCCATAAAGATATGAGTTCGAAGACGAAACCAAAGCTCACCAAGCAGGGCTAAACCTGATTACAAGGGCTTGTACAGTCCTATTTAGTTTGTTCAGAAGTAGCTGGCGTGCTAAATTTACTGTTAATCTCTATGCTGTTTGAAGTATTGTGCTGAAAGAAACTCCAATAAAACATTTTTGTATTAAAAAAATACTCAAATACTATGGGATTTATACTTAAGAGGCTGTGTAAGTGTTTGCATATTAGCAGCAGTGTATGTTACGTTCATGAGCAGCTGACAGCTGCCTTTGTGCAGCACTAGCAATGTAGAGAAAACATCTCTTTTGTTTCATTGACGGGTTGTACACAAAATTGTTCTGTTTCTGGTTGGATAGTTTATTTCGATCAATTATTTTTACCCAATCAAAAAGCTGTATTTTATTAGAGGCGGGGAGTAGGTTTTGTCCGCGGCCAGATACCGCTAAACCATTCTACAGCTGGCCTGAGAGACTCCTAGAATTCACCAGTTAGAGATAGAAGAAGGACTTAGGCAAGTGGATTTCTTGTGGTCGATTCCTTTTGTAGATAGAAGATGCAGCCATTTCAGAATTTAAGCCTTCCTCGTCTAAAACAACGGAATTTGTAGTAAAAGAACCATTATGATTTGTATTGGTAATACTGTTTAAAAAAATCAGTTTCGAGTGCGTGCAATAAAATATGAATATTGTTTAATATTGTAGAGAGAGAGAAGCCATTGCTGTTTCTTCGTGAAAGTGCTGCTCAGGGCGGCAGTGGGCTGTGTGGGGATTTATCTACTTCCGCTCCCTTAACTGTGTCTGGGTGTCTCTCGGTCCTCTCGTTGCCCAGGGGCTCGGTGTTAGCGGGTGCGGCGCATGGAGTTCGAGGCCCTGCTTAGTCCGCAATCCCAGTCCCCTAAGCGCAGGAGGTGCGCCCCGCTGCCTGGGTCCCCGGGGGGAAACTCCCCACAGTGGTGCCTTCTGATGACCCACGGAGAGGAACAGCCTCGGGGAACACTAAAGCCTCTGGCTTTCGTTGGGGAGCGACGCCTCACCCCAGGTAACCGCAGAGGAGGCTCGGGCCGGCCGGCACAGGGAAAGTGACAAAATGGGGGTTATCCGGGGACAGCGATCTGGGTCAACATGATTAATGGTGGTCTATCAAAGTGAGAGTAGAAAACTAGAATTCAATAGTAATTTGTAGAAATGACCATCACCGCAGAAGAAGCTCGCAATTCAATGCTTCACAGTTGGTCAATATTTTCGTGTGGGTAAAATGCACAGAGTTACGTTTCTGGATGGAAGTATAGGCACAAGTCATGCTCTACCATCCCACCACTTCTTACTCCCAGGTGTTAAATACAGTTTTTTGGGGGCATGGCATACGCGATTTATGAGGCACAAAAAACAAAGCATCTGTTAAAAATCTGTCGGTCATGCCTATCTATCCCTTGCAGATCTTTCTGTCTTGTTTTAACTTGAACTCTTTTTGCATTGATAAAAGAACGATATTGTTGTGACAGATGGATATGTGGTGTTAGGATCTTTCATGTGATTGAGGACGGAGATAGGATTTTAAAACCTACTTAAATCTGCACCTGAATATTCTGAGATTAGGATTGAGGCTGTATCGTATCTCTCCAACAGCTTTATGTTACGGCAAGCACGTTGTGCTGTCAAAACGTGGATGATTCTTTGTAATGGTTTCAGTCTGTCACTGGCTAGGGGACTGATTTATTGTGCTAGCTAGAGTACGGCATTAAAAATGACAATGCCTTTTATTTATGTTTTAAAAACCAAAACATAAATAAAAGACATTGTCATTTACAATGCCATTTACAACGCCAATAGCTCTAATTTAAGCAAATGTGAGACCTGTTGCATTTCCAATGCTTGTTTAATTGGGGTAACAGGCTCAAGTCCTGTCATTGGCTCATTATCCTGAAATTCTGGGCAAATCACTTGAACTCTCTGTGCCAAAAAAAATGAATGTATCCTTGTGCAATGTAATCTGGTGCTCATGTACGGTGCTCGAATGCTCTTGGGCCAAGTTTCCGCTATACAAAACTGCAAAAAACAAAAGCAAAGCCTTTTGGCTTAACCAATGCTTGTTGTGTTTGAGAATATTTTCGTAGGAAATCACGCGTGGTATAAAAAGAAGCATAGCATAAAACCAGAGTGTAGACATTTTTATGGAGTAGCACAAATTGCAACAGCGGTCCATTGCACTGAGGGGACTGCTTATTGTGCAGATGTGCTCATTGTTTAAGAGCAGAATGTTGTCACTTACAGTCAGGTATGCCAGTGGATGTGATAGGTTGAAGTCTTTAGTTTAAACCCACCCCTCTATATTGTGGACATCTGCTTTCATTGCCGATCATTGTCCTGGGTCTTCTATAGAAAGGTACAGTGGCAGTACGGGAGGAGTGGGGAAAACGTAATATGATGGAAAGAGGAAAACACATTTGCTGTCTCAGCATCCAGGAAAGGGAGTAACCCGCGCCAAAATCAGTGATATTGTTATTTTCCTTCTGGGATCTGTTGAATTGATGGAAACACTCTTGTTCTCCAGCTCGTCTCATCTAATATTTCTTCACACAATACAATCTCAGTGATTCATTCACATGTTGTGTGAATCTTCTGTAAACCTCGATTATCAATTCCACCCTAAGTCCGAGCAGGGCACTTGGATGGGATAGTTGCAATTTTACTATTTACCTACAGGAAAGAGAAAACGATGAAGTTTATGCTATAAGCACAGAAGCAGTAGAAGCAGGGCCAGATTGGCCGTAGCGGGCCCAAGGCATTTCCCCAGTGGGCCGCCTGCAATATCGGCCCCGGTAACAAAATCAGCCAAAACTGGCCCTTGCAAACAGCTCGGCGGTACCCACTCAGGCTCCCCAGGGGGGACGGCCCAGCAGTTTGCCAGGGCTGGTTTCGGTTCCCAGTCCAGCCCTGAGTAGAAGTCAGTGCTGACACTGAGCTTCATATTTATGATTTTTTCATGCAGCGCAAAGCAGCAAGCCTCCCTGCTGCGCTGCACTGCGTGAAAGGAAAACAGCATGGATGCACCATATTTAACATTATACGGCACATTCCCGTCCTTTCGTAGCGCTGGCACTTTGTTGGCTGCCTAGCGCCAAGGCATGCACCTTTGCGCCATGATGCAAGGGTGCCTGCATTGTAGGCAGGATTATTTTTGTGCAGGAAGGGACACCTTTCTGCACAATAACAAACCTGAAAGGTATTATCCTCTTTCTATGTGTGTTGCAGAATGCAGCATACATAAAAAGAGGAAAAACGTAGGAGAAATAAAGCTTTTTCTCCTCATTATGCCTCACCTGGGAGGCCTAGCATGTTGACACATTCCCAGGTCTACCACTAATGGTAAATTTGGGAATGGGCCAAAATGCATGGGTGGACGCATGAGAACACCCATGGTCCAACCATGGCACGCCTCCCTGGGGCAAAGTAATGCAATACAGTGATTTGCGCTGCCTTGCATTATTCTAGATTTGTCAAGCCATGCATGGCCATGGAAGGTGGCCTTGTGAGGCTTGATACATCCCATTTAGGTTGTGCGTCACCCTTGTGACACCTTACATGGACAGGGTGACACAAAACTTTGATAAATCTGGCCCTGAATGTGTGAGCCTCAAATTCCAGGTTTGGCAGTCAGTCTAGGCCCACAACAAAGTTCCAGACGTGTCGCTAATCGACCTGTCTGTGTCCCAGTGTAGCATGCATAACACCTCGACCAGTGGTCAGTCAAAGGAAGCACAAATGTGCTATTTTTTGTTAAAAAAAATATATCTCACAAGTTGTGCAAGGTGTAATAGTCACAAGTTTTACTGTTTATGTGCTCTTTTGTAGCAGCAGAAAAAAAATCCACCCTGGTGCAAAAGGCTGTCTGCACATGCAGGCTTCCCAAACACCTTGGTCTGTAACAAAACGTCTGCAGTGTTTGTTTTCAATGACCCCTCATGCCCCAGAAAATAAGAAACATAATGGAAGAGAACATAACACTTCATAGCTAGTTGATGGCTCGTAATGAGCTGCCACCTTTAAAAATGTACATCTCGGCTTTTCCATCAAGATAGCAAATGTTTTCACTTTATTTTTTCATCAGCTGCTTGGAAGTTCACAATACTGTAATGGGTAGGAGAGCCCAGTTGAGACGCCTACGGTCTTTGATGCATTCTACTGCTCAATTTGTTTTTTTGAAGGAACGTTTCGATGAAAGTAGGAGTATAAAATGCAAAAAAACCGATCCTTGTATTTTTCTTTATTGATTATTATTTTTACACTGCCTAGTGTATATATAGGTAGATTTCTCCACCTGTATTTATTCCTAAATACGGAAAAATCCAGAAAACATATTTTATTGAGAATGATCTTTGATGGAGCCCATCATGACTGTTAGCCCAATAGCTGTTTAGACTAACATGCAGGAGTGGTTAAGAAAGGACACATTTTTCTAATAAAGCTTTAAACAGTGAAGTTGTACATTGTATTAAAATGTTAATGTCATGTAAGTGCATTGCACACAAGTGATGCTTTAAATAGGGCTTCTTATAGCACGAGAATGCATGAGATGTGCAATTGCAAGTGTACCTTGATAAGCTAAATAAATGTGGAAATATACTATTTTCGGGTAATAATGACGGAAATCAGAAGATAAATACAAACAAATACAGATAAAAAAAAGTGCAAAACAATTTGAATAATTACAGACGAAAATGTCTAAAAAAATAAATAGCTTAAAACCCGGCACGCTACTTATATGTTAGCAATTGGGCATGAAGAATGTATGATGATACAACGCGTACCATCACAAAGCGGTATGTTACATTGCGGTCTTGACAACGCAAGTCGTTACATCAACTTGCGTTGGAAGGTGCTGGATTTAGGAATAGTGTGAATTACTATTCCAACTCCAGTCTACGTACAGTAGGGAAGGTGTTGGAATAGTAATTCACACTATTCCTTAGTCTAGAGCGCCCTCTAGTGCAAGTCGGTGTAACGATTTGCGTTGTCAAAACCACGATGTAACCATACCGCGTTGTAATGGTTGCGTGGTAAAGGATGTTTCCCCACTGCAGCACAGAGACTGCTATCTTGCATATCATAGACGATGCTCTTTTGATCACAGATGAAGAGATGACCCCTGCCTCGTGATTTTGCTTTACCTCTCAGCTGGCTTTGACACAGTTGACCATTCCACCTTCAAACACACCTGGAGTTTTCACTGGCAACATCCTTCACTGGTTCTCCTTCCTTTAGAGCTGACACCAGTTTGCCCAAATTGGCACCTCTAGGTCTCTAAAGATCCCTATCAAATCTGGAGTCCCCAGGGTTGCACACTGTCCCCTGCCATCATCAACTGGTACAAGGAGCTGTATTTATAAATAACAGCATCAAGATTCACCAGTATTTCGATGATACACTACTCTACTTGAAAATATCCTCCGCTCTAGACATGAACCACCTTAAATACTGCCTGCCCATCATGCAGATCTGGATGTCTTGCACCTAGCTGAAGCGCTACCCATCAAAGACAAAATGACCGTTACTTGGCAAGAGCTGCAAACACGAAACAGTGCAAAGCTGGCTCAATGACATGAGCCATGACGGTTTCAACCCCAACTTTCACTAAATGCCAAGTGACTTGGATTTACCCTGGACACCAGTCTCAAACTCTGGGAACACACTGGCAAAAAAAAACACAAAGATGGCCTGGGACTAGCTCCTTCTTCTAAAGAAAGTGAAACAATTTTTTCCAGAAAACGTTTCCAGAACTGCTTTTCAAGCCCCCGTACTCTTGCATCTAAGTGGTGTTTATGCCCTGCTCAATGGCCTCTCCGACTCCACACTGCCACCCTTTAAGAGCATCCTCCGTGCTGCAGCATGTCTCATCCAGGGCCTGAAAAAATATGATCACATTACCCCATCCTAATGAACATAATTAGCTCCTCTTGCTGCCCTCACCCTTTTCCAAAACAGCTGGATCATTTATTTACAAAGACATCACAACCATCACATCTGTTAATCTTCCAGAGAGGCTCACCATTTCTGATAGGTCTCGGCTCACCCACGGCTAAGACACAATCAGGCTGCAAACTAAGAAGTGTAAAGAAATTAAAAAGGCAGCAGGCCCTATCCTTCTAGACACTCCGGATCTGGAACAACATCACATATCCATCAGGACCTCCCCTACCCTGTACCAATTTAGGAAAGAGCTGAAGATGCTACTCTCTAAAGAACACCACATCACAATGCTTTAACAGCCCACAAACAAGATACCTCTCCTATCACTCGTTGCCACTTTGCTTGCCTTTTACCCTGTACAGCCCCCTACTGCCTTTTAGCTAGGTGTACATATAGAAATACCAGACACATACATGCAATAATAACTGATGCTGTTTCCTGAAAGAGAAGAGGTGAAGGAAATAGGTGATGGATAGGTAAAGACATCTGCCGCCATAGCTGAAAATGGCCAAAATCTACTTGCGGAAACCATAAACAAGAATGCGTTGGGTGGGGAGTGATGGTAGCACGGGTGGAGTGAAATGGGAAGGATTCAGGGATAGTCAGGCATTAATCTGGCAGTGCATGTGTCTTATATTTGGAGACATTGCTAGAAAAAGATCTACACAAATGAGAAAGAATATTTATTAAAGTTGATCTTGTTGCATTTATTGCTCACAAACCAACCACATTTTACAAGTTCTGCTGTAGTTTGTCACTTTATGTAACAGAATAGGTTCTAAACTGGTGAAAACAAATCCAGTCCTCTTTCTGGGAAAAAACCCATAAGCCCAGCACTGATTTTTGATCACCCTCTTATTTATGTTCCTGGTCCACAATTTCAGTGTAGGTTTCAAACCCCGGATTGAGAAGTCTACAGGTTCAAAGGTAAAATGGAGTCAATTTGAATACAGTAATAATGGAAGTGGTTTCTCCTATTGAGAGGTAATCCACATGCTAGACCTCCCTCCACCCGACTATACAACCATAGAAAGAGGTTCCCTCAACAAAGTGCAGAATTCATTTTAAGATGAAAAGTAAAATTCATGCATGGTACGCGTTGTATCATCATACATTCGCTGCAGTGTGACCTGAAGCCAGACCATTTTTCATTCAAGAGATAGTAGGCATTAATGTTTTTAAGTTGAACATATACTGTTTTCAAAGATCTTGCAGATAAATGATAGGTGAGTGATGGGACGGTGGTTGGAGAAGTTACAAGGGTCCATGTAGGTTTCTTTAGTAGTGAGAGGGTCTGGCTCCTCTTGAGAGCACTTCTGTGAATATTCGTTGAGTGAGGGAGGCATTGACAATGGTAAGTAAAGGTGAAAGCAATCCCCAGAGAGAGCTTTCATGAAGTCAAAAGGTAAGATATAATCTTCAAAAGAAGGGGCATTTAGGGAACTGTGTATGTTGGCAAGATCTGTGAAAGATCTGAATTATGACCACTGCAGGATTCTACAGGAAGGGGTGGGAGAGATGGAGTAGTCTTTGTGTTGTTAATGTGCTGCCAGATCCTCTCTATTATTTCATTGAAAAAGAGATTGATGGCAAAGCACTTTTCTGTGGAGGGAGGAATAGGTGGGACTAACAGTGATTGATTGTCTTTGCTTTGACTGATTTGATGTGCTGTCAGAGTGTGATATGGAGGTATTTTAGTACTATGAGATCCTCTGGAGATCTATATTACCTCCATTTTCTTTCTTGTCTGCAGCGGATCATTTGTTGCCAGAAAGGCCTTTAAATTATAGGGTGCTAAATGCTTAGGCTCACACTTGCCCTTTTAAATTGTTGCGTGGATGTTCATATATCTTTCCAAAACATTACTGACGTTTTTTAGATGGGTGTTAACATCAGATGTGAAATTAATAGCATGAGAGGCTAGTTCAACCATTAGGCTATCTATGGAGATGTCTTTGAAGAATCTGATGGGATGGTCTTTTGTTTTGGGTTGACCTTGGTTCATTGGCAGGATGCTTAGAAGTTAGATAAGCATGGCAAAATGGTTGGTCCAGTCCAGGGCTATGAGTGGCTTTCATATCCCTGGGACTGTACCAACCACTTTACCATCCTTAGCCCATTTCTATTCAATTCACAACAAAAAAGGAAGAGTACTCTGATGTCAAAGTCAACATACATTCAAAGCAAAAAGCAAGGCAGAAATTAAGAAAATCAGGTTTGTAAGCAAGGAAAAACACCCTTGCTCAATGGAGACTTCAAGCATCATATTTACTGTATAAAAGGCTTCTGGGTAGCATACGCCAGCAAAACCCATAAAGAATCAGATGCGTATATCAACACCAAACCTACCTGTATGGGCAAAGCAGTATGTTACAGACTGCTGCAATCAATACAACCTGTGAGAAAAAAAGGTACCACAAATAGAAACAGGACAGAAATAGGAAGTTCTAGTAAATGACAACACTTTATACTGACTTGGAATGAATAGAGAATTTCATCAATGACCTACTCCTTCTAGATAGGGTCTGACTGTTGACAAACTTACTGGATCTTCTTTACTCCACTTGTACCCCTCACTGTTGACACTACAAAGCCACTGAAAAATGGCTGACGATACCCTACCTCAACACACCCCAAAGCAGGCCACAGTGGGTTTCCAAAAGCATTAGCATCTTTTTCAATGTTTGAAGTCAACTTAAAAATGTACACAGAACTTACCCAATACATTTCAAAATCGATAACAATCCAAACAAATCAATATACGAACTGTAGGGGCCATTTACATTTCACAGTAAGAAATAATTCAGGGCCAATCTGGTCTTACCCTACAACCACGATTGTTGAATGTATCTGATTATAAATTTTAATAAAATTTAAAAAAATAAAATAAAAAAAACCTCCAATATCATCTCATGCCTATACCATGTCTACTGATTGATCTATAGCTACCTATGCATGAGGAGAACTAAAAATGTAGATCATTGTAATAGGAGAATGTAAGCTCGAAATCTTGCCCCGACAGAAACCTGAAAATACTTCTTGACTTGAAGGGATCATGCGACAAGTTAAAACAATGGTTAAAGGAAACCATTTTCGGCAATTCAGAGGGAAAGACATTTTTTTGATAATACTGAATATATTGTTTTGTTAGTTGTTATCTGCCTGTATAATTTGATATGTGTTTTTTCACAACCTCCTAAGATCAACCTTCTAGGCTTTCTTTTTGGAACTGAAGACTTCTTCGGATGAGAATTCTTACGGCTTGCCCCAGCTCTGCTCAGATGCTTTTATAACAGAATTAGTGCCTGTCAGAGTGAGTGGGAGCTAGCCATTACAATATCTAAATGTAACTTCCAGCTGCAATTAAGCATCCTTATCCAGAGTCACAGTCAGCGATGTGCTGGGTCAGATGGGGAACCGGAAGCAGCCCTGGCAAAATAGCTCAAACCAGCCCCACTCCCTTCATCGCCTCATGCTGTATTTCCATCCATCCCTTCTCTCTGTCCTTCTCGCCTCTCTCTGTTTTCCCTCTCTGATTGCTTTCTCTCTTACCTCCCCCCCACTCCCTTTCTTCCTCTCTCTCTCTTGAAGCCTCCCTGTGCCTGCTGCAATTAATCTCGTGGTGGCAGAGACAATCAGCATCAGATGTGGGATTTCAAAACCAGCCTCCAAGGGCTCCTGCTCACCCAGGAGATGCCCAGTGGAATAAAAGGCCTGTCTAGCCCTGGCGATGTGGTGAACAGTGAACAGACTACTATGCTGCCTCTGTTCCTGACAGAGATTGGGCGGCCTGCCCACTCCCAAAACTGTGCAGGTGAATTTTAGTGCCTCTGCAGAGCTGCCACCTTTGTTCTTATCTACTGGTATCTTATGAAATGAAATGAAATTAAATTAAATGAAAAGGCATTTATAGAGCGCACACATACTCCAAAGAGTGTCCCGGCGCTAAAGATACAAACTCCTGCCAGCCAAAA
Organism: Triturus cristatus; assembly: GCF_964204655.1. NCBI lineage: Eukaryota > Metazoa > Chordata > Amphibia > Caudata > Salamandridae > Triturus > Triturus cristatus. The sequence continues at coordinate 1,016,790,253 of NC_140581.1, forward strand.
ATGATCATTCTATACAGTTTGTTGAAAAAATCTTATCTACTTTTATGAAACTATGCACAGCTTTTCTGATCACAATACCAGTAGCGGCTCCTGAAGGGAGTGCTGCCGGGCGGTGACGCCGAAGCAGCGCGCGCAATGAAATTCGTTTTATTTATTTATTTGTATACTTACCTCCGTTCGGCCATAATACGGACTTTACTACCCCCCACCTTGCCCCTCCCCCGCCCTGCATCACCGCCCGGCAGCACTCCCTCCAAGAGCCGCTACTGCATAATACACAATATATCCAGTGATACAATAAAGAAATTAAACTGCAAAACAGATCTATGATTTAAGCAGAGATTTTATAACAGTGAAGAAATTTATTCTGGTTTGCATTGAGGATATCTATCCAAAAACGATGTGCTGTACCTGTACGAAAGGATTCCATTTTTTACAGCATAGTCATAAAAGCGCTCTGAGGCAGTGACTGCATATGTTACACTGAAGGCCACCCCACTTATAGCTTTTTCTGGTGGTCTGGACACCCATGCCATCTCCAGGCCTAAAAATGAAAAAGAAAAATTATGGCATGTGATTTTTATTCACTTGATTACATTAAACGTATTCATATCGAAACAACAAGGCATTGCTCAAATGCTTTCTAGCCTTGTCCTGTCCACGTGCTCTTTATACGTGTTCTAGTCACTATGCTGCACCCCAGAAGAGTTTCCCCATTATACAGTAGGCACATTGTATAATGGGGAAACTCTTCCAGTGTTTGGAGGTTGTGTGCTGTATAGTGCCTAGAAGACATATAAAGTACTAGCAGACAAGACACTTAATTTTCCACTCTTAAACAAAAACGAAGGTCGGGTCATGCTCTTTCACTTTTCCTGGAGTAAGTTGACCAGACCTCCTCCTATAGAACTGTTAGAATCCGGGTTCTCTGGTTGGCACAGGTAGGTACTTGTGTCAAGCAGGGAACCTTTCCTCTAGTCACGGTAAGGGGGTCCACTCCTAAAATAACCCCTGCTCACCCCTTGGTAGCTTGGCACAAGCAGACAGGCTTATCTCAGAGGCAGTGTGTAAAGCATTGTGAACACATACAGTAACCAAGTGACAACACTACAAATGGACACCACACAGGTTTTATATTAAAAATAAGGATTCTTTATGTAGAGTTACCACAAGGCCATTAAACGACAAAAATACACAATACTGTTACTTTAGATGGTAGAATTTTGCTTAGTTCTCTTAAGTTCTTAAATGCGACACATTAAGTCAATGTACCTTTTAGATGCGACACACAGGGCAACGAAAGTGTTGCAACAATGTTGATGCGATTAAGTTATTGGTGCAAAGAAATAAAGACGTGAAGATCTTCCAGATGCGTTACGCTTCTCCAATGTTGCGAGAAGACTCGACTCGATGCATCAGCTGCAGCAGCGTCACCCTTTATGCAATGCGACGACAGCGGCTTGGCATCTGCACTCTTCTCCGACGTTTGCGAGACGCTTCCGCTCGATGCGATGTTGCAGCGGCGACACCCATTTATGCGATGCAACGACAGCAGCTCCGACGGCAGCACGCTTCTCCGTGGATGCGAGGCGCTTTTCTTGATGCGGTGCAATGCGACAGCTACGATGGCTGCGATGGCGACATGCTTCTTCCTCGATGCAAGACTCTTCTCTTGATGTGTTGCGATGCGTCAGCTACGATGGCTGCGATGGCGACACGCTTCTTCGGCGTTGCGAAACACTTCCTGGATGATGCGAGACGCTTCCGCTCGATGTGATGCTGCAGCGGCGACACACTTTATGAGATGCGACGACAACAGCTCAGACGGCGGCACGCTTCTCCTCCTTGAGTCGCGCTTCTAGCTCCTTGCGACACGCAGTCCCTCAGAAGACCCAACAACAGCAGCAGGCACTTCCAAAGAACTCTGGGGAGCTGGGGGTGAAGTCTGTTGTTCCTGAGACTTCAGCAGGAGGCAAGCTCTATTCCAAGCCCTTGGAGATCTTTTTAAGCACAAGTTGAAATAAAGTCTTTTGTAGTCTTTCTCCTCTCCTTCAGCAGCAAGGCAACCACTGCAGGCCAATCCCCCTGGTCAGGGACAGTACTCCTCCTTACAGCTTTCCCAGTTCCTTCTCCTCAGGCAGAGGTTCTTCTTGTCAAGCAGGATCTAATTTCTTGGGAGCAGGGTCCCAATACTTATACCCCTAATTCCTTTGTTCCTCTGGGGTAGAGGGGCCTTTGCCCAGTCCAAACCAGTTCCTGAGCACTTTGTTGACATGACTCTGACTTTCTATTCAGGGTGCAGGGCAGAGACATCAGCCGCTCCACAGGAGGTGGAGCCAGCATTGTGGTGGCAGTGGCAGAGCACAGCCCTATTCAGAGTCCAGGTGCACTCCTCCCACCCATCTGGATGTCAATCTCTCTATTCACCACCAGGCTACCTAGCCCTGCCTCTCTGGGTTTCCCCAGCCCTGTCACTCACACAAACCAGACAGGCAGATTCACATCATAGCAGAGGCGGGCTGAAATGGTTAGGCAAGCAAATACCAACTTTCTAAAAGTGGTATTTGCAAACACAGAATATTAAAATAAACTTTACTAAAATATGTATTTTATTATTCTGAGTTCAGGCATACTAAGCTCGAATTTCTACCATGTTCCCTGGGTCTGTTAGGATCATAGAATGTAACACTTCTAACAGCCCATTCTGGCCTATGGAGAACAGGTAGCCTTGCAATAGTGAAAAAAGAAAATGGCTGTAATTCACTATTAGGACATGCCACACACATAAGGGCGTGTCCTACCTTATGCTTACAATGCACCCTGCCCTTGGGCCTACCATAGGGGTGACTAATATGAAGTTAAGGGAAGGTTTAGGGACTGGCAAGTGGGTGCACTTGCCCAGTCAGCATGACAGTACCAGACTGCATGCAGGTTCTGCAATGGCAGACCTTAGACACATTTTACCAGGCCGCTTCTTGGGGTGGCACAACCAGTGCTGCAAGCCCACCAGCAGCATTTGTATTTACAAGCCCTGGGCACTCCTGGTGCTCTTACTGGGGTCTGACAGTAAACCAAGTAAGCCAATTATGGAATCCAACCAACATATACATTTTAAATAGGGAGCACTTGCACTGTGGCACTGGTTGGCAGTGGCACAGTGCTCTGAGCAGCTAACACCAGCAAAACACATGAGGCACAGCGACAAAAAGTGGAAGGGAGACTCACGCCAAGGTGCCAGGTCTAACAAGAACTATTATCCCCTCCATTTATGGACGCGATATACTATTCCCATTCACAAACCATGGGTGTGAAATTTGTACATCGATCGGATTGTGAAAGAGAGTGTGATTTGCAATGAAACTTATGTACTAAAAGGTCAATTAGCAAATTGTCCATTTACGGGGGTCACAAAACAACATGCCTAATAAATATTAAATAGGCAGATCACAATTTGCGACCCTCTGTGATTGTCTGTAAATGGAGGGATAGCAGCTCTTAATCCCTGTATTTCCATTCTCAAATAGGAAACGCTTTAAAAAAATAAATTAAAAAAAGCAGCCTGTGTTTATTAAAGGAACTGGTGCTGCTTTGAAAAATCAAAGAATCCCCACCTATATACTATACTACTATATAACTATATAATACAGCCTGCTCCCCCCGAGGCCACTGTCATAATTCTTAAAGGGAAAGATGTCCAATGGGAGCAACTTCCCGTTCACAAATGCGATGCCATGTCATTCTGATCAATGGATGACCAATGAAATGTGTTCACAAAGGGAACACTATTTACTTGTAATCCAGGGATGCATGCAAGGATGCTGGAACACTTCAAATCCTTATCTATGCAAATAATTTATTAGCAGTGGAGATGATATCTGGCGTTATTTTCAAATGCAGTAATGACCGATAAAGCTTATGAAGACTGAGTTTATTCCATGGTCTACTTTTAGCAGATAAAATTGCATTGCAGCACCATTTCCTGAATCCCTTACACACAGAAGTCCGATGATCAGAAGCTGAACCAAAGGGGAAAACATCCTCATATGCAGAATGAAGAAAAACTGTCCCTTTAAAGAGCCAGCAGCTCCATCTTACAGTATGCCTTGTACTGGCATCAATCAATCAGGGAATTTTAAAGCGTGCTACTCACACGTGAGGGTCTTAAGGCGCTGGGGGAGGGTGCAGCTCCAGGTTATCTAAAGAGTCAGGTCTTGAGGCTCTTCCTGAAGGTGTACAGAGTAGGGGAACATCTGATGTTGACTGGGAGCTCATTCCAGTCCTTGGCAGCGATGTAGGAGAAGGCTCTTCCACCTGCTCTGGTTCTGCGGAAGCACGGAGTTTATGCTAGTACGAGGTCGGCCAAGTGGAGGTTTCTTTTGGGTATATGGAAGAAGACTATTTCATTGAGGTATTTGGGTCCAAGGTTGTGGAGTGATTTGTAGGCGTGGGTGAGTAGCTTGAAGGTTACTCTCTTCTCAATGGGGAGCCAGTGGAGGTCTCACAGGTGTTGGGCCATGTCATGGGGAACCAAGAAGAAGTCTGGCCCCGCAGTTCTGGATGGTCTGGAGTTTGTGTAGCAGGGATTTGTTGATTCCAGCGTAGAGGGCGTTTCCGTAGCCGAGTCTGCTGGTTATGAATTCGTGGGTGACGGTCTTTCTGGCTTCGGGTGAGATCCACTTGAATGTCTTGCAGAAGATGCGGAGGGAGTTGCAGCAGGTGGAGGCGACGGCATTGATCTGGCGATTCATGGTAAGGGAGGAGTCGAGGATGATGCCGAAGTTCGGGCATCGTCAGTGGGGGTGGGTGGGTTTCCGAGGATGGGGGCCACCAGGTGTTGTCCCAAGCCGTGTGGGAGGGTCCAAGGATGAGAACCTCAGTCTTCTCCAAGTTGAGCTTTAGGCAGCTGCCGCTCATCCAGGCTGCGATGTCTTTCATTCCTTCCTGGAAGCTGAGTCGGGTGTCATTGGGGTTCTTCGTGAGGGAGAGGATGAGCTGGGTGTAGTCGACGTAGTATACTATGCTGAGTCCATGCTGTCTGACGATGGTGGCGAGGGGGGCCATGTAGATGTTGAAGAGCGTGGGGCTGAGTGATGATCCTTGGGGTACTCTGCAGTTGATTTCTGTGGGTTCGGAGAGTAAGTTTGGGAGTCTAATCCTTTGGGTTCTACTGGCGAGAAAGGAGCAGATCGAGTTGAGGGTAGTTCCCCATATGCCTGTGCAGTGGAGTCTGGCTGCGAGAGTGCGTTGGGAGACAGTGTCAAAGGCTGCAGAGAGGTCTAGCAGGATGAGGGCCGCAGTGTGACCCTGGTCGAGGAGCATGCGGATGTCATCGGTGGCGGCAAGGAGGGTGGTCTTGTTGCTGTGGTTGCTGCAGAATCCGGACTGGGAAGAGTCGAGGATGGCGTTCACTTCAATGAAGGTGGTTAGCTGGGCATTGACGATTTTCTCAGTGACCTTGGCTGCGAAGGGAAGGAGAGAAATGGGAAGGTAGTTCCTCAGGTCCGTAGGTTCAGCAGAGGGTTTCTTGAGGAGGGGCTTGACCTCTGCCTGCTTCCAGTCATCGGGGAAAATGCCAGATTAGAAGGTGGCATTGATGGTGCGGCGTAGCTCGGGTGCTATGGTGGCTATGGTGGCGGCAGCTCTGTGGAAGATGTGAGGTGGGCAGGGGTCCGTGGGGGCTCCTGAGTTGGTGTTCTTCATGGTCATGGTGGTATCTTCTGTGGTGACCGGGGTCCACGTGGTGATGGTGGGCTGGCTGTCATCGTTGGTGGGGATGGTGGTTTCTGGAATCTGTTCTCTGAAGTTGTCATAGAGGGTCTGGATTTTCAGGTGGAAGTAGGAGCCGAGCTTGTTGCATAGGTTCTCGGAGCATGTGACGTCCCTGGCTTCGCTGGGGGGTTTGGTGAATTGCTGGATGATGTTGAAAAGTTCCTTCGAGTTGCTGGAGTTGGTGAGGATTTTGTTCTGGATGAAGGTCCTCTTGTTGGATCTTATGAGTTGGTGGCATTCTGTCATTGCGTTCTTGTAGGCGGTCTGGTCTTTGGTAGTTTTGGTGTTTCTCCATAATTTTTCGAGGCGTCTGCAGGAGCGTCTGGCTTCCTGAAGGTCAGTAGCGAGCCAAGTGGTCTTCAGGGGACGCTGTCTGTCGGGGTTGCGGAGGGGTGCGAGCTTGTCTGCGGAGCTAGTGATCCCGCAGTGTAGTTCCTTGGCTGCAGAATTGGCGTCAGTCGTGGCGGAGGGGGTTCGTGGATGAGGGTGGAATTGAGGTGCTCCACTGTGACCTTGCTCCAATTCCTTTGTGGTGGGCTCAGCGCGGGCTTGTGAGTGGTGGTGGTGTTGACAGAGAAGTGTACGCAGTGGTGGTCTTTCCAGAGGGTCTGCGAGGTGTGGCTGAACCGGATGTTGTTCCCTCCTGCGAAGATGGGGTCGAGGATGTGTCCTGCCTTGTGTGTGGGGGTGGTGACGAGCTGCTTCAGTCCGAGGTTGGTGAGGTTGTCCAGGAAGGCGGTGGAGTCGGGGTTGCTGCGGTTGTCAAGGTGGAAGTTCAGATCACCGATGACTATGTAGTCCGTGGAGGCGATGGCGAGGGGTGCGAAGAGATCCACAATGGTAGTGGTGAAAGAAGCGCGAGGCCTGGGGGGTCTGTATGTGAAGGTGCCACGAAGCGTGGTTCTGGGGCTGGTCTGGATCTGGAAGTGGAGGTGTTCTGTGTTGGAGAGGGGGTTGCTCGTGATGGAGGTGGAGAGTTGGAGAGAGCTCTTGTGTCGATGGCAAGTCCTCCTCCTCGGCTGTGGGGGCAGTCCTTCCTCTGGATATTGTATCTGCTGGGAATAGCGTTGGCAATGTCGGTGGCGGAGGAGGTGTTGGTCCAGGTTTCTGTGAAGACGTCTGACGAGAGGGTGCTGAGGAGGTCCAAGATCTCTAAGGCATGTCTGTGCAGGGAGCGCACATTGAGGAGGATGCACTTCACGACTTCAGTGGTGTTGGCGGCCGTCGTGGGGGTGGCGGCCATGGTGGTGTGGAGTGTAGTGAAGGTTCGACAGCAGTGACAGCAGGAGAACTGGCCGTGGGTGGTGTTCGGCATCGACAGCAGGCAGTTGTTGTTCCTTCCAGGGTTGAGTGCGAGGAGGGCAGCTGAGTCGTAGTGACAGGTGGCCGGAGAGCCAGGGTCCCTGGTGCTGGTCGCGGTCGGGTCACGGACGGGCGCAGACGGGCTTGCATTTAGCGCGCCTTTGGCGTGCCAGTGGCGCGCCCACTGCGCAGGGTCACCATTAAATAGGGGAAGGGGATGGGAAGTGCAGCTGGGAGGCAGGAGCGGGAAACCAATGGGGGAAGGGGCCGCAGGGGCAGCAGCGGAGGGCGGGAACAGGAAGAAGGCAAAAGTGAAAACAGGGGGCAGAAAGAGATAAAACTCAATAACTCAAGCAACAGGCTCGAACCCCTACCTAGAGAGAGGTGGAAGGGGCATCGACGGAGGCACAGTCAGCGGAGCTGCACGGGCAAAGAAATGGGTCACTGCTCAGATGTTCGTGCAGCGGCTGCCTTTGAATAGGGGAAGGGGGAAGGAAGTACAGCAGGGAGGAGGGACCGGGAAACCGGCAGGGGGGAGGGCAGCGGTGGCAGCAGCGGCAAAAAAATGGGCACAGTCGGCGGAAACAGGAAGAAGGCAGAAGTGAAAACAGGGGGCAGAAAGAGATAAAACTAAAACAAAATAAGGCAAAATAAAACTAAGGCAAATAACTAAAGCAACAGGCTCAAACCCCTACCTAGAGAAAGGTGGAAGGGACAACAGCAGAGGCACAGTCAGCGGAGCTGCATGGGTGTAGAGCTGGGTCACTGACCAGGAGGTCAGAGGTCCTGCTCAGACGTCCGCGCAGCAGCCGCCAATAAATAGGGGACCGGGGGAGGGAAGTGAAGCTGGGAGGCGGGAGCGGGAAACCAGTAGGGGAAGGGGTTGCAGGGCAGCAGCGGTGAAAAAAATGGGCACGGAGGGTGGGAACAGAAAGGAGGCAGAAATGAAAACAGGGGGTAGAACGAGATAAAATTAAAACTAAAGCAAAATAAGGCAAAATAAAACTAAGGCAAATAACTCAAGCAACAGGCTTGAACCCCTACCCAGAGAGAGGTGGGACGGGCAGCGGTGGAGGCACAGTCAGCTGAACTGCACGGGTGGAGAGCTGGGTCACTGACCAGGAGGTCAGAGGTCCTGAGGTCAAAGGCATTTGCTTAGGAGCCTCAGTTCTCTTTGAAGATCTTATGTCAGAGCCTCAATAGATGCAAAAACGTCCCAAAGTGAAAGAATAGAGACTGGGGAGGAGAGGGGGTTGTTCATGAGTACCAAGAAGATTACAATTTTAAGATGCAGAACTAGGATTGGAGCTTTCCTTTCTGCATCGTAAGATCTTCGTTGATAGTCATAAACATAGACAGAGTAGCAAGTACATCCCTAAAAGAAAACAGGAACTCTCTATACTTTAAAAATAGAAGGTACATAACTAAAGAGCTTTTTAAGGGCAGTTTGTCCGAATATCGTTTCCTTTCTAGAATCTGAATCCAAACAGTAGTGTTTGGTTTAAGTGGATAGAGATCTGTGTTGCTGCCTTGCGCATTTCTGATACAGAGTAATTTCTAAGCCAATCAGCAGCCACTGCTTTTCTTCTTGTGGGGTGTGTATGTGCCAGGCAAAGGTGTGTTGGCTAATTTATAATGCAGGGAGGTGAAAGAGACTATTCACATTGAAATAGACTGTTAATAAATAGAAAAAAACTTGTTTAAAGGGGACCATATTACATGAAGCATTAATTAGTTTTTCTCAAATCTTTTATGTAATCTAAGTAAAATTTAAAAACTTAAAATAAAGTGAGAAGAGCAGTCTCTCTGCGGATTGGATGTGTTACTAAAGAAAACTGTCAAAAAACGTTTGATGGCCCACCGCGCTGCTGATGATTCCACTAGGATGGCCTTGCGAATGGTTCTACGGTGGCGGACCTATTCTTCGGCCCGGGCCTGACTGGGTTAGCAGGGAACCCCATGGGGTGCCCTGATCCGGGGGGAGTCCCCCCCCTGAAATGAACCTTACTGAAACTTAGAGTTCTTTTTTGTTTTGACGCACTGTTGGCAGTCTCGAGTGCATTTTTTTTTTCTGTTAGTAATTCGGGTTGGGTGGCGGACGGGGTTCCCACGCTCTGTCCGACATCAATGTTACCACATGGAGAGTTTTTGGCTCTCTGGGTATTGTATTTATATTCTTTCTTCTCTTTCCTCTCCTTTTCTACTTTTCCAGGGGTTGGGTCGGGGGGTCACCACCACGAAAATGGGGGCGGTGGGGATGGAGTGCTGGGAGGGGCGGTGAAGCGCACGAGGGTCTGGAGCGGGCAGCAGGGCTAACTTGATGTAATGGTTATCACAATTGGAACATGGAATGTTAAGGGCCTTAACTCCCCCCATAAACGCCAAAAGGTGTGGAAATACCTGACGGACCACCACCTAGACATTATTGCCCTACAGGAGACCCACCTACGGCGAGTGGATGAGCTGCGGCTCAAACATAGACAGTTCCCACTCATTTATCGCTCCTCGGCGATGACCAAACATCGGGGAGTGGCCCTCCTTTTCCACTCCGGAGTGAAATTCCAACCTCTAGACGTAGCCTCAGATAAGGATGGGCGGTGGGTAATGGTTAAATGCTCCCTACAGGGCAGGTTGTGCACCTTTGTCTCGATTTACGCCCCCAACACAGGACAGGCAGGTTTCCTCTCCACCCTTTTGTCCAAGTTGGGTACTTTTGCAGAGGGGTCGGTTCTAGCTCTGGGGGACTTTAATCTAGTGTGGCAGGTAGACCTGGACAGCTCACATCCACAGCGCTCTGGGGCTGGTATCTTCCCCGAAAGCTGCAAACAACGATTGGCTATCTTGGGCCTATGTGACGCATGGCGGGTGAAGCACCCCGCTACGCGGGACTACACGTTTTTTTCACTTATGCACCACTCCTACTCTCGCTTGGTTCACATTTTTATTAGTCAAATGTTAACAGGCAACCTCCAGGAAGCCCGCATCCTACCCCTCGTCATCTCCGACCATAGTATGGTAGCTATTAGCCTGCAGTGGGGGGGCGTGAGATCACACAATCCAAAATGGTACTTCCCAGCCTCCCTCACCAGGGACTTAGTCTATAGAGCAGCTCTCCGAGAGGCCATAGGGGAATTCTTCACCCTTAACAATACGAAGGATACCTCGGAGGCGGTGAGGTGGGACGCTTTCAAGGCGGTCTTCAGGGGCAAATGTATTGCACTGACCGCTGCCCTGAACCGTCAGAGAGCTCTAGAACGCGAGCAGCTTGAGAAGGAACGAGAACTAGCTGAACAAATCCACAAGGCGCATCCCACGCGTCTTACCCTTCACCCCCTTACGGCGTTACGAGGTAAACTTAAAGCAATCTACAACAACAGGGCGGAGCTTACCCTTTTAAAATTACGCCACACGTCCTTTGCTCAAGGGAACAAAATAGGGAGCCACTTGGCCCGCCAGTTACGGGACAAGAGGGAGAGAGAATATATTGGCAACATTAGAGATTCCAACCAGACCCTCACCCACCTTGATAAGAACAAGGCTGATATTTTTGGAGACTTTTACAGCTCACTTTACTCCGCGGATTCTTTGGATGCCGAGAGGCAGGACAGTTATTTGCAACAGCTCCTCCTACCCACAATCTCACAAAGGGCTAACGAGGACTTGGCAGCCCCCTTCTCCATAGAGGAGGTTACGCGGGCTATTATGGCCCTGAAAATCAACAAGGCCCCGGGACCCAATGGATTAACGGCGCATTTTTACCGCACATTCACATCGGACCTGGCCCCCCATCTCACCTCACTTTTTAATCACCTGGCTGAGACAGGAGGGGTCTCCCACTCTATGGCAGAAGCCACCATCTCTGTTATCCCTAAACCAGGGAAAAACAAAGAACTTTTCTCCTCATACAGGCCCATAGCCCTCTTGAACCTCGATGCTAAGCTTTATTCTGCCATTCTAGCAGCGAGACTTAATCCGTTGATGGTGACCCTCATCCACCCGGATCAATCCGGATTCCTTCCAGGTAGACAAACCCATGACAACACCCGACATATCATACACCTCATCGAAAAAGCTTCTAAAAAACATATCCCTGCAGTGCTGGTGGGCTTGGACGCAGAAAAGGCGTTTGACCGGGTGGATTGGGGCTTCCTCTTCGCGACTCTTCGACGGATGGGCTTTGCGGAGGAGTTTATCAGAATGATCAAGGCTAGCTACTCTCTCCCTTACTCCAGAGTGCAGGTCAACGGGGTCCTTTCCTCCCCCTTTAAATTGTCCAGGGGTACGCGGCAGGGCTGCCCTCTCTCTCCTCTACTTTTTGCTCTGAGTATCGAGCCCTTCGCGATGGCCGTTAGGCGTAATCCACTTATATCGGGTATCCCCTTCACAGGAGAAGAGCACAAAATATCGCTGTTTGCGGATGATGTCCTCATGTCGCTCACCCAGCCCGTCAGTTCTCTCCCCGCCCTTCATGACGAGCTAACTCAGTTTGAAAGGGTAGCAGGGTTCAAAATTAACGTAGACAAATCTTATATCCTTAATTTGACGGTATCAGCAGAGGACCTACCGATTCTTAAGGCCTGCACACCGCTGCAATGGGCTGACCGCTCTTTACAGTATTTGGGGGTACACCTTACCCCCACTGTGGAGGGGCTATATAAGGCCAACTTCCCCCCCATTATAGGACAAATAAAGGCGGACTTGGCACGCTGGAAACCCCTGTTTATTTCCTGGTTGGGGAGGATCCACGCGTTGACGATGATGTTACTCCCCAAATTTCTATATCTCTTCCAGGCCCTTCCAATAGAACTCCCCACGTCCTTTTTCTCCACTTTGCGGTCTTTTTTTACCCGTTTCATATGGCAGGATAAACGTGCCCGATTTGCATACTCGCTCCTTCGCAAGCCCAGACGGGGAGGAGGAGTGGGTCTTCCAGACCCTCGCCTCTATCACAAGGCGGCTCAACTTTGCGTGATCCTCGAGTGGTCCAAAAAGGAATCGGATAAACACTGGCTCCACATGGACCGTTCGGTAACAGGGGAGACAATATGGGACTTGATTTAGTGCCCAAAGAAGGACAGACCTACGAATGTATATGTTAGCACACCCACGAGAACGACTCTGAAAGTCTGGGACTCGGTCTCTCACGATGAGCGCTGGACCAGCTTTCCTTCTCTCCAAACCCCGATCCATTGTAACCCCGCTTTTCCACCAGCTCATCGTGGGAGCTCCTACACCTCCTGGGAGAACGGCGGGTGCCTGATGCTCGGACACTTATTCCTCAACCAAAAGATGCTTTCATTCCAGGAGGGTAGGAATGACTTTGATCTCCCCCAGGCGGAACTCTTCCACTACATACAGCTGAAACATTGGCTGCAATCCCCTGTGGTCCAATTGGCGATCTCCAGGCCCCTCTCGCGTTTTGAACGCTCCATACGCTCCACAGTCAACATGCAGGGGGTTATCTCATTCCTCTACAGTTACCTCTTAGACACCACAGTTACCCCACGTCCACGCTACACTGCTTTGTGGGAAGGGATCATTATTCGGGATATTTCTGAGGGAGAATGGGCAGCTTTATGGTCAGACATAGCTAAACACACTCGATGGAACTTCGGGAAGCCCACACGAAAACTATGATGGACTGGTATCTTTACCCCTCTAAACTCAAAAGCATCTTCCCCGCAGCTTCTGACCGTTGTTGGAGGGGGTGTGGGCTGCTAGGAGACTTTCGCCATATCTGGTGGGACTGCCCGACTATTAGACCATTCTGGGAGGAAATTTTATCTCACATTAAGGATATCCTGGGGTACCCCATCCCGACCACAATTGAGTCCGCACTGCTTGGCCTAAGGGATCCCTCTCTGCGCTACCAAACTAGGGCGGACAAGGCCATAATGTGGACATGCCTGGGGGCTGCCAAGGTGGCCATCGCAGCAGCCTGGAAGAAGCAGAGTGCTCCCACTAGCTCGATATGGCACTCCCGCCTGTGGCGCCTCCTCAGCCTGGAACGTATGGCTGACATATTTCGTGATGACTATGCAAGTTTTGAATTGAAGTGGGGCCCACTGGTCTCGTTCCTCTTGTGGGGTCTCCCTTCGGCGGTTTGTCCACCTTACATTAGGGGTCTCCTCCTCTTTCAAATATAGACCTGAGCGCTGGCATAGGCACTCCAAACTACAGGTTCTCCCCCTAGGCTTACCCTGGACTTTCTCTTTCTCTCGTCTTTCTTTCTAACTTTCTCTCACTTTCTGTGGGTTGTGGTGGGTGGGGAGGGGGGGAGGGAGGGAGGGGGTCTCTTGTTCAGGGGTTTTTGTATAAAATGTTTAGTTATTAATTACACCCAGTACGAGTCTCGCTCGCCAGAATGAGAGCATGTTGGTTATCTGTTGCCTGACTATCGGCGCGCACGTTACCAGGGGGCACAGAGCCTGCTATCTGGTTAAGCTCTGGACTTACAGCATAACTGTTCCACTCCATATGCTTCTGTTTCGCTTCCTAGAGCAAACCAGCCCACACGTTGATGGCAGATCTTTTCCTTTGGGGTCCATGCGAGAGCTGGTCGGCTGACGTGTTGTCATATGTTGATGCTCTAAGCATGTTGTACTTGGCTGTCGAGTATAAATTTTAATAAATAAATGTTTGAAAAAAAAAAAGTTTGATTCAGGTGAAAATGTGAGACTACTTTTGTCAAGAAAGAAGGTTCTGTCTTCATTACCACGTTATTGGAGTGGACAACTGTATAGGGTTCTTCTGCAGAAAGGGTTTGATGGACATTTATTCCACCACAGAAAAGATGGCCACTAAGAAAGTTGTTTTCCAAGAAAGAAGATGCAATGAAGCCTTATGTATGGCTCAAATGTTGGAGCCATCAATCATGATAGGCCATAATTATCTCCCAGATAGCAGAAGGCATCCTTCTAAGGGGATATTTATTTTTCAACCCTTCTAGTCAGTCCTTGAAGACAGGGACTGTGAAGAATGATCTATGCAATGGGCCCTTCATTTAAGCTATTATGGCTCTCATGTACACTCTGATATATTAGTGTTGTAGTCATGATTGTGCAAGGTGAAGGAGATAAAGAATAATCACATCTTCCTGTCTGGAGAGTGGGTCATTGCTGTTTAATTGGCATGTTAGAGCAAGCTTTTTTATTTAAATGTTTATGCAGATCTTGTGGTTTGTCATTTGCACTTGTTTAAAATGTTCTTCGGCTTATTAAAGATGTAGATGCCTGTATTGTATGACTTTAAGAGCTATGCTGACAAATTCAAGGAAGTCTGGTTGGGTGGTACAATTGGTCTTACATACTGAACAACAAGATACATTTGCATGGAATCCTCCTCTGTGGATATATTGCGAGATGAAGTATGTCTAGAAACCACCATTTCCTTGGCCACTTTAGAGCTAACAAGATCATCTTGGTTCAGTCGCATCATTCTTTTTACTGTCTCTGTATCAGCCCTCAGGAAATCGCATGCATCCTCACCTGAGACCCCTGTAAGTCCCAACAATTCTTGAATCTGGTTTTAGCTCTTAGTGAATGCATATTGGATCTTCATATGGTGCCTGGGACCAGATGCAGTAACGATCTCCTGAGGCTCATGGCTTGAGCGTCCCCATAATGACTGATATAGATTTTCTGCTGATCTCGATAGGAATTTTCAATTTGTTTGCTTTTCTAACTAAAATGTCCTTCAAGGTGTCAACATGGCTTTCATGGGGAGTAGGGTAGTTATGTAGGAGTGTGTGAGGTGGAGGAATCTGACTATGACCATACAGCATCATAAAGTTGTGACAGTGTCCTTTTCCTCTAAAATATTTGTGAGGTTAATACCCCAAAATGCTCCATTGGAGATTGACTCCCCAGAATAGGTCGAGGGGGAAGATTTGTGGTAGATACTGTAGTTCTGGGACAGATATTTTTCCAATTGAAGACAAAGAAATATTCCTTTGAATCATGACCAGTTTTGGAACCAAAATAAGAGATTGAAGGGTTTTATGGAATTGTATGGATTTCATGCTAATGGAGTAACATTGAGCTTACTGACGTCTACAGTGGAATGGTGTAACATCGAATAGTGCTGGGACGACTTTGATGAGTGAATCAGCAAGTGTCTCAAATGCTGAGTGTTAATGAAACATTGTAGATTTTGACAAGTTGGAATTGGTGTCATTGAAGTTAATGCTGGTGTCAAGTGCCTAAGAGTTGCTGTCGATCCCATGCCAGAAGCTGTCCTCAGTGATGAACAAATAGAGATGTAATCATGCTTTGACATCAGGGTCTTCGAATCGGGAGTCACAGGAGTGATGAAAATGATGTGAATGATGTTTGCAACTCTTTGTTTTCTCCTTAGATCACTCTCTATGAGGGTCCATTTGAGGGCAGCTCCTGATCAAGTAGAAGAGGAACCTTCCCTGGCCATTTTGCAATGATGCTTATGTTTTTCTTCAGCCATGAGGTCTTTTAACTTGCCCCTGAAGCGAAATTCCGCCACGTCTTTCAAGGCATGCTTTTTCATCTTTTAAAAAATGTTTAATTTGTTAACTGAATGTGACAGATTACACACAAACAGATTATGGGACAAAGGTTGTCTTCTTCCCCTCACAGGAGGGGAACTTCACAGAAAGTAAAGAGATTTGTGGAAAATTCCCATTCCAAGGATGTTAATAAAGGGACAAATGCTCCAGATGCTTTAAATACATGGGCTGAAGCAAATATTTTTAGATTCTGAAGAAAAACATCTTCACAAAGCAGGTTAAAAAAACTGCAAAGTGTTCAGAGATCCACTCTGCATGAACTGGGAAAGAGAACTCAGGCTTTCCAGCAGCCAGTACAGGGCATGCTGGGAGATGGAAACTGCTGGCTCCTTAAAGCTACACAATCTTTCCAGATTATTCTTTAATTCTGTCTACTGTACTATTTTTTCAACTTTACATTTCATACCTTAGGGCTCCCCTCTGTGAGGGCTTCAGTAAATGGTGCTACAATGCAGATGATTTAAATGCTTAAGTAGATAGTAGAAACAATTATCCCCTCAAGCAGGCAAAAATATTTTACATTCATCTCTGCACTGCATAAGTATGTAAGAACTCCGAGGGGTACGCACTTTAGAATGAACTGTATTAAAATGAAATTCCTGCCAAAATATCTCCACCTCTTTCATTCGCTACCCCCCAGAAATGCTGAAGTCCATAACACAAAGGCTGTGGGCTTTTATATGGAACGACAAACCACCGCAAATTGCTAGATCCCTCCTGACCAGGATCTCTGAAGAGGGAGGCATGGGCAGCCCCATAATTGTTGATACATCATGGCCGCCCAATTGACGCCTGCCCTGGTGTGGTGTTCCACTGGTGCAGCCGAACCCTGGCGTCTCTTGGAAAAGGAGTACAGCAAATTGCCACTCCACAACCTGTTTTGGTTGCCTCCTTGGGCTCGTCAAGCCCAGGGCACGTTATGCTGGACCACAGATATTTACCCTATGACATTGGAATAAAGCAGTTCAGATGAGAGGGGTGACAACTTACACCTCACCTCAGACTTCCGGCCCGGCATGACCGACAAGGGATATTTATCATGGACAGGAGGCAAGAAACTCTGCCTGGGCCAATTGTATGACAATGGTGCTCAAAGACTTGAGACCAGTGTGCTAACAATTTTCTGCTCCATCCGAAGGACTTGTATAGGGTGTCACAGCTTTTATACTGGGCTCATCAGCCGGGGCTCTAAGCACTAGAGTTGAGAAAGACCACAAATATCAAAGACATGTTTTTTTGAATGAGACACAACCAAGATGCTATCTAAACTGGAAGACCTTAGCCTTGAACTGACAGAGGCAGACTGAATTCTAATTTGGAGGGGAGTCACAAAATCCTCCCTTTGCCTACAACATAGGACCAATGCCTATAAGGTTATGCTTAGGTGTTATATGACCCCAGTTCAACTCAAGGTGATCAACGCTAGCCCTGATGATTGTTGGGGGGGGTTGGTTGAAAGGAACTTATAAGCACATGTGGTGTGACTGCCCTCAGATTCTCCCATCTTGGTCTCAAGTATTAGAGATTGTGAGAAAGTCATCCTTTTTGGCTCTGTTCGCCCCCATTTTTTGACTGATACTGGTGGCAACTGACTCTGACTGTGTCCTGGCCTCTGCTAACCAGGCCCAGGACCAGTCCTCTGATGCAAAAGGTATATGGTAATTAGGTATAATCACAATTGGCAATGACAGACAATGTAAGTATATAATAGGACAAGGGGATTCAAACTACCTATAGGTCCATAGTATATACTGCGGATGGGGGGGGGGGGGGGCGGGTTTCGAGGCCCAGTAGATTTCCTGCACTGAAGTGTGCACTGCTGTGTGCCTACTGTCATTTTTATGGGCAGCCCTGCTTTGCAGACTGGATTTAAAAGTAAATTACATGCAAATTCGACTTTGGTGGTAAAGGTACCCCCAAAGTGGTAATCTACCTTATTTTTACATATATCACCCATAAGGTCTCCCCTATGAGCCCCAGGTGTGGGGTGTCATGTATCTATAAGTAGGGACATTATAAAATATATGTTTTATAAGCTCTGGTGAGGGAAAAACTACCAATTTCATTTTCCCCCATTGCAGGTTATTAGCTCCATAGCTAACATTGGAATGTGTTATTTAAATTTTACTAGAAAAGGGCTAAAAATGTCATTCAAAGACTTGAAAGATGGACGAAGATACATCTAACAAATTGTCACTGTTGAATTTATTATAACTAGTGCAGAAAATAAGTTATAGGGCTTTCTTTTCTTTGAGCCAAAATCCAGCCTTCAAGCAGCCTTTTCTGATTGGTCAGCCTTAACAGGCTTAGCCAGTCTGCTTTGGTGAGGTGATAAGTGGCTGCATAGAGAAGAAGTTATCTGATGGGGAGAGCTCTGCAGCTGCACAGAACAGGCCCATCGGGGGCTGGGTAAATCAAACTGGGCTTCAATGAGAGCAGGACGGATAGTGGATCACCCTAGTCAGAGGTGCCACGCTGCTGCGCTGCTCATTTGTACATGTTTTAACCTTGTTTCCACTTGTACCTGTATTTTAAGAAAAATACTGTGTGCCTTTGTGGGGAATTAGCTTTTTAAAAAAACTTTATTTTATTCCGATTCTCACCGCATTTTACTGGGGATTCTTTTACTTTTGCTCGCTGGCTTGGGGGTCTGCAGAGGGTTTCTTGCTCCTTCCCCGGGCCACCACGGCTTGCCGATTGTGTGGAGGGAAGTGAGTATTCTACTTTTGCTCCTCCCCTTCACTTCCTGCCACAGCTCTACGGGCGGCGCTCTAGTTTTTTCCCGGTCCCAGCTATTTAATCGGTATGCTGGGCCGGACACGCGCAGCAGATGCGCGCAGCGGGCGTGCCACCGGCACACCAAAGGCGCGCCAAAGGCAAGCCCGTCTGCGCCCGTCCGCGCCAAGTCTGCGCCTTGCGCTAGAGATTCTGGCCAATTTTTCTCTAACTCTGGTAAACCCTGGTCTACTCCAGGGAACAGCTCCTGGAGCTTCAATCACAGGAGCATGTGCATTGCAGACCTATGAACCTCGAGCCTCCGGTTGGCTGTCAGAGGTATGAGTGTGCCAACTGTGAGGCAGCTATCTTGCTGGAGGCAGCTCACAATTCCCTTGAGGATAGCTGTCGGCTCCATCCCTTGCTTCTGAAAAATTCCTTTATGGGATTTATCCTCAATGCTAGATCCCTGATCAAACATACTATAGAATTTAATGACTTTGTGTCCTTTCGAAAACCCGATTGGGTTTTCATTACTGAAACCTGGACTAGAGACTGCTCGGGTCCAGATCTAGTGGAGGCTATTCCCTCAGGGTATGTCTTGGCTAGACTTGATAGGGAAGGGAGAGTAGGTGGGGGTGTAGGAGTAATGTATAAAGGCATCTACTCTTGCTTCACCGAGGCCCTCACTTATCCCTCGGATCCCCATCAGGCCCTTTATTTCTCCTTGAAGGTTTTACCCACTGAAAGTTTCATTGGAGTTGTCACCTACCGGCCTCCTGGACCCAGAGCAATGTTCACTCAGAATTTCAGTAATCGGATAGAGCCCTATCTAGCTAGATCTAATGTAACGCTTCTGGGTGAATTTAATTTCCATTTGGAGAAAACGCTGTGCCCTGAAACGCAGGCCTTCCTGGAAGTTATGGACTCCTGTGGTTTCCCTCAGGTAGTGAGGAGGCCCACGCATATGGCAGGACACATTTAACAGGATCTTCTATAATGATCCTATAATAGAGGTGATGGATCCTATTCCACTCTCCTGGTCTGATCATTCTGCCATGGAAATGGAGTATCTCACCTTGACCCTAATTTTAAGGACAGGGTGGAGTTGAAGAGAAATCTTAGAAGGATTAGTAAGGAGGATCTTCTTAATAAACTCAGCAATTATTTTTGCCTCCCTCATGCAGATGTCAATTCCATCTATGATGATTTCTCCAACTGGTTGGTGGCAGACTTGGACTCTCTTGCCCCTTTCAAGCAGCACTACGTGGCTAGAAAGCGCCCTTCGGCCCCGTGGTTCTCTGAGAGGCTGAGAAAGCTCAGACAGGTTTGCCGACATCAGGAAAGAAAGTGGCGCAGTGACCCTACCACATTTGAAAGGGATCTGCACAAACTTAGGTTAAGGGAATATAAGTAGGCTATCAATGAGGAAAAGGTAACTTATTATTCAAAGATGACGGAATCTATTAGATCCCCAAAGGAACTTTTCACTATGATCAACTCCCTTTTAGCTCCCACGGCTACTGTCAACACCGAGGTTTCTCAGGACCTCTGTGATAAAATGGCAGGTTTCTTCTATGCCAAAATCGAGGAAATATACTCCTCTCTGGAGAAGTCAAATTCTGTGGGATCTAAGTGAGATCCCCCATTGGATCCTCTGGTAATACCTCTGAAGGATTGCCGCCTGCGCTCCTTTCCTCTTATACTTCAAGAGGATACCGAGTTGATGTTAGGTGGAATTAGATCTGGATCTCCCCTCGAACCTTGTCCCCTTAAGAGCCAGAAATTGGGACAAGAGGCCATTGCTCCACCTCTGACCGCCATCCTTAATACCGTCATCTCCTCTGGCCAATTTCCCACCGCATGGGAAACGGTGGTGTTTAAACCTCTTTTAAAGAAGGCCTCTCTGGACCCGACAGAATTAAAAAACTATCGGCCTATTTCCCTGTTACCCGTCCCAGCCAAAATCCAGGAAAAACATCTTAACCACCACCTCAGTACTTATATGGAGGAATACCAACTGCTCAATGGCTCGCAGCATGGGTTCAGAAGTGAACACAGTACGGAGACGGCTTTAACCGTTGTTTTCAACAATATTCGACAACAGGTTGATGCTGGTCATAACACCCTACTGATCCTTCTGGACATGACGGCTGCCTTCGGTACAATTTCTCCTCTCAGATTGGTTGGGAGACTCCGGGAAAAAGGGATAGAGGGTTCTGCACTCAATCTACTTTCATCCTTCCTCTTGAACCGCTCACAAAGAGTCAAGATGGGGCAATATCTTTCTGCCCCTAATCAATTGTTCTGTGGAGTTCCCCAGGGCTCATCATTGAGTCCTACTCTTTTTAATATTTATGTAGCTCCGCTTGCCAGTGTGGTAAGTTCCTTTGGCCTGGAAGTGTTATCCGACGCTGATGACACTCAGATCATGATCTCCATCACTGAGAGGGCCGTAGCCTCAGCAGTAAATTTTAAAAAATGCATGCGGACGGTGGCTTCATGAATGGTCGAGAACTACTTAAGACTCAATGGGGATAAAATGGAGGTCCTAATTCTTGGAGACAAGAAGGACATCTGGTTGGAGGCTTGGTGGCCTGACACGCTTGGATCCCGCCCTTGCCTTTGCCTTAGGGACAAAAATCTGGGCATCATCATTGACTCTTCCCTTTCCCTAGGCCCACAAATAAATAGAACTGTCTCTACCTGTTTTGGGATGATACGGATTCTCAGGTAGATCTTCCGTTTTTTCTCCCTACCCTCACGGAAACAGGGAGTGGTGGACCTTGTGTTGTCTAGATTAGACTACTGCAATGCCCTTTATATAGGGATAAATAAGGGACTCTTACACCGACTTCAACTTGTGCAGAATGTCGCTGCTAGGCTGGTGATGGGCCTCCCTAAATTCCATTCAGTTTCAGCCACTATCAGAAGTCTGCACTGGCTCCCTTTGGGGAAGAGAATTGTCTTTAAAGCCTTATGCCTGGTTCACAAAGCCGTCCACAATATGGGGTCAGAAGGCACTAATAAAATGTTTCAGAGATATCTACCCGGCAAGGAGTTGAGATCTGCCAGCAAGAACCGGGTAACAGTTCCCAGGATTAGGAAAGCTAGGTGGGGGGGAAGGCCTTTTCGCTGACCGGAGCTAATCTATGGAACTCCCTTCCTTCCTCAATTTCCACTTTGGAAAGTCACTTCTCGTTTCGTAAGGCCTTGAAGACCTGGCTTTTTACCTGTCCTGACCTGTAAGCCCGGATAACTATGGACATCTCTGACTCTGAACTCTGATCTCTCTCCACAGCACCTTGATGCCCCTGGGCTAAGTTTGCACTTTACAAAGCTTATATTCATTCATTCATTCATTCAGGACAGTAAGGAATGCCAGCCAGGCCTACCCCCTCTTCCTGTAACCCTAGTCAGGTGGCAGACCTAGAAATGGAATTTGCAGGAGGTGGAAGGGGAGTGTTAATGGTCGGTTAAATATCAAAGCGACAGTGGGGTAAAACTCTAAACAAAAGAAACAGGAGTGAAACTATTTAGAATATAAAGTTCTAAGAATTAGAGTAGGCTCTGTGTCTGGAAGTCAAAATCCTATTTTAAATGGTGGGCTTGCCAAGCAGAATATCACCTGAGAGATAGTAAGCAAACTAACCTCCCAGTTCGGTGATATTTTTACACACTAGAGACAGCAAGTGTAATCTAGCCATTCCATGGTACCAAGATAAATCAGGGTTCACATACATTTTATACAATAAAGCTCAGACAACACCTACAGTGTATGACCCTTATCTGTGTTCATCATTCAGTATTCAGCAGCAGAAATGTGCTTAGCAGTGGTGGAGAAGATACCCATAGCAGTAAAAAAACACTATAATTAACTAGAGACCTACTTCCCAGGGCAAAAATATAATAATTGTTCCGCTGATCTCCACATTGGAACCTGCTGCCCAAGCAAACATTTCTACTTCCAGAGTTCTTCATCTTTGTTGCGTTTAATAGGGATGTCTCAGAGAGCAACTAGTACACACATTAACTATAATTCCACTTTAACCTTAAGAACACAAGCGTTTTTGGAATGTCAGCAATCCAATTCACACTTTTCACATATTAGACTTCTACATGTGTATGATACAGTGTTCAATATTAATCATTCTGCACAATTGGCTGTTGGCACTAGATGATATTCTGCTGCATATTAATCAGGACAAGGTGTGTTTTAGGGTTTACAATTTAATAATCAGCACACATACTCTAAACGACAGAGGGCCCGATTCACAAAAGTAATCTGAGACAAAATCCTAATTTTACGACTTTTGGTATCCACAAAAAAGATTTAGGAGTAGTAAAGTTAGGATTCCTAACTTTCCTACTCCTAAACTGAGACAATATCCTAACTTTATGACTTTCAGTATTCACAAAAGGCATTTAGGAGTAGAAATACTCCGAAATGCCTTTTGTGAATACCGAAAATCGTAAAGTTAGGATTTTGTCTCAATTTAGGAGTTTTAAAGTTGGGAATCCTAACTTTACTACTCCTAAATGCCTTTTGTGAATACCGAAAGTAATAGAGTTAGGAGTTTGTCTCAGTTTAGGAGTAGTAAAGTTAGGAATCCTAACTTTACTACTCCTAAATGCCTTTTATGAATACCGAAAGTCGTAAAGTTAGGATTTTGTCTCAGTTTAGGAGTAGTAAAGTTAGGAATCCTAACTTTACTACTCCTAAATGCCTTTTGTGAATACCGAAAGTCGTAGAGTTAGGATTTTGTCTCAGTTTAAGAGCAGTAAAGTTAGGAATCCTAACATTACTACTCTTAATGCTTTTTGTGGATACTGAAAGTCGTGAAGTTAGGATTTTGTCTCAGATTACTTTTGTGAATCGAGTCCATTGACATTCTACTGAGAAAATTGCTGCAGTGAATGCACTACTCACCCGGCAAAAAGCAGATCCAATTGAGGTTAGATCTAATGTTTGATGGACAGATCATAATCTGTCAGGGTCTTTGTCACTCTGATGGGCTACCATCCTCCGACCTACCTTGAAAGCAACAACTGTCATGTTGGGTCCAGTCAAGGTATAAAACATTTAGTGAACAGACACCCTTGATTTTGATGACTGTGCAAAAAACTTTAACAAAGTTTTTGTTTTTCAAAAACAGACTCCTGAAGTCAGAGTTTATTATTTAAAAACATCCAACTAGTGACCCCTTCCACATCCAAGGAGTTTTTCTCCTGGGTATTGAGGTCATTATTTGTGTTTTTTTCTGTGTGAAAAGAGCTAAGGGAAAATCCATGCTAAATAGCTTTGTTGTCAGATATCAGCTCCCCAGTGGCAGCTTCAGTTAGTGCACATACATCGGAATTTAGCACACAAATTTGAAGGCAAATCAGATCTTGAGATGCAGAGGCAGAACTTGGCTGAAGATGGCTGTTCAGATGTGCTGAGTGTCAGCATTTACTAGGTCACAATGTAAAGAGAGAGATGTTGGTGGACACTCACACCCAAAAAATATCACACAATGTGTTTTTCACTGTAAAGTTAGCCAATTAATTAGATCATCCATGGTAGCCGAGCCATCTTCTGTCCATCTCACTATAGCAACAGTCACCTTCTAGGTATTTGTCTTGACAATATCGGTCTGGATCCCCCGGTCAGCCAATGCAAATACGTTTTCATTGCAGGTGATTAATGCTCTTATGTTGCGTGGGTTGGGCAGCATGGTCAAGCAATGGCTTGCTAAGTCAGAAAAGGCTACCTGCACCCTATAGCAATGGGAGAAGTTAGAACTTTTACTCGTTTACTTCCAAAGTGCAAACAGAAGCTCTAGCAGCAGTGGGAATGCAACTCCACTTTTCTAATTCATTCACACTTGGATCAAACAGAGTAGTAGAAAGGGAAAATAGAACACTTAAAGAAACCTTAACTGATTTTGTGAAATCTCATCAAAAGGCTTATTCTCAACAGTTGCCTGACTCCATTACCCAGTATCAGCACAGCATTCTATACAGGTAACATTCTTAACTGGAACTACCTGAAGATTCTTAAGTACTGCATAGTTCATCTATCCACATAGGGAGGACACAGCTTTCATGAGACTTCAGCTCTGTAGAAATATGCTGAGCAGACACATGTCCCATCATGCTTCTCCAGCTCTGTCACAACAAGGTCCAACACTTGCAGCTGAGATACATTTTACTGTGAACCTGAGGTGTGCCAAACCACTACTCCTGAGAGTGGTGAGAATGGGGAGCCTGACAGCCAACTTACTATCCCCTTTCTGCCTCACACTAACAGTCCTGAAACAGGCCCAAGCATCAGTCTTAAGGGCAGATTTATATCCATCAGGGAGAGATCAAACATACAATGCAGGTACACCCGACTGTCACTGACTTATGTCTGGATGGTGCTTATGATCGTAGACTTTGTCCAGCGGTTTACGATGAATGTATATCTCATCGGTATGGTATGTGGGTATTATTGACTTGATTCCAAAGCACCTGAGCCAGTTCAAGCTGGTCTGCACCCTCTTTCGTCATCACAACATATTTCAACTAGTGTGTCCACTGTTAACGTCTTGGTGCAGCCACTCCAAAATGGCATATTCTGGGGTAAACTGCAACATCATATTCTGGGGTCCACGAGAGACTGTTCAAGTCTCACCCAGCTTTTGGCTACATTTGGAGAACATTGTGTCCCAAAACCCTTTGCCAGTGACTGGAACAATGAAACAGAGTGTCGCTCCTCTTCGATGTGCGAGCCTACACATCTTTCCAAAATGACCCATGCTTGGATACTGACAATTATAAAGAAATGTAATATTTTCACATATGTGTGGGCTCTTACTACAATGTCTCTGGCTACAATGGAAATCTTTCTGTATGTATGTTGGTGACTGATCATTCTTTGCTGCACGTTTTTGTATTTTGATACAAATACTATTTTAATTTCAAAGGATATTTTTATTTACAAGACCCTGAAAATCAGACTAGAACATTTTAGGCACAGCACAGAGGTCTGAACTATTTATATTACATGAATCATTTACAAAGCGTGGTTACAATGCTGGGTATAGTACTGTCTCCTTGAACAGTATTTAGTATTAAACTGTAACCTTAGTTAAAAGTGTCTTAAATCCACTGTTTTGCAGAATATATGTAAGGAATGTGGAGGCACTCTGGACAAAGATTAGACCTATGGCAATAGATGATGAAGAATATTTGCTATTATGTATCAAATAAAAATTCTAAGAAGGCAAGAAAAATGTGGGTGGTCTTTTCACAAGCAGACGTGTGTTACTCGTCCAGATGGGACAAAAGTAAAACATTATGAGGACAGAATGCAAATGCTCAGGACTTTCCATCAAAGTCTACAGGAAGAGGTAAGCATCAATGATGACTTAATTTATATTTACTTGGATGCTTCTAAGGTGCAAAGCCTAACTCCTGGCAAGATGGGTTTCCCAGAGGAGTCTATTAAAAGATGTCCTTAGGAGGATGAGTAGATGAAAATTAGGAAAAGCCCCATTACCTGAAGGTTATAGAGATAACTCCTATAAGACACTGGGGCAACTTTTTCCCCTAATTACGTCTGACCTCTTCAATTCATTCTTGATGCCTGATTGGGTGATTACATCAATGAGGGTGGCTCTGATCTTGGTATTTTCAAATGTGGGACAGGATCCTGCACTGCGCAGTATGTAGAGACCAATTTCACTCTTTAAGCTTGATGAAAAAAATTACAAAAGCATCTTGAATGCCAAGCTAGACCAACTGATGTCCCATCCATTTGACCCTGACCAATAAGTGTTCATAAGCTATACATAGTGAGAGAACAATACACAGAAAAGGTTCCTTGTCATAGCCAGCATGGCAAGCGTTCACAATAAAGCAGCTCTTGTTACTTTGGATGCTGAGAAAGCACTTCAACTGGTAAACTGATAAATCAGGAATCTGACAGTGGATGAAAACTGCTTTGAAATAATAGTAACAGAACACGACATTTTGATTTTTCTGCTTCCATCTTGCTTTTTCTTTACTGTCAATGTTATTCTTTGCCAGTTCTGTTCTCTTGCTTCTGATGTATACAGCCTCACTCTCATGGTTGGCTCTGCTAGGTAAGGACTGACAAATGATTAGCTCATTGTTTGGAAGGTCTTTATACCTTGTATCTCTTTTTAAGGTCTTTTTGAGCTCCTATCGTAAAAAAGGTTCAACTGTTAATCTGAGTTTCGGTTTCTGTCGTGTGCATCCTCATTTGAAGCAATGTGTGAAGAATTCTAGAGAAATTATGCAAATTTGGGAGAGTCAACATTATATGCTCATTGCTAGGAGGCATGCTGCTACTTTGAATAACAATCTAGCTCGTTGCTTGCTTGTTAAATAAACAATGGCAAACTTCCTAAATTGTGTGAAGTGGTTTGTGTTTTTTTCCGAGATGACTTTTAAAGCAGTTGAATTTGGGATCCAGTTCTGCACATGTATAATGACCGGCCTTTTCCACAGGACTACAAGTGTTAGGGTCTATGGTCTGGCATCCAAGGCATTTAATATTCAAAAGATGATCAAGACAGGAATTTAATTATTGCAACTCTCAGTTGTGCTCTCAGTGGAACCATAGACATATCTCACTAGGAACCACTGAAAATTAAAGGTAATAAAACAAACCAAGGCTAATTTAAATCTAATGCTTACCAAGGATCAACCTGCAGCATGTTTACAGCAGGCACAACAGCTAATTTATACCCACTCCTGATACATCCAGAAAGAGCTTCAATTTAAGCACATTGGTGCTAATTCCTTAAATGTGTTTTTCACTACTATGAGGCCTTCCTCTCCCCTGGGATAACACTGGGTTTATAACATTTAATAAGTGGTAACTTTCAGTTGGGAGCAGATAAGATTTTCAAGTTTGGGGGACTAAAGAATTGCACTTTGAGTCCCTCTTCAATAGTAGAAAGTTGGCATTTTCTAGTCCCAACCATTTGGTACCTGCAGCCTGTATCCAGGGCCGGACTAGGAACCAAAACCGGCCCTGGCAAAGTGCCCAGCCGCACCATTCCACACCCCCCCAGGGGGTTGGGGGTGTGCCGAGCCCTTTGCCAGGGCCAGTTTTCGGCCAATTTTGTTACAAGGCCGATTTTGCAGCTATGCTGCAAAAATGGGCCTGTAACAAAAACGGCCTTCAGGGGCCAAAACCGGCCCCCACCCGTGTGGCCCACCGGGGGAATGCCGGTGCCCGCTACGGCCAGTCCGGCCCTGCCTGTATCCTGCCTCATATGACTAGGTGTAGCTGGCAGTTGGTCTTTGTGTATTGCTCCCAGGCAGTAAGACAATGGGGAATGTTTTTTAGCTGGACGGGCCATCTCTGACTTGATGGGGAAAAGCTGTCACCTACCACACTTGCACATCCCAATGTCTATGCCTGAGCACTCTCACAAAGGGGTTTGACACTAGTCTTTTGTGACCCCAGACCATCTAGGGCCACGACAGGGAGGCAGGAAATTCCAAACACCTCTGGATGTGTAAACCTCCAGAACCTTTTCCAACTTGAAAGCTGACACCACGTATAAATATATCTTAACCTCAGACTCAACTCTTCAGTACACCATTGGACCTGTGGAAGACTCAGAAGCACTGCTGTGCTGTTCTGCAAGAAGGACTGCCACTTCTCCTGCATGCTACCCTGCTGTCTGAGTGAAGGACTGGAGCTGCAATTTAACCCAGAGCCACCAGAAAAACGCCAAGGGACAGTTGGCTGGCTTCCTAATCAGAAGCCTCAGGAACATAGCAGGCTGAAACCATCTTGAACCCAGCACATGGACCTAGTCTGCTATGAGTCTTGTCACCCAAGTGGTGCCACCCAAATCCTGGACCCTTGGAAGTAGACTTGAAGTTGCTCTGCCAGCCCAGCTGTGATCCTGTGAGAGGACCAATGTAGCACAACACATCTTCTCGCAGCTCCACTTTGGGACCGCTGATGCACAATGCATCCCCAATGCAGGGCTTCGGATTACAGCCGGATTACCGCTTGCAGCCTTCTCAGAACCACAGCTGCAAAATACATTCCCAACACAGGTCTGCACATCACAAGCCCCTCATCGACGGCATCCTCAATGATGACACAGGATTTTGCAGTCTCCTCTGAACTGCCACTGTGGAACGCATCCTCAACGCAGGCCTTCTCATTGCAAGCCCCTCGACAATGGCATCCTTGATGACGACGCAGGACTCTGCATCTCAAACCTTGCAACTTTTTTGGACCCAGCTGGTACGCTACACATCTTTGACGTAGGACTTCGCATCGCAAGCCCCTCATCAACGGCATTCTCGACAATGGCACAGGACCTCACATAGCAGCCGCACAGCTGCTCGGAACCGCTGCTGCATGAAACATCCTCAACGCTGCATCACACAACACTCTGCAACCAGGCTATAAGGTACCCTATTTCAGCGAGCCTAACCTTTTCCCTCTGTCCAGCCAGCGTTCTGTCACGGTCGGCTTGAACTTTTAACTTTGTCCGCGACCAGATAAATACAGCTGATGCTTTGTGCTTTTAGGTACTAATTTCACTTAAAACTTTGACATTGCACATCTCTGCTTCTATTGATTGGATTTTTGTAGTTTTGGTCTCAAATAATTTATTGAATTTTACTCAAATATTCTAAATTGGTGTGAGATTTTTCTTGCATTGTGTTTTTGCTTTATTACTGTTTGATGTGTTGCATAAATACTTTACACATTGCATCTAAGTTAAGCCTGACTGCTTTTGTGCCAAGCTACCAGAGGGATGAGCACAAGTTAATTTGAGATTTACTTGTGTTTCACCCAGACAACGACTGTGGTTGCTGCTTGAGTAGGGTTTCACCCCAACTCCCCAAACCAGTACCCCAAATTCAAAACAGCTATGCCTATAAAAATGTGAAAACTTTGCACACATTACAGTTATGTTTTATAGTGCATCACACATGCAATGTGTAAAAAGTTTGAATAAATGAAAACATTTAGCCAACTGGAAACCAGCCTCAAAAAGTGTTATTTTTTGGTGCAAAACGCTCAGTAAAATGTTTAGTAGATAGGGCTTAGAGTGAAAAAACCTGGATTGTAGCATGAAAATGCCCATATAACACCTATAGCAGGCCCCATGACGCAAAGTAGCAGAAAGCCTTATTGACCTACTTCAAAGATACTTTCCAGTGTAAAAAAACGTTTTGCTCTGGAAAGTGAATAGTTTGCCAAGATTTTGTGCCAGATTACATCACTTTGCGTGACTTTGCACTGGCAGGAGGACTTGATAAATCTGCCCTTCAATCTCAGCATTCTCAGTCATTCTCACTACTTGTCACTAACTCTCACTCAGTTTTATACACAGACACATGCTCACACATACAAACGCGCACACACACTCCCTCTCACCGCACCCACAGAACATACATTTACAAGCATTTTATTTATCTAACCACAGCTACCAGAGAAGGACAGGTTCCAGCTCCAGATGTTTCATTTTGTATTGTGCTAACAGTGAAACAAATACTATAATTCACTATTAGCTTATTAAAAAATTAGGCCAAAAAGGAGGGTAGAGACCCACACCTACAACGGCGGACCACCCCAGTGTTAATGGCACTGATTTTTTTCAACCTCTAAGGCAGGGGTCTCAAAAACAGTGCCAGCGGTCAAAAGTGCCAAGCCAGGGGTCACATCTGCGACTCCTGGTGACCCCTTAATGACGTCCATGTAGGCAGATATAGACAAATGTTTTGAGACAGACAGCGATAGAGACAATTAGATCGAGAAAGAAACATAGATAGTGATACAGACATAAGTAGAGATACATAAGTGGAGATATAGATAGATATAGTGACAGAGGTATATATAGAGATAGACTAAAACAAAAGGGGAAGATAGAGATCAATACAGATAGAGATTAAAACAGACAGAAAGAGAGAAATTGGATGATAGATTTAGAGACAGAGACACAAAATGAGATTCAGAAATAGACACACACCTAGAGACAGAAAAATCGCTTGTCAGAGACACAGATATAGAGACAGAGAGTGGCAGATAGAAAAGGAAGATAGAGGCAATACATAAACAGACACGGAGAGACACAAACAGGCACAGATCGAGACACGAAAGTAGAGGTAGAGACATATACAGATAAAGGCAGACATAGACACGTAGAGACAGACAGTGAAAGACCAATAGATAGAGCTAGAGACAGAAATACTGAGAGACATGTGTAACATGCTTCCAGATATATAGATTCTGCTTCAAGTTGATAACACTGAGGCAAAATACACTGCTCCTTGGATGGCTGGGTGAGTCTAACTGGCATCATGCAGATCACAAAGCCAGCATTTGATTCCTAACAAGGCAGAATCAAACCTCCTATCTTAAGAAGCTGGTATATTGAATATCACAAAATTAGGTAACAGTAATAACAGTTATGCACATCGTGTACAAAAGGCATAAGTGCAGCAAGAGGCATTAAAAAATGTGGGAATTATTAAAGGTTAGAAGTAAGGTTAATGGGTTTGATCGAAAGTCAGAACTGGGGTTTAGATTATTATTTTAAACCCAAGATTTACTTTCTTACTGCCAGTATATGTAAGAGGTGTCTTTTTTTCAAAATACTTTCTACATATTTCTGAATTTGATGTTACTTTGTTTTTGATGCAAAAAGTAAATGATAATATGCCTCTAGGGCAGTTCTTCTATTGGAACATGCAGAGTAGATTTTTAAAAAGCAGTTTGCTAGTTTGAGGCACCTGTGACACAATACAATTTTCAAAGCATGCAGTATTTGAGTGCATATTTCGGAGCAGCATGTTTTAGTAGAGGTTAGATGCCACCAATTGAAGCATGTATTTTATATAAAATGGTAATGACACTCTCGGTGAAAACGCAAGACGTGAGAAAAGGCGGGTGAAAGGGGATAACGAAGATTGGTATGTACTATGGGCTGATATGCAATTCTATGGCAGGCAAATCTCTCTTTATTCGATATAAAATAGAAACATTTCCACAAATACATACATTAAGAGATCTGACAAGGTCTGCCTAGACAGATTTACCTAGGCAACCCCAGCTGACACCGAGAAAACCCGATTCATGGAAAACTGAAAGCCTTCTTACAGCAGAAAACGCAAGTATGTGATGCATAGGTCATTTGGGAAATGTATACTTCATAACAACAGTATTTAATGCCAATGTATCCCTTTACCACTTGCATCATCAATTTTTTCTCTATTTTAGTATATATTTTACTGCAAAATCCGGATTGTTTTAAATATTTTTCAAATTGTTTTTCTTTAGAATGCCTTCTTGAACTACGGTCAGTAGAATATTAAAAGCGCTGGAGATGGTGATGGTGCGCTTAAATGCCCTGCCCCGCACATGGGAGGGAACTGGCATGTGCCCGCCCTTGGCAGAATGGTGCTGTGAACTGAAAAATAAATGGCGAGGGAGCAGGAAAAAAACATACTTGAGAGTCCCAGGGGCGTTTCTGTCTGCAAAGCTGTCTACATTAACGCGATCCCTTTGACTTGGAGGTACGTTAGAAAGCCATAAAGTGCAGGGCATATTTAACAAGGCCCGCATAGTCCGTCTGTTCTTCATCTCAACGAGGCCCTTAGCCATAACTTATGGCCCCATAAGCAGTGCTTGAAATGGAAAAATAGAAGTGTAGGTACCTGCTTGTTTCTGAGAAGTGTCGGTGATCTCCAATTAAAAGTATTACATCACTCTTGAGAAGTGCCGGTCTCTCCCTCTCAAAATAAAAAAGTGCCGGTACTCAGTACCGGAGAGTACCGGCCCATTTAAAGTAGACTCCTCAGTGGTTTCAACGACTTCTCTTCAAGACGCAGATGTCAAGTCAGTGGCGTAGTGAGGGAAAAGTTTAGTTTGAGCTGGTGAATGCCAGCCGGGGGCACATCTTTTTCTGCGTCACTGAAAGCAAGGCATTGAAAACACACAAACTGGAAAGACAGAGGAAGAAAAAGACGGACAAGCTGCCACAAAGGAAGAAAGCAGGAACCGGCAAGAGTGCGCCGAATGGGTAGCAATGTGTGGTAGTGGATAAAAGAGGTCTGGCGTGGATTTAGGACTTTGCACCATTGTATTTCGTACGCGCATATTTAATTCCACCGATCGCCTGTTTCAGAGCAGAGCTCCGGGCACCGGATTCACAAATTAATCACTGACAGAGAACGCAATCCTCCGCCTGGCAGACAAGGAAATGGGCCCTTTCTCCATTTAGGAGGTACAATACAGTCATAGTTAGGTTGCAAGGGATACCAGGGACATCAAGTGCAGTTGCAAAATAAAGAATTGGGTTTGAACAAGAAAAATTATTTACGTCTGAGACAATAGACCTACGCTGTTTAACAGTAAAAATGCAGGTGGTATAATCGGTTGCTGTACACGTTGTACATTCGGAACTCCGGCCGCAATGTTTTCTTTCAGATAGATAGATAGATAGATAGATAGATAGATAGATAGATAGATAGATAGATAGATAGATAGATAGATAGATAGATAGATAGATAGATAGATAGATAGATAGATAGATAGATAGATAGATAGATAGATAGATAGATAGATAGATAGATAGATAGATAGATAGATAGATAGATAGATAGATAGATAGATAGATAGATAGATAGATAGATAGATAGATAGATAGATAGATAGATAGATAGATAGATAGATAGATAGATAGATAGATAGATAGATAGATAGATAGATAGATAGATAGATAGATAGATAGATAGATAGATTAGACGTGTACGAAGCGTGACTATGTCTATTCCTAATTTGTATATCTAAATAAAAACGTATCTTCATACAAAAGTCAGATTTAAATATTTTAGGCAAATATGTAGACTCAGTTATTGCCACAATCACTGCTTCGCAGAGAACGGTAGTTGGTAAAATTGAAATATTAATCTGTGTGGCAAGGTGCGGTGTTTCTTTCCCGTGTCGTGGTGGTGGAGCCCAAGTGGAAAAACAAATCAAGCTGTTGCAGGCCCTCGTGTGACGGCCCTCTAGAGATGCTAGGCGAGGGTGAATCGTCTGATTATTTCCCGATAGTATTATGTGCGCAGCGCAGTCCATATTTGAGAAAATATGCCATGCGCCCCTCTGCTGCAGGGGGCGCTGTGGCACCACCCAAGGCCAGTCCACTCTCACCTCCGCAATCCATCATGTTGAACTCGTCGGGTCCCTCTAGCGGCCAACAGTCGTAGTCGCAGTTATCCAAGTCGTGCCACCCTGAGCAGTTCTGCAAGAGCAACACCTGAGAGACAAGACAGAAGACGAGGGGATGAAAAAACGTTCAGCAACACACGGACTTGGACAGTTCGGACAGTTAACACACACTCCTGTTGGAAACACTGCCCGCTGTGATGCCTCAGTAAGATGATAACCTATTGACGGGTCTCCAAATTCCACGCAATGAGGTTCACGAACGTTGGGAAGAAGCACATATTATTGCCGTATGCATAGCTAGAAGCACACATTTCACAACAGGCACAAAAAACATATTCTCTCCTGTCCAGCAACGGTCTCAATATGCGAGCACCTAGCTACTGTATTCAGTGGTTTTAATCATATGTTTATCCCATGTGCGTAATGTAACTGGTGCTCAGGTAAAGAGCTCAGATGCCTTCGGGTCGAGTTCGCGCTATATAAAATACTGCGCATTTTTTTTTTTAAGTAACTTCCGTAGCTGGACGCCCACCCGCGCGTTGCCTTTATGGTCAGATTTTCTCCTCACGGGTCCGCGTCCAGCGCTTACCAGTAGACTCCAGAGCAGGCGGAACGTTCCCGCGGGGCTCTGCTGGACTTCCATGTCTCACTAGTCCTGCCAGGGTCTCTGGGGCGCACAGCTGCGGGGCACCCAGTGACAGATGCGCTGCTGGCTCCAGTGAAGTCTGACGAGTCCCACCGCTGTAGGACCCTCCGTGCCTGCTGGGGAGGCGGGGTCTGAATCCATTCACGGCCACGTCGTGTGTGCCCGAGTTACATAATTATTCTATTATTAATATTATTTAAAGAAAAGCAGTGTTACTAGATGTCATTTGGTCTAGATTTTACCTCCACCTTTTTTTACCGACGTTTTGTAAACATACTACTGAAAAAGTAATGAGTACTAAGGATGAAAGTATATTGTTTATTGGTAATAATATGACTGAAATAATGAAGCCAAGTGATAAAGCCCACTCGTCCTGAGTGCGAGAGTACAGTCAAATAAGGGTCTCGAACGCTCTGTAAACGTGGGATGCCGGTGATTCTCTAGAGATACCCACCAGCAGGGGGCAACCAGACCCGAACAGAGGGAGGGGGAAAGAGGGAGGGGGCTAACAAGTCAACCAATGAAGACGGGGCTACCACTTTTAACAATATTCGGAGCTGGCCTTAGAACCTATACAAAAAAAATAACAATACTTGGGCATTTTAAACATTTTGATCAAAAACTATGGAATTGCAACAAACACGTGTTACCGGTAGGCGTTATGGAAGGGGTCTGCCCTACAATGCAGCGTTTTCCCACAGTAATTTCCCTGGCTGGATATTCCGACTGTTAAATTGGGATTGTTGTTCCCACACCAAGTGAAACTGGGTACTGGAACACTGGCCCTCTTTTCATTTTGCTGAATGGAATTTCTCATTGAAATTTCTTTCTGTACAGTGCTCAGTTGGCCCATGCATTTTATGCTTTTTAGTGAGCTGAATAGGCAGTGTGAGCATGACACTAGAAGACACGAGAAGCTTGAAAAACATGGCTTTTAGATGACCTCAGTGGGCGGGATCTACTGGGAAGAAAGTTATAAATCTTCTTTAATTTTAAAATAGAAGTTCCACTACTTTTTGTTTAATAAACAAAGTTTCTGAACTAATAATGTCAATTTTCAGGTGCCTCTTGCTGAAAGGGATGGGACGGAGTCTCATGGTCTGTGAAACCAAGGTAGGGTGACCAGACGTCCCCGTTTTCCCAGGACGGTCCCCGTTTTTGGAGAAGTGTCCCCGTGTCACGACACTTTTCTCCAAGTGACTCAAATGTCCCTGTTTTCAAACAGTGTCCAGGTTAAACACAGAAATGTCCCTGTTTTTCATTGTTCTGGTTGAGCATGCACGCGCATGCTCTCTTTGCACTGTTTACAGCATGTGTCATCACTGAGGTGAGAGCTGTAGCAAGAAGGGAAATCCTTTGAAAAGAGACATTTTACACGCAGCGCCACCTACGTCATCGTGCCAGCCAAAGTTTCTACTTTGGATAAAACAATATTTCTTCGTCCTGTAGCTTGTATTCATAGCCATACAAACTTTTCAGTACCCCTCATGCATACCGTGCAAGGATGAATGCATTGCTCATTGCATGTTTTATTCATAACCAATTGATGCATGCTCTGTGTTCTCCATATCAAAGCTATGACTTAACCTGTTGACTGACCTTTCAGATCATGGCAAACTGTTTAGCTGGAAAGGACTTAAAGGAGCAGTATTAACGCCTGTGGAAGAGGCGAGCAGCGCTGCTCGAGCTTTTTGCTCAGGTCTTCACACTATTGCACTATGAGATGATACCAATGGCTAGAGTGCACTATACATACCCCAGTAAGGTAACATGACATCCCAGCAGTGACAACGCAAATGTGGGAGGACTGTGTGGTTGGCCAGCCTTTGCGACCCTTAAGACCCTAAGGCAGTAATACCTGGAGAGAAGTGGTTTTTTTTACATTGGTCCATGGCTGCCATTTGGCAATTTAGCATTCTGCAGTTTACCTCCCATGCTTTTCTGTCATGAGCAACTAAGCAACATTGGTGAGTTGTACTTTACGTGGTGCTGACGCGCAGCTATAGAAATGAGCATTGATAAAGCTAGTAAATCTGGCATTTTCTAGCCTGTGATGCTTTATTGGTTTTTGGCAAATATATGCTATAGTCCTTAAAAGTGTAAATGTAATAAAAAGTACTAATGCTGCTGTGTAAAGGAGATGGCTGCCAATAAAAGACCGCGGATTTGTTGTCTGTAATGCTTCATCTCGGTCTGTGGAGGGAGCTGTCATTGTAGTCCTTTTTCTAGGTCTATGACAGCTGTCAAATAGTCCTACTTTTATGTCGATGGTTACTGCAAACTGTAGTCCTACTTCTATGTCTATGACCTGTCCCCGTTTTTTGTTTTGAGAATCTGGTCACCCTAAACCAAGGGAGAGGCTGACAAACAAAGAAGAAATACACCTTCTTCCCCGGGTGCCTGCGAGCTGAAAGAAATGTAAATATGTGTAATTGGTTTATCAAGAAATCTACAAGCTACTTGGGGGCGGTATATGCTTTTAACTAATGGAGTAACTTGAGGCATAGTGACAAAGATTAAGGGACTTATCACAAGTTTGTCAGTCCGACCACCGTAGGACCGCGTCCGCCCCAACCAGCAGCCCGCGGCACTGGCAGTCCAAAGAGTTGACCATGGGGCCAGCGGTGTGGCGGAGTGGGTCTTGCAACGCTGGTGAATATTTTTCACAAAATATTGATGCCTGTGTGTGCATTTCGATTGCAGATGTGTCGGATACATACATATGCATGATATATGTGAGAAAAACCATATACCCATTACTGGATTGCAGCCCACATGTGGACAGTCCTGGCAATAGATATTTGGTTAGAAATGGACTCACCTGAAGAGCGCCACAAACAGGGTCGTAAACCTTGGGGTGAAGATTCTGCTGTGAAGGGGGACCTGGAGAAAGGGATCAACGTCGGCATCTGCCTGGAAGAAGAAGAAAGGGGTGAGTGAATACACTCCCCACATTCTTCTTCACCACCACCTTGAAGCAGGTGGTCGGACTGCCACTGTCCGCTCGTGGAATAGGCAACTCATAATACGGGCGGTTGTGCAGCTCCCTGTACTGCCCTATGGCGGCTGCCTTTCCCTGACTGCGAACCCGACAGTAGGCGGTCTGCTGGCAGTCTAAGGAATGTACATCGGAATCCTCCATGCGTTTATCAAGCATGACTTCATCACGCCGTCATTAGAATGAATGCATTGTTAGTGCACATTCATTCAGTGCGCAAGTCGTTATAATGTTTTGCCTTAAAGGGGCACAAAACTTTGGAATAGGATCATTTACTATTCCAACTCCAGTCTGCGCACCAGTAGGGAAGGTGTTGGCCTTGAAGTTCAACATCATTGCACCGATGAGGCTCCTCTAAAGCAAGTAATTGTAACAACTTGCATCCTGAATGAATGCGTGCTAACGACATGTTCTTGCTGGTGGTGTGAAAGCACAGCGTGATTCTGTCTTGGTCCTAAAGGCTGTTTCCCATTCACGGTGGTCCAGCAGCGGTCTTCCCAAAGCTGATCTACCCAACTCGTAATACGGAGGTCAGACCACCAAACTCACTGCGCCAGGACCACCAAAGCCGAAACAGCGGTCCACAGGACCACCAAACTCGTAATAAGGCCCTTCTTGTTTTTTGAGAGGTAATGCAAAGATGTTTCAGCTGATTTCTGGAGTGCACCTTCCTAATAGAAACTTATCTATAAAAAGTTGCACTAGGTGCAGTCTGATTGTGCATTAGTAAAAATGTATAGATTTAACAAACTTGTTTCATATTAAACACTAAAGGACAGATTTAATAAATTTACCTGCAACACAGTGCAGCTATAAAAGTTGGTGCGCTGCGTTACCTGAAAGAGAGAGTAGAACAGTGCCACATCTACAGGGGTACTTTAGGCTGTCCTGTGTCAAGCACACATCCTTGCCCCATAGTGCAAGGGTGTATGCATGATGACAAGCATAGTTTTTCTTTACTGAAAAGGGACACTTCCAGTACAAAAACTCACTTTGTACATGTACTGTACAGCGCAACGCACATGTAAAGGTGGAAAAATGTGGTGACTATTTAAAGTTGCTTCACTATTACACCTAGTTTGAGGAGGCATACGTTTTTGGTGTGAATCCCTGTCTACAAATGTTAACAGATAGAGATTTGAGACAAACCCCATAGGTGGTGGCATGGTAATGCCTATGTACCAACCATAGTACTCCCCTTGACACACAGTAGTGGAAAGTAGCTGCTAGCGTTACTTTCATTACTTTAGGTAATTTTGCAAACCAAATCATGATTTGCGTTGGAAAGTAAATTTCAGCACAATACTTTGGGCTGAGTTTGCATCACCTTTGTGTAGGTACTGGAAGCTACAGAAGCCTGGGTTAAGACACACAATGGGGAGAGGGAGGGTGGCTGAAGCCTTTGTAGTCCAATGGTGCATGAGAAGAATCCTTAAAACTATGCTTGTAATTTACACAATAATGACAAACATTAGGACAGTTAGAGTATTCTTTAACCCTCTCATTGTAATTTTTGCATTTTGTTGCAGAGATGGACATAAGTTCCAATTTTCGAATTCTTCAGTTCATCCGTTATTACAGAAATAGTCCCAGATACAACCCCATTTACTACACACAACATCAAACCACTTCCCATCTGGGCCACAAGACTGACACACTATTCCATTCATAGCATTCCTACAGTGTACCTCATCAGGAAAGGTGCTTTGATGCCGCATCAGCAGTAATAGTCCAAAGTTTATGGTTCACACAGAAAATGTCTTACCAAATGTTGGAAATTTTCCTGTAGCCGCAGACTCCTGCTGGTATCTTGCAAGACTTTTTTAATATGAGAAGTATACAAGAGCATCTAGATTAATACTCCAGTCATGAGAGTAACACTTAAGGGAATATGTTGTACATTAGGGCGTGAAACCCTCACCCATTGAAGTAGCATGCTTCATCATAGGGTCAGAGCTTCACCCTGATATTTTGGTGTTTTGCTAGAATGGGCTCCTAAGTAGAAGCTCTAAAAGGCAGAGTCTAAGGAGAATATTGCAGTGCTGGGCTATCTCTAGTTCCCTGCACTGAAGAGGCACAAGGAAAAAGCAAGTGGAAAATATTAAAATGAACTAGTGGTGGACCTTGGATATTTTATTTGAATCACCTTATGGTAAGAATAAAAACGAATGTGGCAGTAGTGGCTGGTGCCAGGGAATGTAGTGGGGCAGCGTGGGGGGGGGGGGGGGGGGTGGCTAAACGTAAAACAAAAAACACAAACAACAAAAAAGGACTTTCCTGCCGCTCATCGCTCTTCTGCTGTGCACAGGCTGAGGCTCCCAGACTCCCCTAAGGCCAATCCAACTACTGCTCTCATGCTGGCAATACCCATGAAAGCAGTGTTGGGATTGGGCGAAGCGGGCTGGTTCTGGGCTCCATCGGGGACTATCAGCCTGTGCTTGCTGTTGTTCTCCACCCAGCAACACAGCTGGGTTGGAGAGATGTCAGTGCACATGTCGGCTTGGCCGTCCTAAGATGGCCGGCCAAACCAACATGTGCACTGACACCAGTGCCCACCACTCCTCCGCCATTATTCATGTAGC
This sequence comes from Triturus cristatus, assembly GCF_964204655.1. Classification (NCBI taxonomy): domain Eukaryota; kingdom Metazoa; phylum Chordata; class Amphibia; order Caudata; family Salamandridae; genus Triturus; species Triturus cristatus. The sequence continues at coordinate 1,016,830,009 of NC_140581.1, forward strand.
CCAACCCCCAAGACTCGGCTCCTGACAAAAAATAAAATGATAACAAAACTGTTATTATCATTTTGTTTTTCGTTTGCCTCTGTTGGCAGGGGGCAACAGTCCTGCACCACATAGAAGGAGCCGCCACTGCAATGTGTGACAGTCAACATGAGAGAATATACCTTTCATCCTAGTCAACATGTTTTAGCCATTTTAATAGTCACATATGGGGTTCACTTGCTTTTTTCTGTGTTCGGACAAAATATTGAATTGGAAATATTGGTTGCAGAAATATCAGTGAAACAGTATCTTGACATAACAATATCGTGATATACAGATATCGTTGTTCAGAATATTGATTTTCTTTTAAGTTCATAATATCGTTTTCAAGAATATAGTTGTAAATATAGTTTTCAATACTAGAGTTGTAAACATATTGTTTTTTTAATTATCTTTATATGTGTAGTTTATATATTAATTATTTGGCTTATTGTTTTCATAATTGTTAATAATATGTGTAAGTACAGTTTGTGATGTTAAGTGATTTATAATTTTTAATTTAATTATAATAGTAATTTATATTGTAACAGTGGGTCGCTAGTTTGTAGGGGTGTAGTAAGGGAAGTTAATTAAGCATAAATAATTAATCATTATTTATTCATGTATTACTAATCATTTAATTGAATATTAATTATGTAAATTGTGTAATTATAGTTTTTAACTTTTTGGTTAGGTGTGAGTTTCTGGGTTTGTAGGAGTATAGGATAGGAAGTTAATTAAGGAATAAGTGATTAATAATTATCAACTTATTAATAAATATTTAATTGACCATCAATTATGAACATTTTGTAATAATTATTTTTTCTAAGTTATTTGTTTGGTGCGGGTTGCTGGATTTGTAGGAGTATAGGGTGGGCAGTTAATTAAGGAATAATTAATGAACAGTTAATGAACAATTGATTAATAATGATTTATTTGACTTAATTTTGCAGATGTAATAATTATATTTTTCAAATTCTTTGCAAGGTGCGTGTTGGTGTGTGAAGGGGTATAGGTTGGGAAGTAAATTATTTGTTAATAAATTAATTATTAAATAGTGATTAATTAAGTAATAATTACCTGATTAATTAATTAATAATTATTAATGTACTGAATAATATTTAATTAGTTATTAATCATGCTAATTTTGTTGCATTTATCTATTTTAATAATATTTTAAGTGTGGACTGCTAAGATGGTGGGGGTGTAGTGTAGTAAGTTAATTAAGTAATGCATAATTGCCAATATTTTTACAATTCATAATTAATGATTACATTGTTTAATATTTATTTTTTATAAATGAATAGGGTTATGTTTCATATAGGAGGGTTACTATGAAGAAGTAGTAGAGGGATAAGCAGAAAAGCCAAATGGCTAAAAGAAAAGAAAAATATCGCTTAAAATTATTTAAGAATTATGACTGCGGTAGATAAAGTATAGTGGTTGTCCAGAGAGACTCAGAGAGTTAGAGGTGTGGCGCAGCTGCTAGAGCAACTGACTCCGGAGCATGGGACTCATGGTTCAATGGTCGAAGGCAGCTCTGCTCAGCACCTTTTGTGTAAATGTATGATTGTTCGCTATTAACAAAGGTATTGTATCAGTAGTATCATTACGACACGGAGTATCTGCACATAAAAAGATAGGACTGTCCTATCTTTGTATGTGTGGAGACTCCACAGTTTTAAAGAAAGAAAAGTGTAAGTTTACCTTTGTGGATTCATCCCTTGGATTTTAAGATGATTTCAAAGGTAGTTTAGGAATTTTAAATAATTCCAATAGTAACATAACTAGATGGAAATCACCTCTCTTTGCCCATTGCTAGTTTTGGACTAGAATGGTATCACTGTAGTCCAAAAACATGCTAGCTATAATTTACAATTCATAGAAATCTCAAAATAGATTTCTGTGTGTCCAGCTAAGTATTCATAATCCACTTCTTGGAATCTAACATCTATCTCAGTGTTCACTAAAATAGGATAGACTTGCTCTGCTGTACACCCTATTGACAATTCGTGATCTTTAACACATAAGCCAAACTCTATATCAACCAGCAGTGTTGATGGACAAAGCAATTTTCATATGATATATTACATTAATTTTTTTACTGCACTCACATTCATAGGAGCATTTTGGTGTTATAGTTCTACACAACAATTAGTAACGAAAATGAGATGGAAAACGACCAAGTGAAGAATATATGTCGTTACTACGCATTCCGTTGCAACGCATGCCTTTACCACGCATGTGTTACAACGGAATGTGTTTTCCACGCTTTGCCGTTACCGCGATTTTACCTTTACTCCGCTTTTTCTTTTTTTGGGGGGGAGACCCCCCCAAGCCCCCTTTCTTCTTTTTTTTTTCCTTTTTCTGCAGGTCTCCGCCGACACTGAAAACGGACTGATGCTTTTTTTCAGATTAGATGACGTTGTTCCGTGATGACGTTGCTTGCGTGGTGAAGATGGTCGTTGAAGCATTACCCGTTGTGAAGACGTTTACGAGGTAAGTGTATCGTTGTAAATGTAATGCGTGGAAAATGCTTCGTGGTAAAGGCTGTTTCCCCCAAGTGAACAGTCAAATCACTGGTTACATAGCCATGTTTTAATCCCTTCAAAACCATACAATCCAAGACTACCCATTGACAGTCATGGGGGTGCCTTACCTACTTTAGTGGCTGAGTCTGAAAAAGCCCAATCTTTGTAAGTTGTGGTTCTAACCATTTGAACTTTCAGGAGTAAGAAGGGGGTAAAGCCAATTATGCCTGGATATATGACCCTAGAACGTGGTGAATTAATATCTGGGTAGACATATATATTACCCCTAACCTGTGTTCGGAAAGTACTCTATTACGCAAACGGAGCCAGTGAAGTCACAGGAGAATAGGACTAGTATAGTATTGCCTGGAGACTCCAGTAATGAGTCCACTGGTTCTTCATGAACCTTTTGTCCTATATTCAAGAGTTTAAAAGGGGCACTGAGGGAGTTGGCATTATCATAGCCATATTATGACTGGCCCAGGTTATTGACTACGGCACATGGTGAGAATCTTCCCTGATCTCTGGGGCCCACAACATTGGCCTGCTTCCTTAGGTGCTCTGCCGACTCCATCCTCAAAGGTCAAGAACTTGGGCTTCCATCTCGATGATACGTTATCTATGAATCGGCAAGTGGCTAAGGTGACGGCCACTTGCCTTGCAGTGCTCAAGCTGCTATAAAAGATCCTTAGGTTGATCCCGGCTCCTGTGCAAAGGGCTGTGATTCAGGCCCTAATCATCTCTAGATCAGATGATGGCAATGTGCTGTATTTGGGAGCCGACAAAGCCACTATACATAAGCTGCAGATAATGCAGAATGCCGCTGCTAGGCTTCTTTACTGGCTGCTCAAATCTGCTTCCGCTTCAAATCTTCTCCATGAGCTGCATTGGCTCATGATCTCTAATCATATCGAATTCAATGCGCTATGTTACATGTTTAAGGCGAAGGCCGGACTGTTCCTCACTACATTCAGGATTTGGTTCTTCCGTATCTTCCTTCTCTGAGATACTCACATCAGGCCTTGTTCACGGTGCCTTGGTTCCGGTTGTGTCGCATGAGAGGGCATGCATTTGCATATCTAGAAACAACATTATGGAATTCTCTTCCAGATTCTCTGAGGAACTGCACTTTACTCCTTGCTTGCAGGGGCCTGATTCCGCTCTCTGGGGCATATTATCAAGAAACGGCGTTAAAATTATTGCCGCTTTAGCGGCAGAAAACTGCCGCTAAAGCGGTGATAATGGGCTTGATAATATGCCCTGGAGAATTCCCATAGAAGCTCATGTTCTGGTGTCAACCTGGGCTTCTATTGGAATTCTCTGCGGCATATTATCAAGCCCATTATCGCCAGTTTTCTGCCGCTAAAGCGGCGATAATTTTAACGCCGTGGTTGATAATATGCCCCTCTGTTCCTTGTTGTCAGCTTTCAATCTTTGCAGTTGTGGAATCTCACTTTCTGGTTATCTACAACACATTGACTCAGAAAGGGAATTTGCACACTCCTTCTCCTGTTTGGAGACAGCGCCAAACATCTTCCTTGAGAAGGGATTGGTTGCCATCTTCCCTGACAAGGGAGTGGTATTGCCTGAGATAATCAGAGGGGGAGTGACCAGCAGATTTATTGGAGTTGGAATTGTTGTGCCGAAGGTGAAGTTCCCAGTGTCTCGAGTCACAGAATAATAGAAATAAAATAAACGGGGAGGCGAAAAGAAAAAGCACTATGTGTTTTTTCTGGCTTTTTATATGCAATAGTATCACTTCAATATAAATCCATATGTGTAATCATATATGGTCATTTGTTCTCTGGCAATGGTCCAGAAACCAATACAAGCTATATTTCAGCACGAGGATGTATTCTAATAAGGCTGTCTCTTCATTTTCCTGTGTCGCTCCATGTTCCCGCTCCATGTTCAAAGGAATAAGGAATATGCAAAGCAAAATGTATTGCAGGATCAGGATCTCTCAGTGACTGATATCTGAATATATTGACCTACACATTGCACCAGTGGTAACCACATGGTTTTATTACATTCATGGCACAAAAGATATTCTGCAGTATACTTAGGATAGTCAAAGGAATGGAAGCTGTTTTATGATTTAGAAATGACATTTTTATACTTCTATTGTCCATTCCAAAATTCTCAATGAGTAAGCTATTTAAGTCACTCTTAAAACTTCCAGTTTTGAAGGGGGAACAGTCGGACTACAACGGTCTCACCCGCGCGTGTTCTGACCTCGCAAGCATAACCACACTTATGCAACTCTAGTTGCTGGCTGGTGGAAGCAGGAAGACGAAAGTTCGGGAGAGGATGCGATGAGGTGAAATAAGTGGGGGTTGGGGGGTGGGGTTAGTTTGTATGGGTTTGGGGTCGTTTTTAGGGCTGGGGTATCGGGTAGGTTTCAGTGCTGGGGGGTCGGGAGTTTTAGGGCTCAGGGCAGGGCACAGAAAGGGGGTGTTTTAAGGCTGATGGGACAGTTGGGCTGGGGCAGGGGGGAGGTAGGGATAGGTTTCAGGGGGTGGGGGCTGGGGTCGGAGTCGTGTTTAGGGGCTGCGTTTTAGGGCTCAGGCTGGGGACAGGAAAGGGGCAGTTTCAGGCCGAGGGGGCAGTTGGGCTGGGGCCGGGGGAGGTGGGATAGGTTTTTGAGGTTGGGGGCTGGTTTTTGGGCTCAGGGAGGGGGGTGGGTTCAGAGTTGTTTTTAAGGGGTTGAGTTTTAGGACTCAGAAGACAGCAAAATGGAGGTTTTAAGGCTGAGGATGCAGTTGGGCTGGGGCAGGGAAGAGGTGGGGGTAGGTGTTAGGGGGTAGGGGCTCGTTTTAGGGCTCAGTGAGGGGGGCTAGGGTCAGAGTAGTTTTTTGGGGCTGGGGGTCAGGTTTTAAGGATCAGGATAGGGGGTCGGGTAGTTTATAGGGCTGGGGAGAGTAGAATAGACTGCAGGAGGGCCGAATTTTAGGACTCAGGGCAGAGGGGCACTAGTGTGATCTTTACTTCACATATTCCTTTACAAGTCATGTCTTTACCACAAAATTGCGTGGTAAAGGCATGCATGGTAAAGACGCAGTCGTGATTAAGACCGGGTGGTGCAGGCATGCGTTGTTGAGGCATGCATTGTTCCATCACACAACCATTTTGAAGAGCATTAAATGTTGAAAGTAAATTGAAAGGGATTAGAAATTATTCAAGGTTTTATAGAAATCAGAAATATGAGCAATTCAACTCTCTCCTATGGATTCAGTTTTCTACTGGCGGCCTACTTCTGCTTGTCCCAAATATTTGTACTCAAATGTCATCCTCTGGAATTTAGAGGCTCTGCTGTCCTTTATACCTCTTGAGCACTGCCTCAAAACAGTAGAAGATGGTAGATCTACTCCATGCTTTGCTGCCATCAATTGTACCTCACCTATCAAGTAATAGGGCTGGTAACCCTCTGGCACCGGTCCTTGAGGTGGTCTGGTCTTGTGGCATTTCCGGACTGCTGCCATTCAGTATGATGCTCTTCAGCCCCTGGTAAACTGGAACATTTTTTTGGGCCGCTGCTCCCACCACTCATGAGCCAACAGCAAAGAAAAAAGGCACAGGTGCGTCAAGATACATAACATTAATTAGAACATTGGAATGTTGGGAGCTCCATTGAAAACAATGGAGTGCTCCGGGCTTATAATGGTTGGTATAAACCCGGAGCACCAACATTCCAATCTGTCTTTGTTCACAGCTCTGGCTGTGAACAAAGACCTCAGGGAGCCTGAGGGGATTTCAATCCCCTCGCGCTCCCTGAAGGCTTTGTTTTGTTAGAACATTCTGCCCTCTAGTGGCAGAATGTTCTAAATAGCCTTATAGCCCTTCGTAGCAGGGCTATACCGGCATTTAAAGTTCCTCTGCTTTGTTAAAGTCCCTCGCCTTCGGCTCGGGTCTTTAACGCTGCAGCGGGCCTTTAACATCCGGTATAGCCCGTTACGGCGGGCTATAAGGCTATATTAGAACATTGGAATGTTGGGAGCTCCATTGAAAACAATGGACTGCTCCAGGCTTATAATGGTTGGTATAAGCCCGGAGCACCAACATTCCAATGTGTCTTTGTTCACAGCTCTGGCTGTGAACAAAGACTTCAGGGAGCCTGGGGGGATTTCAATCCCCTCGCGCTCCCTGAAGGCTTTGTTTTGTTAGAACATTCTGCCCTCTAGTGGCAGAATGTTCTAATAGCCTTATAGCCGTTCGTAGCAGGGCTATACCGGCTTTTAAAGTCCCTCTGCTTTGTTAAAGTCCCTTGCCTTCGGCTCGGGCCTTTAACGCTACAGCGGGCCTTTAACGGCCGGTATAGCCCGCTACGGTGGGCTACAAGGCTATATTAGAACATTGGAACGTTGGAAGCTCCATTGAAAACAATGGAGTGCTCCGGGCTTATAATGGCTGGTATAAGCCCGGAGCTCCAACATTCCAATGTTTCTTTGTTCACAGCTCTCGCTGTGAACAAATGCTTCAGGGAGCCTGAGAGGATTTCAATCCCCTTGCGCTCCCTGAGGCTTTGTTTAATTTGTTAGAACATTCTGTTCTCTAGTGGCAGAATGTTCTAATAGCCTTATAGCCCTTTGTAGCAGTACTATACCGGCTATTGAAGTCCAGCTTCGGCTCGGGCCTTTAACGATGCAGCGGGCCTTTAATAGCCGGTATAGCCCGCTACGGCGGGCTATAAGGCTATAGTCAAATTTTTAACCAGAAGCCTCAATTCTTTTAAAAGGCACACTTCCTCCAACAGCTGTTATGTCAAGTAAATCCTAAATTGTATGCACGGTCTAACCGAAAGTGAGAAAAACCTCTACTATAAAGAGGAAGTGGGCATTCCGATTCGGCCATCCTAAATGTAAATGCCCAAGAATTGGGTTCAAAGTCAGAAATTTGCAGCTAGGTGCACTATACAGTTATCTACTTTAATATAGCTTTATAGCTCACTGACAAGGGCTATACCGGTTGTTAAAGGGCCTGAACCTGAGTTGCAGCAAGGGCCTATAACAAGGGAGAGGTCCTTTAACAACCGATAAATCCGAGGCAGAAAGACTAAAAGGCTATCAGAACATTACACCCACTGAGGGTAGAGTCTTCTAAATTTAAAAGGAAACCACATGAAGACAAACACAGTGGCGGCTCCTCTACTAAGGTGGAGGAGCGCCGCCTCACTGCATTTTGAGCAATGGAAAAAGGAAAAATATATTGGTAATAGCACTCAGTTGTTATCATTTTATTTTTGTCAGGCAGGTTTACGGGTATGGGCGGGACTTGGCTGTGTCACAGCCAGCATTGGGAGGACTGGTGGGCAATTAAGTGTGCAAGACAGTTTGGCTGGCCATCTTGGGCCGACCAGTCATGCACACTTGGCATGTTCCCCACCAGGCTGTAATACACAGCCTGGTGAGAACCATGAGCAGGCTCTCACTGCCTGTCTAAGCACCGAACCATGGCGCTCAGACCGTTCACAGCACTGCATTGCAGCGTTGTGATTGGCTATGGGGAGTCTGAGTGTGCTGCCTGCTTCAAGCAGAACCAGAACAGGATGACGGAAGGCGGCAGTCCGACAGAGATGTAAATAATTTTTTTTTTCTCCCCTCCCATGCTACTCAGAGGCAGCCGCTGTTGGACAAACATTGGAATGTTGGAGTTTCGAGATTATACAAGCCATTATTAACCCAGAGCTACGCCATTGTCTTCACTGGAGCTCTAAATATTCTAATGTTCTAATCCGCAATAATGAGACAGAGTAGATTAACAGATTGTACATGGAATATTGTACATGGAATATTTCTTTTATTTTTTCACTCAACGGATATCCCACTCTCGCATATCCCACCCTCGGTTTCTCCTAATACGGATTCACATTCTGAATGAATAAGAATCTCCCGATCTGTTAAATTCTTGCCCCGGCAGATCTGACATGCAACCTGAGTCCCTCAGCAGACATACTGGAAAGCACCCAAAAAGGTTCTTCCACATTTAAGTATTCCTAAAAAGGTAGGCTACTTCTAAATGTATTGACCCTCCTACTGACATTACTATCCTTATCCACCTACATCTGAAATTAATTTAAAACCACTGCACCCACATTAGAATAACATCAGTCAAACATCTATACATGAAAGAATTGTATAGCGGGATTCTGACAGATAAATGACCAACAAAGCTTCTGCTCCGAAGTAAAATCGCTGCTAAATCAAGGAAGCCCACTCTTCTCAGCTAGTCCCTGTCAATTTCAGTCTTCAGTTTGGATATGGGTCAGGTGCGTCTAGGCATTAAAGTATCTACCTAGCAACTCATCACAAGTACATATGAATCTGTTGTTCGTCAACTACTGCATCAGTGAATGACATTCCAAAAGCAGAAACATCTGATCCCTATAATATCTCGACTTAACCCCTCTAAACACCCTCGTGTGGTACGCAATACCCTTGTTCACCTCACTAAGTAGCATAACTACGAAGGCACCATACATCCCCCTTAAAGCACGCCAAAATGTGCATTAAAAAACTGCAGATGAGAGAACACCCACCTCGCACTTATATCAGAGACAATTATCAATTCGAACTTGAGCCCACTATTTATTATGGAAACCTTTTTGGACAAGAATTGTCAGGGACTCCTCGTCATCCTAGAGTACCTCTGGGGTCCCACTGTCGGGCCTGCTGGTGTGGCACTGAACTGAAATGCACACCCAAGTTGGATGTTCAGTGAGGGACTTCATTTGGTGTTGATAATATGCTCCCGAGCACCGGAGTATGTAACCAAAATTAATGCCACTGACATGTACGTTCACAGTTTACCCCCCACAACCCCGAAGACCAAGTGGTCTCCTCGAGAACTGCATTATACTGTTCTTGTCTCGCTCAAGTGAGCGCCTGCAAAGAAGGAGAAACATGGCCAGCACGTTCACAAGAAACGTGTTTTTATACCACGCTCACGGGAGATTAACATAATATCGAACGATTAAAAATCTCGCGAGAGCAGCGGAGATAATGAGCATTCAAATCGCGCCCCGCTGGTTATTATGACTTTTTACCCGGAAGCAGCTCCTCCGTCGTGGCCACTTATTCAGGCTGGACAGCTCCCTGCAGGCCCCGAACTCCGGCCTAGAAAAGATTCAGGTCCGGACAGCTCCATGGCCCTTCTCCAGCGCGGCGTCACAGCCGATTGACCCAGAGAATGTTGAAACCTCTAAAGAGATAAGAACTTTAATCCACTAGTATATCTGGTTAGGGCGCAAACAAATTGAAAGTTTAAGACTTAGGCTTTTCAGAATTTTTTATGAAAAAGGGCATTCAAGCTACTCTGCCAGTGTGAACCATGTTTAAAAGAGTATTTGTTTTATTTTTAAAAAAGTTATGTGGTTGAGACTTCATCTTTCCATAAGCATTAGAGGTACTGTCGACAGACTTCACCTGATTTAACAAACCGTAGGAATATAAATAAGGTGCTACATGGAAACAAGCATTGGTAATGCATCAGTTTCACCTATGTAATGGATGAAGATCTGTTTTCATCAATCATGTCGGGAAAAGAAAAGAGCTCCATGACAGATAACACGGAAGTGGAGAGGATCTGGCGCAGGGGCCAGAGCTGCTGATAGGAGTTGGGGATCCCTGGTCAGTCTGGGTGGGCCCTGCAACATCCTGTAATTCTACGCAAATCACTTAATATCTCTGGGTGACAATATGCTATATAAATATGCTGCAAAACTAAAAGGAAAAACTTCAAGAGTAAAAGGCAAAACTTTATGAAAATATAGTTCCACCAAAGCGGATGTTAAGAGTATTTCAGGGGCAGGAAAAATTTATAACAGAAGCAGATGAGGAACAAGCATTGGTAAAGTTAGGAAAATGCGCTACAGCCAATAGAAATGGTGGAAAGGTAAGTGGCACACACAGGAGCCAATGAGAAGCCAGGAAAGAAAGGAGGTGGGATGTAAGTCCCTTTTAAGTGTATAGTAAAAATAATAGATTTCTCAGGCGAAACCTAAAAAGATAGCAGACATAGTCTACAGGGTTAAAGAAGAAATAAGCATTGGTTTCAAGGCAATTGTGATTTATTTGTAAAAGAATCCAGTTCAAGTGAGAATCAGGTTTCCCATCATTCCAGTGAGTTTGTTTTAAACAATCCATGACCTTTTGTACTACAAAAGGAATTCTTAACTATACTTGTTTTGTTGTTTTAAAGAAAGAGGTGGAGAGTGCAGTGTGAAGCACACTGGAACATAGCTAAGAGGAAATCTTTCTCTTTATTGTCTCTGTTCTGTCACATCATGCAGAATATTTGGGAGGCCATGCAGTTAGTATGTCTTTGATTTTTCTTAGGGTATTGATTTAATTTACGCTTAATGAATTGGTTACATTTCTGCCAAACCAGATGCCTAAGTATTTGAGTTTGTGTTGTTGCCACTTCAATCCCGAAGAGTCTATTATTGCTAGTGTGCAGTATACATTTACTGAGGCTACTTTGCTTTTTTCTTTGTTTAATCAATGTCCTGACATTGCTGAGTAACAATTTATCTCTTCCATAATGACTGGCAAGGCCTTGTCTGCTTCTTCTGTGAAAATTAGTACATCATCTGCACATGTAGGAAACTTTAGTTGCTGTCTAAAGAATTGTAATTTTAAACCCTCTTTAATGGTAAAGTTGGATTTTAAGTCACAGTTCTGAAAGTGCCACTTATAGAAAGTTGGCATTCTATTTTCCTAACCTTTTGGTGCCTGCAGCCTGTACCCTGGGTTACACTACTAGGTGTAGCGGGTATTTGGTCTTTGTGTATTGCTACCAGACAGTAAGAGAAAGGGGAAATGGGTGTTGGCAGGATAGGCCAGCTCTGACTTGATGGTGGAGCGGAGCTGGCAACTACCACACTTGCACATCACGAAGACTCTGCCTCAGCACACACACAAAGGGTTTCACACAAGATTTTTGTGCCGTAAGAGACAAGCTGGTGCCAGGGTATGCAGGAAGTTCTACAACTTCCCCCACTTCAAAGCTGTGACCAACTTTAAATATTTGACCCTCAGACCCAATTCATCATTACACATCTGGACCTGCGGAAGATGCAGAAAATTGACTGCTGTGCTGCAAGAAGGGCTGCAACATTGCTGTCCTGCTACTTTGCTACCCTCCTCCCATGCTGCCCTGCTGCTTGAGTAAGGAGTGCTGGAACTGCATCTTGAACCCATCACTACCATAGTGACACAAAGGGCTAATTTGCTGGCTTCCTGATCAGAACATCAAGGACAGAAAAGGCTTTAACCACCTTGAACCCTGCCACTGGACACCACCTGATATGAGTTCTGCCCCCCAAGCGGTGCCACTCCAGTCCTGGACCCTTATCAGTGAGTCTGTAGGTGCTTTGCCAACCCAGCTGGGGACTTAGCAGGACTGATGCAGTACAGGACATCATAGCCTCGCAGCTTTTCGGAACCACCTCGGCGTGATCTATCCTCAACACAGGCTTTTGGATCGCAGCCCCACAGCTCATTGGAACCTGCCGCTGCGTGATACATCCTAAGTGCAGTACCTGGCATCACAGCCCTGCAGCGCCTCAGAACCTCGCACCTGCTTGACTCATGCTCAACACGGGGCCCGGCAATTGTTCCACAGCCAGGATTTAAGGTACTTTGGGCCAGATGTATGTTGCTTTTTGCAGTTGCAAACAGCCTAATTCAGGCGGTATGTGACTGGAAAAAAGCATTTTCCCATGTACCAAACCCTATTTTGCAATTCAGTAACTTATTACCAAATTGCAAAAGCGGTTAGGCATCTGGTATTAGGAAGGGGCGTGTTAAGCTTGTCCCTTCCTAATAGCAACTTGCAGTGTGGTATGTATGAATGTATTGCGACCGAAATGTGATCACAAAACATTTGCAGTTAGGTGGTAACCCATTTGCAAACGGGAAGGGGTTCCCCTTTGTGAATGGTTATAAAAATGTATTTTAAGAGCAGGCAGAGGACTGCCAACTCTTTAAAAAATGAAAAGAAAAGTTTTAATTTTTGTTTTTTTAATGTATCCCGTGTTCCTTTAAGGAGAACGGGCTGCATTTAAAAAAAATACTTTACTTTATTTAAAAGCAAGCACAGACATCCCTGTGGTTTTAGAGACACCCAATGGGTCGCAAATTGTGACCTAACTCATGAAAATTAATCAGGTAGGTCAATTTGCGACCCACTAGGAATCACAAACAGTGTAAAACACACTGTTGTACATAGCTGTTTGTGATTACCTAATAGCGAATTGAAAACATTCGCTATTAGATAATAGCAAACCTGAATCTATGTACATCTGGCCCTTTGTTCTATGGGCCTAACTTGGTCTCTGAAACCCAGCCCATACTCCATTACAGTCAGTTTGAACTTGTAAGTTTGTCCCTCTTTTGGCTTGACCAGATAACCACAGTTGGAGCTTTGTGATTTTAAGCACTATTTTTATTTAAATCTTTAAAATTGCATCTGTCCAGTATTACTGATTGCATTTTTGTCATTTTGGTGTCAAATATGTATCAAAATTACTAAATTTAAAGCTCAACCATGGGTAGGTATGGCTTCGAGCAGCTAGGCTTGAACAAAGGAACTAGCGTGAAGCATTTTACAGCACCAAACAACAAAATAAAAAATCCCTGCAAAACAAAAGAAATACAACACCAATTGATAAAAATAGAAATGTTTATGTTCACAATGAGCAAAATCCACCAAAGGGTTCCCAAGATACAGATTTAAACAAATATCTTGAACAAACAAGCATTGGCAAACAAGCATTGAAAACCTTAAAGTTTGAATAGTTTGCAAAAGTTACTTTGGCTCCTCTGGCCTGACTGCATGACCAAATCTGACCGGACAAAAGTCTGGGGAGCCAATGGGTTAGATTTGGACAATAATTTGCCACCAGAGCTTTTTCCAGCCCAGTACCAAACTTTACAGCACAACCGCCATGTACTGATGTCCTGATGCTGCGGGTGCAGGAGATAAAGATTTTCAAGAATGCTCCTGGTGCTGTGCGGCCAATGGGGGTGCCTTTGCAGTGAATCCTCAGTCCACGGGTCAAGTGGGGTGACTTTGGCCACAGAAGTTGGGGTCTCTAAAAGTCCTCATTGAGACTGTAAAAGGCCAGCTGTGGCTGGGCTACTGGTCTCCTGATACAGCAGTCCCAGTGATATTCTATGGTGGGTGCTGGTGTCCCTCTTGGGCAACCAGTCTGTGCTCAGATGGCACTCCTGGGTCTGGCTGTCTTGGCTGCAACTTTTGGCTTTTGAGTATTGGCCTCTTGGGATGCTCAGTGGCAGTTAGTAGCGAATATTCTGCAGTGGCTACCCACTTGTCGATGTGGGCTGCTTCAGCTGTGCTGACTCTGTTGCGGGTTCCAGTCCACTACTACTTTGAGTCACTCCTTTGGCTTGGGGCACAACTTTTCACCTAGCCAGGAGCCACATGGACAGTCCTCTCTTCGCTAGCCCAAGGCACAGCAGGTGAAGTCCAGCAGATGGCCCAGCCTGTTTGTGCTGTTCAGGGAGCAGCAGGGCAGTCAATTCAATTTTCAATTTAAAACTTTATTAGGCTCAGAACTAAAAGGCCATAAAAGAGCATAAAGAGAAGCATCATCATAGAAAATCATAAATCCACAGCAATATATTAAAATAAAGATAAAAACCATCTTTAAACTCCCACTTAAAATACATTACATTATTATACTTTTCCTGAGATGTGTGGCAGCCCAAATATAAAGTGGAATTCTAATACACACCAAAGGGTTCATTAGTGCAAATTAGAATATTAAAGCCACTCTGTAATGCCTGATATTACTTACAAGGAGAAGTCGTTTTCATCACAAGGACAAGGTGTAGTATCTGATGGATACTTTTAATTTCAGGAAAGGCGACCAAATGGTGGACAATAGCCAATCATAATCTGGTTAACACAAAGCGATGTTGGGTGGTAGTTACCCAAGTCAGATAATACTGACATCTCTCCAACAACGTATTTGATACATATAAAACTACAATATAATTCTTGTTTTCTTCAAGCATTCTACACTCATTTCTGTAATTCAGGAACGTGCTCTTATCACGTTTTTTCCAATGAGGAACCACTAGCAGTGTTGGTAATAATGGGAAAATCAAACAGCAATTTATAGAGCCCATTTATATAGGACAGTCATAGTATTTTCATCACGTGGTGTAGAGATAAATAGTTGGATATAATTGACTTTGTAAAGTTTGTTTCTGTTTTTGACCATATAGAGTGCCAAAGTAAAAGGGGGTTTAGAGCTAACCTGACTTAGCTTTAATGTCTTTCCCAAAGAGTAATTAAAGGTTCGTACATTTTTCCACTGTTCCCTGGCCTCTCCTAACCCCAAATTGCACATCCAAAATAATGGAATTACTTTCTGCCCAATCTTCCAATCTCTCCATGAGAACCTTGCCCATCAATGTAGCTGATAAATCAAGAAGGGAAATTGGGCAATAACACTTGGGATCAGATGTATTTCTTGTTTCAAAAATAGGGACTATGATCGATGCGGTGCAAGATGGGGGAATGTACTTTCCGCAGCTGCATTCATTACCCTTGTCAAAATGTGGCCCCTTATCTCCCTTGATGCTTTGAATGCATCTACTGGGGCTCTTTCGTAAACTGACACTGGAAGGCGAGAGGCTGTGAGGTGTCCTGGAGGACCTGCGTTGCAGCGCTCGGTGTGCCGAGCATCGTGGGGTCTACCGCCGCCGGAACTACACTACCCACAATCCTGCGAGGGGCACTTCCGCCCACAGCGCGCCCGGAGGCGCTGAAAAGCCGCGAGGCTTCCCATGTGGAGCGGGGGCTCTTTCGTAAACTGACACTGGAAGGCGAGAGGCTGTGAGGTGTCCTGGAGGACCTGCGTTGCAGCGCTCGGTGTGGCCGAGCATCGTGGGGTCTACCGCCGCCGGAACTACACTACCCATAATCCTGCGAGGGGCACTTCCGCCCACAGCGCGCCCAGAGGCGCTGAAAAGCCGCGAGGCTTCCCCTGTGGAGCGGGGGCTCTTTCGTAAACTGACACTGGAAGGCGAGAGGCTGTGAGGTGTCCTGGAGGACCTGCGTTGCAGCGCTCGGTGTGGCCGAGCATCGTGGGGTCTACCGCCGCCGGAACTACGCTACCCATAATCCTGCGAGGGGCACTTCCGCCCACAGCACGCCCGGAGGTGCTGAAAAGCCGCGAGGCTTCCCCCGCGTCGCGGGACGTGCGCGGACAGCGCCGGGCTGAGCTCGGGCAGAGGGCGGGCCGTCTGTGGCCGTCCGGGGCAGGAGGAGGCAGGGCTGGGCCCAGTCCATAACATCATACAATGGGTAAGCGTAAAAATGTGTCAAATATGGATGGAGGGAAAAAATCTAAAGTGCCAAGGAAATCTGACTCCATATTATCGTATTTGTCTTCGGCTGTGGGAGCCTTGTCTCAAGAAATTGCCAACGCGGAACATGAACTGGGTACTGTAACCCCTTCTTTAGACTCATCACTGATTTCCACTTACCCTCCTAATACTCATCACGTGCCGCTGGTCCCTGAGATAGTGGTTGTACCCCATAAGACCAGTACGGCAGAGGTTTCTGTCCCACCTGTTGTACCCACTGAGGTGAATCACACGTTACAGCCTATCAGTAAGCCAAGGGCGATCCCCAAAAGTAAGAAGAAGAAGGTAGTGGGCGCGCAAACCACTGCTTCTCAATCCCAAGATAACAATGTGGAGGACTATTTAGAAAAACTTTTTATTGACCGTATAGAACCCTTACTTATGGATGTTGCGAAGGACATTGTGGACACATTGAATACTTGCCTAGCGAGTCTACTGAAGAGGTGTACACTTATAGAACCTGTGGCTAACAAACTTGCGCAGATTAAGGAGCCTTATATGGTCTCCGGGCAGGTTCTGGAAAATAAAGTTATTGCACCAGCAAGTCAGGTTAGCGTTATGTCAACCAACAGAGATGTAACCTCAAAGACTCTAGTGTCAAGGGATCTTGGTTCATCAGTTACCCATATGGATCCCATTTACTCTATTCCTGGTCTCCCAAATAATTTATTAAAATCCAAGCCCCCCTTGGTAAGCCTTTCACCCTCAGGTTCTCAATTGTCCATAAACCTGCCACCGGAAGCTGCGCCCCTTGTGGGAGTCTTCATAGGAGTTCCCCCACTTAGCCCGGGAGAAGCAGAACACATGACAGATTTAATACATAAGGCAAAACGATGGTGTGTGGAGCGTTCCAGTGGTGAGTTGAATATTTCAGACAGATTAATTATGGCAAGACGGGTGGGGTGGATCGGTAAATCCACCAAACATATACAGGGGGATTGCGTCATTGTTAATTTTAATGCCGTCGATTTGGCCGACAGATTGTTCTGGGATGGTTCTCCAATTTTGGACCAAGGTTGCATGAGGCCAGTTCCGCTGGGATTTTTTTATCCTCCCCCTATTATATCACATCCCCCTTTTCTATCTCAGCAGGCTTTGCATCTAACAGACAAGGTGGTTAGGGCTCATAACTTATTACCAGGACCGAGTGGTTTGATCCAAAATAGTCACTCACGCCTTGCTCAGGGAGGTCAAAATGTGCTTATTACTAGTCCCTCATTGAGGCCCGTACAAACGGTGCTTGCGGATCGAAGGCTGGTGACGACTAACCGTTTCTCCCCCCTCTCAGATATCGAGGAACTTGATTGACGGTTACCTTTAACATTAGTACCAGAATTAAAGGGTACCCCTAAGACTGATACATTACCCCGCTGTAAATTTGTTTCCTGGAATATAGCTGGCACTAGAGCAAAAAGATCAGATCCATCGTGGGTAGACTTTGTCACTAAACATGACATTATAGCCCTGCAGGAGTTGTGGGATTCCTCCCCCACGTTCTGGATGGATGGTTACATCAGCTTTGTTGTGCCAGCAATCACTAGCAGCATGGGGAGAGCTAAAGGAGGCCTTATTTCTCTTTTTTCACTTTCACTGAAAGGTGATTTTAAATTGATTAAGTCGGGTTCTCCAAACCTCTTAATTGTGGAATGGGCAGTTTCTACATCCCACAAGCTGTTACTGATTAATTTTTACAACGCTTGGGATAGGGAACGTGGTACTGACCATATTACCCTTTTGGAAAACCTTTTGGATAGTTTCAGTCTCAATAATGATACTCAGTTCTATCTAATTTTAATGGGCGATTTTAATATACATCCTTGTGGTGATTCCTGTTTATTTGAGGAATTTGAGGGTCCACCAGGCTTCCTGGCTCCCCACTTCGAACATACTAAAGCAGGGGAGGCTCTTGAAGTTTTGCTGGCCAATTTTAATATGATGGAATTTGTGAACACAGAGGGGGGAGATCGCACATGTACATATAAGGGGCATGACCACGGTTCAATAATTGATTACATATTTTTGACCCCGGGTATCTTACATAGGGCTGTGACCTATAGAGTAATTAGCTCCCCCTATAGTGATCACAACCCGGTGTTACTTGAGTTAATCTGGAGTGATCTTAAGGCCAATGGTGCGATACCACTGGGAGAGGAAAATGCCCTGTTACCTAAGGACCAAGGTAGAAGACTCAAGTGGGCAAAGGTTGTCCCGGAAATTTTTTTTGACAATCTTTTTCCTAAAATTGAGGCTAATGTAGCCATCTGTCAGGACCCAGCAGCTGCTAATGTAGACAAGATGGGGGCCTTCGAAAGTATATGTGCCCAAATATCCCTTGATTTGTCAACCACATCACATAGGCATGGTACCAATCATTGTAAATGGTTTGATCCAAACTGTTCTAAAGCTCATAGGGCTTTAAAGAAGGCACTTTTAACTACCCCAAGAGACAGGGTCCTTATTGCCAATCTCAGGAAGGAGTACAAGGCAACAACTACTAGTTGGAAGAATGCTATCAAACAAGAGGCATGGGAGAGTCTCCTTAATGTGGATGTTTTGCGTGACAGCAGTCACTTTTGGACCATTATTAACCACCCTTTTTTCTCTGAATCCGAGAACACGGTCATGGACAATGTAATCTGTGACTCAGATTGGTTACTCCACTTTCAGGGAGTTTATGGAAATACAGTCTCTGTTTCGACTCAAAATCCCATAGTGGTTGTTGCGCGTGCCCCCCTTGTTTTCACTTGTACTGAGGTGGAGAATGCAATTCTAGAGTCCTCGAGAAATAAAGCTCCGGGTCCCGATGGAGTGCCCGCAGACCTGTACTCCCACTTCCCGAAATTTTGGGCTAGGATCCTAACAAACATCTTTTTCGCTGCAAATGGTAACACCCTTCCTTCTACCTGGGTCACTTCAATTATAGTGCCGATCTTTAAGAAGGGGCAGAGAGATGACCCGGGGTGTTACAGACCCATCTCTTTGCTTGACTCGGCGATTAAGATATTGGGCAGAGTCTTACTGAAAAGGTTGAGGGAAAATATTGAACATAGGGGGGGGGTCTTGCAAATATCCAGTATGGCTTCAGAGAAAAAAGAGGCACTGTTGACCAATGCCTAAATCTCCATCTGCTGATCTCAAAGTACACGGTGGCCAAGGAGGGGTCCTTATTTTTGGCCTTTATGGACCTCTCCTCGGCTTTTGACATGCTCAACAGGTCCAAGCTCTGGGGTATTTTACTGGAGTTTGGTGTTGATCCAGCTCTTGTTCATTTCATGGCTTCTCGTCGTCAGGAGCTGTTTGCAGTGGTTAGGGTTTCTAGGGAGGGCAGGTGCACAAACCGTTTCAAGTCCGAGAGGGGGGTCCGCCAAGGTTGCATCTTGGCCCCCCTCCTTTTCACCATTTATATTAATGGACTTGGAAACAGTCTAGTGAATGTGGGGACGGACGTCCTGCGTGTGGGAGATATACTGGTACCAGCACTCCTATACGCAGACGACGCTGTTTTATTAGCACGAACGGGAGTTGGGCTCCAAAGACTTTTGGATCAATTCGGGGCGTTCATGGGCCAGCTAGACTTAAAAATTAATGCCAAAAAATCACATACGATGGTGGTAGGCAAATGTAGAGGCAGGAAAAAATCCAAGACCTTTTTCTGTGAAGGGGAGCTGGTCTCTAGAGTCACGGTCTTCCCTTATCTGGGCGTCCTTTTTGATGATAAGGGATCCTGGGGCCCCCAGATTAAGGCGAAGAGCGTGTCCATGGCTCGCTCTTCTTCAGCCCTCATGGGCTTCTCAAGGAGATTAGGGTCTCGGCCCATGGAGGCCCTTCTGAAAATCTATAACACTAAGTGCCTATTGATCGCCTCTTACGGTGCACCCTTGTGGGGCTATGCTCATGTGGACAGGATCCAAAGAGTGGAGAATGGTTTTATTAGACAACTTCTCTCTCTCCCTAAATCCTCCCCAACCTTCGCCTTACACTCGGAGGTGGGCTTGGATTATCTTACGGATAGGTTGAAATTGGCCCCCTTGATTCTTTGGTTAAAAACCTGGCTCAACCCAGAGTTAACACTAAACCATGCCATTTTGTCTGATGTCAGGGGTCTGGACCGAGCCCACAAAATTCCATGGATGTCCTACCTGGAAATAACTTTTTATCAACTAGGCCGTATAGACCTTTTTAAATCGCCAGCTTCTATCAAAAAGGAGGACGTGAAATGGATTAAAATTAATTTCATGGAGAGGGCCAGACTGGAGCGGGAGGTAAAGGAACTGGAGAAACCTGCGGTTAGGGCACATTATATGTTAACCTCTTCCCCCTCTTTGGAGCCTTACCTTAAAATTGTCACTAAACCTTTACATAGGTTTCTGTTGACTAAATTTAGGGTTAATTTGATTCACCAGATCCTAGGTAGTCACCCCTCCTGGATAAAACCTGAATTAGGCCCCCCCTGTAGCTGCGATAAATTCTCGCAACAAGACACTTTACATTTTATCATGTTTTGTGAGATTTTCAGGGATATAAGGAAAAGTTACCTGGTTCCATTATTGAAAGAGGCTGGCTTCATACAGGTTAGGCCCTCTCTGGTCTACCTCCAGCACCTGGGGTCTACTCGTATCATTTTTTGCGTGGCTAGCTTTTTAGTGGCAGCTCTCAGGATTAAAAAGCAAACTCCCCTCAACGATATTAATGAAACATGTGAGGTTTTAAACAGTTTTTAAACAATCAAATAACTCGCCCAGAACTTTTTAGGGTTGTCCCGTTTTTATGTAAAATTGTAATTGAGTGTTTATATGTGTATTTTGTGATTGTAAATTTGTACTGTTGTTTTTTAATGTCTTTTATGAGTCTAACGATTCGAATAAAGAGTATTTGACTGACTGACTGGCATCTACTGGCACTCCATCAAGGCACGATGCATTTCCTCCTGCACTTTTATCGATAGCAAGGAGAACCTTTTCCAACGTGATGGACAGAGGAAGCTGAGATTTAATGAGATCTCCCCGACCGCTATCTAGTGAGGCCTGAGCCAAAGATACCACTGAAGCTGGTGACTAATGCTTCACAAGAAACTAAGGAATTAAGTTCAGGTTTAAAATATTCCTTTACAAAGGGGGCATTCACAACTTTCCAGAAAAGAACCAAGTCCTCAGTCTCAGATGCCTTAGCTAGATTAGACCATGCTTCCTCTTCTAATACCTTTTTTCCAGCTACAAGTACCTGCGCATAATTCTTCTGCGGACCATGGGGCGATTGTGAAGGGTCTCTCTTAAGAATTTGGTTGCTTGGTCAAACCACCCTTGTTTCCCTGTATTACCAGATCTAAAGATCTTAGTAATAAAGAATTAGGAGATCTAGTAATTTGATCGAAAGCAGCTAGGAGCTTCTCATAATTTACCTTAGTATTTAGACAGTAGCTGAATTTGACGGCGGCCATAATTAATAACTTGCAATATCTTGCTAGGGTCAACCCCAGCCCATTTGATTCTTATGCCGTTTTGCTTAACCAGAATAATGTTAGAAACGCGAATACAACTTTGGGTGCTATGGACCTGGATTGCTAAGGTTAAAACTATGGGTTTGTGGTTGCTCTCCACAGTAGGAATTACTTTGAAGGTGCAAACCAAGTTACTTGCAGAAGCAGTCAACAGTACATGGTCGATAGTTGTGTGGTCATGTATGCCATAAAGGAGGTGATCGAATTGTCATGACCCTCACAACTATTCCCTAAAAATAAAATATCATATTTAAAAATCAGGGAATTCAGAGCTGTGCCATATTCATTATGGTGAAAGCGTAATGTGCCATCTCCCTGTTTGAGTGGAAATGCATCTGGCTGACTTCTTCTAGCATTGTGAAAGTTAAGTTAGCATTTGCGGCACCATTTTGTATTCGGACGCCATTTTGTACAATGATTGAAATGAAGCTTCTGTCTCATACTGTTTGCCTCGGCAGAAAGCAGCCTCCATAGTTACTCTTTATCATTCAAGGTTGAGCTTCGCTGCGCTAATAAATAGAACATTCTGTGACGACATGCCTTTTCCCGTAGGTAGGTCTTCTCCCACTCTCAGAGAGATGAGCACGGGCAGAGTAACCTTGAAACTAAGATAGCGTGTACCCAGTGTCAGGGTCGTAGCCCATCTTTGTGTACCTCCTTTGTTCATCAGCACCCAGGCTGGAAAATTCAAATCGGGAGGGTCTAAGCGGTGTTAGAAATGTATATCTGACTTTACCTTGTGGACGGGGGTCAGTCCCTCGGCAGCTATCTAAGGAGACTGGTCAGAACAGACTCTGCTCGAGCACATACTAATAAATAACTTTGGTTTGTATTCTCTACTGTCTGACTGACTCTTCATTTGTATGGAAGGCTGAGAGGTGGTCGCGAGTGACCTGGGTGGTCCTAATCGGGTCACTTCTTTCACCCCACAGGTTTGGCCCCCCACAGACCCTGTTTGCCAGCAGGGAACATTTCTGGACGTTAAAGTAACCTAACCAGAGAGTAATACATTTTGAGCAAATTGGCCATAGGAAATTTTCCAGCCCCAAATCTAGTGCAGCAGGGCAGTCTTTCTTCAGTCCATGTTCTAGTCTCAACATGATCTGAGGTGCAGCGTGATAGGGGTGGTATATTTATTCTCAGAAAGTGCCTTGAGGGGATGATGCGATCACTTGCCAATGGGTTAACAGGTCACCTCCCTCTACGTGATGGCTTTCCAGGTATGTGTGGTATCTAGCAATCCCAGAGTGCACTATTCTGCCCCCTCTCAAGATGTTGAGATCCTCGCTAGGATGTCAGGAGCTTGGTAGCCTATCCTAGAGCTGTGGCTACCTGTGGGCTACACATCCACAGGAAAACCGATTTGGGCACTGGTCTTTCCTCTCTGTCCCTTTTTTCAGCCTTTCTACCTGAACAAAGGGCAGCCCCTCAGGAGTGTGAATGTCATTTGCCCACCAAAGGTGGCTTTGCCTTTGAAGTTAACCTTTTGGGCTAACACCCAAAATTACTTCCTGTGAAGGGGAGGCAACACCTCACCGTGTACCTGGCTGCTATTGTTCCAAAGCCTGGTAGTTGTTCACAGGCTCCCCAGGTGGGCAGAATGCTACCTGTTGGCCAGGGCATGTGTGAAGCTACTAGACAACTGGGTCACAGAGAGGCAGCTTTCTAAAAGTTGCATGTCTTTAATAGTGATATTAAATTTTACCTGGGCATCAAGTTGAGTTTAATGCCATGATTAATTTGCTACCTTAGAGTACTCAGTTAGGTAGGCCTATTCAGCAGTTAGCCGGGCTTAGGAGGTCAGCCAATAACCTTGTGTTAGCCAATGGGGCTGCTAGCCCTTCCACAGAAAAACAACAGTGCTGCTGTTAAGACATATATAAAAATACATGTCCAACTTAATAATATACAGCTCCCTGTCTTAGGGGTCTATAGTTTTTTTTAATGGAGTCTTACATATATTGCTAAGGGAAGTGAGGGCTTTACCATTAGTTTAAATGGCAAAGTTGAACTACTAGCGTTACCACTGCCCTTCCAGTCTGCAGTGGCAGATTGGGAGACATTTTGTACCTTGTCACCCACAGGGTAGCACCATCAGTGCTGCAGCCATGTGTGAAAACTCTGCCTTACATGCCCTGGGTATCATATACTAGGGGCTTATAAGTAAGTCAGTCCTTGCCAACTGGGGATAGCCAATTCAAACTGTACTTTGTAATGGGTTAGAACACTGGCACTGAGGTCTGGTTAGCTGGCCTCAGTGTACTCTCTCAGTTGAAAAACCAGCAGCTAGGAGTCTAAAAGGGTGGCCAAAAGAGGGGGGTTGCAAAAAGCCTGTTTCTTACACAATCACCCCCCTGCCCCCCAGCTAATGCGTCCAGGAGAACTTAACCCCACTGTTGGTGAGCCTCCTTGACCATTCAGCAAGGCAAGATGAAGGGAAATTGGCTTACCATTGCAGGGCCTACTCTGCCTGACATCTTTCTGTCAGGGTCATTCTCTCGAGAAGCTGACCCACCTCAATTATGACATGTCCTCACCTAAACAGAACCTTAGCTAAGGCTGTGTTTTTACCATCCCTATTTCTTCCCTCTGCTTGGGGCTGTAAAGTGTCTACCTTAGCTAACCCTACCTTAGCTAGGGCAACACCTAGCTGACCCAAAGAATTCACCAAACACTTGAGTAGCCCACAATGGCCAATAGGGTCAGGGGGCCTACCTTGTTCCCTACTATTCTACTATTGGGTCTGATCCTCATGCCAGGGTTAGTGCTGTCACAAAGGCAGGTACCCAACAGAGGCTACTAACAGCCGTCAATGCCAAAAACCACACCCGAACTCTCTACTGACAAGTGGATGTGCTACATGATGGGCTATTGTGGATTCTTGGAGCCTTTCTAACTTTTCAGAGTGGGGGCTCCCTCTTCTCCTTAAATTGTACACCTCCTTTCTCCACCCTCTCTTCTGTCCATTCCAGGGGGACACCCTGATTCTGAACAGTTGCCTGGCTCTCATTGACTTCCTTGGGGTTACAAGAAGACTTGACAGAGCCAATCATGGGGTTTTCCTTTACTTATGTAGAATGCCCCATGCTTCCTGAGTTCCTTGCTAAGAGTGTCCTTCCTTTCCTCCCTTTACCTTTCTTCTGGGGTTTATGTCTCCTAACCTTAGGGAGTGGATCCCCAGGATCTTTGAATCTGGCAGCATACAGGGTGGTTGCCCCTTCTGGGTCAAAACCAACCTCTGTGAGGTCATTCCTAATGCAGTCTAGGGAGAGTTCAGTGCTGACTACCACCCTATGCCAGCTAATGGTATCCACTATCTCTAGGGACTCTAAGGCCACAGGTCTGTTTGTGACCTCCCCTGGGGTTGCCCTTTCTCTCCTTACCTCTCTTGACAAATACTGGTCTGGGATATTAACCTGTCATCCACTGTGGTATGACTGGCACCAGTATCTCTCACAGCAGTGGTTGGGATCCCATTCACATTGAGGTGGTGGAAGTGCTTATTACCACCCTCAGTGATCAACAACTTTAAGTCTGATCCCTTTCTCAGTGAAAAGCTACTAGAATCTCCTCATCTGAGTTGTCCTCTACGAAGGCTACACTGGCCACCCCAATGGTAACCTTCTTCTTGGGGCAGGTTGCATCCTCTCTGTGGTGCCCTTGCTGCTGGCAGTCAAAGCACAGACTCTTGTCCAAGAGTTTCCTTAACACTGAGTCCCCACTGCTCTGTTTAGTAGAGGTGGTTTGGGTCTCGATCCCCAACTTTGGGTTCTAGGGTTCTGAAGGAATATCTTTGATAGGCTTACTACCTCCCTCCTTTCCCTTCTGTGGGCCTAATCCCCCTTCCTGGGATCACCTCCTTGGTGCTTTTTGGGTACTCTTGTCTTTACCCACTTATCAGATGCCCTACCCAGTTCTCTGGGACTGGATAGCTTTGAATCAACTAGATGGTGGTGTAACTTCTCTGAGGTACAATTTGTAAGTATGTGCTCTTTTACTACCAAATTGTAGAGCTTCTAATAAGTATGCACATTGTTACCCTTGATCCAGCCTTCCATTGACTTCACAGAGGTATCTATAAAGTTCTCCCATGTCTTAGTTGACCCCTTGATTGTGTTTCTGCACTTTTGCCTGCATTCCTCTTCAGTGATACCAAATAGCTCGATGAGTTCCTCCTTCATGTAAGGGCATGACTCTACCAACTCATCTTCTACTATAAGCAGCCTATTTCTCCTTCCTGTTGCAATCTGCTCCCAAAATAAGGACCCCAAATGTGGGGTACCCAACCATCTCATCCTGAGAGCTCTCTCATAGGATTCCAGCCAATTGTCCAAATCATCCCCCATTATATATGTAGGAACAATTCCCGTGGGCAATCTGGGATAATAGGCACCCTCTGCATTCACCTCTGTTTCCTTGTTGTTGCCATCATGTCTTGGGGTTTTATCACCAGCGTAACCCTTCTTTCTTCTGAGCTTTCCTCTTGAGCCAGACTCTTCTCCTGAATTTCTAGGAGGTTGAGCTGGGCTTCCAGGTCCTTGGTTCTGCTTACAAAAGTGGAGTTTCTTTCACTTCCAGATAGGAAGTCATGCCTTGATCGAATTGTGGGGGCCACACTCTCATTGTCCCCCTCAGCTTCAAAGAGATCTCTTCTAGGTCCTTTCCATGGTTACTAACTTTTTAATAGCCAAAAACAAATTCTGAATCCCACTGCTAGGCATCAATTTGAGGATTTGGGTGTATCATATGGTATGGCTGTGTGGCCTTACTGTAGAATACACTTATGAAAACTGTCTTGGGTCCAGTCAGACTCGTTTGTACAACCTTAAACTCAATCCTGGGTAGCTATGGCTTTTAGCAGCAAGTCTTGAACAAAGGTTACTAGTGTAAAGCATTTCACAGCACCACACAACAAAATAAGAAAGTCACAAAACATGAAAGATATATGACACCAATTTATAAAAATAAATTATATTTTTTATGAATTTTCAGGGTCCAAGATGAGCAACATCCCCCAAAGGGTTCCGTAGATACAGATTTTTAAAGAAATCTTAATTTTTAATCCAACCTCTAAAAAGCATTAGCAACTGTAAAGTTTGAAAAGTTTGTAAAAGGTAGCATGGCTACTCTGGCCTGAAGGTACAATCCTTTCTTCACTAACCCAGGGTCCAGCAGGTGCAGTCCAGCAGATGGTGCAGCCTTTCTTTGGGCAGTCCAGGGGGCAGCAGGGCTGTTCTTCTTCCAATTCTGACGTGAACTGAGGTGTAGGGTGCCAGGGGTGCCACATTTATTCCTTGTAAGGGTCCTTAGGGGATGATGTGATCACTAGTCAATTTGCTACCTAGTCACATCCCTCTAGGTAATGACTTTTAGGCTATGTTTGGCATCTAGCAATCCCAGAGTGCATTATTCTATCCCCTTTCAAGATGTCTGAACCCTTCCTCAGATGTAAGGAGCTTAATAGCCTACCCTAAAGAAGTGGCTACCTGTTGGCTACATGCCCATCTAAAAACTGGTTTGGCCACTGGTCTTCCCTCGCTGTCCTTGTCTCCAGCCTGTCTACCTGAAAAAAAGTCATCCCTTCATGAGTGTGAATGTTATTTGCCCACCAAAGGCGGATTCGCCTTTGAAGCTTACATTTTGGGCTAACATCTTAAGTGTCTTCCTGTGAAGGGGAGGATACACCACACCCGTAGCTGGCTGATATTGTTCCTAAGCCTGGGAGTCATTCACACTATTCACCAGGTGGGCAAAATACTGTCTGTTGACCAGTGTCTGTGTGAGACTACTGGACAACTGGGTCACGAAGAGGCAACTTTCTGAAAGTTGTATTTCTTTAACAGTGACATAAAATTCGACCTGTGCATCAAGTTGGGTTCAATGCCACGATTAATTTTATACCTTACTGTACCCAATTATGCAGTCCTATTCAGCAGTTAGCCAGGCTGAGGGGTCAGCTGGTAATCCTGTGTTAGCTACTTGCCCTTACACAGCAAAACACCTATTTTGAAGGGTTGCTGTTAAGCCATATATAAAAATACATGGCCTACTTAATATTATACAGTTCCCTGCCATAGGGCTCTATAGGCCCTTCTTAGGGGAAACTTACATATATTGCTAAGGGTAGTGAGGGCTTTGCCATTAGTTTAATGGCAAAGTCGAACTAGCAGTGTTACCTCTATTCTTCCAGTCTGATGTGGCAGGCTGGGTGCCATTTTGTACATTGTCATATACAGGGTGGAAAAGTAGTGCTACCGCCCTAGGTGGGCACTCTGCCTTACTGGCACTGAGGTCTGGTTTGCAGAAAAAACAGTAGTTAATAGTTGAAATGTGGGGAAGTCCAAACAAGGGGCAACAATGGGGTGAAGATGGACCTGCATAAAGCCTGTTTACTTGCCCCATGTCTCTTTTTGTGTGCTGTGGAGCTAAGGGAGTCTCTGATCCATGTAGTGTTAAACTTTAGATCATTTCTTGGCACAATTCTAGTCTCTTGTAGCAGGAATAATCACCTTTTAGTCTGTTTCAGTAATCAGCTATCTTCCTTTTCTAATAGGGTGATATAGGCTATTTGTATTTAAGGACAGTACTTTTCAGGTGTGATCTTTCATTTTGGAAGGTTGGAAGATATTTTGATTTAGTAGACTAGGTTGCCTGTAATGTCATCTAGTCAGGGATCCCTTGTAAAGAATAATTGTGGATGTATTGAAGCAAGTATACATCTTTTCTTACAGAAACACATTTGGCTCATATTTCTTTTGTAAGATCTTTTTATTAGGTGTGCAACCATCAAACAAACATTTAACACAAGACCAAATTCTCCATGAAATACCCCCCCCCCCCCATTCCCACTGCTGGGCCGCTGTATAGTAACAATTCCGAACACCTAATGCAAGATATTAAGTCACCAGCGACAATGGTCTTGCTATGTATCAAACGTACATTTAAGCACCCCCCCCCACAACTCTCCTCATTCAGCTTGAGTCCCAATAGTCAATACAATATAGTATGTTTCTCCTTGTAGCCAGCCATAGCCGCACAGATCTGACCCCTACCCTTCTGCTTCTTCAGTAAATTTCTTCCATGGGCCCCAGACTGTCTCAAATTTCGGAGGCGTGCTATGAGACCGAAATGCCAATTTTTCCTGTTGCATGCACCAGTCCAAGTACAACCTTCACTCATTTACCTCTGAAGGCGCTCCCTTTCCCTATTTCAGATTATGTCCTGTTTGGCCCCTGCAAGCATCACATTACCAAACAGGTGTGTATATTTGTCTAACGAGTGTGTGCCCCATATACTCAACAGTACTACAGTTTGAGATAGGTTTAGGGTAACAATGTTTTGCAGATCGTGTCCCAATATCCCCATATGCATTTGCAGTCCCAAAGTGTGTGCACCAATCTGCCTCACTGCCTACAATCTCTGAGGTATCTATCATTGTCTATTTTGCCCATCGCCAACAACCGAATTCTACTATAATATGCTCCATGGAATATCTTTTCTGTACCAGCCTGAAGGCCACCTGGATGGCCACTTCCATTGGCTAAAGTGGCATGCCTCTCCCCAGGCACAATTCCCAAGTCTCCCTAGATCCTGTTTGCATTCCTCCCTCAGTTCTGTGAGGAGAGGTAGGATGTTGCTGAGCAGTGTGGCACAATACTGCAACACTGTATGTTTGTGAAGGGGGCGTCTAGGACTTTAATCTCTAACAATGTTTCTTACTCTAACTCTTATGCAGGCTCTCAGTATATGCCTCATCTGCATGAAGTGGAAGACTTAATTACCTGCCATGTTGTATTATTTCTGGACTGCCTGAAAGGGTATCACTTCTCCATCCTTCCAACATCCCCTATCTTAGAGATGCCCAGCTGATCCCACTTCCTGTACCCTTTTATTTTCCTTAGGTCTTTCAATACCTCAGTGTCCTGTAGGGTTGTGTTCAGTGTTAACTTCCCTCCTCAACACATAGCTACAGTTTTTTTCCTACAATCGTACCACCAGCGCATGTGGCAGTGAGCTCCCACAGTCCCCCATACAAGTATCACAGGTATCCTTAAGGGTCCATGGCCCGCAAGTCCATCATCAGGGCAGGATTCTGCTGGCGTGCTTACACCCAGTCATTGCCACCATTAGCTGGGATGCCCAGTTGTAGAATTCAAAATTTGGAGGACCCACTACCCCCATCATGGAGTTTTCTAGTCAGGGCCGATAGTTCAATCCTAGGAGCACCCCGATTCCATAACTGTTCCCTCGTTGTCACTTACACTGCGCCAAAGAACTAGTCAAGGAGCTCAAATGTGGGGTGCAGGATGTATAGGAATTTAGATAAGTGAATCATGTTATACAGGCCTGCCCAACAATGTTAGGGGAGTCATCACCAATGTTTGACATTGTTTTGATAATTCCCCAGGACCCTATCAAGGTTATTGGTATAAAACCTATCCTGGTCCATTGTCACATAAAATTCCTAAATACTTAAATCCCATAATCTCCAATTTTAGTGGAAAATCCCACTCATCTCCCGATTCCCAATTTGTCAGGAGTAAAGCGCTGATTTGGCCCAGTTTTGCAGAATCCCACATAGGTCCTGAACACCTCCATGATCTTTAAAAAACACCCTATTGAGCTTTCGGGGTCCACCAAACAGAGAAATATGTCATCCGCATAAAGCAAGATCACATCCTCCCAATCTGGATCCCATCTCAGCCCCCGAAGTAGATTGTCTGCCCGGAACCAACAAGACAGTGACTCGACTACCACTGCAAAAAGCAAGAGGGATAGCGGGAAACCCTGTTTGGTGCCTCTGCCCAATTGAAATTCAGCCAAAGTTGCTCCATTAACCTGAGTCCGTAACAACGGTTCTCAATACATTAACTTTATCCATGCCATTAAGGATGGGCCAAAGTCTATTTTTCAAAGGGCTGCACATATGTAGGGCCATTCTATAGAATCAAAGGCCTTCTGAATGTCTACGCTTAGGAGTAAAGTGGCTTTCACATCCGAAGAGTCTCCTCAGATTGTGCTGTGTCACTTTTTCGGGCATGAAGCCGGATTGGTCTGGAGCAATCAGCGCGATCACCACCCCTATCAGGTCCCTAGCCAGTACTTTGACCAATAACTTAGTGTCAATGTTCAGCAAGGAAACCGATCTATATGAGGCACACTCATCCCTTGATTTCCCTTCTTTATCTCCAGTGCCCTGGAGGTACTCCTTCTTCCTTTGCCGTTTCTAGAGTGGTCTTAAGTGGCCCTATAATTTTAGATTTCGTACATTTATAATAGTTTCCTACCATGTAACTGGGTTATCACCTCAGAGATCTGTTTCTGTGATCTCTGTCTCCAAGGTAAGTCTCACCTCAGCTACCAGTTTGATTACTGGGAGGTCTCTCACAAAGTCGGACAGGTCCTCACTGTTCTGCTTTGTCTTTGATTGATACAGTCTATTCATATGGGTGGCAAATGTCTGAGCTATGCCATCCGCCTTGGTCTCCAAGGTCCCATCCAGTCCATACACTCTATGAACCCACCTTTGTTCTTTATCCCTAGTCAGGCCGGTAGCTTCCTGGCCTTGTTACCCACTTCATATAAGCAAGCCTGCTTACTGCAGAAGAATGCCCTCACTTTGCATGTGGCTCAAGCCCTATATTCCTACCAAAGGGTTTCCATATGTCTTGCCCACTCATCTGTGAGGGTGGCTATGTAGTTCGACTCCTCTCACACCAATTACTCTTCTAATTCCCTCTGAGGTTTCTCATATTCTTTCCATTTCCCAGTTATATGACCTATCAAATGGCCTCTCATTACCAATTTGTATGCCTCCCACCGGGTTATATTGAAGCCTACTGAGGCAGTGTTTTCCTGGAATCTGTCAGGTCCCAGGGGTCAAGTCTCCACACCCCTCTGTGTCGAGCGGGGGGGAACGTAGAATGGTCCTCATAAGAGAGTGGCCAATATACCCCTCAGAGGGTAGTGTGTGTCTCCAAATATTCCTTGTTGGTGCTTGGGGACAAGCAGATAGTCTAATTTGAACAAGGAGCACATTAAGTTGGAAGCATATCAGTATTGGCGCTGAGTTGGGTGGGTCTCCTCCAGATATCCCCCAAGCCTGTCGCCTCTTAGAAGGTATTTAGTAGTAGATCTGGTTTGGGTGGTCTGCCAGACCTGGTCACTCTGTCCATGTACCCGTTAAATGTAAGGTTGAGATCCCCACCCACCACCAGGTCCACATCAGGCCCATCTCCCTAGTTGCTCAAGCCAATTCAGTTGCAGGCCTGGGGGGAATTACCATAAGGTCACCGCTATGTCTTTCCCTTTCCACTGACCGCTATTTGCCACAAAGCATCTCTGTGGGCCCACTCACCTGTTGGGGATTTGTAACAGTAGGGATCTATGAGCTAGTATCCCCGTCCTCCTGGATCCTATCATGAACCACACGTGAGCTAGCGGATGGTATTTCCCTAAACATCCACAGGTATTCCATGCCAGGTGTATCTCTTGTAGCACTATAATGTCTGGGTCATGTTTGTTCAAATATTTCGACACTCTTCAGTGTGCTGCCCAAGCTGTTCACATTCCAGGATAACAGTTTATTGGTCAGCCTGTGATATTTCCTGGATGTCGGCATGAGCTCTGTTTCCATATGATTGTGTGCCCTTCAAGTGGTGCTGTTGTGCTTATCTGTGGTAGCCTGCGGACTAGGGGTGGGTGGAATTTTTTTATTCTGCAGGCGTAATTAGAGGAATTTAGCAATTCCACGTTACTCTTATAATGCAGAATTACCAATAAATGATGCTGCTCAATAGAATTAATCAGCACTAGAAAAGTATAACTGTCTGCGAACTCCCAAGCGATGACCTTTGGAGGAGGCAGAGGGCGGCCCATGCAACATCAGAGAAAAACCATAGAGTTAAGGGTATGCTGTAACGAGATAGATTGTCTCCACAGGAGGAGCTGCAGGGGAAGAGTAAGTAAGATGGCAGCAAGAGACCAGAGCTCTGAGTGAAAGTCTGAAGGGGCCTGTAGGTGAGTCACATTGGGGTACGACAGAGGATTGGGAAAGAACATCGGCGAGGATTGCATATATCTCTGGGGTGTTAGATTTTACAAAATAAAATAAAAGTTCATTGCCCAGCACACACCTAA
Source organism: Triturus cristatus (assembly GCF_964204655.1). Taxonomy (NCBI): domain Eukaryota; kingdom Metazoa; phylum Chordata; class Amphibia; order Caudata; family Salamandridae; genus Triturus; species Triturus cristatus. The sequence continues at coordinate 1,016,862,591 of NC_140581.1, forward strand.
CATGTCCACCTTGTGGAGCAATCTTTCTTCACGCATGCCTGATGCCTTTCAGAGGTCACTTGTTTTTGGACTTCTCTTTTTTGGTCTGTGGTATTATTGTCCCTTTTCCGAGTCCATTGTGTTAAATCGCAGGGACAGATTGGTAATGCGGGCACTCAGGCATTGGCCGAGGGGCCGGTGTCTCAGTGCCCTCTGTGGGACATTTTTTACCCCTTTCCCAATCCACAGAGGTCACTGGACAGGGAGAGGAAAGCAGCCTCGCTGTCCGGCCGTTCAGCGATGATCAGCTGTGGCCTCTCCTTGACCCCCTGCCCTGCCAAGCAATTACGCTGATGGTGGACTGGGGAGGGGTGAATGGGTGCCAGAATCGGCCTCCCTGGGGGCCAGGTGTTGCTCAGGCCATTGAGCCATTTTCACCTCGGCCCCCTGGGGCCCACGCAGCCCTGAAACAGTGTATGTATTAACACCTCGCCTACAGCCCTTCTCATTCAGGGCATGGGGGGAGAGGAAGAATGGGTCTCGCTGTGGGGGCCAAGTAATGTTGGGAACTGGCACCATCTTCACCTTATCCTCCCCCCGATGGATGGCTCAGCAGCTGTGTTTTTTGCTTTATCCCCTCTCCTGCCAGGCCATTGCCCCGAGGCAGTGAAGGGCTGGGGAGGGCTGTGTAATTTACAAATAGCTGGGGCTTCGCTGCTTTTCGGGTGCTCCTGCCCTGGAGGGGTGGGGAATATTTTTTTAAGAGGAAGGGGCCTTGCTGTTTTTCAGGTGCTTCTGCCCTGGAGGGCTGGGGAATAAATTTGTAATAGAAAGGGTCCTCGCTGTTTTTCAGTTGCTCAGCTTGTAGGACATTGTCACCTTGGCCCTGTGTCCTTCCCAACAACAATATCCTCCCACTTACATTCCTTGTCTGTTTCATGAAAGGGCACGTCTGTGAATGTGGGCCACATCTGGCAATGTGGGCCACTTTTTTCATCAGTCCCCTGGCTAAATTGTGATCCCTATCCGACCTTGTAACGGTTTGCTGTTGATCATAAAATATAGTCCCATTGTGTACTGGAAGTTGTGGTGTATTTTGGGGCATGTACTGCAATTTGGAAGAGCAAAAGGACCAATTTTCCCAGAGTGAAGTGCGGAAAGATGATGATGCAATAAGGAGTAAGAAGGGAGCGAGGTACTCGTAGTTTCTTTATTAAAATAGCGATCTCGACTGGCTATATGTTTTGACGTGACTCCCCTGCATCAATAACAGGTTGAGTCATACCTATAGGGAAATGTAGTCCTACACCCGCTTGACTTCAGCTGTATGATATGAGTAAGATTACAAAAACTTGAAGAGAAGTTTTTTTATAACCAGTTTTGTTTAAGTTAAGTGGGTGGTTTATAGAGTCTAGAGTTGGTTGTAGTTAATTCCCCCTATATAGTGCTATGGCATCTCCCAATATATGGGGTAGTTGGCGTTACTTTTGCTGCACACAAGAGCACTCTTTCAATCAACTTCACAAACATGAGAGGCTGAGGGGCCAAGTTGGAAACATACATGCCCATGAACAGAAACTCTGGAGTGAATGATTTACTTCAGTTAGTGGTTTATAATGGCTTGTACAGTCATACAGCACTTAAGTGAGGGAGTTTGGGGAACGTCATGAGTATTGTTATTACTGTTGCTGCTATTATTATGTATTAATAATATAAATTAGTAGTAGTAGTATTTCATGGCAACTGTTTATTGTTCATGTTTATTTCAGGGTCTAAGATGTTTCTTGTCATAACAACTGAGCAAAAGAGAAATTGAGGGCAAATACTTCCCATTTGAACTCCTCGCCATGTCATATTAGCACATTTGATCTGTGAGAGAGGGGCTAATGTGAACTTTATCTTCAGATTAACATCACTTGATCGAAGCCAGGTTAAGTGTTCGAGAGTTGAGATGCTGTGACAATGGCAATTACAGTGGGCTTAATTGGGATGTGAATTTAGGTTCAATAGGTTTATGAGAAATCTCACAATTAGAGAGCAGTAGCTCATCCAATCATACTTCAGCGCCCTGCTAAATGAAGTGTCTGCATTGTGTAGCAACACCCAGAACTGCGCATATGTTCTAGTTTTTGTTTTCTCGCAACCTGCTTTCAGACTATTATTACAGAAAGCTAATATTGTCAATAGTGGCCATATCCCAATATGGCCACACACGTCAAGCAGAAATGGACAGTACTGAAGATTCTGTGTGAGTGCCCCCTAGCAGAAAAGTGAGAAATTTGTAGGATCATCTTGTAATGCATGTTTACTCAAGTCATCTGAATGAAAACTAGGGGTGTGCAAAACTCCGTGGAATCTTGCAGAGTTTTTATGTAACTGCGTGGAATTCCATGAGAAAAACTCTGTGAGTTCTGCCCATTCCTACTGTCGACCACCATCCCCACTGTCCCCCCTACTCCCCCTCCGCACATCCTCGTATTGCGGGTTCAAAACTACCCGCCACCCCAATCAATGCCCGAGGTGTTTGTCGCCCCCTCACATCAAACAATTGTAATGTGAACAGGGAACACAATAATAAAAAGGGGGGGGGGGGTAATTATGGCTCGTGAAACAGTCTTTCCACCCCATTGGTGCCCCCTTCCAGGGCAAGCACCCTTATCCATCCAATACACACCTCTAATCACCCCCTCTGAGGCTGCCGAAAGGGGACAGACGTCTCCTTCAGATGATCTCATCTGCTTTTATTGGGGTGATCCTCGGTGGGGAAGACTCTCTGAAGCACCCCTCTCTATCAGAATTCTCCTCTTCTGAATACCCAGTATCTTCTGCGAGGACTGAGCAACTATTCTGGCCTTGCCCCAGTACACTTCTCCCTTTGGGGCTCATCACTGCCTGTTACCCCAGCTGCATGGATCTGCACCTTGAGTGGTCTCATTCCAGGGATCTGCCTCTGATTGATTGAGGGTGATGATTCATCATGCAGCCTGAACTCCGGGCTGGCGCTGCCATTTTTGTTTTTCTCAGCCCAGTTCTGCTCCTCCAAGTTTTCAGTGGCTAAAAGCTGTGAGGAATGACCCCGGCAGTTGCCAGTGACATCTCCATCATCTCCCCAAGGGCAGTGGGGAAGGATATTTTGCTGTACCGCAGGGCACAGGATTATTGATTCCGCACGTCCAGGACCCCAGAGCATGGGCTTCAGGCGACTGACTTCAAGCGTCCTCAACAAGCCCATCCATTTGGTCCATATTGTTGTAAATGATAAGATTTGGCAAGGTGTAGCAAAGAGTCTAGCGTGGAGCGATGTCAAAACTCGTGGAAATGTGTCCAATGGTGGGATGAGAGAGAGAATGGTAGAATAGTGGGAAAAGCAAAATAAATATAGGAAAACAATTACAGAGAATGCACACAAATGCAACCACATCCCGCCCCCACCCTGAGGTGGCTAAATTGCGCATCTCCCCACTTACCATTTTTACTAGAGAGTGTAGAGAGCTATGAACTGGCTCAAGGAAAACTACCTCTGGCCTGAACTAACATATGCTGTTATCATAAGTTAAAGCATTACCATAATAATTTTCATATGACATCATAAGCATTTTAAAACCTTAAATATTATAGTATCGTTTGAGGCATCAAAACAGCATTTAACACTGTCTATTAACATTATGATGTATTGTTTACATATCTCTTGACTATAGTTCTATTGATTAAAGAATGGAGTGGTGCATAAGTATCTATAGCATTATTTTTTATAATATTATAACATTGTTTGCTAAGAGCCATATTCATCATGGTTCCTATGTAGATTAATGTTGTGATAGTAATAACTTATGTCCACCAATGTTGTGTGAAATGTCTAAACCGCAAAGAATACTGAATTTCCATAGGAGTATGTCTGCATAGGGGCCTTATAACAATGTACAACATTGGCTGGTTTTTCCATTATAGTCTTTCAATTCACTATGTGCCTCCCCTCTACAATCATTGCAGGTTATTACAAATTGCTAGTGTGTTAACTACTGTGGATTGCAGAAGAAAAACTCATTTGTCTTATTACAGTGTGATTTACTCCGTAAGTCTTGCTGCTATAAGTCTATTGATCTACATCTCCGGGCCTCATCATCTCGATGATTTGTTACAGAATATTAAAAAAATAAGGGAAACAATCACCAACAAAAGAGACTTTGTCACTGATTGTAGGAAAGTTCCCTTTTTGACCTGGTCAACTACACTTTTTGCCTGGTAAATGATGTGATTTCAACAGGAAGTGCACTGGGTTCCTGCTAACCAGGTCTCCAGTGCCATATCTATTTTCCTCAAACTGTACGATTGTTTCCCCAATTGGCAATACCATTAGCACTCTCTATAAATCCCTAGTAGACGATACCCCTGGTACCAAAGACCTTAGGTACTAAAGAGGGTCCCCAAGTGCTGCAACATGAATTGTGCCACCCTAAGGGATCCCTCACCAAGCTCATGCAGGGCTGTCATCACAGGCTGCATGTTTTAGTTCAGACCAAAGTGAAAGCACGACATGACACACATCCCTGTGTGCCATGTCCCCTAACACTGCATGTAATATTTGTAAGTCACCCCTACAGCAGGTCATGCAGCCCTAAGGCATGGTGCTGTATATTACATATGAGGACATATCTGCATGAGCAGATGTGCCCCAGTGCTGGTCAGTTCCATTGCTGCCAGTACAAGCGATCAGGGAAGCCATTTTAACCCATGTGCTGGAGGGTCTTTGCGCAGGAGGTTAGAAACAAAGCCTGCATGGCATGAACTGCTGATTAGCATTCCAAGGCAGGGGAGCTTCAAAGAAGCCACCATCTTTCAAATGAGAATCTGGCTCCCCTCACAGGAGAGGAAGCCATCCACCTTTGTTCAGAGCCCTTTGGCACCTGGGCAGATGAGAAAAAAAATAGTTAATCAGGATAGTGCCACCACTAAGGGCGGCTAACTGAAATGGACACAACTTTTCAGAGTTTGCCATCTTTGTGATAGTAAAGTTAGGATATGCCCATTTCCCACAGGAAGTAGTCTTATAGGGAGTGTAGTGACCCCAAGGATAAGTAGCCCATTGGCTAATACCCTATACTCCACTAAGACCCATAAATTTAGTATTTAGGGGAGCCCCTGGCACAAGAAAAACAGATCCTGTTGACCTGAAAAAGAAAAGGGACATTAAGAGTTGCAAACAGCAAGAACTGAACCCCCAGCAACTGACCTGGTGCCAACCCTGCCGGCCTGCCTGCTGACTTCGACAGTTGCACCAAAAGCCAAATTGTCCTGCAGCTGTTGAGTCTCCAAAGATTGGGAGACCCACCAGCAATTCACCCAGGAACCAAGATCTCCCATGAGGTAGTGGAACAGTCCCCTATATCTTGCAGACATCAAAAGAAGGACCTTAAGGACTCCGATACCACCAAAACCCAACACCGCCAAGGACCACTGCATCTGAGCCTCCCAGCCCGTGTTAAAGTGGGCCAACAGTGTCAGTGTGGTCCCCCAGCCCTCAAGGGACAGAGTCCATCATGAAGTGACCTCTCATGGACTCCCTAACAATGCCTGCAGCCTTTGAGTGCAGGCCCCTTCAACCACGAGTGTTGCCGGATGAAGAAACCTGACACGCCAAAGACCCTCCACACCCAGATGCCCCGTCCCAAGGAGAAGATGACCAAAGGTGTCCCCACATCCCCCAACATCGCAAGACCCGAAGCAACTCATTGGTTTCACCAGACTGACCTCTCAGCCCCCTTCTGCCGCCTCTTTGTGACTGTACTGATCCCCATGTCCCTGCCTTGGGCATCTAATGCTGTTTGCATCCCTGCACCAGGCCGCTCTATTGCTGCTTGGCGTGTCTTGCTCGTGCTGCCTTGGATCTTGCCCACCACCCACCTTAAATCCTGGGGACTTGTCCCGTAAGTCGCTGCAGAGAACTGGCAAACCGCATATGTTTTTCCTCCCAGAGGTTAACATTGCAGCCTTCAAAAATTTAACTCTGTTCACTTTTTAAATACAAAAGAATTTCTATCCCGAAGCATACTTGCCTGGTCATGTTGATCCTGGTGCCTAAATTTATATAAAGATACATGTTATTTTTATAAATTGGTATGGATCTCCTTATTGAGTCATATGCATCATTTATTGACTATTGTGTGTATTTGGGAATGTTAACAGCCCCCCGCCCCCATCTGATATGCCTAAGGCTGCTTGACCACACTATCCCCTAGGAGAGTGCCTTGGGATTGCTAGCGCAAGCCCCTGTCCACTCATAAGGGAACCCCTTGAATCTTTGTATGATATATCTCATTCGGATAAATCCTATTAAGAGCCAGCTTCCTACACTGATAATGAAAATGTGGACAAGTGGCGTCCCAAAGTGAGAGAGCTAGTTCAGGAACACACCTGTCAAACAAGTCTTTGGTTCATCTTACAAACCACTTGTTCCAGTTCTTAAGGGGGAAGGTACACACATGTTAATGCAGTGCAAAGAAACCTATAAAGGTGTTAATCTACTGCTTCCAAATTATTCTGGTACCTTCCTTATTCTGGAAACACCTCAAGACAAGCACAGCTGTGTTGAAATCATTGGCCCTATTCTGAGAACTAATGAGATTGCTGTGTCTCCAGCTTTATACCTATCACCAAGTACATCAAGCACTGATCCAGCTGTGGTACAATCTTCAATTCCAACAAGTGAAACTAGTGCAAATTTATCAGTGATTGCAAACTTATGGGGTCACCAAAAGAATCTACATTGATTGAAATGATCCAGATGAAAAAAAATCATGCTATCTAGAAACTAGCCATATGCAGACCTTGGAAGTTGAGATGCGTCCCTCCTTTTTTTCAATAAACCAGAGAAACACCCACTTCTCCAATTAGCCAAAGCTACAGCTGGATTCTTTCACCTGTTGCTGGGGCTGTGACAGGTGTACCTGCCCGCCATGATCCAACGTTTGTATCCTTGTCACACTATTATTATTCCTTTTGTGGATTAAAATGCTGATTATAATCTTGTTGATAGAGCATGGGTAGTATCTTCCTGAACGTTTATCAACATTTCCCGTGGTTGAGGAATTGCAGCTGCATTGTTCTTCTCACAGAGCTTGAAGGGGCTTTCAACAATACTGTACAGTCTTTGCTTGATGTTGTACCCTGGGAAAAGGAGCATTATCAAATTTCGGGTCCTACTGAAATTATTCAAATTCCTTCTGTTTTAAGAATTTAATTGTTTGACTGTCCCTCCAGGTACTTTTGAAAGTTCATGGAATATAAATGCCATTATTCAACTGATGACTGACTTGAGTTTGAATGCTCAATTGAACAATGAAGATCTGTATCTTGATGCAGAGAATCAGCAGCAGCTGTCCTATTTCCATGATTATAGACACCACTATATTCATTGATTTACCAGCTTGAAAAAGTATATAATTTTAGGCAGTGGGAGAATTGTGGGATTCCCTTCCACCCCAGATTAAGAGTCCTAACACTTTTCAGAAAAGGTTTTCATATTTTGACAGTGATTGCAGCTCTAATCTGTCTGCATTTTATTATTTTCAAGAAACTGAAATGTCTAAAAAGAATTTGATTACTTGTCATAGATTTTTTTATGCACCACATTTCATTGAATAATTTTACAAGAAGGTTACATGTATTAGAGAAACAATATTTATGAAAAAATTATTTGAGGAACTGAGGGCCCAATTTACATAGGAACTTACATGTAGTAAAGTTATGAGAGCGGAGTCTAGGTACTCATGTTGGAGTCTCCACACTCACACTCTCTGCAGTTTCCCTTGTGGAGATACCGCCCGAGTGAGGAGATTCTGCCACAAGTACGGATACTACGCCATGAGTGCAGAGACTTTACATTCGTAACTTTACCACATGTAAGACCCTATGTGCATTGAGCCCTAACTGTTGGCAAATTCAGGGCAAATAGTATTTTTAAATAAGAATATGCAGCAGGCAAATTGTATGAGCTTTGCATCCTTTTCAGATTTCAAAACACCACTAATTTAGAAAAATAGAATGACATATCTCCTGAACCTGAAAGAAAATATTAACAATAATGATTTGATTGAAGTGATTCAGAGATTCTGGGAGACTGAGGTCTAATGCACCAAGTGGTACTCTAAAGGTCCTAGGGGCATATGTATCAAGAAACTGTTTTGCAAGTCCTTAATAGCAAATTTTAGCGATTCGCTATTAAGGACTCGCAAAAGGCAATGTATGTAGGTTTCACAATATTCCTTGCGATTCCTACATATTCCTTAATTGCGAACCGCAATTTGCGGTTGAAGTGAGTTGTAATTTGCGATTTCTTAAGGCTAATTTGCACAACTTGGGGGTTCCAGAATTGCATTTAAGGAATCGCAATTTGCGATTCCTTAAATGCATTAGCAAAATAGGGAATCGCAAATTTTGCCATTCCCTATTTTGCGATGGCCTTTTGGGATGATAAATCCCAAAAGGCTTTTTCCCGTTCGCAAACGGGCCGATTCTGAGAATCGGCCCATTTGTGAACGAGAAAAAGGCTTGATACATATGCCCCCTAGACTCTTGCCTGGTATGAGAGTGTACTCCCCCCCCCCCACACGATTGCAATAGTGGACACTTAGAAACTTTTTCTGAACTTTTTCATAGAAGAAACAGAGACTACCATGGGTCAGCCACCGAACATAAGCCACAATCGTCACTAACATCAACATTTAAAATGTTCAAATGTAAGTAAACACAGGATCTCAATTACATTTTAATTTTATTTTTTTAAATTATAAATAATGCCTTTGAAACACTTGTTGAACATTTTATTCACCTAATGTAATTTTATGGTAATTATGCTAGTATTAAAGCACTACTCGCCCTCTCTCTCAATACAACCTACACAACAAATTAAAAAAAATAATTTACAAATTTCAGAACCCCAAAAATAATTAAAAAAACAAAAATGTAGTTAATTTCTAAGAAATAAATAAAATGCTGAATTGCATTTTAAAATGAGTAGTTTTGTATTAATTAGAATAATTTTTAAATAAAACACTACACACCCAATCCCTTATAAATGACTCAACCTATGAAATAAAATCAAAAACAAATTTAAAAACATCTCAATTTATGCAAACACAAAATGTATTAAATCAACACATAAATTATTAATTATTGTGTAAAATCTTAACACAAATATTTAAATTACTAAAACTAGTTTAATTACAATGCATTTCAAAGACTACCTATCCAATCACCAAAATAACTTACAACCCGCAAAGAAATATAAACAAAAATGCATCTCAAATCACATCAAAAACTAAGAAACAATGCTATACCTTAACCCATATTAATACACATACACATTATTATATTATCGAAAACTACAAAAAATAACAAGGTATTTTTCAATACTATGATTTTAAAATTTAAATGAATTACAAAAAGAAACAAATGATACACTTTCACTATATTATCCCATGATATTTTTGCACTTATTATATTATAAACACGATAATATGGTCAAACAATAGTTAGGAGTAAATATTAAGGTACCATAACACTTACGGGAGATGTTCTGGAGACATTGCCATGGGAATGGCTCTGCACTCCACAACCAGTTTACGGTTTTTGGATGGAAGTTTTCGCTGTCATCAAACAAATCGTCGAAAAACCCACACTTGTTAGGTCGAGCATTTGAGACCTCTTGTATTATATATATATATTAAAGAAAGAACCCTCCGAGTAGGGAGCATCCAACCCTGCAGGGCGGCCTCTTCAAAGACGGGCACGGAGCCGCCTACCAATTCCACTCTCCATGAACAAACACGTAAGAAGCCCGCTTCAAAGGACACAAAGCTTTTATTCAGGAATTAAGCACAGCGTTTCCAAAGTCCAACTAGTTTCGGCCATGCTGCCTTGATCACAGACAGGAAGTAACACAAAATGCATCTGTGCTTGCGTATTTATAGTCTTTCAATGCACCCGACTGATTGTGGCCTGCATCTCCCATAGTGCACCAATCTTGTGCAGGTAAGTATAGATTTTTCGGAAAATGCTCATTATGCTGGCGAAAAAAATCTCATCTGCTCAGCTACCTGATGCACTTTGTAATTAGGGTATTTTCTACAGTCAAGTGTCTCGTAAAAGCGTAGTGCAGCAATGAATACCTTTCACAGAATGCATGCTTCAGTCCAAAGAACGATTGGAAAGGGAGTCATCCCCAACCAAATCCCTTTCAGCGCTGCCGTTGTTTTTACGGTATTGGCATCTCCTTCGTAGGTTTGGCGGCAGCGTGCGGGTCATGCTCCCTTGTCATATAACAAAGAAAGAACCGTCCGAGTAGTGAGCCTCCAACCCTGCAGGGCGGCCTCTTCAAAGACGGGCACGGAGCCGCCCACCAATTCCACTCTCCATGAACAAACACATAAGAGGCCCGCTTCAGAGGACACAAAGCTTTTATTCAGGAATTAAGCACAGCGTTTCCAAAGTCCAACTAGTTTAGGCCATGCTGCCTTGATCACGGACAGTAAGTAACGCACAATGCATCTGTGCTTGCGTATTTATAGTCTTTCAATGCACCCAACTGATTGTGGCCTGCATCTCCCATAGTGCACCAATCTTTTGCAGGTAAGTATAGATTTTGCGGAAAATGCTCATTATGCTGGCGAAAAAAATCTCATCTGATCAGCTACCTGATGCACTTTGTAATTAGGGTATTTTCTACTGTCAAGTGTCTCGTAAAAACGGAGTGTAGCAATGAATACCTTTCACAGAATGCATGCTTCAGTCCAAAGAACGATTGGAAAGGGAGTCATCCCCAACCAAATCCCTTTCAGCGCTGCCGTTGTTTTTACCATATTGCCATCTCCTTTGTAGGTTTGGCGGCAGCGTGCGGGTCATGCTCCATTGTCATATAACAAAGAAAGAACCCTCCGAGTAGGGAGCCTCCAACCCTGCAGGGCGGCCTCTTCAAAGACGGGCACGGAGCCGCCCGCCAATTCCACTCTCCATGAACAAACACATAAGAGGCCCGCTTCAAAGGACACAAACTTTTATTCAGGAATTAAGCTCAGCATTTCCAAAGTCCAACTAGTTTCGGCCATGCTGCCTTGATCAGCACACTTGTTAGGTCGAGCATTTGACACCTCTTGTGTGTGTGTATATATATATATATATATATTAGCTACCAAATCCGACTTTCTCCAAAATCAGACACCGACACTCAGGATGCTTTCAGCCGTCCGGCTTGGGTTTTATTTTCTCACGTAACGCGTTTCGGGACGTATCCCTTGCTATATATGCTATATATGCTATATATATATATATATATATATATATATATATATATATATATATATATATATATATATATATATATCCACCAGAAAACGCCGAAACGCTTGAGGCCGCAACACAGCTGCAGGTAGGTCAACAAACCTTTATTCAAGCAAAGCAGGGAAATTCGCATCCCTTTAAATGTCCCTGGCCTGATGCATTTCGGAGCGTCTGTCTCCTTCCTCAGAGGCCGTGTGTTAAAAGCCAGTTCATCACGTACGCTGCCACTCCCCTGCACATTTCAAACAATGCCTTAATTGGCCTCCGGTGTACTCCGGTATTCAATGTTCCACATGTATGCTGGGAGATGCAGTTCAATTAGTACCTTTCAATGCCCTCCAGTGGGCTCTGGTTTTAGCACCATTTCAGGACAGTTCATAACTGTCTATTGAGCCTCGGATAGGACCTTGCCAGCTTTCAATATAAGCTCCTGCAGCGCCAACATGTGAGGCAGTTCCCCCTCGGTTGGACCCTCCACAGCTCTCGGGTTGCGCGATCCCTCTGCGGCTTCGGACCAGCCGCATAATATATCCACCAGAAAACGCCGAAACGCTTGAGGCCGCAACACAGCTGCAGGTAGGTCAACAAACCTTTATTCAAGCAAAGCAGGCAAATTCGCATCCCTTTAAATGTCCCTGGCCTGATGCATTTCGGAGCGTCTGTCTCCTTCCTCAGAGGCCGTGTGTTAAAAGCCAGTTCATCACGTACGCTGCCACTCCCCTGCACATTTCAAACAATGCCTTAATTGGCCTCCGGTGTACTCCGGTATTCAATGTTCCACATGTATGCTGGGAGATGCAGTTCAATTAGTACCTTTCAATGCCCTCCAGTGGGCTCTGGTTTTAGCACCATTTCAGGACAGTTCATGGCTCTCTATTGAGCCTCGGATAGGACCTTGCCAGCTTTCAATATAAGCTCCTGCAGCGCCAACACGTGAGGCAGTTCCCCCTCGGTTGGACCCTCCACAGCTCTCGGGTTGCGCGATCCCTCTGCGGCTTCGGAGCAGCCGCATAATATATCCACCAGAAAACGCCGAAACGCTTGAGGCCGCAACACAGCTGCAGGTAGGTCAACAAACCTTTATTCAAGCAAAGCAGGCAAATTCGCATCCCTTTAAATGTCCCTGGCCTGATGCATTTCGGAGCGTCTGTCTCCTTCCTCAGAGGCCGTGTGTTAAAAGCCAGTTCATCACGTACGCTGCCACTCCCCTGCACATTTCAAACAATGCCTTAATTGGCCTCCGGTGTACTCCGGTATTCAATGTTCCACATGTATGCTGGGAGATGCAGTTCAATTAGTACCTTTCAATGCCCTCCAGTGGGCTCTGGTTTTAGCACCATTTCAGGACAGTTCATGGCTCTCTATTGAGCCTCGGATAGGACCTTGCCAGCTTTCAATATAAGCTCCTGCAGCGCCAACACGTGAGGCAGTTCCCCCTCGGTTGGACCCTCCACAGCTCTCGGGTTGCGCGATCCCTCTGCGGCTTCGGAGCAGCCGCATAATATATCCACCAGAAAACGCCGAAACGCTTGAGGCCGCAACACAGCTGCAGGTAGGTCAACAAACCTTTATTCAAGCAAAGCAGGCAAATTCGCATCCCTTTAAATGTCCCTGGCCTGATGCATTTCGGAGCGTCTGTCTCCTTCCTCAGAGGCCGTGTGTTAAAAGCCAGTTCATCACGTACGCTGCCACTCCCCTGCACATTTCAAACAATGCCTTAATTGGCCTCCGGTGTACTCCGGTATTCAATGTTCCACATGTATGCTGGGAGATGCAGTTCAATTAGTACCTTTCAATGCCCTCCAGTGGGCTCTGGTTTTAGCACCATTTCAGGACAGTTCATGGCTCTCTATTGAGCCTCGGATAGGACCTTGCCAGCTTTCAATATAAGCTCCTGCAGCGCCAACACGTGAGGCAGTTCCCCCTCGGTTGGACCCTCCACAGCTCTCGGGTTGCGCGATCCCTCTGCGGCTTCGGACCAGCCGCATAATATATCCACCAGAAAACGCCGAAACGCTTGAGGCCGCAACACAGCTGCAGGTAGGTCAACAAACCTTTATTCAAGCAAAGCAGGCAAATTCGCATCCCTTTAAATGTCCCTGGCCTGATGCATTTCGGAGCGTCTGTCTCCTTCCTCAGAGGCCGTGTGTTAAAAGCCAGTTCATCACGTACGCTGCCACTCCCCTGCACATTTCAAACAATGCCTTAATTGGCCTCCGGTGTACTCCGGTATTCAATGTTCCACATGTATGCTGGGAGATGCAGTTCAATTAGTACCTTTCAATGCCCTCCAGTGGGCTCTGGTTTTAGCACCATTTCAGGACAGTTCATGGCTCTCTATTGAGCCTCGGATAGGACCTTGCCAGCTTTCAATATAAGCTCCTGCAGCGCAAACACGTGAGGCAGTTCCCCCTCGGTTGGACCCTCCACAGCTCTCGGGTTGCGCGATCCCTCTGCGGCTTCGGACCAGCCGCATAATATATCCACCAGAAAACGCCGAAACGCTTGAGGCCGCAACACAGCTGCAGGTAGGTCAACAAACCTTTATTCAAGCAAAGCAGGCAAATTCGCATCCCTTTAAATGTCCCTGGCCTGATGCATTTCGGAGCGTCTGTCAACTTCCTCAGAGGCCGTGTGTTAAAAGCCAGTTCATCACGTACGCTGCCACTCCCCTGCACATTTCAAACAATGCCTTAATTGGCCTCCGGTGTACTCCGGTATTCAATGTTCCACATGTATGCTGGGAGATGCAGTTCAATTAGTACTTTTCAATGCCCTCCAGTGGGCTCTGGTTTTAGCACCATTTCAGGACAGTTCATGGCTCTCTATTGAGCCTCGGATAGGACCTTGCCAGCTTTCACTATAAGCTCCTGCAGCGCCAACACGTGAGGCAGTTCCCCCTCGGTTGGACCCTCCACAGCTCTCGGGTTGCGCGATCCCTCTGCGGCTTCGGACCAGCCGCATAAAGGAGACAGACGCTCCGAAATGCATCAGGCCAGGGACATTTAAAGGGATGCAAATTTGCCTGCTTTGCTTGAATAAAGGTTTGTTGACCTACCTGCAGCTGTGTTGCGGCCTCAAGCGTTTCGGCGTTTTCTGGTGGATATATTATGCGGCTGGTCCGAAGCCGCAGAGGGATCTCGCAACCCGAGAGCTGTGGAGGGTCCAACCGAGGGGGAACTGCCTCACGTGTTGGCGCTGCAGGAGCTTATATTGAAAGCTGGCAAGGTCCTATCCGAGGCTCAATAGAGAGCCATGAACTGTCCTGAAATGGTGCTAAAACCAGAGCCCACTGGAGGGCATTGAAAGGTACTAATTGAACTGCATCTCCCAGCATACATGTGGAACATTGAATACCGGAGTACACCGGAGGCCAATTAAGGCATTGTTTGAAATGTGCAGGGGAGTGGCAGCGTACGTGATGAACTGGCTTTTAACACACGGCCTCTGAGGAAGGAGACAGACGCTCCGAAATGCATCAGGCCAGGGACATTTAAAGGGATGCGAATTTGCCTGCTTTGCTTGAATAAAGGTTTGTTGACCTACCTGCAGCTGTGTTGCGGCCTCAAGCGTTTCGGCGTTTTCTGGTGGATATATTATGCGGCTGGTCCGAAGCCGCAGAGGGATCGCGCAACCCGAGAGCTGTGGAGGGTCCAACCGAGGGGGAACTGCCTCACGTGTTGGCGCTGCAGGAGCTTATATTGAAAGCTGGCAAGGTCCTATCCGAGGCTCAATAGAGAGCCATGAACTGTCCTGAAATGGTGCTAAAACCAGAGCCCACTGGAGGGCATTGAAAGGTACTAATTGAACTGCATCTCCCAGCATACATGTGGAACATTGAATACCGGAGTACACCGGAGGCCAATTAAGGCATTGTTTGAAATGTGCAGGGGAGTGGCAGCGTACGTGATGAACTGGATTTTAACACACGGCCTCTGAGGAAGGAGACAGACGCTCCGAAATGCATCAGGCCAGGGACATTTAAAGGGATGCGAATTTGCCTGCTTTGCTTGAATAAAGGTTTGTTGACCTACCTGCAGCTGTGTTGCGGCCTCAAGCGTTTCGGCGTTTTCTGGTGGATATATTATGCGGCTGGTCCGAAGCCGCAGAGGGATCGCGCAACCCGAGAGCTGTGGAGGGTCCAACCGAGGGGGAACTGCCTCACGTGTTGGCGCTGCAGGAGCTTATATTGAAAGCTGGCAAGGTCCTATCCGAGGCTCAATAGAGAGCCATGAACTGTCCTGAAATGGTGCTAAAACCAGAGCCCACTGGAGGGCATTGAAAGGTACTAATTGAACTGCATCTCCCAGCATACATGTGGAACATTGAATACCGGAGTACACTGGAGGCCAATTAAGGCATTGTTTGAAATGTGCAGGGGAGTGGCAGCGTACGTGATGAACTGGCTTTTAACACACGGCCTCTGAGGAAGGAGACAGACGCTCCGAAATGCATCAGGCCAGGGACATTTAAAGGGATGCGAATTTGCCTGCTTTGCTTGAATAAAGGTTTGTTGACCTACCTGCAGCTGTGTTGCGGCCTCAAGCGTTTCGGCGTTTTCTGGTGGATATATTATGCGGCTGGTCCGAAGCCGCAGAGGGATCGCGCAACCCGAGAGCTGTGGAGGGTCCAACCGAGGGGGAACTGCCTCACGTGTTGGCGCTGCAGGAGCTTATATTGAAAGCTGGCAAGGTCCTATCCGAGGCTCAATAGAGAGCCATGAACTGTCCTGAAATGGTGCTAAAACCAGAGCCCACTGGAGGGCATTGAAAGGTACTAATTGAACTGCATCTCCCAGCATACATGTGGAACATTGAATACCGGAGTACACCGGAGGCCAATTAAGGCATTGTTTGAAATGTGCAGGGGAGTGGCAGCGTACGTGATGAACTGGCTTTTAACACACGGCCTCTGAGGAAGGAGACAGACGCTCCGAAATGCATCAGGCCAGGGACATTTAAAGGGATGCGAATTTGCCTGCTTTGCTTGAATAAAGGTTTGTTGACCTACCTGCAGCTGTGTTGCGGCCTCAAGCGTTTCGGCGTTTTCTGGTGGATATATATATATATATATACATATATATATCCAACCAAGAAATGCGCCACACCCGGTTCCTGGACAGAAATGCTTTATTTCAATTGGCGTAGGTAATCACGTGTCAGAGGCACCTGACGCGTTTCAGCATATTGCCTTCTTCCGAGGTGTGTCCTCTTACGTGCAATGACCCAGTTGGTGCTTGATCACACACCCCATTGTTAACCACACTCCAACTCCCACAATGCACTTCGTGAGACAGAATAGTTTTCATGTAATCCTCGTGATGTTAATCGATTACTGTCTCAAATGTCTCGATATAAAGAGGTAAGTGGGGCACAACGGGGGACTGGTGCACTTCCATAGACACGTAGTTGCCAAACAAGGGAGGCTACTGCCTTGTGAAGCAGGTCCTGGACTCAGCGCTGATTTTAATGTTTGGCAACTACGTGTCTATGGAAGTGCACCAGTCCCCCGTTTTGCCCCACTTACCTGTTTATATCGAGACATTTGAGACAGTAATCGATTATCATCACGAGGATTACATGAAAACTATTCTGTCTCACGAAGTGCATTGTGGGAGTTGGAGTGTGGTTAACAATGGGGTGTGTGATCAAGCACCAACTGGGTCATTGCACGTAAGAGGACACACCTCTGAAGAAGGCAATATGCTGAAACGCGTCAGGTGCCTCTGACACGTGATTACCTGCGCCAATTGAAATAAAGCATTTCTGTCCAGGAACCGGGTGAGGCGCATTTCTTGGTTGGATGTTATTTGCGGGAATTGCTGTCTCCCGTATTTGCCATGACCGCCCTGCAGGGTTGGGGGTCCCCGTTGGCAGTATTTCTTGGAGGATTTAATTTGGGGGACATGACCCGCTCTCCCCATCACAAGCCTAAGGAATGCCGGTGATTATTGTGAGTAGGGGCGAGAAAGGGAGCGAAGCGAGGCTACTGCCTTGTGAAGCAGGTCCTGGACTCAGCGCTGATTTTAATGTTTGGCAACTACGTGTCTATGGAAGTGCACCAGTCCCCCGTTGTGCCCCACTTACCTGTTTATATCGAGACATTTGAGACAGTAATCGATTAACATCACGAGGATTACATGAAAACTATTCTGTCTCACAAAGTGCATTGTGGGAGTTGGAGTGTGGTTAACAATGGGGTGTGTGATCAAGCACCAACTGGGTCATTGCACGTAAGAGGACACACCTCTGAAGAAGGCAATATGCTGAAACGCGTCAGGTGCCTCTGACACGTGATTACCTAAGCCAATTGAAATAAAGCATTTCTGTCCAGGAACCGGGTGTGGCGCATTTCTTGGTTGGATGTTATTTGCGGGAATTGCTGTCTCCCGTATTTGCCATGACCGCCCTGCAGGGTTGGGGGTCCCCGTCGGCAGTATTTCTTAGAGGACACATATATATATATATATATATATATATATATATATATTCACTGAAAAAACCATAGGTTTCAGAGTCGTTATAGTTAGAAATTAGCATTTAAAAAGCCTTAGAAATTCACAGGAAAAAAACATAGGTTTCAGGGGTGTTATAGTTAGCTGGCCATTTCACTTGTACAAAACCATAGAAATTACTCCGTTTTAGTTAGTTCTGCTAACTATAACTCGTGCGCCCGCAATGCACTGCTGATGATGTCACATATTTCATCATTCATGACATGGTCAGTGACATCACTGATGACATCACTGATTACATCTCAAATGACATCACTGATGACATCACTGATTATATCATCCACCTGACAATCTGATAAACCTCATCGTACACTAGTATAACCTTTCATCACTCAGTATAAAATACAGAGTACCATATTTGAAACCATTGACACACCAATACCAGTTGCTACATAGCCACTAACAGATTCCTAAGTCTACACACACAACTACCCATTCAACAACATAATCATTTATACATGCAGTCACTAATTAATAGAACACTATCAAATGCACTTATACACATATATAGACATTGAAACATCAGCAGTCATCTTAGTCAGTTATGCAGTCATCCTACTCACTCATGAAAAAAATTAATCACACTTACATTTACTCACTTACACAATTATCCAACAACACCTCATTTATTCAAACACATAGTAACTCATAGTTAATATGTTAAAAAATCACCATTACAATTATACACTCATTCATATAATTACTCTCACAATCACTGACTCTTACACATACTTATTTATATACACCAACTCTCACATACAATGCCTTTTATTTTTTTACTTTGTTGAAGATGTACAACTAAAACATATATTCGCTCACCAACACACAAATAAATACACTCAGTCACCCAAACAACTGTTTCCACATGCACTCTTAAACCTATACACCTAGTCAATCAACCATTCACACATCTATGCATAGAGTTACACATACCCCATCCAACCACACACACACTCAGTGTCCCATACAAATACTCACCCAACTAATCAATAACTGATATACACACTCATGTAGTTAGTGACCAACTGATGCAGCATGTTATACAACAATAGAGACAGTGATGCACACATTCACATAGTTTAGTTACTAATCCATGTATTAAGTGAGACACTTTTAATTACTCACTTAAACAGACAGTCAGACAGCTACTAAATCCTCCATCCAGACAGTTACATATCCACTCAATCTTCAATACAGATTGGTATATACATAATACATATTTAAATTTCAAACTAAACCACATTCACTGGATGATGTCATCAGTGATGTCATCAGTGATCTCATTTGAGATGTCATCAGTGATGTCATCAGTGATGTCACTGACCATGTCATGAATGATGCAATATGTGACATCATCAGCAGTGCATTGCGGGCGCGTGAGTTATAGTTAGCAGAACTAACTATAATGGAGGAATTTCTATGGTTTTGTACGAGTGAAATGGCCAGCTAACTATAACACCCCTGAAACCTATGGTTTATTCTGTGAAATTCTAAGGTTTTTTAAATGCTAATTTCTAAATATAACGTCTTTGAAACCTATTGTTTTTTCAGTGAATTTCAAAGCTTTTTTAAATGCTAATTTCTAACTATAACGTCTCTGAAACCTATGTTTTTTTCAGTGAATATATATATACATACATATGTAAACATATATATAATCTGCATATCTATGTAAATACACATATAAATGCATGCATATATATACATATACATATATGCATACATATGCATGCTATGTACATGAAAGTTTGAAAAAGACTAATACAAGCAAAGCTAAAAAGCCACCTAATTACAAACAGAATTGGTTTAAATTAAACAAGGGCGAGACCTATTGCATTTTCAATGCTTGTTTACTTTGGTTCCATCAAGAAGGCATTCAGATGTGTCACACATTTGCCAAAAATTCTGAATGGTAGCACTCTAGTTGCTCATTAGATCAATGTAGTAACGCTACTGCTCACCAGGGAAGTCTGCTGCTGGTATTCAAAGTGCATGTTTCAGTCTGCTTGTCAGAATTTTTTAATGAAATAGAAGAAGATTTGAGAAGTCAAAATGTGCCCTAAGTTTTCTTTCTGCAGCACTAATCATACTTGCTATGGCAAAATGAACCCCCTCATTTTGTTCCTTTTTAAATTAAATGTTTTAAGAGTTACCACTTTATTCCAATCAAGATGGCTTCAGGTGTGCCATACGTTTGTCATAAGTAGGACTGTTAGTGCTCTAGTTGTTCTTTGGATCACTCTGGGAAGCTGCAGTAGAACACAAATGAATCAAGTGACAGTCTCTGCCCTTGTTGGATGTACATGTTTTACTGAGAATGTCAGACTTCATTTTCACATGACTGAGAAAGATAATGTGAATTTACAGAAAATATGCTCTCAGTTTAGCTTATAGATCACCTTCCAAACCTCTGTGGGAAAAGCATGAGAAAATAGTTTTTTCTCAAACATGATTCATGATATCCCAGCAGAAGTCTTTTTCACATGGTAAAATCACCTTAGAACACACCACAATTCCTAAAATGAGTATGGTACCATCAACAAATGATTTATAATGTAATTAAAGTCTTAAAACCTTCTATTAACTGCAATGCTTTTTAATGAGGTGCTATCATGTATATTGGTCCCAAGATGGCTGCCAACACTTCTTGGATGAAGTGCTGACAGTCAATCAGAACTCACGATGAGATGTGTGGTTAGGCTCCGCCCAGATATATATGAGAATTTACTGTCGATTTTCTCAGGAACTACTGAACGGATTTACACCATTTAACCAAAAGGCACGACTCTGAACCAAGGACTACCTTTTTGCCAAATTTGGTGTAATTCCGTTCCGCAGTTCGGGCTGTAGCTGCGACTAAAGGTCCCTATGGAAAATTGCAGGGGGAAAACATGTTTTTGACCCCCCTTTTTTCTCGGCCCCCGCTTGACGAATCACCCCAAGCCTTTCAGGATAGGAGCAGACCAGAACGGGCCATGAGTTTTGAAAATTTCACGAAGATTCGTCAACCGGTGCCAAAGATATTCCAAATAGAATGTTGCGGATTTCCAATGGATAATAGGTCCTAACTATAACTACCTACTGGCGACTGCCAGTAGGGAATATATACATATATATATATATTCACTGAAAAAACCATAGGTTTCAGGCACGTTACAGTTAGGAATTAGCATTTAAAAAACCTTATAAATTTACTGAAGAAACCATAGGTTTCAGGGGCGTTATAGTTAGCTGGACTTTTCACTCGTACAAAACCATTGAAATTCCCCCGTTATAGTTAGTTCAGCTAACTATAACTCGCGCGCCCGCAATGCACTGCTGATGACGTCACATATTACATCACTCATGACATGGTCAGTGACATCACTCATGACATCACTGATGACATCTCAAATGACATCACTGATGACATCATCCAATGAATGTGTGTTTTTCTGAAAACTATATATGTTTTATATATGTATATCTCAAGGTCGATGGAAGAATAAATGGGTATATAAGTGTCTAAATGGATGATTTGTTTTTGAAAAATTGATTGTATAACTGACTGATTAAGTGTATCTTAGTGAATACATGGCTTAGTGAGTAATGTTTAAATATGTAAATATCTGTATCAGTCTCTCACTTTGTGTATAAGTGGCTGCATGGGTTGGTGAGTAGCTACATGAGTATCTATATAGGTTATTAGTTGGTTTTTTGAGTATCAGTATGAGTGTCTGAGTGTCTGTATGGTCCGGTGGGGAGTATTACGTAGTGCATAGGTGCATGAATGAGTGACTCACTGTTTGTATGTGTTGAAGACAGCATGTGTGCAGGACTGTATGGGTGGATGAGTGTGTGCATGGGTGTGTTAGTGAGTGAATGACTGTCTCAATAGTGTCTTTATGAGTAACTACATATGTTTTAAACTAGTATATGTGACTATTGGTGTATATAAGTGAGTATATGTGAGAGTGAGAGATTGAAAGAGTTCCTGTATGAATAAGTATGTGTTTCTATAAGTAATTGTTTAAAATACTAAGTATGTGTAAGCTTCTGTAGAAGTAAGTGTGGTGGTGTGTGTATAACTGTATATGCAAGTAAATGGATGTTTCATTCTTTATTAGCGTGACTATGTGTGTGAGTAACTCTATGGATGAGCGGCGTTGTGTAACAGGATGTATAGGTGTATGAGTACATATGATGAGTGAGTACATGTATGAGTGACTGTATAGGACTGTTGGTGAATGAGTGGATGTGGATGTGGATCTTGGAATTACTGAATAGGTTGTTGTAACTGGTATTGGTATGTCCATTGTTTTGAAAATTTTAGTTTCTATTTTTGAATGTGTGTATCAAAGGTTATATTAGGGGGAGAGGAGGTCTGCCACTCTATCACAAGGTTGATGTCATCAGTGATGTCATTTGAGATGTCATCAGTGATGTCATGAGTGATGTCAAATATTTCCCCAACTCAAAACGCGCCACAGGGCGTGTTTGCACGCGTTAACTCAGGCCCCTTCCCCTCCCTTCACCACTGTGTAAACACGCCCTGTGGCTATTTTTAGTTGGGAGATTAAGTTCATTTGAATCCTGAGGGTCCCTAGGGTCCAACTACCCCACTAGGTACCTCCAGTAAGCGCCACAGAGCTGCGTTGCCGAGAGGTGTAAAAAGGGACGTGGACTCAGAACACCTGTCTGCAACGCAGCTCCCTGGCGCATACTGGAGATACCTGTTGGGCTAGTTGGCCCTCAGGGACCCTCAGTATTGAAGGGGAATTAATTCCCCAACTTAAAATGCGCCATAGGGCGTGTTTGCACACGCCACCTCAGGCCCCGTCCTCTCCCTTCCCCACTGTGTAAACACGCCCTGTGGCCGTTTTTTAAATTGGGAGATTAAGACCCCTTGAATCCTGAGGGTGCCTAGGGGCAAAATAGCCCACTAGGTACGTCCAGTAAGCGCCAGTGCAGAGAGGTGTAAAAAGGGGCACGGCCTGCACTACCTCTCTGCAACGCAGAGCAGTGGCGCTTACTGGAAGCACCTGGTGGGCTAGTTGGCCCCCAGGGTCTCTCAGGATTGAAAGGGAATTATTTCCCCAACTTAAAACACGCCACAGGGCGTGTTTGCACACGTCACCTCAGGCCCCATCCACTCCCTTCACCACTGTGTAAACGCGCCCTGTGGCCGTTCTAAGTTGAGAGATTAAGTCCCCTTGAGTCCTAAGGGTCCCTAGGGTCAAACTAGCCCACTAGGTACCTCCAGTAAGTGCCACAAAGCTGCGTTGCATAGAGGTGTAAAAAGGGGCATGGCCTCAGAACACCTGTCTGCAACGCAGCTCCCTGGCGCATACTGGAGATACCTGTTGGGCTAGTTGGCCCTCAGGGACCCTCAGTAATGAAGGGGAATTAATTCCCCACCTTACAGCTGGCCAAGGGGCGCGTTTGCAGAGTGCTGCAAGGAAGGGGCGTGGCCTCCGGCGCGATGCCGGTCTTTTATTTATTTTATTTTTTTAAGAAGGAGGGCTGTGTGGACCCCCTGCTTTTTCAAATTTTTGGCCCTGGGGACCCCATCCCCCAGGGCCTGCACCCTAATTTCTTTTGTTGAAAAAAATTAATTTGGCCCTCCCAAGGCCTTAATCGGCCCCGGGGACCCCACCCCCCGGGTCATGGCCTTTTAAAAAAAAATTCTTTAGTAGGGGGCTGCGATGCCCCCCTCCTCAGGCCACTTATGGCCCCGGGGACCCCATCCCCCAGGGTCGGCCTTTGTTTTTTATTATTTTAAAAAAATATATATTTATGAAAACAACTAGGACATGCTGGACAAACCGTATGTACCTATCACCATGACGATTTGCGTGATATTCATTAAAAGGCGACTATGCATACAATGAATCCACGTGGAATGTATTTACACCGCTAGTGAAGCTCTGACGTGTCTGACGCCCTACCGTGCCTAATCCCGGCGCCCCGGCCGGTGTGTACTCTCCAAGTAGACACACTTGTCGTTTATTTATACAAACATGGGTAGCTATTGACGGGCACATTTAATACACATGCACACCAAGCCATTCAAAGGGGATTTGACAAAAATTCGACCAAACTATGCAAGAAACCCCCCTCATGGTTAATAAAACACACATCCACCACCGGATGTGTAATACTTTTTATTTTACTCTCTGGAAAGGAGACAAACCTCACTTGAGAGTCACAGCGTGCTCCTGGCTGAGCCCAATGCTGTGTTACACCCACCAGTGCCCGCTGAGTGCCACACACCTCTGTGTTGTATTCCACCAGCTAGTGTGTATGCTATGACACTCTCTAGCCCATGTGCACTGTAACACCACCCCGTGAATATGTCATGCCACACTTGCCTTCACACGGGTTATATTGCCCCATCTAATGTGCCTTCCTCGATGCCTATGTTATAACGCACAGCGCTATGCCATACATATTACAATCTGGGATCCATATGTTTGTCACAGTGCATATGCAACGTGACACTCCCCAGCACATATTTAATATTACAACTTTAGAGACTAGTTAGGTTACACAACACTGCCCTGTGCATATTACACTCCAAGGCGCATATCGCATAGCACGCGCTAGTGCCTGTGCTATCTCGCGCTCTCCAATGAATCTGTCATTGCGCACAATGTATTGCATATTGTATTTCACGCCCGGTTCATCTTATATCACACTTTTTGGTGCATAGCTTATACCATATACTATATCTAGTTTTCATTTTCAATCGTGCTCTCAGAACTATGTTCTATATAACACTGCGTCCACCTACCCTTTTCACGGGCATTATATTTTGCGATGGGGGTTGAGGGTCAGGGGGTGTTTCTGCCAAGTGAGCCCGGAGTCACAGTCACAAACGTCCTCTTCTTCCTGAATAAAAGTGAGATTATGCTGCATACTTGTTCATCTTTTAAGTAGCTAGCACAGACACACATTTTAAAAACAATAAAGTTCCTAATACCCACCTTCTCTGAACAGTTAGCTTGCTGCCCCATCCACCTCCTCCCTATCCTATGTTGTCTGAATCCATGGACTAGCCTCCTCCCTCCTGCCATGCATGGTCTGATGTGCTGCCACTGCCCTCCATTTAGCATGGTTTACCAGTCCACTCCTCCTGCCCTCCATTGCCCAATTCTATGGCCCATCATTGACCTCCTGCTTAGCCTCTGTGCTTAGCTTGCTGCCCCTATTCTCCTTCCCCCTACCCTCCGATGTCTTTGTGCATGCCCCTGCTCCATCCTTTTTGCCCACCATGTTCCATGGACCTGCCACTCCTATCTACTCTGAGTGTTCTGTTGAGCTGCCACTCCCCTCCCACCTGCCTAGCATTGTCAGATGACTGTAACCTGTCCCTGCCAACTCCACCCTGCCTGCCCACATGCCATGCCCCTATCCCCTTCCTCCTGTCCTCCATGGTCCATTTTACTGCCACACTCTTCTGCCCTCCCTGGTCTGTTGTGCTGCAACTGCTCCTCCTGCCTGCCCCACGCGGTCTGTTGTGAGGCCCCTTCCCCTGAACTCTCTTGTCTGTGCCCAGGTCCTGACCCTCCCTTCTATCCTCCATGGTCCGTTGTGCATGCCCCTGCACCCTCCTTCTTGCCCATCATAGCCATTGTGCTGCCACTAACCCTCCGCTTGCCATGCATGGTCTTCTGTGCTGCCATGGCCCCTCCCACCTTCCCTGTGTGGTCAGCTAGCTGCTCCTGACCGCCTCCCACCTTCCCTCCATGGTCTGTGTGTATGCCATCATAGTCTCACTGTTGCTCTCCATGGTGTGTCTTGTTTCTAGTGCCCATCCTGCCTGTCCTCCATGGTCATCTTGCTGCTCCTGCCCTGCCCCATTGTCCCCAGCCCTCTGTTTCCATGTGCAGACCCCTATTCCCTCCCTCCTGGCTTGTCTGTTCCATTGTAATGCCCCTGATCTGTCCCTCCTGCCCTTTATGGTCTGTTATGCTGCAGCTTTCTCTCCTGTCTGTCTATTATGGTCAGCTAGCTACCATTGCCTCTTTCTCCTCTGTTCTCTGTTGTCCATGTGCATGGTCCTGTCCCTCTCCCTATTGCTTTCTATGGATTGTTGTGCTGCACTCCCGTCCCGCATGCCCTGTGTGGTGTATTGTGCTGCTGCAAACCCTGATGCCTGCCCTGTAGGTTCAGTTTGGTGCACCTCCCCATGTCCCTCCTGTCCTCTGTTATCCGAGTCCATGTCCCTACCCCAATTCCTCCTGCCTACCATGATCCAATGTACCATACTTGCGAACATTTTGAACTTGGTAAGAGGAAGATTTTGAAAAAAAACTGGGGTATTGATTATCTCCTTTGAGTTACATTGAAAAAGAGGAGATTGTAGACAGGAGACAGATCAAATAAAGCCCATTTGAGCTTAAAAACATTGGACGTTTCCTGGCTGAAACACACGTCACCTCAGGCCCCATCCACTCCCTTCACCACTGTGTAAACGCGCCCTGTGGCCGTTCTAAGTTGAGAGATTAAGTCCCCTTGAGTCCTAAGGGTCCCTAGGGTCAAACTAGCCCACTAGGTACCTCCAGTAAGTGCCACAAAGCTGCGTTGCATAGAGGTGTAAAAAGGGGCATGGCCTCAGAACACCTGTCTGCAACGCAGCTCCCTGGCGCATACTGGAGATACCTGTTGGGCTAGTTGGCCCTCAGGGACCCTCAGTAATGAAGGGGAATTAATTCCCCACCTTACAGCTGGCCAAGGGGCGCGTTTGCAGAGTGCTGCAAGGAAGGGGCGTGGCCTCCGGCGCGATGCCGGTCTTTTATTTATTTTATTTTTTTAAGAAGGAGGGCTGTGTGGACCCCCTGCTTTTTCAAATTTTTGGCCCTGGGGACCCCATCCCCCAGGGCCTGCACCCTAATTTCTTTTGTTGAAAAAAATTAATTTGGCCCTCCCAAGGCCTTAATCGGCCCCGGGGACCCCACCCCCCGGGTCATGGCCTTTTAAAAAAAAATTCTTTAGTAGGGGGCTGCGATGCCCCCCTCCTCAGGCCACTTATGGCCCCGGGGACCCCATCCCCCAGGGTCGGCCTTTGTTTTTTATTATTTTAAAAAAATATATATTTATGAAAACAACTAGGACATGCTGGACAAACCGTATGTACCTATCACCATGACGATTTGCGTGATATTCATTAAAAGGCGACTATGCATACAATGAATCCACGTGGAATGTATTTACACCGCTAGTGAAGCTCTGACGTGTCTGACGCCCTACCGTGCCTAATCCCGGCGCCCCGGCCGGTGTGTACTCTCCAAGTAGACACACTTGTCGTTTATTTATACAAACATGGGTAGCTATTGACGGGCACATTTAATACACATGCACACCAAGCCATTCAAAGGGGATTTGACAAAAATTCGACCAAACTATGCAAGAAACCCCCCTCATGGTTAATAAAACACACATCCACCACCGGATGTGTAATACTTTTTATTTTACTCTCTGGAAAGGAGACAAACCTCACTTGAGAGTCACAGCGTGCTCCTGGCTGAGCCCAATGCTGTGTTACACCCACCAGTGCCCGCTGAGTGCCACACACCTCTGTGTTGTATTCCACCAGCTAGTGTGTATGCTATGACACTCTCTAGCCCATGTGCACTGTAACACCACCCCGTGAATATGTCATGCCACACTTGCCTTCACACGGGTTATATTGCCCCATCTAATGTGCCTTCCTCGATGCCTATGTTATAACGCACAGCGCTATGCCATACATATTACAATCTGGGATCCATATGTTTGTCACAGTGCATATGCAACGTGACACTCCCCAGCACATATTTAATATTACAACTTTAGAGACTAGTTAGGTTACACAACACTGCCCTGTGCATATTACACTCCAAGGCGCATATCGCATAGCACGCGCTAGTGCCTGTGCTATCTCGCGCTCTCCAATGAATCTGTCATTGCGCACAATGTATTGCATATTGTATTTCACGCCCGGTTCATCTTATATCACACTTTTTGGTGCATAGCTTATACCATATACTATATCTAGTTTTCATTTTCAATCGTGCTCTCAGAACTATGTTCTATATAACACTGCGTCCACCTACCCTTTTCACGGGCATTATATTTTGCGATGGGGGTTGAGGGTCAGGGGGTGTTTCTGCCAAGTGAGCCCGGAGTCACAGTCACAAACGTCCTCTTCTTCCTGAATAAAAGTGAGATTATGCTGCATACTTGTTCATCTTTTAAGTAGCTAGCACAGACACACATTTTAAAAACAATAAAGTTCCTAATACCCACCTTCTCTGAACAGTTAGCTTGCTGCCCCATCCACCTCCTCCCTATCCTATGTTGTCTGAATCCATGGACTAGCCTCCTCCCTCCTGCCATGCATGGTCTGATGTGCTGCCACTGCCCTCCATTTAGCATGGTTTACCAGTCCACTCCTCCTGCCCTCCATTGCCCAATTCTATGGCCCATCATTGACCTCCTGCTTAGCCTCTGTGCTTAGCTTGCTGCCCCTATTCTCCTTCCCCCTACCCTCCGATGTCTTTGTGCATGCCCCTGCTCCATCCTTTTTGCCCACCATGTTCCATGGACCTGCCACTCCTATCTACTCTGAGTGTTCTGTTGAGCTGCCACTCCCCTCCCACCTGCCTAGCATTGTCAGATGACTGTAACCTGTCCCTGCCAACTCCACCCTGCCTGCCCACATGCCATGCCCCTATCCCCTTCCTCCTGTCCTCCATGGTCCATTTTACTGCCACACTCTTCTGCCCTCCCTGGTCTGTTGTGCTGCAACTGCTCCTCCTGCCTGCCCCACGCGGTCTGTTGTGAGGCCCCTTCCCCTGAACTCTCTTGTCTGTGCCCAGGTCCTGACCCTCCCTTCTATCCTCCATGGTCCGTTGTGCATGCCCCTGCACCCTCCTTCTTGCCCATCATAGCCATTGTGCTGCCACTAACCCTCCGCTTGCCATGCATGGTCTTCTGTGCTGCCATGGCCCCTCCCACCTTCCCTGTGTGGTCAGCTAGCTGCTCCTGACCGCCTCCCACCTTCCCTCCATGGTCTGTGTGTATGCCATCATAGTCTCACTGTTGCTCTCCATGGTGTGTCTTGTTTCTAGTGCCCATCCTGCCTGTCCTCCATGGTCATCTTGCTGCTCCTGCCCTGCCCCATTGTCCCCAGCCCTCTGTTTCCATGTGCAGACCCCTATTCCCTCCCTCCTGGCTTGTCTGTTCCATTGTAATGCCCCTGATCTGTC
Organism: Triturus cristatus; assembly: GCF_964204655.1. NCBI lineage: Eukaryota > Metazoa > Chordata > Amphibia > Caudata > Salamandridae > Triturus > Triturus cristatus. The sequence continues at coordinate 1,016,891,649 of NC_140581.1, forward strand.
CCTCCTGCCCTTTATGGTCTGTTATGCTGCAGCTTTCTCTCCTGTCTGTCTATTATGGTCAGCTAGCTACCATTGCCTCTTTCTCCTCTGTTCTCTGTTGTCCATGTGCATGGTCCTGTCCCTCTCCCTATTGCTTTCTATGGATTGTTGTGCTGCACTCCCGTCCCGCATGCCCTGTGTGGTGTATTGTGCTGCTGCAAACCCTGATGCCTGCCCTGTAGGTTCAGTTTGGTGCACCTCCCCATGTCCCTCCTGTCCTCTGTTATCCGAGTCCATGTCCCTACCCCAATTCCTCCTGCCTACCATGATCCAATGTACCATACTTGCGAACATTTTGAACTTGGTAAGAGGAAGATTTTGAAAAAAAACTGGGGTATTGATTATCTCCTTTGAGTTACATTGAAAAAGAGGAGATTGTAGACAGGAGACAGATCAAATAAAGCCCATTTGAGCTTAAAAACATTGGACGTTTCCTGGCTGAAACGGGTCTGTTGGCATGTATGGTTGTACTACCACTGCCTCTTGCTTCTGCCCACAATGGTCTATTATATTGCCACAGCCAATCGTGCCAGACCTGTATTGTTGTTTTGTTGCCCCTGCCCCCCTTTCCACTGCCCTCCATAGTCTGTTGTGCTGCCACTGCCCTTCCTGCCTGCCCAGTGTGGTCAAATTGTTGCCTCTGCACTCTCCTCCCTGCCTTCAATTTTCAGAGTCCGTGCCCCTGGCCTCTGCCTCTCAACAGTATCCCAATGAACAACTAGATTGCTAACATTCTATATTTATTACAAAAGTGTGGAACGCCTGATGTCATCTTGATGTAATCAAAACTGTAATACCTAGATCATTTCCTTTAGAAATTAAATATATGAGAGGGTCTTATTTGCATCAAAATTATGGTTAGTGCTCTAAAAAACTAAAATGAGGACATATGTTCTGAGTTTTAAAATAGCGACAAAGAACTTTTAAATTATTTGTACTCTTTATGTTTTTTTATCCAGTTGACCACTTGATTGAATGATGCATCTAGGGGAGAGGATGTGGTGCTACTTCCAGAGCTGCAGACTTTGCAACTGGGGAACCAGGTTGGAGTTTCTGCTTCAGCTCAACATTCTGTGATTCTGGTCAAATCACTTAATCTCCCCATGTCTACAACCAAAATGAATTTGATCTTGTGTGATGTAACCAATGCTCATGTAAAGCACTCCAATACCTGACAAGTCTGCACTATATACAACTGCAAATACACAAAAAATAAGTCTTTTGCACACTTCTGTCATTGGGCTACATGTGGGCTACATCTGGGTGATATTTGTGCTGCATTTGGGCTCTTTTGTCTCTGGTGGCCATCTTGGGAGATTTATTTGTTATGAAGTTTCCTAATTTCCTCATTTACTGCAGTCTTCTCAGTAGGAAATGCTTTCAGTTTTTTACTTTGATTCCATCAAGAACGTATTCAGATATGTCACACATTTTCCATAAATTCTGAATGTTAGCACTCTAGTTGCTCATTAGATCACTGTAGTAAAGCTACTGCTCACCACGGAAGTCTGCTGCTGATATTAAAAGTGCATGTTTCAGTCTGCATATCAGAATTATTTAATGACATAGAAGAGGATTTGAGAAGTCACTCAAAATGTGCCCTAATTTTTCTTTCTTCAGCACTAATCATAATTTTTATGGCAAAATGAACCCCCTCATTGGGTTCCTTTTTAAATTAAATTTTTAAGTGTTACCAGTTTATTCCAATCAAGATGGCTTCAGGTGTGCCATACTTTTGTCATAAGTAAGACAGTAAGCGCTCTAGTTGTTCTTAAGAACACTCTGGGACATTCTGTCATTGGGCTATACTTGGGCTACATCTGGGTGATATTTGGGCTACATTTGGGCTCTTTTTTCTCTGGTGGCCATCTTAGGAGATTTATTTGTTATGAAGTTTCCTAATTTCCTCATTTACTGCAGTCTCCTCAGTAGGAAATACTTTCAGTTTTTTACTTTGGTTCCATCAAGAAGGCATTCAGATGTGTCACACATTTGCCATAAATTCTGAATGTTAGCACTCTAGTTGCTCATTAGATCACTGTAGTAACGCTACTGCTCACCAGGGAACTCTGCTTCTGGTATTCAAAGTGCATGTTTCAGTCTGCATGTCAGAATTTGTTTATGAAATAGAAGAGGATTTGAGAAGTCAAAATGTGCCCTAATTTTTCTTTCTGCAGCACTAATGATAATTTCTATGGCAAAATGAACCCCCTCATTTTGTTCCTTTGTAAATTAAATGTTTTAAGTGTTACCACTTTATTCCAATCAAGATGGCTTCAGGTGTGCCATACTTTTGTCATAAGTAAGACTGTTAGCGCTCTAGTTGTTCGTTAGAACACTCTGGGACATTCTGTCATTGGGCTATACTTGGGCTACATCTGGGTGATATTTGTGCTACATTTGGGCTCTTTTGTCTCTGGTGGCCATCTTGGGAGATTTATTTGTTATGAAGTTTCCTAATTTCCTCATTTACTACAGTCTCCTCAGTAGGAAATACTTTCAGTTTTTTACTTTGATTCCATCAAGAAGGCATTCAGATGTGTCACACATTTGCCATAAATTCAGAATGTTAGCACTCTAGTTGCTTATTAGATCACTGTAGTAAAGCTACTGCTCACCAGTGAAGTCTGCTGCTGGTATTGAAAGTGCATGTTTCAGTCTGCATGTCAAAAATGTTTAATGAAATAGAAGAGGAATTGAGAAGTCACTCAAAATGTGCTCTAATTTTTCTTTCTGCAGCACTAATCATACGTTCTATGGCAAAATGAACCCCCTCATTTTGTTCCTTTTTAAATTAAATGTTTTAAGAGTTACCACTTTATTCCAATCAAGATGGCTTCAGGTGTGCAATACGTTTGTCATAAGTAGGACTGTTAGCGCTCTAGTTGTTCTTTAGAACACTCTGGGAAGCTGCAGTAAAACAAAAAGGAATCAACTGACAGTCTCTGCTCTTGTTGGATATACATGTTTTACTGAGAATGTCAGACTTCATTCTCACATGACTGAGAAAGATAATGTGAATTTATAGAAAATATGCTCTCAGTTTAACTTATAGATCACCTTCCAAACCTCTGTGGGAAAAGCATGAGAAAATATTTTTCTCTCAAACATGATTCATGATATCACAGCAGAAGGCTTTTTCACATGGTAAAATCACCTTAGAACACACCACAATTTCTAAAATGAGTATGGTACCATCAACAAATGATTTATAATGTAACTAAAATCTTAAAACCTTCTATTAACTGCAATGCTTTTTAATGAGGTGCTATCATGTATATTGGTCCCAAGATGGCTGCCAACACTTTTTGGATGAAGTACTGACAGCCAATCAGATCTCACGATGAGATGTGTGGTTAGGCTCCGCCCAGATATCTCTATCTTTTTAACTCTAATTTTCTCAGGAACTACTGAACGGATTTACACCATTTAAGCAAAAGGCACGAGTCTGAACTGAGGACTACCTCTTTGCCGAATTTGGTGTTCTCAGGACACCCCCGCGCCGCACGTCCACCAGCTGTGTGTGTGCCCCTCGCCCCTCGCTGCTGCTCGCAGCCTCGTTGTGCCATCTGCCTTGCCGCCCTAGCTGCCTGCCTCGCTGTCCCTTGCCCCAGCAGTTCCTCCGTATAATCGTGGTAAATTGTTGTATTGTTGTATTGTTATTGCCTTATTTTATAAACGTGGTTGTTTTCCCCCTGTGCCTTGCCCGCCCCGCTCCCCGCTTCCCGCCGCCGTTCACGCGGCCACGCCCCCTTTTGTTCTGTGTTCTCCCCGCTCCCGCCTCCCAGCTGCTCCTCCCTCCCACTTGTCCTTAAATGGCGACCGCGCGGCGCAGGTGAGTGTGACCTGTTCTCAGGACACCCCCGCGCCGCACGCCCACCAGCTGTGTGTGTGCCCCTCACTGCTGCTCGCAGCCTCGTTGTGCCGTCTGCCTTGCCACGCTAGCTGCCTGCCTCGCTGTCCCTTGCCCCAGCAGTTCCGCCGTATAATCGTGGTAAATTGTTGTATTGTTATTGCCTTATTGTATAAACGTGGTTGTTTTCCCCCTGTGCCTTGCCCGCCCCGCTCCCTGCTTCCCGCCGCCGTTCACGCGGCCACGCCCCCTTTTGTTCTGTGTCCTCCCCGCTCCCGCCTCCCAGCTGCTCCTCCCTCCCACTTAGCCTTAAATGGCGACCGCGCGGACGCGCAGCGGTCACGCGCAGCAGGCGCGCCGATTGTGCGCCGAAGGCGCGCCAAAGGCAGGCCCGTCTGCGCCCGTCCGCGCCTGGACCGCGCCCAGCGCCAGGACCCCTGGCCCCCGCCAATGCAAGACTACCCGATGCACCTACGATGCCGCCACCCTCATTGCACTCAATACCGGCCGGAACCCTGCCTGCTACCGAGCCATCCCGAGACGCACCCACGGACCCTTCGCCTGCCAAACCTGCTGATTCACCTGCCTCCGGACCTGCACCACCCCCGCCAAGTCGAGCACCAGCAGCAACCACCTGAAGTGCATCCTGCTAAACACCCGCTCCGTCCACAGGCACGCCGTGGAACTCTGGGACCTGCTCGATGCAACAGCACCGGACATCGCCTTCCTCACCGAAACCTGGATGAACACCTCCTCAGCGCCCGACATCGCCATAGCCATCCCGGACGGATACAAGATCACCCGGAAGGACCGCGTCAACCAGACGGGAGGAGGCATCGCCATCATACACAAGAACACCATCCGTATCTCGACTAACGCCGACAAAACCTTCACCACCGCCGAACACCTACACTTCCAGATACACACCGACCCCAAGACCACCCTCCGAGGCACCCTCATCTACAGACCACCGGGACCACGCACAGAATTCAGCGAAGACATCGCAGACTTCATCAGCCCGCACGCCCTGCCCTCTGACGACTACATCCTCCTAGGGGACCTCAACTTCCACCTGGAATACAACAACGACAGAAACACCACCGCCCTGCTGGACAACCTCGCCAACCTCAGACTCAAGCAACTGGTGAACACTCCCACCCACTACGCCGGCCACACGCTTGACCCCGTCTTCTCCTCCAGCAAGCACATCTCCTTCAGCCACGCCACCGGACTCCACTGGACCGACCACAGCTGCGTCCACTTCAGCTTCAGGAAAACTGCGACCCACCACCACCCGCAACAGGTTCCCCGCCGGAGCTGGAGCAAGATCACCGCCGAGCAGCTCACCGCCTCCCTCAGCCAGAACACACCCACCTACACAGCGGACCCAAACGAAGCAGCCAGCAACCTCGCCAAGTGGCTGACCGCCTGCGCCGACGACCTCGCACCACTAAAGAACCCTCCCAGCAGAACCGGCAGCAAGAAAACCCCCTGGTTCACCTACGAACTCAAGGAATCCAAGAAGAACTGCCGCACCCTCGAGAAAGCCTGGCGGCTTGACCAGACCACAGACAACAGGACCGCCCTCAAGCACGCAACCCGCAAACACCACCAGCTGATCCGCGCCACCGTCGGCACTCAAAGAACGACTGGACAACAACGCCCACGACAGCAAGGAACTCTTCAGCATCGTCAAAGAGTTCTCCGACCCCAGCGCCGGAAACAATGACATCACTCCCTCGCAAGACCTCTGCGACTCACTCGCCTCGTTCTTCCACAGCAAGATCGCAGACATACACAACAGTTTCGACGCACAGACCACGCAGCCTACCGCCGAACCAACGCCCGCCACCACCACCCTCTGCAACTGGACCCCGATCAACACCGAAGACACCACCCGCACGATGAACTCCATCCACTCCGGATCACCAACCGACCCCTGCCCACACCACGTCTTCAACAAAGCCGACGCCATCATCGCACCCCATCTCCGGGACATCATCAACTCCTCCTTCCACACCGCCACCTTCCCAGAGAGCTGGAAGCACGCCGAGCTAACCGCCCTCCTGAAGAAACCAACGGCGGACCCCACCGACCTCAAGAACTACGGTCCCATCTCGCTTCTTCCCTTTCCGGCCAAAGTCATCAAGAAGACCGTCAACGGACAGCTGGCCGCCTTCCTCGAGACGAATGGATCCCTCGACCCCTCCCAGTCCAGGTTTCAGGCCAACCACAGCACCGAGACCGCCCTAATCGCAGCCACCGGCGACATCAGAACCCTGATCGACAACGGGGAAACAGCGGCCCTCATCCTCTTGGACCTCTCTGCGGCGTTCGACACAGTCTGCCACCGCACCCTAGTGAAGCGCCTGAGCAACTTCGGAATCTGAGAGAAAGCACTGGAGTGGATTATCTCGTTCCTCGCCGGAAGAACCCAGAGAGTCCGCCTCCCCCCGTTCAGATCCGAGGCCACCGAAGTCATTTGCGGCGTACCACAAGGATCTTCACTCAGTCCAACCCTCTTCAACGTCTACATGAGCACCCTCGCAGCCATCGCACGCCAACATGACCTCAACATCATCTCCTACGCCGACGACACCCAGCTGATCCTCTCCCTCACCAACGACCCCACCACCGCCAGAGCCAACCTACACGAAGGGATGAAAGACGTCGCCGACTGGATGAGGAGCAGCCGCCTTAAACTGAACTCAGACAAGACGGAAGTCCTCATCCTGGGATCATCACCCTCCGCCTGGGACGACACCTGGTGGCCCCCGGCCCTGGGCACCGCCCCCAAGCCAACGGACCACGCACACAACCTGGGCTTCATCCTGGACTCCTCCCTGTCAATGACCAGACAAGTCAACGCCGTCTCATCTTCATGCTTCAACACCCTGCGCATGCTCCGCAAGATCTTCAGATGGATCCCCACCGAAACCAGGAAGACCGTCACCCAGGCACTCGTCACCAGCCGACTGGACTACGGGAACACCCTCTACGCCGGAACCACGGCCAAACTTCAAAAAAGACTCCAGCGCATCCAGAACGCATCCGCACGACTCATCCTGGACATTCCCCGACACAGCCACAGCACCGGACACCTGAGAGACCTGCACTGGCTCCCCGTCAGCAAGAGAATCACGTTCAGACTCCTGACCCACGCACACAAGGCTCTCCACGACCTGGGCCCCAAGTACCTCAACGACCGCATGACCTTCTACACGCCCGCCCGCCAGCTACGATCAACCAGCCACACCCTCGCCACCGTACCACGCATCCGCAGAGCCACCGCCGGAGGAAGATCCTTCTCCTACCTGGCAGCCAAGACCTGGAACTCCCTCCCCACCCACCTTCGGCGAACCGAGTACCATCTCTCCTTCAGGAAACAGCTCAAGACCTGGCTGTTCGAGCAGTAACATACCCCCCCCCCAGCGCCTTGAGACCCTCCCGGGTGAGTAGCGCGCTCTATAAATGCCGTTATTGATTGATTGATTGTAATTCCGTTCAGCAGTTCGGGCTGTAGCTGCGTCAACAGGTCCTATGGGAAAATGCATGGGGAAAATGCGTTTTGGGACCCCCCTTTTTTCTCGACCCCGCATGACGAATCACTGTGAAATTTTCAGAATAGGAGCGGACCGGAGCTGGCCAAAAGTTTCGAAATTCGTCAATCGGCCTCAACGTTATTCCAAATAGAATGTCGCATATTTCCTATGGAAAAATAGGTCCTAACTATAAATACCTACTGGCGACTGCCAGTAGGTAATATATATATATATATATATATTACCTACTGGCGGTCGCCAGTGGTTAGTTATAGTTAGGACCTATTATCCATAGGAAATGATCTAATGAGCAACTAGAGTGCTAACATTCTGAATTTATGGCAAATATGTGACACATCTGAATGCCTTCTTGATGGAATCAAAGTAAAAAACTGAAAGTATTCCTACTGAGGAGACTGTAGTAAATGAGGAAATTAGGAAACTTCATAACAAATAAGTCTCCCAAGATGGCCACCAGAGACAAAAGAGCCCAAATGTAGCACAAATATCACCCAGATGTAGCCCAAGTATAGCCCAATGACAGAATGCCCCAGAGTGTTCTAAAGAACCACTAGAACCACTAGAGCGCTAACAGTCTTACTTATGACATTTTAGCGTTCCGCGGAGAGTGCGAAAATGTCAAAATTTCTGCATTCCACAGCTTGGCGATAATTTGTTTCTTGCTCGCGCTGTAAAATAATACATTCTCGCGCGCGCGCGATCGCCTTACCTGAACCCCTGCGTTCGCCGACAAGTTTTCTTGATCCGGTCGCGTTCTCCATGAGATGTTGTATTGTTTTTAGCCATTTGCGCTGTCTCGCGACAGTTCGCGCCCGCAGTGACGTCATGCGTCGCGCGATCACGTCTTTCTTCCCGCGATCATGCATCGCGAGACAACTGAAAACAAGATGGCCGCGCCCGCGAGCAACCACATGGGTAAGTTGGCGAGCCGCAACCATGCAGAAAATCTCGCGAACATGCGGGAAAAAAACTTCCGCATCTTCGCGATATTTCCGCGTGTTTGCGATAATTTTTTACATTTGCGCGATAATTTGCGAAAGTGGATTTCGCAAATTCCGCCCACCCCTAATCTTGAGTGGAATAAAGTGGTAACACTTAAAACATTTATTTTGCACAGGAACAAAATGAGGGGGTTCATTTTGCCATAGAAATTATGATTGGTGCTGCAAAAAGAAAACATAGGGCACATTTTGACTAACCCTGGGCGTAGTGGGCGTAGTGGGGCTACGCGGAGCATCACGGAGTGGGGGAAAATCTACGCACACCCGCACAATCCGTGGGCGGCCGCGCATGCGCATTTGTGAGGAAGAAGTCAGCGAGAGAAGGAAGAGGGAGCCCCGGGACGCCGCAGCTCAGGTAAGTTATTTAAATTGCTTTAAGCTTGTTTTTTAAAAGTTTAGGATTAGTCTCACTGCATTTTAAAAGCGGGTGGGAGGGAGGCGGGTGGCGGGCAACTCGTGTGCGTAGCCTGCCTGCCCTACGCCTACTTCGCGGATCGCGAAGTAGGCAAAGCTACGCACACTCCGCGGCCAGAGCGTAGCACTGCACCCAGGCTTAATTTTGACTTCTCAAATCCTCTTCTATTTCATTAAAAAATTCTGACATGCAGACTGAAACATGCACTTTGAATACCAGCAGCAGACTTCCCTGGTGAGCAGTAGCTTTACTACAGTGATCTAATGAGCAACAAGAGTGCTACCATTCAGAATTTATGTCAAATGTATGACACTTCTGAATGCCTTCTTGATGGAACCAAAGTAAACAAGCATTGAAAATGCAATAGGTCTCGCCCTCGTTTAAGTTAAAGCAATTCTGTTTGTAATTAGGTGGCTTTTTAGCTTTGCTTTTATTAGTGTTTTTCAAACTTTCATGTACATAACATGCATATGCATGCATATATGTATATGTATGCATGCATTTATATTTGTATTGATATAGATATGCAGATTATATATATGTTTATATATGTATATATGATAACTTAAGAACTGTATCGAACTCTAAAGATGTGAAATTACAGAACATATCTATGAAACAACGGGAAGCTATAAGATCATTACAGGAAGATTAATTTATAGAGATCAAGCCTTCAGATAAAGGCAGCAACGTTGTTGTCCAGGATAAAGAGTCGTATGAATCAGAAGCATTAAGACAACTAAGTGATGTGGACTGCTACAATAAAATCTCTAGACAGCAATACAATGAAAGTGTACTACAATTTCATCGCATAATCAGTGGGTGGCGGGATAAGGGAATTTTGCATCATGATGAGTTTGAGTTTTTGAAAATTGATTATCCCACCATTGTGGAGAAGTGTGGCTCAATGGTTAAAGCGGCAGACCCTGATGCAGAGGTTGGCCCGGGACCAGGGTTCAATTCCCGCCTCGGCGGGTCTTGGGCTCAATTTCCTCAGACCTGATATGCCGCCTCGGTGCCTATTCTAATCATGAGTCCCACTCTGCAACTCTGGGCAAAAGCTTGCTTAATCTCCACAACGGCCCCAACAGCGCTGGGATGCCTGGCTTCACCTTGGGGGTGCCCAGGAGTGGACATATCACAGGGAAAGGCCAGGAAGGGTTCCTCAGCGGTATGAGTAAAAGCGCCAGGACACTCCAGCTGGAGTAGCAGTGCGCTATACAAGTACAACACATTTACATTCCCACTTTCTACCACATCCCTTAATTACATAAAAACAACAAGAATCCTCCTAGAAGGCCCATTGTGTCCTCCAAGGGAAGTCTCCTGGAGAACACATCAATACTGATCGATACAATACTGAGTCCTTTTGTTGGCAACTTGGTATCTTATGTTAAAGATACATCAGATTTCATTAAGCAAATTGCCAACATACCATGGGAGGAGAACCAGATATTGGTCACTATGGACATAACTAGTCTATATACTGGTATTAACCATGAACAGGGCTTAGAAGCTATTAAGAGCTTTCTTAAAACAAAACCAGTACAATACATGGAACACAATCAAATGATCATAGAACTTATGGCCTTTTGCTTATATAATAACATCTTCCTATTCGGCAATCAACTATACATCCAAAAACAGGGTACCGCGATGGGCACGTGCTTCGCCCCCAGCTACGCAAATTTATTCGTGGGCTGGTGGGAGAAGCACGGAGCCTGGTATGGGGCTAATGAGCCCTAGATGAGCAAAATAGCCGTCTGGGTCAGATACATCGACGATATTTTTATCGTCTGGAAAGGGTCACAAGAAGAATTCCTGTCATATCTTGATCTCCTAAATCACAACATCTATAATCTGCATTTCACTAGCAATATTAGTGATTCAGAAGTGGCCTTTTTAGACCTACTGGTATATGTAAGTGATGGACAACTAATGACAAAGTTATACCGTAAAGCCACCGCAGGTAATGCCACCTTACATTTTACCAGTCAGCATCCAAGGTGTCTAGTGAATAGTATCCCCTATGGGGAGCTGCTCAGGATAAAACGGAACAGCACACTAGACACGAGTTATCAAGGATCCAAAAGAGAAGCGATTAAACGCTTCAGCGTAAGAGGTTACCCGGAGAACACACTGAAGATGGCAGAAAAAAGAGCAGATCAAAAAGAAAGAAGTCTTCTTCTAGTAAACAAACAGAAGGTGAATCAGGATGATACAACTAGGTTAATTTTGACATTCTCTAAAAATTCTCCTCAAATACGTCAAATAATTAACAAACATTGGAGAATTCTGAGGGCAGACATGGTCATAGGGAAAGGATTGTCCCAACATCCTAGCATTACGTGTAGGAAAAACACTTCCTTACAGGATCTACTAGTACACAGCCATTTTGAAAAAAGTGCTAGAGGTAGGAATGAGATCAAAGGTTTTTTCCCTTGTCTCAAATGCAAAGCTTGCAAGAACAGTAGGAAAATTAAAGGGTACAAGGTCCCAGGGAGGCCAACTGATAAATTAATCCTTACATTTTTAAACTGCAACTCGGATTTTGTTGTTTATTGCCTGAGCTGTCCTTGCAATTTGCTTTATATTGGTAGCACGGTGCATCCCGCAAAGAAGGGGGTGTTGGAACATATGCGGGAATCCACCAATAATGACAAAAGTTACCCAGTCGCACACCATTTTGCTATACATCACCATAGCGACAGTCAACAGCTGAGCTATTTCTGCCTGGATCAGATACCTGTGAGACAGAGAGGAGGAGACAGGGTAAGAAGATTACGTCAGCTAGAATCCAGGTATATTTTAGAACTAAGGACCATGGCACCTTTAGGCTTAAATAGCGAAGAAGAATTGTGGGTACATGTAGGCTAATCTTGAGAATGTGCAACTAAGGACACACACATTTTACACCTTTCCCCTCACAGACTACTGTTAATTGTGAATAGCTCTTTACAAATAAAGAGGACATTTTCGAGATGTGGAACTTCTCCTAGAGGAACTAGGAATAAGGAATGGAACATAAAAAGAAACAGAAGATGGAACTTAATCTTAATTTTAACTTTAACTCTGTCTAGCTAATTCTTCTTTTCTCTTTCTTTATGTTAAAATACATGACAGGTGTTCAATATAATGGTATGAATCGTAGAATGTGGTTAGATCAGAGAGTAAAGACGGCACATGAGATTGTAACAATAGCAAGAAATTGAAGTAATTGAGGAACGAGGTTTCTCGAGAATAGACACCAGTTTATTTCTTGAGACGATCACTTGAAAATTTGGCCCATTCAGGGCATAACAACCAGCAACCAAAGGGTGGAAATAGGAATGAAATAAATATATGAATTATAAAGTAAAATTATATTTGATAGAAATACTATTGAAATGAATGATTATTTTCTGTCCCTTAGGAATGATTTGTCAGAATGGTAATATGAATTACTTGCTGGCCATTGGTGGCGAGAAACTATAAGATGGCCACTGTATTTGTAACTACGATCACAGTGGTCCTCTTTCTATGCCCATACAAGTGCAGGAGTCCTCTCTCTCTGTCACGAACATCAGTGTATTTAAAGTAACAATTTTTTAATGGGACTCTGACATTGAAAAAGGTCGCGAAGACCGAAACCGGTTTGTCAGTATGGTGGAATAACATATCTTTAAATCTATCGGCTCGGAGTGCATTGCCTGCTTTAAGAGGTTAAAGCGTTTGGTTCGAATATATATATATATATATATATATATATATATCTCATCAAATCTCCTCTTAACTTCAAAAGAAGTGCACCGGCACAGGTCGTGTCGTGAATAAATTCGTTTATTCCATGGAACCCCACAGCATGAGGAACGCACACTTTCCCAACGTTTCTGCTCTCACAGGAGCCTTGATCACGGGACTAATCTCTGCATTTTAAATCACCCCACGTGGTCCTTTTAAACACGCAGGCACATTTTCAAACAGAGTGCATGATGGGAATAATGAAAAACCTGACATGGAGCGAAGAGCGCTTGTTGAAAAGTCCATGCGCTAAGTAGCAGAAAAATAGACATAGCGCTGCATAACTTTCCTCCACTTACAGTTTTTCCCATGCATGCGTGAATAAGGTAAGTCCCAACAATCCATAGTGTTTTAAAGTTCCAGGTACTCCTTGAAACACGACACAGCCAGCAGTGAAACCTTCAACAGCTTCCCTTACTTTCCACACATGAAAGACTTCACCTTTCAGGGGCAAGCAGGTCCGGCTCCCATTTAAACTGTCCAACTCCGATAAGCCTCGGAAGAGCCCGACCTTCACAGGGCAGCCAGTGCATCAGGACGAGGCAGCCTGAAAATGTCTCACCAAATCTCCTCTTAACTTCAAAAGAAGTGCACCGGCACAGGTCGTGTCGTGAATAAATTCGTTTATTCCATGGAACCCCACAGCATGAGGAACGCACACTTTCCCAACGTTTCTGCTCTCACAGGAGCCTTGATCACGGGACTAATCTCTGCATTTTAAATCACCCCACGTGGTCCTTTTAAACACGCAGGCACATTTTCAAACAGAGTGCATGATGGGAATAATGAAAAACCTGACATGGAGCGAAGAGCGCTTTTTGAAAAGTCCATGCGCTAAGTAGCAGAAAAATAGACATAGCGCTGCATAACTTTCCTCCACTTACAGTTTTTCCCATGCATGCGTGAATAAGGTGTGTCCCAACAATCCATAGTGTTTTAAAGTTCCAGGTACTCCTTGAAACACGACACAGCCAGCAGTGAAACCTTCAACAGCTTCCCTTACTTTCCACACATGAAAGACTTCACCTTTCAGGGGCAAGCAGGTCCGGCTCCCATTTAAACTGTCCAACTCCGATAAGCCTCGGAAGAGCCCGACCTTCACAGGGCAGCCAGTGCATCAGGACGAGGCAGCCTGAAAATGTCTCACCAAATCTCCTCTTAACTTCAAAAGAAGTGCACCGGCACAGGTCGTGTCGTGAATAAATTCGTTTATTCCATGGAACCCCACAGCATGAGGAACGCACACTTTCCCAACGTTTCTGCTCTCACAGGAGCCTTGATCACGGGACTAATCTCTGCATTTTAAATCACCCCACGTGGTCCTTTTAAACATGCAGGCACATTTTCAAACAGAGTGCATGATGGGAATAATGAAAAACCTGACATGGAGCGAAGAGCGCTTTTTGAAAAGTCCATGCGCTAAGTAGCAGAAAAATAGACATAGCGCTGCATAACTTTCCTCCACTTACAGTTTTTCCCATGCATGCGTGAATAAGGTGTGTCCCAACAATCCATAGTGTTTTAAAGTTCCAGGTACTCCTTGAAACACGACACAGCCAGCAGTGAAACCTTCAACAGCTTCCCTTACTTTCCACACATGAAAGACTTCACCTTTCAGGGGCAAGCAGGTCCGGCTCCCATTTAAACTGTCCAACTCCGATAAGCCTCGGAAGAGCCCGACCTTCACAGGGCAGCCAGTGCATCAGGACGAGGCAGCCTGAAAATGTCTCACCAAATCTCCTCTTAACTTCAAAAGAAGTGCACCGGCACAGGTCGTGTTGTGAATAAATTCGTTTATTCCATGGAACCCCACAGCATGAGGAACGCACACTTTCCCAACGTTTCTGCTCTCACAGGAGCCTTGATCACGGGACTAATCTCTGCATTTTAAATCACCCCACGTGGTCCTTTTAAACACGCAGGCACATTTTCAAACAGAGTGCATGATGGGAATAATGAAAAACCTGACATGGAGCGTAAGTAGTAGAGAGAGAGTAGTAGAGAGTGAGTAGTAGAGAGTGAGTAGTAGAGAGTAGTAGAGAGTGAGTAGTAGAGAGTAGTAGAGAGTGAGTAGTAGAAAGTGAGTAGTAGAGAGAGAGAAGTAGGGAGTAGTAGAGTGAGTAGTAGAGAGTGAGTAGTAGAGAGTAGTTGAGTAGTAGAGAGTGAGTAGTAGAGAGTAGTAGAGAGTGAGTAGTAGAGTGAGTAGTAGGGAGTAGTGGAGAGTGAATAGTAGAGTTAGTAGGAGAGAGCGAGTAGTAGAGAGCAAGTAGTAGAGAGTGAGTAGTAGAGAGTAGTAGAGAGTAAGTAGTAGAGAGAGTAGCAGAGAGAGAGTAGTAGAGAGAGTAGTAGAGAGTAGTAGAGTAATAGAGAGTGAGTAGTAGAGAGTGAGTAGTGCAGAGTGAGTAGTAGAGAGTAGTAGAGAGTGAGCAGTAGAGAGTGAGTAGTATAGAGTAGTAGAAAGTGAGTAGTAGAGAGAGAGTTGTAGAGAGTGAGTAGTAGGGAGTAGTAGAGAGTGAATAGTAGAGTGAGTAGTAGAGAGCGAGTAGTAGAGAGCAAGTAGTAGAGAGTGAGTAGTAGAGAGTAGTAGAGAGAAAATAGTAGAGATAGTAGCAGAGAGAGAGTAGTAGAGAGAGTAGTAGAGAGTAGTAGAGTAATAGAGAGTGAGTAGTAGAGAGTGAGTAGTGCAGAGTGAGTAGTAGAGAGTAGTAGAGAGTGAGCAGTAGAGAGTGAGTAGTAGAGAGTAGTAGAGAGTGAGCAGTAGAGAGTGAGTAGTAGAGAGTAGTAGAAAGTGAGTAGTAGAGAGTAGTAGAGAGTGAGTAGTAGAGAGTAGTAGAGTGAGTAGTAGAGTGAGTAGTAGAGAGTAGTAAAGAGCGAGTAGTAGAGAGCAAGTAGTAGAGAGTGTGTAGTAGAGAGTGAGTAGTAGAGAGTAGTAGAGAGCGAGTAGTAGAGAGTGAGTAGTGCAGAGGGAGTACTAGAGAGTAGTAGAGAGTGAGTAGTAGAGAGAGAGTAGTAGAGAGTAGTAGAGTGTGAGTAGTAGAGAGTAGTAGAGAGTGAGTAGTAGAGAGAGTAGTAGAGAGTAGTAGAGTAGTAGAGAGTGAGTACTAGAGAGTGAGTAGTAGGGCGTGAGTAGTAGAGAGTGAGTAGTAGAGAGTTAGTAGTAGTGAGTAGTAGAGAGCGAGTAGTAGAGAGTGAGTAGTGGAGAGTGAGTAGTAGAGAGCGAGTAGTAGAGAGCGAGTAGTAGAGAGCGAGTAGTAGAGATTGAGTAGTAGAGAGAGAGTAGTAGAGCGAGTAGTAGAGAGGGAGTAGTAGAGAGAGAGTAGTAGAGAGTGAGTAGTAGAGTAGTAGAGAGTGAGTGGTAGAGAGTAGTAGAGTGAGTTGTAGAGAGTAGTAGAGGATGAGTAGTAGAGAGTGAGTAGTAAAGAGTAGTAGTAGAGAGTAGTAGAGAGTGAGTAGTAGATAGTAGTAGCGAGTGAGTAGTAGAGAGTGAGTAGTTTAATTTAAAAGGAACACAATGAGGGAGTTCATTTTGCCATAGAAATTATGATTAGTGCTGAAAAAAGAAAAATGTGGGTACATTTTGAGTGACTTCTCAAATCCTCTTCTATTTCATTAAAAAATTCTGACATGCAGACTGAAACATGCACCTTCAATACCAGCAGCAGCCTTCCCTGGGGAGCAGTAGCTTTACTACTGTGATCTAATAAGCAACTAGAGTGCTAACATTCTGAATTTATGGCAAATGTGTGACACATCTGAATGCCTTCTTGATGGAATCAAAGTAAAAAACCTGAAAGTATTTCCTACTGAGGAGACTGTAGTAAATGAGAAAATTAGGAAACTTCATAACAAATAAGTCTCCCAAGATGGCCACCAGAGACAAAAGAGCCCAAATGTAGCACAAATATCACCCAGATGTAGCCCAAGTATAGCCCAATGACAGAATGTCCCAGAGTGTTCTAAAGAACAACTAGAGCGCTAACAGTCTTACTTATGACAAAAGTATGGCACACCTGAAGCCATCTTGATTGGAATAAAGTGGTAACACTTAAAACATTTAATTTGCAAAGGAACAAAATGAGGGGGTTCATTTTGCCATAGAAATTATGATGAGTGCTGCAGAAAGAAAAATTAGGGCACATTTTGACTTCTCAAATCCTCTTCTATTTCATTAAAACATTCTGACATGCAGACTGAATCATGCACTTTGAATACCAGCAGCAGACTTCCCTGGTGAGCAGTAGCTTTACTACAGTGATCTAATGAGCAACTAGAGTGCTAGCATTCATATGGCAAATATGTGACACATCTGAATGCCTACTTGATGACCTGGTTCTTAGGCTCTAGAGCAGCTCTGCTGACCTGGTGCTCAGGGTCTAAAGCAACTCTGCTGACCTGGTTCTATGGCTCTAAAGCAGATCTGCTGGCCTGGTTCTCTGGCTCTAAAGCAGGTTTGCTGACCTGGTTCTCTGGCTCTAAAGTTGCTCTGCTGGCCTGGTTTCTCTGGCTCTACAGCAGCTATGCTGGCCTGGTTCTCTGGCTCTAGAGCAGCTCTGCTGACCTGGTTCTTAGGCTCTAGAGCAGCTCTGCTGACCTGGTTCTCTGGCTTTTACTCTGCTCTGCTGGCCTGGTTTCTCTGGCTCTACAGCAGCTCTCCTGACCCGGTTCTATGGCTCTAAAGCAGTTCTGCTGACCTGGTTCTCTGGCTCTAGAGCAGTTCTGCTGACCTGGTTCCTTGGCTCTAAAGCAGCTCTGCTGACCTTGTTTTCTCCCTCTAAAGCAGCTCTGCTGACCTGGTTCTCTTGCTCTAAAGCAGCTCTACTGACCCGGTTTCTATGGCTCTACAGCAGCTCTGCTGACCTGGTTCTCTGGCTCTAGAGCAGCTCTGCTGACCTGGTTCTATGGCTCTAAAGCAGTTCTGCTGACCTGGTTCTCTGGCTCTAGAGCAGCTCTGCTGACCTGGTTCCTTGGCTCTAAAGCAGCTCTGCTGACCTTGTTCTCTCCCTCTAAAGCAGCTCTGCTGACCTGGTTTTCTTGCTCTAAAGCAGCTCTACTGACCCGGTTTCTATGGCTCTACAGCAGCTCTGCTGACCTGGTTCTCTGGCTCTAGAGCAGCTCTGCTGACCCGGTTCTTAGGCTCTAGAGCAGCTCTGCTGACCTGGTTCTCTGGCTCTAATGCAGCTCTGCTGACCTGGTTCTATGACTTTAAAGCAGCTCTGCTGACCTGGTTCTCTGGCTCTAGAGCAGCTCTGCTGACCTGGTTCTATGGCTCTAAAGCAGCTCTGCTAACCTGGTTCTCTGGCTCTAGAGCAGCTCTGCTGACCTGGTTCTCTCCCTCTAAATCAAGTCTACTGACCTGGTTCTCTGCCTCTAGAGCAGCTCTGCTGATCTGGTTCTATGGCTCTAAAGCAGCTCTGCTGACCTGGTTATTGGCTCTAGAGCAGCTCGGTTGACATGGTTTTCTGGCTCTAGAGCAGCTCTGCTGACCTGGGTCTTAGGCTCTAAAGCAGCTCTACTTACCTGGTTCTCTGGCTCTAAAGCAGCTCTGCTGACCTGGTTCTCTGGCTCTAAAGCTGCTCTGCTGGCCTGGTTCCTCTGGCTCTACAGCAGCTCTGCTGACCTGGTTCTCTGGCTCTAGAGCAGCTCTGCTGACCTGGTTCTTAGTCTCTAGAGCAGCTCTGCTGACCTGGTTCTATCCCTCTAAAGCTGCTCTGCTGACCTGGTTTCTCTGGCTCTACAGCAGCTCTCCTGACCTGGTTCGTCTGGCTCTAGAGCAGCTCTGCTGGCCTATTTCTTAGGCTCTAGAGCAGCTCTGCTGGCCTGGTTCTCTGGCTCTACAGCAGCTCTGCTGACCTGGTTCTCTGGCTCTAAAGCAGCTCTGCTGTCCCGGTTCTATGGCTCTAAAGCAGTTCTGCTGACCTGGTTCTCTGGCTCTAGAGCAGCTCTGCTGACCTGGTTCCTTGGCTCTAAAGCAGCTCTGCTGACCTTGTTCTCTCCCTCTAAAGCAGCTCTGCTGACCTGGTTCTGTGGCTCTAAAGCTGCTCTGCTGGCCTGGTTTCTCTGGCTCTACAGCAGCTCTGCTGACCTGGTTCTCTGGCTCTAGAGCAGCTCTGCTGACCTGGTTCTTAGGCTCTAGAGCAGATCTGCTGACCTGGTTCTCAGGCTCTAAAGCAACTCTGCTGACCTGGTTCTATGGCTCTAAAGCAGCTCTGCTGGCCTGGTTCTCTGGCTCTAAATCAGGTCTGCTGACCTGGTTCTATCCCTCTAAAGCAGCTCTGCTGACCTGGTTTCTCTGGCTCTACAGCAGCTCTGCTGACCTGGTTCCTCTGGCTCTAGAGCAGCTCTGCTGACCTATTTCTTAGGCTCTAGAGCAGCTCTGCTGGCCTGGTTCTCTGGCTCTAAAGCTGCTCTGCTGGCCTGGTTTCTTTGGCTCTACAGCAGCTCTGCTGACCCGGTTCTATGGCTCTAAAGCAGTTCTGCTGACCTGGTTCTCTGGCTCTAGAGCAGCTCTGCTGACCTGGTTCCTTGGCTCTAAAGCAGCTCTGCTGATCTTGTTCTCTCCCTCTAAAGCAGCTCTGCTGACCTGGTTCTCTTGCTCTAAAGCAGCTCTACTGACCCGGTTTCTATGGCTCTACAGCAGCTCTGCTGACCTGGTTCTCTGGCTCTAGAGCAGCTCTGCTGACCCAGTTCTTAGGCTCTAGATCAGCTCTGCTGACCTGTTTCTCTGGCTCTAATGCAGCTCTGCTGACCTGGTTCTATGGCTTTAAAGCAGCTCTGCTGACCTGGTTCTCTGGCTGTAGAGCAGCTCTGCTGACCTGGTTCTCTCCCTCTAAATCAGGTCTACTGACCTGGTTCTCTGCCTCCAGAGCAGCTCTGCTGATCTGGTTCTATGGCTCTAGAGCAGCTCTGCTGACCTGGTTATTGGCTCTAGAGCAGCTCTGTTGACCTGGTTCTCTGGCTCTAAAGCAGCTCTGCTGACCTGGTTCTCTCCCTCTAAAGCAGCTCTGCTGACCTGGTTTCTCTGGCTCTACAGCAGGTCTGCTGACCTGGTTCTCTGGCTCTAAAGCAGCTCTACTGACATAGCTCTTAGGCTACAGAGCAGCTCTGCTGATCTGGTTCTCTAACAGCTCTGCTGACCTGGTTCTCTGGCTCTAAAGCAGTTCTGCTGACTGAACTGACATGGTTCTCTGGCTCTAGAGCAGCTCTGCTGACCTGGTTCTCTCCCTCTAGAACAGCTCTGCTGACCAGTTTCTCTCCCTCTAAAGCAGCTCTACTGACCTGGTTTCTCTGGCTCTAGAGCAGCTCTGCTGACCTGGTTCTTAGGCTCTAGAGCAGCTCTGCTGACCTGGATCTCTGGCTCTAAAGCAGCTCTACTGACCTGGTTCTCTGGCTCTAAAGCAGCTCTGTTGACTTGGTTCTCTGGCTCTAGAGCAGCTATGCTGACCTGGTTTTCTGGCTCTAAAGCAGCTCTGCTGACCGGGTTCTCTGGCTCTAAAGCAGCTCTGCTGGCCTGGTTTCTCTGCCTCTACAGCAGCTCTGCTGACCTGGTTCTCTGGATCTAGAGCAGCTCTGCTGACCTGGTTCTTAGGCTCTAGAGCAGCTCTGCTGACCAGGTTCTCTCCCTCTAAAGCAGCTCTACTGACCTGGTTTCTCTGGCTCTACAGCAGCTCTGCTGACCTGTTTCTCTGGCTCTAGAGCAGCTCTGCTGACCTGGTTCTTAGGCTCTAGAGCAGCTCTGCTGACCTGGTTCTCTCCCTCTATATCAGATCTGCTGACCAGGTTCTCTCCCTCTAAAGCAGTTCTACTGACCTGGTTTCTCTGGCTCTACAGTAGCTCTGCTGACCCGTTTCTCTGGCTCTAGAGCAGCTCTGCTGACCTGGTTCTTAGGCTCTAGAGCAGCTCTGCTGACCTGGATCTCTGGCTCTAAAGCAGCTCTACTGACCTGGTTCTCTGGCTCTAAAGCAGCTCTGCTGACTTGGTTATCTGGCTCTAGAGCAGCTCTGCTGACTTGGTTCTCTGGCTCTAAAGCAGCTCTGCTGACCTGGTTCTCTGGCTCTAAAGCAGCTCTGCTGGCCTGGTTTCTCTGCCTCTACAGCAGCTCTGCTGACCTGGTTCTCTGGATCTAGAGCAGCTCTGCTGACCTGGTTCTTAGGCTCTAGAGCAGCTCTGCTGACCTGGTTCTCAGGCTCTAAAGCAGCTCTGCTGACCTGGTTCTCCGGCTCTAAAGCAGCTCTGCTGACCTGCTTCTATCCCTCTAAAGCAGCTCTGCTGACCTGGTTTCTCTGGCTCTACAGCATCTCTGCTGACCTGGTTCTCTGGCTCTAGAGCAGCTCTGCTGACCTAGTTCTTAGGCTGTAGAGCAGCTCTGCTGGCCTGGTTCTCTGGCTCTACAGCAGCTCTGCTGACCCGGTTCTTAGGCTCTAGAGCAGCTCTGCTGGCCTGGTTATCTGGCTCTACAGCAGCCCTGCTAACCTGGTTCTCCGGCTCTAGAGCAGCTCTGCTGACCTGGTTCTCTGGTTCTAAAGCAGCTCTGCTGACCTGGTTCTATGGCTCTAAAGCACCTCTGCTGACCTGGTTCTCTGGCTCTAGAGCAGCTCTGCTGACCTGGTTCTATGGCTCTAAAGCAGCCCTGCTGACCTGGTTATTGGCTCTAGAGCAGCTCTGCTGCCCTGGTTCTCTGTCTCTAAAGCAGCTCTGCTGACCTGGTTCTCTCCCTCTAAAGCAGCTCTGCTGACCTGGTTCTCTGCCTCTAGGGCAGCTCTGCTGACCTGGTTCTCTGGCTCTAAAGCAGCTCTGCTGACCTGGTTCTATGGCTCTAAAGCAGCTCTGCTGACCTGGTTCTCTGGCTCTAAAACAGCCCTGCTGACATGGTTCTCTGTCTCTAGAGCAGCTCTGCTGACCTGGTTCTCTGGCTCTAAAGCAGCTCTGCTGACCTGGTTCTCTGGCTCTAAAGCAGCTCTGCTGACCTGGTTCTCTCCCTTTAAAGAGCTCTGCTGACCTGGTTTTCTGGCTCTAAAGCAGTTCTGCTGACCTGGTTCTCTGCCTCTAAAGCAGCTCTGCTGACCTGGTTTCTCTGGCTCTACAGCAGCTCTGCTGACCTGGTTCTCGGTCCTAGAGCAGCTCTGCTGACCTGAGCCTCTGGCTCTAGAGCAGCTCTGCTGACCTGGGTCTCTGGTACTAGAGCAGCTCTGCTGACCTGCTTCTTATGCTCTAGAGCAGCTCTGCTGACCTGCTTCTTAGGCTCTAGAGCAGCTCTGCTTCTCTGGCTCTACAACGGCTCTGCTGACGTGGTTTCTCTGGCTCTACAGCAGCTCTGCTGACCTGGTTCTCTGCACTCACAATGCACGCACCTGACTCCGCAGAAATATATTTAAAAATAATATAAGTTTATTATAAGTACAAATATATTATTTTTATGAATATCTTAGATAATCTCTTGCCCTAATATGTATATTAAAGACACATACATATCATTTTGGAACATAAACTTTTTTTGCAGGAGTCGCGCACCCAGCGCGCCCCAGCACGTATATGACGTCGCGCGGGACCCGCAACCGCGCAGGCATCTCGTACGGTAATGCGCATGTGTCGCTAATGCGCGGGAGCAGGAGTCGTGGACTGGTCACATACCAATCGCGCACATTACGTAATATTAAATGTATATGATGTAACTGAAAAACACGCAGCCGTCGCACACCGTACGCGGATCCTTCACGACTTTTCTAAAATGGCAGCTAGAATGCGCGCACCCACCATGATGTGTACGCTTTGAAATTGGATTGGATTTTTTTTAAAGAAAATAATATAAATATATTAAAATAAAAAATGAAAACAAGAAAATTAATCAATATGGTTTTTTTGCATTTTTCAGAAAGATATATAATGTTATTTAATGAATAAAATATTTATAAATAAACAGTTAAAATACTGTAGAAAATCAGTACAAAAAAATAGGTATAACTACTATCACACTTAAAAATTAGCCTTTAAAAAACCTTTGAAATTCACTGAAAAAAATACATAGGTTTCAGAGAGGTTATAGTTAGAAATTAGCATTTAAAAAAGCTTTGAAATTCACTGAAAAAACCATAGGTTTCAGAGACGTTATAGTTCGAAATTAGCATTTAAAAAACCTTATAAATTCAAAGAAAAAGACTTAGGTTTCAGGGGTGTTATAGTTAGCTGGCCATTTCACTCGTACAAAACCATAGAAATTCCTCCGTTATAGTTAGTTCTGCTAACTATAACTCGCGCGCCCGCAATGCACTGCTGATGATGTCACATATTGCATCATTCATTACATGGTCAGTGACATCACTGATGACATCACTGATGACATCTCAAATGACATCACTGATGACATCATCCATGTGACAATCTGATACACCTCATCATACACTAGTATAACCTTTCATCACTCACTGTAAAATACAGAGTATCATATTTGAAACCATTGACACACCAATGCCAGTTACTACATACCCACTCACTGATTCCTAAGCCTACACACACAACTACCCATTCAACAACAGAATCATTTATACATGCAGTCACTAATTAATAGAACACTATCAATTGCACTTATACACATATATAGACATTGACACATCAGCAGTCATCTTAGTCGGTTATGCAGTCATCCTACTCACTCATGAAAAAAATTAATCACACTAACATTTACTCACTTACACAATTATCCAACAACACTTCATTTATTCAAACATATAGTAACTCATAGTTAATATGTTAAAAAATCACCATTACATTTATACACTCATTCATACAGTTACTCTCACAATCACTGACTCTTACACATACTTATTTATATACACCAACTCTCACATACAATGCCTTTTATTTGTTTACTTTGTTGAAGATGTACAACTAAAACATATATTCGCTCACCAACACACAAATAAATACACTCAGTCACCCAAACAACTGTATCCACATGCACTCTTAAACCTATACATCTAGTCAATCAACCATTCACACATCTATGCATGGAGTTACACACACCCCATCCAACCACACACAAACTCAGTGTCCCATACAAATACTCACCCAAATAATCAATAACTAATATGCACACTCATGTAGTTAGTGACCAACTGATGCAGCATGTTATACAACAACAGAGACAGTGCTGCACACATTCACATAGTTTAGTTACTAAGCCATGTATTAAGTGAGACACTTTTAATTACTCACTTAAACAGACAGTCAGACAGCTACTAAATCCTCCATCCAGACAGTTATATATCCACTCAATCTTCAATACAGATTGGTATATATATAATACATATTTAAATTTCAAACTAAACCACATTCACTGGATGATGTCATCAGTGATGTCATCAGTGATGTCATTTGAGAGGTCATCAGTGATGTCATCAGTGATGTCACTGACCATGTCATGAATGATGCAATATGTGACATCATCAGCTGTGCATTGCGGGCACGCGAGTTATAGTTAACAGAACTAACTATAACGGAGGAATTTCTATGGTTTTGTACGAGTGAAATGGCCAGCTAACTATAACACCCCTGAAACCTATGTTTTTTCTGTGAATTTATATATATATATATATACTTTAGTATATACTTATATGTGTATGTACTTTGTGGGCTCTGGAGATCAGCCCTAGGACTTGTCTGCTTCCGCTTAGGGACTTTTTTTTCAGATCAAATGCCTCTATTTAACTGTCTTGATAGAAAACGACCAGCAGAGGTCAGTAAAATACCAGAATCACTTTAGCATTCTCTAGATTCCAGTTCATAGAAATCGTCTTCCAAGAGTACCTGTAGACAATTAAATAAAATTCAAATCTATGTATTTTCAGTGATATGACCACCGTAGGCCGTGATTTATTATTAAAAACAGAGCTTTGGACCATACCATTTCCCGCTGAAAGGCAATATTTCTCTCCATGTGTTCCCATACCTGGCGTGTCACACAGTTTGGTGCTTACTTTCCCTCCATGCTAAAGAACAGAGAACAGTAGATGTTTCAGCACCCAGGCAAATGGGCTGCATAGCTAAATACATATAAGGTCCCAAAGGCGAGACCGATTGCATTGCAAATGCTTGTTAATTTTCGGCTTTGTTCCTCTGTTTATTTTTTAATTACATAATATGATATTGAAAGAGGAATGAGTCGGCAGTAGCGAGTAAGCAATAGACTAAATGCATCACCTACCCTTAACTGCCAAAAGATGGGGGGGAGTGATAGCGACAAAGAGTTGTTTATTGCAGGTGAGGGATATAATGGCAATAGAGAAATTTGCAACCCCTCGCCTATTAATTTATCGGGCTACCGAAATTCTGAAGGAGGGGGAATCATGGAAACATATGATATACTGTAAAATGAAATGTTTTATTGAGACGCCAGCTGATTTGATAGCTGGAGGTGGGTGGGTGTGTTTTAAAGGTTGTACTGTGGTATGAGTGGATAGAGCGTTTAAGGGGGTTTTAAAGTAATATAGAGCCATCTGGAGTCTTTCTCCATATCTGCAAAATTTCCTGTGTTACTGGATATTGTACTGATGAAAATAAAATCAAACATCTTTTTGCAATAAAAATAAAAATAATTTAAATGAGAAACAACTGTGAAACGGAGAAGAATGCCATGCTTGAATAACCCTAAAGCAAGAATCTTTCACAGATGCTCTAAAAATAAAGGGACAAAAAAGAGGTAATTCCATTTGAGAATTAAGGGCCTGATTTTTAGGTGTGCCTGAATATTTCTGGCTGTGGCTAGGCTTTTGCAGTTGTTCCTACTAGTGCTTGTAGGGAGTGTGCAGGGGAAGCTGTGTTTTTCATTATTGTTGCTGCTGTGTCCTCTGTTCACTCTGCCTCAGGCTGCAGTAGGTAGCAAACACCAGCTGTCCCTCTCAGCATATGTAAGTCGTAATGTGCCGCTCACTAACAGTGACACATGTGACTGGGCTGGCGCGCGCTGACTGTCTTCGAAGCCAGGGCTCGCGGCAATCCACTGGGAAATCTTCCAGAATAAGGTCATCCGATGTACTAAGTACAGTGAGTCTAAATCAGTGCACCGGGAGTACTAAGCTACACCAACAGGCAGCCTGGACAGGTGGGTGACATTACTTTCTAGTGCGGTACGCACGATGGGTGATGGCTTCACCCACAGGTGAGCTGGAGCCCTTTGATTAGGGGGACTGCAGTCGGACTAGATAGTGGACTGACTCTAATGGCACTGCAGAGCCCTGTTCTCAGAGAGGCCTTCCGAAGCCTTCCTGCTGTGACGCGGCCTCCATAGGATCCACCACAGCTGGCTGGGTGAGCCAGCACAGCCTACTCATTGGAAGGGCTAGTCTCAGACAATACTCATAGGGTGGGCATACCCTGGCACTGAGATTGCGGGATGATTTATGTCATTGAAAAATGCATTGTAGTTTCATAACTTTTACAAAGATAAAGACACACAAATTACTTGGATGCATTGGATATAAATACTGTGGCTTTCTTAGGGAGAAAGGTACTTGAGTAATGGGAATGCATTGGCAATGAGCACTGTGGGCCGTATTTATCAAGGTTTTGTGTCACCCTTGCCCCACACAAGGGAATGCAAAGGCTATACAAAACCTAAATGAGATTTATCAAGCCACGCAAGGCCACCTTGCGTGGCCATGACTGCCTTGATAAATCCATAATAGGGTAACGCAGCGTTACTCTGCAGCAGGGAGGCATGCCATGGGTGGGGCATAGGTTTTCCCACGCATCCGCCCATGGATTATGACACATTCCCAGATTTACCAACATTAGTAGACCTGGGAGTGCACAAGAATTGGACGCCTCCACACCAGAGGAGCAAGGAGGAGAAATAACTTTATTTCTCCTCATTGTTTTCCTCTAAGTGTGCCACACACTTAGAAAGAGGAAGATGCCTCTGAGGATTGTTTTCGTGCAGGAAGGTGTCCCTTTCTCTACATGAACAATCCTGCCTGCAATGCAGGCACACTTGCAACATGACACAAGGGTGCCTGATATGGCGCTAGGCAGATAAAAGTAAGACAGTAGGACAGGAATATGCCGTATAATGGTAAATACGGCTCAATCCTGCCTTTTCATTCAGTGCAACTCAGCATAGCAAGGAGGCTTGCCTGCATTGCGTTGCTTGACTTTTTGCTAAATATGTCCCTGAATGCATGAGTAAAGAGTATTAATAGTGTAAATTCTCAGGTAACCATCCTTTATAATTCTCAATACAATATGATAAGGCTTAATTTACTCCATTGTTTAGGAAAATATAAAAAATTAATTTTATTAATGGATTACACAACATGAAATACCTACATACACATAAAATATGTACCAAACCTCTTATACCATAAATTCATACATACCATTCATAACCCATACTCTTCCTCTATATGAAACCTGTGAAACATCTATATTTTTTATACAATGTCATTGATGCATATGTCATATGCAAGGTTTTAATTTGATTATGTACACTTCACACACTTGTAAGCAAAATTTGCAAGGGACATTTTTATACAGTCAACCCTAAATATGGAACTGTGTTCTTCTATTACATGATACTCTCCTTAAATCAGAATTAGTAAGATGCTCGAGCTTTTTATTTCATACATCCAATAATTCTTTATGTATAAGTACTCCACTAGACCCCCATTCTCTATGCGCGTTTCGGCATGAATGCCTTCCTCAGGAGGATCATCAAGTCACAGAAACTAAAAGGTGTTTATCCAATGATGGAATGATTAAACTGAATGTTTCTTATGTAGTTTTCCTTATTATCCTTGCTTGTTTAAAAATATGTGCACCAATGTACCCAGCTTGATCTATTTTGGTTTTTCCATTTATATTGTCGAGTGAGGGGATGACCTCTTTCCAACATGCATAGTTTTAGCACATGGCTTTGTCCAATTCAATTCTGATCCTCGTGGTGATCCGAACGTGCTCTGGTGTATCGATACCGTGAGAAGTCACTGGAGTAAAGAGCACAGTGTAATCCATCACATTTATATCTATAATAAGTGATCACCTACATTACTCACTCAGAACAATAGCACTTGACAGCTATTTCTCTCTCTTCACAGGAAAATGATAAAGATACATCTCTGCTTTTCTAGTCACTGATGCCTGTATTTTACATTTCCAAGGGTTTGCAGATAGGGACTTTTTGACTTTTTCACTCATTGAGTATGAGCAGTGCTCCTTAAAATTTCACAGCCATATAACAATGATTTCTATAGATGCCAGAGGCTGTGCCCAGGCTTTTGTGGCTTTGTCGGGGCTATTCCTGCTGTGTCTGGACATTCATGGCTGTTTCTTATCCTGATCATTTAAGTATGTGTCTGGGCATTTTAGGCTATTTTGGGGCAATTCATCATTCCAACCTTCCAACAAGCAATGCAATCAGCAAGTTTAACCTGTTGTTGTACAAAAGAACAAAACTGAACTGAAATTTAAGGATAACAGAAAGATAGAAAGATAAATTAGAATACAATCTATATATATATATATATTACCTACTGGCAGTCGCCAGTAGGTAGTTATAGTCGGGACCTATTTTCCATAGGAAATCCGCAACATTCTATTTGGAATAACGTTGGCGCCGATTGACGAATCTTCACAAAATTTTCCAAACTTTTGCCAAGCTCCAGTCCGCTCCTATCCTGAAAATTTAACGGTGATTCGTCAAGCGGGGGCCGAGAAAAAAGGGGGGTCCCAAAACGCGTTTTCCCCATGCATTTTCCCATAGGACCTGTTGACGCAGCTACAGCCCGAACTGCTGAACGGAATTACACCAAATTTGGCAAAGATGTAGTCCTCAGTTCAGACTCGTGCCTTTTGCCTAAATGGTGTAAATCCGTTCAGTAGTTCCTGAGAAAATTAGAGTTAAAAAGATAGATATATCTGGGCGGAGCCTAATCACACATCTCATCGTGAGATCTGATTGGCTGTCAGTAATTCATCCAAGAAGTGTTGGCAGCCATCTTGGGACCAATATACATAATAGCACCTCATTATAAAGCATTGCAGTTAATAGAAGGATTTAAGACTTTAGTTACATTATAAATCATTTGTTGATGGTACCATACTCATTTTAGGAATTGTGGTGTGTTCTAAGGTGATTTTACCATGTGAAAAAGCCTTCTGCTGTGATATCGTGAATCATATTTGAGAGAAAACTATTTTCTCATGCTTTTCCCACAGAGGTTTGGAAGGTGATCTATAAGCTAAACTGAGAGCATATTTTCTGTAAATTCTCATTATCTTTCTCAGTCATGTGAGAATGAAGTCTGACATTCTCAGTAAAACATGTACATCCAACAAGAGCAGAGACTGTCAGTTGATTCCTTTGTGTTCTACTGCAGCTTCCCAGAGTGTTCTAAAGAACAACTAGAGCGCTAACAGTCCTACTTATGACAAATGTATTGCACACCTAAAGCCATCTTGATTAGAATAAAGTGGTAACTCTTAAAACATTTAATTTAAAAAGGAACAAAATGAGGGGGTTCATTTTGCCATAGAAAGTATGATTAGTGCTGCAGAAAGAAAAATTAGGGCACATTTTGAATGACTTCTCAAATCCTCTTCTATTTCATTAAAACATTCTGACATGCAGACTGAAACATGCACTTTCAATACCAGCAGCAGACTTCCCTGGTGAGCAGTAGCTTTACTACAGTGATCTAATAAGCAACTAGAGTGCTAACATTCTGAATTTATGGCAAATGTGTGACACATCTGAATGCCTTCTTGATGGAATCAAAGTAAAAAACTGAAAGTATTTCCTACTGAGGAGACTGTAGTAAATGAGGAAATTAGGAAACTTCATAACAAATAAGTCTCCCAAGATGGCCACCAGAGACAAAAGAGCCCAAATTTAGCACACATATCACCCAGATGTAGCCCAAGTATAGCCCAATGACAGAATGTCCCAGAGTGTTCTAACGAACAACTAGAGCGCTAACAGTCTTAATAATGACAAAAGTATGGCACACCTGAAGCCATCTTGATTGGAATAACGTGGTAACACTTAAAACATTTAATTTACAAAGGAACAAAATGAGGGGGTTCATTTTGCCATGGAAATTATGATTAGTGCCACAGAAAGAAAAATTAAGGCACATTTTGACTTCTCAAATACTCTTCTATTTCATAAAAAAATTCTGACATGCAGACTGAAACATGCACTTTGAATACCAGCAGCAGACTTCCCTGGTGAGCAGTAGCTTTACTACAGTGATCTAATGAGCAAATAGAGTGCTAACATTTAGAATTTATGGCAAATGTGTGACACATCTGAATGCCTTCTTGATGGAACCAAAGTAAATAACTGAAAGTAATTCCTACTGAGGAGACTGCAGTAAATGAGGAAATTAGGAAACTTCATAACAAATAAATCTCCCAAGATGGCCACCAGAGACAAAAGAGCCCAAATGTAGCCCAAATATCACCCAGATGTAGCCCAAGTATAGCCCAATGACAGAATGTCCCAGAGTGTTCTAATGAACAACTAGAGCGCTAACAGTCTTACTTATGACAAAAGTATGGCACACCCGAAGCCATCTTGATTGGAATAAAGTGGTAATACTTAAAACATTTAATTTACAATGGAACAAAATGAGGGGGTTCATTTTGCCATAGAAATTAGGATTAGTGCTGCAGAAAGAAAAATTAGGGCACATTTTGACTTCTCAAATCCTCTTCTATTTCATAGAACAATTCTGACATGCAGACTGAAACATGCACTTTGAATACCAGCAGCAGACTTCCCTGGTGAGCAGTAGCTTTACTAATGAGCAACTAGAGTGCTAACATTCAGAATTTATGGCAAATGAGTGACACATATGAATGCGTTCTTGATGGAACCAAAATAAAAAACTGAAAGTATTTCCTACTGAGGAGACTGCAGTAAAGGAGGAAATTAGGAAACTTCATAACAAATAAATCTCCCAAGATGGCCACAAGAGACAAAAGAGCCCAAATGTAGCTCAAATATCACCCAGATGTAGCCCAAGTATAGCCCAATGACAGAATGTCCCAGAGTGTTCTTAAGAACAACTAGAGCGCTTACTGTCTTACTTATGACAAAAGTATGGCACACCTGAAGCCATCTTGATTGGAATAAACTGGTAACACTTAAAACATTTAATTTAAAAAGGAACACGAGTCAAGTCAAGTCAAATTCACTTTATTCGATTAATTAAAATCATAAAAGCATACTACAGCAAATGTCAAAAGTTCATCTATAAAACAGTTGATAAATTTAATACAATATTAAACAATTTATGAGTTAAAAAGCAGATTAAAAGGGCGATAGATACATAAAATACATTAAAAAACACTCAAATGGGCAATATGGCTGAATCCATATTCCTATTGTTCTTCCAAACTTAGCCTTATTTTCTTGCATCTCACAGAAGCGGCTAAAAAACTAGCAGTGCAATACATAATAAGAGGAGAAAGCAACATTTGTAAATAAAACAGTGCAGGCTTATACTGGATAAATCCCAAATCCTTCAGAATAGATTTTAAGTATTTTATACGCGGTTCATGATAGAAGGAACAAAAAAACAAAAAGTGGGCGTTATCCTGAACAGAGAAACCATCACATTTACATGGGGCCGATTCCTCCAGCTTGCACCAGTCTTTCACATCCCACAGCACTGTATAAATTTGGTTAAACCGAAATTTGGATAAAAGCCATCTATGGAAAGGGTTGGTTACCGTGATTAAATAAGGGGCCAGGACACAGGATGGGGATATCAGAACGTGAGCCCTCACAGAGGGTTTACATAAATCGCGGGCTTCACGTTCGGCCGTGCGAATTCTCAGAAAATTTAATTTCACCCACTGTAAGTCAGCTCTACACAAAGCTTCAGGGCTACTAAAAATTTCAGGGCGTCCCAAAAGAGCTGTCATAGTTTCAATATATGACAGCCACTGAATTTCCCTTCTGTGATCAAGTTGGAGGCAATCTTTGATGATCCGATGGTTTAGGCTAAGGTTTGGGTTAAGCCAAAGCTTTATCCACATCAAGAGTGGAGCTAGATTTAAAATGTCTAGAATGTAACCCATTCCCAGCTCTACATGTACTGAGAAGGTAGCAGTTGACTGGTGTAACCCCAGCAATGAGCGAAAAAATTTATTTTCCTCTGTCTGGATATCTATGACGTTAACGTAACCCCAGACAGCTGCACCATATCTAGCAATAGCAATTGTCTTGGCTTTATAGATGGCCATAATGGCCTCCATAGGTTTTCCACCCAGTCTCTTCGCAAAACCCAAAATTGCAGCATATGAACTTCTTACCGCATTAATTTTGGATATTACCTGCGGTGTCTAGGATCCCCTCTGATCAAAGATCACACCCAGGTAGGTGAAGACCTTAACACTAGAGATCACCTCTCCGTCACAGTAAAAGGATTTTTCTTTACGCATACCACGTCCGACGGACATGGTATGTGATTTACTTTTGTTGATCACCAGATCGAGACTACTCATAAAGTTACAGAAGGCGTCCAATAACTTTTGTAGGGCAACTGGGGTCCTAGCTATGAGTACCGCGTCATCTGCGTAGAGGAGCACCGGAATTGGTGCACCCCCCATGCACGGGAAATCTTTTGTAACAGACGTTAGGTGACCCTCCAAAGAGTTCACATAAAGCGTGAACAACATTGGAGCCAGGATACAACCCTGGCGGACCCCTCTGGTAGATCTAAAGCTCTCAGTGCACTTTCCGTCGGTGGTCATTCTAATGCGAGCCCTCAGATCTTTGTGAAGCTCCGCTAGAAAGTACACCAAGGGGCTCTCAAGGCCCATCTCCAGCAACATTGCCCACAGCTTTGATCTATTAACAAGATCAAAAGCTGTGGACAGGTCCATAAAACCCAGGAATAAGCTGCCCCCTTTTGCTTTAGTGTATTTGGACAGTATAAGGTGGAGGTTGAGGCATTGGTCCTCAGTACTCCTCCCTGGCCTGAAGCCAAATTGAGCCTCGGATAAAATGTTATTTCCCCTGGCCCACGCGGAAATCCTCGCCAGGACAACCTTGCCTAAAATTTTAACCGAGGAGTCCAAAAGCGATATGGGTCGATAACATTTTGGATCTCCTCTCTGCCCTTTTTTAAATATAGGGACGATTGTAGCGAGGGACCAGGATTCAGGGAAACCCACTAATGCGACGGCATTAAAAACTCTAGTTAAAATATTTGCCCAAAACAGTGGATTTGCCCTGTACATATCTGCTGGTACTCCGTCGGGGCCTGG
Organism: Triturus cristatus; assembly: GCF_964204655.1. Taxonomy (NCBI): domain Eukaryota; kingdom Metazoa; phylum Chordata; class Amphibia; order Caudata; family Salamandridae; genus Triturus; species Triturus cristatus. The sequence goes on from NC_140581.1 coordinate 1,016,924,565, forward strand.
GGCCTTACGCCCTGTTGTTTCCTCTATTGCCCTAAGTACCTCACAGATTTCAAAACTGACAGGCTCCTTTGGACTACCAGGGGTTATAAAAGGGCCCAACTCTCTGTGGCTGTCATATATTTTTTCAAAATGAGACAGCCACTCAACTTCTGAGATGTTTAATTCCTGTACTGAGTTTTGGGCACCTGTTAGAAATGGGGAATTTATTATTGTCCAGAGCTCAGCGCTGTTTTTTAGGGTAGCTTTGTCCCTTAGGTCCTCCCAAGCTTTACTTTTTAATTCTTTTTTACGTAAAGTAATGGCCGTATTATAATCCTTCCTCAGTCGTGCCACAAGCTCCTTGTTCCTTGGGCGGGCACTCAGGGCTTTTTTGAGGCGGTTATGAGCTTTACTACAGTTATTATCAAACCAGCCTTTTACCGGATATTGTTTATTCCCCTGCCCTTTAGCTAGAAGACTACCAGACACAAACCGGCAAATGCCTTCAAATGCAGATATAACATCATTGTCCCCAGCTAGAGGAGTAGCACACACCCTTAACTCATCTGCGACTGAATTAGATAAAGTTACAAAAAAAAATTCCGGTACAACCGACTCCCATTTAAGTCTTCTCCCCTGGTCCTTTACTTTTAAAGGCAAAATAGTCTGCTGGAGAACAACCGATTTTGACAATAAGGCACTATTTGTTAGCACCAGACCAACCGGATTGTGATCACTCATGGGCATATCAATAGCATTATAAGTGATCACATAATTAAGAAAGAATCTCGAAATAAAGATAAAGTCAATAATCGAATCGCTTGCCCTACCCGTGTAGATAGCAACCCGTGTGGTGATATCAGAAAATTCAGGTTCGAATAGCTCATTTCCCAGCAGTACATATTCAAGTGCTCGACCATTCAGTGTGTGTTCTAAATGAGGGGGTGACACACTGTCTGGCCCCTCCAATTCAACCATAACACATTTATAGCACAAATGAACATTAAAATCACCCATTAAAATAATTCGAAACAAAGTGGTTTGCTTGTCTCCGTAGAGAGTTAAAAAATCTAATAACCAGTTAAAATGCAGAGATTCTGGGTTGCTATTGGGGGCATTGTAACAGTTAACCAACAACAATTTACCACCATCCTCTGCTGTTAACTCCAGAATGATAAAATTTTTGGAAGCACAGTCTAGCATAGTCAGTTTGCCTTTCAAATTCACTGAAACCAACATCATAAGGCCGCCTTTGTTCCGACCAGCTGGAGAAGGCAAAGCAGGGACGAAAAAGGAAGTGAAGCCATCTAACCAGTAGTCACATTCCAAGTCCCAAGTCTCTTGCAGGGCAATAACATCGTAACTCTTGACAAAGCTTTCCCAGCTGGTGTCTCCCTTCTTAGCCCGCAAACCTGCGATATTCCAAGATAACAACCTAACCGTTCCCCCATTATCACTAATAATAATCTCAGGTAAATTGTTCTTGACCACCTCAGAAGAAGGTACGTGGACCATAGATGTTCGGGCCGCAGCCGCGGCGTCCTCTGTACCCTCTCCCTCTTCCCGTCAATCACAGAGGTCAAGACCTGAGAGCACATCAAACCTATGATGCGTTAAAATTGGGGGACCCCATGAACTGGCATTTTCACGGCCCTGCAAAGAACATTGCTGCGCCGGGTTAGGCCCCACCGGGGTAAACGGATAAGATCTTGATCTCGACGCGGAGGGAAAATTGGCCTTATTGTAGAAATACCCCAATGGGCGAACACGAATACTGTTACTGTCCTCCATCAGGGAAGCTGCCCGCAGGAGGACAGTGGCCACGTGTTGTGGATATTTAAAATTCACAACCACGCAGTCCCCTCTACAAAATTTCCTTGATGGGCCAATCCAGTTCACTCTCCTTGTCGTGATTATGTCTCCAGCAAGTTTGGAAGGAAAACCACATTTAGCGCCTAACCAGGCCACCACTTTATTCTTGAGGGACTCATGCGCTTCCACTTGCAGCTCTGTGTTACCTGGGCAGAGTAGTGGGACGTCTGTAAGTACAATGACGTATGGTGCGCATTCTGGGGGCAAATTGATAGTGTTGGCGCGTCTGCTTTGTACAGCATTACTGCTAATGTCAGGTCTCTGCAAGCCCCTCGCCTGATCGCAATCCACATCTGTTGATGGGGGATGAGTTACTAGGGGAACAGTAAGATTATCGCCCGAACCAATAACAGGACGAATCATGGGTAAAGAGTTGGAAGCTTTTGTAACACTACGTCCCGTCACCCCAAGGTTTGCTAAGCTAATGTGAGTGGGTGAGGGATTCGCCTGAGAGGATTTAGCCAGCTGTCCATCCAATAGAACTCCAAGTCTTTTGATTTCCGCATTTGCGGTATCCAGTTTGGCTGTAAGACAGTCAATACAGGCTTTAAGTTTTAGGTCTACCGCAGCCTCAATACGTTTGATTAACAGATCGAACTGCTCTAGGCTCAAAGTGGTCTTGGGATCCTTCATAGGCTCTATAATTGGGTTGGATTTGGGGGGACTGTGGCTATCCGGCCGATGAGTTTCCACCCTTCTCCTATGGGTGGTCTTACCCCCCCTCTTACTTTGGAGCCTTCTGCATGTTCTAACGGGTCTCTTGCCCCTAATTTCTTCCACTGTTTCTGAGTCTTCCTCAGAGTCATGGCGTAACGTATCATTCACTAAGGAGGCCATTGCTGCGTTATCATGCTCCTGGAGAATAGGGGCTACTGTATTGCAAATTAGTTTGGTAACGTTATTATCTTGTGGTAATAAGTCCGTGATTCTATCGCCATCTGGGAAGTCCTCCAATGTAGCGGCTATAGCTAGGGAGGGAGCGTGAACCGTATCATCTACCTTGCCCAACGAAGCTCTTCTATCCTCGTTAATCTTGGTCACCCTCTTGACTAGAAAATTGTTCATAGAGCCAGCCCCCGAGACTATCTTGTTTTTCTTGGGACCTGACATCGTAGAATATGGCTAAAAGTTGCGGCCCCCACGACAGGACCCAGACAATAGCCACAAGTCCGTCTATACTGAACAGCACCACAACAATGCACAAGGGGCGAAGCAGTAAAAGTAGCGTACAGCAGCAGTACCTGTAGTGCAGTGGGTGATCTGGTGTCCGATGTCAGGGGGATGGCCCCGCCCTGCCTCCTTCTGCCCCTGACGGCCACAGACGGCCCGCCCTCTGCCCGGGCTCAGCCCGGCGCCGCCCGCGCGCGTCCGCGAGGCGGAGAGAGCAGCCCTCTTTTGTAGCTCCTCCGGCGCGGGATTCTGGCAGTGGGCGGAGACTCAGGGCGAGCTGGGACTTGTGGTCCGCACCGCTCCGCGGCCGCGAGATGTGAAGCACGGCGGCGGGTGCGACCAGGACTGCAGGCTCTGTGATGGTGGCGACAGTGGTACCAGGTAGGTGCGTAGCGCGTTGCAGGCGGCGTTACCTTCCCAGGAACAGCAGCGGCTCCGTAATACTTCCCCAGCACAATGAAATTGACTTGCTTTTCCCAGTGCTTTTCCCAGGAAAACAATGAGGGGGTTCATTTTGACATAGAAATTATGATTAGTGCTGAAGAAAGAAAAATTAGGGCACATTTTGAGTGACTTCTCAAATCCTCTTCTCCTTCATTAAAACATTCTAATATGCAGACTGAAACATGCACTTTTAATACCAGCAGCAGACTTCCGTGGTGAGCAGTAGCTTTATTACAGTGATCTAATGAGCAACTAGAGTGCTAACATTCAGAATTTATGGCAAATGTGTGACGTATCTGAATACCTTCTTGATGGAATCAAAGTAAAAAATTGAAAGCATTTCCTACTGAGGAGACTGCAGTAAATGAGGAAATTAGGAAACTTCATAACAAATAAATCTTCCAAGATGGCCACCAGAGACAAAAGAGCCAACATGCAGCACAAATATCACCCAGATGTAGCCCACATGTAGCCCAATGACAGAAGTGTGCAAAACACTTATTTTTTGTGTATTTGCAGTTTTATATAGTGCAGACTTGTCAGGTATTGGAGTGCTTTACATGAGCATTGGTTACATCACACAAGATCAAATTCATTTTGGTTGTAGACATGGGGAGATTAAGTGATTTGACCAGAATCACAGAATGTTGAGCTGAAGCTGAAACTCCAACCTGGTTCCCCAGTTGCAAAGTCTGCAGCTCTGGGAGTAACACCACATCCTCTCCCCTAGGTTCAACATTTAATCAAGTGGTCAACTGGATAAAAAAACATAACGATTACAAATAATTTAAAAGTTCTTTGTCGCTATTTGAAAACTCAGAAAATATGGCCTCATTTTAGTTTTTTAGAGCACTAACCATAATTTTGATCCAAATAAGACCCTCTCATATATGTAATTTCTAAAGGAAATGCTCTAGGTATTACAGTTTTGATTACATCAAGATGACGTCAGGCGTTCCACACTTTTGTAATAAATATAGAATGTTAGCAATCTAATTGTTCATTGGTATACTTTTCAGAGGCAGAGGCCAGGGGCACGGACTCTGAAAATTGAAGGCAGGTAGGAGAGTGCAGAGGCAACAATTTGACAAGACTGGGCAGGCAAGAAGGGCAGTGGCAGCACAACAGACTATGGAGGGCAGTGGAAAGGGGGGCAGGGGTAACAAACCAACAATACAGGACTGGCAAGAGAGGCTGTGGCAATATAATAGACCACTGTGGGCAGAAGGAAGAGGCAGTGGTAGTACAACCATACATGCCAACAGACCCATTTCAGCCAGGAAACGTCCAATGTTTTTAAGCTCAAATGGGCTTTATTTGATCTGTCTCCTGGCTACAATCTCCTCTTTTTCAATGTAACTCAAAGGGGAAAATCAATACCCCAGTTTTGTTTCAAAATCTCCCTCTTACCAAAGTTCAAAATGTTCGCAAGTATGGTACATTGGACCTTGGTAGGCAGGAGGAATTGGGGTAGGGACATGGACTCAGAGGACAGGAGGAACATGGAGAGGTGCACCAAACTGACCCTACAGGGCAGGCATCAGGGTTTGCAGCAGCACAATACACCACACAGGGCATGCGGGATGGGAGTGCAGCACAACAATCCATAGAAAGCAATAGGGAGGGGACAGAACCATGCACATGGACAACAGAAAACAGAGGGGAAAGAGGCAATGGTAGCTAGGTGACCATAATGGACAGACAGGAGAGAAAGCTGCAGCATAACAGACCATAAAGGGCAGGAGGGACGGATCAGGGGCATTACAATAGAACAGACAAGCCAGGAGGGAGGGAATACTGGTCTGCACATGGAAACAGAGGGCTGGGGGCAAGGGGGCAGGGCAGGAGCAGCAAGATGACCATGGAGGTCAGGCAGGATGGGCACTAGAAACAAGACACACCATGGAGAGCAACAATGAGACTATGATGGCATACACACAGACCATGGAGGGAAGGTGGGAGGGGGTCAGGGGCAGCTAGCTGACCACACAGGGAAGGTGGGAGGGGCCATGGCAGCACAGAAGACCATGCATGTCAAGCGGGAGGGTTAGTGGCTGCACAATGCATATGATGGGCAAGAAGGAGGGTGCAGGGGCATGAACAAAGGACCATGGAGGATAGAAGGGAGGGTCAGGACCTGGGCACATACAAGAGAGTTCAGGGGAAGGGGCCTCACAACAGACTGCGCGGGGCAGGCAGGAGGAGCAGTTGCAGCACAACAGACCAGGGAGAGCAGAAGGGTGTGGCAGTAAAATGGACCATGGAGGACAGGAGGAAGGGGATAGGGGCATGGCATGTGGACAGGCAGGGTGGAGGTGGCAGGGACAGGTTACAGTCATCTGACAATGCTAGACAGGTGGGAGGGGAGTGGCAGCTCAACAGAACACTCAGAGTAGATAGGAGTGGCAGGTCCATGGAACATGGTGGGCAAAAAGGATGGAGCAGGGGCATGCACAAAGACATCGGAGGCCAGGGGGAAGGAGAATAGGGGCAGCAAGCTAAGCACAGAGGCTAAGCAGGAGGTCAATGATGGGCCATAGAATTGGACAATGGAGGGCAGGAGGAGTGGACTGGTACATCATGCTAAATGGAGGGCAGTGGCAGCATATCAGACCATGCATGGCAGGTGGGAGGAGGCTAGTCCATGGATTCGGACAACAGAGGATAGGGAGGAGGTGGATGGGGCAGCAAGCTAACTGTTCAGAGAAGGTGGGTATTAGGAACGTTATTGTTTTTAAAATGTGTGTCTGTGCGTACTACTTAAAATATGAACAAGTATGCAGCATAATCTCACTTTTATTCAGGAAGAAGAGTACGTTTGTGACTGTGACTCCGGGCTCACTTGGCAGAAACACCCCCTGACCCTCCACCCCCATCGCAAAATGTAATGCACGTGAAAAGGGTAAGTGGACGCAGTGTTATATAGAACATAGTCCTGAGAGCACGATTGAAAATGAAAACTAGATATAGTATATGGTATAAACTATGCACCAAAAAGTGTGATATAAGATGAACCAGGGCGTGAAATATAATATGCAATACATTGTGCGCAATGACAGATTCATTGGAGAGCGTGAGATAGCACAGGCACTAGCGCGTGCTATCCGATATGCGCCTTGGAGTGTAATATGCACTGGGCAGTGTTGTGTAACCTAACTAGTCTCTAAAGTTGTAATATAAAATATGTGCTGGGGAGTGTAACGTTGCATATGCACTGTGACAAAGATATGGATCCCAGATTGTAATATGTATGGCATAGAAATGATGTTTTGTTAACTATAACGGGGGAATTTTAATGGTTTTGTACGAGGGAAATGTCCAGCTAACTATAACGCCCCTGAAACCTATGGTTTTTCAGTGAATTTCTATGTTTTTTTAAATGCTAATTCCTAACTATAACATACCGCAAACCTACGGTTTTTTAAGTGAATTTCAAAGGTTTTTTAAATGCTAATTCCTATCTATAACTTATCTCTAACCAATGGTTTTTTACTAAATTTCATAGGATTTCTAAATCTTAATTTTTCAGTGTATCAATTGCTTTATTAACATTTTTTATACTGTTTTTCTTCATTTTTTAAAGTTATTTTTTACATAGTTTTTTTAAATAAAATATGACGTTTTTAATGTAATTTTTTGTAAAAAATATTTGTCAAATTTTTTGAACTCTATTTAAAAAAATATTTTTTAAACTATACTGTTAAGATATTTTTTATTTATTTATTTATTTATTTGGGGAAGTCGCGCACCCAATGCGTACCGTTCCCGAACAATACGCGGAACCTAGCAGCCAATTCACCACTATTGTGCAGGATCCGCGTAGGGTGTGCGATGAATACGTATTTACCTGCGCGATTGCTATGCGATCCATACGCGACTTCAAGCGCATACGCAATGCACACGTTGTACGTTACGCGACGCTCGCGCGCTCACGCGTAACGTCATATACGTATTTGACGCAGTGGGTGCGCGATTCCCGCGAAATATTTTAAATCTCAAAAATTATATATATATATTTCATATAAATATTAAGGCAAGACATAATCTAAGCTACTCATAAAATGTATATATTTTTACTTTTAATCGACCTATATTACTTTTAAATGCAATTTCAGGAATTCGCGCTCGGTGCGTGCTGCCTATGCTCAGGGTGCGCGGATCCCATGTGACCTGAGAAAAAGAGATTTGATTGGTTCATTAGACTTCCTATTCTAACTATTGAAAGACCCCACCCATTTCAATCATTCTTATTAGACCTTCTTTGGAGGAGCATCTCTGTGCTTAGAAGAACTTTTTTTGGCTCAGTTGACACTTACTTCAAACTTTTTGTGAGGAAGAATGGCTTCAGGGCAGCAGGCATCACCAGCATCGCAACATTCATCAGAAGATGAATTTTTGGCTGAACCACCACGCCCAGAAAGATATTCATCTGTTGTTTGGAAATTTTTTACTTTCCCAGAGGGACAAACAAAGACAAATGCCACCAAAGTGACATGCACAATATGGTCAGAGAGTGCTGTCCCGTGGAGATCCGGCAAAGAAGTACTCATGTGGTACAGCCAGTATGAAGAAACATCTTAAAACTATACATCCAGTAAACCTGGCACGTGAAGAGTGCCGAAGAATGAGACTTCTTGCAGCACCTTCACAAGCATCACAACCAAGTACTTCTCGCACGGATCCATCTGAACACCTGGATATACGTCCTCAGTTTGCAACACTCAAAGTGCACTGCTTGAAGTGTAATGCAATCCTGTGCTACGGAGAACAATCTATTGATTTAATTTGCAGGTTGCAAGAGAACCATCGTTGTTAGATTATTTTTTTTCCTGAAGTTCATTGTTTTGTTCCACCAGTTCTGTTTTTTCCTTTTTTCAAGAAAAAGCAAAAAAATTAAAAAATTGTTCAGAAAATCAAAAAAAATCAAATAAAAAAAAAGTTCTTGTCAGAACTAACTTTTCTGGTTTAAAAAAAGAGCTATATTTGTATGTTAGTGTGTGAAAGTTTAGATGAATGTATGTGTAGTGCATAATTGACTGAACAAATGCATTAGTAGTGTATGGTGAATGTATAAGTGCAGAACTATGAGGAAGTGCTGCAGCATCACACAGTAACCTCTTTAACTGCAGTGTGCTATGGTGCTTCCAAAGCACAGGAATGCAACATATGTACATAAATATGTTGCAAGTCTATGCTTCTCTCTGCACGGCTGCTTAAACTGCAGCCATGTGGTGACACAGGCACCCTTGCACCATGGTGCAAGGATATCTGTATCATGTGGTGTTTGTTTTTGTGCAGGAAGACACACCTTCCTGCACAAAAACAATCAGTAAAGGCATTTTTCTCCTCCAATGTATGCTGAGCGTTGTAGCATGTATTGAAAGACAAAAAATGAGGAGAAATGAAAACAATTCTCCTTGTTGTGCCTTGCTACACCAATTGGAGAATGGTGCAGCATTCACACACATATCCAGATTTATGATTGTTGATAAATCTGGAGATGTGTCTTGTTCTATGAGTATTCTGTGCAATCACGCACAGCAACACTTATAGAATGCCCTTTCAACGCAAAGTGGTGTGTATGATGAGGTCGTATTTACATGGAGAAGAAAAGGTACACAGAGTGCCTTTTCCTCTCCTTGTAAATATGAAAGAGTGTCTTGCGCTATAACTATGTTACAAAAAGTGACATATTTCTGTTTGGAAAATTGCTTGTGAATGATAGGAGGTAAGCACAGAGTTTTGTCTGCAAAGATGCTCAAAGAAGAATGATTAAAATCATTGCGGTCCTTCAATAGGAACAATGGGAAATATTATGAACCACTCAAATCTGTTTTTTTGCAGGTCACATGATATCCTATGACAGGGACATCCCAAAACTACATAGGTATAAACAGGGTGTTTTGAAAAACGTATTCAAACTTTGTAGCTTCTTGCAGATCTGCCCATTGTGCATATTAATACTTAGTTAAACTTACCTTCACAGTAATAGAAATAAAAAATGGTACACATTTTTTTCAGATGTTTTTTGTAATGTAAATTGGGGTAAATTGCTTATTTTAGAATTAGGATCTGTGAAAGAAAAGAGAAAATAGTTATAACATGTAATAATACATTTTTAACAACACAGCATAATTTAAACAAAGTAATTTGTTTGCCTTTTTGCTGTTCTGAGAATATATTGAATTTCACTAGAAATAGTGATTTCAATCGTACTCATCACATAACAGCGGGCAAAAAAAAACAATCAAAAAGATTGTTTAAAAAAAAAACAACAATCTATTCTCAGTAAAATACCAGAAAATACAAATCACACATATATAAAATGCTTACTGCTAAGAAAATTTTATAACTTAAATTTATAAACACTGTAAATGTTGTCGCTTTAAAATATACACTGAGTCAATGTGTGAGAAAAAGTCCATAATTCAAACATATACCTTTCCTTGAAGTGAAATGGTATTTTTGCACTGTTTTTTATGTAAATTGTCCCATGGTAATCCTATTAAATTATAATTATAAATTCCTCGGAGGCTGAATTATCTTCTTAAAACTTTGGCTTTAAAATATCAGGTAGGAATTTGGTAATTCACTAGGCAAACGTTGTTTGAAAACCAACTGGGCATCATTACAAAGTGTCGAGCCTTTGTCACATTTTAGATAGGCAGTGTAATGTCTAGATGTTGTGGAAGGACCATCATGGAAAATTATTGCAACTGCTACAAATGTCCTTCCTGATATTGATAGTTGTGTTGCTACAAAATATTTTATTAAAGTGTCCAATTTTCTTCCATCAGCTGTACAATGTTGCATCATTAAAATATATTGTCCATATGTTTGTAAAAATAATGTTGATAACATTTCTGATTTACATTGGCTACACTCCATATTTTGATTTGCAGCTTTAACTAATTTATTGAAAGACACTGATTTACAGTCTGGTATTGTTAAATATAGAAATCTTTCAGTGTCTACATTAATGCTAGATGTATAGATACAATTTTCACAATGATGTTCCCATTTGTAACAAAGGCCAAAAATATTTTCTATTTCTACACTTTCATTTTCAAAAATGGTAAGCATATACATTAGAAATTCCTGAGCATCTTGTTGGATATTTTGCGTAAATTGTGTAGAACCAGAGCATACATCCAAAATATTACGAACATCAGAAACAGTTTGTATTTTACTTGTATCAGTTCTCAATTTTTTATAAACAGAATGCAACAAGGAACAAAATCTTTTTTCCCGGTTCTGCATAATTTGTTATTGCAAACCTTCAAGATAAAAAACAACATTGACCACTACATTAGAATAGCAGTTGACACCTGAACTATTTTCAAACTGATAACCAACAATCTCTTCAACAGCGTCCTTTTTCTTTTTGCTTGCAATGACAACATTACCTTGTTTTTTTCCCTTCTCTACACCTTCAATACAGATATTCTCAAACCTTCTTTTTCGACCAACCACGTGCTTTTCAAATACAGGATATTGACCTCAATTGGGAGCATACGCTCTTCTTAACCTATTATATTCTTTTACACAGTTTGCATCTGCAGTAACCTTTGTGTCATCAAAATCAACCAAAAACAATCCAGATAATGTTCTGACTCGCGACAAAGCAACATATGTCATACACTCTTTAAACACAGTAGATCCAATATTCACCAATGCACTGTCTACACTTAATCCTTGAGATTTATGAATAGTCACTGCGTATGCCAGAGAAAATGGAAATTGTTTCCTACAGACTTATAAATCTTTAACAAGCAAAAAACTAACTGAACAACGACCAATTTCTTTAACTTCTTCAATCTGATCAAATGTAATTTTTAAAAATTCAATTCCATCTTTTTTCTGATAATTAACAAAATTCACAACTTTACCCATTGCTCCATTAACTAAACCTTTTTCTACATCCAAATTACGCTTTAATATTACCCGACAGTTTATACATGCATATAGATTCTTTTCTAAACCAGCCGTTTTAGATATCTTTTTTCTAAAGAATCCAGTTTTGTTTTCAATTTTCCCGTCAAAATAATAGTGATTCCTTCATGCTCTATTTTATCGATGGCTTCCATTTTTATAATTTCTTCATTTTCCAGTTTCAATAGTTCTTCATTGAATATAGAACACTCGCGCAGAGTTGGCATTAAGCAGATTACAGATTTATTTTCTGCAATTTTCATGTATATTTTCTCAGGACTACATTTTCATTTGGAAACAAATTGGAAAGTAATTGACTCTGCAAAGCTTGTTTGCCATGTTCTGTCAGAAGTCCAATTCTTATATCTTGAAGAATACTTCCATATTCAGCATCATTTGCCTGTCGCATATTTTTCGTCAGTTCTTTGTATTCAAAATATGACCAAATGTTCACGTTTCCAACACTACCCAGAGATTTTCTGGTGCCTTCATGCGCAAGTGTTTTAAATACTGGTTCTCCTTTTACAAGAGTCAGTTGCAGTAGATCTCCAAAAACTATGACGTGTTTTCCTCCAAATAACACGTCATACTCTGTTTTAAGAATTTGCTGCATTCTTAAATGCACAAAGGCAAGCATCAAGTTTGAAACCATGCTCACCTCATCAATAATCAGAAGTTTCATTTTCTTCAGGACTCTTGAAACTTCACAACAAGCTTCTCCAGATAGCTTGTGGTATTCCAATGTATTCTCATGCTCTACTGGTAGCATTAGTAAACGATGTAAAGTAATTCCTTTAATGTTATGTGCTGCCAACCCAGTTGGAGCAGTGACAACACAAGACAAATGGGACTCAGTTGTTTTCTGTAGATAACTTGTAATTACTTTAATTAAGAAACTTTTTTCTGTTCCAGCTTCTCCACTCACATACATTCGGATAGGTTGAAATGATGTGCATGAGCACTCTTTCTTTTCATGAAGTAATCCATGATCAATCTGTTGTCTCACTCAGCTGATATATTTGTTTCTGTTCAACATTTAGTTGTTCTTCCAAGTTTGCTAACTCCATTACATCTTCTTGAGCTTGATGCATTGCTGTTTCCGCCTCATTCATGGCAATTGCTGCTTCATTTTCAACAATTGGTTGTCCTAGTGGATCTTGACTCAGTGCAGCAGAACTTTGACTGTCTTGAGAACTGTCTCTAGCAATCTCAGCTGCAATTGTAGCTTCTTGATCAATTTCATCATTCAACATTTTCACATAATTTGCAAAAGCACTGCATTGTATGAATCTTCATAGCTCTGAAAATCTCCAAGTAATTCCAGTTCTGAATGCCATGGTTTGAACATTTGCAAAAGGGTTAAATAGTAAAATTCCCTTTTATCAGCAGTGTCGCAACTCAGCTTCCTGTGATTAATCAAATTTCCTTTCCTTTGTTTCACCAAACATCCTTCGTAACCAATGACTTCATATTTGCCATCATTGATGTTCTCTGTAGTATTCCGTTTAGTGTAGTTTTGCAGCACTTCATAGAGACACATGTTCTCAAGATGATGACTTCTGTTTGGGTAATATGTGTCCAACATATTCGTTTTCAAAATATCTGTACTTTCTGGTTCTTTTTCTGCTAAATATTCAATTTCTTGAACAGATTTCAGTACCCGATTTCGCATTGCTGCAAGACCTAGACTCACCCAAATGATTCTTCTACTTTTGGAGTATAGACTTTAGATGATAGCCGATCTGAGCATTCATATGCTCCAATTTCTCCATGCGATAACATCTTCAAACTGAAACTGTATAATTCCTGACTTAGAGTCTTCTCATGAGAAATCTCTTCCCACATTTCTTTCAATTCCGTCTTTTCTGATTTAGTAATGTAGGACGTTACATATCGAGCAACAGCAATGGAATTGTCCGCAACATACTGAATATCCGTGTTAGCGTTCCACATGGATAAAATAACTGGATTGTAGTCATTTATGTATTTTGACTCTTCGCTTCTTTTTAAGTTGTAGGTATTTTTCGGAGACTCTCTTGTGATGGTATGTCGCATAGCTGACATAAAACTGTTCACTCTTCCTTTGGATAATACAGGACGTGGAAATGCAAAATGACATTTGGTATAGAACTTATCCTTAGACTTGTATTTTCGTCGACAGTATTTTCCACATCTATGGCTTTGGAATCGTAAGACTTGTTGTTTTAAGGTTTTATCTTCTCTGCTATTGGGTACAGCACATGTGGCATATTCTTCAATGAGAGACAAAACAGTATCATCTGAGTCTGTTCCAAATTTGGGGGCGTCCTTGATCCATAACAACATATGTATATGAAGAGCACTTCTTGCTTGATACTCCTTTCTCCAAAAGAAATCCACAACTTCTCCAAGAGGAGGATTCTTTTTTATTGCAGATGAAAGACATCATAGCTTCAAATCAATGATTTAAATATCTGCATACATTAACAGGATCCAAAGAGCACAATTCTCCAGGTGTCTTTTATTCAATATTTTTTATATTGGAATTTGCCTCTCAAAGAAATTCATGTAAATCATCCCAAGCGTACTCAGCACAGCTTAGTGTAAGGAACCATGTAGGAGTTCCTAAGTTCCGTAGCATACATTCAGTTCTCCATGACAACGGTACCAATATTCATTAGTCCCACGCTGACATGCCATCAGATTAATCAACTGAGATTCTAAATGATCATCTCTCTGATGCACCTTATCCATAAAATCCTTTGCAGTTACATTTTGCAGATGCACTCCAGTTTTTAAAATACGATTTACTGCATATGAAAGTCCAGACAAGTCACTTTCAAACAGAAGATCAAACATATAAGGTATACATTGTCAAAATCTTGGATCTTCTGTATATAATCTTGTTGTCCGATATTCAGATGCAGGAATCCGCACAGGACGTTCATCATATCGTCCACCTTTTCCTGTTGGAAAAAACTGTGGGAAACAACGAGCTTCCAAGCTCTCTTCCCATACACTCATGGGACTTCCTTTTGCTTTTTTCATTTGGAATAACTCAATCGTATTCCCCATCACTTCTTTCGAATGAAGTGGACGTACAGTGTAATGTTCATAGATTTCTTCACATCTGGACATGTCCACTTTTTCAATTTGTCCACTTGACGTTTCAGTATCTTCTGCTAAATCTATTTATTTTTCTCCTACAAACACATTTCTTTAGTACTCATTATTTTTTATCAGATACAATGTTGCCTTTTGCACTTTTCTAACATCCACTAACTCTTGCCAAATTTTCTTATTCTTAGTAGGTACACCATTAACTAGAATAACTAGTGGTTCATTTTCTGCACAGACTATACCAATAGTTTCAATGTTTTTCTTTAAATCTAACGGTAAATACACAACTCTTCCTTTTAATCCTCTTTGTAAATCTGATGGAGGCAATTTACCTGTTTTAGGCTCCATACGAACAATAGCCTGAAACGGGTGCACACATTAAATGAGAAAAGACTCATAGGTATTTAAATCTATCAGCTCTGGAGGAATAGCAACCAACTCTAGATTATTATGAACAGCTCTAGCAAGCATTTTATTCTAATCTAATTTTTTATAACAATATTTGCAAATACGCTGGTCAGAAACCAAATCAAAACAATCCTCTGCCAACAAATAATTTGCAAATTCCTTCCACTTATCATTATTTTCTGTTTCAATTTTAAATACAGATTGACACTCCTAGTCTGATTTTTATAGTGAGTTCGCCGACAACAAATACAAGAAAAATTTGGTCTTTCACCTGAAATCACCTTAAACTTTGTGATTTGATCTTCACATTTTTTTGTAATCATGGGTTCTACATTGTCTTCAACATTTTGTTCTATTAATGTGTCAGTTTCTGCACTCTCTTGCTGAGGACCAAAGTAATAAAACTCAATATTATCACAAACCTTCTTCTCATCTGATACTGACCCACGCAAAAGAGCACTGTTCAACTCATTTAACTTTAGTGCTGGACTTTTTGCATAATACAATCTTCTCACTAACTTCCGCATTTTAGTATGATATACTGCCAACATCCTGAAATGATGAAAAACACTCTGACAAACTTTCCTAGAAAGACAAGCCAGAGAATGACCTTGCAAACCAGTATGTTTTCTCACTCTGCAAGGGTCTAGTCCTTGCAACACCTTAATCTTTTGTTTAACACTTTTTTTACTATATGCTCGTAAGAAATTGCATAATTTATCAATAGATTCTTGTCGTACACTACAAATACTACTGCAATCCCAAGTGTACACAGGGTCTTTAGGACGTCTCCTTAGAACTTCATCAGCTATCACTTCTTCTGCATTTCTTTGAACCATTTTTTCTTTGTCAATTGGACAACCATTTCTAACCTCATAACCTCGACCACTGGTGTCAACTGCATGCAATAAATTCTTGCTCTGTAAATAACTATAGGCTCTGAACATGAACTGTGTTTCCATTCTCCCAAAAAATGTGTTCTGTTAATTACTCTTTTCCTCTTACTTTTGGCCTTCATTAAATGGATTGGTTTATCTAGTGATCGAATTCTGTTTAATACTAAAATGAATAGTTTCCTTTTTACTTCAAAAGCCTTTTCAACAATAGTTTCAATATGCTTCTTCTTTTTATAAAATAGAGCTCTCTTTTTATATTTCTTCGTATTTTTCAGCAAATTATGTACTACTCTCATGTAAAATAATTTTTTGCGTATTTCTTTATACTGATTTTGTTTTCTTTTATCATACTTCGTGTCCTTTGACTGTCCATTTGCTTTTTAGCTTTTCCTATTATTTTGAGTATTTTTTCTAGTTGAAGCATTCTCAGAGGTTTCAGCATTCTGTACATTCTGTCTGGTCCTACAAACATTTTTAATAAATTGCTTTGCCAGAAGATTTTTTCTTTTTAGCCACATTATGTTGTTTATCCAATACTTGTGGTTGATTTTTCTTCAAGTAACTGTCCTTTTTCTGTTCTTTTCTTTTTCTTACTTTGTCCGGCATGATTACTTTATTTTAATGGTGATAAACAGTATCTGTAAAAATTAATCACAAATAAATGTATATTAATATCTTTATAAATTATACTTTTTTATTACTATACAAAAACATTTTATATAATTACTGACTAAGAAATTATAGGCCTGAAGCACAAGTGTGAAGGTGGTTAGACCACTACATGCATAGTGCATACTACTTTGAAGCAGTTCATGCCCTAAAGCCTGCCTCACTGAAAGAGTACATGCTTACTGACTGAATGATTACAGTACTATAAGGAGAGACACTGGGTGAATTCATAGTTGGTTGAGTTTTACTTTACTGAATAGATTACTACATGGTACTGAAAGACTCACTATGGGTTTGCAACAGCAGTCACAGTGTGTTTGCTGGAGTGTATACATAGTGACTGCAGAATTGTAGGCCTGAAGCACAAGTGTGAAAGTGGTTAGACCACTACATGCATAGTGGATAGTTATTTCAAGCAGTCCTTGTGGAAAGGCATGGTTCACTGCATGAGTACCTGGGTACTGACTGAAACATTAGAGTACAGCAAGGAGAGTGCCTGGATGAATCTTTTACGTTTTTGGGTTTTGGCGCAGTGAATAGATTAGTACATGGTGCCGAATGAGTCACTGGAGGTGTGCAAGGGGAGTGACAGGGTGTTTATTGGAGTATATAGATACTTACTGGGCAATTGAAGGTGTGAAAGACAATTGTGTAGGTGGTTAGAGGCCTGCATGCATAGTGGATAGACGTTTGAAGTACTCCATGTGTTAAGGCCGGGTTCACTACATAAGTACCTGGGTACTGACTGAATCATTAGAGTACTACAAGGAGAGTGCCTTGGTGAATTTATAAGTGGTTGGGTTTGGCTGCAGTCAATGGATTAGTACATGATGTTGAATGGGTCACTGGAGAAGTGTAAGGGGAGTGATATGTTGTTTGAAGGAACTGTATGAATACTAACTGGGGTATTGAAGGTGTGAAAGACAAGTGTGTAGGTGGTTAGAGGCCTGCATGCATAGTGGATAGACATTTGAAACTGTCCATGTGCTAAGGCCTGGTTCACTGCATGAGTACCTGGGTACTGACTGAATCATTACAGTACTGCAAGGAGAGTGCCTGGGTGAATCTTTTACGTTTTTGGGTTTTGGCGCAGTGAATAGATTAGTAGAAGTTGCTGGATGAGTCACTGAAGGTAGTTAGAGGCCTGCATGCATAGTGGATAGGCATTTGAATCAATCCATGTGCTAAGGCCTGCCTCACTCCATTAGTACTTTGATACTGACTGAATGTTTAGAGTATTGCAAGGAGAGTGCCTGGGTGAATTTATAAGTGTTTGGGTTTTGGCGCAGTGAATGGATTACTACATGATGCTGAATGAGTCACTGGAGGAGTGTAAGGGAAGTGACAGGGTGTTTGCAGGAACTGTATGAATACTGTCTGGGGTATTGAAGGTGTGAAAGACAAGTGTGTAGGTGGTTAGAGGCCTGCATGCATAGCGCATAGACGTTTGAAGCAGTGCGTGTACTAAAGCTGGGTTCACTACATAAGTACCTCAGTACAGACTGAATCATTAGAGTACTTCAAGGAGAGTGCCTGGGTGAATTTATAAGTGGTTGGGTTTTGGCGCAGTGAATGGATTAGTACATGGTGCTGAATGGGTCACTGGAAAAGTGTAAGGGGAGTGACAGGGTGTTGGCGGGAACTGTATGAATACTGACTAGGGTATTGAAGGTGTTAAAAACTAGTGCGTAGGAGGTTAGACACCTGCATGCATACTGGACAGACGTTTGATGCAGTCCATGAGCTAAGGACTGGGTTAATGCATGAGTTCCTGGGTACTGACTGAATCATAAGAGTACTGCAAGGAGAGTGCCTGGGTGAATATTTTAAGTTTTGGGGTTTTGGCGCATTGAATAGATTAGTAGAGGGTGCTGGATGAGTCACTGAAGGTGTGCAAGGGGAGTGACAGGGTGTTTATTGGAGAATATAGATACTGCCTAGGCAATTGAAGGTGTGAAAGACAATTGTGTAGGTGGTTAGAGTCCTGCATGCATAGTGGATAGAAGTTTGAAGTAGTCCATGTGCTAAGGCCTGCCTCACTCCATTACTACTTGGGTACTGACTGAATGATTAGAGTACTGCAAGGAGAGTGCCTGGGTGAATTTATAAGTGTTTGTTTTTTGGCGCAGTAAATGGATTAGTACATGGTGCTGAATGAGTCACTGGAGGAGTATAAGGGGAGTGACAGGGTGTTTGCGGGAACTGTGTGAATACTGACTGGGGTATTGAAGGTGTGAAAGACAAGTGTGTAGGTGGATAGAGGCCTGCATGCATAGTGGATAGGTGTTTGAATCAATCCATGTGCTAAGGCCTCGATCAGTATATGAGTACTTGGGTACTGACTAAATGATAAGAGTTTTTTAAGCAGTTATGTGTATGCAAAGACATAAAGTACCCAAAACCTTCTCTCTAAATGGTTCCTAAATGCATACAGACTCTCAGTGTGATTCTAGACAACAAACACTATCCCATGCATATTACCAAATCACATTTTCTTGTCCGGAATTGGTAAACAGAGTACACACAATCCACATATTGTACTACTGCACATAACTGTAGAACCCTGACTCTTTTTACAAATACGTAACCAATGACTGGTTTCCAATTCTACCAAAGTATGAGAACAGGATAGGTTTTTAAGCAGTTATGTGTCTGCAAACACATGAAATACACAAATCATTCTCTTAGTACAATTTCTAATTGCACACAGACTCACAGTGTGATTCTAGAAAACACACAGTATCCCTTGGATTTTACAAAAACACATTTACTATTCTTGAAGAGGTAATGTGACTGCACACATTCCACATATTTTACTACTGCTCATTAGTGTATAAGCCTGACTCATTTTACAAACACATAAACAATAAATGGTTTCTATTTCTCCCAAAATATAAGATCAGGATAGGTTTTTAAGCACGTATGTGTCTGCAAAAACATGAAACACCCAAATGCTTCTCTCACATTGGTTCCCAAATGCACACAGACTCACAGTGTGATTCTGGATAACCAACACTATTCCTTGTACTTTACCAAAACACATTCACTAGTGTGGAGGGGTGAAGTGACTGCAGAGATTCTACATATTTCAATACTTCACACTACTATGAAAGCCTGACTCATTTTGTGAATGCATAAGAAATGTCTGACTTCTAATACTACTAAAACATGACAACATGACTGACAGTTGACAGTTATCTCTCAGCAAATACCTGATGTAACCAAATGCTTCTCTCACAATGGTTGCGCAAATGCACACAGACTCACAGTGTGATTCTCGACAAGCAACACTATCCCATGCATTTTACCAAAACACATTTAGTAGTCTACAAGACGTAAGGTGACTGCACACATTCCACAAAAATCTCTACTTCACATTTGTATAGAGTGCTTATGTCAGAATGATTCCTAAATGCACACAGACTCACTGTGTGATTCTAAATAAACAACACTATCCCTTGCATTTTACAAAAATACATTTACTAGTCTACAAGATGTAAGGTGACTGCACCCATTGCACAAAAATTTCTATTACACATTAGTACCAAAATATTTTTCTCAAAATGATTCCTAAATGCACACAGACTCACTGTGTGATTCTAGACAAACAACATTATCCCTTGCATTTTACCAAAACACATTTCATAATCTAGAAGAGTACTGCATTTTAATGTAGAAACTTGACTCATTTTGCAATTACATAAACAATGACTGGTTTCTAATTCTACCAAAATATGAAAACAGCACAGTTATCTGTCTGCAAACACATGAAAAACACAAATGCTTATCACAGGATGGTTTCTAAATGCACACACACTGACAATAAGATTCTACACACAAAAAAGTACTCCCTGCACTTTAGCAGGAGAAACACCTTAGTGTGATTAAAATCAAAATGGACCACATACACCTCCTCACAATTAAAAAACTCACCTTTCAAGTTGTTTTGTAGATTAAGAAGTATGACAGTCACACACCAGATTTTCTTATACAGAATCTCTGCACTGTGCACCTGTCAGCAAAACCAAAGAATGGCAATGTTTCCCTCTCATTTTGCACACATATACATGTAAACACCAAATCACATTCCTTCCCACATTTATTCAAAATCAAACACACATTTCTATTAGTTACACATTTCAACCCTTTCCAAATTACATAAATTTGAACCCTACCCCCAATCTGCCTTCTGCCTGTTACTATGGAAACAGTTCATGGAACACTTAACTGAGCACACAGGTCACAAGTTCAGCACACAATGTTGCTAATCAAAACAGAAAGTGTGCTTGACTTTTCAACATATCAGCTTATCCTATATAATGTTCCTTTCAATCAGTTTTTGTTAACCAATAAGAATCATGCGTTTAAAAAACAGAAACATGCCCTTAGTTTTCAGTGTAGAATGTTATCAAACAACCAATCATTTCTTTTCTTTTTTTAAACTGCATTTTATCCACCATTTTAGAAAAATCTTACTTTTCAAACTGCCATTTCATTTACAGAGACCATCTGAGTGCATCCAGACCTCCCTTCAACATGCTTAGAGTGTGAATTGTGAGACACAGCTATATTTTGTGGAGCCAAAGGTATGCAGAAAACAAAGGCATTCACAAAGACCTAGGTTTGCCAAATGAAGACATTAAATGGATTGGGCAGAGAGGGTTAAAGTGTCACCAATTGATGCCATTGGTAAAATTCTTTTTGCATCTCCAACACCCTGACCTTATAATCGTGCACTGTGGTGGCAATGACCTAGGCACTTTGACTAGGGTAGGTCTGGAAATGCTTATCAAGGACACCTTTGCAGAATTGATTTCACTTTTCGCCCCAACTGCCTTTGTCTCATCTAACATATGCCAAAGGCAGAAATGGAACTGGTCCAATCATTTTTGTCCACATATTGAGAAAGCTAGGAAACATGTGAATAAATCTGTTTCTGCTTTTCTCCGAGACTATAGAATGGGGTCCATTTAGAACAACAATCTGCATTTTAGTATGCAAGACATCTATAGGAGAGATGGAGAACATTTTACTGATGAGGGTAACAGAGTCTTCCTAAACAACTTTAGACTCTGTATAGGTACTTACTTATAAGTACCAAAAACTCTCAATGAACACAACGGCTCTTTTTAGAGCCACTTAAGATCAAAACACATAAGCTTGAAGTTTATCTAAAAAAAAAAATCTTTTTTTTTTTTGCTTGGAGTCGTGCACCCAACGCGTTAGGAATCGCGCACCCTACGCGAGAGGAATCGTGCACCCAACGCGATAGGAGTCGTGCACCCAATGCGTGCACACCAGGGGGCCGTGCTGAGAACCGCGCTGGATGCGCAACTCCTAATTTTACCGTTAAAAATAAAAATAGCCCCTATCACTAATTTTTATTATCCACGGGGACCCCATCCCCCGGGGCTTATAAAAAACATTGGGGACCGTGGGGGGAGCCCCAACGCCCCCACGGTCCCAGCCAGCTCCCCGCGTCCTTCGGGTTTATCTCTGACTGGATGAGTTCAAATCACCTCAAACTTAACCCGGATAAAACAGAGCTAATCCTTACTGGTGGAATCTCCAACCCTTGGTCCTCAGCTTTTTGGCCTCCCAGCCTTGGTTCCCCCCCCCCCCTCTGCCTCTGTACGAACCCTTGGTATCAAAATCAGTAAGGATCTTTCCATGCGTCCACAGATCAGCTCCGTTGTCTCTTCATGTTTTCTTGCTTTACGTATTATCCGTAAGATTTCTCGCTTCTTTTCCTCGGATGCTCATAAAATAATCGTCCTGGCCATGGTCCTCTCCTGTTTAGACTACGGCAATTGCCTTTATGCGGGAGTCCCTGCCTATGAGCTGCGACGTCTCCAAACCATCCAGAATCAGGCGGCTCGTCTCATCCACCAACTTCCTAAATATCATCATGTCTCTCCCCTTCTCAAATCCCTTCACTGGCTCCCCATTATGTACCGCACCCTTTTTAAAATGGGATGCATTGTTTTCATGGCCCTAGCTCACACTGCCCCTCTCTTCATCAACTCACTGATCACACCTTACATCCCCAGCCGTACTCTTCGTTCTTCTAACCAGGCCCGACTCATCATCCCCCGTTTCCGCAAGTTGAGAGCAGGCGGCACCAGGTTCTCTGTTCTTGCTCCTCGTTTTTGGAACGACTTTCCTTTTTCTATCAGGTCCATAACCTCTTACCCACACTTCAGGAAGGCACTCAAGACTCACCTGTTCACCCTAGCGTTCCTCTCTCATTAACCCTCCCTGTCACTTCATCCCTTGCATGCAATCTGCCAGCGCCAGGAAACCGCTTGGTCACAGTGCGCTTTATAAGCTTTTTCAACTTCAACTTCATTGCTTTTCCACATGGGGAGCTGCTGACATGCAGCTCCCCGTGTGGAAAAGCAATAAGGTTTGGATTTTGAAAGAGAGAGCAGGTTTCCCTGCTCTTTCTTTCAAAATCCAAACGAAGTTTGCTATGGGAGGGCGAGAGACTCAGTGTCCTGGGGTGAGCTCCCCAGGACACTGCAGGAGCCGGCCCTGGGGGGTGGTGGACCCCAGGGCCCTCGAGGGGTCCAGGAGGGGGGGCACACAGCCCCCCTCAATAAATAAATCCCGGGAGGTGGTGGTCCCTGGGGCTTGGGGGAGCCGTTGAGCCCCCCCACCCATTTATTTTGTAGCCCTGGGGGTAGCGGTCCCCAGGGCTGGGGGGTCCCCCCTGTGCCCCCATTAAATTTTAAGTTTTTTGCCCCCGGGATTTAGCCCCCCGGGGGCTAATTATTTGAGAAGTGTGGGAGCCCGTGCCTTGATTCTTTTTTTATAGCCGGATCCGCGCACCCAGCGCACAATTTGCCGTTTAAAAAAAAAAAAAGGGGGTCCTGGGAGTCCTTCTGGGACCCCCTAAGCAGGTCTAGAGGGTCAGAGTATTTCTACTGAGGCACAAAATGGCTGCCAACAGTTTCTGGTTTCGAATGCCAATTAGCATTCAGCGATGGTGATCGGGAGGGTGCGCAGAGGGTACGCTCAGGGTGCGCATTAGGTGCGTGGGTCCTCCGAGGCCATCGATATATATGTACTTTTAACTGTAATTTTCTCAGGAACTACTCAAAAGAGTAACACCATTTGAGCAAAAGGCACGAGTCTGAACTGAGGACTACCTCTTTGCCAAATTTGGTGTGATTCCGTTCAGCAGTTCGGGCTGTAGCTGCGGCTAAAGGTCCTAGGGGAAAAAGTGCATGGGGAAAACGCGTTTTGGGACCCCCTTTTTTCTCAGCCCCTGCTTGACAAATCACCCCGAGACTTTCAGGATACGAGCGGACCGGAGCTGGCCAAACGTTTGGAAAATTTCGCGAAAATTCGTCAACCGGTGCCAGACTTATTGGGAATAGAATGTTGCAGATTTCCGATGGAAAATAGGTCCTAACTATAACTACCTACTGGCGACCGCCAGTAGGTAATATATAAATATATATATACACACACACATATATATATATATATACACATATATATATATTTATGCATATATCTATTAAGATACATCTGCACATATGTATGTGATCAAGGTCACTGTCTTGTGTCCGATACGCATCTGAGACAGCACCGCTTTTCATTCACTGCATATATATATATATATATATATATATTATCTACTGGCGGTCGCCAGTAGATAGTTATAGTTAGGACCGTGTTTCCATAGGAAATCCGCAACATTCTATTTGGAATAACTTTGGCGCCGATTGATGAATCCTCGCGAAATTTTAAAAATAGGTGGGGCGCTCCGCTCCTACCCTGAAAGTCTCAGGGGGATTCGTCAAGCGGGGGCTGAGAAAAAAGGTGGGTCCTAAAACGCGTTTTTCCCATACAATTTTCCATAGGGACCTTTAGTCCAAGGTACAGCCCAAACGGCTGAACAGAATTACTTTAAATTTGGCAAAGAGGTAGTCCTCAGGTCAGGGGTGTGCCTTTTGCATATCTGGAGTCAATCTGTTCATTAGTTCCTGAGAAAATTGCAGTTAAAAGTACATACATATCTATAGCCTCGCATCGTGCGCGCACGGTGCGCGCACGGTGTCGTGCGCGAGCGCAATTCTGATTGGTTGTTAGATGTCAGTAAACATTCGAATCGGTCGAAATCAGGAAGTGTCGGCCGCCATTTTGTCTCTCGCAGTCTGAGGAAGTGAAAAACAAAGGTGGAGAACGTGAAAAGGGGGCAGGGTGGACAGTTCCTGACCCCCTAGCCTTTGTCAGGGGGTCACTGAAGTCATTTGAGATGTCATCAGTGATGTCATGAGTGATGTCACTGACCATGTCATGAGTGATGTAATATGTGACGTCATCAGCAGTGGATTGCGGTCACACGAGTTATAGTTAGCTGAACTAACTATAACGGGGGAATTTCAATGGTTTTCTACGAGTGAAATGTCCACCTAACTATAACATGTGTGAAACCTATGGTTTTTCCAGTGAATTTGCAAGGTTTTTTAAATGCTAATTCCTAAATATAACGTGTGTGAAACCTATGGTTTTTTAAGTAAATTTGCAAGGTTTTTTAAATGCTAATTTCTAACTATAACGTGTGTGAAACCTATGGATTTTTTAGTGAATTTGTAAGGTTTTTTAAATGCTAATTTATGTATGTATTATTATATTTTGTATATATTTACTTTACAATAAACAACCTATGTATATAGTTATAGATTGACTGTATCCTGTAATATGGAATGGCTCAGCTCTTTTTTTTTAATTTGGATAAATGAGAACAGCATAGTTAATATCTTCTATAAACTTATAAACAGTTTAGAATGGTTTTTTTTTCAAGGGTTTTTCACGGTGCGCGCACCGTGCACGCACCGGCAATTTTTTTTATTAAACTAAATGTTTTTTTTTTATTTACGAGGTCCTTTAGGGACCCCCTGAGAAGGTCTAGGGGGTCAGGGAGTGTCTTCCCTGCCTCCTTTTCATGTTTTAGAAATCGGGTTAAAAGTAATTCATTTCTGATGCGTGTGCGCACCGTGCGCGCACCACGCAATATTTATAAAATTATTGGGGGTTTTTGGGACCTTAGGGGTCTTTCATGGTCCCCCTGAGAAAGCCTAGGGGGTCAGGGACTCTCCACCCTGCCCCCTTTTCACGTTCTCCACTTGTGTTTTTAGCTCTCTTCTGCCTCTAAAACTCAAAATGGCGGCTGGGGGGTGCGCGCACACCACGATTTTTTGAAAAAAAATAAAATGTTTTTTTCACCCTTTGGGGTCCTTCAGGGACCACCTGACAAAGGCTAGGGGGTCAGGAACTCTCTACCCTGCCCCCTTTTCACGTTCTCCACCTTTCTTTTTCACTGTCACACACAAAATGGCGCCCGACACTTCCTGATTTCGACCGAATGGAATGTTGACTGACATCTAACCACCAATCAGAATTACGCTCGCAGACATTTGGTGCGCGCCCCGTGCGCACACGGTGCGCGCATATAGATATTTATGTAATTTTAACTGAAATTTTCTCAGGAACTACTGAACAGATTGACACCATATATGCAAAAGGCACATGCTTGACAAGAGGACTACCTCTCTGCCAAATTTCAAGTAATTCTATTCAGCCGTTCGGGCTGTACCTTCGACTAAAGGTCCTATGGGAAAATGCATGGGGAAAACACGTTTTGGGACCCCCCTTTTTTCTCAGCCCGCGCTTGACCAATCACCCCGAGACTTTCAGGGTAGGAGCTGAGCGGAGCGCCCCATTAGTTTTGAAAATTTCACGACGATAAGTCAACTGGCGCCAAAGTTATTCAAAATAGAATTTTCTGATTTCCTATGGGAACTCGGTCCTAACTATAACTATCTACTGGCGACCGCCAGTAGATTATATATATATATATATATATATATATATATAAATTTCAAGTAATTGTGTTCAGCCGTTCGGGCTGTAGCTGTGTCTAAAGGTCCTATGGAAAAATGCATGGGGAAAACGCGTTTTGGGACCCCCCTTTTTTCTCAGCGCCCGCTTGACGAGACTTTCAGGGTAGGAGCTGAACGGAGCGCCCCATTAGTTTTGAAAATTTCGCGAGGATTCGTCAACCGGCGCCAAAGTTATTCAAAATAGAATTTTGAGATTTTCTATGGAAACACGGTCCTAACTGTAACTATCTACTGGCGACCGCCAGTAGATAAAATATATATATATTTTATCTACTGGCGGTCGCCAGTAGATAGTTACAGTTAGGACCGTGTTTCCATAGAAAATCTCAAAATTCTATTTTGAATAACTTTGGCGCCGGTTGACGAATCCTCGCGAAATTTTCAAAACTAATGGGGCGCTCCGTTCAGCTCCTACCCTGAAAGTCTCGTCAAGCGGGCGCTGAGAAAAAAGGGGGGTCCCAAAACGCGTTTTCCCCATGCATTTTTCCATAGGACCTTTAGACACAGCTACAGCCCGAACGGCTGAACACAATTACTTGAAATTTGGCAGAGAGGTAGCCATAAGGTCAAGGAAGTGCCTTTCGCAGGTCTGGTGTAAATCTGTTCAGTATTTCCAGAGAAATTAGCATTTAAAAGCATATCAATATCTATACGCGCGCACCGTGCGCGCTGGATGCGCGCACCCTGCCGTGCGCGAGCGCAATTCTGATTGGTTGTTAGTTGTCGGTAAACATTCGAATCGGTTGAAACCAGGAAGTGTCGGCCGCCATTTTGTCTCTCGCAGTCTGAGGGGGTGAAAATCAAAGATGGAGAACGTTAAAATGGGGCAGAGTGGACAGTTCCTGACCCCCTAGCCTTGGTCAGGGGGTCACAGAAGGACCCCCAAGCAAAAAAAAAACCTTTTTTTTTTTTTAAATCGCGAGGTGCGCACCCAGCGCGCACTGCGAACCGTGGGCGCTCGGTGCGCACCTCGCGATTTTTTTAAAAAAAAATATGGTTTTTTTCCCTTGGGGGACGGTGTAAAACCTGAAAAAAATAAATAAATAAAAACATAACTTAGCATTTAAAAAACCGTACAAATTCACTTAAAAAACCATAGGTTTCACACACGTTATAGTTAGGAATTAGCATTTAAAAAACCTTGCAAATTCACTTAAAAAACCATAGGTTTCACACAGGTTATAGTTAGGTGGACATTTCACTCGTAAAAAACCAATGAAATTCCCCCGTTATAGTTAGTGCAGGCAACTATAACTCACGCGACCGCAATCCTCTGCTGATGACGTCAGATATTACATCACTGATGACATATGTGTCTTTCTGAAAAATAAATATTTGTAATATATGTATAGCTAAAGATTAATGGAAGAAGACATGGGTAAATAAGTGTCTAAATACAGTGATGTAATATCTGACGTCATCAGCAGAGGATTGCGGTCGTGTGAGTTATAGTTGCCTGCACTAACTATAACGGGGGAATTTCATTGTTTTTTTATGAGTGAAATGTCCACCTAACTATAACCTGTGTGAAACCTATGCTTTTTTAAGTGAATTTGCAAGGTTTTTTAAATGCTAATTCCTAACGATAACGTGTGTGAAACCTATGGTTTTTTAAGTGAATATATATATATATATATTTTCACTGAAAAAAACATAGGTTTCAGGGACGTTATAGTTAGAAATTAGCATTTAAAAAACCATGGAAATTCACTGAAAAAACCATAGGTTTTATTGACGTTATAGTTAGTTGGACATTTCACTCGTACAAAACCTGAGAAATGTGGCCGTTATAGTTACTTAAGCTAACTATATCTTGCGCCCCTGCAATGCACTGCTGATGA
This sequence comes from Triturus cristatus, assembly GCF_964204655.1. NCBI lineage: Eukaryota > Metazoa > Chordata > Amphibia > Caudata > Salamandridae > Triturus > Triturus cristatus. Next base: position 1,016,952,789 of record NC_140581.1, read on the forward strand.
CGTCACATATTACATAATTCATGACATGGTCAGTGACATCACTGATGACATCACTGATGACATCTCATATTACATCAATGATGACATCACTGATGACATCATCCACGTGACAATCTGATGCACCTCCTCACACCCTAATATAACCTTTGATACACCCACTCTAAAATACAGACTATCATTTACGGAACCATAGACACACCTATACCAGTTACTACATACACACTCACTGATTCCTAGGTCTACACACATGTCCACTCATTCACCCATATAGTCATTCATACATGCAGTCACTTATCAATACAGCACTACCATTTGCACTCGTACACCTATACAGACACTCACACATCACCGTGCATCCTAAGTTACTCACACACCAAGTCAATCATGCAAAGAATCAGTCACACTCCCATTTACTCACCTAAACAGTTATACACATACCACCACACTTATTCATTGATATACTAATACATACTTACTTTCTTTTACAATCACTGATACAAGCACACACTCATCCATAAGCCACTCTCACAATCACTCACTCTCACATATAGTCATTTATATACTCAAACACTCACATATGCTGCCTTTCACATATGTAGTTATTCACACATGTACCACTGAGACATCCATTAACTCACCAACACACCCATACACACACTCACCCACCCATACAGCCCCTCACAGATGCACTCTTGAACCCATACACCCAGGGAATCACCCACTCACACATCCATGCAGTGAGTCACACACACTCCACCCACCCACACAGACACTCAGGCACCCATACAGATACTCAGACAAGCAACCAATAAACCATATAGACACACATGTAGCTACTCACCAATCCATGCAACCGCTTACACACCAACAGACACACTGATACAGATATTCACACAGTTTAGTCACTAACTCATGCATTCAGTAAGACACGTTTAATCACTCACTTATACAGTCAGTTACACACCTACTAAATCATCCATTCAGACAATCATACACCCACTCATTCTTCAATACACCTTGGCTTATATATATATATAAAACATATTTAAACTTTAAAGAATCACACAGTCACTGGATGATGTCATCAGTGATGTCATCGGTGATGTCATTTGAGATGTCATCAGTGATGTCATCAGTGATGTCACTGACCATGTCATGAATTATGTAATATGTGACGTCAGCCGCAGTGCATTGCGGGGGCGTGAGTTATAGTTAGCTCAACTAACTAATTTCTCAGGTTTTATACGAGTAAAATATCCAACTAACTATAAAGTCCCTGAAACCTATGGTTTTTTCAGTGAATTTCAAAGGTTTTTTAAATGCTAATTTCTAACTATAATGTCCCTCAAACCTGTGGTTTTTCAGTGAATTTCAAAGGTTTTTTAAATGATAATTTCTAACTATAACGTCTCTGAAACCTATAGTTTTTTCAGTGAATTTCTAAGGTTTTTTTAAATGATAATTTTCAACTATGTCTACAGAGGTAGAACATGTGAAGAAAGAGGAAGAAAGGCACAGAAAGAAGCAAGAGAAATGCAGAAAGAGGCAACAGAAGTCCAGAAAGATGAAGAAAAGTACTGGAAGAAGCAAGAGATATGTAGAAAGAACCAACAGAGGTGCAGAAAAAGGCCTTGTTGCAAAGTCATCCTGTGCCTCCAACTTTTTACTGACTGCTACTGGTAGTAACTGACTCTGACTAACCAGACCCAGAGCCAGTGCTATGCTGAAAGACACTTAGAATACAGTGAAAACACCTACATACACTTGAGTACACTATGGGTTGGAGTACCCCTGTGATTGGCATGACCTCCCCCGTAAGGCCCTAGTACATAATAGGGCAGGGGGATTAAAATTACCTCTACCTCAGAGGTGCAGAAAGAGGCAAGAGAAGTGCATAAGCAGGCAGGAAAGGTGCAGAAACAGGAACCAGGGTGCAGAAAGAGTCAAGTGAGGTGCAGAAAGAAGTAAGAGCAGTGCAGAAAGAACCAACAGAGGTGCAAAAAGAGGCAGGAGGGGTGTAGAAAAGGGTAGGAGTGGTGCACAAAGAGGCAACAGAGGTACAGAAAGAGGCAGGAGGGGTGCAGAAAGAAGGAAGAGAAGTGCAGAAAGAGGCAAGAATTGCAAAAGGAAGCAACAGAGGTGCCAAAGGAGGCAAGAGAACTATGGAAAGAGGCAAGAGAGGTGCAGAAAGACACAAGTGAGGTGCAGAGAGAGAAAAGAGGGGTGCAAAAGGTAAGAGGGGTACACAAAGAAGCACTAGAGGTGCACAAAGAAGCAACAGAGGTGCAGAAAGAAGCAAGAGAAATGCAGAAAGAAGCAACAGGGGTGCAGAAAGGGGCAAGAGGGATGCAGAAAGAGACAAGAGAAGTACAGAAAGAAGAAAGAGAGGTGCAGAAACAAGCAACAGAGGTGCAGAAAGAGGGGAGAGGGTGCATAAAGTGGGGAGAGGGGTGCAGAAAGAAGCAAGAGAGATGCAGAAATAAGCAAGAGAAGTGCAGAAAGAAGCAACGGAGGTGCAGACAGAGGCAAAAGGGGTGCAGAAAGAAGCAACTAAACTGCAGAAAGAGGCAAGAGAGGTGCAGAAAGAGGCAAGAGAGGTGCAGAAAGAGGGAAGAGGGTACAGAAAGAGGTAAGATAAGTGCAGAAGCAATAGAGGTGCAGAAAGAAGCAAGAGAGGTGCAGAAGAAAAAAGCAAGAGATTTTCAGAAAAAAAGCAAGAGAGGTGCAGAAAGAACAGAGGTGCAGAAAGTGGTAGAGATGTGCAGAAAGGGGCAAGAGTAATGCAGAAAAAGGAAGAAAGGTACACAAAGAAGCAAGAGAAATGCAGAAAGAGGCAAGAAAGGTGCACAAAGAAGCCAGAGTGGTTTGCGCATCATTAGTACTAATTTAACACCCACATTTAGCAATAAGTAACAGGTGACCATTCCAGGTTTGCAAAGGGCCTTCCACTATGCAGTAATATTTGTTGCTGCATTTTTGGTAACGTTTGAGCTTGAAGCAAGGTTTTTTTGTTCAAATCTGCAGATGATGCAGCAGATGATGGATTATGTGGCAAATGCGGAACATGTCTAATTATGCGAAAATTGGTGCAGCCGAACAGTCGCATAATTCCAGTGGCCCTGCTCATACCTCTGACTAGGTCCAGCAGTGCTCCTCAGTGGTTCCTGCTTTTTTTGTCTCATTGAGTTTATAGTTTAGCTTCTATGGAAATGAGGAAGAATAAACCTGAGATTACCACTCTTCAACACAGACCACCATACCACATAATTACTGTCCATAACACATAATCCCACCCTACATAATTCCTATACACTAAATACCACATACTTTCTATCCACATAATTTCACTGCACATTATACCACATAGTTCCACTACACACACTGTATAGCCACTCGACTCCAAAAAACATTAATAAAAAACGTTTGCATTTACAACTCCAATAGCCCTAACTTTCACAAATGCGAGACCTATTACATTGCAAATGCTTCTTTAACTAGTAGTGGCGTTTGAAGAGAGGTGGAGAAAAGGGGCTGGGCCTGCGACTAGCGCTCAGGAATTCCGCTGCATAGGACTTACAGAAGGTACCAGGAGTGAAGGACTGGGTTATTCTAAGACCCAGCGGTGCCAGGGAACAACACCTGAAACCTTCGTGGGTTACCTGTTCTGGCGTACGAAACACAGAGACACGGGACACTTCCAGCGACGTCAGAGATCAGCGTTTATTTACTGCAGGGATACAGAAGTCACAAGAAGTACACAAGAAGTACACAACGTGTAGGTTCTCGGAGACTGCTTCAAATTGCAAAAGTGGATCGCTCCTTTTATACACGTTTTTCCCATAGCACAGTATGGTGAACAAAGATTACAACTCAGCTCCCACAATAAACTTCAAAGAGTCGCGTTCATGTTTCAGGAGGCCGGAGCATAATTACAACAGTATTGCCAGTTCCCAACTGTAAAAACATATCTTCTCTGCAATAAAACACATTCCATCCTGACCGTAAACACATTAGGAGAAGGGACGAAAACAGATGCAAAGAAAGGACAAGGATGCACAACAGATTAGAGAAGAGTGTTAGGAGTAATAAAGGAAACTTGATAACGGGATCAGAGACCTCGTGTCTAATGTATGCATGACTGAAACAATAGACCGGCACGGCAAGATGAGCCTCGAGCGGGCCATCTGCCTTCGCCGTGTCATTTCCCTCGTCGTAAAAGTCACACTCAAAGGAACACGTGTCCCTCGTGTAAGCTTGGGAGTCCCAGGGTCACGAAGCGGACAAAGTCCGTTCGCTGGCTACTTGAGGGCAAGAAACAAAATGGATGCCGTATCTAAAATGGAACCCGAGGGTTCAGATGAACAAACCCAAAAATAAGACGAACCATACGTGGTTGCATAGCGAAACTGCATACACCCACTATACTCGTCATTTGCGGTTCGTAAATACCCAACTCATCCATATTCATCACCACTCAAAAGTGTCGTTCCGTCCCACACGGAACCTCAGACGCTCCTTTTGCCCTCATGTAGGCAAGCACTAGTCAAGATCGGAATCTATTTCAATATTCATCAGATCGTTCAGTTGCTGCTGGAACATCATTCTATTCATCAACGTCTCCTTGGTAACAGATGGCCGTCTTATACACGTTGTAGCACATAGGCCACATAAGGCAGGACCACACTGTACACAAAGACAACACGTGAACAGAAACATTACAACAACCCCTACGATCATCAGAATCTTCCAACCCCAAGTTGACATCAGGCCCCAAAACCATCCTAGAAGCGTCCAATTACCTTCGTCCACGTGTATGGACTCGGAAATCTTGTGCAACTTCGAGATGGCTTGGTAGACAGTTGGAGCATTGTCAGGAATAAAAATGCAACAACTCGAATGGATAACTTTACACACACCTCCTCTATCTGCAAGAACAACATCTAGAACCATACGGTTCTGCAACGTCATGAGTCTATCCGCCTGAAGTTCAGCTGTTAAATTACCAAGGGCACTTGCAGTAATATTAGCAGTCGACTCAACTACACGGGTCAACTGTCTTAGGTTCCTACTATTAACCATAGGTCCCCAAAACGGCAAGAAACCCTTAAAGAAGTCTCCTGCTTCTTGACCGGCAGTATCCTCTTTGCTAATAACGCCTCTCACGACTCTAGTTTTGTGATAATCTGAGGCGACCGTGAAAGTCGGTGGTAAAAGGTTCGCAATATAACAGGTACCCGAAAAATCACGGGGTAACCATGTATATGCGCGTTCATAACATACAAAATAAGTGCCCTTAGCGGTCAGAAAAACAGGGGAAGAGAGCATCGGTAGAACATACGTGTCAGTGCAAGCACTGTTCCCAAGTTGTGCTCTCGGATTTCGACCCAAACCTTTCAAGCAGAAATTACCAAGGTGTGGTACAATCCATATTGGGGACGAGCTCTTAAGCTGTCTATCACCCACTGACGTACTATACTCAGCCTCGCTCAGATCCTTATAAGCCTGCACCTCTTCATTTGGGATAAGCGATGCATCAAAAACATCTCTATCTAAATCCGCTATCGCTATCGCCAAAGGCTTGTGATACGGCCCAGGACCAAAATTGACAGAACGTGGCTCTCGACTGGGGTAGGAATCTAGTGCACTACGGAACATAGTTTGGAATGCTCGAGCTGAACCCTGGGAGCTGTAAGGAAGGACCAAATATGGAATACCCCTATCCATGGTATGTGGCATTAACCCACACACCCAACAATTGGTAGTATTCATTACCAACTGATGCTGATGTAGCAGCTGAACGAAGGAGTTATTCATAAATTCCGCACGCCTAACCTGTTCATGTTGAGGCAGAGGATGAAAAGAATGTGGGGAAACAGTGGTGAGGGAGCTTAGCTTAGGAGAAAAGGTAGGTGAAGCAGAAGGTAATAACAACTGTACTCCAAAATACACTCCACCCACCAATAACATAGATACGGTCAGGAACAGTAGGAACACCTGAAACAGAAAACATTTTGTTCGTACAACTCTCCTTAACTCTGATCTCTGCGCCGACATCCTTTCTACTTCCAACAGCTTAGAGAATGCCATCCTCTACAAACCGTCCGTGACGTACTTGACGCACTTCGTTCTGAGTAGCGATTATCAATCCCCAGGAGTTCCCAGAAATCGACAAAAGTAACCGACCTAGCGTCAGAAACCTGCTAAACAGAAAGGAGTACCCGCACGGCCCTACGGTAACCCGGATGGTAGGGTTTCCTATTACAAATCTCTTAGCAGTGGGACAGAAAAAGAAAAGATATAATTGTCCATAATGTTCATAGCATCAAAAAGCAAATATACAACTAATTTTTATTAGTCCTTGAACGAAGAAAGTATCGACTTCTTCCAGGTCGAGTTTGCTCTACAAACAATTGTTCAGCGGGCGCAACAGTGTTCGATGAAGTGGACAACGAGTCAGACCTTGGGTTCTCTGCTACCGATGACTCCACATGTGGGTTTGACAGTGACAAATCATCCCCCACAGGCTGAGCGTCGCTAAACGGCACAAAGTGCAAAGGAGTCTCAGTTTCTGTTGCCGAAATCCCAGTTCTCACCCAACCGTCTGTTGGTAAGGGGATCGGTACCTTTTTCGTGTGGCTGGCGTGTACCCAATTCTTCCGGCCCTCCAGTCGAACCGCAGTCCTCGTTGTCAATAGGACTTGAAAGGGTCCTACAAATCTTGGCTCCAAGTTACGTTTCCGACCGAAATTTCGGGTAACGACCCAGTCGCCTGGCCGGAGCTGGTGTCCAGGACCCTCTGTCTGCGCCGGTAGAGCTTCAAAGACCTGTTGATGGATCAACCGTAGTTTAGTGGTCAAATCATGCAGGTAATCAATTAACATTGGATACTCAAGACTATCAAAAGCCCTTGGCCTCGGGACTCCCCAAATATTCGCAGGGCGGCCGAACACAATCTCATATGGGCTTAGCCCTACTCGAGAGTGTACGGTCGCTCTGGTTGATAGGAGAGCCAGAGGCAAGGCATCAGGCCATGATAGACCAGTCGTAGCTTGAATCTTGGCGAGTTTTAGTTTTAGGGTACCATTGTACCCTTCAACCAAACCCGCTGCCTGAGGATGATTAGCCCTATGGAATTTTTGACGAATTCCCAGGCCCTTACACACACTCTGCATTACACTTCCCACAAACTCGCTTCCATTATCCGACCACACGATCCGTGGCATTCCGTACCGAGGAAAGTATTCCTTCAGCAGGATTTTTGCTGTGGACAGGGCAGTGTTATCCTTAAGAGGATAGGCCTCAATCCATCTGGAGAACGCACAAACCACAATCAAAACATACTTCAGGTTATTGCATCTCTCCATATGGATAAAGTCCAGCTGGATAACCTCAAAGGGACAAACAGGAGGAGCAAAATGACCAGGTGGAGTGGGGGTGCCCTTGCCAGGATTGTGCATCAAACACACCATACAATTCTTAACCACTCTCTCGGCACATTTAGCAATACCCTCATTCCTCCATACAGGGGACAAGAACCTACATATTCCTTTCGCACTGATATGTGACAACCCATGAGCCATCGTCACAACAGCTAATACGTACGCATCTGGTAACATCCACCTCTGACATTACGTCAGGTCAACCCAACATCCAAGCATGTCCAATGTTCCCGTACCTTCTTTCCACTTGGTCTTTTCAGCTTTAGTAGCTTCGTTCTGAATTGCTCTCACACTCTCGACAGTATTTTCACACATACCAGTCTCCGTCGGCCACCTCACTGAACTCGTGACATACATTCGGGTCACAAGATCCTTAGCCGTTTCCTTAGCAATCTCATCCGCAAACACATTACCACGACCAACATCATCCGTCACTTTCCGATGTGCACTACATTTAACGATCGCCACTTGTTTAGGCAATGTAAGTGCATCCAAAAGGTCATTCACGAGCTGCCCATGCTGAATCTTCGTACCATGCGATGTCATAAATCCTCTTTCTCTCCACAGTCTTCCAAAATTATGCGCAATACAGAATGCGTACTGACTGTCGGTAAACACATTCACTCGCTTCCCTTTAGACAAAACACACGCTCTTGTCAATGCAATCAACTCTGCCGCTTGTGCTGAATTCTGATTCAATCTCGCAGTTTCCACAACCGTGCTCAACGTCACTACAGCATATGCAGTCGTCACATCGCCATTTGGTAACTTAAAGCACGAGCCATCCACATACAAAGTACCATCGGGATCTGTCAAGGGAGTGTTTTTCAGGTCCACACGACCTTTTGTTTCTTCCTCAGTTCGTAAATAACAATCATGTGGCGGCACATCATCTGATTCCATATTAATCGGCAACAATGTCGCCGGATTCAGTACATTACAACGTTTGATCTGTATGTGACTTGCCAAAAGGGTCAGCTCGTACCCAGACAACCTTGCACTCGTCAGATGTTGAGTCTTTGTCCGATTCAAAAGAGTATCAACTGCATGTGGAACCATCACCATGAGCATATTATCCATAACAAGACCTGCGGACTGCCGAATAGACGCCGCTGCTGCCGCTGTCGCCCTCAAGCAACTTGGCAACGCTCTAGCTACCGGGTCTAAGGTCGAAGAAAAATATGCACACGGGCGTTGCTTGCCACCAAATTGTTGCGTTAAAACACTCAACGCACAACCTTCCCTCTCGTGAACGTATAATGTGAATGGCTTGCTGTAATCAGGAGTACCTAACACGGGAGCCGAACACAGTAGTTCAGAAAAACTTTTCTGACATTCCTCCGTCCATGGCAAAGGAGTCGAAACGTCCTTGCACGTGAGAGCTATCAATGGCTTCGCTAACAGTGAAAAATTTGGAATCCACTGTCTACAATATGACGTGATACCTAAAAAGGCACGTACATCTCTCTGAGTCATCGGCACAGTCATTCGAGCAATTGCTGCGATTCTTTCAGGGGTCAACCTTCTTCCCGCCTTTGACAATAAGTGACCTAAGTAGGTAACTTCTTGACAACAATATTGTAATTTAGAAGGTGACACTTTGTGGTGTAAGTCACAGAGATGCTGTAACAGTGACACAGTAGCAGTCTTGCAAACTTGTTCAGTGTCTGCAGCTACCAACAGATCGTCGACGTACTGAATCAAAGCCGCACCAGTCGGCAGCACAAATGCATCTAGTTGACTCTTAAGAGCTTGGCTGTAGATCGATGGGCTCTCACAGTAGCCTTGAGGTGCGCGTTTGAGCCGGAAACTGCAACCGCCTAATGAAAATCCGAACAAATCACGACTTTCCTCAGCAATCGGAATGCTGAAGAACGCATTCTTCAGATCGATTACCGAGAACCATGATGCAGAGGCTGGAATCAGAGTCAGTAAAGCTGTAATATCTGGAACCACAGGAAACTGCGGGACAAACAATTTTATTTACTTCCCGTAAGTCAATAACTAGACGGTACACGGGAGGCTTGGACGGATCAGTTCATTTCAGAATAGGCAACACGGGACTATTACACACGTTACCTCGTGTCTCCTCGATAACATCTTTATCGATCAGATCATAAATGATCGCTAATAGTGCCCGTTCACCATCAAGGGAAATACGATACTGGGGTATGCGTGGTAAGCGCGCATCAACTTTCAATTGAACAACATAAGGTGGTATATCCAGCAGGCCCACATCATTAGGACCTGTCGCCCACAAAGAAACCGGAAGAGAACTCAATTCCGGTGGGAGCTTATCGATCGATAGATACATAGGGGAAATCACATTCTCACCCAATGTAAGCTCCACGCCCGTAGGAGAGCAGTACAAAGTCGCATGTAACCTCTTCAACAAATCCAAGCCCAAAAGATTCTCACCACAACCAGTAGTCAAAATCAAAGGAGCTTCTAACTCATGAGACCCAATCGTAAGGGGCAAGGGGCTAGAAACTGGATTGCTAACAGGGGCGCCAGAGAATCCAACGGAAACATTCGTTAAGCCAGACAAAGGCGCGCCAGGGAGTTTCGAATGCATAATGGAACTTTTTGCTGCACCAGTGTCCAACAGAAAAGGCTCAACGACGCCCAATGTGGCTACTGCAACATAAGGCCCTCTCTGATCAACCGGAACTGATACTTCTCCCTTCCTTTGTCTATGGCTGTCCTAGTAGATACCGTCCGTATCAACATCACGCTCAACGTAACAGTCATCCACATGATACTGTGCAGATCTACCGGACGATGGTTCGCGTCGATCGAAACAATTCTGCGAGTCTGAGGAAGTGGCAAAACGCTCTGCCTGATTCTGAGTAACTCCACGACCTCTACCACGTGAAGCTTGTTGAGGACCACCACGACCTCCTCGAGCTGACACACCATTGTTCCTATCACGGAGAACCGGACAACTAAACTTTAAATGGCCCTCCCCTCGACAATATGCACATTGATTATATCCCAACACAAAACGAGGTGCGGGAGAGTCATTTCGTGTCTGAGATCTGGAAAACTGTAATTGCGATCGATTTGGCTGTTGCGAATCACTGAAATTCGATCGCGGAGGATACGCTTGCTGCAATAAGACCTTAGTTTTAAGATCCTTCGTTTTCTTATCTGCACGCTCACTTTCCTCCTTTTCCCTATTTTCGTAATATTGGGCCGTAGCCAATATTTGAGCAGTGGTAGAAACAGCCCACGAACTCTCAGAATTTTTCAACTTATTGCTAAGTTCGGGCAACAAGTTCGATACAAACTTATCAACAAACAGCCGCTGACCACCCTCTGAACCCATGTCCTGGCCACTATGATCAACAAATGCTTCCTCGAAGCTCGTAAAGAAATCGGAAACGCTTTCATCCCTCTTTTGCTTGCACGCGGACAACTTGTCCCAATTGACGCGCATCGCTGGCATAAGCGTTTTCATAAGGGTAATTATCCTCTGGGGCAAATCCACAATAAGCTGTTCAGGCTTAGCCCCACCGACTTGCTGAGCGTCTGCCGCCGTAAGGGCAGCCCAGTCACCGCCTAACTCGGCCGCGTGATTCTCTTGACGAATTTTCGCTCAAATCGGCTGAGGCACTACATTGCCAAACAACATGTCAATATCAGCAAGGTTCATAACAGTAGCATCCACCAATTGGGACAGCTCCTTATAATAACCTGCAGGATTTTTACGGGGATCAGGCAAAGTTTGCTTCACCTGTAAGACCTCCGATCGTTTCCAAGGGAGGTGTATCCACACTCTCTGAAAATGGCCTGGGACAGCAGGGTTAGCATTAGGATTACCTGGCATCCATACTGGGGGAACTTCCCGCATGGGATATTTTTTTTTTTTTTTTTTTTTTTGAAACCGTTTATTGCATTTTAAAAAAGGTTACAAGTATGGGCCTACAACCATCCGGCCGGCCTCTAGAGTGGCAGAAGCATATGACATACCTACAGTAAGAGTCTCTTGGCGGTGCAGATTGGCAAATCAGGAGATATCAACAGCGCAGGCCACATAACTCCAAGCACACAATACGGTTTCCTTTTTTCAAAACAGAACACAAAAAACCACACCCGCAAGGCAACCCGCCATCCGAAGTGACGGCACGTGCTCCTTAAGTGGGGAACTCCAACCAGCAGCCAAACTCTGAAGAGGGGAATGGGAATAGATCAGGGACTGGGGAACCACATGCCCACGGCTGAGGGAGGGGGTCAACTAGGGGGACGGAGCTGGTGAGGCAGCCGGTAGCAGTGGCGGCTCACAAATACCCCCGCGATAGGCGTTCCAGGGGCCCCAGATTTTCACCCACGCCCCAGGCTTACCCCTCGCCACATACACTACCTTTTCACGAAACATACACCAATCCATATGTTCTTTCCAGGCCAACACCGCCGGGGGCTTCTGGGATCCCCACAATTGAGCAATGTCACGCTTGGCTATCATGTATCCCAGAGTCACCCACCGCGTCTGCGGGACCGAATAGTCATTTGGTTCCCACACATTCAGCAAGCATCTCCTCGCTTCAGGCAACAGCGCGACACGCGTCACCACACGCAGGACCTCATGCACACCACGCCAGAATCGCTCCACCTTGGGGCACTCCCACAGAATATGCATGAAAGTTGCCAAGGCACCACAGCCACGCTTACACAATCCGTCACCAGCAAAGCCCATACGTAGAAGCCTTGGCCCCGTCACGTAAACCCGGTGGAGGATCTTAAGCTGGACGAAGCGAAGGCGAGCCGGGAGGGCCACCTCCTTCGGAGAGGCCACCCGCATGGGATATTGACCAGGTTTTGCCATCCACTCTGCAGTCTCTTCCTTAAACAATGCTCGAGGTTGCACTGTACATCGAAATGATAACAAGCGTTCTAGAGCTTCTCGAACCTTGTCACCCACAATCACACCAGTTGTGAACTGATGCTGGAGCTCAGAAACCTCAGACGGTACATTATCTACCACATCATGATCCCACTCCTCCTTCAACGATTTACACAATTCCTCAAACACGAATCGTTGAGTGGGCGCATTAAACTGAGAAAATGTTTCAAACACTACACATGAAGTGTATTTAACAGGATTACGAATCCATTACCGTGCCATTTTTACCAGCGATTCACGTTCCCTACCATCAGGAAGCTGGCTGCGCCTCTGAGCGACATCTGAAAGAGTCGAGCCGAGTATTGGCCCAAAAAGCGGAGAATAAAGAGTAGCAACAGCAGTCAGGAGACGGCTACGAACAGAAGGAGAAGAGGAAGAAGATGCAGGCGCAGCAACAGTAGGGGTGGAGGCAGTAGAAGTAGACGCGGCACCAGGAGTAGCGGGAACGACAGACTGAGGAGGGACTTGGAAAGGCGCAGTAGGAAGAGAAGCCGGTAAAAGAGGATGAACGATCTGCGGCACAAGGGGATTCGGGAGAGCGGGAGGAACGGCGGGCTGACCAGCAGCCGCCAAAACAGCAGGTTGAGGAAGAGGTAGAATCACAGGACCCACAGCATCGGGAGCATAGGGAGGTGGTGATTTCAACAGATAAGACAATAGCAAATCCTCTATCGCTTCTTCTCCCGTCTTATCGACATTAGACGGTAGCACCGGATAACATTTATCCACCGCCATATGATGAAGTCGAGCACTAACTTCCTGCTCTTTCTCATCTTTGTCTCGCTGATACTGTTCAGCATTTCGCATCACCGTAATAACGCCTTCTCTTTTATTTTTCTTACTCTGTTTGATTTCTTTCTGCTTGGCCTCTTTCCGCCATAACCGGAAGGAATCAAACATGGCCGGCCTAGCCTTCTTTTTAAACAGTTTAGCTTCCAAATTATCTAAAACGGCAGTTTCGAAACAACCATGAGATGGCCAACTAAGAACACCATCATTTTTAGTGTAGCGGACCCAATATTCATTATACACGATAGGACCCACACCATGGCGACTATAGAGCTCGTAAATTGGAGTTCCGACCGGAGGTATCGGACATGAATCCTCCAGCCGGGAATCCATTCTGCAACATTTGAGAAACCCAAACAAAGTACTACGGCCAGGCATCATGCACACTAACCGAGTTTACAAACTTCAAGGGCTTATCGAATTTATGATATCCTCGCAAAAAAATGCAAGACCCTCGGTTTTTGGCAATTGCAATCGTCAAATAAAACCCAACAACTAAGAACACTGGGAGCGACCCACAAATACTTAACTGAGAGAACAATGGCGTCACCAGGAAGGCCCGTCTATCGTCTCGCCGTACAAAGGACTACGCCAGGCGCCAAAACAGGTCGACAGTCAGGGCATCAGTCCGTCGCAGCCGTCAGGAGGCGGGGATCTTCGCGGGAAAAGACGTCGGGCCACTTATTTCGACAACTGGATCGATGAAGCGGGGTGCACCTTCCCTTGGAGATTTCACACGAAGTTCCTCACGATCGTCGGGCTTTGGACCGGTACCGTTGATGTCGCCCCACGTTGGGCGCCAACTGAAGGACTGGGTTATTCTAAGACCCAGCGGTGCCAGGGAACAACACCTGAAACCTTCGTGGGTTACCTGTTCTGGCGTACGAAACACAGAGACACGGGACACTTCCAGCGACGTCAGAGATCAGCGTTTATTTACTGCAGGGATACAGAAGTCACAAGAAGTACACAACGTGTAGGTTCTCGGAGACTGCTTCAAATTGCAAAAGTGGATCGCTCCTTTTATACACGTTTTTCCCATAGCACAGTATGGTGAACAAAGATTACAACTCAGCTCCCACAATAAACTTCAAAGAGTCGCGTTCATGTTTCAGGAGGCCGGAGCATAATTACAACAGTATTGCCAGTTCCCAACTGTAAAAACATATCTTCTCTGCAATAAAACACATTCCATCCTGACCGTAAACACATTAGGAGAAGGGACGAAAACAGATGCAAAGAAAGGACAAGGATGCACAACAGATTAGAGAAGAGTGTTAGGAGTAATAAAGGAAACTTGATAACGGGATCAGAGACCTCGTGTCTAATGTATGCATGACTGAAACAATAGACCGGCACGGCAAGATGAGCCTCGAGCGGGCCATCTGCCTTCGCCGTGTCATTTCCCTCGTCGTAAAAGTCACACTCAAAGGAACACGTGTCCCTCGTGTAAGCTTGGGAGTCCCAGGGTCACGAAGCGGACAAAGTTCGCTGGCTACTTGAGGGCAAGAAACAAAATGGATGCCGTATCTAAAATGGAACCCGAGGGTTCAGATGAACAAACCCAAAAATAAGACGAACCATACGTGGTTGCATAGCGAAACTGCGTACACCCACTATACTCGTCATTTGCGGTTCGTAGATACCCAACTCATCCATATTCGTCACCACTCAAAAGTGTCGTTCCGTCCCACACGGAACCTCAGGAGGGCTTTTTGGCCCCCAAAGTCCCTCAGGAGTGTAGTTGACTCCATCCCCCAACCAGTAATTTGCCAGGAGGCTTGTTTGCAGAGTGGCGGAGGAAGGGGGCATGGCCTCTGAAGACCTCTTAGCAATCCCATTGTGTGGGACCTACTGGAAGTAACAAGAGGGGTAAGAGGGGACATCCTTGGCGGCCAACTGCCCCTCCTATTATCTCCAATATGTCCCACACAGCAGGATTGGTATGTTCTTTTAGCAGGCCACGTCCCCTTTGCCTACCACTCTGCAAACACGCTCCCTGGTGCTTTTGGAAGGGGATTGAAGTCGCCTTTGATGCTGGGGATCCTTAGGGGCCAACTAGCCCACCTCTTACCTCCAGTAAGCCCCACACAGTGGGATTGCTGAGAGTTGGACACAGGCCATGCCCCCTTTATCCACCACTCTACAAACACACCTCCTGGCACGCTCTTTGTTGGGGGATGAAGCCCCTTGCCTCCTGAGGGTCCCTGGGGGCTAACTAGCCCTCCTGTTATCTCTAGAGGGGGCATGGATCAGGTGCACGATCTGTTGGGAGGCATGGGTCCGGTGCACGGTCAGTTGGGAGGCATGGGTCCGGTGCACTGTCTGTTGGAAGGCATGGATCCGATGCACAGTCTGTGTTGTTTCCAGGTCTTTAGTGGTACCTCTCTTGTGTTGAACAGGTCTTAGGTGGCAGCTCCTGCTCCCACTGTTTGGCATTGTCCCTATCTCTGGTGGCATTTGCCCAGTGTCCAGTGCAGTTGGTGTTGTTCAGGTCTCGAGTGGCCGCTCACCTGTTCATGGTATATGTCTGTGTTTCTGTCATGTGCAGCATTTGCCCAGTGGGTGATGTTCAGGTCCTTAGTGGTAGCTCTCTTGTGTTGAACATGTCTTAGGTGGCAGCTCCTGTTCCCAGTATGTGGCATTGCCCCTATCTCTGGTGGAATTTGCCCATTGCCCAGGGTGTTGTTCAGGTCCTGAGTGGCAGCTCCCCTGTCCACAGTGAGTGGCGTTGTCGCTATCTTGAGTGGCATTTGCCCAGTGCAGCGGATGTTGCTGAGGTCTTGAGGGTAAGGCCACCTGAGCACAGGCAGTGGTGTATGTTAAACATACCTCAGGAGGCCACTCCTGTGCGGCGAGCAGTGTGACCCAGGGCTACTGGGAATCTGATACGTTCAGTTGAAATAAAAGAGAGCTCTGCAGGTCCTGGTAGCAGCGCCGCCGTGCCGCGACCACTGGGACTGCAACCCCTTTTACCATACCCCCAAACTTCAGAGCGGAGGGGGTTGCAGGTCTAGTAACATTTCCCCGTGCCTGGGGTATGGGAAATGGGACAGGGGTACTAACCACTAACATTATACATGAGAATGCACACAGTGTAGATCTGAACACACATTCTTTCACCACAGAAAAGTCTTGTGCTGCTCTGCTTTACGGATACCTCCTCCCACAGATATCTGATATATCCTCAATGTCTGATAAAATGTTTCCTCAGCTCATGGTCTGAAAAACATGAACCAACCATCTTATGCTTGTCTTCAGACGTGCACACACTTTAGGCTTTGGTCATTTCTACTTCAAAATATACTTAAGTGCTATTTTGCCTCACATATAAATGTGCAGGAAGCCGCGGAAACGGTCTGTTCCCTGTTCCTCCTCCAGACCTTCTTGTGAGGTCCAGCCCAGCCGAGGCAGAGGGGAGGGCTAACTTTCTGCGGTCTCTGATCTGGCTTGGTTCTGCCTTCACCCCAGATCTCTCTTGTAAAATTATTTTTTGGGAGGGCTAGGGGTGAGTTAGTAGACGGGAGTAAGGTGGTCACCGACAGGCAGAGGGTGCCTTAATATATTTGGGGTGTTTGGAAAGCTCTGTGTCACTGCTAGGCCGCCTCAGGGCGCATGCAAAAGAGTCGCGCGCCACTTGAGCGTTTGCTAAACAGAACTGCTCCCCTTCACAGCTCACCTGGTGACTACAGAAATACTTGTTTTATTTACATTTCTCATGCAGTTGTCACACAGCACACCTGATGTATAGCAGATCCATGCCACGAGATACAAAACTGATTTAACAGTCAAATAAACAGCTCTGCCAACCACCACAGGTAACTGCCCAGGGTGCAGTTTTTACTATTTTTAAGCACAACACTTCTCGCCCGATTAACAGAACATTTATGGCACATCTGTAAAGCAAGTGGGCTCTCTAAAAAACACTGCCCACGGAAAGAAGTTGCACTCGCTTATTGGTGATATTACTTTTATGTTTACGACACTTTGAAAATATTTCTCCCAGAACTCACCCATTCAGCCCCACTCCCCCAGTGAGCACTGCATTTTCAATGCAACTTTTGGCCAGAGTGCTGCTTGCTTCAGGGCGCTTCCATGACATGACGCCCTCGCTAAATTGCGCAGATGTGCAGCAAATCCAACTTTGCAGCAGGTATTTCAGAAGAGATGTAGTCCAGGGGTGCACGGCATGATGTGCGGAGGGGGGGAGGCTGCATACAAAACTCCTCCAAAGAAACATCATTTCCTGTTCAAAAAAGAATACAATCAATGATTTGCATGAGAGGGTCTATCTGCCTGTCGGGATCTTGCGAATTAAGTGAGCGACCCTAACTAATCGCGATATTTCTGAAGTCGGGAGCAAATGCCTTCTCTGTTGGCTAACATGAAACACATTTTTGACAGACAAGTGGAAACGTTACTAACATAGTCTATTGTAGATACCTTTTATTTTTTTTCCTGCCTTATCTTTTTGTTGTTTTTTTTTAAAGAAGAAATGTCATATTTTCTATTTAGAGTGGAGATCACTTAAAAAAATGTAAGATGCTAAGTATCTTTCTGTGTTTGTTTTACCCTCCTAAAACATCTCCCATTTCAGCGCAAGTATATGGGCACAGCTACCTCTCTACCCCAAAATCTTATGGTTGTCCAAATATTGGCGCAAGCTTTTTTAATCAAATCTATGTATTAGTTATTTCAGAAACCTTGTTTTTTTAAATGTGTCTCGCAACTGTATTTGTTCTTGTAGCTGATATATCGCTTTGAATTTGTATCGTGCATTTTGTTACTGTTCCTAATCCTAAACAAACAAAAGTGCACGATGGCTTTGCAAGTGCCAAGATGCCAAGTAATTGATAAACGCGGAGCTATGGAAATACCGAGTAACATAACAGCACAGGTAGTGCCAGGTGGTATTTCAAAAGCACAAACACATAAAATATTTAACTAGAAAATTTGCTGAAAAATAGCGCATTTTTTGAAAGGAGTAAAATTTCGTTTTTAAAGCATGTCTTGCACCTAGGGATCTCCGCGAGACAATTAATTGACAATCGTTCAGTCACCAACGGGTCATAGGTAGCAGCCAAAACAGGCAACAAGCGCACGCACTTACACCCTTGCTCACATAACATCTCATGTGATTTCCATGGCCAGGCACCGACTGCATACATGTGCTGGAACACGCAGAAACGCATTGTAACCCTATTTTTCTCTGGTTAGCAAAGTGCAAGGAGTGGTGTGTTGTACAGAAAATGGAGCTGCTCTCCCACCTCAGGTGGGTATTTTACTTTCCCGAGGGGTCCCGGCTTCTCCGTCTGTCGCCTGCACCGAACATGGGCACTAACGCACAGCCCTTCCACCTGTGTGCACTGCACGGGCTTTGGAGACAGGCACCCGCCTCGTGTTGGTGGTACACTTCGGACACATTCCTGCAGTGCAGCCCATGGCTCCCAGGGCACCATCTGTGAGGAGACATTCTGGTGGGGAAACCGCTGAGGGGAGACTCGCCCCCTTGGGAAACACGCCTCCAGGTGTGGTGCACATATTTGTAGTACCATTGACTGCCCGGATTCTCAGTGTTAGTAAAAATGAAATTAAAACAGATTTGTAAGAGTAGCAGGCTGTGTGCGAACTATGCTCGCTTCACTGCACCATGCCCAGTGATATGGGCACCGTATGCTATGGACGCTGCACTGTTCTCTATACACTTCACTAGTCTTGTGCTCAGTACACTGTGCACTATGCTGTGTTAATTGCACTATCCCCATTACACTCTGTGAACTTTTGATCTGTGCACTGCACACCATGTGGTCAGCACACTGCGAACACTAGCTTTAGAAAGTGAGGGCGTCGTGCACTGTGACACACTGTGTCCATCAGACTGTCCTATGCTTTCAACACTGTATGAGGGCTTCTGATCTGTTTATTGTAAACTGCGTTGTGTGCACTGCATTGTATATCCAGTGACCCGTACATTATACTGTGCTCGGTACACTACACCATGCATTGCGATCTATGATTGCTATGCCGCTCTATACTCTACAAACTGCACTTAGTGAAGTGTTTGCTACACCGTACTATGCCATGTAAGCTGTACACTGAAGGACATGTAGCGCACTATACTGTGCCCTGTAACCTTTACACTGAATTATTTTCACTATGCCCAGTAATCTGTAGACTGTGCACCGCATTTGGTGCAGTGCACTGCATCGTAGAATCTGTAAACAGTGAGCTATGTTTGTTGTACTGCTCTGTGGCCTGTAGGCTGTACATTGTGAGGTGCGTTCGGTGAACCCCCTCCAGGCGTCTAGTCGTCCCGCTTCCTCCACTGTTACCATCGCTGCGCACCTTTACCTTAGAATCACCACTGACAACTTTCTTTGGTGCCTGAAAAGGTCGCAGTTTATTTATCACGCCAATATTTAATTTCTTACATACAATACATTTTGTTCTCCATTTCAAAGGTTCGTGGTCATTGCGTCATTTGATGCCCATGTTGTACATGTCGTTTCTTTTCATCTATAGTCCTTTGCAATTCTTTCTCTTGCATTATGGACCCAGCTTCCTCTATTTCATTTCCTGGGAGGGGAGGGGCCCCTTTTTTCTCTGGGTTTCCGCTTCGCGGGTCTAGGCTTCAGCTTGCTACCAATTTGGAGGGGGTCCGTCTGGACCTACCCGGGCTGCAAGTGCCGTCCCGCTCGCCCTGTAAACCTTTTGTGGGGCCCTCCCTTCTCCCAAGGGATCCCTGCCGTCTAAGGCATCCCAAGGACCTTACTTGGGCATCTACTCTACCTTTCCTGAGGCTGAGTCCTTGCCATCTTCTCCCTAGGTACCCCTGCCGTGAGGCATCCCAAGGGTCCTGCGGGAGCATCACCTTTCTTCTTTTTATGGCGGCACGCCGCCCCTTGGTTCCCTCGGTGCCCCTGCCGTGAGGCATCTCAAGGACACTGGGAGAGTCTTCTATCTATCTTCTAGTACATTTCTCTTTCTACTGGCTTCCTCGTGCTTGTCCCGCTACCCATGTTCCCCTTACGGCTGCGACGCCCGTGTTCCAGGTGTGGGTGGGTGGGATTCCTTTCGTTCTTCCTGCGAGGGAGGGAAATGTGTTTTCTTCGGGCCGTTGCCCCTTCTTATCCTCCTCCTCGCATTTCCTCCCTCGCCCCCTCATTGGGGGGGGAGGGAGCTTGCCTTGTTTAAATTAGGGCCAATCCGATCCCGGCCCCCCGTCGTGTTGGCCGGTCGTGTTGGCCGGCATGTTGCTGTGGGCAGAGGGCGGGGCTCCCGCCTCCGGAGGGCGTTCTAACCCAGGCCCTTATTGGTCCAGCTTCGCCTTCCCGGCCTGGGACCAAACCCCCTCCAGGCGTCTAGTCGTCCCGCTTCCTCCACTGTTACCATCGCTGCGCACCTTTACCTTAGAATCACCACTGACAACTTTCTTTGGTGCCTGAAAAGGTCGCAGTTTATTTATCACGCCAATATTTAATTTCTTACATACAATACATTTTGTTCTCCATTTCAAAGGTTCGTGGTCATTGCGTCATTTGATGCCCATGTTGTACATGTCGTTTCTTTTCATCTATAGTCCTTTGCAATTCTTTCTCTTGCATTATGGACCCAGCTTCCTCTATTTCATTTCCTGGGAGGGGAGGGGCCCCTTTTTTCTCTGGGTTTCCGCTTCGCGGGTCTAGGCTTCAGCTTGCTACCAATTTGGAGGGGGTCCGTCTGGACCTACCCGGGCTGCAAGTGCCGTCCCGCTCGCCCTGTAAACCTTTTGTGGGGCCCTCCCTTCTCCCAAGGGATCCCTGCCGTCTAAGGCATCCCAAGGACCTTACTTGGGCATCTACTCTACCTTTCCTGAGGCTGAGTCCTTGCCATCTTCTCCCTAGGTACCCCTGCCGTGAGGCATCCCAAGGGTCCTGCGGGAGCATCACCTTTCTTCTTTTTATGGCGGCACGCCGCCCCTTGGTTCCCTCGGTGCCCCTGCCGTGAGGCATCTCAAGGACACTGGGAGAGTCTTCTATCTATCTTCTAGTACATTTCTCTTTCTACTGGCTTCCTCGTGCTTGTCCCGCCACGCTACCTACGGTTCTTCGATCGGAGGGAGCTCCCCCCCTTTCCCCTTCGCCCTCTTCCTTGAGAGAAAAACCCCCTGCTCTAGGCCTCCCACGTGTTGTTAATATTATAAGAATTCTACCTCCTATGTGATCAAAAGAGTTTTAGCAGCATCATGTATGTATTAGTTAGTTTAGTGCGCTTCTTTTCGCTTGCCGTTTTTTAGTTCGAATCTGGGCGAATTGAAAACGACAATGCCTTCCATACATGTGCTAATTAGCAAAACAGATAAATACAAGGCAGACATCCCCAATACCAGTAGCTTAAACTCTGCAAATGCGAGACCTGTTGCCTTGCAAATGCTTGTTCCCTTCTTTCAGCCATGCTGTACAACAGCCGTGCTGCTGTACAACATGGCTAAACTACGTCGAAAACCCAATAGCCCATACATAGCTGCGGGTCGTTGGCTTTGCCAATGCTGCTTTGTGGTTTCCCGTTGTGATTTGTTCTAGCAAGAATGGTGAAGGAGTGGCTCTGGCAGCACAAGCTTATTGTTGATTTATTAACTTTAGCGAAATCGCTTATCTGCTTACCGGTTGCTAGCCTTCTTGCAGCTGCAGTGCTGATAAATGTTTGAGGCTAATGAATTTAGGCAGTGCTTAATTTCTGAAATTTTAAGTGCTAGGGCTCTGGCCAGGAGGCCACTGCAGCTTGCGCCACCCATCGCCCTTGTTAGCGCTGCCAAAACAACTATTAACCATCTCTCTCGCATGTAAATGCGACAGTTCAGATTAATCCAGGTCCCCAAAGCTAAAGGAATGGGTGGGGAGGCAATTATTAAAATTTTTAATGTATATTGTAGTCCCAAATTACCGTTGTTCTACTCAACTCTAGCTTAGATAAGCGGCGCCACCTTGTGGTGGACTGCTCCAAGTTTGGTGTTGACAATTAGGTGCCGGTTTCCCGAAATTCAGATTTTGCCGGTGGCTCGAATTCTAAAAAGGCACAGTAGGTCTGTTTTATGCTTCGCCTCATTATACTCAGTGGTTAGGTGGCTGTAAAGAGATTTACATATTCTCTAAGATCGACTATTCAGCATGATTAAGGTATAGTTCTGTGCAAATTGCTGCCATTTGCCAGCAAAATGACCTCTAAGTGCCAGGCGGGCTTCAGAATACAATGTTGAAATACCACTGTGATGTAGACATTGTTCACTGATGGCACACTTTGGAATTACTGCGCTTAGACAAAACGAGCAAAGAGTAGAAACTGCCAATAATGCGCTGCACTTTATATAACGCTTCTATCCTGCCCTTAATTTATCTCACTACTTGTGTACGCTATCTCGCCTAGAATTGTTTTAAATCCATGACACCTTATCTACGTCACCTTGTCCATTTCTTTTTAGTGTTTTGAATTTTTTGTAGAGAACAACGCTTTTATGAAGTTGTGGTTCTCCTTTTTATTGAAAAAGAATAACTAATAGTAATAACTTCTTATGCTTCCCTTAAACCACAGTTTCTAACAACAAAAATTTACGAATGTTACTATAAGATATTTTAATGGTGATCGATTTATCAGAGTCAAAAGTATGAAAGGCTGACCTGGCTCCGTCAAGTTTCCATGTGTGCACTATTTTATCGAATCCTTTACAAATAATTACTTGTTGCCCTTCCAAATAGGTGAAACATTAGATCTATCCCTTTTAAGAGACCAATAAGACATTACATTAGCTGTACCCATGAACCTTTTAGCTTAGATTTCTAAAGTGTCTCTTAGGGCACATGCCTAAAATTACATTTTAGTCTACACAAATTAGGCAGTTCATTTGTGTCCCAGTTTGGCCTCGATTGCACAAACCACTGCCCACATTTCACACAGTAGCCGCAAAGTATATAAGACACAGCGGATGTTTGGCCATTCTGCATGCATAATTAACATTACTTGCTCTAAGCAGTCGGTGCACAACCAAGCATGTAGGTCCCCCCAATCTTACTAAATTCATTTTTGCTACCAGTTATTGATATGGCTATACCCGGCCTCACATGAAAGACCCGAAAAAACTCGTGTGAGTAATTATCTTCCTGGAGAGAGATCAGTGTCTTGTAAGGTTGCGGTTTAGCCTTCGCGCGGTTAGGGCAGGGATTTAATGTGCACGGACGCGTACCCAGTATATTACCGCCTGCATATGATGCAGAACAGCTCAGCAGATAACTGCTTTCAAAAAAGGCCTCTCTTGTTATTTGCCATTTATAGCTTAACGGTCCCGATATAGAATAGTGAGCTATTGGCTTTCGTCCCGGAACTGCATATCAACCGCAAAATATACATCCACACCATAACTAATGCCGCAAACGGGTTTCACTTTGGCTAGAAATCGATCCCTATTATTAAAGCAAACCCCCCATTATGCTGCTTCTTTTCCGACGCCGCGTTCGTGCTACTCCACGCCACTCACTCTTAACTATACCGCCTACCGCTATGACACAAACACTGATGGCCTAGCTTTCTATATAGGCCAGCAAAATCACCATGCCTTTATTAATGTCGTCAACATTCTAAATCAATCACGGTGAACCTCACAATGAATGATAGTACTGCTTTAACACGAATGTCACAATACAATGACCAATAACTTCTCACCCGTCCCTATTAAAGAAACGCCCTTCACAACGCTTGGCTACTGTATTCCAAACCTGGACTCGAGTAGCCTCTAAGTATAAGTGAAGTCTACCGTCAGGGCAGGCAGTTTACACCAGAGGCACGGCGAAACATTAAAGAGATTAGGAATTCAACTTCCCGCGCTATCAGTCTTTATGAGCAGACGGAAAAAACGAGTTTATTGCGTAAAACCCACATGTGGAGGGAGAGAGAGGCTCGTTCTCTTTGGTACCTTGCAACAATCTCGTTGAGCTTCAGACGAGTGAAAGTTCGCATGCTTCTAAAGACAACAGCGGCTGTAAAGCCCGCGCGCTGATTGCACACACGTGTGCAGATTCTTCCAGCTACTTTAGCTAAGGCCTTACACGGATTTTTCGAATTATGCCCTTCCTGCCTCACAGTTAAAATAGAAATCCGACAGCTTCTAATGACAAGAGAGGCTGTAAAGTCCACGCGCTGATTGCACGCACGTGTGCAGATTGTTCCAGCCACTGTAGCTCATGCATTACACGGGTTTAGCGAAACTATGTACTTCCTGCCTCGCAGTTAAAATAGAAATCAGACAGCTGTAAAGTCCGCGCGCTGATTGCACACACGTGTGCAGATTCCTCCCCACTTTAGCTAAGGCATTACACGGATTGAGCGAAACTATGCACTTCCTGCCTCGCTGTTACAATCGAAATCCGAAAGCTTCTAAGGAAGCTCAGGCATTACACGGAGTTACGAAACTATGTACCCCCTGCCTCGCGCTTAAAATTAGGGACCAGAACCAACCCATGCACGCGGGAAACGGCAGGCACCGTGGCTTTAGGAGCAGGGCGATGGGTCTAACCATTCAGGGATTGGGTTTCCTTTGAATGTCCATTGCTCAGGCAAACTTCACACACAAACTTGCCTGTTTTAATAAGCTTCGTGGTCCGAATTGGACGGAACCCTCAACAGGAAATTTGCCACAAGCATGGAAATTGTATGCTCCCGCTAACCAAACTTTTTAAACCTGTATTAGTTTCAGGGAGGGGGCACATTAGTCCTGCTCACCTGCTTACTGACTGAGACCAGCGCCTCGAGTGAAACACCCCTCCCGCTGTAATCGTTTATACAAGCCAGGCAGGCTGTACCGTGCCATAGAGCGTAATTGCACAACTTAACTTAGCCTGGAAAAACCCACTGATGCTCTCCGGGGCTCCGCAGCTCCAAAAACCGGCCGGCACACGTCCATCGACGAAGACAGAAATTCCCCTGGCGCTCTCCCAGGCTCTGCAGCTCCCCACTGATGATGACGCCTCTCTCCCTACGAAGGCGCAAACGCGGATCATTGGCTTCGGACTCCGGTCCTAAAGGCAAAGCAGAGAAGAAAAACGTTAAAGGTCCTCCCGAGGGAGGAAGCACACGCGTCGGGTGTGCTGCCGAGGGGAGCGGAGAGCATCTGAAGACGTCGTCTCTTGGCAAGCGTGGGATGGAACGTCGCCGGAGCCTCCCGAGTCTTTGAAGCGCTGGTTTCTTGGCGCCAAAAAACGGGGCGATGGTCGCCTCCAGGTATGCCCACGACTTCATTCCTTTCGTTCTTCCTGCGAGGGAGGGAAATGTGTTTTCTTCGGGCCGTTGCCCCTTCTTATCCTCCTCCTCGCATTTCCTCCCTCGCCCCCTCATTGGGGGGGGAGGGAGCTTGCCTTGTTTAAATTAGGGCCAATCCGATCCTGGCCCCCCGTCGTGTTGGCCGGTCGTGTTGGCCGGCATGTTGCTGTGGGCAGAGGGCGGGGCTCCCGCCTCCGGAGGGCGTTCTAACCCAGGCCCTTATTGGTCCAGCTTCGCCTTCCCGGCCTGGGACCAAATTGCATTGTACCCTGCGAACTCTACAGTGTGGGCTGCCTTCGCTGTACTGTGCCCTGTAATCTATCAAGCGTGTGGTTTGTTCTGTGCACTGCAATATGCTCTGCTGTCTGTGTTCAGTAGAATACTTCACGCCCTGTAATTTGTGCATTGTGAACTATGTTCGCTTCACTGCACTTTGCACTGTAACCTGTACAGTATGAACTATGCTCGGTGCACTGCAGTGCTCCCAGAAATCTGCACACTCTGAACTATGCTCTGTACACCACACTGCCCCCTGGAATCTTTACACTGTGTCCTATGCTCGGCGCACTGCACTAACTGGTGACATTTGTACACTGTGAACTATGTTATTTCATTTCAATGCTCCCTGAGATCTGTGCAGTGTGAACTGTGTTCGGTGCACTGCCCTGCCCCTGAAACCTGTACACCATGAACCATGCCTGCTTCACTCCACTATGCCCTGTAACCTTTACACTGTGAACTGAATACGGACCACTGCACTGCCCCCTGGAATCTGTACACACTGAGTTATGTTCGCTCCCCTGCACTACCCGCTGTTACCTGTACACTGAGAACTATGTTCACTTGTCTGCATTAGGACCTGTAACCTGTACACTGTGAACTGAGTATGGTGCACTGCACTGCCCCCTGGAATCTATATACAGTGAACTATGTTTGGTCCACTGCACTAAGTCCTAACCTGTTCTTTGTGAAGAGAGCCGGGTGCACTGCACTGCCTCCTGGAATTTGTTCACCTAAAACTATGTTCGCTCCACTGCACTAATCACTGACCTGTAAACTGTGAACTGGGTATGGCAAACTGCACTGCCCACTGGAATCTGTACACAGTGAACTATGTTCACTCCACTGCACTGAGCCCTGACCTGTACACTGTGAAGAGAGGTCGGGGCACCGCACTGCGCCCTGGAATCTGTACACCTTGAACTGTGCACCATGCGCTCCTGACAAAGCCTGCTGTGCTCTTAGATCTGCACACTGTGCACTCCCTGCGCTCAGTGATCCGTGCACTGCGCTCAGTGATCCGTGCACAGCGCTCTCCGCTAGTGATTGCCTGTGCGCCGCTGCTTAGATGGACAGATCTTAGGGCGGATCTGGCATGTACTTCCAGAGCATCACTGGGAGGGAGGAGAGAGGGACGCAGAATGGAAAGGGGGGGCTCTTGGCCCCCCCGCCTGCATGGCGGTGCGGCGACCTCCCCCGGACCTCTCGGTGGTGGGGGCGTGTCCACTGGGGCGCGCCCCACCACCGATTGGCTGTTTACGTGACCCGGATGTCGCTAATCGACATCCGGGTCGGAGGGGAGGGGGGGCGGGCCACTGGGGTGGGATAAAGAGGTGGGGAGCGCCCAGGTGACCCCCTTGTTGCCTGGACGCTCCCACACACACCGGACGTGCCCCGGCGCTCAGGGGGCGGGCATCATCCTACGGAGGTGCCCGCCCAGGGGGAGGGGCTATTTGCCCCTCCTAGAACTTCAGGGGCAAGGTAACTGGTGCTTCAAAGGGGCGCGGGTTGGGGAGTCACGCTTTCCTTAGGCTGGTAGCCACCCCGCGCGCGCATACTCATGACGTCACCGGATGGCGCAGAGTAAGGGCCCTCCTTTAGTGGGTAAATGAAGTTCACGGCGTGGACCGGGTAATTACCGGGCCCGGCTGCGCATGCGCACACCTTTTAGGGGAGGCGCAGCTAGTAGGACCTGACACCGGTTAGCGACCTTGCCATATGGCCAGAAATGTTAGTATACAAAAATGCAGAGGAGGATGTTAGACTCGGTTAGGAAACAATCTGTATTAGAGTCTCTGTTAAGGATAGTCACTCACACCTGTTGACAATGATGTATCTAATGTCCTGCTGAATTTTTGTATAACTGTTTATCATGCAAATTAAAAAATTTATTGTTTTTGTACTTAATAAATACGGCCGGGGGGTCTCGCGACCTCCCGCCTTCCAAAGATACCACGTCTATGTGCTGTGTATGGGGGTGGTGCGGTTTCAGGGGGAGGGTGGTAGCCAGTCACTGACCATGAGAGAGAGGCAGGGAGACAGCACTAGAAGAGAGGACGGGGAGAAAAGAGTGAAAGGCGCAAACAAGGGGTAGGGCAGAAAGGGAGAGGAGAGGAGAGGGAGACGGGTCCAAGGCGAAAGTGAGAGACAGCTCAATGAAGAAACAACGAATGAGAGCAGAGACAGAGATGAAATAGATGAGGAATGAGGGGAGAAAATTAAAACAAGAAAAAAGAAAGACAGAAGGACAGCGAAGTAGAAGGGGGACTAAACCGAAAATGAAAGATAGAAGAAGGAAAGGAGATACAGAGAGACTAAGCTGAAAGGTGCAGATTCAGTGAAAGTCACTCATTCCTGGTTCCGGTTGGGCGTCAGCAGCAGACGTTTCCTTCGCAGCTCTCCAGCAGAAGTGTTTCTTTCCAGGTGAATTCACAGTGACTGTGAGGATTCTGGTACAGAGATAGGCTCATGAACCAGCCCCATGCGACCTCTCGAGGTTCATTGGCAGACTGCGCATTTCGTCGTCGAGACAAGACACCCAACAAACATCCATCTGTCTATCGGCTCAGAGATCTGCAGAACCCGGGAGCCCCCCGCACCGGAACCACGCAGGGGCTTTACGCATGAAGCGGGGCACCTGCACTGTGCACTGCAGAGCCATGGCTGGTACATTAACAACATTGCCCCGGAACCTGGCCCACCTGGGGGCGTACAGATAACGAAGCGCGGTAGCCCGCGCTTCATTTTTTAAAATTTTATTGGCAGGATTCACACACCCAGCACGAATTGTGACGTTTAAAAAGAAAAAGCTTTTTTTGGCCCAGGGGGCCGCGGTAACAATGGCTGCCTTAAAGAGCTCTACCTACCTCAGCAGGGTCTTTGTTCACAAGGCACGTGGGCTTAGGGGGCCTCCTGCAGCACACCTCACCCACACATTCTCTAGGTGAACAAAGAGCAATCTACTGAGATGCCCCACGGGCATTGAAAAATGAAAATAAATGCTGCATAGAGAAAGTATTGATCAGGTTACACTCAAGGGTAAGATCTGTTCCTGTCTTATTAAAATACTTTAAAATGAAACTTGTCATTCTGATTCTGAATAATTTCTTTGTTATGGCAAGCAAAATAGGATAAAATACCTATTGTAGTAATACACATATTCCCCACGCCAAGGAAATAAAGATGTGTATACCAATAGGATACACTTGCAGAAGCCGTTTAGCGGGAGGCTGCGCTTTGATTCTTAAGAACAACTAGAGCGCTTACTGTCTTACTTATGACAAAAGTATGGCACACCTGAAGCCATCTTGATTGGAATAAAGTGGTAACTCTTAAAACATTTAATTTAAAAAGGAACAAAATGAGGGGGTTCGTTTTGCCATAGAAAGTATGATTAGTGCTGCAGAAAGAAAAAGTAGGGCACATTTTGAGTGACTTCTCAAATCCTCTTCTATTTCATAAAACAAATCTGACATGCAGACTGAAACATGCACTTTCAATACCAGCAGCAGACTTCCCTGGTGAGCAGTAGCTTTGCTACAGTGATCTAATGAGCAAAGAGAGTGCTAACATTCTGAATTTATGGCAAATGTGTCACACATCTGAATGCCTTCTTGATGGAATCAAAGTAAAAAAGTGAAAGCATTTCCTACTGAGGAGACTGCAGTAAATGAAGAAATTAGGAAACTTCATAACAAATAAATCTCCCAAGATGGCCACCAGATACAAAAGAGCCCAAATGCAGCACAAATATCACCCAGATGTAGCCCACATGTAGCCCAATGACAGAAGTGTGCAAAATACTTTTTATTTTTTGTGTTTTTGCAGTTTTATATAGTGCAGACTTGTCAGGTATTGGATTGCTTTACATGAGCAATGGTTACGTCACACAAGAACAAATTCATTTTGGTTGTAGACATGGGGAGATTAAGTGATTTGGCCAGAATCACAGAATGTCGAGCTGAAGCAGAAACTCCAACCTGGTTCCCCAGTTGCAAAGTCTGCAGCTCTGGAAGTAACACCCCATCCTCTCCCCTAAGTGCAACATTTAATCAAGTGGTCAACTTGATAAAAAACATAAAGATAACAAATAATTTAAAAGTGCTTTGTCGCTATTTGAAAACTCAGAAAATATGTCCTCCTTTTAGTTTTAGAGAACTAACCATAATTTTGATGCAAATAAGACCCTCTCATATATGTAATTTCTAAAGGAAATGCTCTTGGTATTACAGTTTTGATTACATCAAGATGAAGTCACACATTCCACACTTTTGTAATAAATATAGAATGTAAGCGATCTAGTTGTTCATTAGGATACTGTTGAGAGGCAGAGGCCAGGGGCACGGACTCTGAAAATTGAAGGCAGGTAGGAGGGTGCAGAGGCAACAATTTGACCACACTGGGCGGGCAGGAAGGTCAGTGACAGCACAACAGACTATGGAGGGCAGTGGAAAGGGGGGCAGGGGCAACAAACCAACATTACAGGACTGGCAAGAGAGGCTGTGGCAATATAATAGACCATTGTGGGCAGAAGGAAGAGGCAGTGGTAGTACAACCATATATGCAAACAGACCCGATTCAGCCAGGAAACGTCCAATGTTTTTAATCTCAAATGGGCTTTATTTGATCTGTCTCCTGTCTACAATCTCCTCTTTTTCAATGTAACTCAAAGGGGAAAATCAATACCCCAGTTTTTTTTCAAAATCTCCCTCTTACCAAGTTCAAAATGTTCGCCAGTATGGTACATTGGATCATGGAAGGCAGGAGGAATTGGGGTAAGGACATGGACTCGGATAACAGAGGACAGGAGGGGCATGGAGAGGTGCACCAAACTGACCCTACAGGGCAGGCATCAGGGTTTGTAGCAGCACAATATACCACATAGGGCATGCGGGACAAGAGTGCAGAACAACCATCCATAGAAAGCAATAGGGAGGGGACAGGACCATGCACATGGACAACAGAGAACAGAGGGGAAAGAGGCAATGTTAGCTAGCTGACCATAATGGACAGACAGGAGAGAAAGCTGCAGCATTACAGACCATAAAGGGCAGGAGGGACGGATCAGGGGTATTACAATGGAACAGACAAGCCAGGAGGGAGGGAGTAGGGGTCTGCACATGGAAACAAAGGGCTGGGGGCAAGGGGGCAGGGCAGGAGCAGCAAGATGATCAGGAGGTCAGGCAGGATGGGCACTAGAAGCAAGACACAGCATGGAAAGCAACAGTGAGACTATGATGACATACACACATATTATGGAGGGAAGGTGGGATGGGGTCAGGGGCAGCTAGCTGACCACACAGGGAAGGTGGGAGGGGCTGTGGCAGCACAGAAGACCATGCATGGCAAGCGGGAGGGTTAGTGGCAGCACAACGGCTATGATGGGCAAGAAGGAGGGTGCAGGGGCATGCACAAAGGACCATGGAGGATAGAAGGGAGGGTCAGGACCTGGGCACAGACAAGAGAGTTCAGGGGAAGGGGCCTTACAATAGACTGCGCGGGGCAGGCAGGAGGAGCAGTTGCAGCACAACAGACCAGGGAGGGCAGAAGGGTGTGGCAGTAAAATGGACCATGGAGGACAGGAGGAAGGGGATAGGGGCATGGAATGTAGACAGGCAGGGTGGAGGTGGCAGGGACAGGTTACAGTCATCTGACAATGCTAGGCAGGTGGGAGGGGAGTGGCAGCTCAACAGAACACTCAGAGTAGATAGGAGTGGCAGGTCCATGGAACATGGTGGTCAAAAAGGATGGAGCAGGGGCATGCACAAAGACATCGGAGGGCAGGGGGAAGGAGAATAGGGGCAGCAAGCTAAGCACAGAGGCTAAGCAGGAGGTCAATGATGGGGCATAGAATTGGGCAATGGTGGGCAGGAGGAGTTGCTGGTACATCATGCTAAATGGAGGGCAGTGGCAGCACATCAGACCATGCATGGCAGGAGGGAGGAGGCTAGTCCGTGGATTCAGACAACAGATGATAGGGAGGAGGTGGATGGGGCAGCAAGCTAACTGTTCAGTGAAGGCGGGTATTAGGAACTTTATTGTTTTTAAAATGTGTGTCTGTGCAAACTACTTAAAATATGAACAAGTATGCAGCATAATCTCAATTTTATTCAGGAAGAAGAGCACGTTTATGACTGTGACTCCGGGCTCACTTGGCAGAAAGACCTCCTGACCCTCCACCCCCCATTGCAAAATGTAATGCCCGTGAAAAGGGTAGGTGAACGCAGTGTTATATAGAATATAGTCCTGAGAGCACGATTGAAAATTAAAACTAGATATAGTGTATGGTATAAACTATGCACCAAAAAGTGTGATATAAGATGAACCGGGCGTGAAATATAATATGCAATACATTGTGCGCAATGACAGATTCATTGGAGAGCGCGAGATAGCACAGGCACTAGCGCGTGATATGCGATATGCACCTTGGAGTGTAATATGCACAGGGCAGTTTTTTGTGACCTAACTAGTCTCTAAAGTTGTAATATAAAATATGTGCTGGGGAGTGTACTGTGACAAAGATATGGATCCCAGATTGTAATATGTATGGCATAGCGCTGTGCGTTATAACATAGGCATCGAGAAAGGCATGTTAGATGGGGCAATATAACCCGTGCGAAGGCAAGTGTGACATGACATATTCACGGGGTGGTGTGACAGTGCACATGGGCTAGAGAGTGTCATAGCATACGCACTCGCTGGTGGAATACAACACAGAGGTGTGTGGCACTCGGCGGGCACTGGTAGGTGTAACACAGCATTGGGCGATTTAAGTTGGGGAAATAATTCCCTTTCAATCCTGAGGGACCCTGGGGCCAACTAGCCCACCAGGTGCGTCCAGTAAGCTCCACTGCGCTGCGTTGCAGAGAGGTGGTGCAGGCCGTGCCCCTTTTTACACCTCTCTGCAATGGCGCCTACTGGACGTACCTAGTGGGCTATTTTGCCCCTAGGGACCTTCAGGATTCAAGGGGACTTAATCTCCCAACTTAAAACGACCACAGGGCATGTTTACACAGTGGGGAAGGGAGGGGACGGGGCCTGAGGTGACGTGTGCAAACACACCCTATGGCGCGTTTTAAGTTGGGGAAATAATTCCCCTTCAATCCTGAAGGCCCCTAGGGACTAACTAGCCAACCAGGTGCTTCCAGTTAGCGCCACTGTGCTGCATTGCAGAGAGGTGGTCCAGGCCGTGCCACTTTTTACACCTCTCTGCAATGCAGCTTTGTGGTGCTTACTGGAGGTACCTAGTGGGCTAGTTGGACCCTAGGGACCCTCAGGACTCGAATGAACTTAATCTCCCAACTAAAAATGGCCACAGGGTGTGTTTACTCAGTGGTGAAGGGAGGGGACGGGGCCTGAGGTGACGTGTGCAAACACGCCCTGTGGCCCGTTTTAAGTTGGGGAAATAATTCACCTTCAATCCTGAGGGACCCTGGGGGCCAACTAGCCCACCAGGTGCTTACAGTAAGCGC
This sequence comes from Triturus cristatus, assembly GCF_964204655.1. NCBI lineage: Eukaryota > Metazoa > Chordata > Amphibia > Caudata > Salamandridae > Triturus > Triturus cristatus. The sequence continues at coordinate 1,016,985,956 of NC_140581.1, forward strand.
CACTGCGCTGCGTTGCAGAGAGGTGCTCTATGCCGTGCCCCTTTTTACATCTCCCTGCAACGCAGCTCTGTGGCACTTACTGGAGGTACCGAGTGGGCTAGTTGGACCCTAGGGACCCTCAGGATTCAAGGGGACTTAATCTCCCAACTTAAAACGGCCACTGGGCATGTTTACACAGTGGGGAAGGGAGGGGACGGGGCCTGAGGTGGCGTGTGCAAACACGCCCTGTGGCGCATTTTAAGAGGTAGTTTTAATCCCCCTGCCCTATTATATACTAGGGGCTTACAGAGGAGGTCATGCTAATCACAGGTGGACCCCAACGCATAGTGTTCCCTAGTGTATGTAGGTGTTTTTACTGTATTCTAAGTGTCTTTTAACATAGCACTGGCTCTAGGACTGGTTAGTCAGACTCAGTTTACCACCAGTATCCGTCTGAAAAAGTTGAGGGTACAGGATGATTTTGCAACAAGACGTTATCCTTCTTCCTGCACTTTTCTTCGTCTTTGAGGACTTCTGTTGCTTCTTTCTGCATTTCTTTTTTTTCTTTCTGTGCGTTTTTTCTTCTTTCTTCACATGTCCTATCTCTGTAGGCATAGTTAGAAATTAGCATTTAAACCTTTGAAATTCACTGAAAAAACCATATGTTTCAGGCACGTTATAGTTAGGAATAAGCATTTAAAAAACCTTAGAAATTCACTTTAAAAACCATAGGTTTCAGGGGCGTTATAGTTAGCTGGACTTTTCACTCGTACAAAACCATTGAAATTCCCCCGTTATAGTTAGTTCAGCTAACTATAACTCGCGCGCCCGCAATGCACTGCTGATGACGTCACATATTACATCACTCATGACATGGTCAGTGACATCACTCATGACATCACTGATGACATCTCCAATGACATCACTGATGACATCATCCTTGTGATACAGTGGCAGACCTCCTCTCACCCTAATATAACCTTTGATACACACATTCAAAAATACAAACTAAAATTTTCAAAACAATGGACATACCAATACCAGTTACAACAACCTATTCAGTAATTCTAAGATCCACATACAAATCCACTCATTCACCAACAGTCCTATACAGTCAGTCATACATGTACTCACTCATCATATGTACTCCTACACCTATACATCCTGTTACACAACGCCACTCATCCATAGAGTTACTCACACACATAGTCACTCATGCTAATAAAGAATCAAACATCCATTTACTTGCATATACAGTTATACACACACCACCACACTTACTTCTACAGAAACTTACACATACTTAGTCTTTTATACAATCACTTATAGAAAGACATACTTATTCATACAGGAACTCGTCCAATCTCTCACTCTCACATATACTCACTTATATACACCAATAGTCACATATACTAGTTTAAAACATATGTAGTTACTCATAAAGACACTATTGAGACAGTAATTCACTCACTAACACACCCATACACACACGCATCCACCCATACAGTCCTGTACACATGCTGTCTTCAACACATACAAACAGTGAGTCACTCATTCATGCATCTATGGACTACGTAATACCCCCACCGAATAATACAGACACTCAGACACTCATACTGATACTAAAAAAACCAACTAATAACCTATATAAACACTCATGTAGCTACTCACCAACCCATGCAGCCACTTATACACAAAGTGAGAGACTGATACAGATATTTACATATTTAAACATTACTCACTAAGCCATGTATTAACTAAGATACACTTAATCAGTCAGTTATACAATCAATTTTAAAAAAATCAACCATTTAGACACTTATATACCCATTTATTCTTCCATCGACCTTGAGATATACATATATAAAAAATATTTAATTTTCAGAAAAACACACATTAACTGGATGATGTCATCAGTGATGCCATGAGTGATGTCATGAGTGATGTCACTGACCATGTCATGAGTGATGTAATATGTGACGTCATCAGCAGTGCATTGCAGGCGCACGAGGTATAGTTAGCTGAACTAACTATTACGGGGGAATTTCAATGGTTTTGTACGAGTGAAAAGTCCAGCTAACTATAACGCCCCTGAAACCTATGGTTTTTTCAGTGAATTTCTAAGGTTTTTTAAATGCCAATTCCTAACTATAACATGCCTGAAACCTATGTTTTTTTCAGTGAATATATATATATATATATATATTTTACCTACTGGTAGTTATAGTTAGGACCTATTATCCATAGGAAAATCGTAACACTCTATTCCCAATAACTTTGGAGCCGGTTGACAAATCTTTGCAAAATTTTCAAAACTAATGGCCCGTTCCGGACAGCTCCTATCCTGAAAGTTTGAGGGTGATTCGTCAAGTGGGGGCAGAGAAAAAAGTGGGGTCCCAAAACACGTTTTCCCCATGTTATTTCCCATAGGAAATTTTAGACACGGCTACAGCCCGAACTGCTGAATGGAATTACACCAAATTTGGCAAAAAGGTAGCCCTTGGTTCAGAAAGCACCCCTTTTTTGTAAATAGTGTAAATCTGTTCAGTAGTTCCAGAGAAATTTAAAAAATAGAGGTCAAAAAATCAATTTCCCATAGGAAACTTTGGACACAGTTATAGCAAAAACTGCTGAACGGAATTGCACCAAATTTTGCAAAAAGGTACTACTTGGTTCAGAAAACGACCTTTTTAAAAATGGTGTAAATCCGTTCAGTAGTTTTTGAGACATTAAGAAATAAAGATAGTGATATCTAGAGGCACGGAGGACCCGCGCACCCTTCCGATCACGAGCTTCATGCTAATTGGCTGTCAACACTCCAAACCAGGAAGTGTTGGTAGCCATCTTGTGCCTCGGTAGAACCGAGGCACAAGAAAAGCGAAAAACAAATTTGTGAAGAGGAATTAATTCCCCAACTTAAAACGCGCTACAGGGCGTGTTTGCAGACATGTCACCTCAAGCCCCACCCCCTTCCTTCACCATTGTGTAAACGCGCCCCCTGGCAAGTTGTAAGTTGAGGAATTAATTCTCCTTCAATACTGAGAGTCCCTGAGGGCCAACTAGCCCACCGGGTACCTCCAGTATGCGCCAGGGAGCTGCTTTGCAGAGAGGTGTTCAGAGGCCACGCTCCTTTTTACACCTCTCTGCAATGCAGCTCTGTGGCGCTTACTGGAGGTACCTAGTGGGCTAGTTGGACCCTAGGGGCCCTCTGGATTCAAGGGGACTTAATCTCCCAACTAAAAATGGCCACAGGGTGTGTTTACTCAGTGGTGAAGGGAGGGGACGGGGCCTGAGGTGATGTGTGCAAACACGCCCTGTGGCCCGTTTTAAGTTGGGGAAATAATTCACCTTCAATCCTGAGGGACCCTGGGGGCCAACTAGCCCACCAGGTGCTTACAGTAAGCGCCACTGCGCTGCGTTGCAGAGAGGTGCTCTATGCCGTGCCCCTTTTTACATCTCCCTGCAACGCAGCTCTGTGGCACTTACTGGAGGTACCGAGTGGGCTAGTTGGACCCTCAGGATTCAAGGGGACTTAATCTCCCAACTTAAAACGGCCACTGGGCATGTTTACACAGTGGGGAAGGGAGGGGACGGGGCCTGAGGTGGCGTGTGCAAACACACCCTGTGGCGCGTTTTAAGAGGTAGTTTTAATCCCCCTGCCCTATTATATACTAGGGGCTTACAGAGGAGGTCATGCTAATCACAGGTGGACCCCAACGCATAGTGTTCCCTAGTGTATGTCGGTGTTTTTACTGTATTCTAAGTGTCTTTTAACATAGCACTGGCTCTAGGACTGGTTAGTCAGACTCAGTTTACCACCAGTATCCGTCTGAAAAAGTTGAGGGTACAGGATGATTTTGCAACAAGACTTCTTTCTGCTCTTCTATTTGTTCTTTCTGCACGTTATCCTTCTTCCTGCACTTTTCTTCGTCTTTGAGGACTTCTGTTGCTTCTTTCTGCATTTCTTTTTTTTCTTTCTGTGCGTTTTTTCTTCTTTCTTCACATGTCCTATCTCTGTAGGCATAGTTAGAAATTAGCATTTAAACCTTTGAAATTCACTGAAAAAACCATGGGTTTCAGGCACGTTATAGTTAGGAATAAGCATTTAAAAAACCTTAGAAATTCACTTTAAAAACCATAGGTTTCAGGGGCGTTATAGTTAGCTGGACTTTTCACTCATACAAAACCATTGAAATTCCCACGTTATAGTTAGTTCAGCTAACTATAACTCGCCCGCCCGCAATGCACTGCTGATGACGTCACATATTACATCACTCATGACATGGTCAGTGACATCACTCATGACATCACTGATGACATCTCCAATGACATCACTGATGACATCACTGATGACATCATCCTTGTGATACAGTGGCAGACCTCCTCTCACCCTAATATAACCTTTGATACACACATTCAAAAATACAAACTAAAATGTTCAAAACAATGGACATACCAATACCAGTTACAACAACCTTTTCAGTAATTCTAAGATCCACATACAAATCCACTCATTCACCAACAGTCCTATACAGTCAGTCATACATGTACTCACTCATCATATGTACTCCTACACCTATACATCCTGTTACACAACGCCACTCATCCATAGAGTTAGTCACACACATAGTCACTCATGCTAATAAAGAATCAAACATCCATTTACTTGCATATACAGTTATACACACACCACCACACTTACTTCTACAGAAACTTACACATACTTAGTCTTTTATACAATCACTTATAGAAAGACATACTTATTCATACAGGAACTCTTCCAATCTCTCACTCTCACATATACTCACTTATATACACCAATAGTCACATATACTAGTTTAAAACATATGTAGTTACTCATAAAGACACTATTGAGACAGTAATTCACTCACTAACACACCCATACACACACTCATCCACCCATACAGTCCTGTACACATGCTGTCTTCAACACATACAAACAGTGAGTCACTCATTCATGCATCTATGCACTACGTAATACCCCCACCGAACAATACAGACACTCAGACACTCATACTGATACTAAAAAACCCAACTAATAACCTATATAAACACTCATGTAGCTACTCACCAACCCATGCAGCCACTTATACACAAAGTGAGAGACTGATACAGATATTTACATATTTAAACATTACTCACTAAGCCATGTATTAACTAAGATACACTTAATCAGTCAGTTATACAATGAATTTTAAAAAAATCAACCATTTAGACACTTATATACCCATTTATTCTTCCATCGACCTTGAGATATACATATATAAAAAATATTTAATTTTCAGAAAAATACACATTAACTGGATGATGTCATCAGTGATGCCATGAGTGATGTCATGAGTGATGTCACTGACCATGTCATGAGTGATGTAATATGTGATGTCATCAGCAGTGCATTGCAGGCGCACGAGGTATAGTTAGCTGAACTAACTATTACGGGGGAACTTCAATGGTTTTGTACGAGTGAAAAGTCCAGCTTACTATAACGCCCCTGAAACCTATGGTTTTTTCAGTGAATTTCTAAGGTTTTTTAAATGCCAATTCCTAACTATAACATGCCTGAAACCTACGGTTTTTTCAGTGAATATATATATATATATATATATTTTACCTACTGGTAGTTATAGTTAGGACCTATTATCCATAGGAAAATCGTAACATTCTATTCCCAATAACTTTGGCGCCGGTTGACAAATCTTTGCAAAATTTTCAAAACTAATGGCCCGTTCCGGGCAGCTCCTATCCTGAAAGTTTGAGGGTGATTCGTCAAGTGGGGGCAGAGAAAAAAGTGGGGTCCCAAAACGCGTTTTCCCCATGTTATTTCCCATAGGAAATTTTAGACACGGCTACAGCCCGAACTGCTGAATGGAATTACACCAAATTTGGCAAAAAGGTAGCCCTTGGTTCAGAAAGCACCCCTTTTTTTAAATAGTGTAAATCTGTTCAGTAGTTCCAGAGAAATTTAAAAAATAGAGGTCAAAAAATCAATTTCCCATAGGAAACTTTAGACACAGTTATAGCAAAAACTGCTGAACGGAATTGCACCAAATTTTGCAAAAAGGTACTACTTGGTTCAGAAAACGACCTTTTTAAAAATGGTGTAAATCCGTTCAGTAGTTTTGAGACATTAAGAAATAAAGATAGTGATATCTAGAGGCACGGAGGACCCGCGCACCCTTCCGATCACGAGCTTCATGCTAATTGGCTGTCAACACTCCAAACCAGGAAGTGTTGGTAGCCATCTTGTGCCTCGGTAGAACCGAGGCACAAGAAAAGCGAAAAACAAATGTGTGAAGAGGAATTAATTCCCCAACTCAAAACGCGCTACAGGGCGTGTTTGCAGACATGTCACCTCAAGCCCCACCCCCTTCCTTCACCATTGTGTAAACGCGCCCCCTGGCAAGTTGTAAGTTGAGGAATTAATTCCCCTTCAATACTGAGAGTCCCTGAGGGCCAACTAGCCCACCGGGTACCTCCAGTATGCGCCAGGGAGCTGCTTTGCAGAGAGGTGTTCAGAGGCCACGCTCCTTTTTACACCTCTCTGCAATGCAGCTCTGTGGGGCTTACTGGAGGTACCTAGTGGGCTAGTTGGACCCTAGGGGCCCTCTGGATTTAAGGGGACTTAATCTCCCAACTCAAAACGGCCACAGGGCGTGTTTACACAGTGGTGAAGGAAGGGTACGGGGCCTGAGGTGATGTGTGCAAACACGCCCTGTGGCCCGTTTTAAGTTGGGGAAATAATTCACCTTCAATCCTGAGGGACCCTGGGGGCCAACTAGCCCACCAGGTGCTTACAGTAAGCGCCACTGCGCTGCGTTGCAGAGAGGTGCTCTATGCCGTGCCCCTTTTTACATCTCCCTGCAACGCAGCTCTGTGGCACTTACTGGAGGTACCGAGTGGGCTAGTTGGACCCTCAGGATTCAAGGGGACTTAATCTCCCAACTTAAAACGGCCACTGGGCATGTTTACACAGTGGGGAAGGGAGGGGACGGGGCCTGAGGTGGCGTGTGCAAACACACCCTGTGGCGCGTTTTAAGAGGTAGTTTTAATCCCCCTGCCCTATTATATACTAGGGGCTTACAGAGGAGGTCATGCTAATCACAGGTGGACCCCAACGCATAGTGTTCCCTAGTGTATGTCGGTGTTTTTACTGTATTCTAAGTGTCTTTTAACATAGCACTGGCTCTAGGACTGGTTAGTCAGACTCAGTTTACCACCAGTATCCGTCTGAAAAAGTTGAGGGTACAGGATGATTTTGCAACAAGACTTCTTTCTGCTCTTCTATTTGTTCTTTCTGCACGTTATCCTTCTTCCTGCACTTTTCTTCGTCTTTGAGGACTTCTGTTGCTTCTTTCTGCATTTCTTTTTTTTCTTTCTGTGCGTTTTTTCTTCTTTCTTCACATGTCCTATCTCTGTAGGCATAGTTAGAAATTAGCATTTAAACCTTTGAAATTCACTGAAAAAACCATGGGTTTCAGGCACGTTATAGTTAGGAATAAGCATTTAAAAAACCTTAGAAATTCACTTTAAAAACCATATGTTTCAGGGGCGTTATAGTTAGCTGGACTTTTCACTCATACAAAACCATTGAAATTCCCACGTTATAGTTAGTTCAGCTAACTATAACTCGCCCGCCCGCAATGCACTGCTGATGACGTCACATATTACATCACTCATGACATGGTCAGTGACATCACTCATGACATCACTGATGACATCTCCAATGACATCACTGATGACATCACTGATGACATCATCCTTGTGATACAGTGGCAGACCTCCTCTCACCCTAATATAACCTTTGATACACACATTCAAAAATACAAACTAAAATGTTCAAAACAATGGACATACCAATACCAGTTACAACAACCTTTTCAGTAATTCTAAGATCCACATACAAATCCACTCATTCACCAACAGTCCTATACAGTCAGTCATACATGTACTCACTCATCATATGTACTCCTACACCTATACATCCTGTTACACAACGCCACTCATCCATAGAGTTAGTCACACACATAGTCACTCATGCTAATAAAGAATCAAACATCCATTTACTTGCATATACAGTTATACACACACCACCACACTTACTTCTACAGAAACTTACACATACTTAGTCTTTTATACAATCACTTATAGAAAGACATACTTATTCATACAGGAACTCTTCCAATCTCTCACTCTCACATATACTCACTTATATACACCAATAGTCACATATACTAGTTTAAAACATATGTAGTTACTCATAAAGACACTATTGAGACAGTAATTCACTCACTAACACACCCATACACACACTCATCCACCCATACAGTCCTGTACACATGCTGTCTTCAACACATACAAACAGTGAGTCACTCATTCATGCATCTATGCACTACGTAATACCCCCACCGAACAATACAGACACTCAGACACTCATACTGATACTAAAAAACCCAACTAATAACCTATATAAACACTCATGTAGCTACTCACCAACCCATGCAGCCACTTATACACAAAGTGAGAGACTGATACAGATATTTACATATTTAAACATTACTCACTAAGCCATGTATTAACTAAGATACACTTAATCAGTCAGTTATACAATGAATTTTAAAAAAATCAACCATTTAGACACTTATATACCCATTTATTCTTCCATCGACCTTGAGATATACATATATAAAAAATATTTAATTTTCAGAAAAATACACATTAACTGGATGATGTCATCAGTGATGCCATGAGTGATGTCATGAGTGATGTCACTGACCATGTCATGAGTGATGTAATATGTGATGTCATCAGCAGTGCATTGCAGGCGCACGAGGTATAGTTAGCTGAACTAACTATTACGGGGGAACTTCAATGGTTTTGTACGAGTGAAAAGTCCAGCTTACTATAACGCCCCTGAAACCTATGGTTTTTTCAGTGAATTTCTAAGGTTTTTTAAATGCCAATTCCTAACTATAACATGCCTGAAACCTACGGTTTTTTCAGTGAATATATATATATATATATATATATTTTACCTACTGGTAGTTATAGTTAGGACCTATTATCCATAGGAAAATCGTAACATTCTATTCCCAATAACTTTGGCGCCGGTTGACAAATCTTTGCAAAATTTTCAAAACTAATGGCCCGTTCCGGGCAGCTCCTATCCTGAAAGTTTGAGGGTGATTCGTCAAGTGGGGGCAGAGAAAAAAGTGGGGTCCCAAAACGCGTTTTCCCCATGTTATTTCCCATAGGAAATTTTAGACACGGCTACAGCCCGAACTGCTGAATGGAATTACACCAAATTTGGCAAAAAGGTAGCGCTTGGTTCAGAAAGCACCCCTTTTTTTAAATAGTGTAAATCTGTTCAGTAGTTCCAGAGAAATTTAAAAAATAGAGGTCAAAAAATCAATTTCCCATAGGAAACTTTAGACACAGTTATAGCAAAAACTGCTGAACGGAATTGCACCAAATTTTGCAAAAAGGTACTACTTGGTTCAGAAAACGACCTTTTTAAAAATGGTGTAAATCCGTTCAGTAGTTTTGAGACATTAAGAAATAAAGATAGTGATATCTAGAGGCACGGAGGACCCGCGCACCCTTCCGATCACGAGCTTCATGCTAATTGGCTGTCAACACTCCAAACCAGGAAGTGTTGGTAGCCATCTTGTGCCTCGGTAGAACCGAGGCACAAGAAAAGCGAAAAACAAATGTGTGAAGAGGAATTAATTCCCCAACTCAAAACGCGCTACAGGGCGTGTTTGCAGACATGTCACCTCAAGCCCCACCCCCTTCCTTCACCATTGTGTAAACGCGCCCCCTGGCAAGTTGTAAGTTGAGGAATTAATTCCCCTTCAATACTGAGAGTCCCTGAGGGCCAACTAGCCCACCGGGTACCTCCAGTATGCGCCAGGGAGCTGCTTTGCAGAGAGGTGTTCAGAGGCCACGCTCCTTTTTACACCTCTCTGCAATGCAGCTCTGTGGGGCTTACTGGAGGTACCTAGTGGGCTAGTTGGACCCTAGGGGCCCTCTGGATTTAAGGGGACTTAATCTCCCAACTCAAAACGGCCACAGGGCGTGTTTACACAGTGGTGAAGGAAGGGTACGGGGCCTGAGGTGACGTGTGCAAACATTCCCTATGGCGCATTTTAAGTTGGGGAAATAATTCCCCTGCAATCCTGAGGGCTCCTGGGGGCTAACTAGCCCTCCAGGTGCTTCCAGTAAGCACCACTGCGCTGCTTTGCAGAGAGGTTGTCCAGGATGTGCCCCTTTTTACACCTCTCTGCAACGCAGCTCTGTGGGGCTTACTGGAGGTAGCTAGAGGGCTAGTTGGACCCTAGGGACCCTCAGGATTCAAGGGGAGTTAATCTCCCAACTTAAAACAGCCACAGGGCATGTTTACATGGTGGTGAAGAGAGGGGGCTGGGCCTGAGGTGACATGTGCAAACACGCTCTGTGGCATGTTTTAAGTTGGGGAAATAATTCCCCTTCGATCCTGAGGGCCCCTGGGGGCCAATTAGTCCACCAGGTGCTTCTAGTAAGTGCCACTGCGCTGTGTTGCAAAGAGGTGGTCCAGACCGTGCACCTTTTTACTCCTCTCTGCAACGCAGGCCCGTGGCGCTTACTGGAGATACATGGTGCGCTAGTTGGACCCAAGGGACACCCAGGATTCAAGGGAACTTTATCCCCCAATTTAAAATGGCCACAGGGCGTGTTTGCACACATGTCACCTCAGGCACCCCCTCCCTTCACCACTGTGCAAACGCGCCCTGTGACATGTTTTAAGAGGTAGTTTTAATCCCCCTGCCCTATTATGTACTAGGGTCTTACAGAGGAGGTCATGGTAATCACACGGGTACCCCAACGCATAGTGTTCCCTAGTGTATGTAGGTATTTTCACTGTATTCTAAGTGTCTTTTAGCATAGCAATGGCCTGGTTAGTCAGATTCAGTTACCACCAGTACCCGTCTGAAAAAGTTATGGGCACAGGAGGACTTTATGCTCCTCTGTTGGTTCTTTCTGTACATCTCTTCTTCTTCCTGCAGTTTTCTTCATCTTTGTGGACTTCTGTTGCTTCTGTCTGCATTTCTTTTTATTCTTTATGTGCGTTGTTTCTTCTTTCATCACATGTCCTACCTCTGTAGGCATAGTTAGAAACCAGCATTTAAAAAACATTTGAAATTCACTGAAAAAACCATAGGTTTCAGGCACATTATAGTTAGAAATTAGCATTTTAAAAAACCTTAAAAATTCACTGAAAAAACCATAGGTTTCAGAGATGCTATAGTTAGGAATTAGCATTTAAAAAACCTTAGAAATTCACTGAAAAAAACATAGGTTTTAGAGAAAGTTATAGTTAGCTGGACATTTCAATTGTACAAAACCCGTGAAATTCCCCCCATTATAGTTAGTTCCGCTAACTATAACTCGCGCCCCCGCAATGCGGTGCTGATGACGTCACATAATACATCACTCATGACATGGTCAGTGACATCACTGATCACATCACTGATCACATCTCAAATGACATCACTGATGACATCACTGATGACATCATCTAGTAACTGTGTGTTTCTCTAAAGTTTAAATACGTTTTAATATATATAGGGAAATGCGTGTTGAAGAATGAGGGGGTGTATAAGTGTCTGAATGGATGATTTACTAGGTGTGTGACTGACTCTATAAGTGAGTGATTAAACATAACTTACTGAATGCATGGGTTAGTGACTAAACTGTGTGAATGTCTGTATCCGTCTGTCTGTTGGTGTGTATGCGTCTGCATGGGTTTGCGAATAGCTGCATGAGTGTCGATATGGGTTATTGATTGGTTGTCTGAGTATCTGTATGGGTGCCTGAGTGTTTATGTGGGTGGGTTGTGTATGACTCTGTGCATAGATGTGTGAGTGGGTGATTCACTGGGTGCATGGTTTTAAGAGTGCATCTGTGATGGACTGTATGGGTGGGTGAGTGTATGTATGGGTGTATTAGTGATTGAATGTATATCTCAGTGGTACATGTGTGAGTAACTACATATGTGAAAGGCAGTATATATGTGTGTTAGAGTATATAAATGGCTATATGTGAGAGTGTGTGATTGTGAGAGCGGCTGTTTGGATGAGTGTGTGCTTGTATCAGTGATTGTATAAGAATGTAAGAATGTGGCAATATTTTTATGAGTAAGTGAGCTGGTGTGTGTATAACTATATAGGTGAGTAAATGGAAGTGTGATTAATTATTTGCATGACTGACTAGGCGTGTGAGTACCTCTATGGATGAGTGGCCGTGTGTGAGTGTCTATATAGGTGTATAAATGTATATCATAGTCCTGTACTGAGTGACTGTAAGTATGAGTGACTGTACAGGTGAGTGAGTGGATGTATGTGTAGACCTAAGAATCAATGAGTGGGTATGTAGTTATTGGTATTCGAGTATCTATGGTTTTGAGAATGGCTGTCTGTAATTTTTGAGTGGGTGTATCAAAGGTTATATTAGGGTGTAAGAAGATGCATCAATTTATCACATGGATGATGTCATCAGTGATGTCATCAGTGATGTCATTTGAGATGTCATCAGTGATGTCACTGACCATGTCATGAGTGATGTAATATGTGACGTCATCAGCAGTGCATTGAGGGGTCGCGAGTTATAGTTAGCTGAACTAACTATAACGGGGGGAATTTCATGGGTTTTGTACGAGTGAAATGTCCAGCTAACTATAACTTTCTCTAAAACCTATGGTTTTTTCAGTGAATTTCTAAGGTTTTTTAAATGCTAATTCCTAACTATAATGTCTCTGAAACCTATGGTTTTTCAGTGAAAAAAAGAAAATATATATATATGTATTCACTTAAAAAACCATAGGTTTCACACATGTTATAGTTAGCTGGACATTTCACTCGTAAAAAACCAATGAAATTCCCCCGTTATAGTTGGTGCAGGCAACTATAACTCACTGTATTTAGACACTTATTTACCCATGTCTTCTTCCATTAATCTTTAGCTATACATATATTACAAATATTTATTTTTCATAAAGACGCATATGTCATCAGTGATGTAATATCTGACGTCATCAGCAGAGGATTGCGGTCGCGTGAGTTATAGTTGCCTGCACTAACTATAACGGGGGAATTTCATTGGTTTTTTATGAGTGAAATGTCCAGCTAACTATAACATGTGTGAAACCTATGGTTTTTTAAGTGAATTTGCAAGGTTTTTTAAATGCTAATTCCTAACTATAATTTCACCGTGCGCGCACCGTGCACGCGCAGCGTGCGCTTCGCGCACCGTGCGCGCTCTGTGGGCGCGCACCAATGGTTCGCAGTGCATGCCGTGCACGCACGGTGCGCGCACCTCGCGATTTTGTACAAAAAAAAATGTTTTTTTCTGCCTTGGGGGTCCTTCTGTGACCCCTTGACCAAGGCTAGGGGGTCAGGAACTGTCCACTCTGCCCCCTTTTCACGTTCTCCACCTTTTTTTTTCACCCCCTCAGACTGCGAGAGACAAAATGGCGGCCGACACTTCCTGGTTTCGACTGATTCGAATGTTTACCGACATCTAACAACCAATCAGAATTACGCTCGCGCACGGCAGGGTGCGCGCACAGTGCGCGCACGGTGTGCGCGTATAGATATTGATATGCTTTTAAATGCTATTTTCTCAGGAAATACTGAACAGATTTACACCAGACCTGCAAAAGGCACTTCCTTGACCTTATGGCTACCTCTCTGCCAAATGTCACGTAATTCTGTTCAGCCGTTCGGGTTGTAGCTGCGACTAAAGGTCCTATGGAAAAATGCATGGGGAAAATGCGTTTTGGGACCCCCCCTTTTTCTCGGCCCCCGCTTGACAAATCACCCCAAGACTTTCAGGGTAGGAGCTGAACGGAGCACCCCATTAGTTTTGAAATTTTCGCGAAGATTCGTCAACCGGCGCCAAAGTTATTCAAAATAGAATTTTGAGATTTCCTATGGAAACACGGTCCTAACTATAACTATCTACTGGCAACCGCCAGTAGATAATATATGTATATAAATATATATATATATTATTACATTAGACATAGAATCCCTATACACTAGTATTGAGCACTCCACAGGTCTAAGTGCGACTAAATTCTTTCTGGATCAAAGACCAATTGAGATGTATCACCACAATAAGATGCTTTTAAATTTGATTTCTTGGTGTTTACATAATAATTTCTTTCTGTTTGGTAACGATTTGTATCTCCAGAAAAGAGGCGTGGCGATGGGGGCCTGCTTCTCTCCTAGCTATGCATGCTTGCATGTTGGCTGGTGGGAGGAGCAGGTCCTCAAATTTAACCATGCTAAGGTGTTTGAGGAAAATATTTTACATTGGATGAGATACATCGATGATATTTTTTTAATCTGGAAGGGTAGCGAAATGGAGGCTTTACATTTTATTGAAGAAATGAATATAAACTCTGCAAACCTTAAATTTACAGCCAATATAAACAGCAAAAGTGTTGACTTTTTAGATGTGAAAGTGTATGTAAAGGATGGAGTATTAGCAACAACATTATATAGGAAAGAAACAGCCGGCAATCTGACGTTGCATGCCAGCAGCTCACATCCTAAACATATGATTGATAATATCCCATATGGGGAATTTTTACGTTTAAAAAGGATTTGCAACAACACTGAGGACTTCGATAGATGTACTAAAGAAGCTTACAGAAGATTCAAAGAGAGAGGGTATAATGATAAGATCTTAAAAGTTGCCTTAAATAAAACCAAGGATAGACCTAGGGAATCTCTTTTTAATAAAAAAGCAGACCCGATACCTGATGACAACTCTGCCCCCAGATTAATTACAGCCTTTAACAAACAAGAGAGGAACATCCGTGCCATTATGAAACGCCATTGGCCTATTATTCTTACGGATGGAGTATTATCAACTAGGTTACCACCCCAACCAACTGTCACGTATAGGAAGGGTATTTCCATGCGAACCCAAATAGGGAAAGCCTGCCCAGAACTAACCACAGCCAAAATGTGGCTCCAGCCTAAAAATGGGTTTACCAAGTGCTCTACTTGCAGGGCTTGCAAGTTTGGCATTAATACGACACATTATCTTTCCCCCTTCAGTCCTGACAAAATAGCTATCAGAGGTAATTTTACCTGTAAAACTGAGTTTGCGGTGTATGTCCTGACATGCACCTGTGGACTTAGGTATGTGGGCAGTACCAAGTTGCAGGTGCATGTCAGGATATTACAGCACCTACGTGCCATTGTCAATAATGACACCTCATATCCAGTGGCCCGCCATTTTAAATCAACACATAAAAATGATCTCAGTTGCTTAAACTATTTTGTGGCAGCTGCAGTTCCAAAACAACGTCGGGGTGGTGATCGTGAAAAGGCCTTGAGACAGTTGGAATCAAAACTCATTTTGGATTTAGATACTAAGTTTCCTTCCGGTCTGAATAACACTGAAGACTTACATAATTTCCTATGAACCAATATATTTTAATGAACTTTTGTAGCTCCTTGCATTCGTTTCAGCATTATATATAGATTGTTTTATATTCTCCTTCACATTTTGTATATATATATTTAAATTCCGCTCTATATGAGAGGAGGAGGAGAAGATTAATATTTGTGTTTATATGTAGTTTGTATATTTACAATTGTCACACATGGTGGATCATGTATATTATGACCCGAGGTGTCTATAACATGGTCCAAGTATTTGTGAAAAATTCGATTTTTGCTGCTTTTAGATATACAGACACATCTATGAATTTTTCTATATATTTTTCACTTTTTGCACAATTACACCATAGCGTAATTTGCACATAGTATTTGGCCTGTAGGTGTCTCCTTGAAATCTAGAAATCAGCTCTATAGTTATGTCAAAAGAATGACTTATTTTCAATCCTGTAAGTCCTAGGGCAAAGTATCACTTTTCCTCTAAGAATTCACACCATTTCGGAGCACATCGGTGGACATAGTCAAGGGGGTTCTTTACAGATGTAGGAGATAGGCGTGATAGTAAAATTTGTAATAAGAGTTGTACCATATACATGAAATAATTCTTTTAATGTTTTTTAATATATTTATATATATTTATACATTTTACCATTTGCCTTGTTACAGATAGAAATTTGGATTCATGAAATATATCACCGCACTATGTCATGAGATTTAACTCGGGACTTTATCATTGATGTGTCTCCATGAAATGAAAGAATATGAAATTACAAGAACATTATACAGGCACAAATATGACATTTTATATAGACGGATTTAAAAGGAGAGAGCGCACAACTAAACTACAAAAAAACTAAGTTAACGAACAACTAAAAAATGTTTAGCCAACGTTATGATGGATGTTGTGAAATTTGTTTATACACCTAAAAAGAATCACGTATAGTAACGGTTGAATTTATGTATATATTTCTTCTATGTCTATACATGGTGTGTGGTCACGTGGTTTTTTGCATCACTATTTAAAAATCATTAAGTTACCTTGCCTCGTTGATGTGAACAAGGGCGAGTGGCGCCCGAAACGCGTCGTCAAGAGAGCTTACAGCTTCAATAAACATCTTGTTGCTTCCAATTGGTGGTTCGTGGTTCCTTGGTGTGGAGGTGGGTGTAACGGACGTTACTCACTAGCTGAGGACCAGGTGTGTTTGGATATATATATATATATATATATATATATTTTTTTTTTTTTCTTTTCTTTCAAGCATTTGGGGGGCCAGGGTGTACTTTCCACTTATTGGAAAACACGTAAGACTTTTAGTAAGTGGGGTAAAACACAAACACGATTTTCTGGAGTTGAGCAGTTAAGAAAGCAGATCCTATCTCTGGTTACACCTAATGATGGCATTTAGGTCCTGCAGCCAGGAGGCGCTAATGGCCCTGTTAGCAGTGGCTCTCGGGAAGGCTGATGAATGGCCAGGAGGAGGTTGGGCATAACACCGGAGGTGTCTCCATGCTGCCTTCTGTGCTTCAGTGGCTACATCAGTCCGTAGAAAAGACAGTGCGCAGCTGGGGTTGGCTCCGTAAAGGACCGCATGTGATATTGCCCAATATGCCGCCCTCTCCGTTCCAATGCGACCCGAACGTGCCCAGTCTAAAGGCTGAACAATGAAGACAGCGGCCAGGCCCTCCCCTATCCGTGTCTGATTTAAAAGCATATTAATTGAACATTGACTCCGAGTACAACACTCTCGACTGCGGGAGAGATAATGGAATGAAGGGAGACCCAGTGAGCTCGAATAGTTTGCACAGGATCACACAGTTTGTTAACGGTGAAAGGGCGGTTTAGAAGCAAAATGACCCAATGTTAAATTTAGGGGGAAATATGCTAGACGAAGCAGTTCCAGTATTAGTTTTATCGGCTGGATTCATGCACAGCGCAAATTCTGCCTTTTTAAAAAAAAAAGCTTTTTTGGCCGACCCCCTGAGCAGGCCTAGGGTGTCAGGGTGTTTCTACCCATCCCTCTTTTCTTGTTTTTCACGTTTTTTTTCTGATTTCTTCTGACTCGATTACAGAGTCACATGATGGTTGTCAACACTTCCTGGTTTGGAGTGTTGGCAGCCAATTAGAATAAAGCTCATGGTCGGGAGGGTTTGCGAACCCACCACGGCCATAAATATCGAAACTTTTAATTTTTTAATTTCTCACCAACTACTGAACGGATTTACACCATTTAAAGGAAAGGTCGCTTTCTGAAACAAGCACTACATTTTTGCCAATTTTGGAATAATTCCATTTAGCAGTTTGGGCTGTAGCCTTGCCTAAAGTTTCCTATGGGAAATTGATTTTTTGACTCTTATTTCTTGAATTTCTCAGCAACTGCTGAACGGATTTACACCATTTAAAAAAAAGGTCGCTTTCTGAACCAAGAGCTACCTTTCTACCAAATTTGGTGTAATTCCGTTCAGCAGTTTGGGCTGTAGCTGCAGCTAGACAAATCACCCCCAAACTTTCAGGATAGGAGCTGACCTGGATAGACTTTTTTTGGGAGAATTTCGCGAAGATTCATCAAAAGATGCCAAAGTTATTAGCAAATCAAAAAACGCTTTTCCTATGGAAACTAGGTTCTAACTATAACTACCTACTGGCGACCACCAGTAGGTAATATATATATATTTTATATATATATATATATATATATCACCAACTCCTCATGAAATAAGGGTGACAACGCCATGTCTCCTTTGCGTATAATTTATTTGCCGGTAACTGCTGTACACGTTTTGCCTGCAAAACAGGCTTGTTCACCTGTTTTGCAGGTGAAACACGTACAGCAGTTACCGGCAAATAAATTATACGCAAAGGAGACATGGCGTCGTCACCCTTATCTCATGAGGAGTTGGTGTGATATTTGGGACGAGGCTCGGGAGGTCCCGTAGACGAAGCGCCCTTCGTTTAGGAGCAGCGGCAGGGAATACCCGAGTGTGGGAAAGTATAAATATATATCTGTACACATTTCCAAGAGCTGCTGGCTTCCGTCATGGACCAGAAGAAACGACGCGTCAGCTGATGGCGAATTCAGCAATCTTTGCGTAACACTGTTGCCTGCCCCTTCACCGATTATGGTGAAGGAACCGATGCTTCACCAAGAAAACTGCAGTCAAACGAAATTGTATAGTTCCAAAATGTATTGCGTGCTACCGAAAACCACCATACATGTTTCCTGCAAGCTGCTTTATGTGGGCAGTACAATACTCCCAGTCCATAAAAGGATTCTACAGCATTTGAGGGTGATCAATCATGGTGACAAAGCATACCTTGTAAGTGGACATTTTGAATAGCAGCATCAGAGTGACTCCAACGCCCTCAAATATTTTGTAATAATTTCAATCTCAATAATCATCAGGGGAGGTGATCCTGGAAAGTCACTAAGAAGGCTGAAATTGGAGGAGCCAAGATGGCGACCGGAGCAGACGCTTGAGCGCCCGGCTCCGCCGGCCCTTGGCCTCGGACTATCATCCTGATTCCTATCCTCGCCGATTTTCGAGGTGCAACGTGCGCGACGATGCGCTGACCGCGCCGCCGCTTTCCCGGAGTCTGAGCCCGCCCGGATGCCGGAGCTCTTGGTGCCTTTGTTCTCAGCGCTGGACCCCTGCTCCATTGTGGCCTTGGCCGGCCCCCTGGAAGCGCCGCAGTCACTGGACCCCCGGCGCAAATCTGAGCCCCGCGGCCCTGATCCCGCCTCACACCACGGACTGTCGCCAGACGAGCCGGGGGAGAGACGCCCGGACACCTCCCTCACCTTTCAACTGACGGGCTGGAGCTATAGGGTAAGCCCCGGTGTGGCGGGTCTCCTGCCCCGCTCTGTGGCCCGCGCTGTGGAAGGCTGCAGACCCCCTTCTTCTATTGCCTAGTCGGCTGCAAAGAGAGTCCGAGGGAGGGGAAGCGACTGTTGGCTTTCACCTGTTGCGGCGCAGACCTGCGGGGAATTGCCTCCTTGTTACGACCCCCCCCCTGGCCACTGTACCGTTCAGCGGTAAAACATGGCGTTGATTGCCTGCTCGCTGCTGGGGGGTGATGCTCCGGTCTCGCCCGTTGCCCGCTTCGCCCTCCCTCTACCAGACTCCAGCTCCACAGTGCCGTCCCGGATTGCTGCCGATGTGGGGGCGCAGCTTCCGCTGACATGCGGCTCCGTTCTGGCTGCCCTGCGGGACTTTCGTCTGCAATTGTGTGTTGGCTTGCAAACGCTGAGTGAGCGGATCGACTCCATACTGTCGGCTGCGGGTCGTGAGCGCCCCGTTTGTTCTCAACAAGACGTGGGTCTGCCAGTGCTTCTGTCCTCTTGCGGGGACGCAACGACTGGGTATAATCGTGCTGCACTGGTGTCTGCATCTGGCTTTCCCGGCACCCAGGATCAATCGATCTCCTGCTCAATTGTAGACACTTTGTTTCCCCGTTCATTGCTGCCTGCTTTGTTGTTGCCTGCCTCACCGCGCCCGCAAGAGTATCCAGCTGAGCGACACCTGACGTCCTCGAGGAACCGTTCACGGTGGCCTACGGCTTCTTTTATGTGGAACTCCTGTACGTTACAGGCCAGGTCTGGATTTTATATGGTGCACAAGGGGACCTTAATAGATGATCGGCGGCCATTTTGTGACTCTACTTCTCCATCTTCTCCCAAGCGGCCATATTGTCTTTGTCTGCACGGGCTGCGGGGCCTTCATGTGGGGGCTAGTCTAATCTTACGCCCGCGATCGGGCCAGGGCTAGATTGATTTCTATCACCATGGTTTCACGGATGGACTGGCCTGGGACTGGAACTGTCTGCATATGTTGTGCGCACTCGTCGCGATTTGTCTGCCTTCATTATATTGTTGTGACACGTTATCTTCACACGACCGCCTTCGGGCGTAGTGGGTTCTCAGTGTGTGGAGACGTAGTTGGCCGGTGGTTTCGGGCGCTCCGAGGTTACGTGGGCTCCTCCCCGCTTTCTTCTTTGTTTTCTTATTTTCTTTCCTTTATTCCTACTTTCTCTCTTGTCTATATTTCGGGTTCATTGGGCGACAGGCACTATGCTGGGGGGGGGGCAGGCCGTAGCCTCCGCATTGGTGTAGGGTGGGGGGGTAATTTACTGTTTCTTTTTAGTTCTATGGGCCTTTTTCTTCTATGTCTCTGCGCTGTCCTTGTTTCCGATTCGGGGTCCGGGTGTGGGGTGGATTGAGTGGGGGCGGCTTTGGAGGGGTGCGTATTTACTCATGTGACTATCCTGTTATATAACTGCATCGCCTCACTGTCTGAGATTTTCTATGGCCGTTTTTAATGATGCTGCTGCTCTCCCGTGTGATGAAGCCATCTTGCGGACTCGAATCTCCTTGGTTCTATCCTCTACTGACTTTTTTCTCGATAAAATTATTTTGAAAACCTTAAAATTAACCTTCACTTCTCCTTCCCCTGGTGTCAAGGATCTCTCCAGTGTATAACTCCTGACTCGTTGCTAATCTTGACCATTGATGCACAGGGGATGTAATGTTTGTCTCAGTGCTTAACTGTTTTGTGGCCGGCCTGATGGTTGTAGGCCCGTATTTGTTCTTTTAATATGCACAAATAAAGGTTTTTTAAAAAAAAAAAAAAAAAAAAAAAAAGAAGGCTGAAATTCTTATACATCTATGGTCTTCTAATCCCTCTCATAGAACACGAGGTATAACGCATGCCTGTTTTCATTTTACACTGGTGTAGAAGTGGCATATTTCAACGCATCAGGTGGTGATGCTATCAGACACATTGTTAAACACATAGGGGCATATTCTCAAGGATATATCGCCAAGTTATCATCCCTTTATTGCAGCCAAAGTCGCATTAAATATTTCGCCCCATTCACAAGCTGGTGCTAACAGCCAATATCACGACTTTCCCGGTGATAGCATCCTCAAAAAACATCGCCACGGATGACACTGGCAACTATCGCTTATGAGATGCGTTGCCGAGCAAAAACTCACAACAACACCACACCTCAACATTCTCAACGACCAGCCAGATCGGCGATAAGATCACAAAACATGCGATAAGGTGCGTTAGCAGCAGGAAATTAACACCTGCTCTGACCACCTGCAGCATAAAGGGAGCCCAGCCCCGAGCCACACCTGAAGAACAACAGATGCCATGGAGCTACTGATCATGCTGCTCGGAGCCCCAACAGGGCCACAACACCCACCGCAACCACCCTCAGGACCACCCCCCCGGACCTCCATGCCCCCCCCGGACCACTACAGAGGCAGCGCAGACAAAGACAGCAGACCATCAGAAAATGCACCCGCCTCACAGGCTTAACACCAGAGATTGTAATTGCCCACTACAGACTCAAAAGGACAACCATTCTCTGCATCCTGAACATCATTGCCCACAGGCTGACGGTACCAACACAGCAGACAACCAACATCCCACCTCAGACAAAGCTGCTGGCTGTGCTGCACCTCTTGGCCTCTGGGAACCTTCAACTGACAACCGCCACAGTCGTTGGAGTTTTACAGCCAGCCTTATCCAAGTTCCTCAAACCTGTCCTGGATGCCATCCTCAGCTTGATACCCCAGTACCTATACTTCCCCCACACTGCGCAGGAACAGCTGTAGACCAGGCAAGGCTTCTACTTCATAGCTGGATTCCCACACGTGTGGGGGGGCAATTGACTGCACACATGTCCTACTTATGCCCCCTGGCAACACTGCACACAATTACCGCAACAGAAAGCACACGCATTCCATCAATGTGCAGGACCACCGGGGACTCTTCACCAATGTTGTCGCCAACTACCCAGGCAGTGTGCATGATTCCTACATCAACCGGCACTTCCAGGATGGTACCTACGGAAATGCAGTAAGTACCAAATGGACACACCACATACCTCAACTCCACAATCATGCAACTTGTGGTAAATAAAATAAATATTACCGGACTGAATTTCATAAGGAATCTTAAAATAAAGTAAAATAGCTCAAAATAACAAGAGGCAGAATCCGTGGTATAAGAGGTTTTCTAATGGGCTTTATTCCATTCAAAATGGCCGACTCGAGTCGCGGCCCTCAGGTTCCGTCACCACGAAGGTTCAGGAAGTGAAGTACAATAATTTATTAACAGACATGTATTTTTATAATAAGTACATTACAATGAAACGAATGTAGAAGGCGTAACATTTGATAAGAAAAATGACGTGACAGTGACATAATCGAAACTAGGCGTAATAAGGAATAAAAGAAACATGATTGGTTAGAATTATCAGACATAGGTGGATCTATAAGATAATACTTGGCATAGATGCGCGCGCGGCAGCATGACGTGTAATTGACGTGCAACTAGGGGGTGAAGGGGACTTGACATTTAGCTCTACATGTGGAGACGAGAAGTCTGGGGGTCAAGTCAACCTAATCCCAAATCATATCTAACATCCTATGTTTAAAGAACTATGTTATCCACAAGGAAGAGACTCTCGGACAGAATCTATTCTATACTGACTGTGTGTGCGTGTACAAGCGTCTAAGTGTCTATATGAGATGCGAGGGATAGAAAACTTTCCATGGCAACAGGGCTATGAATCATTTGCAGGAGGACGGAAAGGCTGAGTCCCTTGCTTGTGAGCTAAAGGAAATGTTTACCTAAATCACTGGACAGGAATGCATCGGCTGAAGAGCAAAATAGATAATTCGAAGGTGAAATACAACTTCTTGGCAGACAGGCGAAAACTGGCCGAGGCAGGCACCGTTAGCTGCACAGGGAGTAGGACAAAGTTCATGGATACAGATGCGAGCTCAAGCTGAAGCTGTCAGAGACAGAGAGCAGGGAAAGGCTTTGAGGACAGAATCGGGCCTACTCGCCTGAACTGTAAAAATGAAGTAACTTAGCCATATAAAGTCGGTGGCCTTTCATACTTAGGAATCGAATATCCAGCCCATTGATGGCGGATCTGACAGAGAACATGTTGACGGTAGACACACATATGTTTGCGTCTTAGAAACTGGAACTGGAGGGAACATACATGTACTTGTAACATGCATATAGAACCGTTGGGGTCCAAGATAGGGGACATAACTGATCAGGAAAATCCACATTTCCACATTCCCTCCTTGTCCCCTTCTTGCCCTTCACGAGACATCAATCTTCATCATTCCATTGATTTGCTCATGGAGCATCATTTCTTCTTCCTTCCGGCATTTTGAACGGGACCTGTGATGTGGAATGCATGATGTGGCACACAGACCACAAATCGCTGGTCCACATTGCAGGCATAAACAACAACTGAAGAGCATAAGAAGGCCAATACCTAGGAAGGATAGAACTCTCCATCCCCAGGCTGATATCACACTCCAAAACCACCCGGACCACGTCCAAGTGCCTGGATTCTCGTGTATCTGGCTTACAATCTTATGAAGGCGTGTTATAGCTTTATATACAGATGGCGAATTTTCTGGTATGAATATGCAGCAGCTGGATCCGATGACCCTGCAAGCTCCGCCCCTATCGGCCAGGATGACGTCAAGGACAAGACGATTCTGGAGAACAACAATTCTCATCACTGATTGTTCCTCTGTCAGATTGCCTAGGGCGGCTATAGTCTCGTTTACTACAGCTTCAAGAGTCTTGGTGAGTCTGCGTATCAGCTTACTATTTGATATTGTACCTATATAGGGAAAGATACCTTTATTGAAATCTACATACTTGTCCCATGCTGTCTCAGTATAATCGACAACTGGGAGATCTCTTCGCTCTCTATTGTGTACTAAATGAACATTTCGATAATAATCAGGGGGAGCTAGGAAAACAGGTGGCAAAAGGAATGCTATGTAACAGGTACCATCCCAATCTAGAGGCAGACGCATATATGCCGTCTGACCACATATGAAGTAAGAATGGCGAGAAGCTCTAAATGAAGATTTACCTTGATCACTATATTCTACTGTAGTAACGCATTGGCTATGGCCCATATGTATGGAACCAACTTTTCTTACACATAATTCACCCTTAACTGGAAATACAGACATAGTGGGCAAAATTAGTTCAACTTCGGATTTGACATTCAGAATCATAAGATTAGGCGTAAAATTACCTAATTTATACACTTCATTTTCTAAATCAGTTCCTGTTCTACTGAGGTGACCCTCCTTATTAGGGTGACAGACTTTGAATAAAACTAGATTCAGATTTCCCCATATCCAATGTTGTTGATAAACTGCTGTGTCTGGGTCTATGGAATTTAATAAACTAAACCATGCTCCACAGGAGCCATTGTGTGTGAATGGATGTGGAAAGAAAGGCAGAACTCCTTTGTTATTCTGATAGGGAGGAAGTCGGCCACACACCCAACAATTGGTGGCATTACTAGTCTGATGGGAATGATGTAACATACTAATGAATGTGTTATTTCGCAGCGCAAGTCTATAGGATAATTCATGTGGCGGTAGGTCACTAAAAGAATGTTCATCAGTTATATTGAAAACACGTTTAGAAACAGGATAATACATATGCAACAATATACTTGCAGTAACTATTAAAAAACTCAAGAAAAACAAAATTAATAAAGTCACAATACAGTGGTTACGCAGTAGTTTACAATAAGCATGTCGTTTCATTATGATTCTGGACTCTACGTGATTCAGACCTAAGGGGTACATGTCGGGACAGATTCAACCGCTTCACCTTGGAGAGGACTTAAACAATCAAATCGTCCGACAGTTTAGATCTGGACCTGAGTTTCTGTTTATAGAGTTCGGTGCTACTGGCCTCAGCCAAAGGTAGCTTTGAGTCAATGGGGGAAGACACACGGGCAGTACTGTCTGTGTCAGGAGGAAGTCCATGAAATTTTTTGACGTGACTTGAGTGAATCCACCCTTTGCGTCCCTCGATCTTCACGGCTGTTCTTGTGGTCAGCAGGACCACCTTGGGTGCTTTCCACCTGGGCTCCAATTGACTTTTCCTGTCGAAGTTTCTCACAAAGACAAGATTACCCGGAACAACGTCATGGGGTTTCGCCTCAGTGTTGTCGGGAAAGGCTGCAGCTACCTGTGAACGAGAAGATTGTAGTGCAGACATCAAGGAAGCCAAGTAATCTGTTAGCATATTACAGTCAATGTCAGTTATTTTACGTGGTATAGGCGTCCCCCACATATTCG
The DNA here is from genome assembly GCF_964204655.1 of Triturus cristatus. NCBI lineage: Eukaryota > Metazoa > Chordata > Amphibia > Caudata > Salamandridae > Triturus > Triturus cristatus. The sequence goes on from NC_140581.1 coordinate 1,017,011,556, forward strand.
GTGGTCTACCAAAGATCACCTCATACGGGGATAGCCCTGTTCTAGAGTGTGCTACCATTCTCATGTAAAAGAGTGCAACTGGTAATGCTACTATCCAGTCGACACCTTTCTCTCTACATATTTTGGACAATCTGATTTTCAGTGTCTGGTTATGTCTTTCTACGAGACCTGCTGCCTCGGGGTGTCGGACACAGTGGAATTTCCACTGATATCCCAACAGGAGTGAGACATGTTTCATTAATTCGGATGAGAAAGGCTGGCCGTTATCTGAATATACAACACGTGGTAAACCGTACCGTGGGAAGAATTCTCGAACTAGCTGCTTGGCAGTAGTCGGGGCAGTGTAATCTGATACGGGATACGCCTCTGTCCAACGGGAGAGAGCGCAGACAACTACAAGAACATATTTGAATCCTCGACAACGTTCCATCTGAATATAATCCATCTGGAGGACTTCAAAAGGATGGTCAGGAGGCTGAAATCCACCCTGCTCTACGGGAACACTCTTTCCTGGATTAAACTGACAACATATCATACAGGTACGAACTTTTTGTTTAGCTGCTGCTCGTAAATGTTTGTTGAACCAAATGTGCTGAATGCTGTCTAGCATAGCCTTCTCTCCTAAATGTGCTGGACTGTGAACTGTAGCTATAATGGCTTGAACCATGGAATCAGGGAGAAACCATACAGATTTCTCCTTCGTCATCCATCCTTGATCTGTCTGGATCCCTCCTCGTTCAGTCCACTTCTTTATTTCTTCTGCTGTGGCATGTGTCTGTATGTCAATTACGTCAAGTGCGGGATCCTTAATTGTCATACACTGTGTTGGTGTCTGAACTATTGGCTTTGTCATGTCTAATGTGCGATTCTGAGCAGTCTGTTTAGCTGTTCTGTCAGCTAAATCATTGCCTTGAGAAATGGTATCAGTAACCTTCGTGTGTGCTTTACATTTCATAATTGATATAGCAGTGGGTAGATGTATTGCGTCTAACAAGGCATGAATGAGGGGTCCGTGCTGAATGTGGGCACCATGGGACGTTAGATAACCTCTCTCTCGCCACAGCACGCCGAAGTCGTGTACAACTCCGAATGCATAACGTGAGTCAGTGTATACATTAACTTTCTTATTTGTGGCTTGAATACAGGCTTGCGTTAGAGCAATAAGTTCTGCTGCTTGGGCTGACAGAGTATCTATACAATGTGTCTCAATAACTTCAGTGTCTGTTGTGACTGCATACGCGGCCACTAAATCTCCTGTACTTGCTCTCATGCATGATCCGTCTACATACAACGTCAGGTCTGGATCTAACAATGGAACGTCTGTCAAGTCTTGTCTAGGTTTCGTCTTTATTTCAATGATTTCAACACAATCATGAGCTAGTGGGTCTGTTCCAATTACAGGTAATAGTGTAGCAGGATTCAATGTATTACACCGTCGGATCTCTATGTGTGGTTGAAACAATGTCAGTTCATAACCGGTAAGTCTTGCTATGGTCAAGTGTTGTGTTTGTGTTCGGTTCACAAGAACCTCTACTGCATGTGGTACTTGTACTGTCAATGGGTGTCCTAATACTATGGCATCGCTTTGTCTGATTGCTAAAGCTGTCGCTGCCACTGATTTCAGGCATGCAGGCAAAGCCTGAGCTACGGGATCTAATGTACTGGAAAAATAAGCACATGGCTTGCGTGATCCTGCTTGATCCTGAGTGAGTACTGACAAGGCAGTACCTTCGCGTTCTGTAACAAAGAGTGTAAAAGGTTTGCTATAACATGGTGTTGCTAAAACAGGTGCTTGACATAAAGCTTCCTTTAGGCTTTCAAAAGCTTGTGTATGTTCCTGAGTCCACGGGAGAACAGTCGATGTGGCTGCCTCCTGTGTGGTTAACTGAATGAGTGGTTTTGCTAGAAATGCGTACTGAGGGATCCACTGCCTACAATATGAAGTGAGGCCTATGAAAGCCCGCACCTCCTTCTGTGTCTGGGGTATTGACATATTAGCAATTAACTGGATGCGATCTGGTGTAAGCTGCCTTCCCTCCTTGGACAGCGAGTGACCAAGATAAATAACTCGCTGAACACAGAATTGCAGCTTAGAAGGGGACACCTTGTGCCCCTTGTCGGCTAGGAAATGTAAAACTGTCAGAGAAGCTTTTTCACATTCTGGCTCGCTTCTCGCGGTGATCAGCAGATCATCGACATATTGAAGCAGTGCAGTATTGACTGGCATGTGTATACTGTCAAGTTCTCGTTTCAGTGCTTGGCTGTAGATGCTGGGGCTTTCTGTAAATCCTTGGGGAGCGCGTGAGAATTTAAAACTGCGCCCATTTAAACTGAATCCGAACAAGTATTGGCTTTCCGGATCTATTGGGACGCTGAAAAAGGCATTCTTGAGATCAATTACAGTAAAAAATGTTGCTTCGGAATCAATTGCTGTCAACAATGATGATATATCAGGGACCACAGGGAATTGTGGTACAATACACTTGTTTAGTTCACGCAAATCAATAACCAATCGGTACACTGGTGGAGCAGTAGGATCAGTTCGTTTAAGAATCGGAATTATCGGTGAATTACATACATTGGAGTCCGTTTCTACAACTACTCCCTGGGCAATTAGCTCATCAATGATTTTCAACAAAGCCACTACAGCATCATGCGGTAACTTGTATTGTCGCATTCGTGGTAGTACCACTCCTGCTTTCAATGTAACTCGATAGGGTGTAATGTTCATGCAGCCAACATCCGTAGGGCCTTGTGCCCATAGATGTACTGGTAAAATCTGTAGTCGGGGATCCATGTCTCTAGACACATAGTGACCTTTAAAATCACGCAAAAACAACCTTACTCCTTCCGGAGAACAACATATTATGGCTCCTAGTGCTTTCAGAGTCTTAATTCCTAACAGATTTTCTGGGCATGATTTAGTAAGCAATAAATCTGTAGTTCGTGTCAAAGGTCCTATCGTAAGTGGTAGAGGCTGTGATACTTCATTAACAATAGGTTTTCCTGAAAAACCAAGGGAAACATTTTGAGAGCCTGAGAGGGGTGCCCCTGGAACTTCACTACGTTTTATGGTTGTTCGACTTGCCCCTGTATCGAGTAAGAATTTTCTATCTTGACCTAATAATTCACTATGTACATAAGGTCCTTCTTGATCTACCGGAATCTCGATAAGCGGTAAGTCAACTTCCCTCTCTAGGCTTGTTCATGCGTAACGCTGATACTCAGGGTATTCATACTGTGCTGTCTGATACATTTGTTGTGTTGTGGTTTGTGTGGCAGTAGCAGGCAACGGTGGTGCAGCTGGCACAAACTGTATGGGTTGCTGTGAGGCTGGCATAGACTGTTGCTGAACTGGCATGGACTGTCCATGCTGCATAGCTCCTTGTTCATTCTGATCTTGTCTAACTAATCGTGGTCTCTCTTTTGTAATACCTGTAGCTATATTACGTTTCAGGACTTGACAATCATGTACATAATGGCCTAGTTGTTTACAGTAATTGCAGGTTCCTTTTACAGGAACTGCAGAATCACCAGAATGTGTCACACCCTTTTTGTGACCATCTGCTGGTACTGTCTGAGAAACTAGCATTTTCATTTTTGTATCCTTCATGCGTCTATGCTCGTGTTCTTGTTCATCCCTAATTCTATTGTGATGATACTGTAACATTTGTAGCATTTGCGACGGAGTGTTACTTTGCCAGGTACTCTCGAATTTCAATATTCTATTCTTCACTGGAGGCAATGCATTTTCCACTAATTTTGTCACAAATAAATGTGGATATGAGTCACTACTTGCTTTTATACCACTATTTATACCAAAACATTTTTCAAATCGAGCATAATAATCGCTTGTGTCTTCATCTTGCTTTTGTTTACAGGCTGTGATTGCACCCCAATCTTCCTTTTTTTGTAGTTAATAAACGTGGCAGTACCTGTACTAGTAAACCTGGTAATAGTTTAACTTTATCCCCGAGCCCTGAACCTGCAGCTCGGCCCCTTTCTTCCTCTGCTAATGCTGTCCAGTCTATCTTTTGGTCTCCCACTTCCCACTCTTTTTCTTTCAGTTTTTCATATATGCCAGCAGGCAAAAGCACTTTTAATATCGTCATAATATCAGGAAAGGTGTACTCTCCCATCAGTAACATGTCTTTAATTTCTCGGTGGAAACCCGCTGGGTCTTTGTCATGACTAGGTACTACTTTCTTCATTTCTAATAATTCCATTTTTGATATGGGTGTGTAAACAAATACACGGTGAAACTCATTGTCTTCGCCTTTTATTGGGTGCACTTCTCGTAGGGGATTTTGTCTATCCATATAGTACGGCGCTCTTTCTCTGTGGGGCAGCGAGAGAGAATCCGGACTTACAAAAAGGACATACTGCTTACGTGACACTAATATCTCTTTAATTAGCTTGTTACTAGAACCTCTCCATCTGTTCGTGAGTAGTTCCGTTAATATATCAGGTAAAGGACCAGGGTCAGTATGTTGGCTCTTATATAATATGAGGAGTTGCTGAATCATATATATTCCAGCCAAACGTTGTTCATCTGTACTGAGGTTAAAAAACGTGTGTGCTACGGTCTCATCACCGTATTTTTCAGGACTAACAACCCAGTGCACGGCTGATCTGGCTAATTCTTGCTCATCCATGGAATCGAGGAGGTGGTAACCTCTTCGTTCTCGTAGTATTTTATCTGCGGCTTGAAACAAATGTTCAGGAGATTTCAGATTTATTACAGGCGTCGGATACGTTCTGCTATTATTTGGACATACAGAGTGTATTGGATCAGAAAAACATCTAGTATTTTCACAAGATCTTCCTCTGCCTACATAGGCTATGGTCTCTGACTGTCTCGCGGAATTCCCTGATTCGGACACTTCATCTTGCTCAAACTCGTCTGTTCCCAATCTCTCTTCATGAATACGCTCTATTTCTTTACGTATTTTTCGGCACATGGCTATTATACAATTTTGCTTATCGTGTCTCCCTTCTGATATATTCTGACTCCATCTTGTAAGAATAAGCATTGCATTCGGGTCTACCCCCGGACGATCTTGATTTCTGATCACACAGTTTATGAGGAAACGTAACAGTTCCCCCTGTATCTCTACTTTCTGGAATTCCATAGCTCTGTTAATACATCCTGAATCTCGTCCTGTTTGAACAAAATGATATATGTTATCTAGATGCGTAGTCATTCCTGGTAACCTTGCTAAATACTCTGCGGCTCGCCTGATACGTAATGATGCCAGGACCATTTCGTCCTCTTTACCAACCACTGGGTCATATCTACAATTTACAAGGAGTTCCTTAAGCGTACGTTCATTTACGAATTTAGGTGTACGTGAATGCGCTGACTCTTGAAAAACAAGTTTATTTATTCTAGGTGGTGTGAAAGTACTGCTAGCACCTCCCGTGGCCCCATCTGGGGCGTCGGGTGTGAATGGATTCGTTGAACGTGACACAGCAACTATGGGTGTCGATACCCCTGTAGAGTCGACTGCGGAGACAGATGCGGAAACAGATGTGCTTGCCGAAGCTTGTATCGGGACTTGCTGTTGCACGGGGACAGATACCTGATCCTGACGTTGAACCCCTCCGCCAGACGGTCTATGTGGTGTGGCGTTAGCATACTCGGGAGCTGCATCGTCTAGATATGAGGAAAGAAAAACATCTTCTGCGGTTCTGGGAAGCCCCTTTGGATGTACCTTAATTGGAAATAATGGGGGTGGCAAGTCTTTTGGCACCTCCGTAACAGCCTTAGGTAGTCCTTCGGCTAGAAGGGGATACATACCATTCATAAGAGCATTTCTTTGTCTATTCACTTGTTCTGATTTCACTCGGATACCTTCCTCAATTAATAGATTTTCTTGAACTTTATTTGAACTTTCTTTACTCCTCTCTTCTTGTCTACGTGCTTTTTCTGTTCGTCTATGAGATTCTTTACGCCATAACTCAACAGCGTCTTTCTGTGACTGTCTGACCTTTCTTTTCCATAACTCTTCCTCCACTTTCATGATGCACTCTGCATCCCAGGTTCCCGCTATGGGCCACCTTTGACTTTCCGGTAATCCTTTGGTATAATCTACCCATAGATCAAGAAACAATATGGCGTCTAAGCCATGTTTATGGTACATGAAATGTCCTGGAGTGTCTCTAGGAGGAATAGGAACTGCTTCTTCAAGCACCCCTTTTCTGGTGGTAATCTGTCTTAACTTCGAGAAGAGCGGCATATTGACAACTGATCTGATACTTACTCTTGAACTTGCTTAATACGAGAAACACAATAATGAACAGTGAATAATGAACAGTCATTCATACCACAATATGCAAGACATTTTCTGAATACTTTAAACATTAAACATTAAACATTATAACAATGATCGACAATGATGACAGTCTGCTTAACTAATCACCACGCTGAATTCTTGACAATAACTGAATACTTCGGAATACTTGATATACTGCTAAACAGTACATATACACTGCTAAACAGTGCAGACCGGATTTGTGTACCCAAATCCGTCTTGACCGGCACAACCTATGTGCGCGTCAACACGCCTCCCCGGCGATGGTACTCACCGAGTAGCTCCTTGAAACGGAAGGCCTCAGAGAATGGACAGGACTCGATAACTGCGGACATCGGACCCTCTGCACGTCGGGATTTCGGAAAACCTGGTGGGCCTCTGTATACCTCGGATCTTGCTCTCTCAGCTAGGCTCTGGTCGGGATACTTCGCACTTCTCACCGCCTCGTCTGGGTTGATCGCAGCCTCAGTCGCCCCCGCTTGACCGGAGGGAGCTTACAGGAAATCCTGCTGGTACGCGTTTATGGTCCGTCCAGCTGTGGCAGGAGACCGGGCCTGCAACGCACCGCCGGCGCGTGAGATGAGAAAGTGTCCCTGTTCGGGCGCCATTATGTGGTAAATAAAATAAATATTACCGGACTGAATTTCATAAGGAATCTTAAAATAAAGTAAAATAGCTCAAAATAACAAGAGGCAGAATCCGTGGTATAAGAGGTTTTCTAATGGGCTTTATTCCATTCAAAATGGCCGACTCGAGTCGCGGCCCTCAGGTTCCGTCACCACGAAGGTTCAGGAAGTGAAGTACAATAATTTATTAACAGACATGTATTTTTATAATAAGTACATTACAATGAAACGAATGTAGAAGGCGTAACATTTGATAAGAAAAATGACGTGACAGTGACATAATCGAAACTAGGCGTAATAAGGAATAAAAGAAACATGATTGGTTAGAATTATCAGACATAGGTGGATCTATAAGATAATACTTGGCATAGATGCGCGCGCGGCAGCATGACGTGTAATTGACGTGCAACTAGGGGGTGAAGGGGACTTGACATTTAGCTCTACATGTGGAGACGAGAAGTCTGGGGGTCAAGTCAACCTAATCCCAAATCATATCTAACATCCTATGTTTAAAGAACTATGTTATCCACAAGGAAGAGACTCTCGGACAGAATCTATTCTATACTGACTGTGTGTGCGTGTACAAGCGTCTAAGTGTCTATATGAGATGCGAGGGATAGAAAACTTTCCATGGCAACAGGGCTATGAATCATTTGCAGGAGGACGGAAAGGCTGAGTCCCTTGCTTGTGAGCTAAAGGAAATGTTTACCTAAATCACTGGACAGGAATGCATCGGCTGAAGAGCAAAATAGATAATTCGAAGGTGAAATACAACTTCTTGGCAGACAGGCGAAAACTGGCCGAGGCAGGCACCGTTAGCTGCACAGGGAGTAGGACAAAGTTCATGGATACAGATGCGAGCTCAAGCTGAAGCTGTCAGAGACAGAGAGCAGGGAAAGGCTTTGAGGACAGAATCGGGCCTACTCGCCTGAACTGTAAAAATGAAGTAACTTAGCCATATAAAGTCGGTGGCCTTTCATACTTAGGAATCGAATATCCAGCCCATTGATGGCGGATCTGACAGAGAACATGTTGACGGTAGACACACATATGTTTGCGTCTTAGAAACTGGAACTGGAGGGAACATACATGTACTTGTAACATGCATATAGAACCGTTGGGGTCCAAGATAGGGGACATAACTGATCAGGAAAATCCACATTTCCACAAACTTACCACTCTGGCAATACACACGTCACAAACCCACATACAACATGCCAAACAACATTGCCACCCACCAGACACAACAGCACAACTTACTGTGGCAACCTGGGCCAGCCATGTACCAGACACGACAGCACAACTTACTGTGGCAACCTGGGCCAGCCATGTACATGAGCTACCAACGGCATGGCACATCAGCCACACACCAGCTGAATGTGGATGTAGGTAGCAACCAGGGATGTGCGAAGGAGGCAAGTGACCCATGGATGAGAATGCACACATTGCCAAGTGTGGCGTGGATGTGCTGGACAGACTGCAGTATGCAGACCACATACATATCCATGTCGACATATAATGCTGGTGTTGGTAGTGTTGTGGACAGTGGATGCAACCATGTCACCCCAGCCAGTGGGGAAGATCACAGAAATGTAGCTTATAACGTTCCCCTGTAGGCGTGTGTGGAGTGGGCTTACCCGGCATACGCCAGGCTAGTGTAGGGGTGTGAATGAAAAGCACGTCGCCCTGGGCGTGGTTCTCTTCCGGAATGGCCAATGTCTCTGCCGGGCCGGCACCTCTCACCCCACCACGAGGCCGATGCCGTGTGTGGCGGTGCTTGCAATCCTGTGTGCCTGCCGCAGCCTGGGACGCTGCTTCCTGAACCAGTCACGTCTGCCCCTGCGCTTCCAGGCCGCAGTGCTCACCTGCAGACACCAGCGTGTCTCCAAGAGTGCCCACAATGTGCCTGTGCTAGCTCCAAGCCTGAGGCCCACAACCTTGGCAGCCTCCTCAGACCATTGCGACCTCCGTGAGCAAGGGCCGCAGTACTCCTTTCTCGTTGACGCACTCTACCGGCATACACAGCAGACAAGTAGGTTACACATTTGGAACTGAGTCTTGATTACACAATGGCAGAGTACATGTGCATGGCATCGTTTAAATCCCTATACTCCCTTTGATGTGGTGCCACCAACTCTGTGCATAGCATTCCGACCACACATGTTTGTGGGCCCTTGCAGACTTCTGCCTTAGGCCTACACACCGGTCCAGCAGGCCTCATACAGATCCTATCCAGTCCGTCCCAGGCAGGACACGCCATCGTCGCAGGGTGCACACGCGCTCTGCTCTGGTGCCTCCACCTCCGTCAACCAGGAATCTTCTCCACATGCCATTCCAACGCCATGTGTTAGAGATCCAGGAGGAGCTGGCTGCACAGCGGTTGCCCCACGCTGACCGCTGCCTCCGGCACACACTGCGGTCGAGTAGGACACACAATTGGAACTGAGTCTTCCTTTGTTCATTGCAGAGTTTATATCATTGTACAGGCCTCATTGCAGACTGCATCCCCTTCCAGCTCTGGTGCCACTGACTCTGTGCCACGAGAGTCATGGGCATTCTCCCGTTGAACATTGTTGGCGTCTGAGTCTATGGCCTGGTGGTTGTCTTCATCATATAGCTGATACTGACATGGTGGCAAAAGGAGACTGTAGCATTCATCTCCTCCATAATGCCTGTTTCTGCTTGCTTTTGCCCTCTGCATCATGCCCTGGATGGACACCTTGCACTGTCCCCCGTAACACTCCGCGACATTCTCCTTGGACATCAATGAGGACCCGCTCAGCTCTCGTGGCCCTATCTCAGTGCACCACAGGTCACCGTGCCTGTGCCTGTGCTGGCCGCAGGGCATCCGGGGCCACTAACTCTGTGCAGCTCAAGTCATGGACCCTTGCTGTTTGTACTTTCAACTTCTGATTGTCTGATCAGTGTTGTAATGGTTACCAGCACCAGCCAACCCCTGAGGGGTGGCTTACACTACCCAACACCCATCCAGCACAGGCGTCACTGGACGTGTGACCCTGGCAATAAAAGGTGCCGGGCGCACGTGCCTGTAGCCAGTTCCACAACTTATCTCATTGTGTCCGTGTGGTCATTATGTATGCATGAGGGCCCCGGGCCATACCACACACATTACGCTGTGTACAGCATGTGCAAACTTTTGCCTCAGGCAGTGGTGTAGACCTGGGACATGTGGCTGTGTTGGACCCCCCTGTGAGCGTGAGTGGACCGGCATAAGGCAGTATGGCGTAGGGGTGTGGTTATACAACACGTGCCTCTGGGTGTGGTTGAGTTTAGGCCTTGACAAAGAGGTAACTGATGCGTGTGTCTCTAGTGTGGTGTCTTCGCCACCCATCACGCATTGTGCAATGTTGCTATGTAGCATGCCCACGGAGTGCAGCCTCAGCTGAGGGGTACATGAGGGTGAGCAAGCCCGCCCGGGGTCAGGGATCATACATGCCAACTGTTGTGTGTGTTGCTATTTCCGCAGCAAAAGCCAAAGGTCTACCCTCAACCGCATGGTGAGTTCGGCCAGGCATGTACTCTACACCTGTGTCCGCCCTGTCCTTGTTTCCATTAGAATATACTGTGCACACCTTCGTTTTTTTCTTTCTTTTTTTATGTTGAACCTACTCATTCCTAAACACTGTTAAGCGTGCAGCCCTGTTCTGTGATCCGCCCTGGTTCACGCTTTCATTTCTAACTTGCAAATTCGGACCGTAATGACGTTCCTTGTATGGGCGCACAGTGTTATTTTCCATTTGATGCTGAATTTCAGATTTCCAAAAATTAATCCATGTACTCCAAAAGCGTAGTAATGATTTCATTTATTGCCGATGGTAAAACACATGTGAGACAATATGTCTTTAAACTGCTTCTCGTGCCTCAGATATGCTCATCCAAGCCTTTTTCTGGGCACGCCAAAAAACATAAAACATCTTCAGAAGTGAATCATATGGTACCCAATGCATTTCGAGCTACTGCTGAGCTCTTCTTCAGGGGTTTCACTATAGATAAAAAACATATATCAATAAATTGCAAATCCAAACCATTAAAACAAGCACTGTGTGCTTTTCTTCAACAACATTAAACATTTCAAATCCATGCCATCAATTGCAACTAGCCCTTAAGCACCGTTTTCCCTCTGAAACCGTAACACTAAGTTACCCAACAATGTCCTGGGGATCCCATAATCTACATCCTGCACATTGCCGCCTCTACTCTTCCATCCAATGATTCCAACCCACATTAGTGTCAACCCACACTACTTTATGTAATTCAATACCAAAACTCCAAGAAACAACCTCCTATTCATGTACCTTCGTGTTCCTTTGTGTGTGTGCTCCAACCTGCACTTTCCTTAATTGCGGCACCTGCCTTCCTGATCTTTCTTTACTTTTAAACCATGTGCTGTAACCCCTCCTCTCTCAATAAACCAATTGTGAATCACCAGCCCTTTAGCTATCAACCTGATGACTACCCGCCCCATACTGCAATGTTTCCAACCTTGCTCCAATCGTGAATCACCAGCCCTTTAGCTATCAAACACTGTTGTTGTTGTTGTTCATGTATTCGTATCAGTTTTTTGTCTATGTTATTAGAAAAGAAAAAAAAAGAAAAAAAGAAAGAAAAAAACGAAGGTGTGCACAGTATATTCTAATGGAATCAATGTTTGGACTCTGCCCTAACTACGTGTTACACCCAAGGAGAGCATCGGAAAAAAATGATACGAATACACATGTGAGATGCACATCTCAGCATGAGACGGAACTCTGTCGTAAAAAGCAAGCTCCACGTTTAATCATAGACATGTACAAGATGCGCTTTAAACAACTGTATCCATGTTTCATGAAATCGAAGCATATGTAAATTAGACTGTAGTCCGTATTTATGAACAGCAACATTGTTTGAGTAGCGTATTGTATAAGATCAGAGTCAGTGCTGGGCTAAAAGATGTAGCCCTGGGTTCTCTCCTGATTACAGGTGAGTAAATTGGAATTCGTAGTTCGGCTGATTTTAGAGGAATATTTGTACGTTTCAAAAAGAACACTTAGAACATTTTCTGCTGAAAACCACACAATGGATTCCTATGGAAGGAAATACAAGTTACTGGTAAGTACGCTTAGAATTACTTTTCAGAGTCAGTGCTGGGCTAAAAGAAGCAGCCCTGGGTTCTCTCCTGATAACAGGTGAGTAAATTGGAATTCGTAGTTTGGCTGATTTTAGAGGAATATTTGTACAATGGTAAAGGAAGGGGGCGGGGCCTGAGGTGACGTGTGCAAACACGCTCTGTGGCACGTTTTAAGTTGGGAAATTAATTCCTCTTCAATCCTGAGGTCCCCTGGGGGCCAACAAGCTCACCAGGTACCTCCAGTATGCGCCAGGGAGCTGCATTGCAGAGAGGTGTTCAGAGGCCATGCCCCTTTTTACAAAACTCTGCAACGCAGCTCCGTGGCGCTTACTGGAGGTACCTGGTGGGCTAGTTGGTCCCCAGGGACCCTCAGGATTGAAGAGGAATTAATTACCCAACTTAAAACGCGCCACAGGGCGTGTTTGCACACATATCACCTCAGGCCCCGCCCCCTACCTTCACCACTGTGTAAACGCGCCACGTGGGGTGTTTTAGGTTGGGTGATTAAGTCCCCTTGAATCCTGAGGTCCCCTGGCGGCCAACTAGCCCACCAGGTACCTCCAGTATGCGCCAGGGAGCTGCATTGCAGAGAGGTGTTCAGAGGCCACGCCCCTTTTTACAATACTCTGCAACGCAGCTCCGTGGCGCTTAGTGGAGGTACCTGGTGGGCTAGTTGGCCCCTAGGGGACCTCTGGATTGAAGAGGAATGAATTCCCCCAACTTAAAATGAGCCACTGGGCGTGTTTGCACAGTATCACCTCAGGCCCCGCCCACTACCTTCACCACTGTGCAAACGCCCCCCGTGGTGCATTTTAAGTTGGGGGATTAAGTCCCCTTGAATCCTGAGGTCCCCTGGCGGCCAACTAGCCCACCAGGTACCTCCAGTAAGCGCCACGGAGCTGCCTTGCAGAGAGGTGGAAAAAGGGGCGTGGCCTCATTACACCTCTCTGCAACGCAACCCCCTGGTACATACTGGAGGTTCCTGGTGGGCTAGTTGGCCCCCAGGGACCCCCAGTATTCAAGGGGAATTAGATCCCCCTCTGCAAACGCGCCAGGGGCGCGTATGCAGAGTGGTGCAAGGAGGGGGCGTGGCCTCCGGCCCTGATCCCTTCTTTTTTTTTAGTTTTTTTCTTTAGAAGGGGGGCTGTGTAGCCGCCCTTCTTTTTCTAATTTTTTGACCCTGGGGACCCCATTCCCCAGGGCCTGCCCCCAATTTATTTTTTTGGTTATTAAAAAAAAAAAAAATCAGGAAGGGGGCCGCGTGGCCCCCCTCCCAAGGACATAATTTGCCCTGGGACCCCATCCCCCGGGGCATGGCCCTTTATTTTTCATTTTGGTTTTTGGGAGGGGGGGCTGCCTTGCCCCCCTCCTGTGGGCCATTTTTGCCCAAGGGACCCAATCCCCCGGGCCGTTTTTTTTTTAATCTTTTATTTTTAGGAGGGGGGCCATGTGGCCCCCCTCCCGGGCCACTACTGGCCCCGGGGACCCCATCCCCCAAAGCCTGGCCACCTCGTTGGAGACCGTGGGGTGGTCCCAATCCCCTCACGGCCCCGCCGGCTCCCCGCCTCCTGCGGGAGCCGGCATTGCTTTCCCACATGGGGAGCAGCTAACATGCTTTGCTTTGCTTCATTGAAGCGACAGCAGGTTTCCCTGCTCTGGCTTCAATGAAGCAAAGCAGTTTGCAATGGCAGGGTGGGAGCCACGAGGCTCCTGCCCTGCCATTGCAAACAGCAGTGTCCCGGGGTGGGCACCCCGGGACACTGCAGGAGCCGGCCCTGGGGGGTGGTGGTCCCCAGGGCCATCATTGGCTCCAGGGGGGCCGCGCGGCCCCCCTCCCAGTTAATTTAAAGCCCCCCACCCAGAAGCAGTAGGACCTTTAGCCGCAGCTACAGCCCGAACTGCTGAACGGAATTACACCAAATTTGGCAAAGAGGTAGTCCTCAGTTCAGACTCGTGCCTTTTGCTTAAATAGTGTCAATCTGTTCAGTAGTTCCTGAGAAAATCAAAATCAAAATCACATATATATCTGGGCGGAGCCAAACCACACATCTCATCGTGATATCTGATTGGCTGTCAGCACTTCATCCAAGAAGTGTTGGCGGCCATCTTGAGACCAATATACATGATAGCACCTCATTAAAAAGCACTGCAGTTAATAGAAGGTTTTAAGACTTTAGTTACATTATAAATCATTTATTGATGGTATCATACTCATTTTAGGAATTCTGGTGTGTTCTAAGGTGATTTTACGATGTGAAAAAGCCTTCTGCTGCGATATCATGAATCATGTTTGAGAGAAAAATATTTTCTCATGCTTTTCCCACAGAGGTTTGGAAGGTGATCTATAAGCTAAACTGAGAGCATATTTTCTGTAAATTCACATTATCTTTCTCAGTCATGTGAGAATGAAGTATGACATTCTCAGTAAAACATGTACATCCATCAAGGGCAGAGACTGTCAGTTGATTTCTTTGTGTTCTACTGCAGCTTCCCAGAGTGTTCTAAAGAACAACTAGAGCGCTAACAGTCCTACTTATCACAAACGTATGGCACACCTGAAGCCATCTTGATTGGAATAAAGTGGTAACACTTAAAACATTTAATTTAAAAAGGAACAAAATGAGGGGGTTAATTTTGCCATAGAAATTATGATTAATGCTGCAGAAAGAAAAATGAGGGCACATTTTGACTTCTCAAATCCTCATCTATTTCATTAAAAAATTCTGACATGCAGACTGAAACATGCACTTTAAATACCAGCAGCAGACTTCCCTGGTGAGCAGTAGCTTTACTACAGTGATCTACTGAGCAACTAGAGTGCTACTATTCAGAATTTATGGCAAATGTGTGATACATCTGAATACCTTCTTGATGGAACCAAGTAAACAAGCATTGAAAATGCAATAGGTCTCGCCCTCGTTTAAGTTAAAGCAATTCTGTTTGTAATTAGGTGGCTTTTTAGCTTTGCTTGTATTAGTGTTTTTCAAACTTTCATGTACATAACATGCATATGTATGCATATATGTATATGTATATGTATTTGTATGCATGCATTTATATTTGTATTTATATAGATATGCAGCTTATATATATGTTTATATATGTATGTATATATTACCTACTGGCGGTCGCCAGTAGGTAGATATAGTTAGGAGCTATTTTCCATAGGAAATCCGCAACATTCTATTTGGAATAACGTTGGCGCCGATTGACGAATCTTCGCGAAATTTTCCAAACTTTTGGCCAGCTCTGGTGCGCTCCTATCCTGAAGATTTCACGGTGATTCGTCAAGCAGGGGCCGAGAAAAAAGGGGGGTCCCAAAACGCGTTTTCCAAATGCATTTTCCCTTAGGACCTGTTGACGCAGCTACAGACCGAACTGCTGAACGGAATTACACCAAATTTGGCGGTAGTCCTCAGTTCAGACTCGTGCCTTTTGCTTAAATGGTGTAAATCCGTTCAGTAGTTTCTGAGAAAATTAGAGTTAAAAGTACATATATATCTATGGCCTCGGAGGATCCGTGCACCCTCCACGTACCCAGCGCGCACCCTGCCGTGCACGAGCTGTATTCTAATTGGCTGTCAACACGCCAGATCAGGAAGTGTTGGCAGCCATCTTGTGCCTCGGTAGAACCGATCATGCCCCGGGGCAACTTATACATGTTGGAGGGGGGCCGCCACCCCCCAGGGGTCCACCCCCAGGACACAGCTGTTTGCCTCGCGGCTCCCACCCTGCCATTGCAAACTGCTTTGCTTCATTGAAGCGAGAGCAGGGAAACCTGCTCTCGCTTCAATGAAGCAAAGCAGATTGCCTTTCCACATGGGGAGCAGCATGTTAGCTGCTCCCCATGTGGAAAAGTAATGCCGGCTTCCGCAGGAGGCGGGGAGCCGGCTGGGACCGTGGGGGGATTGGGGACCCCCCATGGTCTCCAAAGAGAGGCCAGGCCCTGGGGGATGGGGTCCCCGGGGCCAGAAGTGGCCCAGGAGGGGGGCAACGCGCCCCCCCTCCCAAATTAAATTTAAAAACAAATTAAAAAACAATGGCGAGCCCTGGGGGATGGGGTCCCCGGGGCCTTAAAGTGGCCAGAGGAGGGGGGCTGTGCAGCCCCCCTCCATAACAATTTTTTTTAAAAAGGCCCATGCCCCGGGGGATGGGGTCCCCGGGGCAAATTATGGCCTCGGGAGGGGGGCCACGCTGCCCCCTTCCCGATGTTTTTTTTCAAAAATAAAAATTGGGGTCAGGCCCTGGGGGATGGGGTCCCCAGGGCCAAAAAAATAGAAAAAGAAGGGGGGCTACACATCCCCCCTTCTAAAAAACAAGAAGGAACAAAAAAAACAGGATCGGGCAGGAGGCCACGCCCCTTCCTTGCACCACTCTGCAAATGCGCCCCCCGGCAGTGGGGGAACTAATTCCCCTTGAATACTGGGGGTCCCTGGGTGCCAACTAGCCCTCCAGGAACCTCCAGTATGCGCCAGGGGCCTGCGATGCAGAGAGGTGTAATGAGGCCACGCCCCTTTTTACACCTCTCTGCAATGCAGCTCCCTGGCGCATACTGGAGGTACCTGGTGGGCAAGTTGGCCACCAGAGGACCTCAGGATTCAAGGGGACTTAATCCCCCAACTGAAAACACACCACGGGGCGCGTTTGCACAGTGGTGAAGGTAGGGGGCGGAGTCTGAGGTGATATGTGTGCAAACATGCCCTGTGGCGCGTTTTAAGTTGGGGAATTAATTCCTCTTCAATGCAGAGGTCCCATAGGGGCCAACTAGCCCACCAGGAACCTCCAGGAAGCGCCACGGAGCTGCGTTGCAGAGTGTTGTAAAAAGGGGCATGGCCTCTGAACACCTCTCTGCAATGCAGCTCCCTGACGCATACTGGAGGTACCGCAGGATTGAAGAGGAATTAATTCCCCAACTTTAAACGTGCCACAGGGCGTGTTTCCACACGTCACCTCAGGCCCCGCCCCCTTACTTTACCATTATACAAATATTCCTTTAAAATCAGCCGAACTACGATTTCCGATTTACTCACCTGTAATCAGCAGAGAACCCAGTGCTGCATCTTTTAGCCCAGCACGGACTCTGAAAAGTAATTCTAAGCGTACTTACAAGTAAACTGTATTTCCTTCCATAGGAATCCATTGTGTGGTTTTCACCAGAAAATCTTCCAAGTGTCCAATTTTGAAACGTACAAATATTCCTCTAAAATAAGCCGAACTACGAATTCCGATTTACTCACCTGATATCAGGAGAGAACCCAGTGCTGCATCTTTTAGCCCAGCACTGACCCTGAAAAGTAATTCTAAGCGCACTTACCAGTAACTTGTATTTCCTTCCATAGGAATCCATTATGTGGTTTTCAGCAGAAAAGTTTCTATGTGTCTATTTTCACAAACTAAAAATATTCCTAAAGAATCGTCTGTATGACTTAAACACATTCTTTCAACTGTTTACAGGAGGATGGCCAGTGCTGGGTCCAGGATCCACCACTGAGTAAGAAAAAGTAACGATAACACTACTTACCTGTTAAGTGAATTTTCTGCCGTAGGATAACATTGGTGATTCTATGTGAAAAATGTTCTAAGTGTCAACTTTTAAAATACAATAATATTCCTTAAAAATTACTACAGTAACCAAAACGCTTTAACTCAACTGTTTACAGGAGATGTCCAAGGACTGAATCTAGGATCCAGTCCTGTGGTTAGAAAAGTAATCCATAAAGTAACTAATAGCATTTAACTAGAAATTCACATTGAGCTCAATGTTGCTTTGTGTTTGAAATTGTGTTCCCCATTGCAACAACTGTAACTACTGTACTTAAAAGTCTGTTGCCTATTTGCCAAGTATTTAAACTAAAGTAATTCATTCTGAGAAAGTATATTGTGTATTGTAATGTATAATGTAATGTATAATATAATTAAAAAAAAATATCTAAAAATAAATAATTTAAAAAATGTAGTAAATCAGTATAAAAATAAATCAGTATAATAATTAATACATTAAAAATTGCCATTTACAAAACCTTTGAAATTCACTGAAAAAACCATAGGTTTCAGGTTTGATATAGTTAGGAATTAGCATTTAAAAAACCTTTGAAATTCACAGAAAAACCATAGGTTTCAGGCCTGATATAGTTAGAAATTAGCATTTAAAAAACCTTTGAAATTCACTGAAAAAACCATAGGTTTCAGGCCTGATATAGTTAGAAGTTAGCATTTAAAAAACCTTAGAAATTCACTGAAAAAACAATAGGTTTGAGGGGTGTTATAGTTAGCTGGACATTTCACTTGAACAAAACCATTGAAATTCCTCCGATATAGTTAGTTGAAACAAATCAAATCAAAAAAGCTTTATTCGATTTTCAGAGCAAAATCATAAAAGCATACATTAAAAAGTGCAATAGACATTAAATACAGTTAAAACAGTCGCCTGAATTGGAAATATTATTAATATGTCTGTCATGTACAAATCATAAAAGTTCATTTAAGAAGAAGCTAGTATTCCTCAAGAAACAGCAAGAACTAAAATATAGGGTTAATACTCATAATGATTGCATTGAGTTCCGAAACCTGATAACCAGTTTTAGGAAGCTAGATACAGCAAGGATAACAGATTTATTTTCTAGCTGTAATAACCTGGTTAAAGCTGATCTGCACGTACGAATACCCCAGGCCTTTAGAATTGGTTTCAGGAAAACCCCCCTTGGAATCTGATAAAATTTACAAAATAAAACACAATGGATATTTGATTGAGCAAAGATGTCATCACATGGGCATACTAAAATTTTGTTTGACCAATTATTACAATCTGGGAAGGTGGTCAGGCGAAAAAAAGTGCTTAGTCTAAAACGGGTCAGTAACATTCGGGCATAGCAGCTTGACTGAATCGAAAGGTACCCTTGGAGCTCTTCATGAACAGTGATTTGCTGGTATCTAATGACTGCGGTTTTAGTTTTTTCCAGATTCCACCTAATATTAATTAGATGGTTGAGGGCCAGCTCTCTTAGCGACTTTCTGGACACCGTTTCCATACTTGATGGCCTCACAAAAAGCTCTGGGTGTCTGAGCTCTGTGTTCTTTACATAAGTGAGTCATTTGATATTACTTATTCCATCAAGTTTAAGACAGTCAATGATTAAATCTCTGTTTAATGAAGTCTCAGGGGTAACCCATATTTTGTGCCACAATAATATAGGCGCAATTTTTATAACATCGGAAATGTATAATAAGCCCAGCTCAATATGTACAATGTAGGTAGCTGATGATTTGGGGACCCCTAATAAATAGCGAAGGAACTGATTTTCAGTTTTTTGTATCAGTTGTGGGTTTTCAATACCCCAAAGGCCAGACCCATAAGTAGCAGTAGAGATACATTTTGCTTTATAAATTAAAATCAGTTCCTTCACAGGTCTACCACCTAATTTGGCCGCAAAATTTTTCAGGGCGCCTATTGCCCGGGTGAAAGCTAGATGTCTGGCATTTAATGCTGCATGCCAGTTACCCTTCCTATCAAAATTTATTCCGAGGTAAGAAAATCGATCCGTGGTCTCGCTCCTCTTGCCATCAAGGAAGATTGGACAGGGTGCTTTCTTTGTCCCGGGACCACATGCCATGGTGTATGTTTTTGTAGTGTTGACTTTTAGCCCTCTGTCTCTCATGTAGTTAGCAAATTTCAGGACGGCCCTCTGTAAGCCGATCCTAGTTCGGGACATGATAGCGCCATCATCAGCATAAAGGAATAGTGGCGCTGATGTTCCCAGGATAGTTGGGTAATCGTACTATGACTCCCTTAGGTGTTGACCGATGGAATTTATATATAGGGTGAAGAGAAGGGGTGCTAAAATGCACCCCTGTCGCACCCCTCTCTGAATGGGAAACTTGTCAGAGCACTCGCCCTTATTGCCATAACGTACCCTGGCACCTGCATCCCTATACAGTGCTTTTATGAACTGGAGGATATTAAAATCTATACCCATTTCAGATAATGTGGACCATAGTTTCTCGTGGTCCACACAATCGAAAGCAGAACTCAGGTCCACAAAGGTAACAAAGAGGTTTCCCTTTTTGGCTTGAGTATACTTAGATAAAACTAAAGCCAAATTTAATCCCTGCTCTATGGTACCTTTACCCGATCTGAATCCATACTGTAAGTTTGAGACTACGTTATTCTCTTCTGCCCAGAGTTGTATCCTATTTAAAATTATCCGGCCTGCTACCTTCATTAATGCATCTAATAATGATATTGGCCGGTAACAGGTGGGGTCATTTCTGTCTCCTCTTTTAAAAATTGGAACAACTATAGCTTCAGACCAGGACGATAAAAACCCATGTTGGATTGAGTGGTTTAAAACATTTGTTAACTTGGGAGCCCAAAGATCAATCTCAGCTTTGTAGACGTCCGGGCCCGGTGCTTTACCTGAAGGGCTTTCTTTAATTGCCTTAATGACCTCCTTACAAGTAAAAATAATACCTAGCGGGAATATGTTCAATGGGTTTGTAATATGTTGGGTGCCCGTCTCATCAATCGTGGGATTAACAGGGTCAGAGGGATTAACTTTATCATACAGGTGTTTAAAATGGTTGACCCAGATTTCCTCATTGATGGCTAGGTCTATGATGTCTGTCTGTTTATTCTGTAGGTAAGGAGCATTTACCGCTTTCCAAAAAGCAGTATTATCCTTGGATTTAGAGGCTTCATACAGGGCCGACCAGGCCTCTTTCCTCAGGGATAGTTTCCTCGTTTTAAGGGCCGACTGATACAGCTTTCTAGCTTGGCGAATCTCCACAGGGCATTTTGTTGATGCATGCAATGCCCTTTTTAGAGTTGTAAGTGCTTTTGTACAGCTGTTGTCAAACCAACCATGAGTGTTATTGGAATTTGGTCGGTACTCTCTTGTTAGCAGCTTTTTCAGTTCTGATTGTATTTTTAAGAACGAGCCCATAATTTTTGGTGACTCCTCAGTTTCTGACAGACAGATAAACATGTCTTCTTGAGTTGTTACTGTTAAGTTGTATAGGAATTCTACAGGGTCTACCCTGTCCCATTTTATAGAATAACCATTTTTAGTAGCTAGGTTAATTGTGGGTTGGTATATAAATTTATCCACTGAGGTCTGTTGGCACCCTTTAATTTTTAGGTTAAAAGAAATTGGATAATGATCGCTGAAAACAGCATCAAGTGTTTCCCATGTTAATACTAGCCCTGCATGAGTTGTGGATATAAAAATAAAATCAATTGTTGAGTTGCACCCCCTCCCGTGAAAGGTTGGCTGAAACGGAATATTTGGAGTACATAACTCGTTAATATAGGACAGGTTAAAATGAAAAATCATGTTGTTAAACATATTTCCTGAATTCGAGTGGATGAAATGGGTGGGCCAGGGCAGGGGACTCTGGACCTCTCAGGATGATATCAGCTGAGAACTTGCGTCCTTTACGACACCAGGTATGTGACCGCTGCCTCGGCTCCTTAGATCCTCTCAGTGGTCCTTTCCAATGCCCCACTTGTCCTTTTAAACTTCCGATACCAATGTGCATTAATAGTCTCCAGTTGAGGCCCTCGGCGGACATTCTACCAGCCGATACCATAGGCACAGTTAATCAATCCATCCTCAAAGTTATGCATCTGAATGTTAGATCACTGTCTTGTCACTCCCAAGAAGTCCTCTCGCTGATTTCTGATGACAATCCGGACATTTTCTTTTTTACGGAAACTTGGCTGCACGACCAGTCCATGGCGGTCATTAATCTAGCCCTTCCTGTGGGCTACATTATGCACTCTCTCCCTCGCAAGGCCAGAGGTGGAGGTATTGCAGTTGCGGTAAAAACATGCTACCCCTGCATCTGGAAACCTATCACCATAGCAGGTTGCGAGAGTGCTCTATTTAACATCTCAGTGAATCCCCATTTCACCTTTACGGGACTTCTAATTTACAGACCTCCTGGGCCTGATGCCGCGTTTCGTCAAAGCCTTCCGGAGGTAATTTCCTCCTTAGCTTTAAAGACTGCCAACTTTACGATTATCGGCGACCTCAACCTGCATATGGACGCGCCACTTTCCAACTCGATCCATAGCTTGTTGGCTGATCTTGAGGCGTTCCAACTGATCCAAATGGTACAATCCCCTACTCACACAGGTGGCCATCTATTGGATCCTGTTTTGACGAATCTTTCTACGAATATCTAAGTTGTATAGGAATTCTACAGGGTCTACCCTGTCCCATTTTATAGAATAACCATTTTTAGTAGCTAGGTTAATTGTGGGTTGGTATATAAATTTATCCACTGAGGTCTGTTGGCACCCTTTAATTTTTAGGTTAAAAGAAATTGGATAATGATCGCTGAAAACAGCATCAAGTGTTTCCCATGTTAATACTAGCCCTGCATGAGTTGTGGATATAAAAGTAAAATCAATTGTTGAGTTGCACCCCCTCCCGTGAAAGGTTGGCTGAAACGGAATATTTGGAGTACATAACTCGTTAATATAGGACAGGTTAAAATGAAAAATCATGTTGTTAAACATATTTCCTGATTTCGAGTGGATGAAATGGGTGGGCCAGGGCAGGGGACTCTGGACCTCTCAGGATGATATCAGCTGAGAACTTGCGTCCTTTACGACACCAGGTATGTGACCGCTGCCTCGGCTCCTTAGATCCTCTCAGTGGTCCTTTCCAATGCCCCACTTGTCCTTTTAAACTTCCGATACCAATGTGCATTAATAGTCTCCAGTTGAGGCCCTCGGCGGACATTCTACCAGCCGATACCATAGGCATAGTTAATCAATCCATCCTCAAAGTTATGCATCTGAATGTTAGATCACTGTCTTGTCACTCCCAAGAAGTCCTCTCGCTGATTTCTGATGACAATCCGGACATTTTCTTTTTTACGGAAACTTGGCTGCACGACCAGTCCATGGCGGTCATTAATCTAGCCCTTCCTGTGGGCTACATTATGCACTCTCTCCCTCGCAAGGCCAGAGGTGGAGGTATTGCAGTTGCGGTAAAAACATGCTACCCCTGCATCTGGAAACCTATCACCATAGCAGGTTGCGAGAGTGCTCTATTTAACATCTCAGTGAATCCCCATTTCACCTTTACGGGACTTCTAATTTACAGACCTCCTGGGCCTGATGCCGCGTTTCGTCAAAGCCTTCCGGAGGTAATTTCCTCCTTAGCTTTAAAGACTGCCAACTTTACGATTATCGGCGACCTCAACCTGCATATGGACGCGCCACTTTCCAACTCGATCCATAGCTTGTTGGCTGATCTTGAGGCGTTCCAACTGATCCAAATGGTACAATCCCCTACTCACACAGGTGGCCATCTATTGGATCCTGTTTTGACGAATCTTTCTACGAATATCTCAGTGCTCTATCCCAGACCCATGGCATGGACTGACCACCATCTAATTGAATTTCGTATTACAACTTCTTGCTCCCTTCCTAAAAACAATCCCTCAGCCAGTCTTAGACGCCCTTGGAGAAACTTAAATTTAGAGCATTTCCATCAGCTCCTGATGAAAGTTCATCCCTTACCCCCCACTGAAGTTTCCCGCGGCTATGACAGCTTCTGCGAGTGGCTAAATAACGCATTAGATTCACTTATTCCGGCTAAGTGGAGTAAGACCAGATCTAGCCCTTCTAACCCCTGGTATAATGATTCCCTCATAACTCTCAAAATCTCCTGTAAAAAGGCAGAACGCGCGTGGCGCAAAACGTATGATACTGACCTCAAGGCAGCCTATAGGGCTTGCACTAGAGTGTATCATCGGGCCATTTGTACGGCCAGGGCGGCTTATTACTCTCAGGAGATCAAGAATAGTACCAATCCCACCAAGGTCATCTTCAGGGTGTGTAAGGACCTTACTAGTAAAAGGACTGATACTGCTGCCCTCCAACCCTCTATGACGCACTGTGAGGACTTAGCCTCATTTTTTGTCGAAAAGGTGGAGGCTATTTATAAGTCATTCGCCCAGCTTCCTATTGCGGACACTAGCCCTACGTCATTGGTTCATAAACCATTACTGATTATTCCTAGTCCGACCTTGGATGAATTCTCTGCCTTGACGACTAAAGTTAAATCCGGCTCCCCGGACGACCCCATGAGACCCTTTCAATTCCGGGAATTCGCTGAAGGCTGCTTCCCTGCTCTTCATGGCCTTATTAATTTGTCCTTCAGCACGGGCAGTGTTCCTAAAGCTTGGAAACAGGCGACGGTTATTCCTATTCTTAAAAAACCCGCCCTTGATCCCACCAAGCCCGAATACTACCGACCTATTTCCCTTCTTCCTTGGCCAGCTAAATTAGCAGAAGCTCATGCTAATGATATTCTATCTTCTCACCTGCAGGAAGCAAATATATTGGACAATTCCCAAAATGGGTTTCGTGCAGGCCACAGCACAGAAACTGCCCTCCTGGCTGTGGTGGAACACATCAGGCATCTGTTGGATCTGGGTCAGACGGCGGCACTGATCCTTTTGGATCTCAGTGCCGCCTTCGATACGGTGTCTCACCAGATTCTTTTACATCGCCTGATGGAAGCAGGAATTGGAGAGGTGGCACTTGAGTGGTTTAGCTCCTTTCTTAAGGATCGAGCCTTCAAGATTTCCACACCCCCTTTTGTTTCTGCTTCTCGCCCCATACTCCAGGGTGTTCCCCAAGGGTCGGCCCTGAGCCCCACCTTGTTTAACTTATATGTTCAGCCATTAGCGGAGGTAGCCCACAGTTTTGGTCTCTCCTTAGTGTCATACGCGGATGACACGCAGTTGGCGGTGGCTCTTAATGGCGACTCCAACATGGATGCCCCCACCTTTCAGTCAGCTTTAAAAGCTGTGGCCGGCTGGATGGCGAACAATCGGCTTCAACTTAATGCCTCTAAGACCGAGGTCATTATTTTTGGTAGGGAAAGTGAATTATGGGGAGATCAGTGGTGGCCTTCTGATCTTGGCCCCGTCCCCTCCCCTGTGACTGAGGTTAGAAACCTTGGGGTGTGGTTCGACCATAAGCTCTCCTTCACTTCCCACACAAAACGTGTGGCCGGCACCTGTTTTGGTACCCTGCAGTGTCTCCGACCAATCTTTAAATTCTTCGATGCGGAGACCAGACAGATTATTGTCCAAGCCCTGGTTCTCACTAGACTAGATTATGCTAGCTCCCTGTTTCTGGGCCTTAATCAGGCCGAGCTATCTCGTCTTCAGAGAGTTCAGAATGCGGCAGCCAGGATGCTTGTTGGCCTTCCGAAGTTTGTCTCGGCCCGTCGGACTATCCAGGATCTCCATTGGCTGCCGGTGGGGCAGAGAATTAAGTTTAAAGCTCTTTGCTTAACTTTTAAGATTCTCAAAGCAGCCTCCCCTCCCATCCTTGCACAGACTATCCAGCACTATGTCCCTGCCAGAGCTCTTCGCTCTACTGGATCTAATTTGGCCATTGTGCCACGTTTCAAAAAATCTAGGATGGGCGGACGCTCTTTCTCAGTGTTGGTGGCTACTCTCTGGAACTCTTTGCCTGCCCCTTTGCGCGCCATTCCTGAGTTGCTTCCTTTCAGAAAGGCACTTAAAACCTTCCTTTTTACCACAATCTAGGCCCATCCTTTCCACCTTTTCTGTCGTGTTGTGTTATTATTCTCCAAAGCGCCGGGACGCCACTTTGCTGCGGCATCCGTGCGCTATACAAAAATCATATAACATAACATAACATAACATTTTCATCCTTATGTTCACCGAGGCCACAAATATCCTTGGAACCATTAGGACAAACAGTACAATTGAAATCACCCAACCAGATCAGAGCCATCTCACCTTCTTTCTGGTCCTTAATAGTATTAACACTATACATAAGTTTATCAATTACACTTTCTAAACTATTTATTGAGACATTATTATAAAAATTTATTAGGGTCAGAAACTTAACATGACCCCAACTAATTGATAAAATCTGATAATACTCAGTAGTCATATATCTGAGTATTTTTATTTCCTCTGTAATAGAAACATATATACACAGGCCCCCTATAATTTCTCCCCTGTGGGCTTACTAATGTGGGTGTATGAAAAGTCTGATATCCAGGTATATGCAGTTCATCTACAGCCCATGTTTCCTGGAGACAGATAATACTATAATTAGTGGCTATATCTAGCCACGGTTGATTGGTCACTTTATTTGTAAGACCTGCGACATTCCATGATAGGATGTTTTGGGTAGCATTTACCCTATAGTTAGTTGTACTAACCACATCTCGCGTGCCCGCAATCCACTGCTGATGATGTCACATATTACATCATTCATGACATGTCAGTGACATCACTGATGACATCTCAAATGACATCACTGATGGCATCATCCACGTGACAATCAGATACACCTCATCATACACTAGTATAACCTTTCATCACTCACTGTAAAATACAGAGTGCCAGATTTAAAACCATTGACACACCAATACAAGTTTCTAAACACCCACCCAGTGATTCCTAGATCTATACACACATCTAATCACTTACCTATAGATTCACTCATACATGCTGTCAATGATCAATAGAACACTGTCACTTATACACCTATATCGACATTACACACCAGCACACATCCTAATCACTTATGAAGTCATCCTACTCACTTATGCAAACAATGGATCATACTTACTTTTACTTACCTATACACTTATAAAAACACCACTTCATCTATTCATATACATAATAAATCATACTTAGTGTGTTATAAAAACACTATTACAAGTATACAGTTATCCATACAGTCACTCATACAATCACTGGGTCATATATATATTTATTTATACACAACAACTGACACATACACTGGCTTTTATTGTCCTAGTTTGTTGGACATGTACCATTGAGACATGTATTGGCTCACCACCACACCCATAAAGATATTCACTCACCCAAACAACTGTTATAACATGTAGGTTTAACTTCATACACCTACTGAATCAACTATTCACACATCTTTGGGCAGTCACACACCCCCACCGAACCACACACACATTCACTCTCCCATACAAATACTCAGTTAACTAATCAATCAATAATATAGACTTTCACGTAGCTAGTAACCAACTGGTGCAGCAGTTTACACAATAACTTACAAAGTGATACTGTTATTCACACAGTTTAGTCACTATCCAATATATTTAGTGAGACACTATAAATTAGTCAAGTAAACAGTCAATCACACTGCTGCTAAATCCTCCATCCAGATATTTATATTTATATATCCACTCATTCTTCAATGCAACTTGCTATATATATATAATACATATTTAAATAACGAACCAAACCACATTCACTGGATGATGTCATCAGTGATGTCATCAGTGATGTCATTTGAGATGTCATCAGTGATGTCACTGACCATGTCATGAATGATGTAATATGTGACATCATCAGCAGTGGATTGCGGGCGCGCGCGATGTAGTTAGTACAACTAACTATATCGGAGGAATTTCAATGGTTTTGTTCGAGTGAAATGTCCAGCTAACTATAACACCCCTAAAACCTATTGTTTTTTCAGTGAATTTCTAAGGTTTTTTAAATGCTAATTCCTAACTATATCAGGCCTGAAACCTATGGTTTTTTCAGTGAATATATATATACACATACATATATATAAATGCATATGCATATATATGGGCATATGTGTGCGAGTAGAGAGGTAGAGAGAGGAACAGAGGTAGATGTAGAGGTAGACGTGTAGAGGTAGAGAGGTAGAGGTAGAGAGGTAGAGAGTAGTAGAGAGAGAGGTAGAGTGAGGTAGAGAGGTAGAGAGTGGAGAGTGCGTAATAGAGAGTAGAGAGTGAGTAGTAGAGAGTAGTAGAGAGAGTAGCAGAGAGTGAGTAGTAGAGAGTAGTAGAGTGAGTAGTAGAGAGTGAGTAGTAGAGAGTGAGTAGTAGAGAGTAGTAGAGAGTGAGTAGTAGAGAGAGTAGTAGAGAGTAGTAGAGTGAATAGTAGAGAGGGAGTAGTAGAGAGAGAGTAGTAGAGAGTAGTAGAGAGTGAGTAGTAGAATAGTAGAGAGTGAGTGGTAGAGAGCAGTAGAGAGTAGTAGAGTGAGTAGTAGAGAGTAGTAGAGAGTGAGTAGTAAAGAGTGAGTAGTAGAGAGTAGTAGAGAGTAGTAGAGAGTGAGTAGTAGAGAATAGTAGCGAGTGAGTAGTAGAGAGTCAGTAGTTTAATTTAAAAGGAACACAATGAGGGGGTTCGTTGTGCCATAGAAATTATGATTAGTGCTGAAAAAATATAAATTAGGGCACATTGTGATTGACTTCTCAAATCCTCTTCTATTTCATTAAAAAATTCTGACATGCAGACTGAAACATGCACTTTCAATACCAGCAGCAGACTTCCCAGGTGTGCAGTAGCTGTACTACAGTGATCTAATAAGCAACTAGAGTGCTAACATTCTGAATTTATGGCAAATGTGTGACACATCTGAATGCCTTCTTGATGGAATCAAAGTAAAAAACTGAAAGTATTTCCTACTGAGGAGACTGTAGTAAATGAGGAAATTAGGAAATTTCATAACAAATAAGTCTCCCAAGATGGCCACCAGAGACAAAAGAGCCCAAATGTAGCACAAATATCACCCAGATGTAGCCCAACTATAGCCCAATGACAAAATGTCCCAGACTGTTCTAAATAACAACTAGAGCGCTAACAGTCTTACTTATGACAAAAGTAAGACACACCTGAAGCTATCTTGATGGGAAGAAAGTGGTAACACTTAAAACATTTAATTTGCAAAGGAACAAAATTAGGGGGTTCATTTTGCCATAGAAATTATGATTAATGCTGCAGAAAGAAAAATTAGGGCACATTTTGACTTCTCAAATCCTCTTCTATTTCATTAAAAAATTCTGACATGCAGACTGAAACATGCACTTTGAATACCAGCAGCATACTTCCCTGGTGAGCAGTAGCTTTACTACAGTGATCTAATGAGCAACTAGAGTGCTACCATTCAGAATGTATGGCAAATGTGTGATACATCTGAATGCCTTCTTGATGGAAACAAGTAAACAAGCATTGAAAATGCAATAGCTCTCGCCCTCGTTTAAGTTAAAGCAATTGTGTTTGTAATTAGGTGGCTTTTTAGCTTTGCTTGTATTAGTGTTTTTCAAACTTTCATGTACATAACATGCATATGTATGCATATATGTATATGTATATGTATGCATGCATTTATATTTGTATTTATATAGATATGCAGATTATATATAGGTTTATATATGTATGTATATATATATTCACTGATGTCAGTGATGTCATGAGTGATGTCACTGACCATGTCATGAGTGATGTAATATGTGACGTCATCAGCAGTGCATTGCAGGCGCGCGAGTTATAGTTAGCTGAACTAACTATAAGGGGGGAATTTCAATGGTTTTGTACGAGTGAAAACTCCAGCTAACTATAACGCCCCTGAAACCTATGGTTTTTTCAGTGAATTTCTAAGGTTTTTTAAATGCTAATTCCTAACTATAACGTGCCTGAAACCTATGGTTTTTTCAGTGAATTTCAAAAGGTTTTTTAAATGCTAATTTCTAACTATGCCTACAGAGATAGGACATGTGAAGAAAGAAGAAAAAACGCACAGCAAGAAAAAAAAGAAATGCAGAAAGAAGCAACAGAAGTCCTCAAAGACGAAGAAAAGTGCAGGACGAACGATAACGTGCAGAAAGAACAAACAGAAGAGCAGAAAGAAGCCTTGTTGCAAAATCATCCTGTACCCTCAACTTTTTCAGACGGATACTGGTGGTAACTGAGTCTGACTAACCAGTCCTAGAGCCAGTGCTATGTTAAAAGACACTCAGAATACAGTGAAACACCTACATACACTAGGGAACACTATGCGTTGGGGTCCCCCTGTGGTCAGCATGACCTCCTCTGTAAACCCCTAGTATATAATAGGGCAGTGGATTAAAACTACCTCTTAAAACGCGCCACAGGGCGTGTTTGCACACGTCACCTCAGGCCCCGTCCCTCACTTCCCCACTGTGTAAACATGCCCTGTGGACGTTTTAAGTTGGGAGATTAAGTCCCCTTGAATCCTGAGGGTCCCTAGGGTCCAACTAGACCACTAGGTACCTCCAGTAAGCGCCACAGAGCTGCGTTGCAGAGAGATGTAAAAAGGGGCACGGCCTAGACCACCTCTCTGCAACGCAGCGCAGTGGCGCTTACTGGAAGCACCTGGTGGGCTAGTTGGCCCCCAGGGTCCCTTAGGATTGAAGGGGAATTATTTCCCCAACTTAAAACGCGCCACAGGGCTTGTTTGCACACGTTAACTCAGGCCCCGCCCCCACCCCCTTCACCACTGTGTAAACACGCCCAGTGGCCGTTTTTAGTTGGGAGATTACGTTCACTTGAATCCTGAGGGTCCCTAGGGTCCAACTAGCCCACTAGGTACCTCCAGTAATCGCCACAGAGCTGCGTTGCATAGAGGTGTAAAAAGTGGCACGGCCTGGACCACCTCTCTGCAACGCAGCTCAGTGGCGCTTACTGGAAGCACCTGGTGGGCTAGTTAGCCCCCAGGGGCACTCAGGTTTGAAGGGGAATTATTTCCCCAACTTAAAACGCGCCATAGGGCGTGTTTGCACACGTCACCTCAGGCCCCGTCCCCTCCCTTCCCCACTGTGCAAACACGCCCTGTGGCCGTTTTTTAAGTTGAGAAATTAAGTCTCCTTGAATCCTGAGGATCCCTAGGGGCAAAATAGCCCACTAGGTACGTCCAGTAAGCGCCATTGCAGAGAGGTGTAAAAAGGGGCACGGCCTGCACCACCTCTCTGCAACGCAGAGCAGTGGCGCTTACTGGAAGCACCTGTTGGGCTAGTTGGCCCTCGGGGACCCTCAGTATTGAAGGGGAATTAATTCCCCAACTTACAACTGGCCAGGGGGCACGTTTGCAGAGTCCCCCTGGGGCCGGCCTTTGTTTTTTATTATTTTAAAAAAATATATATTTATAGAAAAACCTAGGACATGCTGGACAAACCGTATGTACCTATCACCATGACGATTTGCGTGATATTCATTAAAAGGCGACTATGCATAGAATGAATCCACATGGAATGTATTTACACCGCTAGTGAAGCTCTGACGTGTCTGACGCCCTACCGTGCCTAATCCCGGCGCCCCCACCGGTGGGTACTCTCCAAGTAGACACCCTTGTTGTTTATTTATACAAACATTGGTAGCTATTGACAGGCACATTTAATATACACGCACACCAAGCCATTCAAAGGGGATTCGACAAAAATTTGACCAAACTATGCAAGAAACCCCCCTCACGGTTAATAAAACACACATCCACCGCCGGATGTGTAATACTTTTTATTTTACTCTCTGGAAAGGAGACGAACCTCATTCGAGAGTCACAGCATGCTCCTGGCTGAGCCCAATGCTGTGTTACACCCACCAGTGCCCGCCGAGTGCCTCACACCTCTGCGTTGTATTCCACCCGCTAGTGCGTATGCTATGACACTCTCTAGCCCATGTGCACTGTAACACCACCCCGTGAATATGTCATGCCACACTTGCCTTCACACGGGTTATATTACCCCATCTAACATGCCTTCCTCGATGCTTATGTTATAACGCACAGCACTATGCCATACATATTACAATCTGGGATCCATATCTTTGTCACAGTGCATATGCAACGTTACACTCCCCAGCACATATTTTATATTACAACTTTAGAGACTAGTTAGGTTACACAACACTGCCCTGTGCATATTACACTCCAAGGCGCATATCGCATAGCACGCGCTAGTGCCTGTGCTATCTCGCGCTCTCCAATAACTCTGTCATTGCGCACAATGTATTGCATATTATATTTCACACCCCGGTTCATCTTATATCACACTTTTTGGTGCATAGTTTATACCATATACTATATCTAGTTTTCATTTTCAATCGTGCTCACAGGAATATGTTCTGTATAACACTGCGTCCACCTACCCTTTTCACGGGCATTACATATTGCGATGGGGGTGGAGGGTCAGGGGGTGTTTCTGCCAAGTGAACCCGGAGTTACAGTCACAAACGTCCTCTTCTTCCTGAATAAAAGTGAGATTATGATGCATACTTGTTCATATTTTAAGTATTTCGCACAGACACACATTTTAAAAACAATAAAGTTCCTAATACCCACCCTCTCTGAACAGTTAGCTTGCTGCCCCATCCACCTCCTTCCTATCCTCTGTTGTCTGAATCCATGGACTAGCCTCCTCCCTCCTTCCATGTATGGTCTGATGTGCTGCCACTACCCTCCATTTAGCTTGCTGTACCAGTCCACTCCTCCTGCCCTCCATTGCCCAATTCTATGGCCCATCATTGACCTCTTGCTTAGCCTATGTGCTTAGCTTGCTGCCCCTATTCTCCTTCCCCCTGCCCTCCGATGTCTTTTTGCATGCCCCTGCTCCATCCTTTTTGCCATCAATGTTCCATGGACCTGCCACTCCTATCTACTCTGAGTGTTCTGTTAAGCTGCCCTCCCACCTGCCTAGCATTGTGGAAATTTAGCTTGTAACTGAACATTATCTGCGCCATCTTGCCTCTCCCCAGCGCCACGCACAGCGAACGCACGGCCGCCATTTTAGGCACCCCACTCTCTCCCCGCTCATTTGCGATCGCCAGCGCGTTCCCCCGGTGCTGCGAGCATCCCCCGCGCGCCGGCCACCCCCGCTCTCTCACACACGGGCCATAAACCCTCTCCTTCTGCACGACCCTGCCATGGAACCACATCCCACGCCTGACCGACATCCCATACATGGTCATGCATCTCTTTTGATAACCCCCTTCCTCCGCGCCCCATTGTCCGAACCGATCCCAGGCCAACACCTAGCCCTGCGGATGCAGTTTATTGCCCCTACTGTAAGAGAAACACCCCACATCAAAGGGATTACAGTGGATCAAAGCCCCTACCCCCTGAGACCCGGCCGGTTGCACACACCCCCGGGAATTGGCGGAATGTCCAGCTGTGTGATAGCCATCTCCTACTGTAGATGGGGTGGGGACTTCCACTGTAGATATGTGTGGGAACGAGCTCGAAGTGGGGATTCCGAGGATGTTCTCTTATGTTCCAAAGCAATCTCAAGAATGTGCCATGTATGATAAACCTGCAATAAAGTCATAAACCTGTGTATAAGAGGCCAGGCCTCAGAGATGCAGTTAGAGCACCTCGTGACGATACCTTGCTGTCTGATCTGATGTGTTCTGCTCCGACGGAATAAAACTTTGTTTCCTGCCTTCCAGTCTCCGGCGCCTGCCTCTTTCATTGGTAAATTATCGAGTGGTATGAGAGGCGATTACCGCCGGGGAATACTTGAAAGGCTATCGACTGAAACTGCCGCTACCATTTAACAATTGGCGTCCCAAGCGTGGGGTCCATCAGCGACACGTGGATCCAGTGGGAGAGGTCCTGACGACAGAGTGAACGACTGCAACGATCGGGAGAGCTCCTGCCCGATAGACCCTCGTCTGGCAGCCGATCATCCGAACTTCACTGGTTCCGAGCAGACCTCTCTCGAGTGATCTACGGTCCTGACTGGGAACCATCAGGAGTGCCGCGGCAAATACGGAGAGTAGAGGACGATCGGGCGCTGGAGGCGGAAGACGAGAAACTGTCCATGCGGTCCGGGTAAGGTCGTGAAACACGACAAATTGTGAAATAATTGCTTGATTGTCTGAAATACTAGTATTGCTCATTGATTGTTCTCTTTGAGATATTCGCTGTCTACAAACGGGGAGGAGTAGAAACACTCTCTCTCTCCCTTTGCAGATAGTGAAGGGTAGGTAACGCAGACTTTTGTCCCCGTTGTAACCCGTCGTGACTATCTTTATCTCCCCACTGATTGATTGTCCGAACATTGATTGTTTTGAAGAATAGTGCTCTTTGAGATATTCTCTGTTTGCAAATAACGTAGAATAGGAATATTCTGTCTAGTCTTTGCAAATAGTGAAGGGTAGGTAACGCAGACTTTTGTCCCCGTTGTAACCCGTCGTGCCTATCGTTATCTCCCCATTGATTGATTGATTGATTGTCCGAACAGTAGTTGTTCGATATTGGTTCTTTGGAGGTATTCTCTGCTTACAAATAACGCGGAATAGAGATATTCTGTCTAGTCTTTGCAAGCAGTGAAAAGATAGGTTGTGCTGACTTTTGTCCCCGTTGAAACCCGTCATGCCTATCTTCTCCCCACTGGTTGGTAGTTGGTTCTGCCCGGACCGCTTATTAGAGGTGGACCATCCGGCTCCACTGGAAGGCACCCCTAATAAGGACATGTTCACCAAATATGGACTAGTCGCCGTAGCTTATAGCAAGCTATGGCATAAATACACAAGGAAGGACCCCGAGAGTCAGTGGCCACTGATGGGATCCTTCGACGACCATAAGATAGAAGTGCTAGAAATGGCTCTACGTAACAATAAAACGACGCCTACTATGCTTGACAGTATCGGCATGTGGCGCAAAGAAGCAACACAACGGAAAAAGAGGGAAGAAGTAAAAGCAGAAAAGGAATTACGAAGGGCAGCTCACCTTGCCGCTAGAAAGTTAGAAGAAGAAATAAAGGAGAGAAGGGAAACTAAACTAAGACAGGAGCCCGAAACCTCAGGCCAGTACGCTGTTAGGACCCCCTCTATGCTCTACCCTGAGTTGTCCTCTAAGCAACGAACGAATGACGAATTATTATTAGGTCCCCCAATCATTTACATGCCCCCTCCATACGCACCCTCCCAATCGGTAGTGCAACACCCACAACCCCCAAACACGAGCGAAAGCAGTACAGGGGCCTCGGCCCTCACGGCCTCCGCGCCGGCCGAGCCTCTTGTACTGAACACAACGTCGGCAATGACGTTGGATGACCCTGAGATAAGAAAGAAAGATTCCACCAGAATGAATCGACTAACAAAGGACGAACGAGCAGGAATCGACAAGATAGTAAAGACACTAGTGGAGCGTAAGGAAAGTGAGGAGTATATAACAGACGTATATAACTCGTATGCAGACAGCCGCAGACGACACTTTGTCGTACGACTTTTTTATCACGCCCTGAATGCATATGAGGATAGGTACCACGATAAAGGTCCCGAAGGCTTAGCGGCCCTATATAGGAAGGTAGACATTGGGGAAGAAGGAGAGGGCGATGTGACGAACCTCTTCACTCGTACACTCGAGGTCTATCGACACCTTAAGGAACACGGACAGACAACCAAAGCAGAAACCCCCATAACGACCAAGCCACAGGAAGGAAGGGCTGATACCATGATGCCCATCAAAGAGGCCGCCCCCTACTGGGTCCCCCCACGAGGTCAGGGAACACATGACGACATCAACCACCAAGATGCGAAGGGGAGGGTTGTATATAATTGGGTCTACCAGCCATGGGACCGACAAGATATTTTGACCTTTAGAAAAACTCTACCCGACTTAAGAAAGAACCCGACTGCCTTCTACACCGAACTAGGTACGGCCTTAGGCTCAACAATAATGACTTTAGCAGATATCGACTTGTTCTTCGGATTATGTCTGCCGGCTGATGTGTGGAAACAAATCCGGAAAGTTGACCACGCTGAGCCGTTCGGATATACCTGGGTACAACCCGATACCATAGATAAACAGCGAGAACCAGGACAGAAACCCCCGAAAGCCATATTAGAGCTCCCAGACAAGATTGTACAGAAGCTGAAGACTCTAATCCCAGAAAGAAAGGTAGACTGGTCGATAGTGACGGCTTGCCGCCAGAAACCCCAGGAGGATGTGTCTGAATACTTCTCTCGGTTTGAGACTGTGTTTTCCGATTACAGTGGCCAAGACATGACCACTGCAACCGGACATCACCTCTTTGTCCAAAACTATGTGAAAGGTCTGTCACAAGAAGTCTCCCAGAAGCTACAGACCAGCGAGAGTAGTTGGGCAGCCTCAAAGCCCGCAGCAATCCTCCAGATGGCCCAATACTACGAAAACCAAAAGAACGAGAACGACAGGGCGTCAGAGAGGAAGAAAAAGGAACTGAAGGAGAGGGTAATGATAGCTCAGTTGCAAGGGGTGACCATAGGAAGGGAACCCCCAAAAGGGAATTACCAACCAATCGCCCCTAGAAAGCTACCTCCTAGAGACCATACACCTGCCCCTTACAACGGACGGAGAGACTTAGATGGGAACCAATGTGCGTTCTGTAGAGGATTTGGACACTGGAAATCCCAGTGCCCGGTCCTTCTGGAATTGAACAAAAATAGGGACCCCAGAGACACAGCACCTGACCCCAGAAATAGAGGACAGGGACGAGGATACACGAACGACACCATCAACGACAGGCCAGGCAGACCAAACACCTTTGATCGCCCCCGACAAAACCAGTGTCAACAGTCCGACTATGAAAGCACCCATGACTTCGCATAGGACCGCCAGGGGCAAGGGGGGGATCCAGTCGAACTCCGTGTTGACCAGCAAGGTCCTTACGTCACTGCTAAGGTCTTGGGCACAAAATCTCCATTCCTGGTAGATACTGGGGCGACACGTAGTGCGTTATCTAAACGACTGATTCCTAGGGCACCCTTGTCTGGCTCACACGTAACCTCAATAGGCTTCGATGGAACGCCCTCCACTAACCCCTTATCAGCACCAATCTCCTTTGACTTAGAGGATAACACCACTGACACGACCTTTCTGCTCTCCTCCAACACCCCCGATGCTATTATGGGACTTGATTTGCTAAAGCATTTTCGAGCTACCATCAGATGCTCCCCAGACGGAGTTCGAGTCATCCTGCACGATAACCCAGATCTGTCCAGACCCTGTCACACACGGCGTATGCTCTCTATAACCGATGCTGACACGTCCCTACTCGACACATTACCTTCACATCTATGGGCTAGAACCGACTCAGATGTAGGGCGCATGGTGATCGACCCGGTACACATAACTGTCCGACCGGACGCAGTGCTCCCAAAGCTTCCACAGTATCGGATATCGCCCGAAGGCGAGAAGGCATTAGTGGAAATCATCGAGTCCCTAGTCGATGCAGGAGTGGTAGAAGAAGTAGTCAGTAATGTTTGTAACAGCCCTATCCTACCCATTGTAAAGAAGCAAGGCGAGGGAGATGAGAAAGCATACCGTTTCATTGTTGACTTGCGAGAGGTTAACAAAGTAGTCATACCTCAGTACCCCGTGGTCTCAGACATCACCACCATCCTCACCCTGATTCCATCCACTGCCACCACCTTTACCGTTATTGATCTCAAGAACGCATTCTTTTCCATCCCCATCCACCCAGACAGCCGCTACCTGTTCGGCTTCACTTTAAAAGCCCGTTCGTACAGATTCTGTAGGGCACCCCAAGGCTACACTGAGAGTCCCAGTATTTATAGCCAAGCCCTCAAGAGACAACTAGATGCAGTCCAACTTCCTGATGGAGTGGTGTTAATACAGTATGTCGATGACATTCTTTTGGCGGCCGACACCACACCACTTGCCGTCACAGCCACCATTCACCTCCTCCACTTCCTTGCGGAGAACGGTCACAAGGTCTCCAGGAAGAAATTGCAATTCTGCCAACCCCAAGTAACATATCTAGGCCATCTACTATCCAAAGACGGGAGAAAACTTACCCCTGACCGAATTCAGACCATCCTAGAAACCCCTGTTCCCAAAACTCAGAAGCAAGTGCGGTCCCTAGTAGGCCTCACCTCCTTTTGCCGACAATGGTTGCCAAATTTCAGTCTTATCGTAAAACCTCTGCTTTCCCTGCTGGCTAAAGTTGTCCCCTTCCCCCTCCCCTGGACACCCGAATGTCAATCCTCCTTCAAAGAATTACGAGACGCCCTCTGCTCGGCCCCAGTCCTAGGAACCCCAGACTACACTAAACCTTTCTCCCTCTACACCCACGAAAGGGAGGGATGCGCGTTGTCTGTCCTAACCCAGTCCATAGGCCCTAAACAACGCCCTTGTGCCTACTTCTCTGCCACTCTTGACCCTGTAGCCAGAGCTTTGCCCGCCTGCCTTCGAGCAGTAGCCGCCGCTGCTGTCTCTATCCGGCAAAGTGAGGGGATCGTGCTCTCGAACCCCCTCACAGTATTGGTACCCCATGCGGTTGACACCCTCCTGAACCAAACCAAGACTCAACACCTGACTAGCGCACGACTGACTGGTTACGAACTGACTCTGCTTGCACCCCACATCACATTGAAACGATGCACCACTCTGAATCCAGCTACTCTACTACCTCTCCCTGACGCTGACCCCAATGCGTCCCCTATACATGACTGCGTGACCCTCACCGACGAACAGACCAAGAGTAGGGTTAACCTCCGGGATACTGCTTTCCCGGACCCTGACGGAGAACTATGGGTGGATGGCTCATGCATCAAGCTCCCCGATGGCACCACCTCAGCTGCCTATGCAGTCACCACAGCCCGAACAGTTGTTGAGACAGCCCGCATCACACAGCGATCCGCACAGGCGGCGGAACTAATTGCTCTCACACGAGCCTGCATCCTGGCAGCAGGGACAACCGCAAACATTTACACAGACAGTCAGTATGCCTTCGGGGTAGTTCACCACTTTGGGCTCTTATGGAAAGAGAGGGGATTCTTGACTTCCCATGGTACACCCATCCTGCATGGAGATCTAGTCTCTGCCCTGACCGAAGCAATCCTCCTCCCCACACGGCTGGCTGTGATCAAATGCCAGGCACAAGAAGGTGACAGACATTGTAGGACAGGGAAATGCACTAGCTGACATTACTGCCCGAACCACAGCCGAGAATAGGTCCACGACCCGTATGTACGTGACCAGGTCACAAACTGAGAAATGGAAGGACGCTAGGGAAACGATTAGGGATATCCAACTAGCCAGCACACCACACGAATTAACTGAATGGGCCCGGGTGGGATTGAAGGACGATGACGGTTGCTGGCGAACTAAAGACTTGAACAAATGGTTGCTACCAGACTCATACTTGATCCCCATGCTGACCATGGCACACTCCCCCGCACACATAGGGTCTGCCCCCATGATCGAACTCATCTCCAAAGTCTGGCACAACGACAAAATCCCAGACTCAGCCAAACGTCTGGTCCAACAATGCCTAGTATGCCTCCAACACAACCCTGGGAAAGGAACTGCTGTACCCCGGGGAGGGTTTGGGGTCCCCAATCACCCCTTTGAAGTCCTACAAATGGACTATGTCCAGTTAGAAAGGTGCCAAGGTTTGAAGTACGTACTTGTCGTTGTGTGTGCCTTCAGCAAGTGGGTGGAAGCCTACCCAACCCATGACAACACCGCTATGACTACCGCAAAAGTACTACTGAAGGAATTCTTCCCCCGATACGCCCTTTGTCGAATTTTGTGGAGCGACAACGGCCCCCACTTCGTAGCCGAAGTTATCCAACTCATCTTAAAAGGGTTGGGTGTAAAACAGAAATTCCATGCGGTCTTCCATCCCCAATCTGCAGGCTTGGTTGAGCGACACAATGCCACATTGAAACTTAAGATAGCAAAAATAGTCGCCACCACAGGACTGAGATGGCCAGACGCTCTCCAGCTAGCATTGCTATCAATGCGTTCCACCCCCACTAAACACCACTTGACCCCCTACGAGGTCGTTTTCGGGCGGCCCATGAACCTTTGGGCTGCACCAAAGCCAACATCCATCCACGACGTCCCGGACGTCCTCATGTCTGACTATTTGTATAACCTAACTAAAACGTTGTCTGTTATCCATCAGCAGGTGCTGCAAGCCATTCCCGATGTTTCCAGGGGCCCCGGACACGACATCCAACCCGGCGACTTTGTCTTAGTGCGTAACTTGCAGCGCACCAAGAGTCTGGAGCCCCGGTGGACGGGCCCCCTGCAAGTCCTGATCACCACCCGAACAGCTCTTCGAGTGGAGGGGAAACGCAATTGGCTGCATGCACAGCACTGCAAGAAGGTATCACCGACCCTGACGACCACGGACAACATCACCGCCCAGGAAGAACTTCTGGACAAAGATCGACCATCCCTGAGCCGCTACCCGGATACAGAGACACTTGAGTTAGTGAAATATCCCGATCCCACCGTGCCATCCAAGGAAGGGTATAACTTGCGACGAAAGGAGAGAACTTCGGCTAAGCAGACCACAAGCTAAGTGGAAATCTCAGAGCGGTATCCTAGTCACCTCATAGGCCACCAGGAGAGAAACTAAACAAAGTCTGTGGTTCTGCCCGCTACCGAGTCTCTCGAAGGTGATGGAAGCGCCCAACATGAAGATGATGGAAGCAACCGGACGTCTGAAGATCCACTACAAAAATCCAAAGACTGACAGAATGCACAGCTCAAAGGCTATTGCACTTTTCATTACCCTTCTCTTTTGCCTTCTCCTCGTGGTCACCTTCTGGATCATGGAGGAGAGTACACCCGCTCATAAGACATTGCTGACCACCGTTCAACCTACCACCATGAAAGAACACCATCTGATCTCACTTTCACCCCAACTCCGAGAAAGGCGTAAGGAGTTCTGGAATAACTCTTTTGTGCAGTTTTTCCACCAACACAATCTTGCTGCCAACGCCACTAATTGCTGGATCTGTGGATTGCTACCGCATGCCACTGGACACTCTATCCCTTTCATCCCCTCACCTTTTTCTGTCCATGGCTCCTGCCTCGCCTGGCTAATCCTCCTGCAGGAAAGCTACAAGGACAATACCACTTCCGGCAGAACTATGTCACACTTCTACCATGGGTTCTGGCTGAACAAAACTGGAAGAACTTCTGCCCCCTTCTGTCCTCTGAGATCAAACACTTCCTTTCACATGGACATCCCTGCCAAAGAACGAGTTGAAATGCAAGTGTTCAACAACCCAGCCAGACCCACTTTCTCTTACCTCTGGAAACGGACGGCCGCCACCCTAACAGTGGCCCTATCCGTCATCAACATCACTGGATTTGTGTGCCTCGAAGGCCTGGGAACGCAGCTGGTGGGCCACAGCTCCTGCCTCATCACCCGAACATTGGACTCAGTTGATCCACCCTCCTTTGTTGCCTCCCCGAATATGTACTTCATCTGTGGTACTAAGGCCTACACCTGGCTCCCGAAAGGTTGGGGAGGCACCTGCTACATCGCTTTTGTCCTTCCTCCGACATATGTGGCTCCAGCAAACCATCACCGACAGAAACGTGCCAAAGACATTGTGCAAGCCGACTCCACCGGAGCGCAGTTCATGGACGCGGTAAAAGGTCTTGTTCCGCTCTGGGGTCCAATGGCAAACAGTCGTGCCATCCGCCACTTACCCAAGCAGTCGAAACGGCGATGAACATTACGGCTGGCATCCTCGCCAACAACACTGCTGAGCTTCAGGCCGTCCGACTGGTGGCTCTTCAGAACCGCCTCGTTCTAGATGTGGTTCTGGCTGATCGTGGAGGAGCATGCCGCATCATTGGGTCCAGCTGCTGTACCTACGTACCGGATAACTCACCCTCAGTCTACAAAGCAATTGAACACCTCCACAGACTATCCGCAGAGGTCCATCAAGAGCAAGAAGAATGGTCACTGGGGAGTTGGTTTTGGGACACTATTAAAAGTTGGGGATGGAGGCTGTTTTCATTTATCCTAATACCGATTGTGATACTATGTGGATGTTGCTTGGGGATTCAGTGTCTGCCACCTTTATGTTCGCTTTTTATGAACTGCATCTGCCCTAAGACTTTGAACTTTGAAACAGAGCGAATGAAAGCTCTGTATGAGGTGGAAATTCGTAGTATTATGAGGATAGATCCGAACTAGACAAGCTGGCGAGATATGTTAAAAGGGAGGACTGTGGAAATTTAGCTTGTAACTGAACATTATCTGCGCCATCTTGCCTCTCCCCAGCGCCACGCACAGCGAACGCACGGCCGCCATTTTAGGCACCCCACTCTCTCCCCGCTCATTTTCGATCGCCAGTGCGTTCCCCCGGCGCTGCGAGCATCACCCGTGCGCCGGCCACCCCCGCTCTCTCACACACGGGCCATAAACCCTCTCCTTCTGCGCGACCCTGCCATGGAACCACATCCCACGCCTGACCGACATCCCATACATGGTCATGCATCTCTTTTGATAACCCCCTTCCTCCACGCCCCATTGTCCGAACCGATCCCAGGCCAACACCTAGCCCTGCGGATGCAGTTTATTGCCCCTACTGTAAGAGAAACACCCCACATCAAAGGGATTACAGTGGATCAAAGCCCCTACCCCCTGTGACCCGGCCGGTTGCACACACCCCCGGGAATTGGCGGAATGTCCAGCTGTGTGATAGCCATCTCCTACTGTAGATGGGGTGGGGACTTCCACTGTAGATATGTGTGGGAACGAGCTCGAAGTGGGGATTCCGAGGATGTTCTCTTATGTTCCAAAGCAATCTCAAGAATGTGCCATGTATGATAAACCTGCAATAAAGTCATAAACCTGTGTATAAGAGGCCAGGCCTCAGAGATGCAGTTAGAGCACCTCGTGACGATACCTTGCTGTCTGATCTGATGTGTTCTGCTCCGACGGAATAAAACTTTGTTTCCTGCCTTCCAGTCTCCGGCGCCTGCCTCTTTCATTGGTAAATTATCGAGTGGTATGAGAGGCGATTACCGCCGGGCAATACTTGAAAGGTTATCGACTGAAACTGCCGCTACCATTTAACAGCATTGTCAGATGACTGTAACCTGTCCCTGCCATCTCCACCCTGCCTATCCACGTGCCATGCCCCTATCCCCTTCCTCCTGTCCTCCATGGTCCATTTTACTGCCACACCCTTCTGCCCTCCCTGGTCTGTTGTGCTGCAACTGCTCCTCCTGCCTGCCCCGCACGGTCTGTTGTGAGGCCCCTTCCCCTGAACTCTCTTGTCTGTGCCCAGGTTCTGACCCTCCCTTCTATCCTCCATGGTCCTTTGTGCATGCCCCTGCACCCTCCTTCTTGCCCATCATAGCCATTGTGCTGCCACTAACCCTCCCGCTTGCCATGCATGGTCTTCTGTGCTGCCATGGCCCCTCCCACCTTCCCTGTGTGGTCATCTAGCTGCCCATGACCTCCTCCCACCTTCCCTCCATGGTGTGTGTGTATGCCATCATAGTCTCATTGTTGCTCTCCATGGTGTGTCTTGTTTCTAGTGCCCATCCTGCCTGACCTCCATGGTCATCTTGCTGCTCCTGCCCTGCCCCCTTGCCCCCAGCCCTCTGTTTCCATGTGCAGACCCCTATTCCCTCCCTCCTGGCTTGTCTGTTTGATTGTAATGCCCCTGATGCGTCCCTCCTGCTCTCTATAGTCTGTTATGCTGCAGCTTTCTCTCCTGTCTGTCCATTATGGTCAGCTAGCTACCATTGCCTCTTTCCCCTCTGTTCTCTATTGTCCATGTGCATGGTCCTGTCCCCTCGCTATTGCTTTCTATGGATTGTTGTGCTGCACTCCCGTCCCGCATGCGCTGTGTGGTGTATTGTGCTGCTGCAAACCCTGATGCCTGCCCTGTAGGGTCAGTTTGGTGCACCTCTCCATGTCCCTCCTGCCCTCTGTTATCCGAGTCCATGTCCCTACCCCAATTCCTCCTGCCTACCATGATCCAATGTACCATACTTGCGAACATTTTGAACTTGGTAAGAGGGAGATATTGAAAAAAAACTGGGGTATTGATTTTCCCCTTTGAGTTACATTGAAAAAGAGGAGATTGTAGATAGGAGACAGATCAAATAAAGCCCATTTGAGCTTAAAAACATTGGACGTTTCCTGGCTGAAACGGGTCTGT
The DNA here is from genome assembly GCF_964204655.1 of Triturus cristatus. Classification (NCBI taxonomy): domain Eukaryota; kingdom Metazoa; phylum Chordata; class Amphibia; order Caudata; family Salamandridae; genus Triturus; species Triturus cristatus. The sequence continues at coordinate 1,017,055,370 of NC_140581.1, forward strand.
TGGCATGTATGGTTGTACTACCACTGCCTCTTCCTTCTGCCCACAATGGTCTATTATATTGCCACAGCCTCTCTTGCCAGTCCTGTATTGTTGGTTTGTTGCCCCTGCCCCCCTTTCCACTGCCCTCCATAGTCTGTTGTGCCGCCACTGCCTTTCCTGCCTGCCCAGTGTGGTCAAATTGTTGCAGCTGCACTCTCCTACCTACCTTCAATTTTCAGAGTCCGTGCCCCTGGCCTCTGCCTCTCAACAGTATCCCAATGAACAACTAGATTGCTAACATTCTATATTTATTACAAAAGTGTGGAACGACTGACGTCTTCTTGATGTAGTCAAATCTGTAATACCTAGAGCATTTCCTTTAGAAATTACATATATGAGAGGGTCTTATTTGCATTAAAATTATGGTTAGTGCTCTAAAAAACTAAAATGAGGACATATTTTCTGAGTTTTCAAATAGCGACAAAGAACTTTTCAATTATTTGTAATCTTTATGTTTTTTATCCAGTTGACCACTTGATTAAATGTTGCACCTAGGGGAGAGGATGTGGTGTTACTTCCAGATTCTGGTTGAATCACTTAATCTCCCTATGTCTACAACCAAAATGAATTTGATCTTGTGTGATGTAACCAATGCTCATGTAAAGCACTCCAATACCTGACAAGTCTGCACTATATAAAACTGCAAATACACAAAAAATAAGTGTTTTGCACACTTCTGTCATTGGGCTATACTTGGGCTACATCTGGGTGATATTTGGGCTACATTTGGGCCCTTTTGTCTCTGGTGGCCATCTTGGGAGATTTATTTGTTATGAAGTTTCCTAATTTCCTCATTTACTGCAGTCTCCTCAGTAGGAAATGCTTTCAGTTTTTTACTTTGATTCCATCAAGAAGGTATTCAGATATGTCACACATTTGCCATAAATTCTGAATGTTAGCACTCTACTTGCTTATTAGATCACTGTAGTAAAGCTACTGCTCACCACGGAAGTCTGCTGCTGGTATTAAAATTGCATGTTTCAGTCTGCATGTCAGACTTTTTTTTATGAAATAGAAGAGGATTTGAGAAGTCAAAATGTGCCCTAATTTTTCTTTCTGCAGAACTAATCATAATTTCTATGGCAAAATGAACCCCCTCATTTTGTTCCTTTGGAAATTAAATGTTTTAAGTGTTACCACTTTATTCCAATCAAGATGGCTTCAGGTGTGCCATACTTTTGTCATAAGTAAGACTGTTAGCGTTCTAGTTGTTTGTTAGAACACTCTGGGACATTCTGTCATTGGGCTATACTTGGGCTACATCTGGGTGATATTTGAGCTACATTTGGGCTCTTGTCTCTGGTGGCCATTTTTGGAGACTTATTTTTTATGATGTTTCCTAATTTCCTCATTTACTGCAGTCTCCTCAGTAGGAAATGCTTTCAGTTTTTTACTTTGATTCCATCAAGAAGGTATTCAGATATGTCACACATTTGCCGTAAATTCTGAATGTTAGCACTCTACTTGCTTATTAGATCACTGTAGTCAAGCTACTGCTCACCACGGAAGTCTGCTGCTGGTATTAAAATTGCATGTTTCAGTCTGCATGTCAGAATGTTTTAATGAAATAGAAGAGGATTTGAGAAGTCACTCAAAATGTGCCCTAATTTTTCTTTCTTCAGCACTAATCATAATTTCTATGGCAAAATGAACCCCCTCAATGTGTTCCTTTTTAAATTAAATGTTTTAAGTGTTACCAGTTTATTCCAATCAAGATGGCTTCAGGTGTGCCATACTTTTGTCATAAGTAAGATAGTAAGCGCTCTAGTTGTTCTTAAGAACACTCTGGGACATTCTGTCATTGGGCTATACTTGGGCTACATCTGGGTGATATTTGTACTACATTTGGGCTCTTTTGTCTCTGGTGGCCATCTTGGGAGATTTATTTGTTATGAAGTTTCCTAATCTCCTCATTTACTGCAGTCTCCTCAGTGGGAAAACTTTCAGTTTTTTATTTTGGTTCCATCAAGAAGGCATTCAGATGTGTCACACATTTGCCATAAATTCTGAATGTTAGCACTCTAGTTGCTCATTAGTGAGTAGTAGAGAGTGAGTAGTAGAGAGTGAGTAGCAGTGAGAGTAGTAGAGAGTAGTAGAGAGTGAGTAGTAAAGAGAGTAGTAGAGAGGGAGTAGTAGAGAGTGAGTAGTAGAAAGTAATAGAGAGGGAGTAGTAGAGAGTGAGTAGTAGAGTGAGTAGTAGAGTGAGAAGTAGAGAGGGAGTAGTAGAAAGTAGTAGTAGAGAGAGTAGTAGAGAGTGAGTAGTAGAGAGTGAGTAGTAGAGAGAGAGTAGTAGAGTAGTAGAGAGTGAGTAGTAGAGAGTAGTGGAGTAGCAGAGAGTGAGTAGTAAAGTGAGTATTACAGAGTAGTAGAATGAGTAGTAGAGAGTAGTAGAGAGCGAGTAGTAGAGAGTAGTAGAGAGCGAGTAGTAGAGAGCAAGTAGTAGAGAGTGTGTAGTAGATAGTGAGTAGTAGAGAGTAGTAGAGAGAGAGTAGTAGAGAGTGAGAAGTAGAGAGAGTAGTAGAGTAGTGGAGAGTGAGTAATAGAGTGAGTAGTAGAGAGTAGTTGAGAGTGAGTAGTAGAGAGTGAGTAGTGGAGAGTGAGAAGTAGAGAGTAGTAGAGAGCGAGTAGTAGACAGTGAGTAGTAGAGAGTGAGTGGTAGAGTGTGAGTAGTAGAGAGAGAGTAGTAGAGAGTGAGTAGTAGAGAGTGTGTAGCAGAGAGAGAGTAGTAGAGAGTGAGTAGTAGAGTAGTAAAGAGTGAGTGGTAAAGAGTAATAGAGAGTAGTAGAGTGAGTAGTAGAGAGTAGTAGAGAGTGAGAAGTAGAGAGAGTAGTAGAGAGTAGTAGAGTAGTAGAGAGTGAGTAGTAGAAAGTGAGTAGTAGAGAGTGAGTAGTAGAGAGTGAGTAGTAGAGAGTACTAGAGAGCAAGTAGTAGAGAGTGAGTAGTAGAGAGTAGTAGAGAGCGAGTAGTAGAGACTGAGTTGTAGAGAGTGAATAGTAGAGAGTATTAGAGAGTGAGTAGTAGAGAGTAGTAAAGTTAGTAGTAGAGAGTGAGTAGTAGAGAGAGAGTAGTATAGAGTAGTAGAGAGCGAGTAGTAGAGAGTGAGTAGTATAGAGTGAATAGTAGAGAGTGAATTGTAGAGAGTGAGTTGTAGAGAGTAGTAGAGTGAGTAGTAAAAAGTGAGTAGTAGAGAGAGAGTAGTAGAGAGTGAGTAGTAGAGTAGTAGAGAGTGAGTGGTAGAGAGTATTAGACAGTAGTAGAGTGAGTAGTAGAGAGCATTAGAGAGTGAGTAGTAGAGAGTAAAAGTAGAGTGTAGTAGTGAGTAGTAGAGGGTAGTAGAGAGTGAGTAGTAGAGAGTGAGTAGTAGAGAATAGTAGCGAGTGAGTAGTAGAGAGTGAGTAGAAGAGATAGAGTAGTAAAGAGTAGTATAATGTGAGTAGTAGAGAGTGAATAGTAGAGAGTAATAGAGAGTGAGTAGTATAGAGTGAGTAGTAGAGAGTAGTAAAGTAGTAGAGAGTGAGTAGTGGAGAGTAGTAGAGAGTGAGTAGTAGAGAGTGAGTAGTAGAGAGAGAGTAATAGAGAGTGAGTAGTAGAGTAGTAGAGAGTACTAAGTCAGTATCAGTCAGTGTCAGTCAGTGAGTGTCAGTGTCAGTCAGTCAGTCAGTGTCAGTCAATCAGTGTCAGTCAGTCAGTGTCAGTCAGTCAGTCAGTGTCAGTCAGTCAGTGTCAGTCAATCAGTGTCAGTCATTGTCAGTCATTCAATATCAGTCAGTGTCAGTCAGTGTCAGTGTCAGTCAGTGTCAGTGTCAGTCAATCAGTGTCAGTCAGTGTCAATCTGTCAGTGTCAGTCAGTCAGTGTCAGCTAGAGCAGCTCTGCTGACCTTGTTCTCTCCCTCTAAAGCAGCTCTGCTGACCTGATTTCTCTGGCTCTACAGAAGGTCTGCTGACCTGGTTCTCTGGCTCTAGAGCAGCTCTGCTGACCTAGTTCTTAGGCTGCAGAGCAGCTCTGCTGATCTGGTTCTCTGGCTCTACAACAGCTCTGCTCACCTGGTTCTCTGGCTCTAAAGCAGCTCTGCTGACCCGGTTCTATGGCTCTAAAGCAGTTCTGCTGACATGGTTCTCTGGCTCTAGAGCAGCTCTCCTGGCCTGGTTCTCTCCCTCTGGAACAGCTCTGCTGACCTGGTTCTCTCCCTCCAAAGCAGCTCTACTGACCTGGTTTCTCCGGCTCTACAGCGGCTCTGCTAACCTGGTTCTCTGGCTCTAGAGCAGCTCTGCTGACCTGGTCGTTAGGCTCTAGAGCAGCTCTGCTGACCTGGTTCTCTGGCTCTAAACAGCTCTGCTGACCTGGTTCTATGTCTCTAAAGTAGTTCTGCTGACCTAGTTCTCTGGCTCTAAAGCGGTTCTGCTGACCTGGTTCTCTGGCTCTAGAGCAGCTCTGCTGTCCTGGTCCCTTGGCTCTAAAGCAGACCTGCTGACCTGGTTCTCTCCCTCTAAAGCAGCTCTACTGACCTGGTTTCTCTGGCTCTAGAACAGCTCTGCTGACCTGGTTCTCTGGCTCTAAAGCAGTTCTGCTGACCTGGTTCTCTCCCTCTAAAGCAGCTCTGCTGACCTGGTTTCTCTGGCTCTACAGCAGCTCTGCTGACCTGGTTCTCGGCCTCTAGAGCAGCTCTGCTGACCTGGGTCCCTGGCTCTAGAGCAGCTTTGCTGACCTGAGTCTCTGGTTCTAGAGCAGCTCTGCGGACCTGCTTCTTAGGCTCTAGAGCAGCTCTGCTGACCTGGTTCCTTGGCTCTACAACAGCTCTGCTGACCTGGTTTCTCTGAATCTACAGAACCTCTGCTGACCTGGTTCTCTGCACTCACGATGCACGCACCCGACTACGCGAAAATATATTTAAAAATTATAAGTACAAATATGTTATTTTTATGACTATCTTAGATAATCTCTTGCCCTAATATGTATATTAAAGACACATACATATCATTTTGGAACCAACGTTTTTTTTTCCGGGAGATGCGCACCTAGCGCGCCCCAGCACGTATATGACGTCACGCGGGACCCGCCACCGCGCAAGCATCTCGTACCGTAATGCACATGTGTCACGAATGCGTGGGAGCAGGAGTCGCGGGCTGGTCGCATACCAATCGCGCACATCACGTAATATTAAATGTATATGATGTAACTGAAAAACACGCAGCCATCGCACACCGTACGCGGATCCTTCACGACTTTTCTAAAATAGCAGCTAGAATCCACGCACCCACCGTGATGTGTACGCTTTGAGTGCGCGACTTCGAATTTTTTGGGGAAAAAACATTTTTTTAAAGAAAATAATATAAATATATTAAAATAATTTTTAATAATTTTTGCAATTTTCAGAAAAATATATAATGTTATTTAATGTATAAAATATTTATAAATGAACAGTTAAAAAACTGTAGAAAATCAGTACACAAAAATAGGTATAACTACTATCACACTTAAAAATTTGCATTTAAAAAACCTTTGGAATTCACTGAAAAAAACCATACCTTTCAGAGACGTTATAGATAGAAATTAGCATTTAAAAAGCCTTAGAAATTCACAGAAAAAAACATAGTTTTCAGGGGTGTTATAGTTAGCTGGCCATTTCAATCGTACAAAACCATAGAAATTCCTCCGTTATAGTTAGTTCTGGTAACATCACTGATGACATTACTGATGACATCTCAAATGACATCACTGATGACATCACTGATGACATCATCCAGTGAATGTAGTTTAGTTTGACATTTAAATATGTATTATATATATATATATACCAATCTGTTTTGAAGATTAAGTGGATATATACCAGATAGCTGGATTTTCGTTTTTATTTGAGAGGTTGCAACACACTGGATGGCAGTCTGTTCCAAAAAATACACAGCATGACGCGTTTCATGCTTCATACAGCATTTCCTCAGAGGCAAAGTCCTTAATACGTGAAGCACACCGGCATTACTGAATTAGTTCCACCTGCTGCCCCAGTGGGCGTTGGCTCTTGCTGAGCATGCTGGTTATTGTAGTGCCGTAAAATAAAACTACAGTGAGTTGCTTGCACGTTTAAAATTTGGACAGTGAAAACCCCAGTGGGTCTGGAAAAGAGTCCCGCTCTCACCATGTTGCATCTTGTAACCTCCCAAAAACTGCTTCTCTGCCCTTTGTGCTGCCTGTCAGTGGCTGCAGCACGGTCCATACTTCCATGGCAGGGCTTCTCCCACGACCGGGACCAGCCGTCAATTTAATCCAACAAAGAAGATTCCCATTTAGGAGAGCCCACGCAGATAGCTGGATTTTCGTTTTTATTTCAGAGGTTGCAACACACTGGATGGAAGTCTGTTCCAAAAAATACACAGCCTGACGCGTTTCATGTTTCACACAGCATTTCCTCAGAGGCAAAGTCCTTAATACGTGAAGCACACCGGCATTACTGAATTAGTTCCACCTGCTGCCCCAGTGGGCGTTGGCTCTTGCTGAGCATGCTGGTTATTGTAGTGCCGTAAAATAAAACTACAGTGAGTTGCTTGCACATTTAAAATTTGGACAGTGAAAACCCCAGTGGGTCTGGAAAAGAGTCCCGCTCTCACCATGTTGCATCTTGTAACCTCCCAAAAACTCCTTCTCTGCCCTTTGTGCTGCCTGTCAGGGGCTGCAACACGGGCCATACTTCCATGGCAGGGCTTCTCCCACGACCAGGACCAGCCGTCAATTTAATCCAACAAAGAAGATTCCCATTTAGGAGAGCCCACGCAGATAGCTGGATTTTCTCAAATAAAAACGAAATTCCAGCTATCTGCGTGGGCTCTCCTAAATGGGAATCTTCTTTGTTGGATATATATATTTATAAATATATATATGTATTCACTTAAAAAACCATAGGTTTCACACATGTTATAGTTAGCTGGGCATTTCCCTCGTAAAAAACCAATGAAATTCCCCCGTTATAGTTAGTGCAGGCAACTATAACTCACGCGACCGCAATCCTCTGCGTATGACGTCAGATATTACATCACTGTATTTAGACACTTATTTACCCATGTCTTCTTCCATTCATCTTTAGCTATACATATATTACATTTTTTTTTTCAGAAAGACACATATGTCATCAGTGATGTAATATCTGACTCAGGGTGATTCATCAAGTGGGGGCCAAGAAAAAAGGGGGGTCTCAAAACGTGTTTTCCCCATGCAATTTTCAATAGAGACCTTTAGTCGCAGCTACAGCCCGAACTGCTGATCGAAATTACACCAAATTTGGCAAAGAGGTAGCCCTTGGTTAACACTTGTGCCTTTTGGTTAAATGGTGTAAATCCGTTCAGTAGTTTCTGAGAAAATCAAAAGTAAAATCACATATATATCTGGGCGGAGCCTAACCACACATCACATTGTGAGATCTGATTGGCAGTCAGCACTTCATCCAAGAAGTGTTGGCAGCCATCTTGGGACCAATATACATGATAGCACCTCACTAAAAAGCATTGCAGTTAATAGAAGGTTTTAAGACTTTAGTTACATTATAAATCATTTGTTGATGTTACCATACTCATTTTAGGAATTCTGGTGTGTTCTAAGGTGATTTTACCATGTGAAAAAGCCTTCTGCTGGGATATCATGAATCATGTTTGAGAGAAAACTATTTTCTCATGCTTTTCCCACAGATGTTTGGAAGGTGATCTATAAGCTAAACTGAAACAATATTTTCTGCAAATTCACATTATTTTCTCAGTTATGTGAGAATGAAGTCTGACATTCTCAGTAAAACATGTACATCCAACAAGGGCAGAGACTGTCAGTTGATTCTTTTGTGTTCTACTGCAGCTTCCCAGAGTGTTCTAAAGAACAACTAGAGCGGTAACAGTGCTACTTATGACAAACGTATGGCACACCTGAAGCCATCTTGATTGGAATAAAGTGGTAACTCTTAAAACATTTAATTTAAAAAGGAACAAAATTAGGGGGTTCATTTTGCCATAGAAAGTATGATTAGTGCTGCAGAAAGAAAAATTAGGGCACATTTTGAGTGACTTCTCAAATCCTCTTCTATTTCATAAAAACATTCTGACATGCAGACTGAAACATGCACTTTCAATACCAGCGGCAGACCTCCCTGGTGAGCAGCAGCTTTACTACAGTGACCTCATGAGCAACTAGAGTGCTAACATTCTGAATTTATGGCAAATGTGTGACACATCTGAATGCTTTCTTGATGGAATCAAAGTAAAAAACTGAAAGTATTTCCTACTCAGGAGACTGTAGTAAATGAGGAAATTAGGAAACATCATAACAAATAAGTCTCCCAAGATGGCCACCAGAAACAAAAGAGCCCAAATGTAGCACAAATATCACCCATATGTAGCCCAAGTATAGCCCAATGACAGAATGTCCCAGAGTGTTCTAAAGAACAACTAGAGCGCTAACAGTCTTACTTATGACAAAAGTATGCAACACCTGAAGCCATCTTGATTGGGATAAAGTGGTAACACTGAAAACATTTAATTTGCAAAGGAACAAAATGAGGAGGTTCATTTTGCCATAGAAATTATGATTAGTGCTGCATAAATAAAAATTAGGGCACATTTTGACTTCTCAAATCCTCTTCTATTTCATTAACAAATTCTGACATGCAGACTAAAACATGCACTTTGAATACCAGCAGCAGACTTCCCTGGTGAGCAGTAGCTTTACTACAGTGATCTAATGAGCAACTAGAGTGCTAACATTCAGAATTTATGGCAAATGTGTGACACATCTGAATGCCTTCTTGATGGAACCAAAGTAAACAAGCATTGAAAATGCAATAGGTCTCGCCCTCGTTTAAGTTAAAGCAATTCTGTTTGTAATTAGGTGGCTTTTTAGCTTTGCTTGTATTAGTGTTTTTCAAACGTTCATGTACATAACATGCATATGTATGCATATATGTATACGTATATGTATGCATGCATTTATATTTGTATTTATATAGATATGCAGATTATATATATATGTTTATATATGTATGAATATATATACACATCCATATATATAAATGCATATGCATATATATGCATATATATGTGCATATGTGTGCGTGTAGAGAGAGGTAGAGAGAGGTAGAGGTGCAGAGGTAGAGAGGTAGAGGTAGAGAGGTACAGAGTAGGAGAGAGAGAGGTAGAGAGAGGTAGAGAGGTAGAGAGTAGAGGATGAGTAATAGAGAGTAGAGAGTGAGTAGTAGAGAGTAGTAGAGAGTAGGAGAGAGAGTAGCAGAGAGAGAGTAGTAGAGAGTGAGTACTAGAGTGAGTAGTAGAGGGTAGTAGAGAGTGAGTAGTAGAGAGTAGTAGAGAGTGAGTAGTAGAGAGTAGTAGAGAGTGGGTAGTAGAAAGTGAGTAGGAGAGAGTAGTAGAGAGTGAGTAGTAGAGAGTGAGTAGTAGAGAGTGAGTACTGAAGAGACAGTAGTAGAGAGTAGTAGAGAGTGAGTAGTAGAGTGAGTAGTAGAGAGGGAGTAGTATAGAGTGAGTAGTAGGGAGTGAGTAGCGGAGAGAGAGTAGTAGAGAGTAGTAGAGAGTGAGTAGTAGAGTGTGTAGTAGAGAGGGAGTAGTAGAGAGTAGTAGAGAGTGAGTAGTAGAGAGTGAGTAGTAGAGTGAGTAGTGGACAGTAGTAGAGAGAGAGTAGTAGAGAGTGAGTAGTAGCGAGTAGTATAGAGTGAGTAGTAGAGAGAGTAGTAGGGAGTAGTAGAGTAGTAGAGAGTGAGTAGTAGAGTGAGTAGTAGAGAGTAGCATAGAGTGAGTAGTAGAGAGTGAGTAGCGGAGAGACAGTAGTAGAGAGTAGTAGAGAGTGAGTAGTAGAGTGAGTAGTAGAGAGTAGTAGAGAGGGAGTAGTAGAGAGTGAGTAGTAGGGAGTGAGTAGCGGAGAGAGAGTAGTAGAGAGTAGTAGAGACTGAGGAGTAGAGTGTGTAGTAGAGATGGAGTAGTAGTAGAGAGTAGTAGAGAGTGAGTAGTAGAGAGTGGGTAGTAGAGTGAGTAGTGGACAGTAGTAGAGAGAGAGTAGTAGAGAGTGAGTAGTAGAGAGAGTAGTAGAGAGTGAGTAGTAGCGAGTAGTAGAGAGTGAGTAGTAGAGAGAGTAGTAGGGAGTAGTAGAGTAGTAGAGAGTGAGTAGTAGAGTGAGTAGTAGAGAGTAGTAGAGAGAGAGTAGTAGAGAGTGAGTAGTAGAGTGAGTAGTGGACAGTAGAGAGAGAGAGTAGTAGAGAGTGAGTAGTAGAGAGAGTAGGAGAGAGTGAGTAGTAGCGAGTAGTAGAGAGAGAGTAGAAGGGAGTAGTAGAGTAGTAGAGAGTGAGTGGTAGAGTGTGAGTAGTAGAGAGTAGTGGAGCAGTAGAGAGTGAGTAGTTGTAGTGAATGAACCACTTTTGTGGTCTGACACTCTATGATGACCCTCAACCACCACCATTTTGCACTGACTTAAGTGTGTTATGTTACCCTAGCCTTAATGTAGGATGGTTTTGCATATGCCTGCTTCTCTTTTGTCCTGTAATCTTGCTGTCTTTTAGGGGAATAGTCTTGTCAAGAATAGAAGGTATGGGATGTTGAGGTGCAGTCTTGTGGGTGGTGGTGCACACATGTGCTCAATGTTGTATACTGAGGGATTAAGTGTATAATGTTATTTGGGTTAGGTGAATTATGAGTTTGACCTTTTAGCTTTGACGTGGTCTAATGTCATTCTGCCTTCTGACTTTACCTTGCTTCAAACTTTTCTGTGTGCACAGTGGTGCTTGTAAGTTGTGTGGATGAGAATTATAGGTGCTAACTATTGCTTTTGACATGGTTTCATGTCATCCTTGCTTTTCTGATTCCATCTTGCTTTGGGCCTTTGTGTGCATGGCTTAACTATCTTTCTGTGCCTGCACGAAGAAGAGGGCATGTTCTGCTCTGCTTCATTTTCCTGACTAGAGAGAACTGGTTCTTATCAGAGGAATGTACATGGTCTGTCTTGGAGCCATAGCAAAGGCCTGATCAACTGTTGCGGTGGCCTTGGAGCAGGCTGATACGGGCTCTCATGAGAACGAGGAGGCGAAGCTTTCTAGAAGCTTCGCTGTGTTTGAATTTGTATTAAAAAGGGGAGGCTACACTGGCCTGGTGGAAGTTCATGCCGTGGAGCAGACGTGCTGTCACGGAAGAGTAGAGGCTGGTGTCACCTCTGAGCTTTCGCCCAGTTCAAGCAATGGACTCCCCTTGAGCGAAGTGGGGTGAAATGATGGAGCAGTAGGTGAGGTGTCTCTGCTACTAACTGTCTCTTGATTCTTTACTGATTCTCTCCTTTCCTTCTTATTTTCTGATTCTTATATCCATATATATATATTTCTACATATATATTTGCTTTGATTGTGTATTTCAATCGGTTATTTGATATGTGAGAGTGTTCCATGATCAATATATATTCGGCCTGCCCTTGATTGAAGTATTGTGTTAATAAATGTATATATTCCATAAGTTTAGAACTGATATTCTCTCCATGGGAAAGTGACGGTACATACCCTGGTCCAGGGGAGATCTAAGTTTGGCATTATATTTTTGGCGTAGTCGGTTGCAGGATGTGAACGTAGATTTAAAAGGGGAAGAAATATGTTTTCTAGAATTTAAAAGCAGACTCTTATATATCAATTGATTTATTTGAATGGGGGTAGCCCATATGGTGTGCTGGATCGTGAAGTGAGCTAATTGTGCTGAGTTAGAATTGGCGTGTGTGTTTTTAGGTGTGTTTTGTAAAAAGTGCTTATAAATAGCTTGCTACGTTAGGCAGAAAGTGCTGGATACCTTTCAAGTGTTTTTTAAGGAATGCATATAAAATGTTTTCAGTTGCAAAGTGAATGTAAGATGTCAGAGCATACCCCTGATGCGTGAGACTCCTTCGAGATTACAGACTCTGGAGTTGCGATGAAGGGTGTTAATCAGCAGGAGATTTATGACATTTTAGACAGAGACAGCGGTGTTATTTTAAATGTGTTGGTTAATATGCATCAAAGATGTGAGCATTTGCTAAAAGAACGTAGTGAGTTGGAAATAGAGCTAGTTGATGCCCAGTTTGAAAATATATCTTTGAAGACAGAATTAAACGTGTACCAGGCTCTGAAGCTGTTTACTTTGACCAGCCAGAATGATTCAGATGTGATGAAGGTAACATAGAATGCAGTCAGACTACAAGCTACACAGACGGTTTTAATTAATTCTTCTGAGGAGGTTTTTCAGCCGGACAGGAATGTACGGGGAGGTAAACAGACCAATGTTTTAGGCTTAACGATCACCGGTTGCGGACATAAATTAGACATGACAGTGAATGATACATTTTGCTGCAAAAGAGAAATGCAACAATATGATTTTGAATGTGAACATCAGATTGTGTACAATGATTACAGAGAAGTGCAGGGTAAGAGGAGGTCACTTTTACATTCAGATGCTGGACAAATGCAGATGCTGCTGTGCTTTTGCACACTAAAATATACTGGACATTTGCACAGGATTTAATAGAAGGTCCTGAGGTGGAGTTTGAAACACAAGATTCCCCAGTGAAGGTGCCCCATGTTACAAAGGAAATTCATTTGAAACAGTACAGAATGCCAGATGGGCGTGAAGGGATCAGTGAGATCATGCAGGGCTTGACAGATGCAGAGGTGGTGAACCTAATTGTGTAGCTTGTGTGCAAATGTGATCATTCTTGGCGCATGACAGTTGATTATTGCGAATAGGACAAACATATACCTTCTTTGACTGATGCTGTCCCAGATATTGTTACAGAAGTAGCATGGGACTTGGTATGTGACTTTTGATATTGCCAATGAGCAGTTTATTTTTTTCTATGAGGTGATAGAAAAATGACAGTTACGAATTTGCTTGAATTAGTTAGACAGAATGGGGGAGCATTTTCAGATTAAAGAATGTGAAGTCTTGCTGGAGGTCAGGAGAGGTTAAAGCTGTTTTTCCTCTCAGACATGTAAAGAGTTGTTCTGGGAGTGGGTGCACATAGAAATCTGGCACACGGGAAGAAATGACATACACTGTTGGTGCTTCATTTGAAAGCGTCTTTGAGATGGATGTTTGGGAGGCTTGCAGTGAGATCATCCAGCAACGCTGAGAATAATTCAGGCTTTCTGTGAAGTCTGAGGAGGAATTCCTACGGGAGGGGTCATCCCAGCTCCTCTCCCCAGTAGACAGAGACAGCTTCTTGGAGATAGATGTCTGGGAGGCTTGCAAAGGCGCAGGTTTCCTTCCCCCCCCCCATGAGGAGAGTTGCAGAGCAGATAGGAGCAGACAGAAAGTTGGAAGGAGTGCAGGGCACTTCGACCTTGGAGGAGATAAGGTGCAAGCTAGAAGCAGCAGAGAAGTCTCTGCTTGTTATGTTTGGCGAGGGCCCAGTTGGTGTCTGCAGAGACTTTTTGTGAAGGGGGGCAGCACCTGTGAGGGGTGCAGTGAGAGAAGTGAGAGAAGGAGACTGCCCCAGCCCTTCTTGCTGTGTAAAGAAAAAGAGAGATTTTACCAAGAATTCAGAGGCTAAAGTGTTGGTAGAATTCTTTGATAATTCCCCAGAGCTAGAGGAGAGCTATGTAGACAGAAATTAAAATATTGTACTTTTAGAAATGCAAGACGGAAAAAGTGTGCTTTTGAAAAATGTTTTTTGCAAGAAGAGTGATGCTTGTTTTTCGTTTTCAGATTCGCCCAGTTCCCCCGTGTGTGTGGGACTCCCTTCCCCTGTGTGAGTGGGGCCCTCCCTCTCCCCCCTCCCCTTCCCCCCCTCCCCCACCCCTCAAGCCTGGATTGATCGCCAGACCAGAAGATGGATGCTGATGTCCTGTGGCTACCCAGACTGGATGGGGTCCTCCTTTGTCAAGGAGATACAGATGCAGATAGATGCCGGCCTACACATATGGAATGCTTCTTTCCAAGTAAAGAGGGATCAGCAGAGTGTGGAACTGTTTCCTTCGCGTGAGGTCGGCTTTACATGCATGAAGGCTGTGTGTCTTTCACACAGGGAACTCCTTGTGTACAAGTGAAGGAAAGAAGAGGGAACTACAGGATGTGCTTTGCCAGAACTGTTTTATCAACATGAAGTTCAGATGCGATGGAAGACGGCTGTGTGTTTTTTCACACAGAAGGACTGTTTTTGTTTTTAGGGATGGAGACCAATAGAGACGCTTTGCTGCAATTAGAGTAGATATTTTCTGAGTTAGAGACTAAAGAGAAAAAAAAACCTGTTGCTGTTGCTACAATATATGAGTTTGGCAGTAGAGTTTCCAGTTTAACCATTAGAGGCATTAGGAGCATTCAAGAGCTTGATTCATTTATTTTGAGTATTCATTTAACATGTATCTAGATATCTATGAGCTATTTCTAGATGCACCTGAGTTATTGCTTTTACATGTATTTAGAGAATGCAATCTTTATTTGCTCTAAAGTGATTCTCATGTACTTTTGATGAGTTTTTCAGGTTTGCAATGTAGTATTTTGATCATAGTTGATTTGTTTTGAATTATGTATTGTTGTGTAGCCACTTCAACACGAGTTGCTGTTTAAACATGTGCGTATTAGTAGTTGTGTCTTTCAATTTAGAAATGTGGTTTTAAATGGTTTTGCTTTCAATTGAGATATGCAGTGCTTCAATGATAGTTTTGTTTTTCAGTTATGATATACAGTTGCTATTTGCTTTGCAATGATTCCATTTTTGCAGTTAAGAGATGCAGTGCTTCATTCATAGTTGTGCCTTTAGTTAAGAGATTTTGTTTTTGACATATGTGAATGGTGATGATCGAGGGTCATGGGGTGCAATGTAGTGAATGAGCCACTTTTGTGGTCTGACACTCTATGATGACCCTCAACCATTACCATTTTGTACTGATTTAAGTGTGTTGTGTTACCCTAGCCTTAATGTAGGATGGGTTTGCATATGCCTGCTTCTCTTTTGTCCTGTAATCTTGCTGTCTTTTAGTGGAATAGTCTTGCCAAGAATAGAAGGTATGGGATGTTGAGGTGCAGTTTTGTGGATGGTGAGGTACACATGTGCTCAATGTTGTATACTGAGGGATTAGGTGTATAATGTTATTTGGGTTAGGTGAATTATGACTTTGACCTATTGGCTTTGACGTGGTCTAATGTCATTCTGCCTTCTGACTTTACCTTGCTTCAAACTTTTCTGTGTGCACAGTGGTGCTTGTAAGTTGTGTGGATGAGAATTATAGGTGCTAACTATTGCCTTTGACATGGTTTCATGTCATCCTTGCTTTTCTGATTCCATCTTGCTTTGGGCCTTTGTGTGCATGGCTTAACTAACTTTCTGTGCCTGCACGAAGAAGAGGGCATGTTCTGCTCTGCCTCGTGCTTTTCGCATTTTTCTGACTAGAGAGAACTGGTTCTTATCAGAGGAATGTACATGGTCTGTCTTGGAGCCATAGCAAAGGCCTGATCAACAGTTGCGGTGGCCTTGGAGCAGGCTGGTACGGGCTCTCATGAGAACGAGGGGGCGAGGCTTGCTAGAAGCTTCGCTGTGTTTGAATTTGTATTAAAAAGGGGAGCCTACACTGGCCTGGTGGAAGTTCACACCGTGGAGGAGACGTGCTGTCACAGAAGAGTAGAGGCTGGTGTCACCTCTGAGCTTTCGCCCGGTTCAAGCAATGGACTCCCCTTGAGCGAAGTGGGGTGAAATGATGGAGCAGTAGGTGAGGTGTCTCTGCCACTAACTGTCTCTTGATTCTTTACTGATTCTCTCCTTTCCTTCTTATTTTCTGATTCTTATATCCATACATATATAAATTTCTACATATATATTTGCTTTGATTGTGTATTTCAATCGGTTATTTGATATGTGAGATTCTGCCATGATCCATATATATTCGGCCTGCCCGTGATTGAAGTATTGTGTTAATAAATTGATATATTACATAAATTTGGAACTGATATTCTCTCCCTGGGAAAGTGACGGTACATACCCTGGTCCAGGGGAGATCTAAGTTTGGCATTAAAGTAGTAGAGAGTAGGAGAGAGTGAGTAGTAGAGAGTGAGTAGTAGAGAGTAGTAGAGAGTGAGTAGTCGAGAGTGAGTAGTACAGTAGTAGAGAGTGAGTAGTAGAGTGAGTAGTAGAGAGTAGTGGAGAGTGAGTAGTAGAGAGTAGTAGAGAGCGAGTAGTAGAGAGTGAGTAGTAGAGAGTGAGTAGTAGAGAGTGAGTAGTAGAGCGTGAGTAGTAAAGAGTAGTAGAGAGAGTAGTAGAGTAGTAGAGAGTGAGTAGTAGAGTGAGTAGTAGAGAGTAGCAGAGAGTGTGTAGTTGAGAGTGAGTAGTAGAGAGTAGTAGATAGCGAGTAGTAGAGAGCGAGTAGTAGAGAGTGAGTAGTAGAGAGTAGTAGAGAGTGAGTAGTAGAGAGTGAGTAGTAGAGCGTAGTAGAGTGAGTAGTAGAGAGTAGTAGAGTGAGTATTAGAGAGTAGTAGAGAGTGAGTAATAGAGAGAGTAGTAGAGAGTAGTAGAGTAGTAGAGAGTGAGTAGTAGAGATTGTAGTGGATAATAGAGTAGTAGAGAGTGATTAGTAGATTAGTAGCGAGCGAGTAGTAGAGAGTGAGTAGTGGAGAGTGAGTAGTAGAGAGTTGTAGAGAGTGAGTAATAGAGAGTGACTAGTAGAGAGTGAATAGTAGAGATTAAGTAGTAGAGAGAGAGTAGTAGAGAGTAGTAGAGTGAGTAGTAGAGAGGGAGAACTAGAGAGAGAGTAGTGGAGAGTAGTAGAGTGAGTAGTAGAGTAGTAGAGAGTGAGTGGTAGAGGGTAGTAGAGAGTAGTAGAGTGAGTAGTAGAGAGTAGTAGAGAGTGAGTAGTAGAGAGTGAGTAGTAGAGAGTAGTAGCGAGTGAGTAATAGAGAGTGAGTACTTTAATTTAAAAGGAACACAATGAGGGGGTTCATTTTGCCATAGAAATTATGATTAGTGCTGAAAAAAGAAAAATTAGGGCACATTTTGAGTGACTTCTCAAATCCTCTTCTATTTCTTAAAAGAATTCTGACATGCAGACTATAACATGCACTTTCAATACTAGCAGCAGACTTCCCTGGTGAGCAGTAGCTTTACTACAGTGATCTAATAAGCAACTAGGGTGCTAACATTCCTAATTTATGGCAAACGTGTGACACATCTGAATGCCTTCTTGATGGAATCAAAGTAAAAAACTGAAAATATTTCCAACTGAGGAGACTGTAATAAATGAGGAAATTAGGTAACTTCATAACAAATAAGTCTCCCAAGATCGCCACCAGAGACAAAAGAGCCCGAATGTAGCACAAATATCACCCAGATGTAGCCCAAGTATAGCCCAATGACAGAATGTCCCAGAGTGTTCTAAAGAACAACTAGAGCGCTAACAGTCTTACTTATGACAAAAGTATGGCACACCTGAAGCCATATTAATTGGAATAAAGTGGTAACACTGAAAACATTTAATTTGCAAAGGAACACTATGAGGGGGTTCATTTTGCCATAGAAATTATGATTGGTGCTGCAGACAGAAAAATTAGGGCACATTTTGACATCTCAAATCCTCTTCTATTTCATTTAAAAAAAATCAGACATGCAGACTGAAACATGCACTTTGAATACCAGCAGCAGACTTCCCTGGTGAGCAGTAGCTTTACTACAGTGATCTAATGAGCAACTAGAGTGCTACTATTCAGAATTGATGGCAAATGTGCGATACATCTGAATGCCTTCTTGATGAAACCAAGTAAACAAGCATTGAAAATGCAATAGGTCTCGCCCTCGTTTAAGTTAAAGCAATTCTGTTTGTAATTAGCTGGCTTTTTAGCTTTGCTTGTATTAGTGTTTTTCAAACTTTCATGTACATAACATGCATATGTATGCATATATGTATATGTATATGTATGCATGCATTTATATTTGTATTTATGTAGATATGCAGATTATATATATGTTTATATATGTATGTATATATATATATATATATATATACACATACATATATATAAATGCATATGCATATATATGCATATATATATGTGCATATGTGTGCGTGTAGAGAGAGGTAGAGAGTAGTAGAGAGAGAGGTAGAGAGAGGAAGGGAGGTAGAGAGTGAGTAATAGAGAGTAGAGAATGAGAAGTAGGGAGTAGTAGAGAGAGTAGCAGGGAGTGAGTAATAGAGAGTAGTAGAGTGAGTAGTAGAGAGTGAGCAGTAGATAGTGAGTAGTAGAGAGTGAGTAGTAGTGAGCAGTAGAGAGTAGTAGAGTGAGTAGTAGAGAGTCGTAGAGAGTGAGTAGTAGAGAGCAAGTAGTAGAGAGTAGAAGAGAGTGAGTAGTAGAGAGTGAGTAGCAGAGAGAAAGTAGTAGAGTAGTAAAGAGTGAGTAGTAGAGAGAGTAGTAGAGAGTAGTAGAGAGTGAGTAATAGAGAGTAGTAGAGAGTGAGTAGTAGAGAATCAGTAGTAGAGAGTGAGTGGTAGAGAGAAGTAGAGAATAGTAGAGTGAGTAGTAGAGAGTAGTAGAGAGTGAGTAGTAGAGAAAGTAGTAGAGAGTAGGAGAGTAGTAGAGAGAGAGTAGTAGAGAGTGAGTAGTAGAGAGTAGTAGAGAGTGAGTGGTAGAGAGCGAGTAGTAGAGATTGAGTAGTGGAATGTGAGTAGTAGAGAGTAGTAGAGAGCGAGTAGTGAAGAGTGAGTAGTAGAGAGTGAGTAGTAGAGAGTGAATAGTAGAGAGAGAGTAGTAGAGAGAGAGTAGTAGAGAGTGAGTTGTAGAGAGTAGTAGAGTGAGTAGTAGAGAGTCGCAGAGAGAGAGCAGTAGAGAGTGAGTAGTAGAGTAGTAGAGTGAGTAGTAGAGAGTATTAGAGAGTGAGTAGTAGAGAGTAGTAGCGAGTGAGTAGTAGAGAGTAGTAGCGAGTGAGTTGTAGAGAGTGAGTAGTAGAGAGTAATAGAGAGTGAGTAGTAGAGAGTGAGTAGTAGAGAGAGAGTAGTAGAGAGTGAGTAGTAGAGAGAAAGTAGTAGAGAGTAGTATAGAGTGAGTAGTAGAGTGTAGTAGAGAGTGAGTAGTAGAGAGAGAGTAGTAGTCAGTCAGTGCCAGTGTCAGTTAGTGTTAGGCAGCCAGTGTCAGTGTCAGTCAGGCAGTGTCAGTCAGTCAGTCAGTGTCAGTCAATCAGTGTCAGTCAGTGTCAGTCAATCAGTGTCAATCAGTCAGTGTCAGTCAATCAGCAT
Organism: Triturus cristatus; assembly: GCF_964204655.1. Lineage (NCBI taxonomy): Eukaryota > Metazoa > Chordata > Amphibia > Caudata > Salamandridae > Triturus > Triturus cristatus. Next base: position 1,017,074,605 of record NC_140581.1, read on the forward strand.
CAGTCAGTGTCAGTCAGTCAGTGTCAGTCAATCAGTGTCAGTCAATCAGTGTCAGTCAGTATCAATCAGTCAGTGTCAGTCAGTCAGTGTCAGTCAGTCAGTGTCAGCTAGAGCAGCTCTGCTGACCTGGTTCTCTGGCTCTAAAGCAGCTCTTCTGACCCGGTTCTATGGCTCTAAAGCAGTTCTGCTGAAATGGTTCTCTGGCTCTAGAGCAGCTCTGCTGGCCTGGTTCTCTCCCTCTAGAGCATCTCGGCTGACCTGGTTCTCTCCCTCTAAATTAGCTCTACTGACCTAGTTTCTCTGGCTCTACAGCAGCTCTGCTGACCTGGTTCTCTGGCTCTAGAGCAGCTCTGCTGACCTGGTTCTTTGGCTCTAGAGCAGCTCTGCTGACCTAGTTCTTAGGCTCTAGAGCAGCTCTGCTGACCTGGTTCTCTGGCTCTACAACAGTTCTGCTGACCTGGTTCTCTGGCTCTAAAGCAGCTCTGCTGACCCAGTTCTATGGCTCTAAAGCAGTTCTGCTGACCTGGTTCTCTGGCTCTAGAGCAGCTCTGCTGACCTGGTCCCTTGGCTCTAACGCAGCTCTGCTGACCTGGTTCTCTCCCTCTAAAGCTGCTCTGCTGACCTGATTCTCTCGCTCTAAAGCAGCTCTACTGACCTGGTTTCTCAGGCTCTACAGCAGCTCTGCTGACCTGGTTCTCTGGCTCTAGAGCAGCTCTGCTGACCTGGTTCTTTGGCTCTAAAGCAGCTCTGCTGACCTGGTTCTCTGGCTCTAGAGCAGCTCTGCTGACCTGGTTCTCTGGCTCTAAAGCAGCTCTGCTGACCTGGTTCTCTGGCTCTAGTGCAGCTCTGCTGACCTGGTTCTCTGGCTCTAGAGCAGCTCTGCTGACCTGGTTCTCTGGCTCTAAAGCAGCTCTGCTGACCTGGTTCTCTGGCTCTAAAGCAGTTCTGCTGACCTGGTTCTATGTCTCTAAAGCAGCTCTGTTGACCTGGTTCTCTGGCTCTAGAGCAGCTCTGCTGACCTGGTTCTCTGGCTCTAAAGCAGCTCTGCTGACCTGGTTCTCTGGCTCTAGTGCAGCTCTGCTGACCTGGTTCTCTGGCTCTAGAGCAGCTCTGCTGACCTGGTTCTCTGGCTCTAAAGCAGCTCTGCTGACCTGGTTCTCTGGCTCTAAAGCAGTTCTGCTGACCTGGTTCTATGTCTCTAAAGCAGCTCTGTTGACCTGGTTCTCTGGCTCTAGAGCAGCTCTGCTGACCTGGTTCTCTGGCTCTAAAGCAGCTCAGATGACCTGGTTCTGTCCCTCTAAAGAGCTCTGCTGACCTGGTTCTCTGGCTCTAAAGCAGTTCTGCTAACCTGGTTCTCTGCCTCTAGAGCAGCTCTGCTGACCTGGTTCTATTGCTCTAAAGCAGCTCTGCTGACCTGGTTCTCTGACTCTAGAGCACCTCTGCTGACCTGGTTCTCTGGCTCTAAAGCAGTTCTGCTGACCTGGTTCTCTCCCTCTAGAGCAGCTCTGCTGACCTGGGTCTCTGGCTCTAGAGCAGCTCTGCTGACCTTGGTCTCTGGCTCTAGAGCAGCTCTGCTGACCTTGGTCTCTGGTTCTAGAGCAGCTCTGCTGACCTGCTTCTTAGGCTCTAGAGCAGCTCGGCTGACCTGGTTCTCTGGCTGTACAGCAGCTCTGCTGACCTGGTTATCTGCGCTCACGATGCACGCACCCGATTTTGTGAAAATATATTAAAAAATAATATAAGTTTATTATAAGTATGAAGAAGCCACAGTCCTAAAGCAAATATGTCTTGCCAAAACAGGTACAGACCACAGCGTATCGTTGAATTATTTGTGCTTTATTGCATTCTCCCACAGCATGACGCGTTTCGACTAGGTCACCCCAGTCTTGATCACATGACTTGCCAGGACCCAAAACGTGAAGAAATAGTCACTTCCTGAGAGAGCGATCCCTCCCCTTGCTCAATAAAGCTCAACAAACAGACTATGTATGTAGTCTTATTTTTAAAAGGATCCTCTTTGCTGACAATAATTACTATTCAATATAAAACCAATTCTATAAGAAAAAGTAATTTATATTTTTAAAACGAAATTATTTAGAAATATATACTTTCCATGATACATCTTAGGGAGGTTGCATCCTACTAAGTAACAATATCGGCTAATGCCTACAAAATAATTACTAGTGTGTCAGGAATCCACAAAATTGTCACCACACGAAATAAGTATGTCGAAAGAGCTAAAAGAGCGTCTACCAGTGACTGTGCAAAAAATCATCATAAATAAAGTGCTAGTGCAACCAAAGTGATTTGACAATGATATATCTGCTATTATTGCATATATCATTGTCAATGTGAATATGTAAATATTATTAATCGGTCGTGCTGAGCCTATTTCAAAATGTATGATAAAACCTTTCATCAACATATCATATGCATAAATGCAAATTTACCGAACTAGACTCTCATAAATATACAGTACAGTTTCTATGATCAATCGAAAAAAAACATCATCATACCTTGGGGATTACATTTCCAATTGATCAAGTAGTGCAACCTTGACATATTTGATAGAGGAAATACAAATACAGAATGCAGAAATTACTTGTATTGCAAAAACTTTCAGAAAATTTAAATGTGCAAATACGCAATAGTGCAAATGAGCAATAAGATCTGGCCATTGAATGGGTCTATACAAGATTATAAAGAGGTGCAACAAAAGCTATAGGTAAAATCCAAGAATTAATGCAACTTACCTAGAAATCTAGAACTGCCTAACACCAGTTCCAACATTAAAAAAAACCCTTAGACACCAAGTTAAAACCAATAAAATCTGGAAAAAAACAAGGTAAAATCCGGCATAAAAACCAGACTAAAATCAATCAGATCAAATGTTGTAATTATCATAAATATATTTTAGTGGTTCTATATTGGTCACTGTTTTCGGTTTTTAATTATAGGAGACAGATAATGGATTTAATACCATATGTGAATACATGAAAAGGGGAGTAGATGCAAATTCATTAAGACTGTTATTATAAAAAATTATGCAAATCTTCCCCCATATTCAAACCGTTAGGCATCTTAGTATCCAATTGTAAAATATATTGTGTTTTTAGTTGCCTTAATTTCTTTTCCCTATTGCCTCATCTTATTGACCTCGGTACTGCATCAATTACAAGAGACACACCGAGATAGAAATGGACAAAGACTTTTGCCATTTCTACAGCAAAGTCTTTAAGCATAGGACTAGCACAGTGCTGTCCATGCCGAGCTGTAAAATGACAAAAGCCATTTACCACTCCAGGCACAGTATTACAGCTTTGAATTGGTAAAATACCAACCAAGCCAACCTGCAATGAATAAAAGCAACCCCTGACACAGTGTTTCGCTCTAATTAGAGCTCTTCAGAGAGGTATAGCTTTGTCCAGACACAAGGGAGCACCCAGTATAAGTAAAAAAAAATCCCTTTCAGGCATAGAGTGACGATTAAATTATGCAAAAAAGAAGCAGAGAACTCTGGGTAGTTCTCAAGTTTAGGTGGAAAGCAGCTCCTGTAGAGAGCACTCTCAACACCAGCGACACTCTAGATCTGCTCACCTCAAATGTCAGCTTTTCTATCAAAGTCTTTAAGCATAGGATTAGCACAGTGCTATCCACGCCGAGATACAAATGGACAAAGACTTTGCCATTTCTACAGCAAAGTCTTTAAGCATAGGACTAGCACAGTGCTGACCTTGCCGAGCTATAAAATGACAAAAGCCATTTACCACTCCAGGCACAGTATTACAGCTTTGAATTGGTAAACTACCTTTCTCATTGCCCCTTCTGGAACTGCCGGCAGAGCATACCAGCTAAAAATACAATAAAGAGTGATGTAGGCACACTCTCAGGATGCAGCACAAGAAGTCACAGTATTTCTGGGAACTGTTTATTCACACAACGTGTTTCGACTGCCCAGTAGCCTTGGTCACATGTGCTTACATCACCACTAGGGAGTCCTAAAAAATGCATGATGGACATAAAGGACACAAAATGATCTAATGTGTCGCCGATATTGGTATGGTGTTTATATAAGTCATAGAGAGTGTAGTACATGCCACAGAAAGTGTATACACTTATAATGAGGAAAAATAATGATAGTTGACAATCTGGCCAATGGGCCAAGAAATAACACAAATTGCTTAATGCATGTTGGCACCCAAGTGGCGAAGGCGAGCTGTCATGGGCAAAGTGCCTCATATAAGTACATTACTAGTAATAACCCAGACCAGAGAACGGGATTCACAGCAGACCATAAGGCGTAGTGCCAGAATAACGCTGTGTTAACTGATTCTTTTCCATACAGTGTGGGTCAGTCTAGGTAGGATAGTGAAGTGCCGGATGTTTAAGATAAATACTCTAAATGAGTACACCATGGGTACTGGACAAGTGTCCTCATTCCTACTGACTGTAACTGCACAATGCATTGCGATCCACAAATAATAAGATTCGATTTAATCATGCATGAGATATCTTATCTGTGATGGTATCCTAGAAATGAAGATGAAGAAAAGGGTAGGGAAGCCCATGTTTGTGAGTTTCTGGTGATGGGTCCCTTCTTTTTCTCCTACAAAGAAGAAAACTTAGGGCAAGAAAGCAATAGACACACAGTTGATGGACGGAATGCAGATGCAGGTCTAAACTGGGGTGACATTAAGAGAGTCCTAGGATGGTTGTTTCCAGTCCAGGGAGGAACTGGCTTTGGCAGTTCGGGCTGGACTGTTCCCATGAGGCACCGGGTCAAAACTGATTTGCTTATGGCCAGGTCTAAACTGGGGTGGCATGGTAAGCAAAAGAATGATGGATTTAACCCAGATCTCTTGATTGGGGGTGAATGTTTTGATTTGTTCTGCATTCCGTCCATCAATTGTTTGTCCTTCACTTTCTAAAAGTGGCATTTTCAGAATTATTACTTAAAATCCAACTCTACCATTAACAAGGATTTAAAATTCCAATTCCTCAGATACCAAATTTAAATTTTCTACTTGCTCCCACTCGAATCCGATCAAGGAGGTTTACAACGAGCATCGCCGTTTCTCCTTTGACCCCGTCAGACCCTCCCCCCCTGGATACCCCTTCTCAGAAGCAGATTCTGCCGTGCTGAGGACGCATCTCTCCCCCTCCTATTCAGCTGGGAGATTGCATTTGCACTAATTTACACGCCACCGACGCCCTACCGGACCCACCAGCGTCCACTCTTCCATTATGTTCCGACGGACCAAGCATCATTAATTGGTTTTCCCTTAACGGGTTGAGGGTCGAGGAGCGCTCTGTCGCCCTTTTTTCACCTCGCTGTCCACGAACAGCAAACTTTCCCAGGCATCTTATCCATCAGTTAGTCCTGAAGAGATCCCACCACTTCTATGGGGATTGAAATGTCGTCGACTCACATCTCTAAACTCTTAACTATACGTTGTATTTTATATTCGAGTATGAGATGTTAACTAATTGTGACTTTCTACATTTTCTACTCTGCAAACACTAAAAGTCACATTTTAAAGTCACTTGCCTGCGGTAAGGAAATCGGCTGATTTCCTTTTAACCTACTCACGGGTTGCTCACTTATTCCACCACATACTATTTGTTTTTTCGTCGTATTGTTATTAAATCACATTTATTTCTCGATTTAAGAACGTGTATATTCCAATTTTTGACTGGAAAATTGTGATACTATACCCATCCGTACTGAATGGGACCTTGTTTCTTTCGTAAAATTTATCTACCCTTGGTCCCATCTGACCCATAGGGTTTCCTTGTTTCTACTCATACCCAATCAAAAGATAGCAATTATCAAATTTTATAAGTTAAACAATGTTATCCTATGGAAGAGGTAAGTCTCACAATAGTGAAAAACGAATTTTGGGAGCTTTTACTACCAAGGCATACAACTTAAAATCACATGTCCAACTTTTTTATTGCAATGCACCCTGCCCTATTGGCTGTTTAAAGTGTACCCTAGGGATGACCTATTTGTTTTAAAAAGGGAGTTTTAGGCTTGACAGAGGGGTTAGTTTGCCAAGTCAAATTTGTAGTCTACGACTGCTGGCAGGCTGCAATGGCAGGCCTGAGATATGTTTTAAAGGGTTACTTAAGTGGGTGGCACAATAAGTGCTGCAGGCTCGACCCCGGCTTGCGGCTTCATGCGCGAGGCATGTCAGCTTAGACAAAGCAGTTTGTCCATGGTGGCTGGTTCCACAACTGGTGAATATTCTAGCTGGACCGGACAAATGTTTGTGAAGTTTTGGATTGGGGCAGTTCTCATTTGAAAGTGCAACCCTCTTGCGCGGCACTTGAGGGGATCCATTTGACTCGAGATATCATTGGATTGATCATCAGAATAATGTAGATAACCAGGCAGAAGTGGAAGTTGTGAATGGTGGACGATGAAGTCCTGAGGAGACCTCACTAGTGATTTTGGGGTCGAAACATCGACATACTTTCCCATATGGTCCAAGAATTTTGGGTGAAATAATGATACCATTGGGATTTGTACCATGTACTATATGTTTTGTTTGTATTTATGTATGTAAATGTGAGCACTGCACCGCATGCATTATTATATTCACTTTTTCACACTTGAATATACTGTATATTAATACATGCTGAATATTACAATTAATAAATGTATTGTGTCATTTATTTGGGAGTCCAGAATCTTTTATTGAGTGATCTCAATGCCAGGCATCCTTCAGTAATTAATTGTTTCAAATAATTTGTGGAATAGAATTGCTACAGAAATGCATTTGAGGGTTTTTAGAGTGGCAAGCGTAAAACTTCACATTAGCGAGTCCCACGTGACATTTGTGATGTCTATATAGCAGGCTCACTAGTAGCATTTAATGTCCAGGCCCTGGTGACATGGTATACTGTTTTACAATGGACTTACACATAAATTAAATATGCCAATCAGGTGTAAGCCAATTTTACCATTTTTTTAGGGAGGGAGCAGAAGCACTTTAGCACTGGTTAGCAGTGGTAGCGTGCACAGATCCCTAAGGCCCACAATAACAAATTCAGAAAAATAGGAGGGACAAAGGCAAAATGTATGGGGTGACGCTGTAGAGTAGGCCAAGTCCAATACAATCCACCTCCAGCCAAATGCCTTGGGAGACTAATCAATACCTTGATGGGCTTCCCTGCTTAGGCAATAGAATGTGACCATGGCCTTCTACTGCAGGCGCCCTTGCCAGTTTTATGCCCCTCTGAACTCTTGAATAACTAAAAATAAATTCCCAAAACTGGGAGCTCTAATCATAATAACCATCCGTCTAGGATAGATGGAATATGGGAAGAAATATCAGCGTTGACCACACACAGATGTAAAGGAGTAGTGACCGAACAGGGAGCAGTGTGTCTCTTGTAACATGGCGATAGCCACTATGTGCCTATACAGATTATACATAGCTGCCACGTTTTCAATTTGCTTATGTGTGACATTCCCATGAGTTTAGTGCGTATATGTGCGAAATTTAAAGCCTTGTGAGTTACACTTTATTGTGAGTGAAATAAGAGAGTTGCATCCACGTCAAGAGATATTTTTTAGAAATGACGTCTTTTTCTCGTATCTGATGTCCTTAATGCGTGACTTGACCCAGGGGCGCTGTACATGAGGATCAGGAAGGCTTAATGATGGCATTTGCAGATATACTGGCTGAGGTGAAAAATAACCTGTTCTGGAAGAGTTCCCCCATGCCACCCCTGAGATTGGCTAGTTTGATGCAGCCTGTTCCAAGACCCTAAAAACCTGCACTGTGCCCCAGAACGAGTCCAAGATATCAAAAACTTGTGAAGGCCCTACGTATAGCAAAAAGTGAGGCACAGAAAGTGCGAATCAGGGGCCTGAGGAAGGAACTGTGGGCTCACCTATCACTTGCAGCGGTTACAAAAAACTCTAGGGATTTCTGGAGAGTGGTAACGGACAATCGATCAATACCTCAACCTGAGTATACATTCGAATCATCTGAGAAACTCCATATGTCCTTCATGGAGTTGTCGGCTGCTTTTGATTGTGTTTCCTACCCTAAATTATGGACCATCATGGAAGAGATGGGCATCGATGCAGTGATAATTATTTTTATCTTTCAGATGTATGCCCTGTTCACTATAGCAGGGATGGAGAGTGTATGAGGCATTTCGAGATAGAACAGGGTGTAAAACAGGGTTGCATTCTTGCCCCCATTTTTATTTTCAAAATACACTAATGGAGTGCAAGCAGTTATGATGGGAGCCAAAAGATGTACCCATTTTCAACACAGCAACCCTCTCCATACTGCTTTATGCATACAATGCTGTGTAAGTTGCTAGAACTGGAGTGGGGTTACAAAGACTCAGAGAGGCATATTCAAATTTTATGACTGGTTTGGACTAGTACGAAGCAAAATCCTTCGTACTAGTGGCAGGGACATACCCTAATAAACTTCCAGCGTTTCACATGGAGTCCTGCAGGCTAGCAGTGGTGGACACCTTTTCCTATCTGAGGATTGTGCTTGACAGAAAACACACCTGGTTAAACATGGTAGACAACAGAGCCCTAGTCATGGAAAAAAGTGTAAGAGCTATCTTTAGCTTCATTAAGAAGATGGGGTCTAAGATGATCGAGGTAACAAAAAAGGTGTATGCTGCAAAATCAGTCGCTATAGCATCATATGGAGCGCGGATGTGGGGGAAGGCGTGACGATTGTTCCCCTACGAAGAATAGAGTGTGATTTAAAAAAAAGATTATTAGCCCTCTCAAGTAATTGCTCAAAGTTTAACTGTCATGCCAAGCTAGAGGCCCATAAATTTCAGATATTGTGAGACTTGCACCTATTTGGTTCTGGCATTCGATTTGGAAGAGAGACACTGTTAGCCTGACCCAAAATATTATCAGGGACTGTTTAGCCCAAGATAATGTACATAGGATCACTTGGTTACAATATGTGAAATCTACGCTGGGAACTATAGGTCTTGGAGATCTGTACGTTAATCTATCTAGCTGTAGATGTGTGTCCAAAGCGAGAATCAAGCACATCTTCCCACAGAAAACTGTAGAAGAGAGAGTGGAAGCAAGTCGTAATAGAATCTCAGTAAAGCTGTACCTTTCATGTCCCCTTCCTACTCAGGCTGGCAAATCATACTTAGTATTTGTGTCAAATCCCCAACATAGGGCCCGATTCACAGAACTAACTTATGACAAAATCCTAAACTTACTACCATTTTGAGTAAGTTACTCATCAATGAGTAAGTGCCTTCTGTGAATACCAAAATGAGTAAGTGCCTTCTGTGAATACCAAAATGATAGTAAGTTTAGGATTTTGTCATAGGTTAGTTCTGTGAATCGGGCCCATTTTTTTATTTTAGTTAGGTTCCATTTGAACCTCATACCTCTAATGATGTGTTTACCAAAGAATATCTATTCGCTAAATGACCCGCCAGTCAGATTTTCACATATTGTTCTTGCACATACTGTTCTTTTGTAGTTTTTATGACTTACATAGGAACATTTATATTCTCCCCCTATTGTGTAAACTCCATTTTAAACAATGCCGCCCTGTGCTCCATTTTATAAAACCCTCATCCCTTTATTTGTTACACTACGATTTGTTTCTATGGTCCTCCTTGATTAGCAGAAGGGCCATGGCAAAATGATAGAGTGAAGAATAAAATTGAGGCGACTAACATTAATTTTAAGGGTACAAAGTACTTTACATTTTGTGGTGATTGTCTTTTTACCTTTCAGATATAAACACTGATTTTCATTCTGTCTCCATGAGGCATTTTATATGATATGTACCTATTTTAATTACAGATGTGCTTATTTTGTGTACTTTATATGCATTGTAAACATTGTAAAATAAAGAATTTTGATGATGACATGAGAATCCTATAAGGCTTTATTTAGTCTGAAGAAATATTGGCAGTTAGGAAGCTCAATCACTGCACCACCTAATGTAACCACAGCTTTAGTACTATATCGATATTGCTCACCTCAAATGACCAACTATCAGGTGGTCATAAATTAAGCATTCTAGAAACACAAGAAATGAGAGGCAAATTAAAAACATAAAGTTGAATACAAAGTTCTTTCTGAAGTATGCAACAAGTCTGTTTCTGCCTGATTGTTCTTTTATTTCTTTTCTTTCATCTTAAGGACAGAACAAACAAATGCAGTCTGCTCTTGTTTGGTCTGTCCCTAAGATGAAAGAAAAGAACAATCAAGTACAAATAAACTCGTTGCGTACTTCAGAAAGAACTTTGGATTCAACTTTATGTTTTCCATTTGCCATTACTTGTGTTTGTTATGTTATGTTATGTTACTGTTTGTTTTGTAGAGCGCTCAGCTGCTCCAAAGAGCGTCCCGGCGCTAAAGATCATCACACCAAATACCAGCAGCAAACAAACAGCCATAACAGAAAACACAACCAGAATTAACCATAACAGCATTGTTTCCGGAAGTCTTTATTTAGAATGAGTAAGTTAGATGTTTGATCAGAATCATAAATGTTGAGCCGAGGCTGGGATTCGAGTCCTCTTCAAACAGTTGGTTCTTAAATAGACAGTTCTGGTCGCTAAGCCACATCGTGTCACGCCTCCTCCTTGATCTCCATGTACAATTTTCCAAAAAGGCCCCTCTTTTACTGCCGTTTAAGCTGACCCAGTTTTTGGCATGTATTTAGAAGCTCAATTTTGCGGCTGGGCATCCACATCTCTTTAATACTATAGTAAGCAGGGGGTACTGCTTTTTTACATTAATTTGGCGGGTGTTTGGTTTTGTGCTTCGGTCTTAAATCTCTGAAGTTTGGTGGCTTGGGTATGAGTTTCTGTGATAGTAGAATATTTCCTCGTCATAATATATTGAGGGTCCCATTCCTCCTGTTGTACACTAGCAAGGGGTTTAGCTTCTGGGAGTGATGTTTGGGGTGTTACAGTCCCCTAATAAATGTATTTTCTTTTAAATAGTTGAGTACAGATGCTTTCACTCAGGTATTGTGAGATGTCAGTCGGATTTCACTAGGAATATTTAGACACAGACAAAAATACACACACACTGTTTTGAAAATCCTCAAAATATTGGTTACTTTACAAAATATTGGCCCACATGCATCAAAACAAAAACCGGTCGCAATCGGGCAGATTCTCAGAATCTGACCCTTTGCTCCCGGTATTTTTGCATTTGGGATGCATCATCCCAAATGCAAAAATAGCAAAATAAGGAATCTCTAAATTGCGATTCCTTAAATTGCGATTGCATTTAAGGAATCTCAAATTGAGATTCCTTAAATGCAATGCATGAAAGTAAAAATATTAGCGATTTCGCTAATAGGGGGAGCAAATTACCATGAAGTTGAACTTCATGGTAATTTGCAAAAACATTGAAAAATGCACTTAAGTGCTTTTTTCAAAGTTCCATTTTACACACACACATGCCCTTGGGGCATGTGTGTGTGCAAGATGTACTCATATGCAGATTTCAGGGGTGCAACAGGGTGTCCTTTTGACTCCCTGGCACCCTTGAAATTGCATGAGCAATTTGCGATTCTCTAATTGAGAATGGCAAATTAAGAAAGTCTTCCCATTCAGTCCTATGGGCCTCTAGGCCCATAGGAATGAATGGGGAGGTAATTCCTTAATTGCAACTCGCAATTTGCAAGTAGCAATTAAGGAATGTTTAGGAATCGCTATTTTGTAAGCGATTTCTACATGCAAAGCCTTTTGCTATTCCTTATTAGCGAATCCTTATTTTTCGCTAATAAGGAATCGCAAATGGCATTGTTGATGCATGTGCCAGATTGTGTTTTTTCCTCTTAGTACTCATACCCATCTGCATTCCTCTCCATTTCCATTGCCCCTTAGACCCCTCTCATGCACGCTGCTTGTTGTATAATGTATTGAAATATACAATGTGCAAGACAGATTGTAGGAAAATCTGAAGTTCACCCCCCCCCAATCTTACTGACCAAGCAACGCCACTCATACCAGTGCCATCTTGTGGCCTTTAAAAAAAAGTCCCAGTGAAGCGAGAAACTGGAACTACAGGGTTTCATCGCACTTCACAACACAGTTCCTTTGCTTGACATACTCAGGTAATGCGGTAATGCAGGAAAGTTACCAGAATTTCAGTATTTTAATGTGAGGTGCGTGCCACTTGTCATGGCTGCAGATATACTAGCACATGTTGCTCTTTGTTGGGGGTTGTTAACCTGCTGTATCCATCAAACTCCTAATCAGGACCGGCCCGTGCATGTAAGAATGCTGGGCGGGGTGGGGAGGGGGGGAAGTCAACAGACGACAACGAGGGAAAAAAATAAAAACACCTACCTTGCACTTGTGAGCACAAGGTAAGTGGTTTTCTTTTTTAAATGTTTTTTTCCCTCGTAGTTGTCTGTCAACTCCCCCATCCCACCCAGCCCAGAGCTCTTACCTGCATGGGCTGCTCCTGCTATGTAATGTCACTTCCACTACCTTTTGGCATTTTGGTAACTCTGTATCTGTGATTAATGTCATGATACATTTATGCTCCAGTTTGATAGGACAGAACTTGTCTTTTTGGTTCCTGTTATTACCTGTTTTTTTGGTTCTGACCTAGACAGTTCTTAAAGGTTTTCTGGACTTTCGTGGAATTTTTACGTGGCAGAAAACAATCTTTATGAATGTTATTGTACTACACTTAGGACATTTTCTGCTTTGGATCACTTATGGTAGCGAGGCGACACGGGGAAGAGATGCCAAGGAGCTGGATAGCACGCAGGTTAAAGCTTATAGAACTATGTTCTGCCTCCCGCTCTATACATCACCCGCTCAAATAAGGTCGGAGTTTGGCCTTCAACAACAAGTCTTAGCCAGGTATGGCGCTTACATCATCTGTTGGCATAAGATAAGAAGTGCCACTATAAACACGCTAAACTATCTGTTGTGGCACGACATACAACACAGGTAGTTCTCTCAGGCAAGAAACCACCTTCAGTTAGCCTTGGAATCTACCAAACTCTCTAGTCTGGAAAAACATAAAATCAATCTCCTTATTGGAGGAGAAGGCGAGCTTCTCGAAAAGATCTCATGTTTGGTTGACCCTTAAGTCCTACAAATCCCTCACCCCACAACCATACTTTAACCAGGGCTATCCTAGGGCCATAAAAATGAACTTCCTAAGGTACAGACTGGGGATTCTTCAATGCACCCAGCACCTACCACCATGGCTGAGGACAAAAGGACAAATTACTTGCAGGCTGTGTAACATCAACAATGGCAACATTCTTCATTTAATATGCCTATGCGAAGAACTGCACCAAGCACGGCAACAGTTCCTAAAAGAACCCCTTAAACAGAAAAGTATCCATACCAGAAGGCAAGCAGCGCTGGCCTGCTTAAACCCAATAAATATCCAACTAAACTGCAGATTGGTAAAATTCCTGACGGTGGCTGAACAAAAAATGCCAAAAATACCGAAAAATGCTCCACAAAGCCCGCCGCCACAAGTTGACCAGCAGACGGGTAAAAGGACTTAGCGGAACCTTATCAAAGATGTCTACCAGCAGCAGAGGGACAAATCTTGCAATAAGCAGAGTCCATTTGAAAGATGCGACAAATGGGCAAGCGGGGCTGGAGTAAGAAAAATTTGAGAGAAGCACATTACAGCATCCAGCGACTTAATGACTTTTTTTTAACTAGCACAACCGAACTGTGATTTTAAATTGTAATGAATTCTCTCTTTTTGGCTCTTTTATTGGTTTTAAACCAGGATGTTTTCAGAATTTTGTAGTGTTATTATTGCAACGGTTTTAATTACATATGCAAAAATATAATAAACTTGAAACTTGAAACAAGCTTTGGAACAGTGTCTGGGTTTTTCATTTTCGCATATTTAGAACTTGCACTATAAAAAGTTTACTTGGAGCGTCAATTGGCAGAAGTAAGGACACGAAATTCGATCTCGATGCCAAAATATGCTAACAATGCATAATTATAAAGGGAAAACAAACACTGTATTTTGAAGTTGTGCTGTGTACATTTCACACTACGGTGTCCCTGTTTGTTATCATACTTAATGCATGTACAAGTCGACAGGACAGAGTGAGACGCTGTACCTAATGTACTCTAAATCTCAGTGTTTATAAGTAAGCTTTGACCATTAACTTTACTCTTCTTGGAAGCAGGTCAACAAACGGCTGCATGCATAAGATAAGAACTCCAATTCTCATGTTCACCGTGTGTTGATAATCCCACTCCAACTGATGCAAGACTGCAGAGTCACACCATTGTTACCGCCCCCAGAGTTCCACTACTCCGCCCTAGAGTATCTGCACCAAACCTGATTAGAAGCCACATTGTAAATCTAAGCATGACTCGAAATATGCCTAGTCATGGTGACATTTATCCGTGGCTCAGGCACACACACTCGAGGCAGTTATGAGGTCCAGAGCCTGGGACACCTTACCCTAAAAGCTGCTGAATGTCTGCGTTCTAGAACTTGTGGAGGCGGTTGATCCAGAGGTTACTAAAATATTACAAATAACTTGTTTTTATTGTCTCCTTCGTATGCATTTAGCAATTTCTTTGTATAGACTTTGCTACCTCATGAAATGTGAAGGTGGCAACAATGTAATTATTTATAAAGTTCTTGAAAATATATGGTGTCTTCATTAATCACCCTAAAGATATCCCTCTCGATTCATAAATGACTTATTCCATTAAATGATCTTTTGGATGCTAACGATCTGTGTAATTGTTTGACTGAAATGTTCTTCTCATTAACGCCCTTTGTTACATTGTCCATTCATGATTAAGTTGGATGTGTGTTTGACACATTCCGTTGTTGACTATAAGAATCAATCATTTTGAAATGTTGAGTAAATGAGCCCTTTGTTTGCTCTTTACTTCATAATAGCCTATATCCAAGTTCATTAGGGATCATTGGGCTTCCCTTATTTCTTTACTTCCGTAGGAGCGGGCTGGGCAGAATTTGGAGCAGGGCTTTGCTTGCAGCCCAATTCTTTGCAATTTTTCTAGCCAAACATGATCAGGGAAGAGTATGCATGGGGATATGTTTTTCCACGCCCAGTTTCGGATTCATATCTAAATAGACCACCAACAACTTCTAGGTCTTTTGGAACTGCTCCATAATCTTCACAGAATTTGAAGCTTTCTGTTTTATGCATGCTATACAATGAGTTGCACCACTTTCGAAAATCTATGGTGCACGACCTTTTCCAGTTGGTTATAGGGCTCAATTACAATAGAGACATTAAATATTGTTAATAGATAAATTGCAATACCACTTACCTTATACAGCACCATAACCACACTTTATTATGAAACCAAAAGGGCTGTCACTTGGCTGAATTCAAAATATATTATGCAACAGGGTTTGTAGGCTTTACTCTTGCCCTTTTTATTTTACAAGTGCCCAAAAACTCTGTTGAAAGTAAAATACATAGCTTGCGGAGTGTTTACAGAGATTGACAGCGTAAACTAATTTCTTCACAGCTTTGTCCACTCTGTATTTTCCCAAGTGCAAGCTGGTTCTTCCTCCCAAGCCTCTCACTTTTGGTTTGGGTGATAACAATGTGGTTTTTATTCAGTCTAATATGTAGAGCAGATGGCAAAATAGGCCTAGTGAAAATATATCTCCCACCCAAGCAGGCAAAATTGTTTCACTGCAAATTTGCGTACTCTTGCCCACAGTGGAGATCCACTATATCGCATGCATTGAATGGCAGTAGTACTGTATTCGCTGCTTTGATTCACCTCTACATTGTAGGTTAAGTATGGAGTTATTATTCTTAATTCCACATTGTCTTACTTCCCAAGGTAAATATTGGGGAAGTTAAGAAGAGTGAATATCTTCTTACCTTGCAATGTTCTAGCTTTAAGTGCTAGATGCAATATTTTGGTAGGCCGATATTGAAGACCTTGGTATGGTGTCATGCAACCCTCAAAAAAATGGATAGCATTTCAAAAGCACATCCTACTTCCAATTTGGGTATTATTTATAAGAGCTTCCCAATGGATACCTGGTCATCCATATGCTCCAACTCTGATACTGATGCCAATTTAGTTCCAAATCTACTGATGTTTTGCAAGCATGGTCATGAAATGCAAAAGATAGCATTTTATGTCAAGACCGGAGGCTTCATATTATGCTTAACTTTCTTGCTTTATTGCTCATAGCAGCCAGAGAAGTAATGACAGTAAGTACATGAAAAATAGAAAAATACAAGAAAAAATCAAACAATCCCATGATTATATGGGACAAACTTCAAGTTGAGCTAATAAATTGCAAGATTAAAATAATGCTTCCTATATATAGATAGATAGATAGATAGATAGATAGATAGATAGATAGATAGATAGATAGATAGATAGATAGATAGATAGCATTGTTTTAGTCTTTCCTCTTTCTTGCTGCTCCAGTAGTTAGTTGAGTAAAATCTTTTATACTGATTTGTTTAATATAGGTATTTGCATAGTTTACTAGTTATTGTTGATTATATGTTAATCCTTCGCTTAGAATTTTGCTTTTACAGGTACACTGAAAAACCGTTCAACTTTTGTTTTTTTCAGTATATATATATATATATATATATATATATATATATATATATATATATATATATATATATATATATATATATAACCTACTGGCGGTCGCCAGTAGGTAGTTATAGTTAGGACCCTGTTTCCATAGGAAATCCGCAACATTCTATTTGGAATAACTTTGGCGCCGGTCGACGAATCCTCGCAAAATTTTCAAAACTAATGGGGCGCTACGCTCCGCTCCTACCCTGAAAGTCTCGGGGGGATTCGTCAAGCGGGGGCTGAGAAAAAAGGGGGGTCCCAAAACGCGTTTTCCCCATGCATTTTTCCATAGGACCTTTAGACACAGCTACAGCCCGAACGGCTGAACAGAATTACTTGTAATTTGGCAGAGAGGTAGCCATAAGGTCAAGGAAGTGCCTTTTGTAGGTCTCGTGTAAATCTGTTCAGTAGTTCCTGAGAAAATAGCATTTAAATCAATATATATATCTGTAAGCGCGCTCCGTGCGCTTACCGTAAGCTTCCCGTACGCGTACGGTGCCGTGCGCGAGCTCAAATCTGATTGGTTGTCACATGACTGTAAACATTCGAATCGGACGAAATCAGGAAGTGTCGGCCGCCATTTCGTGTGTTTCACACAGAAAAAAAAAGGGAGATATCGTGAAAAGGGGGCAAGGAAGAGAGTTACAGACCCCCTAACATTTGAAAGGGGGTCAAAAAGGACACAAAATTACGAAAAAAACATTTATTAATTTTTTTTAAAAAATCGCGGAGTACACGTACGGTAAGCTTATCGTACGCGTACGGTAAGCTTATCGTACGCGTACGGTAGAAAAAAAAAATAAAAAAAGAAATAAAATTCAGATTTAAGTGTTTAGATATTAGGGGGCTCTAAAAAGAGCCGTTGTGTTAATGAAGTGATTTTTTAGTGGTACCTACAAGTAAGTACCGATGCAGAGTCTAAGGTTCAAGAGGAAGACTCTGTTCCCTTCATCAGTGAAGTGTACACCATCTCCTCTATAAATGTCTTGCATGTTGTAACGCAAGTTGTTGTGGTAAATGGAACCCATACCATAGTCTCGGAGGAAAGCAGAAACAGATTTGTTGACGTGTTTCCTAGCTTTCTCAATCTGTGGACAAAAATGATTGGACCAGTTTCATTTTTGCCTTTGGCATATGTTAGAATACGCAAAGGCAGTTTTAGGGAAAAGTGAAAACAGTTGTGCAAAGGTGTCCTTCATAAGCATTTCCAGACCTACCCCAGTCAAAGTGCCTAGGTCATTGCCACCACAGTGCACTATTATGAGGTCAGGGTGTTGGATTTGCATGAAGGATTTCACCAATGGCATCAATTGGTGCCACTTTAACCCTCTCTTACCAATCCATTTAATGTCTACATTTGGCAAAGCAAGGTCTCTCACTATACCTGTTTTCTCTGCATACTTTTCACTCCAGAAGACATAGCTGTGCCCTACAATCCACACTGTGAACATCTTCCAAGGAGATCTGGATGCACTCAGAAGGTGTATTTCAGTAGAATGGGAAAAATAAATGAAAGACAGTTTGGAAATGGAGGCATACATATTTTTTAAAAATAAAAAGAACTCATTGGCTGTTTCATACCATTCTACACTAAAAACTAGGCTGTATGTGTCAAATTAGAGAAGCATGTTTTGTATTGGTACAGAAAAATGTGTTACCAAAGAACAGTACTATGGATTTGCTGTTAGGTTAGAAAAGTCAAGCACTCTTGCTGTTTGGAAATGAAACATTGTGTGGTGAACTTCTGACCTAACTCCACACAGCAGTGTTCCATTAGCTGTTGCTATGGTAGCAGGCAGAAGTCAAGTTGGGGGAAGGGTACTTTTGGAAAAGGGTTGGTTTTCATCCAATAGAAATGTGTGATTACATTTGAAAAAAAGGGGGAAGCACTGAGATTTGAAATTAACATGTATATGTGTGGAAAAGGAGAGGGAAACATTGCCATTATCTGGTTCTGCTGAGAGGATAGAGGTGTACAGAACAGAGATCCTGGCTCTGATAATCTGCTGTTTGAGTGCCACATTTCTTTCACAACTAACTAATTTTAAAGGTGAGTTATGCGTTTGAGAGGGGATGTATGTGGTAAATTAAGAAATGAATAATAGAATTTGAATTCCTTTTGTTGAAGTTGTGTTTATCATTTTTTGGGGGGGAGAAATTTAAATGTAAGGAACATGTAAAATATTATGGACTATGTTTTCACCATAAATTAAGGTGTACTGGTATAAATGAGGAATACTGTTTTCTAATTAAATTTTTGGGTGGGTCAGGTAAGTCAGAAATTAGATGGTCCCTTTTTTCCACTTCTCCTCAAACAGATTTTCAGTATTTCGTTATTAATCCCTCAAGGGCCTTGTAATGTGGTAATTGTTTAAAAAAAAATAATAAAAAAATACGCTTACCGTAAAGTTTTTAAGAAAAAATTAAAAAAAAGTTGAGCGGTAAGGTTGGCTCTTAAAAGAGCCGTTGTGTTCATGCAGGGACAGAGGAAAGGAATAATGGGAATATTAGCTGGTAGGACAAATGTGCTGGTCTGTTTTGTTGTTAATTAGGGGAACACTGGTCTCCCTATGAACAATTAGACCATGGCAATTTGAGCACCGCATTGTAACCCTCGCAAATCGATGGTTAGTTTCCACAGGACCAGAAAAAGGTGAATCTGCCCCCACAGATGAAGGGCTCAGCTGAGCTTCCGAAGATGGACTCGGCTGAGCTGCTGTGGATGTGCTTGCTCGACTTACTGAAGGGTTTCCTCTAGTATGTCGTGCATGTGTCCTAGGGTGTACATCCTCAAGGTGTCGTAACATAGTGTGATTCCCAAAGGAATACTTCTTGTTAGGATTACCTCTAGAAAGTACACACTGGCACAGCTTGCAAGTCACTAAAGCAGCATTTACTTTTTTCTCGCCCTCAGGAAAAGTAAAATACTCCCATATAAAAGAGCTCTTCTGTTTCCTCCTTCTCTGCCTGATGGTGGTGCTGCTAGCCTCACTCTCAGAAGAGGAGTGCTGGTCTGCCATCGTATCCCAAAGACAACTCAGCTCCTTCTCCTAAGGGATCACAAGCAGAAATGAGGGGAATGGGTGTGGTGTAGGAGAGTTCTAGAACTGAAACTACTTTGAACCAATCAAAAGTTTTGTTTCTTGATCACATGACCCACCGTGCGCGTACGTTACGCTTACGGTGCGCTTACGGAGCGCTTACGGTAAAAGTACGCATGCGCGTATAAAAGACACGCGCACGCGCACATGCGCATAACAGGCACGCCCCAACACTTCCGCGTAATGTGCGCGTGTAGCGTATGCGCTTACGCGCCGCGTACGCAGTACGCACGGCTACGTAAATTGCGTAACCATACGCAAAAAGAGTAGAAATATTACGTACATTACGCAAACCGTACGCTTACCGTAAGCTCACCGTACGCGCACGTAAAAAAAAAAAAAAAAGGAAAAAAAGAATCACTATGTTATACTAATATATCTAACCTGTTTGGTAAAAAAAAAAATGAGAAAAAATAATATATTGCACAATTTTTAAAATTTAAGCATAGTGTTTTAAGAGAATATAAAGTAAAAAAAAAAAATGTAAAAAACCTTGCAAATAAAAAAAAAAAAACACACGTTTAATATAAGAATTTGTATTAAAAAAACCATACAAAATCAATGAAAAAACCATGGGTATCACACATGTTATAGGTAAGAATTAGCATTTAAAAAACCATACAAATTCACTGAAAAAACCATGGGTTTCACACACGTTATAGTTAGGAATTAGAATTTAAAAAACCTTGCAAATTCAGTGAAAAAACCATGGGTTTCACACACGTTATAGTTAGGAATTAGCATTTAAAAAACCTTGCAAATTCAGTGAAAAAACCATAGGTTTCACACATGTTATAGTTAGCTGTACATTTCACTCGTAAAAAACCAATGAAATTCCACGTTATAGTTAGTGCAGGCAACTATAACTCACACGACCGCAATCCTCTGCTGATGATGTCAGATATTACATCACTGATGACATATGTGTCTTTATGAAAAATAAATATTTGTAATATATGTATAGCTAAAGATACAGTATTAGCATCAACAGAGGATTGCGGTCGCGTGAGTTATAGTTGCCTGCACTAACTATAACGTGGAATTTCATTGGTTTTTTACGAGTGAAATGTACAGCTAACTATAACATGTGTGAAACCTATGGTTTTTTCACTGATATATATATATATATATATATATATATAAAAAAACAACAGGTTGCCCCCTTGAAGATGCCACACACTGAGGGGATTAGCACACGATGTCACAGGCGGTTGCAGTGTTGCCGCTACCTCTCGCCTTCTGGTATGCAGCCAAACGCATTTCGAAATTCTCCTTGATCACTGGCTTTTGCATCTTACAGCAACGAAGAGAGCAAGCATTCTGGGACAACTGCTTTATTTGGTAACAAGCCCCGCCCCAGTGGGCGTTAAGTAACAATGCATTATGGTTCTAATAGTCCACAAGTGCCATCAATCACCAAGTGGGTGCTGCTTTTCTTCGTGCAAAATGTTTCCCACAATGGGTGAGTAAAAATGAAATATCGTCCTGGTAGGTGAAGGAGAAAAGGTGCTTCGCACTGCTCCCAATATCACCCTGTGGCTCAGGCCCCCTCAGTTCAACACCATGCTTCGAAATCATGAGCATAGAAGAGCCGCCACTTCCGGCAGCGGGGCATCTCCGCGGCTGGACTGGCCGCTAACATCAAAAAACAACAGGTTGCCCCCTTGAAGATGCCACACACTGAGGAGATTAGCACACGATGTCACAGGCGGTTGCAGTGTTGACGCTACCTCTCGCCTTCTGGTATGCAGCCAAACGCGTTTCGAAATTCTCCTTGATCACTGGTTTTTGCATCTTACAGCAACGAAGAGAGCAAGCATTCTGGGACAACTGCTTTATTTGGTAACAAGCCCCGTCCCAGTGGGCGTTAAGTAACAATGCATTATGGTTCTGATAGTCCACAAGTCCCATCAATCACCAAGTGGGTGCTGCTTTTCTTCGTGCAAAATGTTTCCCACAATGGGTGAGTAAAAATGAAATATCGTCCTGGTAGGTGAAGGAGAAAAGGTGCTTCGCACTGCTCCCAATATCACCCTGTGGCTCAGGCCCCCTCAGTTCAACACCATGCTTCGAAATCATGAGCATAGAAGAGCCGCCACTTCCGGCAGCGGGGCATCTCTGCGGCTGGACTGGCCGCTAACATCAAAAAACAACAGGTTGCCCCCTTGAAGATGCCACACACTGAGGGGATTAGCACACGATGTCACAGGCGGTTGCAGTGTTGCCGCTACCTCTCGCCTTCTGGTATGCAGCCAAACGCGTTTCGAAATTCTCCTTGATCACTGGCTTTTGCATCTTACAGCAACAAAGAGAGCAAGCATTCTGGAACAACTGCTTTATTTGGTAACAAGCCCCGCCCCAGTGGGCGTTAAGTAACAATGCATTATGGTTCTGATAGTCCACAAGTCCCATCAATCACCAAGTGGGTGCTGCTTTTCTTCGTGCAAAATGTTTCCCACAATGGGTGAGTAAAAATGAAATATCGTCCTGGTAGGTGAAGGAGAAAAGGTGTTTCGCACTGCTCCCAATATCACCCTGTGGCTCAGGCCCCCTCAGTTCAACACCATGCTTCGAAATCATGAGCATAGAAGAGCCGCCACTTCAGGCAGCGGGGCATCTCCGCGGCTGGACTGGCCGCTAACATCAAAAAACAACAGGTTGCCCCCTTGAAGATGCCACACACTGAGGGGAATAGCACACGATGTCACAGGCGGTTGCAGTGTTGACGCTACCTCTCGCCTTCTGGTATGCAGCCAAACGCGTTTCGAAATTCTCCTTGATCACTGGCTTTTGCATCTTACAGCAACAAAGAGAGCAAGCATTCTGGGACAACTGCTTTATTTGGTAACAAGCCCCGCCCCAGTGGGCGTTAAGTAACAATGCATTATGGTTCTGATAGTCCACAAGTCCCATCAATCACCAAGTGGGTGCTGCTTTTCTTCGTGCAAAATGTTTCCCACAATGGGTGAGTAAAAATGAAATATCGTCCTGGTAGGTGAAGGAGAAAAGGTGCTTCGCACTGCTCCCAATATCACCCTGTGGCTCAGGCCCCCTCAGTTCAACACCATGCTTCGAAATCATGAGCATAGAAGAGCCGCCACTTCCGGCAGCGGGGCATCTCCGCGGCTGGACTGGCCGCTAACATCAAAAAACAACAGGTTGCCCCCTTGAAGATGCCATACACTGAGGGGATTAGCACACGATGTCACAGGCGGTTGCAGTGTTGCCGCTACCTCTCGCCTTCTGGTATGCAGCCAAACGCGTTTCGAAATTCTCCTTGATCACTGGCTTTTGCTTCTTACAGCAACGAAGAGAGCAAGCAGTATTAGAAAGTGAATAGTAGAGAGTAGTAGATAATGAGTGGTAGAGAGAGAGTAGTAGAGAGTGAGTAGTAGGGAGTAGTAAAGAGTGAGTAGTAGAGAGTAGTAGAGAGTAAGTAGTAGAAAGTGAGTAGAAGAGAGTAGTGGAGTAGTAGAGAGTTAGTAGTAGAGAGTAGTGGAGAGTGAGTAGTAGAGTGAGTACTAGAGAGTAGTTGAGAGTGAGTAGTAGAGAGTGAGTAGTAGAGAGTAGTAGAAAGTGAGTAGTAGAGAATGAGAATTAGAGAGAGTAAGAGTGTAGTAGAGTAGTAGAGAGTGAGTAGTAGAGTGAGTAGTAGAGAGTAGTTGAGAGCGAGTAGTAGAGAGTGAGTAGTGGAGAGTGAGCAGTAGAGAGTAGTAGAGAGTGAGTAGTAGGGAGTGAGTAGTAGAGAGTAGTAGAGAGTGAGTAGTAGAGAGAGAAGTAGAGAGAGAGTAGTAGAGAGTGAATAGTAGAGAGTGAATAGTAGAGAGTAGTAGAGTGAGTAGTAGAGATTGAGTAGTAGAGAGAGAGTAGTAGAGAGTGAGTAGTAGAGTAGTAGAGAGTGAGTGGTAGAGAGTAGTAGAGAGTAGTAGAGTGAGTAGTAGAGCATAGTAGAGAGTGAGTAGTAGAGAGAGTAGTAGTGAGTAGTAGAGTAGCAGAGAGTGAGTAGTACAGAGTGAGTAGTACAGAGTGAGGAGTAGGGAGTAGTAGAGAGTGAGTAGTAGAGTGAGTAGTAGAGAGCGAGTAGTAGAGAGCAAGTAGTAGAGAGTGTGTAGTAGAGAGTGAGTAGTAGAGCATAGTAGAGAGTGAGTAGTCGAGAGAGTAGTAGAGAGTAGTAGAGTAGTAGAGAGTGAGTAGTAGAGTGAGTAGTAGAGAGTAGCAGAGAGCAAGTAGTAGAGAGTGAGTAGTAGAGAGTGAGTAGTAGAGAGTAGTAGAGAGTGAGTAGTAGAGAGAGAGTAGTAGAGAGTGAGTAGTAGAGTAGTAGAGTGAGTAGTAGAGAGAGAGTAGTAGAGAGTGAGTAGTAGAGTAGTAGAGAGTGGGTGATAGAGAGTATTAGAGAACAGTAGCGTGAGTAGTAGAGAGTAGTAGAGAGTGAGTAGTAGAGAGTAGCAGAGAGCAAGTAGTAGAGAGTGAGTAGTAGAGAGTGAGTAGTAGAGAGTAGTAGAGAGTGAGTAGTAGAGAGAGAGTAGTAGAGAGTGAGTAGTAGAGTAGTAGAGTGAGTAGTAGAGAGAGAGTAGTAGAGAGTGAGTAGTAGAGTAGTAGAGAGTGGGTGATAGAGAGTATTAGAGAATAGTAGCGTGAGTAGTAGAGAGTAGTAGAGAGTGAGTAGTAGGGAGAGTCGTAGAGAGTAGTAGAGTAGAACAGAGTGAGTAGCAGAGAGTAGTTGTAGAGAGTAGTAGAGAGTAGTAGAGTGTGAGTAGTAGAGAGTAGTAGCGAGTGAGTAGTAGAGAGTGAGTAGTTTAATTTACAAGGAACACAATGAGGGGGTTCATTTTGCCATAGAAGTTATGATTAGTACTGAAAAAAGAAAAATTAGGGCACATTTTGAGTGACTTCTCAAATCTTCTTCTATTTCATTAAAATATTCTGACATGCAGACTGAAACATGCACTTTCAATACCAGCAGCAGACTTCCCTGGTGAGTAGTAGCTTTACTACAGTGATCTAATAAGCAACTAGAGTGCTTACATTCCGAATTTATGGCAAATGTGTGACACATCTGAATGCCTTCGTGATGGAATCAAAGTAAACATCCTGAAAGTATTTCCTACTGAGGAGACTGTAGTAAATGAGGAAATTAGGAAACTTCATGACAAATAAGTTTCCCAAGATGGCCACCAGAGACAAAAGAGCCCAAATGTAGCACAAATATCACCCAGATGTAGCCCAAGTATAGCCCAATGACAGAATGTCCCAGAGTATTCTAAAGAACAACTAGAGCGCTAACAGTCTTATTTAAGACAAAAGTATGGCACACCTGAAGCCATCTTGATTGGAATAAAGTGGTAACACTTAAAACATTTAATTTGCAAAGGAACACAATGAGGGGGTTTATTTTGCCATAGAATTTAAGATTAGTGCTGCAGAAAGAAAAATGAGGGCACATTTTGACTACTCAAATCCTCTTCTATTTCTTTAATAAATTGTGACATGCAGACTGAATCATGCACTTTGAATACCAGCAGCAGACTTCCCTGGTGAGCAGTTGCTTTACTATAGTGATCTAATGAGCAACTAGAGTGCTACCATTCAGAATTTATGGCAAATGTGTGACACATCTGAATGCCTTCTTGATGGAACCAAAGTAAACAAGCATTGAAAATGCAATAGGTGTTGTTTAAATTAAAGAAATCCTGTTTGTAATTAGGTGCTTGTATTAGTGTTTTTCAAACTTTCATGTGCATAACATGCATATGTATGCATATATGTATACGTATATGTATGCATGCATTTATATTTGTATTTATATAGATATGGAGATTATATATATATGTTTATATATGTATGTATATATATATATACATACATATATAAATGCATATGCATATATATGCATATATATGTGCATATGTGTGCCTTGTAGAGAGAGGTAGAGAGGTAGAGGTGTAGAGGTAGAGGTGTAGAGGTAGAGAGGTAGAGGTAGAGAGGCAGAGAGGTAGAGAGGTAGAGAGTAGTAGAGAGAGAGGTAGAGAGGTAGCAAGTAGAGAGTGAGTAACAGAGAGTAGAGAGTGAGTAGTAGAGAGTAGTAGAGAGAGTAGCAGAGAGTGAGTAGTAGAGAGCAGTAGTGATTAGTAGAGAGTGAGTAGTAGAGAATAGTAGAGAGAGTAGCAGAGAGTGAGTAGTAGAGAGTAGTAGAGAGTGAGTAATAGAGAGTGAGGAGTAGAGAGTGAGTAGTAGAGAGTAGTAGAGAGTGAGTATTAGAGAGTGAGTAGTAGAGAGTGAGTAGTAGAGAGTAGTATAGAGTAGTAGAGCGTGAGTATTAGAGTGAGTAGTAGAGCGTAGTAGAGAGAGTAGCAGAGAGTGATTAGTAGAGAGTAGTAGAGTGATTAGTAGAGAGTGAGTAGTAGAGAGTAGTAGAGAGAGTAGCAGAGAGTGAGTAGTAGAGAGTAGTAGAGTGAGTAGTAGAGAGTGAGTAGTAGAGAGTAGTAGAGAGTGAGTATTAGAGAGTGAGTAGTAGAGAGTGAGTAGTAGAGAGTCATAGAGCGTGAGTAGTAGAGTGAATAGTTGAGAGTAGTAGAGAGTAGTAGAGCGTGAGTAGTAGACAGTGAGAAGTAGATAGTGAGCAGCAGAGAGAGAGTAGTAGAGGGTGAGTAGTAGAGAGTAGCAGAGAGTGAGTAGTAGAGTGAGTAGTAGAGTGAGTAGTAGGGAGTAGTAGAGAGTAGAAGAGAGAGAGTAGTAGAGAGTGAGTAGTAGAGAGTAGTAGATAGTGAGTAGTGGAGAGTAAGTAGTAGAGAGAGAGTAGTAGAGAGTAGTAGAGAGTGAGTAGTAGAGAGTAGCAGAGAGTGAGTAGTAGAGTGAGTAGTAGAGTGAGTAGTAGGGAGTAGTAGAGAGTAGAAGAGAGAGAGTAGTAGAGAGTGAGTAGTAGAGAGTAGTAGATAGTAAGTAGTGGAGAGTAAGTAGTAGAGAGAGAGTAGTAGAGAGTAAGTAGGAGAGAGTAGTAAAGAGTGAGTAGTAGAGAGAGAGTAGTAGAGAGTAGTAGAGTAGTAGAGAGTGAGTAGTAGAGAGTGAGTAGAAGAGAGTAGTGGAGTAGTAGAGAGTTAGTAGTAGAGAGTAGTAGAGAGTGAGTAGTAGAGAGTAGTAGAGAGTGAGTAGTAGAGTGAGTACTAGAGAGTAGTAGAGAGTGAGTAGTAGAGAGCAAGTAGTAGAGAGTGTGTAGTAGAGAGTGAGTAGTAGAGAGTAGTAGAGAGTGAGTAGTAGAGAGAGTAATAGAGAATGAGAAGTAGAGAGACTAAGAGAGAGTAGTAGAGTAATAGAGAGTGAGTAGTAGAGTGAGTAGTAGAGAGTAGTAGATAGTGAGTAGTAGAGAGTAAGTAGTAGAGAGAGAGTAGTAGGGAGTAGTAAAGAGTGAGTAGTAGAGAGTAGTAGATTAGTAGAGAGTGAGTAGTAGAAAGTGAGTTGAAGAGAGTAGTGGAGTAGTAGAGAGTTAGTAGTAGAGAGTAGTAGAGAGTGAGTAGTAGAGAGTAGTAGAGAGTGAGTAGTAGAGTGAGTACTAGAGAGTAGTTGAGAGTGAGTAGTAGAGAGCAAATAGTAGAGAGTGTGTAGTAGAGAGTGAGTAGTAGAGAGTGAGTAGTAGAGAATGAGAAGTAGAGTAAGAGAGTAGTAGACTAGTAGAGAGTGAGTAGTAGAGTGAGTAGTAGAGAGTAGTTAAGAGCGAGTAGTAGAGAGTGAGTAGTGGAGAGTGAGCAGTAGAGAGTAGTAGAGAGTGAGTAGTAGGGAGTGAGTAGTAGAGAGTAGTAGAGAGTGAGTATTAGAGAGAGAAGTAGAGAGAGTAGTAGAGAGTGAGTAGTAGAGAGTAGTAGAGTGAGTAGTAGAGATTGAGTAGTAGAGAGAGAGTAGTAGAGAGTGAGTAGTAGAGTAGTAGAGAGTGAGTGGTAGAGAGTAGTAGAGAGTAGTGGAGTGAGTAGTGGAGCATAGTAGAAAGTGAGTAGTAGAGAGAGTAGTAGTGAGTAGTAGAGTAGCAGAGAGTGAGTAGTAGAGAGTGAGTAGTAGAGAGAGTAGTAGAGTAGTACAGAATGAGAAGTAGCGAGTGAGTAGTAGAGAGTAGTAGAGGTCGAGTAGTAGAGAGTGAGTAGTAGAGAGTGAATAGTAGAGAGTGAGTAGTAGAGTAGTAGAGAGTGAGTGGTAGAGAGTAGTAGAGTGAGTAGTAGAGTAGTAGAGAGTGAGTAGTAGAGAGTGAATAGTAGAGAGTAGTAGTAGAGAGTAGTAGAGAGAGTAGTAGAGAGAAGTAGAGAGTGAGTAGTAGAGAGTAGTAGTTAGTGAGTAGTAGAGAGTAGTAGAGAGTGAGTAGTAGAGAGTGATTAGTAGAGAGTAGTAGAGTAGTAGAGAGCGAGTAGTAGAGAGAGAGTAGTAGACAGTAGTAGAGAGTGAGTAGTAGAGTAGTAGAGAGTAGTAGAGTGAGTAGCAGAGAGTAGTAGAGAGTGAGTAGTAGAAAGTGAATAGTAGAGAGTAGTAGATAATGAGTGGTAGAGAGAGAGTAGTAGAGAGTAGTAGAGAGTGAGTAGTAGGGAGTAGTAAAGAGTGAGTAGTAGAGAGAGAGTAGTAGAGTAGTAAAGAGTGAGTAGTAGAAAGTGAGTAGTGGAGTAGTAGAGAGTTAGTAGTAGAGAGTAGTAGAGAGTGAGTAGTAGAGAGTAGTAGAGGGTGAGTAGTAGAGTGAGTACTAGAGAGTAGTTGAGAGTGAGTAGTAGAGAGCAAATAGTAGAGAGTGTGTAGTAGAGAGTGAGTAGTAGAGAGTGAGTAGTAGAGAGTAGTAGAGAGTGAGTAGTAGAGAATGAGAAGTAGAGAGAGTAAGAGAGTAGTAGAGTAGTAGAGAGTGAGTAGTAGAGTGAGTAGTAGAGAGTAGTTGAGAGCGAGTAGTAGAGAGTGAGTAGTGGAGAGTGAGCAGTAGAGAGTAGTAGAGAGTGAGTAGTAGGGAGTGAGTAGTAGAGAGTAGTAGAGAGTGAGTAGTAGAGAGAGAAGTAGAGAGAGAGTAGTAGAGAGTGAATAGTAGAGAGTAGTAGAGCATAGTAGAGAGTGAGTAGTAGAGAGAGTAGTAGTGAGTAGTAGAGTAGCAGAGAGTGAGTAGTAGAGAGTGAGTAGTAGAGAGTGACTAGTAGAGAGAGTAGTAGAGTAGTACTGAATGAAAAGTATCGAGTGAGTAGTAGAGAGTAGTAGAGGTCGAGTAGTAGAGAGTGAGTAGTAGAGAGTGAATAGTAGAGAGTGAGTAGTAGAGTAGTAGAGAGTGAGTGGTAGAGAGTAGTAGAGTGAGTAGTAGAGTAGTAGAGAGTGAGTAGTAGAGAGTGATTAGTAGAGAGTAGTAGTAGAGAGTAGTAGAGAGAGTAGTAGAGAGTAGTAGAGAGTGAGTAGTAGAGAGTAGTAGCGAGTGAGTAGTAGAGAGTAGTAGAGAGTGAGTAGTAGAGAGTGATTAGTAGAGAGTAGTAGAGTAGTAGAGAGTGAGTAGTAGAGAGAGAGTAGTAGACAGTAGTAGAGAGTGAGTAGTAGAGTAGTAGAGAGTAGTAGAGTGAGTAGAAGAGAGTAGTAGAGAGTGAGTAGTAGAAAGTGAATAGTAGAGAGTAGTAGGTAATGAGTGGTAGAGAGAGAGAGTAGTAGAGAGTAGTAGAGAGTGAGTAGTAGAGAGTGAGTAGTAGAGAGTAGTAGAGTAGTAGAGAGTGAGTAGTAGAGAGTAGTAGAGAGTGAGTAGTAGAGAGTGAGTAGTAGAGAGAGTAGTAGAGTAGTACAGAATGAGAAGTAGCGAGTGAGTAGTAGAGAGTAGTAGAGGTCGAGTAGTAGAGAGTGAGTAGTAGAGCGTGAATAGTAGAGAGTGAGTAGTAGAGTAGTAGAGAGTGAGTGGTAGAGAGTAGTAGAGTGAGTAGTAGAGTAGTAGAGAGTGAGTAGTAGAGAGTGATTAGTAGAGAGTAGTAGTAGTAGAGAGAGTAGTAGAGAGTAGTAGAGAGTGAGTAGTAGAGAGTAGTAGCGAGTGAGTAGTAGAGAGTAGTAGAGAGTGAGTAGTAGAGAGTGATTAGTAGAGAGTAGTAGAGTAGTAGAGAGTGAGTAGTAGAGAGAGAGTAGTAGACAGTAGGAGAGAGTGAGTAGTAGAGTAGTAGAGAGTAGTAGAGTGAGTAGAAGAGAGTAGTAGAGAGTGAGTAGTAGAAAGTGAATAGTAGAGAGTAGTAGATAATGAGTGGTAGAGAGAGAGTAGTAGAGAGTAGTAGAGAGTGAGTAGTAGAGAGTAGTAAAGTAGTAGAGAGTGAGTAGTAGAGAGTAGTAGAGAGTGAGTAGTAGAGAGTGAGTAGTAGAGAGAGAGTAGTAGAGAAAGAGTAGTAGAGAGTGAGTAGTAGAGTAGTAGAGAGAAGTCAGTCAGTGTCAGTCAGTGTCAGTCAGTCAGTGTCAGTCAGTCAGAGTCAGTCAGTGTCAGTCAATCAGTGTCAGTCAGTGTCAGTCAATCAGTGTCAGTCAGTCAGTTTCAGTCAGTCAGTGTCAGTCAATCAGTGTCAGTCATTGTCAGTCAGTCAGTTTCGGTCAATCAGTGTCAGTGTCAGTCAGTGTCAGTGTCAGTCAATCAGTGTCAGTCAGTTTCAATCAGTCAGTGTCAGTCAGTCAGTGTCAGTCAGTCAATGTCAGCTAGACCTGGTTCTCTCCCTCTAAAGCAGCTCTGCTGACCTGGTTTCTCTGGCTCTACAGCAGGTCTGTTGACCTGGTTCTCTGGCTCTAGAGCAGCTCTACTGACCTAGTTCTTAGGCTACAGAGCAGCTCTGCCCACACCGTGCGTGCACCGTCAAAAACCCTAAAAAAACAAACAAACAAAAAAATTAAACTGTTTATAACTTTATAGAAGATATTAACTATGCTGTTCAACTTTATCCAAATTCAACAAAAAAAAAAGAGCTGAGCTATTCCATATTACAGGATACCGTCAATCTATAACTATATACATAGGTAGCTTATTGTAAAATAAATATTTAAAAAACATAATAATACATTCATAAATTAGCATTTAAATAAACTTTGAAATTCACTGAAAAAACCATATGTTTCACACACGTTATAGTTAGGAATTAGCATTTAAAAAACCTTGCAAATTCACTGCAAAAACCATAGGTTTCACACACGTTATAGTTAGGAATTAGCATTTAAAACACCTTGCAAATTCACTGAAAAAAACCATAGGTTTCACACACGTTATAGTTAGGAATTAGCATTTAAAAAACCTTGCAAATTCACTGAAAAAACCAAAGGTTTCACACATGTTATAGTTAGCTGGACTTTTCACTCGTACAAAACCACAGAAATTCCCCCGTTATAGTTAGTTCAGCTAACTATAACTCACGTGCCCGCAATGCACTGCTGATGACGTCACATATTACATCACTCATGACATCATGGTCAGTGATATCACTCATAACATCACTGATGACATCTCAAATGACATCACTGATGACCTCATCCAGTGAATGTGTGTTTTTCTGAAAATTACATGTGTTTTTATATATGCATATCTCAAGGTCGATGGAAGAATAAATGGGTATATAAGTGTCTAAATGGATGATTTGTTTTTGAAAAATTGATTGTATAACTAACTGATTAAGTGTATCTTAGTGAACACATGGCTTAGTGAGTAATGTTTAAATATGTAAATATCTGTATCAGTCTCTCACTTTGTGTATAAGTGCCTGCATGGGTTGGTGAGTAGCTACATGAGTGTCTATATAGGTTATTAGATGTTTTTGTGAGTATCAGTAGGAGTGTCTGAATGGTTCAGTGGTGGGTATTACGTAGTGCATAGGTGCATGAATGAGTGACTCACTGTTGTATGTGTGAAGGACTGTATGGGTGGATGAGTGTGTGCATGGGTGTGTTAGTGAGTGAATGACTGTCTCAATAGTGTCTTTATGAGTAACTACATATGTTTTAAACTAGTATATGTGACTATTGGTGTATATAAGTGAGTATATGTGAGAGTGAGAGATTGAAAGAGTTCCTGTATGATTAAGTATGTGTTTCTATAAGTGATTGTTTAAAAGACTAAGTATGTGTAAGTTTCTGTAGAAGTAAGTGTGGTGGTGTGTGTGTATAACTGTATATGCAAGTAAATGGATGTTTGATTCTTTATTAGCATGAGTGACTATGTGTGTGAGTAACTCTATGGATGAGTGGTGTTGTTTAACAGGATGTATAGGTGTATGAGTACATATGATGAGTGAGTACATGTATGAGTGACTGTATAGGACTGTTGGTGAATGAGTGGATGTGTATGTGGATCTTAGAATTACTGAATAGGTTGTTGTAACTGGTATTGGTATGTCCATTGTTTTGAAAATTTTAGTTTCTATTTTTGAATGTGTGTATCAAAGGTTATATTAGGGGGAGAGGTCTGCCACTCTATCACAAGGATGATGTCATCAGTGATGTAATCAGTGATGTCATTTGAGATGTCATCAGTGATGTCATGAGTGATGTCACTGACCATGTCATGAGTGATGTAATATGTGACGTCATCAGCAGTGCATTAGGGGCGCGCGAGTTATAGTTAGCTGCACTAACTATAACAGGGGAATTTCAATGGTTTTGTACGAGTGAAAAGTCCAGCTAACTATAACGCCCCTGAAACCTACGGTTTTTTTCAGTGAATTTCTAAGGTTTTTTAAATGCTAATTCCTAACTGTAACGTGCCTGAAACCTATGTTTTTTTCAGTGAATTTCAAAAGTTTTTTAAATGCTAATTTCTAACTATGCCTACAGAGATAGGACATGTGAAGAAAGAAGAAAAAACGCACAGAAAGAAAATAAAGAAATGCAGAAAGAAGCAACAGAAGTCCTCAAAGACGAAGAAAAGTGCAGGAAGAAGGATAACGTGCAGAAAGAACAAACAGAAGAGCAGAAAGAAGCCTTGTTGCAAAATCATCCAGTACCCTCAACTTTTTCAGACGGATACTGGTGGTAACTGAGTCTGACTAACCAGTCCTAGAGCCAGTGCTATGTTAAAAGACACTCAGAATACAGTGAAAACACCTACATAGACTAGGGAACACTATGCGTTGGGGTCCCCCTGTGATTAGCATGACCTCCTCTGTAAGCCCCTAGTATATAATAGGGCAGGGGATTAAAACTACCTCTTAAAACGCGCCACAGTGCGTGTTTGCACACGTCACCTCAGGCCCCGTCCCCTCCCTTCCCCACTGTGGAACACACACCCTGTGGCCGTTTTAAGTTGGGAGATTAAGTCCCCTTGAATCCTGAGGGTCCCTAGGGTCCAACTAGACAGCTAGGTACCTCCAGTAAGCGCCACAGAGCTGCGTTGCAGAGAGATGTAAAAAGTGGCATGGACTAGACCACCTCTCTGCAACGCAGCGCAGTGGCGCTTACTGGAAGCACCTGGTGTTCTAGTTGGCCCCCAGGGTCCCTCAGGATTGAAGGGGAATTATTTCCCCAACTTAAAACGCGCCACAGGGCTTGTTTGCACATGTTAACTCAGGCCCCGTCCCCTCCCTTCACCACTGTGTAAACACGCCCTGTGGCCGTTTTTAGTTGGGAGATTAAGGTCATTTGAATCCCTAGGGTCCAACTAGTCCACTAGGGACCTCCAGTAAGCGCCACAGAGCTGCGTTGCAGAGAGGTGTAAAAAGTGGCATGGACTAGACCACCTCTCTGCAACGCAGCGCAGTGGCGCTTACTGGAAGCACCTGGTGGGCTAGTTGGCCCCCAGGGTCCCTCAGGATTGAAGGGGAATTATTTCCCCAACTTAAAACGCCCCACAGGGCTTGTTTGCACACGTTAACTCAGGCCCCCTCCCCTCCCTTCACCACTGTGTAAACACGCCCTGTGGCCGTTTTTAGTTGGGAGATTAAGTTCATTTGAATCCTGAGGGTCCCTAGGGTCCAACTAGCCCACTAGGTACCTCCAGTAAGCGCCACAAAGCTGCGTTGCAGAGAGGTGTAAAAAGTGGCAATGCCTGGACCACCTCTCTGCAACGCAGCTCAGTGACGCTTACTGGAAGCACCTGGTGGGCTAGTTAGCCCCCAGGGGCCCTCAGGATTGAAGGGGAATTATTTCCCCAACTTAAAACGCGCCATAGGTCGTGTTTGCACATGTCACCTCAGGCCCGTCCCCTCCCTTCCCCACTGTGTAAACACGCCCTGTGGCCGTTTTTTAAGTTGGGAGATTAAGTCCCCTTGAATCCTGAGGGTCCCTAGGGGCAAAAAAGCCCACTAGGTGCGTCCAGTAAGCGCCATTGCAGAGAGGTGTAAAAAGGGGCACGGCCTGCACCACCTCTCTGCAACGCAGAGCAGTGGTGCTTACTGGAAGCACCTGGTGGGCTAGTTGGCCCCCAGGGTCCCTCAGGATTGAAAGGGAATTATTTCCCCAACTTGAAATGCGTCACAGGGCGTGTTTGCACACGTCACCTCAGGCCCTGTCCCCTCCCTTCACTACTGTGTAAACGCGCCCTGTGGCCATTCTAAGTTGAGAGATTAAGTCCCCTTGAATCCTAAGGGTCCCTAGGGTCAAACTAGCCCTCTAGGTACCTCCAGTAAGCACCACAGAGCTGCGTTGCATAGAGGTGTAAAAAGGGGCGTGGCCTCAGAACACCTGTCTGCAACGCAGCTCCCTGGCGCATACTGGAGATACCTGTTGGGCTAGTTGGCCCTCAGGGACCCTCAGTATTGAAGAGGAATTAATTTCCCAACTTACAACTGGTCAGGGGGCGCGTTTTCAGAGTGCTGCAAGGAGGGGTCGTGCACTCCGGCGCGATGCCGGTGTTTTATTTTAATTTTTTTTTTAAGAAGGAGGGCTGTGTGCCCCCCCCTTCTTTTTTTAATGTAATGGGCCTGGGGACCCTATCCCCCAGGACCTGCACCCTAATTTTTGTAGTAGAAAAAAATACATTTGGCCCTCCCAAGGCCTTAATCGGCTCCGGGGACCCCAACCCCCGGGTCATGGGCTTTTTATATTATTATTCTTTAGGATGGGGGGCTACGTTGCCCCCTCCTCAGGCAACTTATGGCCCCGGGGACCCCATCCCCCGGGGACGGCCTTTGTTTTTTATTAATTTAAAAAAATATATATTTATAGAAACACCTAGGACATGCTGGACAAATCGTATGTACCTATCACCATGACTATTTGCGTGATATTCATTAAAAGGCGACTATGCATACAATGAATCCACGTGGAATGTATTTACACCGCTAGTGAAGCTCTGACGTGTCTGACGCCCTACCGTGCCTAATCCCGGCACCCCCGCCGGTGGGTACTCTCCAAGTAGACACCCTTGTCGTTTATTTATACAAACATGGGTAGCTATTGACGGGCACATTTAATACACACGCACACCAAGCCATTCGAAGGGGATTCGACAAAAATTCGACCGAACTATGCAAGAAACCCCCCTCACGGTTAATAAAACACACATCCACTGCCGGATGTGTAATACTTTTTATTTTACTCTCTGGAAAGGAGACGAACCTCACTTGAGAGTCACAGCGTGCTCTTGGCTGATCCCAATGCTGTGTTACACCCACCAGTGCCCACCGAGTGCCACACAACTCTGTGTTGTATTCCACCAGCTAGTGCGTATGCTATGACACTCTCTAGCCCATGTGCACTGTAACACCACCCCGTGAATATGTCATGCCACACTTGCCTTCGCACTGGTTATATTGCTCCATCTAACGTGCCTTCCTCGATGCCTATGTTATAACGCACAGCGCTATGCCATACATATTACAATCTGGGATCCATATCTTTGTCACAGTGCATATGCAATGTTACACTCCCCAGCACATATTTTATATTACAACTTTAGAGACTAGTTAGGTTACACAACACTGCCCTGTGCATATTACACTCCAAGGCGCATATCGCATAGCACGCGCTAGTGCCTGTGCTATCTTGCGCTCTCCAATTAATCTGTCATTGCGCACAATGTATTGCACATTATATTTCACACCCCGGTTCATCTT
This sequence comes from Triturus cristatus, assembly GCF_964204655.1. Taxonomy (NCBI): domain Eukaryota; kingdom Metazoa; phylum Chordata; class Amphibia; order Caudata; family Salamandridae; genus Triturus; species Triturus cristatus. The sequence continues at coordinate 1,017,110,288 of NC_140581.1, forward strand.
ATATCACACTTGTTGGTGCATAGTTTATACCATATACTATATCTAGTTATCATTTTCAATCGTGCTCTCAGGACTATGTTCTATATAACACTGCGTCCACCTACCCTTTTCACAACATTACATTTTGCGATGGGGGGTGGAGGGTCAGGGGGTGTTTCTGCCAAGTGAGCCCGGAGTCACAGTCACAAACGTCCTCTTCTTCCTGAATAAAAGTGAGATTATGCTGCATACTTGTTCATATTTTAAGTACTTCGCACAGACACACATTTTAAAAACAATAAAGTTCCTAATACCCACCTTCTCTGAACAGTTAGCTTGCTGCCCCATCCACCTCCTCCCTATCCTCTGTTGTCTGAATCCATGGACTAGCCTCCTCCCTCCTGCCATGCATGGTCTGATGTGCTGCCACTGCCCTCCATTTAGCATGAAGTACCAGTCCACTCCTCCTGCCCTCCATTGCCCAATTCTATGGCCCATCATTGACCTCCTGCTTAGCCTCTGTGCTTAGCTTGCTGCCCTTATTCTCCTTCCCCCTGCCCTCCAATGTCTTTGTGCATGCCCCTGCTCCATCCTTTTTGCCAACCATGTTCCATGGACCTGCCACTCCTATCTACTCTGAGTGTTCTGTTGAGCTGCCACTGCCCTCCCACCTGCCTAGCATTGTCAGATGACTGTAACCAGTCCCTGCCACCTCCACCCTGCCTGTCCACATGCCATGCCCCTATCCCCTTCCTCCTGTCCTCCATGGTCCATTTTACTGCCACACCCTTCTGCCCTCCCTGGTCTGTTGTGCTGCAACTGCTCCTCCTGCCTGCCCAGCGCGGTCTGTTGTGAGGCCCCTTCCCCTGAACTCTCTTGTCTGTGCCCAGGTCCTGACCCTCCCTTCTATCCTCCATGGTCCTTTGTGCATGCCCCTGCACCCTACTTCTTGCCCATCATAGCCATTGTGCTGCCACTAACCCTCCTGCTTGCCATGCATGGTCTTCTGTGCTGACATTGCCCCTCCCACCTTCCCTCCATGGTCTGTGGTGATGCCATCATAGTCTCATTGTTGCTCTCCATGGTGTGTATTGTTTCTAGTTCCCATACTGCCTGACCTCCATGGTCATCTTGCTGCTCCTCCCCTGCCCCCTTGCCCCCAGCCCTCTGTTTCCATGTGCAGACCCCTATTCCCTCCCTCCTGTCTTGTCTCTTCCATTGTAATGCCCCTGATCCGTCCCTCCTGCCCTTTATGGTCTGTTATGCTGCAGCTTTCTCTCCTGTCTGTCCATTATGGTCAGCTAGCTACCATTGCCTCTTTCCCCTCTGTTCTCTGTTGTCCATGTGCATGGTCCTGTCCCCTCCCTATTGCTTTCTATGGATTGTTGTGCTGCACTCCTGTCCCGCATGCCCTGTGTGGTGTATTGTGCTGCTGCAAACCCTGATGCCTGCCCTGTAGGGTCAGTTTGGTGCACCTCTCCATGTCCGTCCTGTCCTCTGTTATCTGAGTCCATGTCCCTACCCCAATTCCTCCTGCCTACCATGATCCAATGTACCATACTTGCGAACATTTTGAACTTGGTAAGAGGGAGATTTTGAAAAAAAACTGGGGTATTGATTTTCCCCTTTGAGTTACATTGAAAAAGAGGAGATTGTAGACAGGAGACAGATCAAATAAAGCGCATTTGAACTTAAAAACACTGGACGTTTCCTGGCTGAAATGGGTCTGTTGGCATGTATGGTTGTACTACCACTGCCTCTTCCTTCTGCCCACAATGGTCTATTATATTGCCACAGCCTCTCTTGCCAGTCCTGTATTGTTGGTTTGTTGCCCCTGCCCCCCTTTCCACTGCCATCCATAGTCTTTTGTGCTGCCACTGCCCTTCCTGCCTGCCCAGTGTGGTCAAATTGTTGCCTCTGCACTCTCCTACCTTCCTTCAATTTTCAGGATCCGTGCCCCTGGCCTTTGCCTCTCAACAGTATCCCAATGAACAACTAGATTGCTAACATTCTATATTTATTACAAAAGTGTGGAACGCCTGACGTCATCTTGATGTAATCAAAACTGTAATAGCTAGAGCATTTCCTTTAGAAATTACATATATGAGAGGGTCTTATTTGTATCACAATTATGGTTAGTGCTCTAAAAAACTAAAATGAAGACATATTTTCTGAGTTTTCAAATAGCGACAAAGAACTTTTTTTTTTTTTTTTTTTTTGTCCTCATCTCACCATATAGCACCTGCAATAAAGAGCAGCAAGCCAACTATGGTCCTGAACTCCCCCTGGCATCTGCGTTTGCATTAGCTATAGACCTATCCAGGTCAGCTTCTTTTGAAGCTAGGTGTAATCATAGGACCTGGGGGTACTAAATCAATCTCAAATCTCTTCCCCAGTTTAAAAGAGGTGACCATACACTGATTTCCAGACCATCCAAATGACCAAGATCTAATCGGGCAGCACTAAAAGAAGTTCGCAGCCAGTCCTTATCAATTCCAAAAATTACTATCGGGGGACTCAAGTTGATCTTAACTTTAAAGATGGCTTGGAGAGCGTATTCTACTTGCTGCCAAAAGGGCCTTAATTTCAGACAGTCAAAGAAAATATGTAAATCGTCAGCCGGGGAGAATTCGCATCTTGGACATTTTGCAGAAACTAGGGGGGCAAACTTGGCTATTTTCTTTGGGGTGTAATATAACCGGTTTATGACATAGAAATGGTTCTTTTTTAACGAGGCAGGTTTGATGGATTTGTATAATACAGCCAAGGAACGTTCGTATAATTCTTCTGCGTCTTTGTCCAGGGCTGACAAGTTCCAAACCATCTGTTGTGGGGGAGACTCAGATGTGACATTTTCCAAAAGACTTTTGTACCAAAAGCCAGCCTCTTTTTTGATTAGATTTGTATTTTGGAAAAGAGTCTCAATTTCCCAATTTCCCCCTATATGCTCTCTCTCAGCGGCAAACCAGGAAACCAGTTGGAGATACTTAAACTTTGAAAAAGAGCAACCAATTCGGGATTTTAACACCTCCCAGGGATGGACACCTTCTAAGGAAATGAGGTCAGCCCAAATTGTAAAACCAGCATCTTTTATGGGTTTCGCGAGGCTATCTTTCAGGCAAGCGGGCATACCAGGGGAATCCCAGATTGGAGCAAACTCTGAATAATAAGAGATTCCCCACATTTTCCTGATTTTATACCACCCAATTAGGGCTGTTTTTAATATCTTCAAGCGCACTTTTTTTGAAAAACCTCGGGGCTCCGAATTTGTATAGGAAACCCCTTCCTCCACCTTCAAGAGTGGCCATTTCCTTCAGAATCATCCCCCAGTTTGAATCTCCCGGGGAGATAAGTAGCGTCCGAATATTTTTAAATTGGAATGAATAAGAATACAAAAGCAAATCAGGAAGTGCGAGGCCTCCCTTTAGGAGTTTTCGCCTTAACTTCTTCCAGGAGAGCCTCGTAGTTTTATTGGACCAAATAAAGCTGCCAATCTTGCCTTGGATTTTACTAATATCTTTATTAGAAAAACTAAGAGGGATGGTGCTAAATAAATAAGTTAATTTAGGCAAGATTACCATTTTTACCAGGTTAACCCTTCCATATATAGTTAGGGGTAAATTCTTCCATCTTAAAAATAGATGGTCGATCTCATTTGACACTTTTTTCAGATTAATCCTCGGAATATCATCTAGATTACTCACTATAGTCACCCCTAAATATCTGAATTCCTTACTAATACGACCAGTCCAGTTCTCGATGTTCCAGCACATCACCTCCGTTTTTGAAGAATTAGTGAGATACCCTGAAAGGACACCATACTCGTCCATAATTGATTCTACTCTAGGGAGTGCCTCACTTGGGTTATTGGTATATATGAGTAGGTCGTTTGCATATAGTGCTACCTTGCTGCTGTATAAGTTAACACTAAAGGGGGTAATTGACTCTTCCAGCCTTATGGCTTGAGCCAAAGGCTCTATATACAGATCGAACAACAGAGGCGAGATAGGGCAACTCTGCCTTGTCCCTCTAGTTATTGAAAAGCTAGATGTTAGCATGCCATTTAGTAAGATTGTTGCAGAGGCCCCCTGGTAACAATTAGTCAAAGTCTGAATAAAGGTTAGACCCAAGCCCATTGATTTCAAAAGTTCCCATAAAAAAATCCAGCAAACGCGATCGAAGGCTTTAGCTGCATCAAATGCAGCAACAGCCAGGGGCTCCGACCTTGCAATCGCTAGGTCAATACTACCAATTAATTGGAGAGTCTGATCCTGAATGAATCTGCCAGGGATAAAGCCCTTTTGGTCCCCGTTTATCAGTAGGGGGATTACCTTGACCAATCTCCCTGCAAGTATGCTCATAAAGATTTTATAGTCAGCATTTAGCAGGGAGATTGGTCTATATGAATCTGCTTTACAGGGGTCTTTCCCTGGTTTTAGTACAAGAACAATGGTGGCTTCTTTCCAAGAATTTGGAACTCTACCACTTGGGCTATATATTAAATTAAACAATGCACTCATCCCAGGGACTAACTCATTCTGTAATATTTTATATATTTCACCTGGAAGGGCGTCCGTCCCTGCAGCTTTATTGTTCTTAATCTTACTAATGTATAGTTTTACTTCTAACTCAGTTATAGGGGCATCTAAAGTAAGTCGACTGTTTTCAGTTAGCACAGGTAGTTCTTTGAGTTGCAGCCACTTCTGTATGCTGTCTGCATTTGGTGTAGACCCCTCTTTATATAAATCTGAAAACAGGGACACGAGGCATCTTTGCATGTCCTCCCATTTTCCTGAACTCTCCCCACTCTCGTCTATTATTAACTCGCTTATATTATTCTTGACACGATCTGCTCTTGCTTTCCAAGCTAAAATAGCCCCCGCTTTTTCACCATATTAAAAATGTTGCATGTTTTGGACGGACCACTGAGCCTTAATTTTGGCCTCTAATTTACCTCTATAGGTCTGCCGTAAATGTTCAAGATCTTTATTTATTTGTAACATTTTTTCATCTGGATACTGGGGGTTATTCGTCCTTTCGTCCTCCAGCTTACTTATATTATATTCCATATTTTAAAAAATCAAAGAACTTTTAAATTATTAGTAATCTTTTTTTTTTTTTTTTTTTTATTCAACCTGCCCCCCTGTGGTGGTGGGGGAGGGATTGGCAATATACAATTCATGAAAACAAATACCATAAGAAAAAGAAATATTACAAAACAGAAATACATTATTGAAAAGAGATGGTTAGGAACCAAATCATATCAGAATATATACAAAGAGACAGTATATGGCAGAGATACATTGTTAATTTGCTAACCAATCTTGAAAAGGGGCCCATTTCTTAGAGGCAATTAACCGTCTTCTCCTTTCTTGGAACTTTCGTACAGCGGTTTCTAATTTAAACCATGCCAGCATCCTGGCCTGCCAATGAAAGAAGGTGGGGGGCTGAGGATTTATCCAAAGAGAAGTAATACACAGTCTAAACATTGCCATTGCAAAAAACAAAAAAGAGTGTACGTATCTTGATCTCTCAGAAATCATAGCATGTTGGTACCCAGTAATTACCATTTCAAGGGATATTTTAATTGGGGATTGAGTAATCTGTATGAAAAACTTTTCGATTTGATTGATGCAGAGTGATAGCTCAGGGCAGTCATAAAACATATGAAGGGAATCCGCAGATGGAAATGTACATCTTGCACATGATGAACTCTTACCCCCAGTGACCGTCCCCCATCTGACTAGTTTTGCTGGAGTATAGTAAAGATTAAACATAGCCATGTAGCTTTGAGTACGAAGAGTACCAGAGACGAAGACCGTCCTAGCTAACATCAATGGAAATTTTAAATCTATGGAGGGTACTCCGAATTTGACCGCCCATTTATTGTTATGATCAAGTAGATCATCTGGGAGTTGAGACAATAGGGTTTGATAAATTGTACCGATTTTTGCTTTCCTTTTGACTAATTCAAATATCGAGATTTTATCAAAGAGTGTAGGGTTTTCTAGAGATTTTTTATCAAAGAAACTTCTAATTTGGAGGTACTTAAAAAAGTGATTAGACTGTAATTGAAATTTGTGTTTCAAAAAGGAAAAAGAGGCCAGCAGGCCGGAGTCAGCAATGTCGCCTATGTCACTCAGGCCTTGAGAGGCCCAAATAGAAACTACTCGATCTTGAAATATCACTGGAGGCAACCCAGAGGCATTCAGTGGTGTGTAAAAATTAAATTTATGGATGGAAGAGAGACGACGGATTTTTTGCCAGATCGTAAACAGGGCCCATGCAACCTTAAACCTCGTTTTTTTGAAGTAGCTTGGTTCGAGGATACGTGTTAGTATACCTTGTGTAGCATCACCTAATGCGATTGAGTATATTGATGGGGCCAAATACGGCGGTAACTCCACCATCTTCCCTGACAATGGAAAAGCAAATTGCTGGATCATAGCTGCCCAATAGTTATAGACTAAGCTTGGAACTGACCAGCCCCCACGTTCCTGCGGAAGACAGGTCCATTTAGCAGCTCGTCTTGGCTTGCGGTATGCCCATAAAAACCTTTGACAGATTCTTTGTGCTTTTGTTAGAGTAAGATTGGAAATTAATAATGGAATAGATCTAAATAAGTATAGGAATTTTGGAAGAACCAACATTTTGAGAACATTGCAACGCCCGAATAGAGAGAGATGAAGATGATTCAACCGTTCTATCTTGTTATAAAGTAAATCTGAATTACTTACCCATCATTGATTTACTTTATAAACTATTAGTAATCTTCATGTTTTTTTATCCAGTTGACCACTTCATTAAATGTTGCACCTAGGGGAGAGGATGTGGTGTTACTTCCAGAGCTGCAGACTTTGCAACTGGGGAACCAGGTTGGAGTTTCTGCTTCAGCTCAACATTCTGTGATTCTGGTCAAATCACTTAATCTCCCCATGTCTACAACCAAAATGAATTTGATCTTGTGTGATGTAACCAATGCTCATGTAAAGCACTCCAATACCAGACAAGTCTGCACTATATAAAACTGCAAATACACAAAAAATAAGTGTTTTGCACACTTCTGTCATTGATCTACATGTGGGCTATATCTGGGTGATATTTGTGCTGCATTTGGGCTCTTTTGTCTCTGGTGGCCATCTTGGGAGATTTATTTGTTATGAAGTTTCCTAATTTCCTCATTTACTGCAGTCTCCTCAGTAGGAAATGCTTTCAGTTTTTTACTTTGATTCCATCAAGAAGGTATTCAGATATGTCACACATTTGCCATAAATTCTGATTATTAGCATTATAGTTGTTCATTAGATCACTGTAGTAAAGCTACTGCTCACCAGGGAAGTCTGCTGCTGGTATTGAAAGTGCATGTTTCAGTCTGCATGTCAGAATTTTTTCATGAAATAGAAGAGGATTTGAGAAGTCACTCAAAATGTGCCCTAATTTTTCTTTCTGCAGCACTAATCATACTTTCTATAGCAAAATGAACCCCCTCATTGTGTTCCTTTTTAACTTAAATGTTTTAAGAGTTACCACTTTATTCCAATCAAGATGGCTTTAGGTGTGCAATACGTTTGTCATAAGTAGGACTGTTAGCACTCTAGTTGTTCTTTAGAACACTCTGGGAAGCTGTAGTAGAACACAAAGGAATCAACTGACAGTATCTTCCCTTGTTGGATGTACATGTTTTACTGAGAATGTCAGACTTCATTCTCACATGACTGAGAAAGATAATGAGAATTTACAGAAAATATGCTCTCAGTTTAGCTTATAGATCACCTTCCAAACCTCTGTGGGTAAAGCATGAGAAAATAGTTTTCTCTCAAAACAGGATTCATGATATCACAGCAGAAGGCTTTTTCACATGTTAAAATCACCTTAGAACACATCACAATTCCTAAAATGAGTATGGTACCATCAACAAATGATTTATAATGTAACTAAAGTCTTAAAACCTTCTATTAACTGCAATGCTTTTTAATGAGGTGCTATCATGTATATTGGTCCCAGGATGGCTGCCAACACTTCTTGGATGAAGTACTGACAGCCAATCAGATCTCACAATGAGATGTGTGGTTAGGCTCCGCCCAGATATAGCTATCTTTTTAACTCTAATTTTCTCACGAACTACTGAACGGATTTACGCCATTTAAGCAAAAGGCATGAGTCTGAACTGAGGACTACCTCTTTGCCAAATGTGGTGTAATTCCGTTCAGCAGTTCGGGCTGTAGCTGCGTCAAAAGGTCCTATGGGAAAATGCATGGGGAAAATGTGTTTTGGGACCCCCCTTTTTTCTCGGCCCCCGCTTGACGAATCACTGTGAAATTTCAGGATAGGAGCGGACCGGAGCTGGCCAAAAGTTTGGAAAATTCCACGAAGATTCGTCAATTGGCGCCAACGTTATTCCAAATAGAATGTTGTGGATTTCCTATGGAAAATAGGTCCTAACTATAACTACCTACTGGCGACTGCCAGTAGGTAATATATATATATATATATTGTGCGATCGCCACTCTATCAAAAGGACGATGTTATCAGTGATGTCATGAGTGATGCCACTGACCATGTCATGAGTGATGTAATATGTGATGTCATGAGCAGTGGATTGCGGGCGCGCGAGTTATAGTTATCTGAACTAACTATAACGGGGGAATTTCATTGGTTTTTTATGAGTGAAATGTCCACCTAACTATAACATGTGTGAAACCTATGGTTTTTTTAAGTGAATTTGCAAGGTTTTTTAAATGCTAATTCCTAACTATAACGTGTGTGAAACCTATGGTTTTTTAAGTGAATATATATATATATAATCAATAAGGTTTGCCTCATGTTGGGATGCACCCTCAGGAGGTATACTGCTAAAAGATAGTTGCTTCTTTAAATACACACGACAGTTCATTTGCGACGCGTATATAGATATAGATATACACTGAAAAAAACAAAGGTTACAGGGACATTACAGTTTGGAATTAGCATTTAAAAAATTCTTAGAAATTCCCTGAAAAAGCCAAAGGTTACAGGGACATTATAATTAGGTAATGGAATTAAAAAATCTTGTAAATTCACTGAAAAAAACAAAGGTTACAGAGACCTTATAGTTCGGCTCAGGTTTCACTTGTACAAAACCAGAGAAATTCAGCAGTTATAGTTAACTGAGCTAACTATAACTCACACCCATGCAATCCACTGCTTATTACCTCACATATTCCATCACTCATGACATGGTCAGTGAGATCACTAATGACATCACTAATGACATCTCAAATGGCCTCCGAAGACCACTTAGCAATCCCTCTCTGTGAAACTTATTGATGATAACAGGAGGGGTAGTTGGCCCCCAAGGGCGTTCTTGGGGGCTAACTTCTCCTCCTATTTCCTCCAGTAAGTTCCACACAGGCGTATTGTTGGGACCTGATAGGAGGTCATACCCCCTTTCTCCACTACTCTGCAAGCGTACCCCTGGTGCACTACTATTCGAATAAAGAAGTCCCCTTGGCTCTTGAGGGCCCTTGGGGGCCACCTAGCTCTCCTGTTACCTACAGTAAGACCCATACAGGTAGATTGCTGAGAGGTCATCAGAGGCCACGCCCCCTTCTCCACCGCTATGCAAACGCGCCTCCTGGTGCACTATTTTTTAGGGAATGAACTCCACTTTAGGCCTGAGGGCCTCAGGAGGCAAGGGACCTCATCCCCCACCTGCAGTGTGCTGAAAGGCACATTTGCAGAGTGGTGGAGAAAGGGAATGTGGCCTATGACCACCTCTCAGCAGTCCCACTGTATGGGGCTTAGTGGAGGTAACAGGAGGTTTGGTTGCCCCCTAAGGAAACTCAGCAGTGAAGGGGCCTTCATCCCCCAACCAGGAGGGCTAGGAGGTGCATTTGTAGAGTAGTGGAGAAAGGGGGCTGGCCTTCCGGTGAGTTGCCAGCTTTGAAGGGGGGCTATGTGCCCTTCACCTTCCTTGGAGCATTTTGCGGCCCGGGGACTCCATCCACCGGGGCCTGACCCTTTTTCATTTTTATTTTGTAAAATGTTATTAGAACATGAAAACAAACAAACGACAGCAAGCAGACATCATACATGGTATAATAACAGTTATTCAATTGATAACATCACTAGATTCCATGGAGATACGTTGATAGATACGTTGATAGATCTGAATTAATAGCAACAATACAGGTAGTCAAAAAAAAAATATATATATATAATATAGAGAATATATAACATAGTTCTCAATAACCTGTATTAAACTCTAGTCGATGCTCGAGTTCCCCACAAATACATATGTCCGTTCATGATTGTTACTCTATAATCGACAACTACGCTCTACAATAGTTACATCAAGCTGGCATATAATCTATTTAAAGTGCCTATAAGACTAGCAGGAGAAATTTTAATTAATACTACGATAAGTTAACAGCTATAAAATGACTACCACAGCCTGGCATATAAATCAGAGCCTATAGAAAGTGCAGTGTGCGGGTATCCTAGCAAAAAAAGTTCAGAAACTTATTCAAAGTGCATTGTGCTGGTAGCAGTGCTATTTTTAAATAAAGTGCTGAGTTTAACTAATATCAACAAATTTCACATATCAATATCGAGAACTATTGAGAGTGCAAATATGGCTAACAGCAGCTGAAAATAAAATGCAGAAATTGGCTTCAATAGAACAGCCGACTCTTATAATCTCCTTTTCCTCTGCAACACAATAGGTAGGGTAATTCTGCCAGACAGCTCTGAATCTTACATTAGCTCCTACATGTTTTGCGTAGGCCTCCTCGAATCTGAAAGTCCTGCGTATTTTATTAAGCCAATGATCAATCCTAGGTTGCTTATCCATTCTCCAATTTTGCAGAACAAGTGACCAAGCGACCACTATGGAGATTAGTATAAAATACTGCGGATATTTTGATAACCATTTTACTTCCCTCGAGGAACCGAATAAACGAACATAGATGATGGATCAATTGTCACAGACATAAATAGAGCAATCCTGGTAAAAACATCTTCCCAGAATTGCTGTAATTCGTAAAATATGTGCACCCATCCTCCATCACCCTGTTTATTGCATCTGAAACATTGGTTCGGGTTCATTGGATACATCTTATGCAATCCCTGGGGGGTGTAATATGACAACCATCTGGATAAGAAATTCATTCTCTTAAAATTAGCGCCTCTGAGTACTTTATTCGCTAACACACTGAGCTGTTGCCATTCTTTCGCATTAAACTTACAACCCGTCTCCACATTAATTTTCTGGAACTCTTTTGTCAAAATCTCTTCGGTGTGGGCCTTTTGACGTTATAGCCGATACCAGCATCCTACCCTCGCCATTTTATTTGCCAATTGCCTAGTGATTTGACGAGTAGCCTCACTCATCATAGTATAATTATTTTTGAGAAAATTAGCTAGCTGAAGAAAACTCAAAGGGAGGACAGTAGTCAAAGGGCTAGATTGCAAGTAATCCCAAGTCCATCATCCCCTTTGGTTTTGCTTTTTTACCCCTAAGTTGGTAGGGTATGCCCAGACGTGGGTCCCTTGCTCACTTTGCCACTGGATTCAAGCTAGCCTGGCTGATGACGGCTGATTAGCCAGAAACCGTCCCAGGATGCTTGTTTCCGGTCCTGGGAAGACATGACTTGGCAGTTCGGGCTGGACTGTTCCCATGAGGCACAGGGTCAGACTGATTTGCATATGGCCATGTCTAAACTGGGGTGGCGGAGTGAGCTAAAGAATGATGATGGATTAAACCCAGATCAATTGACTGGGGGTGAGTGCTTGCAATGTTTAACACTCCGTCCATCATCCCCTTTGGTTTTGCTATATAATTCTTTTAGCATTTGTATCAACTGTAACGGAAAATCAAACTTATCCAGAATAAAAAATAAAGCACTCCAATCTACTAAATCAAAAGCCTTCTCGGCATCCATCATCATAATCACTGCATTATTCTTGTTAGTGGTAAAATAATCAATGGCTTGACGCATTGCACAGTTCAGGACGGAGCCGTGCGTACGCTTAGCCATTGACTGCAATGAGAACCGATGCGGGTGACTATCATGCATATGCGTCGTGCAGGCATGGACCGAGCCCTGCGCACGCCTTGGTCATTGAATCGTATGGAGACGGGTGCGTGTGGATTTTCAAAATACGCGTTGTACAGCCAGTTGACCAAGCCGGGCGCACCCATTGGCTCTGGACTGTCATGGAGACGGATGCGGATTCAAAACTTGTACGAGTTGTGTGCTGGAAATTCAGTTGTATGCCTACAACAATGTTGCAATTTCTAGGGTTTTATGAAGGTGAAGATTTGAACGATGCGGAAGACGTGGACGAGTCGTACAATTCCATGGATTGGCCAGATTCATAGAATGCAACCGTGTTGGACCTATCACTTGGGACACATGGCACAGATTCTGCCTCTGCAGCACAGATATAAGGCTGACTGGCCCCCAGGGAGCTCACTTGCCTGCACTACATGCTACTGGACCACATCTCTGATACCACTGCTGCTGTCTCTGCATCCTCTGGCTACTGCTATGGCACGTACTCTGGAGAGGGCCCCAGCTTTCACTGAGGAGGAGAACCAGGCCCTGCTGGACGGGCTCCTTCCACAGTACAGCAAGCTGTATAGGAAACCAGGGGAGCAGGTGAGTGTGCAGTCCACTGCCTTCCTAATTGTGCATGCTGTCTGACTAGCAGTACTAGCAGTGTGTACACCAGTGGCAAGCATACTCACTGAGTACTTTCATCCCCCAAAGTGTGTAGGTATATGTAACGAACAGGTGTTCTGCAGCAAAAGTGCATTTGTGCAAGCTTCAACTTCCCAGGCAATGTTAACATGTCAGACATGCAGGGCATTTGTCCATTTCCATGGGTGCACTACCTGTGTAACTCATTTTCCTTTGTGATGACGACATGTATATCCAACTGTGTGCAGCACAAATATGGGGCATGTGTGTTAATGGACTTTTAACTTTGTCATCCTCACAGGTTGATGCCCACCAGAAGCAGGAGATTTGGCTGACCATCGCCCGGGCAGTTCGATCAGTGGGGGTCTACAAGCGCCAGATCCGCAACTGCCAGAAGAGGTGGCAGGACCTTCGGGGCTGGACCCGGTGGATCGCAAGGGTCCAGCTGAAGCTGTTGCCTTCTCGCAGGAGGGACGGACAACGGACCCTGACCCCCCACATGCTCAGGATTCTGGCGAGGGTCTTCCCGGACCTGGATGGGCAGCTGAAGGCCAGACAGCAGCAAGGAGGGGGTAAGTCCAAGCCTAATCTGTGTACTATGACTGACATGCTATTTGCAGTCTTTTGGCCTGGTCACACTTCCACATTACGTAGGTCTTGTAGTCCAGGACTCATGTCCCTCAATTGTGTGAAGCACCCTCCTCATCTGATCCACAGATGTGGTCCCTACAGTCTGTGGCTTGTGTCACTAGGGCACTGTGTCCCTGCAGTCAGCTATGCTTCAGGTTCCGGACAGCATCTGTTACCGTGACTCTGTTGTGTGTTTCATGGGTGGGTCAATTCTTTACACAATGCCTGAGATCTGACATGTGATCTGTGTGTGCCCTTGATATGTGTTCCAATTGCTGGTCTGACTCGCCACATGTGCCTGGGGTATTTCAAACACTGCATTGGGCAACATGTAAGAACATTATGAAATATAAATAATGTGAACTCTGTGAACGACTATACATTGAATCAAATCAAAAACCATGAAGAATCAACGGATTTATGATTGATTTCTATTTTTGACCTGAATAAAGAATTGAACTCATTGAAAGTATTTACACAGTTACAACGTTTTCTTTACGAGTGCAAAAGGGAGACATTCTTTAAGCTTTAAGGAGTGCTATTACCGTATTTCAAACACACTCATGCCGCAGGGGACTCCAAATTGTGGGCCTCAGGAGTATGTATATCAAGTGTGTCACACTTGCTTAGCCACCTGACTACTGTCCAGGGCTGTACACTGTTTCACGTAGACCTTGGCAGTCAGGCCTACTCAAGGGCATTTAGAAACACTCTGTAATCCCACTCCTGTGTATCAACATACAGGTTGTGCTTAGCGAAATGTGCCTTCAGGTGTCTGCCTGTGTGTCATTGTGGTGTGGCTTCCTTTTCCGGACAACTGGGGTGTTCATGAGTTTGAGGGTCAGCAGGACATCTGAGATGTGACTATAAGAGACAAGACCTGTGTGACAAATAGGTGTGTGATCACTTGACAGTGCACAATGGTGTATGCAACTGTGAACTTCAGGCAGCTGTGTTTCATGCACACCAGACTGTGATGTGCTCATGTACAGGGATTTGTGTTCGCAGATACTCATGTCTGTGATGTGGGGTCATCTGGGTCCGGGATATGTTGTTTGCAGGGGATGGACAAGTGCAACTGTCAGCTGCAGAGTTTGCTTTACCCATGACCTATGATTGTGACACAGTGCATACTGTTGTTGCTTGTCTGGATGCCCTGCCCTTGTGACAGAAGACAGTGATGACTGACATTTCAGCCATGCCAGTGCCATGGCATTTAACTTGCTATGAGTGATCCTGCATTGGGGTCAAATGTGCCCCATGCACCCCATTGTGGCATTGACTATCAGAACATGCGAACATCATAGCGTGTGTTGCTGCTATGCATCACAAGCATGTGAAATGAGACTCTGGCCATCCCTTCATCCTGACACCTGTACTGAGTCAGTGGCAAGAGATGTGATGTGTGTATAGTGACTTACTCCTACATGTTCACTTGCATGTCCAACAAATGTGTATGTGGTGCATGTCTGCACATTGGGGTATTAGCATCCAACATACAACAGACATATGGGTGCAAGTCCAGGAGGGATATGTATGCCATGGTTGATGGTGAGACTGACAATTGGCTTATTCTAAACAGTGTGAGCACTTTGAGCATTGTTCAGCTGATGATGCCAGGGCTTGCCCTGTGATGTGCTGTCCTCACTGGTGAACACCCAAAATATCGATTCCAAAATATCGACTGCCCAGAATATCGAAGTTAAAATATAGAGTGGACAGAATATCGAATTATCAAAATATAGATAGGTCAGAATATCGAACTAGGGGTACAAAATATCGATTTCCATAATATAGAATTAAAAAATATAGAATATCATAATATCGAATTTTAAAATATAGAGTACCATAATATCGAATTTTTTTTAGTGTTATGTATGGTAGTATATGTGTTTAAATGATGTATTATTTTTGTAATGTATGTTTAATTTATTTAAACAAAGGAATTTTATGTAATTTAATTATTGCGTAATTTAATTCCGTAGCGGGTTGTGGGTTTATAGGGGAATAGGGTGGGAAGTAATTTAATTATGGTTAATTAAATATTAATTATATTTATATGTTTTGATAATTAATTGATTGATAAGTAATTATTAATTGGTAATTATTTTTTATAAATTGGTAATTAATTTATATTAATTGATTAATTGGTAATTATGTTGATTGTATTTGTTATTATTAGGAGCGGGTTGTGGGTTTGTAGGGGAATTGGGTGGGAAGTAAATTCATTGTAATAAAGTAAATAATTATTTGTTTATTTATGTGTTTTGATAATTAATTGATAATTAATTATTAATTGGTAATTAATTTGTATTAATGGGTAAATAATTTGTATGAATTGCTAATTAATTTTTGTTATTTGCAAAATCATTTTTATTAATTGATTAATTGATAATAATGTTAATTGTATTTTTTATTATTGGGAGTGGGTTGTGGGTTTATAGGGGAACTGGGTGGGAAGTAAATTAATTGTAATAAAGTAAATATTAATATTTTTATTTATGTGTATTGATAATTGATAATTAATTATTAATTGGTAATTAATTATTATTAATTGGTCATTAATTTTTATCAATTGATAATTAATATTTTTAAATGGTAATTAATTGTTATTAATTGGTAATAATTTGTAATTAACTTTTTATTGGTATTGATAATTAATGTAATCTTATTTTAAATTTAAATCATTACTTTCCCTACTTTTGCACTCTCAGGAGTGGGAATAGTATTTTTTACCCTCCGCTATCCAACTCTTTCCCTACTGTTGCACTCACTGGAGTGGGAATAGTAATTTTTACCCTCCTGCTATCCAATGCTTTCCCTACTGTTGCACTCTTTGGAGTGGGAATAGCAATTTTTACCCCTACGCTATCCAACGTTTTCCCTACTGTTGCATTCACTTGAGTGGGAATAGTAATTTTTACCCTTACGCTATCCAACGCTTTCCCTACTGTTGCACTGTTTGGAGTGGGAATAGTAATTTTTACCCCTACGCTATCCAACGTTTTCCCTACTGTTGCACTCACTGGAGTGGGAATAGTAATTTTTACCCCTACGCTATCCAACGCTTTCCCTACTGTTGCACTCACTGGAGTGGGATTAGTAATTTTTACGCTCTCACTATCCAACAAAATCTCTACTTTTTTTACATTACTTTTATTATGTTTACATTTTAAGCTTTTTTATATTATATTATGTATGTTTTATTTAATTGTTTTTAATATTTAATTACTTTTATATTATTTTTAATACATTAAAAAAATTCGATATTTTAGCTGACGATATTTTAACATTCTATATTTTGGAATCAATATTTTGGTACTTATCTGTTTGTAGATAGGGAGTCGATATTCTGTCTTTCTATATTTTGTCATCGATATTTTGTGTAGTCGATATTTTGTCTCTCGATATTAAGTCACTGAACCGTACTCACTGTGGTGTGTGCGGTCAGTGCATGTGACTGATGTTGTTCCTTGATTCCTAATTCTATACAGATACATCCACGGCCACAGAAGGGGACAGCTCCATGGACCAGGAGGAGCCACAGAGCCTGATTGGGACAGAAGGTGAGGAGTCGGAGGGACCCAGTGGCACGGAGGGCGAGTGGAGCCACACGAGGAGTCCTCAGCACCATCCACCCCAGCTGAGGGCCACAGCAGCTCAGAGGATGACTCCCTTGTGGAGGCGGGTGTCAGCAGACACCTAACCCCAGCTAGTGAGGCTGTCCCCGTCACCACCACCACCATCACCACCCTCCCATCAGCTCCCATCCCAGAGCACCATGGAGGCGCCCGTGTTCGGGAGCATGTCTCCTTTGTGCCAGGCACCGCACCCCCTGCCCCTGTTTCCCCTGCTGCCCTGAGTGTGGTGTCTGTGGACTTGCTTCGACAGATCCATGTATGGCAGACATCAATGCTGAGTGTTCTCCATGCACACACCAGTCTGTTGACACAACTGGTGTCGTTCATGGAGGGCATTTCATCGGGCATGTCTGCCCTAGAGAGGACCAATCAGTCTGTGGCCTCTTCCCTGACGGCACCAGTGTCCTTCCTCCAACAGTCCCTCATCCCTCCTACCCCTGCCCCGGCCACGATTGCTAGCACCCTACCTGTCCCAAGCACACACACACCAGCACATTCACCCAAACCCACAGACACGGGCAGCACACAAACACCCAAACCAATATCTAGACGTGCACACAAGAAACACCCAAACCAAGATCTAGACGTGCACACAAGTAACCTCAGGGGACTGATACCACACTCACAGGGGATGGTTTGCAAACACACACACAGGCATCCACAACCACTCCACAGTCCTTCGATACCTCTCCCTCCACGACCCATTCCCTTGCCTCACCTGCAACCCCTTCTCCCAAGAAGCTCTTCCTCTGTGACCTTGGCCTCTTCCCCACCGATCCAGCAGATCCAGCTTACAAGGGGAAGAGTAAGTCCCCACACACAGGGGAGTGCCCCTCACACCCGGAAACCCTCCCCCAGACGCAGTCAGACTGAGGCCCACACCCGCAAGTCCCCCCAGAGCTGGAAGAGCAAGACCCTACCCCCGCCCCGCAGCTCCACGACACAGTCTCTGTCCTCCATCCCCCAGGCCACCACTCCAGAGGTTCCTCTGCCACACCCTGCCCCAGGTTTCCCCACCCACAGATACACCATCCCCAAAATGCTCCGGCCCTCCCCCCTACCACTTGCTCTTCCACCCCCACCCCCCCGGTCAGACTGTTTGTGCCACTGATGTGGGGACCGTGGCCCTCCCTCTGTCTCATGGCCCCCCTCTGTCCTGCCGACCTCACCTGAATCCCATTCCGCTCCCATGGAGTTGGGTACTGCAGTGGAGTCCACGACCACCCCGTCTGACTTGGGCACTGCAGTGGGGACCCAGTCCACTCCATCTGACCTGCCCACTGCAGTTGTGCCGACACCCACCCCATCTGACTTGTGCCACACAGTTGTGACTGCACCCACTATGTCAGACACCTCCACTGCAGTTGCCAGTGACTCTCCTGCATCCACCACCCCTTCACTTCCTCCTTCTGCTGAGCCCTGATCCTGTCCCTGCGGTGCCTGGCCTGCCCCCATGTATGCCCCTCCGAGTTGATGTCCCCTGTCCTCACCAGTGCAGGCAAGCAACGTGTGACAGTTGTCACTCAAATCACATTGTTGACATTTGGATATGGACTGGCCATTGGCTTTTGTTTTGGAAGGACATTTGCTTTTGCATTGAAATTTGGCTGAATAAAGCAATTTTATTTATCCTTCTGAATTTGATTTAGCTGTTCATTATGTTGATGATGTTTACCATGACCTTGCAGTTATAATGCTGGATTTCCAATGTTGAATACTGAGGTGTTGATGTGAGGTACTCCATGTGGTCCAAGAGATATGTATCCTATTCTGGTCGGTATCCCTGTCATCCTTTGCAGCTAACTGGGTGTGTCATGATTAACAATTTGTGAACATCTCTGTAAACATTTAATTTGCATGGTCACATCTGTGGCTTGCACACATAGGATGTGCTTCCCATTGTCCAATTTGTCTATTTCCCTGACTGTGGGCGCATCTCCACTGGACCTGCAGGTGTGGGCATCATTGGTGTAGGAGCACTGGGTCCTCTGTGCAACTTGCTAGACATATGTATTGAGTATGTGCAGATGACTTAAGGGACAATCCCGTACCCAGGCTGTTGTGACCAGAGCCTTCACTGGGTGGTAACTAATGGCTGCCTGACTAAGTGTTCTGCTGACATGACTGAGACCTGCTGGGACTATATTTGGCACAGCTGAGCTTCCACAGGAGTTGAGTCCCCTCAAGTAAGTGTGTTGTTCCGTGACATTGCCTGGGTCCATGGTGTCTGTTGTGTGAGCATGTGTGTATGTCCACATCCCTTTTCATACACAGGCAGTGTTCCCTTGATATGTTCCTGTTGTTGATGCTTGCTGAGTTGTACTGTGTTCATCTCACATCTTTGTCCTGGGCTACCAGATGTGTGGGTGCATGACACACTACTGTTAATTGGTGTTTCATCATTGGGATTTGTCAGTTCTGAGTGGTGATGATGTGGTCAGACGCAGATGGGACACAGTCAGGGGTCCCCAAGGCCCTTCTTTCTTTGCAATATCATGTAGTTGTCCTTAGGTGGTAGCTTTCAGTGATTGAGACGTGTATGTGTGTGTGACTGCTCCCACTCGTCCGGTTCAGGGCTGCAATGTTGGCAGGTGTCAGCATGTGTGCCTTGTGGTTCTCCTTGGCTTCTGCATTGTCCTGGGACTGTGGCAGGGATTCCGAAGGTTACAGGAGCTTTGACGTCATGGCCATGTACCGCATACTGTGCAGTATGTCTGTCATTCACCAGGGTTGTAGACTGTCCTTGTGTGATGAGTGTTCCTCCCAACATTACTGTGTTTGTCATGGGTGCATGTGCAATGTCACCTGTCCATGTATGCTTCACAGATGCACATTGGTGCAGTTCAGGGTGTGTGGTGTTGAGGGTGGAGAGATGTGAATGTTTGCATGGATGGGCCCCTAGCTCCCGTTTGTCCATGGATGACGGGCCATGCTGAGTGATTTGTGTTTCTGTAGGTGTGGTGTACGTTTGTGGCACAGGACACATGTCTGGGTTTCACAGTTTGTACGACATCTACCTTTGTCATCACAGTGGACGTATCATGCATGCTTGTGTCACCCCAATGTATGGTCCCTGGGGGTAGTGCTGTTGTGTGTCAGTCTCTTGCTTTGTTAGTTGCTGTTCATTCCAGCTTGTGTCATATGTGTCTGTTGTGCTCCCTCTCATCTCACAATGACTGATTGCCCACTAAGGGGGGCCCAATGATGAGTTACTTTTGTATGGCACTGTGTCCACATATGCCTCACTGTGGTTCAGCCCCCCTCATGTGTTGTGTATTTTCCTGGGGATACTGAGACACACACACACATGTTGTGTCAGATGTGCAGTGTGAGGTTGCCTGTTTGTGTTTGTGCATCTACACCAGTGCATTGGTATTGCTGTTGTGGGCCATTGTGTGGATGTTGTTTTTGTGATTTTCCCTGCTGTCCCTGTGAGTCATATCACATCATTCTGCACATTCATCCTGGTTGTTAGGTCCCATTGCTGCCATGGAATGGGAGTTTGTGACCTGACACCTACAGTCTTCACAGGATGCTTTGATTTGTGTGTCTATTTTCGAGATGTGTGTATGCTTAGTGATGGTCACTTCTGCTTTTGTGTCATTGTACACTGTATGCAATGTCAGCCCCCATGGGTGGTGCTTGTCTGCACATGGCCAAGAGTATGTTAGGTTTTCACAGCACTGTTAGCCTCACCACATCTCTGTGGGCATGGGACATATAAGTCATATTCACTGTTGTGGGCATTTGTCACTGTTGTCATTATGTTAGGGGGGATGTATTTTGCTGACATACCTAATGTTGGTGTATGATGGATGTGTGGCGCATCAACCATCCTATTGGTGGGGGTGGCAGGAGTGAAGGGCAACAGGTCCCCTATGAGTGGGGGTGGCAGGAGTGATGAGCAACATAAGCCCTATGAGTGGGAGTGGCAGGAACAATGGGCAACATAAGCCCTATGGGTGGGGTGTCAGTAGTGATGGGCAACATAAGTCCTATGAGTGGGGGTGGCAGTAGTGATGGGCAGCATAAGCCCTATGAGTGGGGGTGGCAGGAGTGATGGGCAGCATAAGCCCTATGAGTGGGGGTGGCAGGAGTGATGGGCAACATAAGCCCTATGGGTGGAGGTGGCAGGAGTGATGGGCAACATGAACCCCTATGGGTGGGGGTGGCAGTAGCGATGAGCAACAGGTCCTCTATGAGTGGGGGTGGCAGGAGTGATGGGCAACATAAGCCCTATGAGTGGGGGTGGCAGAAGTGATGGGCAACATAAGCCCTATGGGTGGGGGTGGCAGGAGTGATGGGCAACATGAACCCCTATGGGTGGGGGTGGCAGTAGTGATGGGCAACATAAGTCCTATGAGTGGGGGTGGCAGTAGTGATGGGCAGCATAAGCCCTATGAGTGGGGGTGGCAGGAGTGATGGGCAGCATAAGTCCTATGAGTGGGGGTGGCAGGAGTGATGGGCAACATAAGCCCTATGGGTGGGGGTGGCAGGAGTGATGGGCAACATGAACCCCTATGGGTGGGGGTGGCAGTAGTGATGGGCAACATAAGCCCTATGGGTGGGGGTGGCAGGAGTGATGGGCAACAGGTCCACTATGAGTGGGGGTGGCAGGAGCGATTGGCAACAGGCCCCCTATGGGTGGGGGTGGCAGTAGTGATGGGCAACATAAGCCCTATGAGTGGGGGTGGCAGAAGTGATGGGCAACATAAGCCCTATGGGTGGGGGTGGCAGGAGTGATGGGCAACATGAACCCCTATGGGTGGGGGTGGCAGTAGTGATGGGAAACATAAGCCCTATGGGTGGGGGTGGCAGGAGTGATGGGCAACAGGTCCCCTATGGGTGGGGGTGGCAGGAGTGATGGGCAACAGGTCCCCTATGAGTGGGGGTGGCAGGAGTGATGGGCAACATAAGAACTATGAGTGGGGGTGGCAGGAGTGATGGGCAACATAAGCCCTATGGGTGGGGGTGGCAGGAGTGATGGGCAACATAAGCCCTATGGGTGGGAGTGGCAGTAGTGATGGGCAACATAAGCCCTATGAGTGGGGGTGGCAGTAGTGATGGGCAACAGTTCCTCTATGAGTGGGGGTGGCAGTAGTGATGGGCAACATAAACCCTATGAGTGGGGGTGGCAGGAGTGATGGGCAACATAAGCCCTATGGGTGGTGGTGGCAGGAGTGATGGGCAACATAAGCCCTATGGGTGGGGGTGGCAGGAGGGATAGGCAACAGGTCCCCTATGAGTGGGGGTGGCAGGAGTAAAGGGCAACAGGCCCCCTATGAGTGGAGGTGGCAGGAGTGATGGGCAACATGTACCCCTATGGGTGGGGGTGGCAGGAGTGATGGGCAACAGGTCCCCTATGAGTGGGGGTGGCAGGAGTGATGGGCAACAGGTCCCCTATGAGTGGGGGTGGCAGGAGTGGTGGGCAACATGAACCCCTATGGGTGGGGGTGGCAGTAGTGATGGGCAACGTAAGCCCTATGAGTGGGGGTGGCAGGAGTGATGGGCAAAATGAACCCCTATGGTTGGGAGTGGCAGGAGTGATGGGCAACATAAGCCCTATGGGAGGGGGTGGCAGGAGTGATGGGCAGCAGGTCCCCTATGAGTGGGGGTGGTAGTGGTGATGGCCATGCAACCCCTATGGTGGCCTATTGCTAGTGGCCAGGATATGGATCCCCTGGGTGTGTCTGACAATTTGCGGATACATGTCGTTTGTTTGTGTGGTGGGTGTCTGACTTACCGTCTGCGCCATCCGCGTCTGTTCCTGATGCGGTCATAAATGTACACTACTGGTATGAGCTGCGCGATGGGATTCATGATGTGTTCGTCTCGTACACGCTGCTTGTTGCTCCGTCTTGTACCCGTTGCTAGCTGGTCTGTCTCGTAGCCATGGATTGTGTTCTGGCTCGAATCGTACCTGATATGCTTCTTTTATGGATGCTGTGACGTGCTGTACGTGGCGACCCGTCCGGCGCGTATGATTTGCGCATCGTTCTTGTCCGTCCGGAAACTGCTGTGGATTCTGCTTCCGGGCGACTCGGGTCGGCGTTCGGAGGTACGGCTCGTACGGAAAAGAATAACAGCCTACGTGTCGGTCGGATTTGTGTCACTTATGCGCATCGTACTTCATCGCCCGGACGGACTGGCTCCGGGTACGAGTCGGTCGCAAGGAAAGGCTACGAACAGCTCTCGGAGTGCTGTCCGTTCCGGATCGGAATCGTTCCCTATGCAGAGTGAAACACAGTGTCAGGGGTTGCTTTTATCCATTTCATGTTGGCTTGGTTGGTATTTTACCAATTCAAAGCTGTAATACGCGTGGAGTGGTAAATGGCTTTTGTCATTTTACAGCTCGGCATGGACAGCACTGCGCTAGTCCTATGCTTAAAGACTTTGCTGTAGATATATATATATATATATATATTCACTGAAAAAACCATAGGTTTCACACACGTTATAGTTAGGAAATAGCATTTAAAAAACCTTGCTAATTCACTGAAAAAACCATAGGTTTCACACATGTTATAGTTAGCTGGACATTTTACTGATAAAAAACCAATGAAATTCCCCCGTTATAGTTACTGTAGGCAACTATAACTCACGCGACCGCAATCCTCTGCTGATGCTAATACTGTATTTAGACACTTATTTGCCCATATCTTCTTCCATTAAATTTTAGCTATACATATATTACAAATATTTTTTTTTCATAAAGACACATATGTCATCAGCAGAGGATTACGGTCGCGTGAGTTATAGTTGCCTACAGTAACTATAACGGGGGAATTTCATTGGTTTTTCATTGGTTTTTTATCAGTAAAATGTCCAGCTAACTATAACATGTGTGAAACCTATGGTTTTTTCAGTGAATTAGCAAGGTTTTTTAAATGCTATTTCCTAACTATAACGTGTGTGAAACCTATGGTTTTTTCAGTGAATTTGTACGGTTTTTTAAATGCTAAGTTACTTTACGCCATTTGTGGCGTGCGCGCCCACTTAACGCAGTTCGTTCCGTGCACGGTTTTTATCAACTTCGGCCACCAAAAGCACAGGGGGTGAGGTCAATGTGGATAGTGTTTTTTTTATTTCGATTTTATAATTTCATGTTGCCAAAATTACGTTTTTTTTCTCTATTAATAAGCCCTGCACATTTGGTGGCCTGCGGCCACCAAAAGCACAGGGGGTGGGGTAAGTGTGGATAGTGTTTTTTTTATTTTTATTTTTTTACCGTAAGCGTACGGTAAGCTTACGGTAAGCGTACGGTAAGCGTACGGTAAGCGTACCCCGCGAAATTGCCGAAAAAAAAATAAAACCGTTTTTGCTCTTGGGGGATGTTTGGGGACTCCCTCAACATGACTATGTGGGAGGGAGTTGTCAAAACAGCCCCGTAACATGTTTTTGGCCATCATGTTTGATAAACAACACTCAGTGCGAGAGACAAAATGGCGGACGCCGCTTCCTGGTTTCGGCCGATTCGAATGTTTACTAAGATCTAAGAGCCAATCAGAATCGCGCTCGCGCACGCCACCGTAAGCTTACGGTAAGCGTACGGTAAGCGTACGGTAAGCGTACCGTAAGCGGGCTCAGATATATATATTGATTTAAAGGCTATTTTCTCAGAATCTACTGAACAGATTTACACCAAACCTACAAAAGGCACTTCCTTGACCTAGGGACTACCTCTCTGCCAAATTTCTAGTAATTCTGTTCAGCCGTTCGGGCTGTAGCTCGTTCTAAAGGTCCTATGGAAAAATGCATGGGAAAAACGCGTTTTGGGACCCCCCTTTTATCTCAGCCCCCGCTTGACGAATCCCCCCGAGACTTTCAGGGTAGGAGCGGAGCGTAGCGCCCCACCTATTTTGAGAAATTCGCGAGGATTCGTCGACCGGCGCCAAAGTTATTCAAAAT
Organism: Triturus cristatus; assembly: GCF_964204655.1. Lineage (NCBI taxonomy): Eukaryota > Metazoa > Chordata > Amphibia > Caudata > Salamandridae > Triturus > Triturus cristatus. The sequence continues at coordinate 1,017,135,129 of NC_140581.1, forward strand.
AGAATGTTGAGGTTTTCCTATGGAAACGTGGTCCTAACTATAACTACCTACTGGCGACCGCCAGTAGGTAATATATATATGCAGTCAGGAGACAAAAACGACCTACGTATTTCGGCCAGAGGCCTTCGTCCGGGTCAAAGTGTATAAAGTGCAAAGTGATTATAAAGAGGTTGGTTAGACCCTCCCTCTCATGAAAAAAATTGTGTTGGTTGGTTGTTAAGGGAACATAGCAATTTTTAGCTTCTTTTCTTTTTCTTGACAACTTTATGCACTTAAGGTTTAGCAGAACCCCTTATGTTTAGAAGTTGAATCACAGGAGAGGGTTGCGAAGAAGGGGAGCCCCTCAATAAATATATTCTATTTTCAGTTCTATACAATGTGACGTACCCATTAAAAACGTATTTTGATCAGATCAATTATGCGCTTCAATCCCAGTCTAATTTCAGAATGCACTTGTTCAACATCTCTAAAATTGCACAATTTAATTAATCCGTCCCATCAATTTTCAAATAATGCCAACAACTTTAACTCAATGTATTCCTCCACATAACATGGGAGTAAAGTTCAAATGCAATAAATATGATAATATAAGAAATTATTAGAGTTTTTTATGTGCACACACGCATATTCAATGATTGATGAATCTTCTTGTTCCTGATTGGGGTATTCACCTACTTTGTCTGCGTTCCTTCACTGCTTCAACTGCTTTTCTTGTAGCATCAAGAAAGAGGAAGTACTAAAACAGCACTTCCTTTAGATATATATGAGTTTTGGAACTTTTCTAGGCCATCGTGTAATTTTCTCCCATAACATAATAGGAATGAATGTGTTTTTCTTCTGATTTTCGTATACTTACTGTAATCACAGTTTTTTCTACTCTGGCTGCTGTGAAGCTGGGAAGTTTAGCATAATTTTCACCTACGTGTCCTTAATACAATTAGGACTTTCAATCATGATTATTTGGAAGCTCCTGGTTGTATTGCACAAGCATCAGCTCAGAAAATGTTTGCTCTTATGTAATGGAACCCTGCGTATTTGTCTTCATGAACCAGACTGTTTTCCTTGCTGGACTAATAATCTTTAACCATCTCTCAGAATATTTTTTGTGCACCTGACAACATTTCGGCCTCCACCAAGCTGATAATTTGGCATAGATATTTTTGGATGATAAAAGGGGAACATTGGAAAAAAATACTACCTCTATCTTTAAATAGAAGTCCAATTAAAACAAATAAATATAATGAAAAAACCTCCTTTGGAAGGTAATAGATTTCATGGACAACATAAAAGATATCACGAAAAAAACATAGGGGCAGATTTATGTTAACTGGCGCATCCCTGCATATCAGCAGGGATGCGCCAATTATTATGCGCCACAGCTGCGCCACCATGGATGCGCCGCATTTATAATGCGGCGCACCATGGGGCAAAAACGGCACAGATGCGTCACGCATCTGTGCCGTAAAAGTGGCGCATTGCTGGAGTTGCGTCGCAAGCGCGACGCAGCTCCAGCAATGTTCTGGGGGGGCCCTATCTGTACAATGCTGCGTCAATCCTTACGCCTGCTTCAAGCAGGCGCAGGGTTTTGACGCAGCATGGGCCTAAAAGTGACTGAGTGAAATCTTGTAGATTTCACTCAGCCACTTTTAGGAGGCGTTCCTGCGCCGGAACGCCCCCACTGCCCTGGAACGCCTACATGTGGCGCAGGGCTTTACAACGTGACGCATCTCCCAGATGCGTCATGTTGTTAATACCCCGCACCATGGCGCAGGATTTGCGCCGCTGCTGCATCACAAAAGTGACGCAACGGCGGCGCAAAAGTGGCGCAAGTGCAACATAAATCTGCCCCATAATTTCAAGGGTGTCCGACTTGCCTCACTGCATAACGTTTAGAAATAACTGTTTTCTGTTTTGTAACCCCTTAGCTGTTGAGGCTTTTTCACTATCGGTTTGCAGACTTCGCATTTAGACTGTCATAACCTTTTTCCAGAAAAGGTAACCAAGGCAAATTTTAATTTTTCCCACATCTTGGGGTTTTTAAAGGTACCCAGGGTTTGTGGATTTGCCGGGACAGAAGCAAGAAAATAGCCAAAATATGCCTTAATGTTGTTTTTTTGTTTAAAAAAGTGCTGTGCAAGAAAGCAGATGATTGTTTTTCCTAAAAAGAGCACCCAACAAGGTTTGCTATTCTAAGATCACCATTTCCCCACCTTTCAGTAAAAGCACAGATGTGAAAGAAAACCAATTTATTTGACAGTTTTTCATTTTTCTAACTGGTAGTCATCGTTTCTTATTCTTATCATTTGCTGTTTCAATCAATGTTTTCAAAGCTTTAGGTTATTCTTTTTTTACCTAGACAAATTTCCAAATTGAGCCAGGTGTCATTTATGTAGAGTGCTCATGATTTTCCAAGAAATGAAAAAAAAAACACAAATTGACCGAAGTTCTATGTTTTTTCCACTAAAATGGCTTTAACAAAAGGTTTGCTGTGCTATGATCACCAACTTCCCATCTTTTGGGAGCAAGCAAAATTGTAAAAGAAACCATCTTTTTACCAGTTTTTGCTTTTTATAACTGGTAGTTCATGTTTACTATTTTTTGCAATTTTAACCTCCTTGCAGCTTGTGGTGGAAACAGGTGTGAAACCCATGGGTGAACCCTGAATTTGATACATTTCTGAAAACTATACAACTGTCACAGGTGGCCATTTGTTTCCTCTGGATCTGTGTGATGCTCTCAGTTACCCACCTCCAGGCACCACTGACCTTGTATTATATTATATTATAGCATCAAGAATCAGAGTGGCCAGATGGGGGGAAGGATGTGGGAAGGGAACAGCAGGCAAGGAGACTTGTCAAACAAAAATTAATACACATGACAAAACAAAACAAAACAATATCTTTGATTTCTGCAAGTTTCTACTGACTATTGTAGAACTCTAATGGTTTTACATCAGAATATTTAGTATTTTTTGTTACACTGTTATTTCCTCTGATCCTGCTCAAAAGGAAAACGGAATCACACATAAATGGCTTCCAACAGTAGAAACCACTGTCCTCACTTGTACAAATCCACTAAAGTTTATGCTAGTTAATTATCTACTTACTGCCTAGCAAGAAGCTTCTGGTATAATATATGGCAATAGTGCAATATGCTGTCATAGACTAGGTTTAGAATCAAACTGTGAGAAAATACGCTTACTAAAACCCCAAGTCCAAGGTTAAAACAATGAGCATACTAATGTGACAAGAACACATGCATTATAGTAAGAAGTAGTGCTTGATTTATGGAGACATGCGGCTTACCGCCCAGAGCATGGCCTGCTCTGAAACGAATGCCGAATCGCCAGCCGGCGAAACAAACTGCTCAAAGCGAAGACGCCCTAACTAAGGTCTGGCCAAGACACCAAAAACTGCTAGGAAGCAGGCTGAGATCCTCAAATCACAGCGGGAGCCGGAGCTGGACTGCGAGGAAGCCGACCTTAAAACCAGATGTCACAGCAGGAGCCAGAGCTGGACTAGTGAACATCTGAGAGAGGCTCTGTAATCAAGAAGAAACCTCCACAACCGCTCAAAAGAAGACAGACACACAGAAGTAGGCGATAGTTTCGGAGATAGGTCCTGAAGAATCGCCACTTGATCCATGCGACAAACTGAGGTGAGAAACATGATGACCTGATGTTTTAAATCACTATACATCCACATTGCCAACTGGGCTCATTATTTTGTAAATAAGAAAAGCAGTTTGTAATTAGGCTAGTGAGCTCAATCATTAAAATAGATCTGACACTGAGTATCACTACACCTATTTTAAATCACCTTTTACAACACGCTACACATAACATATTTGCCCACACACCCTCACTTCACCTGACGGCTATTATAAATAGATCTCCGGCAAAGAGAACAAGCATTTGCAATGCAATAGGTTTTGCATTGGCGAGAGTTTCAGCTATTGGCATTGTAAATGACAATGTGTTTTATTTAAATGTTTGTTTTAAAGCATAAATAAAAGGCATTGTCATTTACAATGGCAATAGATAAACTCTTGCAAATTATTGCATTTTTTTTACCAATAGGTCAAACTCGCGTACATGCGAGACCTATTGCATTGCATTGCAAGTGCTTATTTCATGTGGCATGAAGAGAAACTGAGGGTCTGAATATGTATTTACTTAGAGAGCACGTGGGCACTGAGAATTATGTGCTTTACATGGTAAGAGTAACAGTGACAAAACTCTTGCAATAAAGTGGAAGAAGCACGCAAGAGATGAGAAACTTGCAGGGGAGTGCAGCTAGCAGCTAGCACCTGGCGAGTGAGAGAGCGCTGGAGCAAGAATGAGCCGGAGCCAGCGAGAGAGGGCCAGAGCCAGCGAGAGAGGGTCGGAGCAACCAAGGCAGGGCCGGAGAAACCGAGAGAGGGTCGGAGACAGCAAGAGAGGGTCGGAGGAAATAGTGGAGGAATAGGAGAATAGGGGAGGAATAGGACGAACTGGGAGGGTGACGGAGGGGGGAGGTATAGGTAAAACGTGGAGTGAGAATGGGGAGAAGAGGAGGAGGGGGCAGAGGTAAACCGTGGAGGGGAATGGGGAGACGATGAAGAGGGGGGGCACAGGGGAAGTCATGTGATCGAGAGGAGTTTGCATTAGGAAGGTACAATAAGGAAGTAGGGGGAGAGGGAAGGTAAGTACACCGGAACCAGAATAGGGTAGATAGAGAACAGGGGAGGTATAGAGACATAGGAGTTACTTTACATCAGACCCGTAGAGTTACTCGTCCAGCCAAAACAACACTATTTTGTGTGGCATAAAGAGAAACTGAGGGTCTAAATATGTATTTATTTGGAGAGCACATGGGCGCTGAGAGTTATAGAGGTGCTCTACATGGTAAGAGTAACTAGTGACAAAACTCTTCCAATAAACTGGAAGAAGCACGCAAGAGATGAAACTCTTGCAGGGGAGTGCAGGTAGTGCCTGGCAAATGAGAGAGCGCTGGAGCAAGAAAGAGCAAGCGATAGAGGGTCCGAGTTAGCGAGAGAGGACCGGAGCAAGAGAGGGCCGTAGTAAGTAAGAGAGGTTCGGAGAAATCGAGAGAGAGTCATAGAAACCAAGAGAGGCCCGGTGCAAGCGAGACAGGGTCAGAGACAGCGAGAAAGGCACAGAGCAAGCGAGAGAGGGTTGGAGAAACCGAGAGAGACCCGGAGGAAATGAAGGAGGGAGCAAGAGTGATTAGGGCATAGAGGCCGGTGGAGCAAGAGTGTGGGGAGCAGGAGAGAAGGTGGATGGTAGGAAGCATGAGGCACGGGTGGGGCGGGCAAGGGAGGGCAGAAGTAATTAGGGGCGCAATAGGACAAACTGGGAGGAAAAAGGAGGGAGGGGATAAGACTGGAAGAAGAGATTCAGGCAGTGGAACTAGGATGAGAAAACAATGGGAAAAAAAGAGGAGAGACATAGAAGTAGAATGTGGAGGGAGGGGACAGAGTTAAAATGTGGAGAGAGACAGGAGGCGAGGAGGAGGGGGGCAGAGGTAAAATGTGGAGAGAGACGGCAGGCCGAGGTAAAACGTGGAATGAGATGGGAGGCGAGGAGGAGTGGTGCTTCATGCCGCACACAGGAGTTTGCAGACGCTGCAGTGCACGTTCATTTTACTATTCACAGTGGGCCAAACTCACCACTTAACTGCACCTACTAAAAGCAGTATTATGTAGAATTCAAAATAGAAGACTGAGTCTTTGGGGCATTCGTAAAAATGAATAAATCAGGTCTCATCTTACGTTGTGAATATATATAAACCCCAGACCTTGCACTGCTAGTTGAAAACGTCTGTTTAATAGAAATGCTTGCCAAGTTGGCTCACTCCGAGCAAATAGCGTTTCCCTGAGTGCCAGCTCAGCTGTCAGCAGGGAATATTTGGCAGTGGCACTCAAAAGTCATGTCTTGTTTTTCTTTGAGATTAGAACTCTGAGCTTTTTGGGACTTCGATATATCAGCTCCTGGTCCGGGGTCTAACGCTGATTTATTGCCAAATATAAAGTAACTTACTTTCACAGAAATGAAAACAGGCATGTGATGCCCTGGTGTCCTGCTATCTTTCTTGCACGGCTATTGAATTTCTGCTCCTTGCCTCCTCGAGATGAAGCCTCTGGTGGCTCTTCCAATGATGGTAATCGTCCTGCATGGCTCTCAGCGCATCCCCGCCCTCCAGCACACAGGCTGGCTAAGGCTACTGCGGGTAGGGAACAGCTGTGGAGAATGCGCCTGGGAACTTTGCCCCACGCCCACCGGGTGCCTGGCTGGGGCGGTGTTAGACGAGTGTGGCTGCTGCCCTGAGTGTGGCAATGTGGATAGGCAGATCTGTGACCTGGACATCGCCAACCCCTTCTACTTCAAGTGTGGCGAGCACCTGGAGTGCCGGCTGCACGTGGATGACAACAAATCAGAAGTCCCCGAGCCCCAGTGCACATGCATATTTCAAGGGGCTGTCTGCAGCTCCGACGGCAAGACTTATGGGAACATATGCAAATTCAATTAGATGTATGCAAAGAAGACAAGCATTTGCACATTTCGGCGCGTGCTTATAATGTAAGGTTGCGCGCGCATGTTATTGCCCACTATTTTTTTTAAAAACAATTACGCTGTGTAAGCGTAACGAGACTGAAGTTACGCGGTGCTGCTTCCGGAATGAACGGAAGTTACGTATTGGATGAAGAGCCAAAAGTAAGCCTGCTAACAAAAAAAATGCAAAAGTTAACTAATGGCAAGCGGCGAGAAATTACCCAGCAATAGGCGGAGTTTCACCACGCATATAGATTACTAGATGTCTCGGAGCGACAGCGCATGCGCACTGCCTAGGCGAGACCTAAAAATAGGTATGGAAGAAACCTATCTTTTTTTGAAATGTGTCAAAGATACTGAATTTAGAAGTAGTGGGTATTAGTTAACCTCTGAATTTGGGGTAGCTATACTATCGTTTGATTTAGAGGGCAATTTGCACAATGCGATCTTTCCTGCCCAGTGGCTTGCATTTTGAAAACAATAATGGAGAGAAATTTAATTCACAATAAACAAATGTTAGATTATTCTTGGTTCCCACTCTACTCTTGATAAAAACACTACCCAACTTGCATGACTCAACCTAGCACCTGTGACACAACAGGCCCCAAAACACAACATTGAGGCCTTAACATTTTCAAGTTAGGGTGCCTTGCATGAATCCCTCAATGATTTCTTCCCCTCAATGCCATACAAACCTCACACTGCCTTAAATGAAACATTTTCCTCACATTTGTGTAAGGCAGGGTTCCGTAATATGCAAAATATAGCAAACTTCCTTCTACCCAGGTTTCCCCAATTGTCGCAACAAAAATATTATTCACAATGTGTGACTCAGCCTAACATCCATGTAACAACAGGCCCCAAACCTCAACGTGGTGGCTAAACAGGCCCCTAAATTCAGCATTGAGACATCAACGTTTCCTATTTAAAAAGGACCTGATTTGGCAATGGGAGTAGCATCAGTATTTGGACCCTGCCACAGTTGCCCCATGGGAAACTTATTAAATCCAGAAATTTTTGAACACTAGGCATTCAGGGTGGTGTGCCTTGCTTAGGTTCCACAATCCTTTATTAGCAATAATTCCCTGGAAACCTCAAATTGTACCATAAATCAAGCATTTTGTTCATATTTCTGTGAGGGAAAGATCTGGAATCTGCAGGGCGCCACAAAATTCCTGCCACTCAATGTTCCCACACTTCCTCCAATAAAATCGGTACACCACTTGCATAACTTGGACTAGCACTTGCAAAACAGGAGGCCACAATACGCCACCTTGAGACATCAACATTTCCTGTCAAAACCGGCCTCACCGGATGATGGGGTAGCAGCTGTATTTGTGCCCAGGCTTGGCTGCCACTCAGAGAAACCTACCAAATCAAGAAATTGTGGAAAATTAGACACCAAAGGCAGTCCAGGTTGGTGTGCCCTTGAGTGGGTTCAATAATGTTTTCTTACCCACAACTTTCTGGCCTAGTTAGAATGAAGAGGTACTCATAGAAACAAATTCTTTGTGTGTGCTATGATCTGAAAAATTGAATGCAATTCTGTGTGAGTAAGAATGAGGTGAGATTGCAGTAATGTGTGATCACAAACAATTCTCAAAGGGGAAAAACATGACTGACTCCACGCTGTGATGCAAAGAACTTCTCCAAAGAAAAAGAACTAAAAAATACTTCAAAGTAAAGTTAGAGCAGGAGTGCAGAGCAATCTAAAAGACCTTGGACCCTCATGGGATGCCAGCACCCTGGTAGTAGTATGAAGTGCCCCTGCATTCCTGCACAGAGCTCTCAGAGTGAGTCAGAGCACCATGCTCAATCCAATCCCCACTCATCTGTACCTCATATTCTGCTGTCCCGCTGTTGCCACGCCCAACCCTGTGACATTCGGGGAACATCGTTAATGTAAAGGAGGGCAGACGGTTATGCTTTTTGGTCTTTTATTTATCAGTGATGTGAAAGTTTTTTTACAGTTGGGGCAAATGGGGAGCACGGTTGTAATGATGTAGTGCAGAGTTCATACATTTTGTCGCAGGGATGGGTGTGGCAACAGGGGGTCAGCAGAATATGAGGGACAGATGAGTGGAGATTGGATTGAAAACAGTGGGATAGAAGAGTATCGATTGCATAGCTGTTGCAGAATATAAATCACACTGATATTTATGTTTAACTTTGCAGCTACCCCTGGGGAAGGGCTGTTTTTGAGCCCAAAATGCATTGGGTATTTTTGAATAAGGCTGCTTGGGGCTGCACAACAGCCCGTGCTGGTGATTAAGGCCTGGATTGGCATTTCACCAACATTAGAAAAATGTGGCATTCACGTTGTCTTAATTTTAAGAATGAAAATGTTGTGACAAACTTGGGAATATAATTTGGACAAAAAAAGGAATAAAATGGAATATTCAAGGAATAAAGGATTTCTCTGCACTTTCTTTGCTGTGCGACATGTGGGTGGAACACATTCATGCTCAACTTTTGTTTTAAAATAAACCGTTTGCCAGGCCCAAACCTTCTTTTTTGATACATATAAGTCACCCCTAGGATAGGCCCTTGACCCTCCAAAGGGCAGGGTGAAGTATTTCAAAAGTTGAACATGTACTTTAAGTTTTACATGTCCTGATATTGAAAAACTCTTACATTCATTTTTCACTACTGCAAGGCCTATCTCTCCCATAGCATAACATTGGAGTTGTTGTATTACATTTCATGAATGGAATTTCCAAATGGGAAGAGGTAACTAGTTCGTGTTTGGTGTCTCTGGAATCCTAATTTAAAATCCTAGGTTTTGGTGAAGTTGGATTTTAAATTACAATTCTGAAAATGCTACTTTTAGAAAGTTTGCATTTTCTTGCCTTACCCATTTGTTGCTTGCAGCCTGTCTCTGGTCACATGACTGGGTGTAGATGGCAGGTGCGTTTCGTGCATTCCTCAAAGACAGCCACACAAAATGGGAGCTATGGTGTGATTGAATAGGCAATCACTGGCAGAATGGGAGGGAGGAGCTGGGCACAACTGCACTTACACTTTTATTGAGTGTGTTCTACCTCCACACAAAGGGCTGCATACCCCTGTAGTTAGTCTGGAGCCTGGACAGTAAAGGCAAGCCATCTATTCACTTCAAAGGCATGCCTTTAGTAGCTTCTCCCCACTTCATAACTGTGTATAAAAGAAGGACCTCAGACACCAACACATGAGTACACTTCTGGGCCTGTGGATACACTGCAGTAAGAGGGACTTCTGTGCTTGGATGAGGACTGGCTCTCTGCTGAACTGCTGCTCTGCTGTGTTGACCTGCTGCCCCCTAGCCTAATGAAGAAGAACTGAACCTGCAACTCCATCTTGAGCCCAGGACCCCAGAGTGACTCAAAGGGTTTGTCTGCTGGCCTCCAGATCTGCGCCTCCGTGACATAAAAGGCTCCCCAACAGATCCTGGAAGCACCATCAGCAAGTTCTTGACCCCCCAAGTGGTACCTCTCAGGTCCTGGACCCTGGGTGTGGCTCTCGAGCTCTTGAAATCAAGCTTTTGGGCTCTTCCCAACTGTGAAAGAGTCTGTTCACACCAGAACCTTGCCACATGCACTGAAAATCAGCACAAGCTGTTGCCAGACTGTGTGTTTGCACAGCAAGCATCGAGCCCCCACAGAGGACTTCCAATGCGAAGCTCCAGCCTATCTGGCCGCAACGCCCGGCCTGCTCTTCACGCCATGCCAACCACCCCCAGTGATGCTTTCCTTACTCCCCGTGACCCAATCCACCATGAATGGGACTAATGGCATAAAACTTTTTAAGGTAAAACTTCAGCAGGACTAATCTCAGACTGTATCTGACCTGCACTGCATCGTAGTTGGCCTGAACTTTGACGTTGGCGCAATCAAGTAGGCCAGTTGGCACTGTATGCTTTTAGTCGCTATTTTTCATGTTATTCTTTAAAAATTCATGAATTCAGTTCTACTAATTGGATTATTATTGCTTTGGTATTGTTATAATTATTAAATTTAGCTCTATTTTTCAAACCTAGCTTGGGATCTTTTTGAGTGGTATTTTCACTGTTTTACTTTTGGAAGTTTTGCACAAATACTCCATAAATTTCCCCTTAGTTAGTGGGCTCTTAGGTTTCCTGGTCCATCTCACCTTTAAAGAGGCTATATCTAAATGATATGTTTATTGTTAAAATCATTACAATCAACAACTGTTATAACAATATGGTAAAACCTCCTAAATATATTTGACAAGTGTATAAAACCGAAAACGTGCATTGTGCCTGTGCTTCAAATGGGTTGAGTGCAATGATGTTCATAACAAAAGTCATTGATCATGAATGACTGGTCTGGTCTCTATAACTACGATAAAATGAAAGTGTCACTGTTGTATTCCATAAAAGAGATAAGAAAGTGGAAAGCATGCTACCGGGTATGTGCTTATGAGGCAAGTTCTCATGTGTTCCAGTGCATGATTAATTAGCCGTCATTATCAGAAACCAATTTAATTAACACAGATGCAAATCAGTGTGAAAGTTGCACATGGTTACAATTAGTTCATCCTAGCTTATGTTTTCTATGTTAGTGAGTTTTGTCAGTTACGTCATTATGTGCCCTTTGGTTGATGCATAATTGTGGTTTTACTTCTCTGTTTGTGGCAGATCCTGTTTTTTGTTTTTCAAACTCTATTCACCTTAATGGCTCCTTTACAGGGAGAATGTGACATGGTTAATTAGCAACCCGCACACCTTTTTGTTCAATGTTCTATTCATTTAATCCTTTATGGGGTGCAATCCTGGAGAGTGTCCTGTTCCATGGCACGAAAGAATATAGCATGATGCTGATGCACAAATGCGTATCAGTCCCAGGTTGCGACACCGCGTAGTAGATGAAAAAATCATCGCTCAACTGAAGTTCATTCAATTTAACCACATTTTATTGAAATCTTTTGCATGTGAAATTGGTCATTTCGATTTTCAAATGCGTGTAATATGCTAAAAAGCCTTGGCTTTTTAGCATATTACACGCATTTGAAAATGGAGAGGGCAGGAATGTGTTATATCTACTAAGATGTGGCGCATCCCTGCTCTCCTTCTGCGATGCTGCACTTGTGGCTAGCAAATGGCAACACAGGCACCCTTGTACTTTGGTGAACAGGTGCCTGCGTTACAGCCACAAATGTTTTTTGTGCAAAAAGGGACACCTTTCTACACAAAATAGTCCTCTGGGGTTTTTTCCTTTTTCTATGTGTGCTGCAGACTGCAGAATGAATTGTAAGAGGAAAAACGATGAGAATGATCTGGAAGCAGGAAAACTGCTTGAAGTTGAATAAAAAAAAAAGACTAGAGTAGTTCTTTACAAATCAAATGCATCTTTTTGTAATACGTCGTGGTGGCCAACGAATCATGGTCAGCTTCCTTGCTCTGTGCTGAAAACAAAAGAAAGATGGGGAGGGAGACGTTTTTACTTCGTAGCTTGCAAGCCATTGGAACTGAGATCTGAATCAAACCTCATTTTTAGAATATCTTTAAAAAGATGACTGTTTACCAGCAGCATGGCCATTTAATAATAATAATAGGTATTCTGTCTTGTTTTCATTAACTGTCAGCACCAAGACGCCTCGGCAATCGTGTGCTCTACAACATTTTTTACTTACTTGTATCACTTCCCCTGGAAGGTGTACCATTTTTTAGGTTTCGCCTAGCGTTGCAGCGCGAAAGCTGTGCCATCGCTTTGCGAGGCATGCAGTATATACTGTAGTGTGGAAGCTTCATGGAAGCACCGCCCACTCTCTGCCCATTGGCTTTTGTCTTAAATGCTGCCTTCCAATTGGTTTGAGGCTTGTTAGTCCCTCCTCCTTCATCATTTGTATCCTTCCACAGCTATTGGCCACTTTGCTCCTAACACTATTTTCTTCCCTGTCGACCCCACCCCACCGCCCCCTCCCTCAGTCTGTGATTTCTCACACTCCCCTGCCCCCCCTCCCCCCCCACTCCCGTTCGTGTTTTCTTGCCTGCCGGCACTGCAGCTTTCAACTTTATTATTGCGACCTTGAAATATGAAAGTTCAAGATGCGTGCTGTACAAAACCTTCTTGTGATTAATGAACTAGATGGTAATGTTACTCTAAATATAATAAGACACTAGGCAACATTCGGGGTATGCATGGCAACTGACGCCTCTTAGTACACAAATGGCATTGTTGTCGGGCAGAGGAGTGGCAGTGTTTAAACTCATGCTTAAAACGAGCACTTTTAATAACTTCCTTTCAATTCAGTGCTATATTCTTGTGTACTGCTTTGCGAGGCATGCAGTATATACTGTAGTGTGGAAGCTTCATGGAAGATCCGCCCACTCTCTTCCCATTGGCTTTTGTCTGAAATGCTGCCTTCCAATTGGTTTGAGATTTGTTAGTTCCTCCTCCTTCATCATTTGTATCTTTCCACAGCTATTGGCCCCTTTACTCCTGGCACTATTTTCTTTTAGGTCTTGTTTAGCGTTGCAGCGCGCATGTGCTGCCATCGATTTGCGATACATGCAGATTATACTGTAGTGTGGAAGCTTTGTGGAAGCTCCGCCCACTCTCTGCCCATTGGCTTTTGTCTTAAATGCTGCCTTCTGATTGGTTTGAGGCTTGTTAGTCCCTCCTCATTCATCATTTGTATCCTTCCACGGCTATTGGCCCCTTTACTCCTAACACTATTTTCTTCCCTGTCTCCCCACCTCACCGCCCCCTCCGTCAGTCTGTGATTTCTCACCCTCACCTGCCCCCCCACTCCCATTTGTGTTTTCTTGCCTGCCGGCACTTCCGTTTTCATCTTTATTATTGCGACCTTGAAATATGCGAGTTCAAGATGCGTGCTGTACAAAAACTTCTTGTGATTAATGAACTAGATTGTAATGTTACTCTAAATATAATAAGACTCTAGGCAACATTCGGGGTATGCATGGCAACTGACGCCTCTTAGTTCACAAATGGTATTGTTGTCGGGCGGAGGAGTGGCAGTGTTTTAACTCATGCTTAAAACGAGCTCTTTTAATAACTTCCTTTCAATTCAGTGCTATAATCTTGTGTACTGAGGTGATGTGCTAAAGAAATGCACTTTTTTTATTTCTGAAGAGACATTATCGCACATTTACATCATGTTTACTGTATGATTAACATACCGATCATTTTCAGGGCTCGCCCACTGGCTCGTATAAACTTGGCTAGTCTCCGGCTGGCTCTACCGGTAATTAATATATTGGCTCGTGCACCTCTAACAAAGGGAGATGAATGGATACATGACAGTGAGCCCGGTAGATAGTAGAGGAATAGACTGGTGCAGACAAACAGACAAAGTCAGTCTCCATTGCCTCACGTCAGAATCATCCCTTTCAATAACCTGGAAATCTACCGGCAACTCCCGCATGCCCCAACTTCATCCCCCTCACCTATTCTTAGCAGAAGCAGCAGATTCTGAGCTATGCCCTGCTGGTGCAGAGGAGCACGGCAGAGTCTGTAGAAGCGCTGGGATCCCTAGCCTCTGGGCGGGCACCTAAGCCTACCGGGTGCCTTCACACAGGATAAATGAATAGATTTTGTTCTGTGCTTTAGTCGCCCCTCTGTGAGCACTGTCTAGTAGATGAAGCTCTTTGTTAATAAACACATTCAGAGAGGTGGTTGTGTACAATCAAACAACAGCCACAATACCGTACATTTTGAACGTGTAGTTAAATACCTGCTCATCGAGAACCTCATTGGCTGATCATTCCATGGCACTACCAAAATCACATTTGGACACATTTGCTCAACTGTAAAACACTTCCTTCTATGGGTCATTTAACAACTCTGGGCTTTGGGGTTAGGTACCCTACTTTGGATGCTGCGTAAAATATAAAAATTGATGCAATGAAACTAAGCAACCAGTACTGTCTATAACACTGTGAAAACTGACACGCATTATGGCATTTTGTTTAGTTAATGTCGATTTTCTCATAGATGCGAGTAAAGTACTCTTAATAGCTTAATGAAATCTGTGCACTTTTAACTAATAGCACCGGGCGACCTTTGAGAAATAGGTAATGAATACATTTTCATGTACCTCTGAAGTCCCCCTGCCCCCCACCCCCTTGGCAAACTTCATTGCCTCCCAGTGTTTGGGGGATAACCAAGATGCAGGAGAGTGAGTCAAATAGTCTAGAAAATGAAAGAGAAGTCGGGATTCGGATTCACATGCTCTGATCCCGATTGCGTCGGTTAGTCGGTAAGCACTACTTTTATTAATGAGTTTTGCATTAGTAAAGCACCACGGTGTACATCTGTGGCGACACTTCACCCATGAGGTATATGCCAAGCAATTGTTGATACAATCCACACTTTGCGTCTCTTTCAATATATTTATCAGGAAGTGGAGGACCTTTCCAAGGGATTTTGCACACTACATACATTCACTCCAAAAATAAAACGTATAGGTAAAAAACATTGCCATTTACCATATCAATAGCTCCAGCTCACAAATGCGAGACCTATTTGCATTGCAAATGCTTGTGTTGCATTCCCAGGTTTACATGTCTTAGTAAATCTGGGAATGCGCCCAAAACCATAGGTGGATGCATGGGAGCACCCATCCTTTACCCATTGAATGGCTTCCAAGAACAGAGCAATGCAGAGCATCAACTTCGGCTGACTTGCGCTACTCCTGATTTACTATGCCACACAAAGCCACGCAAGGTGGTTTTACGTGGCACAGTAAATCTTACTTAAGGGCTTGTGTTGCCCTTGCGTCATCTTGTGTGTGTCACCTTGTGGGTTGCGTACATTTTTTAGCACAACCCAGATGCAAAATCTCCTGTCAAATCTCGTAATGCTTTCAAATGTACTCATGATAGAGCTGCTAAACATATGTGTGAGGTGTTAAGATCTGATGTCACTTCTTGTGATGTCACTTGCTTTGAGGTAATTGGTTGTGATGCCACTTCCTGTGATGTAACATCCTGTGATGCAGTGCCATGATGTCACATGCTGTGATGTCACGACATGATGTCAGGTGCATACTGCCTAACTTGCTTAGTCCCCTCACTTTATTCTTTTAGGATTTGTGCCCTGGACATGACGTTTCACTTGTGCTCCAAGCCACCAAGAGAGCTGTATTTCTTGGAGCATATGTCCATGCCAGAGATACATCGGCTTACTTGTCGTGCGTGCTACTTGTTTCCTCAATTACCTATCTATACTGCGTTTATGTACAGTATGAAGCCATTTCAGCAGCTGTATATACCCTTTTTTCTATTTTTATTTTTTTATTCGATTTTTTATTGATAACCAAAACAGAGACATAGCGTTCTTGCAGGCAATATATACAGTACACAAAGTCATACACAGTATAGTAATGCTAGAATCTTGCATCATACAGTTTCAACATCATCACCTTGCTAGTCATGTCCATAACGTTTGCAGTTCAGATCAGTGCTGCACTTGCCCAATTCCTAGTACTAGTCTTTAGGCACTTAAGGGGCTGCCACTAGTCAAAGCGCTTCTCCCAGTCCAAAAACGGGGAACATATCTTGCGATCAGCTTTCCAGGGCTACGTTTCAACGCGATTGGTCCCATTTGCCTTGATAGATAGGTTTGGTATAGCCCCCAGAAGTTCTTAGGTCGATTGCGGGGTGTATTAATTCGCTATAATATTCTGTTTGTGTGCTGAAATACATCATGTCATTTGTCCAGCCCATTAAAGAGGGGGTCGGGCCCCGGGACCAGCAGATCGCAACCCTACGCCTAGCCATTAGGAGTCCCATGTCTACCAGTCGTCTAATCACCTTAGGTAAATGTTTTGAGTAGCTAAATAGAGCGAGCATAGGGTCAGGCTCAAGTATGGCATCTGTGATCTCCCCCAAAGTCTTAAATATCAACGCCCAAAAGTTCGCAATCCCAGGGCATAACCAGGCAAGACGAAAAAAATCTGCAGCGTCAGCACCACAACGCTCACACGCTGCAGAGTCACGTAAACCGTACCTGCAGAGCCTCTCTGGGGTATAATATACCCTATTTAGAAATTTGAAATGTATCAACCTATGACGCCCATTTAATGAAATACACTTTGTGCTCTCACAGCAATACTTTCAAGTTGTGTCATCAATCATCCGGTCCAGGTCTACCTGCCACGCTAACCTAGCCTTAGTGTAATGGTTAACCCGGTATCCCTGTGCTGTGTTATAAATCCTGGAGATGATTCGTACTGACGAATCAGCCTTGATAACATATGTGAGCGGCGTAACCTCTGGTGGCTCATCTAACCCACTGCCCAGGAGTTCCTTCAATTAGTGCCTCATCCTGTGGAAGTGGAATTGGGTCAATGGTGTAGCAGTCTGTCCTTCCTGGATGGCCTCTTCCCATGTTATCGTTTTACCCTCAGCAAACATATCTCCCATTGTGTGAATATTTATAGTGTTTAAGGCCCTAATCACCCCTTTTTCCCTGCAGAGGCAACCAGTGGCACCACTCCAATGGAGTCCTAGGGGAGTATTGAATGACGCTTGCTTGTAATTTCAGAAGGTGGTGCCAGGCGTTTATTGTCGCATTAATGGAGTCAAGGATACCCGTCCTGCGATCAGGAGGTTTAAACAGAAGCACTGGCAATGGGGATGGAGCCGCCACCACATTCTCAATCTGGAAATGCGGAGTGTCGGTGGGGCCATGCATTTAGTAATACGCATGAGCTCCCTGTGCAGCCCTATCATACAATTCTAGATCCATAACTCTCAGTCCACCCAAGGTGCATGGGAGCGTTAGGATGTTCCACTTAACTCGGGCATATTTCCCAGCCCAGGCTAACAGCACCATTAGGGTTGTCAGCAACCAAAAGAAGGACCTCGAAAGGACCATGGGAAGGTTCCGTAACTAGGGCATATAGCAATGGGGAGAGTGGGCCCCCTGCCGTGTGCCTCTAGTAATGCGGATAGGATCGGTAACCAAGTCACCAATCTTGATCCTGGCTGTAGGGGAGTTGTAGAGCACTCCCACCATTTACAAAAAGACCCCCCCCCCAGCCCCGTTCTCGTCAACAGCGGCTGTATATACTCTTGAGACACATCGAAATTACTTACTGTGACTACTGACCGCAATTTGGATATACTCCCCTATGATGGCCATTGAACATATGGATATACTTCTTGAAGCCCGATTCTGAACTGTTTCTGCCACTGTTTCCGCAACCCCAGCAACTTGCGGCACTCTCACAGCGGGGGGAGAGAGGACTACAGCCCCCACGCTGCAACGCGGGCCGCACGTCACCACCAGCGCTCGGAGACGCTTATAACGCGATCAGGGCTCCCGCAGCGTGGGACACGCGCGGGCGTGCCTGGGCTACGCCTGGGCCAAGGGCGGGCCCGTCTGTGCCTGTCTGCGGCAGGACGAGGCAGGGCTGGGCCACCCCCCTGACATCTTGGCACCAGGAGACCCCGTGATTTTTAGAACGGACTCTAGATTGGCCAACTAAGGACTTAAAAGGTACTGTTCTCTTTTTCTAACCACAAAGTGTATCTAGCCCCGTAGAATGAGCAAGCGTAAGGCAACGGGCTCTTTGGTGGGTGGTGGGGTCACGGGGACTCTTGACGCTTTCTTAATTAGAGCGGAATCATTATTGGTCCATGAAATCCAGCTCACAGAGAAGAGACTTTCCCTGGACTCTATAGTGAATCAGAAACGATCATCTATGGGCAGCATAGCCATGTCTAAATAGCCCAATGACCAGGGTCTTCCATGCCCAGAAAAGAGGGGAGGTGGTAACAGCCGAAAAAGCCCAATTCCCGTTGTTTTGTCCCCCCAGATATCTCCCCTGCTACCTCTACCTGTTGAGCCGCAATCTGTGGAAAGTGGCGCCTTAGAGAAAGTTGCAAGAGATATTGGGGGGGGGAATCTGATTCGGACGCATTGTCATGGCAGGGGGAAGGGACCATTGCACTGGTCGCACCAAGCACAAGTGCTGAAACTACATCACACCCAGGCGGGGAGGTTATTACTCGCTCTAAAAGGGCCACCAAATTAAATAGCACTATAAAGTTATTGGCCAACAACATTGTCCCAGCAAAGCGAACGAGGGGTGGGGGGCCCTCTAATTCCAAACAAAAACAAAAATAAAAGCCCAGACCAGCGTCCAAAGCTATCAGGCCCCCAGACATAGAGAGCATTGTAGATAACCATTTGTGTCATAACTGTGGAGGGGATAACGCGGGGCAGGGAGTGGACACTGAACTTTGGACACCGATGGAAACAATGTTAACCACCCTTCTGGGGCCCGTACTGGAGAAAATCAGGTCAGTAGAAGAAAAATTGTCGCTCCTCTTGACACAGAACAGTACTTCAACTACTGAGGGCAATGTGCGTGTAACTAGCAGGCACGAGGTACAGGATGATCCCAATCTACCAGATGTACCAACCATAATAGGTAGGGTGTCACCCCCAGGGCCCCTGGAAGGAAGGGCACCCAGTACACACATTAACCCCAGAGGTCATAGGCACACAAGGGAAGGGACTACAGGTTACAACACAAATCAACAATTAGCCCCCATCTATACTGGGGGTAGAGTAACCACAACCCAAGACTCTGAGCAAATGTCAGCCCTTACTGTCTGGGGTACCCCAGACTTGCCGTCTTTAGATTTGCCGCCTGCTTCATGCCCATACACAGTGGTTCTGACAGGGGTTCCGGCCTGCATAAGTGATGGTGAAGAAACCCCTCTAATGTTGATTAATAAAGCAGCCCACTGGATGAGTAGAAACACAGGATTCAACATCACTAATCATAAGCATATTTTAATGGCTAGAAGGGTGTCCTGGATCGGCAAGTCCAGGAAATGTTTTCTAGGGGACTGCGTGATCGTGATTTTAAGGCACCCCGAGCTTGTACACAACTTACTCACGCTAAGTAAGGGGTTTCATCATGATGAGGGTGGTTCCAGCAATAAAATGCTAACCCTGGGCTTCTTTTATAGGCATATGATTAACCCGAACAACAGTGGTGAACACAAGGGCCGCAAGGTGGGAACATATGGGGGTAGCTCAACAATCTCAGTATGGAATCGGTATGCCTCCCTTACGAATGCGAGGGATCTAAATGATATTGATTGACTGGACTGGTCTGAGGAAACTAGGGGCGCCCATGGTGTGCAGAGTTATCTTTCTAACACAGACATGGGAGGAACCGTTAGGGCAAATCCAGATGAGAACACCATAAATCTTTTGGGACCCGGCACGCAAGAGCATAGTCACCCACTCACAAACCCCACAGTCCCCAACTTTGCCTTACACTACACCAGATATTCCAGACGGACATAGCCTGAGGGATTTTAAAATAATCTCCTGGAATATAGCAGGCTTAGGTACTAAATTTAAAAATGAGGATTGGCTAGTTTACATTAAAAACGTTCAGGTTATCTGTCTACAGGAGACGTGGGAGGTAAATAGTAGTACCCTCCACCTTGAGGGTTATAAAACTTATTTTGTACCTGCAAGTAAGGCCGCATCGGGGAGAGCAAGGGGAGGATTGATTACATATGTCGACCTCAAGTTACATGGCAGATGGACCGATCTGGGCTGGAACTCAGATTTTATGCAGGGGATTAAGTTTTATAATAAGGGCTACAAATTACATTTTATTAATTTCTATAATGCGATTTTACCGGGCCAGAGTTGTGTAAGAGTGGACGAGCTGGAGAGTAGGCTCACGTGCATTCAGGAGCAAGGGGTACAGATGTCCCAGCGGTGACTTTAATTGCCACCTGTGCCCACACCTGAAAGTTAATGGGGGGGACTGGTTGTCATGCACTCTGGAAGAGGGCCCGCACATGGAACACACAAAGGAGGGAAGGGCGTTAGGCAAGATTTTAAACACACATGCCCTCACACATATCATGGACCTAGCTGAAGCTCGAAAGGATAAAATTGTGCACCCTACATTTAAAGGCAGAGGAAGTGTTTCTTTTATTGATTTTATCTTTGTCTCGAATACACTCAAAAAATGGGTCACAGGTTTCAAAATATGTCTAAGTATTTTTAGAGATCATAACCCTCTAGTCATGTCCCTCGCGGAGTTAAATCTCTGCAAGAACCCACAGAGAGTGGGCAGGAGGGGTGGTATGTGCCACAGATCAAGGGAGGAGGCTTAGATGGTCACAGACTAACGGTGAAGCTTTTTACAGAGCATTAGCTGAAAATGGCCAACAGCTTATTGCGGACTGTCTAAACCCAAATGTGGAGGGTACTGAACTGGTCATGGCATTCTAGGGTATTGCCCATCTAATTGATGGTTTGCTTAGGGCCAAAACATACAAAGCAAGAACGAATGACCCAAGGTGGTTCGACCAACAGTGCTCCCGTGCCCTGAGAGAGCTGAAATTAGCATTAAAATCATCTCCAAGAGACAAGAGCAGGGTGACCCTATGTAGGGCAAATTATAAATCGGCAGTAAAACACTGTAAAATTAGTTTGCAGCAGCAGGCCTGGGAGGACTTAAGGGTAGCGATAGAGCTAAAGAACACAGCTGCCTTCTGGGAAGTTATAAATGACTCTTGCTTCCAAGAGGCAAATAAACCAAGGGTAGCTTATCACATCTTGGCAGAATCAAGGTATGAGCATTTCCATGGGCTTTACAATCACTGCCTGAATGAGGCCCAGACGGAAGCCGAAGGGGGGGAGCAGTCTATCAACCAGACAAGTTTCACCCTGGGGGAGATCAAGGCAGGAATCGAAGGACTGACTCGAAATAAGGCCCCGGGTCCTGGTGGGATTCCTCCTGATCTTTTCTTGAGCCAGGTAGATCTTTGGGCACCAATCCTGACCACAGTCATTAATGCAGCAGTAGACACAGGTATGCCACCATCCTGGTCCACAGCCATAATCGTTCCTATTTTCAAAAAGGGCAATAAGGACAGCCCACTTTGCTACCGGCCCATTTCCCTAATCGATGTGTCAGCGAAAGTTCTAGGAAGGGCTATCCTCAGCCGGTTAATGGACGGAGGATCAACAGATTATCACTGACACTCAATATGGCTTTAGGCCAGGAAAGTCAACCACCGATCAATGTCTTAACCTGTATTTATTGGTAGCCAAGTACACCATTGCCAGCCAAGAAACTGTGTACTTGGCTTTCATGGACTTGATGGCGGCTTTTGACCGAGTCAATCATAGGTAATTATGGGCAATTATGGGAGGTCTTGGGGTGGACCCCGGACTTATCGACATTCTAAAGGTATTGCACCAGAATACCACTGCCATTGTCAGATACAATCAGGAGGGAAGAACCACCAACCCTTTCCCATGTTCAAGTGGGGTGAGACAGGGATGTATTCTGGCCCCATTTCTGTTCACCCTGTACATAAATGGCTTGGATCAGGCACTTAGCACTTTAATGGTCGATACACCGCGGATTGGCTCAAGAGGGATCCCCGTCCTGCTTTACGCGGACGACGCGGTTCCCCTCGCCCGGACATCCAAAGGGCTTCAGGGTTTGATAGACGGCTTTGTTTGCTTTATGGAGAACCTAGATCTGTCCCCCAATTTAACCAAGTCATACATCATGGAAGTGGGGAAAAACCGAGCAAAAACTATGTTTACTCGATTGGTTCCCATCACCTGGGAAAGGTGCACTCCTTTTCTTATTTGGGGATATTATTTGACAGTCGTCTTAATTTAAAGGCCCTTGTAGAAGAGAAATGCCGCACACTAGTGAGCTGCTCTGGGTCGATCATGAATTTTGTACGAAGGCTGGGCCATTGGTTCCCGGAGCAAATCCTGAGATTATACAGCTCTATATGTTGTGCCAAAATTCTTTATGGAAGTGAGGTATGGGGTTTTATTGGCACGCAGCATCTGCAAACCGAGGAAAACAAGTACCTCCGGCGCCTACTGAAAGTGCCTCAGAGTACACCGTCCCACATCATTCATGAAGAACTGGGCGTCAGTTATGTCAGAGATAGGCTGGAAGCCAAACCCCTAACCTGCTGGGCCAAAATGTGGGCAAATCAGAGGCCTCATTTAGCAAGCAGATTATAACAGACTGCCTTGCCCGTGACTGGGGGCTGAACAACTCATGGCTTAAGTATGTGAAGGAGACTTTAGAAGCCATAGGATGCGCAGATCTTTTTAATAACCCCACAAAAATGTCAGTGCATGATAAGACTTTGGTGCAGGCCCGGTTCCAGAAGCATGTTATATCACTCAGGGAAGATAGGTAACTGGTTAAACAGTCAGTTAGAGAACACCTCCTGACTAAATCATATTTGGGTATTGAGCCCTATCTATCTTATTTCCATAATGCCCATGATAGATTTATAATGACACGTTTTAGGCTCAATATATTGCACCACACACTAGCTGACCCGGTAGGATACACTCCGTCCATAGAGTTGAAGGGTCCGTGTGGCTGCGACCATCGGTCTCCACAGGATACCCTTAACTTTGTTTTATTATGCCCTTTTTATTCACAACCTAGGAGTTTGTTTTTAAAAAGTATTTTAAAGACTTCTAGATTTAAACATGCAAAGGTGGCCCTGTTATTTTCAAAATTGTCTACGGACGCATTAACCCTGTTCTGCACTGTAAATTTTTTAAGGGCAGCCATCAGACTCAGAAATACAAGAGGCATCAGATGAACAAATGTGGTTCGTAATACCAGTTTGTAAAAGGCACCAAAAAAAAATGCATGAATTTGAAGAGGGGAAGGTTCTTTTAATTGTGAAGGGAGTGAATATTTCTCAATTTTAAGCTGTCAAACTATTATGTTTCTCTCTTAATTTTGATGTTTTTTATATGTACTTTAGTGGCCCGCGATGTTAGACTCTCATTGGTCCTTAATATGAATTTCATGTGAGAAGGGGTTTCCACGCACGGAAGGATGGAACATGCATCATTTTAAGCTGTTGATTGTTTCGTTTTTATATTATGATGTATTTGATCTGCACTTTTATGGTATTTTTTTATACCAAATAAAGTAAAGTAGTATTATTATTATCATTATTAAGTTTTGACCTTTATTGTTCTAAACAGCCCTGACAAAGTCGAGGTATGATTTACCGAATGACGAAACACGTGTTGGCTGTATCAAGTAACAAAAATTGAAGAAATATATGCTGATTACGTGAAATGGACTAATTTTGAACTTTGTAATGAATCTGGATTGGCTGTAAAAGAATTGGATATCGATTGACCCAGACTTAATTCTCTGGCTTAAAAGTGGACAACGATAACACTTGTGTTGAATGATATTATTGACTTTGGACTTTACAGTGTGCTCGAATTGAAGTTTTGATATAATATATAGTACCCAGAGCCTGGATCCTTCATCTGTGCACCAAATGCAGTCATCGGTGGACTCCAGTGGAGAGTGCTGCTGCCTGGGCATTGAGCGCATTCCACAAGAGGTGACTTGGCATGTCCAAGAGTTCCCGCAGGGGTGTTGCCTACTAGCCGTGCGTATGCATGCATGCATGACCTGTCCTGCACGCCTGCCAGTGGGATGACTCCAGCTGCAGCAAATCGGGCCCCTTCAAATCAAGCCTGCTTTTCTATTTAAGACACCACTCCATAGTAGGTGCAAATAATAGGGTCTGGTGGTGCTGGAAGCAGGAGGACTGGTTTTAATCCCAGCTTCACCACAGGCC
Source organism: Triturus cristatus (assembly GCF_964204655.1). Taxonomy (NCBI): domain Eukaryota; kingdom Metazoa; phylum Chordata; class Amphibia; order Caudata; family Salamandridae; genus Triturus; species Triturus cristatus. The sequence continues at coordinate 1,017,159,296 of NC_140581.1, forward strand.
CAGTTCTAGAGGGTGGGCCAGGTGGGGCAGGCCCACCCAAGGAAAAGCTCTGGGCCACCCAAGGCCATTCAGAGCTCGAAAACCAGCTTTCATTTTCTCAATGTTTCACAGGGGCCTGCAGCACCGTGGGCTTGGCATCATTGTTTAATTTTAATTATTAACACCATTAACTTGGGATACTTCCAGGCCAAAGGATATGTTTGAAATAAAGTTTGAAGTCAGTCGCCATGCTAACCTTGCAGCCTTGCACTAATGCAGGGGTGTCTTGAACACTTTCACTTTAACAAAAGACGCTACAGTTAGCAAATGATTACTGATTACAAGAACTCAAAAACTACCCTGTAACAAATATTTTTTAGATGAAAGAACCTAGAAGTGTACATGGGGATTATCATATCTTTCTGCCTGTATTTGGTCATAACTGTAATTTGTACATCTTGCAAAGCATACACATTTTTCTTTTTCAGTGTTGGTTTTAATCAATTGTTTAAATTAACAAAAAAATAGAAAACCACAAAAAAAATATTACTTTTTTTTAATTCATACTATAAAATATCAAATCCTTGCTTAAGATTCAGTTAACTTGGCTTGGTGTGTACATCCTAAAATGCTATCCGAATTTTGGTAAACTTTGTTCAAATAATTCAAATGGTTGGCCAAAAAATGAGGTTGAATTTCCCATATATATTCATTGAAAAAGACACAGTAAAAAATTGAATTACGGTCTATCTTGTATGCGGAAAATCACTGTTATTCACCAGTCTATGTTAACAATGCACTCAATTCTCATAATTTGCACCTCCCACCATGTTGTTCTTTTGATAGCTATTATTTGTTTTTGTTCTGTTGACAAATTGAGTTTTGAGCTTATGATGGGGACGCGGGTTATGGTGTGTATGCTGCTAACCATAGCTGGCGAATTTCAGAGGTATTCTGCATTTGAGCCAAGACCATATCTGTGGGCTTTTTAGTGAACATGTGAATTGAAAAAAGATACATTATAGCAAGCAGTGTACTACGGTACCAGATAGGGGTGTGCCAAATAGTACAAGGCAAAGTACATCACATTTTTAGGTTTCGCAGAACAGCACGCATTTGCTGTAAGAGGTATTGTATACAGTTACGGGCTTGAAATCCACCCATTACTTACCATTTGCTGGCTTGATTGTCATTCTTTTCAGCTGCCTTTTAAATTGCCACCAAATGCCTCGTGTCACTTCTTTTCATTTCTCTGAAACATGGACCAAGTACTAATTGATTTAATTTGATTAGTGTCCTTCCACTGCTCGCGCTGCGATTCAGGGTACTTTTTGTCATTTTTATGTCCACCTTTTCCATTTCCATGCTACATCTTAGAGTTGTTTTTAACGTACGCCTTACACGTTTGTTTATTTTTGCCTTAATTTGTTTTGAAGTTTGGCACTTCCTTTTTTCCTTTTACAGCACCAAACAAGTGGCATTGGCCACTAAAGGAGTTTTGACTTTGTTTTACAGTTTGGCGCTTCTTTTGATAGCACCAATCAAATGACACAGAATAGTGTTTTTTTAAATGCCTCAATTTTGGGCAGTTAATCCATTTCTCCTTAAAATGTGTGTCCTCAGGCATATATGTAGTCCTCTTCTTCTCTGTGCATACAAAGTATGTGTCTGTTTAAAGCACATCAGTTGTCTTCGGCACAGCAGCTCCAGCATTTCTCCTTAAAAACTGTGCCTAAGTCCTCATTCTCATATGTATTCCACCGAAGGCTCTTTCAGGCACCCTATGCTCATATGTACTTGAGTGCAAAAGATGTAGCTTAAAGGTCACAGCAACACTCAACTCCACTCCAGTCTACACCAATCTTCCCCACTCCAATCTACTCCAATCCACTTAATTCAAATCTACCCCCACTCTGCTCCACTCCAATCTACCCCAATCTAACTAACTCCATTCCAATCTACCCCAATCCACTCTACTCTACTCCAATCTACCCCACCCAACTCTACACCAATCTACCCAGCTCCACCCTACCCTACTCCAATCTATTACCAATCTACCCCACTCTACCTAATCTACCCCACTCCAATCTAACCCACTCCAATCAACCCCACTCCACCCCACACACCACTCAACCCGACCCTACCCGATTCCATTCCACTAACTGTTAGCCATGCTGAGCAGCAGCCACACTGGTGTAGAACACAACTAAAATTCATTGCCAAAACCAATAGCTTTTACATAGGCGAGAGCTGTTGGCTTTGGCAATGCTTGGGAAACTTCAATGCTTAGCAAAGTACTAAGCAGCCAAATTGTTTTAAAAAAAATTCAAAGCAGCAAAGGAGCCCTCTGTGGCAGGCTGGACGTTTTTTTTACAGCTGCATAGGACCATGAGCATACTGAACTCCTTTTGCAACTTAAAGTTCTGAAAAGCAGTGCCCCTCCCCTTTCGCTAAAGCCAGAAGCCCTTATGCAGGACTTCTTGCAATAGGGAAATATGTAGGTGGCGGTTATTGTGTTGAAAATGTAAAAAATTGACATATGTCAGGTCTAAAATATCAGATCACAGAAACTCTTTTGTGTATTTTCTGGCTGCTGAGGTTCATCTTCATGGCCCACCGATGCTACTTCATGGCCCTCCTAGATCAAATATCCTGGAGACTGGCCTGCTTCACCTATGGAGTAATTTACATAGGTACTGACACACCCACAAATACACTAATATAGCCACTCAAAATCCCATGCAGTCAGTCACACACTCATATGCACATGTACACTGCTACTTAGACTCAAACACCCATACATCGATCACATACCCACTCACATACTCATACAGTCATTCACACACCAAGCCACACATTGATACAGTGACTCATACACCTAGTTATACACTGATAAAACCACACACAGACCAACACATCCATGCACAGACCAATGCAGCCACTGACACACCCAGACACTCACAGATACAGCCACTAAGAGACCCAGGCTCACACTGGTACAACCTCTGACACAGCTGGGACACATTGATACAGCCTCTGACATACCCACACACACAGTGAAACAACTACTGATACACCCAGCCACACTCCAATACAGACACTGGCACACACAGGCACATACCTATACAGGCAATAAGACACCCAGTCACATATTAACACAGTTACTTAGACATGCAACTAAACACTGATTTAGCTCTCAAACACACATACACATTCTGTTAGAGCCATTAACACATCCAACCACACACTAATATAGACACTAACACACCCAGCCAAATGCTAATGCATCCAATAATACACCCAGGTACACACTGATGCATACAATGAGACACCAAGGCATACACCAATGCATACACTGACACACCCAGCCAAACACTTATGCATCCAATAACACACTTAGGCATCCAGTGTTTCATACACCACCACACCCAGGCATACAACAATGCAGACACTGACACCGCCAGGCATACACCAAAGTAGACACTGACACACCCAGCCAAGCACTAATGCAACCAATAACACACTGTGATGCATACACTAACACGCCCCAGGACATACCAATGTATTCACTGGCACAACAAGGCATACATCAATGCAGACACTGACCCACCCAGCCAAACACTAATGCATCCAATAGCACACACAGACACACACTGACACAAACCCTGATACACCCAGGCATTAACCAATGTATAGACTGACACACCCAGCCATACTGCAATGCAGACACTAGCACACACAGCCAAACACTAATGCCTCCAATAGCACACCTAGACATAAACTGACACATTCACTGACACACCGATGTATACACTGACACACACAGGCATACACCAAAGCAGAGATTGATATACCCAGGCATACAGCAATGCAGACACTGACACACTTAACCAAACTCTAATACATCCAATAACACACCCAGGTACACACTAACGCATACCCTGACACACCCAGGGATATACTTCTGCAGACACTGATACAGCCAGGCATACACCAAAGGAGACACTGACACATCCAGGGATATACTAATGCGCACACTGACACACCCAGGCATACACTGATGCATAGACTGACACACCCAGGCATACAGCAATGCAGACACTGACACAGCCAGACAAACACTAATGGAACTGATAACACACTTAGGCCCACACTGACATATACACTGAGACGCCCAGGCATACAGCAATGCAGACACGGACAAAACGAAGCATACAGCAATGCAGAAACTGACACACCTGGCCAAACACTAATGTATCCAATAACACACCCAGGCATATACTGATGCACACACTGACACACCCACTCTCACACCTATACAGTCACTGACACATTAAAAACACAGTTATCGTTTTGTTTGACCAGATGGTGGTTCTGACAAGAACAGTTTTTTTTGTAGAAGGGTTTTTTTAAGTTAAAAAAAAAATCTTGTTTTTTTACTTTTTGAACAAAAACTGAACAGGGTAGTAAAAGGGTATGGATGTGGAAATGCAAATCGTTTCAGTCTTCAAAAAGCATTGCGTGGTAACTGTAAGCAAAAAAAACTAACAGCGATGCTTCTTCGCTGTATCCAAGACTGCACCCCCAAAAGACATTCTCAAAACAACAAGCTTGTGGCATTTCACACAGTGAATAACAATCTCACTCAATTATTTGCATGCAGCTGGTATTGTAATCACTGCTGCTGATGAGGGTTCTCCCAAGGATGCTGTAGAGGTGGACTGTACTGCTGCACCTGCTTTCTCCCACATCATCCGATTACAGACCATTTCATGAATTGTTTTTAACTGCTTCCACATGGAACTTGTCCATAGTGTATACTTCTTGGCAGTGCTGCTGGATAACTGCTTGCCACAAATATTGCACTGTACATATTTTTCTGTTACCTTCCTATACCCTAGAAGGTATATTAAAGTGTTTCCAGACATCACTTTCTTTTCTTTGAGGTAGTATAATTTCCTCTTCATCAGGTTGCAAATGTTCATCCTGCACACAAGGTGTAGTTTCAGCCATTCTGTAAAAGCATGGCATTACTGGTTCTCAATCCTCCTTATAGAGACCACTGGAGAACAAATTGTTTTTGGGTGTGGTTTCCCATGTACATGGGTGAGGTCCTCTTATATCCAATCCAAATACGAGGTTTTGGGGTAGTTTTGAGCGAATTTGATAATCCAGTGTGTAGTTTCGTGAATTTGCGAAACTCGTAAAATGGGTAACTTTGTTGAATAACAGATATATAGTGGTTTATATATACTTGCTAATATGTTCATACTGATGTTATTAATGACAATGAAGGGGTGTACATATTTGAAATAATTTATAAACTTTTCAGCGAATCCATGGTTTCATACTTGTGGTTTCCTCCCAATCACGTAATCGGTATTAAAAACTATAGAGTATTAGTCCCGTTTATGTTTTTGGATGCACAGCGGTACCACAGAACCTCAAAAATGTTTGGGGAAAATTGTCTAATTACCTTATTAAAAACTTTCTATATTTTACTGTGGAAATGTGCCTTTTAGTGTGCACACCGGTGCAGGGGTCACCCTTCTCTGTCCACGGGTCCATAGACCAACAAAATAGAGATTGGCACTGAAGCTGGAATTCAAATAACAAGTTTATTAATCACTCATGAATGGGACTACGTCCACACAGCACTCTCAAGTGCTGCCTGGGGTAGTAGATTGAAGTCACAGAACACAGACCTTATATACCGATTTTTCTGTACTGATAAGCATGTGGATACAAATAGAAGGTACAGGCCTACACAGGAATAGTTGCCTGCAAACATGGGCAGATGGGAGATCACTTAGTCAGCAAAGTGGGAGGGGGAGCAGGAGTGCTTATAGCATCGGTAAGAGATTGACATTTGAGTCTGAGACCAGGTGTTCTGGCAGCTACAAACTCTTAGCATGCATATTGCTTTTAGCTGAGTCAGGAAGTCAACTAAAATAGACAGACAGGCAGGGAAAAAGACGAGCAGTATAGGATGGGAGAATTACAAAGCCAACAAAATGGATGCCACAACCAAGATGGCTTCAGCTTATGCTAACAGAAATTATTCCAGAATTCCACAGACAACCCTTTTAGCATATGCTGAAGACATCTTCTTATACTTTTGAAGGAATATGAAAAATATCACTGCCACATACCCAGTAGTTAGTAACGTTCGTAGCATTGTGTGTATGGTGCAACATCTGAATGAAAGTGTTATTGAGGTAGGACATTCTGTGCTTCTGCTCATGATAAGGAAGAGTAAAATAATAGTGTTCCATAGGGACAGGATTAGTAGCAGTCAGTAGATTTCGGACAGGAGCTACTTCCTCCACAATCCATGTTATTATGGCAACAATAACAATAGTCAAAGTAAGTTCAGTAACAATCATTGTTCTTTTGCTACAAACTTTTGCAACAGACGGTTTCTTTTCCTTAGGCATATTCATTTCATCAACAAACAACAAAACAGATGGTGCCCTAAGGTCCTGGGCGGGTATTGATTTAGTCACTAACATTGAGCCGAGTAGTCACTAAAAGACTACCCCCCTATGAAGCCAGTCTTTAACCACCCAGGACAGTTGCTCAAACAGTCTTTTTCAGCAACAAAATGTCTTTCTTCCTGGGTCGCAGCTGATATCGGGATGTACCAGGAATCGTGTGGTCCAGGAAGACTTCCTCAGATCCTTCAGGTGACGTGGCTTGTCTTTTCTCTGTGACCAGGATATCGCGGTGATCTGCCAAAGCAGCTGGGCTCACTAGGTCTTGCAAACTGTTCTGTAGTGTGTCGCATGGGGCCAGTTCTTCCGGTTCGTCACTCGAACTGCAGTCCTGGTAGCCAATAGTACCTGCTCCGGCCTCGCCACCTCGGTGCTAGGGAGCTGGTCCTCTGGAAGGACTTGATTACCACGTAATCGCCAAGGCGCAAGCAGTGGCCCTCACCTTGTGACCTGTCTGGAAGAGTCTCCCGAACCTGTTGATAAATAGAAGACACACTGTCAGTCAACTGAGACAAATAGTCATTCATCAATACATAGGGTACATCATGTATACACAAGGACGTTGTTTATCACTGCGTGTCTGTGTTAAAACCGAGAGGGCACAACCTTACCTCTCGTGTACATAGAGTGTGAAAGTCTTAGTGTAGTCTGGAGTTCCTAATACTGGTGCAGAACAAAGAGCTTGACGTAGCTGTTGGAGTGCATTCTGGCATTCAGTAGTCCATGGGAGAGGCATCGGAGTGTCTTTAGTCAAAAGGGCCAACAAGGGTTTAATAATGTATGAAAAGTTAGGGATCCACTGCCTACAGAAAGAAGTAAGGCCAATCAATGCATGGACATACTTCTGAGTACGGGGCACAGCAGTGGCCCTCACCATGCGACCTGTCTGGAAGAGTCTCCCGAACCTGTTGATAAATAGAAGACAAACTGTCAATCAACTGAGACAAATAGTCATTCATCAATACATAGGGTACATCATGTATAGGGCGTGGCTTAGGAATCCCCCAAATATTCATTGGCCTTCCGAAAACCACCTGCTACGGTGTGAGGCCAGATCGTGTATGTGGTATGGATCTAATAGATAGCAATGCTAAAGGCAGTGCATCAGGCCATTTCAAAGATGTGGAAACATGTATCTTGGCCAATTTTAAATTCAGGGTAGAGTTGTAACGTTCCACTAGCCCTGCTGATTGTGGGTGAAAAGCAGCATGAAACTTCTGCTTAGTTCCCAACCCTTTCCTGAGATACTCAACAACTTGCCCTATAAAATGGGGTCCGTTGTCACTCCACAAAACTCTGCAAATGCCGAATCGGTGAAAGAACTCCTTTAGGAGCTCCTTTGCTGTAATAAGAGCTGTATTATCTTTCGTAGCATATGCCTCCACCCATCTACTAAAGGCACAAATCACTACCAGGACTTACTTTAGGTTGTTACAATGCTCAAACTGGATGTAATCCATTTGCAGGACCTCAAAAGGTGCAGTTGGTATATCAAACCCTCCTGTTGAAGTTTGTGTTCCCTTTCCAGGATTATACTGAAGACAGATCAGACAGGACTGGACTATTTTCTTAGCTGTACTGACAATCTCTGGATGATCCCAAATTTGCATAAGTTGCTTTGCTATTTAAGATGCTCCAACATGTGCCGGCCCATGTGCCATGTGAATCATAGGTTGTAAATAGGCTGTGGGTAACTTCCATTTGACCATTTCTTTATTCCTCCAACAGCCCTCATCATCCAATGCTCCCTCCTTGGACCATTGGTCTAATTCATCAACAGAGGCAGATTGTTGCATGGCCAGGACCTCTTGTCTGGCATCATGCCAACGTTCAGCCTGTGATTTAACTACATACATAGATGTGGTTCTTTGCTGCATTGCGGTCTCCCGAGCTGTATAATCCACAAAGGCATTGCCTGCTCCTATTTTATCAGTCACTTTCTTATGTGCGCTACATTTAACAATTGCCACTTGTTAGACCTGGCACCTTGGCGTGAGTTTCCCTTCCACTTTTTGATGGTGTGCCTCGATTGTTTTGCTGGTGTTGTCCGCTCAGGGCACTGCGCCACGGCTAATCCGTGCCGCAGTGCAAGTGCTCCCTAGGTAAGGTGTACCTGTAATTGATGTCCATGATTGGGTTATTGGATTCACTGTCAGTCCCCAGTAAAGTGCACCAGGGGTGCCAGGGCTTGTGAATGCCAATGCTGCTGGTGGGCTTGCAGCGCTGGTTGCGCCACCCACGGAAGCGGCCTTGTAAAATGTGTCTAGGGTCTGCCACCGCAGACCCTGTGCGCGGTCCGGGACCGTCGCGCTGACTGCGCAAGTGCCCCCACTTGCCAGTCCCTAAACCTTCCCTTACCTACATATTAGCCACCCCTCTGGTAGGCCCAAGGGCAGGGTGCATTGTAGGCATAAGGTAAGACATGCCCTGGTGTGTGTGGCATGTCTTAGTAGTGAATTACAGCCCTTGTCGTTTTTCACTATTGAAGGCTACCTGCTCTCCATAGGCCAGAATGGGCTGCTGGGATCACGCCAACGCTGTGACCCCAGTGGACTCAGAGAGCATGGTAGAAGTGTCAAGTTTAGTATGCCTGAACTCAGGATGATAAAATACTTCTTGTAGTCAAGTTTATTTTAATATCCTGGGTTTGTAAATACTACTTTTAGAAAGTTAGTATTTACTGACCTGACCATCTCAGTCCGCCTCTGCTGTATGTGTGTGTGTTCTGCCCAGCAACAGTAAGGAGCAGGGTTGGGGAATCCCCAGAGACAGGTTGGCTGCCAGGTGGTGGGTAGAGAGATTACACCTGGATGGGTGGGAGGAGTACACCTTGACTCTGGAATAGACCTGTGCTCTGCCACCACAAAGCCGGCGCCACCCCCTGTGGGGCGGCTGATGTCTCTGCCCTGCTGCTGAAAGGAAAGAGCAGAGTCACCATAACAAAGTGCTCCAGAACTGGACTGAGCCAGGCCTAGGCCCCCTGGCGCTAAAGAACAAAAGAATCATGGTATAAAAGTAGGAGCCTGGCTCCTAAGAAATCAGAATCCTGTTTACCACAAAGAACCTCTGCCCGACTAGAAGGAGAAGAAGACGCCGGAGGAGCTGGCCTGCTGCTTGCCTTGCTGAGAGAGGAGAGGAAGAGACTTACTGAAAAGACTTTGCTACTTTGTGCTTGAACATTCTCCAAGGGCTTGATCTGAGCTTGCCCCCTGAACTGAACCCCAGGAACAGTGGGTTCTCTGTGCTTCTTGCTCGTCCTCCAATTCGAGCCGAGTGTGCATCCCGCTGGAAAAGAGACTGCGCCCCTCATCGCCCCTCCTAGGGCCGTGACACTCAGAAGCTCGCCTGCCTCCAACCCGTGAGAGCCCCGCTCCGTCCGGAGCCGCTCTCTGTTCCCGGGCCAGGCCGCCTGCATCCCTGTCACCGCCTGCCATTGGAGTGCGCTGAACGCGCTATCACCCCTCCTGCCGGAAGCCGTCCGACGACTGTGATCTACGCCGGGTCACCCAGCTGCACTAACCGTGCCCTGCGACCCCGCTTCGCTATCCCCGGACTTCTCAGGCCGCGCCGCCCCCGCTGTGGAGACCCTCCTGCACCGCCGTGCTAAAGGGTCGCTGGCCGCGCCTGCCTACGTGCCCACACCTGCTGATTGAGGACCCAAGAACACTTCCCAAGCTGAGAGTCGCACCGACCTGTGCCGACTCTCCTAATCACGAAAGAAGTCCAGTATCGGGCTCGGGGCCCGCAACGCCTTATTTCCCCGTTCGCAGGAACCGATCTCTGTGAGTACTGGAACTACGAGTAAAGAGACTACGAAGTATCCATTGGAAACTACGAACCAAGAACATTTGCCTGCTGTATAACCTGGTGGCCTAGCGACAACGTTATTGGTCTTGTGATAAGTCTGTTGAGATATATATACCTTATTTTTACATAAAGAATCGTATTTTTATATATATCCAAGTCTGGTGTCCGTTTCTGGGGGGATTGATGTATTTACTGTGTGTACGATTGTAAGTGCTTAACCAACAACGCCTGAGGAATCGCCTTGGCTGCTCACGCCACGCACCTAGAGGGTGAGCAAGGGTCATTCGCGAGGGGTTATCCTGCGCCCTGACGTGGAGGAGAGGGTTCCTGCTTGACACAAGGGCAACCTTGCGCCAACCAGAGATCCCCGACTCTAACATTGTTGGCAGCGGTTGGGATTTCGGATTTGCACTTGTAATTTGCATACAGTGAATTATTAATCACCAGATAGTGAGAGCAGACCAAATAACGCAGCCACAGGTTTGTAATTGTTGAACTTTGTTGAGACATCTGCCATTACTGCAACCATGCCTGGCTCACACTCCGCTGGGAGAGCACTCTCTGTGATTTCTGGAATCGATGAGGTGGATTGGGAGAGACTGGAAGGCTACACGATGGAGCAATTGAAAGGCTACAGTGTGCAATTCAGAGTCCCCCATGCTGGATGCAAGAGGAAGCCCCAGTACACCAAGGCGTTGAGAGCCTGGAAGGAGTCACGAGACCTACGGAATGCGGGGGACATCGTTCCACCCGACAACCTTGAGGAGCCCAGCAGAGTCCGGTCACCAGAGGAGCTGGCAGACAGGGCGGCAGACAGGGCGCATGCAATGGAGATGGCAAAGTTGGCAGGACAGATGGAAATGGAGAAGCAGAAGTTGGCCCTGGAGGCACAACAACGCCAAATGGATCATGATATCAGATTGAAGGAGTTGGAGCTGAAGGCGAAAAGTTTGGACACCGCTCCTTCTGGTGGCAGCACTCCACCAGCGCAGGTAGAGTCCAAGGTGTACATCCCCAAAGATGTAGTAAAGGAGTATTTCAGAAAGGATGACATAGGGCAGTGGTTTAGGGCCTACGAGGTGGCCATGTCCTCACACCGGGTCCCTGAGAAGGACTGGGGAGCGGGGTTGTGGGGAAGGTTCCTCGCTGAAGGGCGTGACACACTGTTAGATTTACCCTTAGATCTCCAAACCTCATACCCCCATATGAAGGAAGCTTTAATGACCAGGTATGGGTTAACTCCGGAGCTATATAGACAGCGGTTCAGGGAGACGAAGAAGATCCCTGAGAGTACGTATGTGGAATATGTGACCTTTTTCTGCAGAGCGCTGGATGGTTGGGTGAAGGGTAGCAAAGTGAATGATTATCAAGGGCTGCTTGATTTAATTGCATGGGAGCACTTGTCCAGTCAATGTTTTCCTGAGCTACGCCAGCACCTGATAGATAGCAAGCTGTCCAACCCGAGGAAGCTTGCTGAGGAGGCGGACCGCTGGCTCAGCACCAGGGTCCACAAGGGTCAAGTGGGAGACTCCGCCAAAGGTGGGCAGGGTCCCCAGCAGAAGAGTGGGGGGGACAAGGGTAAGCAGAAGGGGTTCCAAAAAGGCCCCCAAAGTAATTCCCAAGGGAACCAGCAGAAGGGTTCTCAGCCTCCCCCAACCCCGCAGCAGAACGGGGCCCCGACAGGTAGACCTGTTCCAAAGGGGCCCTTCAATTGTTATAAGTGTGGTGATCCGGGTCACATTGCCTCTGATCCTAAGTGTCGCCTGTTTGGTAAGACCGCACCCACTGGTGCTCCACCCCGGCAAGTAGCTAGTGTTAACTTTGGGGAGGAAGTAGCAGTCCAGGAGGGTGGGGGTCCCGGGCAGATGACCCTAGTCTCGCTAGGAGACAGTGAGATGGTCCCTGTAACCTACCTGCCCTCTAACACTAAGAAATATGGGCAGGTGGTGACCATCAATGGAAAGAAGGTTGAGGCTCTTAGAGATACAGGAGCCAGCGTGACCTCGGTGAGGCAACACCTGGTGTCTCAAGAGCAGATTGTACCCAATGCCTACTGTAGGGTTGTCAATGCTGACAACGTAGAGAGTCGTTGTCCAATGGCTCAAGTTCCCTTTGAGTGGGGGGAGGTCTCTGGTACTCTACAAGTCGCTGTGAGAACTGACATGCCTGTAGATTGTCTGCTAGGGAACGACCTGGAGAGCTCCCCTTGGGAAAAGGTGGAGAAGACCACGCATCTGAGGATGGTGGGTCTACCCGACTGGGCGTGCGTGACCACCCGGTCCATGGCAGCCAGTAGGGGTGTTGAGAGGGTCCTGGAGCCTGAGGGAGAGGTCCAGGAACCGGCCTTAGGGAGAAGGCGCAGGAGGCGCGGGAAACCGGCCCCCGAAGTTCCCACGGCCCAGGAGGAAGTAGACCCTGAGGGGGATGCTCTGGAGCCTACCGGGGAACAGATTGCCGAACTGGGAGATCTGCCTGAGCTGACCCATTGGCAGCAAGAAGGAGGTCCCTCCAGGGAGGAATTCTGCAGGGAGCAGAAAGAATGCCCTTCTCTCGTAGGTATGCGGCAACAGGCTGCAGACCAGGCCAATGGTGTTCAGGCCAAAACACACTACGTGTACTGGGAGAGTGACCTCCTGTATTCCGAGCCTAAGGCTGCTGAACCTGGGTCAGCCCGTGTGCTGGTGGTACCCCAGAAGTTCAGAACCTTCCTACTGGGGCTGGCTCATGATGTGCCGTTAGCAGGACATTTGGGGATGGACAAGACCTATGACAGGCTTGTCACCCACTTTTACTGGCCCCAAATGCATAAGAATTCAGATTCCTACTGCAGAACCTGTCAGACTTGCCAGGCAAGTGGTAAGAGCGGAGGGAAGCATAAGGCTCCTCTGCAACCTTTCCCTGTGGTCGGTACGCCATTCCAACGAGTGGGTATTGACATTGTGGGGCCTCTGGACCCCAAGACAGCCCTGGGCAACAGGTTCATCCTGGTCTTGGTGGACCATGCCACCCGGTACCCTGAAGCCATCCCTCTGAGGACAGTGACGGCCCCCGTGGTGGGACGGGCACTGATGGGAATTTTCTCCCGAGTGGGATTCCCTCTAGAGGTGGTGAGCGACAGGGGGACCAATTTCATATCCACATATATGAAATCCCTGTGGAAGGAGTGTGGGGTAACTTACAAGTTCACCATCCCCAAGGAAATGGGTTGGTTGAGAGATTCAACCGAACCCTCAAAGGCATGATCATGGGCCTGGACGGTCCAATGAGGCGTAAGTGGGACGTCCTCTTGCCATGCCTGCTCTTCGCTTACCGAGAGGTGCCACAGAAGTCTCTAGGGTTCAGCCCCTTTGAGCTTCTGTATGGTCACCCGGTAAGAGGACCTCTGAGTTTGGTAAAGGAAGGCTGGGAGCAATCTCCCAGGAAACCTCCCCAGAATGTATATAGTTACATGCTGGCCTTCCGAAACCAGACTCGGCGTTTCAGGCAACTTGCTGAGGCAAATCTGGAAGCCAGCCAGGAGGAGATGAAGCGGTGGTACGACCGGAATGCCACTCTGGTAGAGCTTCAACCTGGACAAAAGGTGTGGGTCTTGGCCCCAGTGGAGCCGTGTGCACTTCAGGATAAGTGGACCGGTCCATTTGAGGTTGTGGAGCGCAAAAGTCCTATCACCTACTTGGTGGACATGCAGACTCCCAGGAACCCTTTGAGGGTCCTACATGTTAACCGCCTTAAGCCCCACTTAGAGAGGACCGAAGTGGGCATGCTGCTGGCCACTGATGATGGAATGGAAGAGGAGACCGAGCCTCTTCCTGACCTCTTAGTGGCCTCTGAGAAAGATGGGTCAGTGGATGGAGTTAACCTCTCACCCACCCTGACGCCCGAACAACAGGAAGACTGCCGCCACTTGCTGGGACAGTTTTCCGACCGATTCTCCCTGGTTCCTGGTGTCACAGATTGGTGCGTCCATGATGTGGACACAGGAGACAGCTTACCTGTAAAGCACAAGGCTTACAGGGTAACTGACAGGGTCAGAGCTTGCATTAAGGAGGAGGTCTCCAAAATGCTTGCGCTAGGGGTGGTTGAGTCCTCCAGCAGTCCTTGGTCCAGCCCCGTGGTCTTGGTCCCCAAAGCTGCTGCGCCGGGAGCCACACCTGAACTCCGGTTCTGTGTGGACTACAGAGGACTCAATTCAGTCACGAAGACTGACGCACACCCCATCCCCAGAGCTGATGAGCTCATTGATCGGCTGGGGGCTGCCCGGTTCCTCAGTACGTTTGATTTAACGTCTGGGTACTGGCAGATCGCCTTGACCGATGGGGCCAAAGAGAGGTCCGCATTCTCTACACCAGATGGGCACTTCCAGTTCCGAGTCATGCCATTTGGGATGAAGAATGCCCCTGCCACCTTTCAGAGGTTGGTCAACCAGGTACTGGTTGGGCTGGATGCGTTCAGTGCCGCCTACCTGGATGACATCGCAGTGTTCAGTGCCACCTGGCCTCTGGGAAGTGTTGATGGCGCTGCGCCGAGCAGGCCTCACGATCAAGGCAAGCAAGTGCCAGATCGGGCAGGGTTCCGTGGTGTACTTAGGACACCAAGTGGGGAGTGGCAAGGTGGCACCCTTGCAACCCAAAATTGAGACCATCCTGGCTTGGGAACCCCCCAAGACGCAGACCGCAGTGAGGGCCTTCCTGGGGCTCACTGGGTACTACAGGAGGTTTGTCAAGGGCTATGGAACGATCGTTGCCCCCTTGACAGAGCTGACTTCGAAGAAGCAGCCCAGGAACGTGATTTGGACTGACACCTGTCAGAAAGCTTTCGACACCCTGAAGACTGCCATGTGCACGGCGCCCGTGCTTTTGGCCCCTGACTTCTCCAAGGAATTCCTAGTACAGACAGACGCTTCAGAGCATGGTGTAGGGGCTGTTCTCTCACAGATGACTGAGGAGGGCTGGGACCAACCCGTAGCCTTCATCAGTAGGAGGTTACTTCCACGGGAAAGTAGGTGGAGTGCAATTGAGCGAGAAGCATTTGCTGTGGTCTGGGCGCTGAAGAAGCTAAGACCCTACTTGTTTGGGTCTCACTTCCGGGTTCAGACGGACCACAGGCCCCTCAGATGGTTGATGCAAATGAGGGGTGAAAACCCGAAGCTGTTGAGGTGGTCCATCTCCCTACAGGGTATGGACTTTACGGTGGAACACCGTCCTGGTACAGATCACGCCAACGCTGACGGTCTGTCCAGGTATTTCCGCCTTAGTGACGAGGAACCCCCTGGGCAAGGGTAGTTCTCCCCACATTTCAGCTGGAGGGGACACGTGTTAGACCTGGCACCTTGGCGTGAGTTTCCCTTCCACTTTTTGATGGTGTGCCTCAATTGTTTTGCTGGTGTTGTCCGCTCAGGGCACTGCGCCACGGCTAATCCGTGCCGCAGTGCAAGTGCTCCCTAGGTAAGGTGTACCTGTAATTGATGTCCATGATTGGGTTATTGGATTCACTGTCAGTCCCCAGTAAAGTGCACCAGGGGTGCCAGGGCTTGTGAATGCCAATGCTGCTGGTGGGCTTGCAGCGCTGGTTGCGCCACCCACGGAAGCGGCCTTGTAAAATGTGTCTAGGGTCTGCCACCGCAGACCCTGTGCGCGGTCCGGGACCGTCGCGCTGACTGCGCAAGTGCCCCCACTTGCCAGTCCCTAAACCTTCCCTTACCTACATATTAGCCACCCCTCTGGTAGGCCCAAGGGCAGGGTGCATTGTAGGCATAAGGTAAGACATGCCCTGGTGTGTGTGGCATGTCTTAGTAGTGAATTACAGCCCTTGTCGTTT
This sequence comes from Triturus cristatus, assembly GCF_964204655.1. Classification (NCBI taxonomy): domain Eukaryota; kingdom Metazoa; phylum Chordata; class Amphibia; order Caudata; family Salamandridae; genus Triturus; species Triturus cristatus. The sequence continues at coordinate 1,017,175,393 of NC_140581.1, forward strand.
TTCACTATTGAAGGCTACCTGCTCTCCATAGGCCAGAATGGGCTGCTGGGATCACGCCAACGCTGTGACCCCAGTGGACTCAGAGAGCATGGTAGAAGTGTCAAGTTTAGTATGCCTGAACTCAGGATGATAAAATACTTCTTGTAGTCAAGTTTATTTTAATATCCTGGGTTTGTAAATACTACTTTTAGAAAGTTAGTATTTACTGACCTGACCATCTCAGTCCGCCTCTGCTGTATGTGTGTGTGTTCTGCCCAGCAACAGTAAGGAGCAGGGTTGGGGAATCCCCAGAGACAGGTTGGCTGCCAGGTGGTGGGTAGAGAGATTACACCTGGATGGGTGGGAGGAGTACACCTTGACTCTGGAATAGACCTGTGCTCTGCCACCACAAAGCCGGCGCCACCCCCTGTGGGGCGGCTGATGTCTCTGCCCTGCTGCTGAAAGGAAAGAGCAGAGTCACCATAACAAAGTGCTCCAGAACTGGACTGAGCCAGGCCTAGGCCCCCTGGCGCTAAAGAACAAAAGAATCATGGTATAAAAGTAGGAGCCTGGCTCCTAAGAAATCAGAATCCTGTTTACCACAAAGAACCTCTGCCCTACTAGAAGGAGAAGAAGACGCCGGAGGAGCTGGCCTGCTGCTTGCCTTGCTGAGAGAGGAGAGGAAGAGACTTACTGAAAAGACTTTGCTACTTTGTGCTTGAACATTCTCCAAGGGCTTGATCTGAGCTTGCCCCCTGAACTGAACCCCAGGAACAGTGGGTTCTCTGTGCTTCTTGCTCGTCCTCCAATTCGAGCCGTGTGTGCATCCCGCTGGAAAAGAGACTGCGCCCCTCATCGCCCCTCCTAGGGCCGTGACACTCAGAAGCTCGCCTGCCTCCAACCCGTGAGAGCCCCGCTCCGTCCGGAGCCGCTCTCTGTTCCCGGGCCAGGCCGCCTGCATCCCTGTCACCGCCTGCCATTGGAGTGCGCTGAACGCGCTATCACCCCTCCTGCCGGAAGCCGTCCGACGACTGTGATCTACGCCGGGTCACCCAGCTGCACTAACCGTGCCCTGCGACCCCGCTTCGCTATCCCCGGACTTCTCAGGCCGCGCCGCCCCCGCTGTGGAGACCCTCCTGCACCGCCGTGCTAAAGGGTCGCTGGCCGCGCCTGCCTACGTGCCTACACCTGCTGATTGAGGACCCAAGAACACTTCCCAAGCTGAGCGTCGCACCGACCTGTGCCGACTCTCCTAATCACGAAAGAAGTCCAGTATCGGGCTCGGGGCCCGCAACGCCTTATTTCCCCGTTCGCAGGAACCGATCTCTGTGAGTACTGGAACTACGAGTAAAGAGACTACGAAGTATCCATTGGAAACTACGAACCAAGAACATTTGCCTGCTGTATAACCTGGTGGCCTAGCGACAACGTTATTGGTCTTGTGATAAGTCTGTTGAGATATATATACCTTATTTTTACATAAAGAATCGTATTTTTATATATATCCAAGTCTGGTGTCCGTTTCTGGGGGGATTGATGTATTTACTGTGTGTACGATTGTAAGTGCTTAACCAACAACGCCTGAGGAATCGCCTTGGCTGCTCACGCCACGCACCTAGAGGGTGAGCAAGGGTCATTCGCGAGGGGTTATCCTGCGCCCTGACGTGGAGGAGAGGGTTCCTGCTTGACACAAGGGCAACCTTGCGCCAACCAGAGATCCCCGACTCTAACACCACTTTCTTAGGGTAGGTCAAGGCAGTAAAGAGATTATGTACTAATTCCCCATGCACTATTTGTGTCCCATGTAAAGTGAGAAAGCCTCTTTCTTTCCAAAGTTTCCCGAAGTTATGCGCCACGCTGAAGGCGTATTGGCTATCAGTGTAAATGTTAACAAACAACTCTGTACTAAGCTCACATGCTCTTGTCAGTGCTATCAACTCAGCTGCTTGAGCTGACTTCTGTGGGATACGAGCTGTCTCAACTACTTTCTGAAGTGTTGTAATTGCATAAGCAGCAGATGTAGTGCCATCAGGCAATTTCAGGCAGGATCCATCAACTCACAATTCCCCATCAACACTAGAAAGAGGTGTATCTTGTAGGTCAGCACGACCCTTTGTTTGTTCTTCAGTAAGGGATATACAATCATGTAGCTCTTGTGAGACTGAGTAGCTGGAAGTGGCAATGATGTAGCAGGATTCAAAGTTAAACATCTTTTCAACGTGATATGAGGGGCCAAAAGTGTCAATTCATGTCCTGTCAAGCGAGCACAAGTCAGATGCTGTGTCTGTTTGATTTAGCAAGGCATCAACTAAATGGGGAACTAACACAAACAATCTGTGTGACAAGACTATTCTCTCACTTTGACGTATGGACACAGCCGCTGCTGCTACCGCTCGGAAACAACCAGGCAGTGTACGGGCAACTGGATCAAGGACAGCCGAAAAATATGCACAAGGACGTTGTTTATCACTGCGTGTATGTGTTAAAACCAAGAGGGCACAACCTTACCTCTCGTGTACATAGAGTGTGAGAGTCTTAGTGTAGTCTGGAGTTCCTAATACTGGTGCAGAACAAAGAGCTTGATGTAGCTGTTGGAAAGCATAATGGCATTCAGTAGTCCATGGGAGAGGCATCGGAGTGTCTTTAGTCAAAAGGGCCAACAAGAGTTTAATAATGTATGAAAAGCTAGGGATCCACTGCCTACAGAAAGAAGTAAGGCCAATCAATGCATGGACATCCTTCTGAGTACGGGACACAGGAGTATCTAAAATGGTCTGAATGCGGTCTGGTGTGAGTGCATGTCCCTCCTTAGACAGAAGGTGACCTAAATAGGTAACCCGCTGTCTACAAAATTGCAATTTCTTCTGAGAGACTTTGTGATGATGAGAAGCAAGAAATGATAATAATGACAGTGTTACTTCTTTACACTGTTCAGGGGTATCAGCAGCCAACAAGATGTCATCGACATATTGAATAAGAGCCACCCCTTTCGGCAAAGGAAAAGAATCAAGCTGTCTTTTTAATGCTTGACTATAAATGCTAGGACTCTCTGTATACCCTTGTGGAGCTCTACAGAATCTGCATGATCTATTATTCAAAGTGAAGCCAAACGAATAACGGCTGTCAGGATAAATAGGTATTGAGAAAAATGCATTTTTCAAATCTATGACACTATATGCAGTGGCAGTAGGACGAACCATAGTAAGGAGTCTCGTGATGCAGAGACTACTGGGTATTGGGGCACCACAATTTTATTAGCTGCTCGTGAATCGATTAATGAATCTGTACATTTTAGTATCAGTGTCTCTTTTCAAAATAGAAAGGATAGGGCTATTACAAATGTTATAAGGGACTTCTTCCACAACCCCCACCTTGATCAAATCCTGAACAATGTGCATTAATGCTTCTTCGCCTTCCCGAGATATTTTATATTGGGGCAATTGAGGCAATAAAGCACCTTCCTTCACTTGAATATGCACTGGTGGAATAACCATTCGTCCCACATCAGTATCTGATGTAGCCCAGAAAGTACTAGGTAAAGATGCCAGAGCGATATCCTTTTTAATGAGACAAGACCTCTAAACCATTGGATAGTTATCATTTAAAATAACACGCACACCTTCTGGGGAACAACGTATTGTAGCACGAAAATGTTTAAGCATATTGATGCCTACAATATTATTCGGCGTGGTGGGGGAGAGCAAAAATGGACATGCTGCAGTGAATTTATCAAGACTAAATGCAAGTGGCTGTGACAGAGGGATAGATGTAGGTGTCCCATCGAATCCTATCGATGTTATCATTGCGCCAGACTGGGAAGCCCTAGGAACCAATTTTTTAGACTGTGCACTACGAGTAGCTCCTGCATCAACCAGAAACTGATCAGTAGAGCCCAAGACATTTGCATCAACATAAGGACCTTTCTGATCTACTGGGACCTCAACCGGTTCCTTACCCCATCCTAAGCATTCCTATGCATAATCAGAATTCCCAAGACCATCAGACGAATAATCTGACATTTGATATTAATTTCGTCTGTCAAAAGTATTAGAATAATTTGGCCCATGTTCAACTGCCTCAAACCTGGGACAAGTTCCTATTCCTCCCCTATTTCCTGAATTCCCTGGGTGTCCTCTCATACTTCCTCTACCCCGTTGATACTGCTGACCCCGCAAAAAGGGGCACTCAGAACGCCAATATCCAATCTCTTTACAATAAGCACACTGATCAGAAGACAAAGTTGATCGAGAGAAAGGGGGTACACCAGGGGTATATACTGCATGTCTGCCTCTATCACCACCTCTGAATGGTGGACCATATACTTGAGACAACATAACTTTCATTTTTAACTCCTTTACCCTCTTATCCTCGTGACCTTTTGCTTCCAATTCCTGACGCTCATAATACTGGGCCATAGTCAAAAGGGAGACTGGGGAAGACGTAGTCCATGAAGTCTCGCTGGCCTTTAGGCAACTAGCTATTTCTGACAACATGTTAGTGACAAATTTGTCGACGAACAGATGCTTACCTGTGTCATCTGTCAATGACTGTCCACTAAAGTCATGAAATGTCTCTTCAAATCGTGTAAAGAAATCAGAAACGGACTCATCCACTTTCTGTTTACAAGACGCTAACGTTGTCCAATCTGTTTTCTTAGGGGGTTTGAGAGTTTTTAGCTTAGTTACAATAGCTTTGGGAAGATCTAATATCTCCTGTTGTGCTTTCTCCGCAGGCTCTCTAGCCGCATCTATTTCTTCTAAATGCACCCAAGTATCACCATATGCTACATTATCATCTATTTTCCGAATTGTTTTACACATATCAGGAGGCAAAATAAGTCCAAAAAACATATCAATATCTGGCAAGGTCATAGTGCATGAGCTAATAGCGCCTTCCACTTCTTCATAGAAAGCGGCAGGATTTTTCCGCGGGTCAGGCAAAGCAGCCTTAAGAGCCATAACATCTGCTCTACTCCAAGGAGTGTAGACCCAATTATAGACAAAATATCCTTTTGCATCATCTGAATCTTTATCATCACTTGTTCTCACACCTTTCGGAGGAACATACGAAGGCGAAGCTTCACGCATCGGTTTTACAGTAACTACAGTATCACTAGGGTCATAATCTGTCCACAAAATTCCTTCTTTCCGCATTGGGGTCTGAACTGTTTGTGCAGTTTTAACTTTACCGGCTGATTTTTTCTCCGCTTTTAAACGTAGTGTATCATGTCTTAATTTACCTACTCGCCTAATTATATCAAGCATATTTGAATAAAAGAAAGTTCCATCACTTAATTGTTCATAATCAGAATTAATATCATTGGGCTCTAAGTTTTTAGAATCGTTTCTAAAACCAAGTATTATCTGCCAGGTGAACTTCTCTGCAAAATATAACTGCTCTAAATCCTTCCACTGCTGAACCAGCGCTAAAAGGTCTGGAGCAGAAGTAGTCCCACAAGCTTCTTTGCGAGCAGTGGATCTGATAGTGGCTTTTTCGTCAACAGTCAAAGTAGAGAAAGTGTGCCGCCCATCTTGCTTATCTAAGTCTTTATCATCTGAAGAAAGATGTTCTTCTTCAGAAAGATCATTCTCAGGGGCAGAGGGAAATTTATACGGGGGCGAATGTCGATCTAACAAAATGACTTCATCCTGAGGTTTATTAAGTATGGGTTAATGGGGCGCCTAACAGGGTACTGGCCAGTTACCTCTAAACGATGCTCCCTTTCCTCTTTTTTTTTTATTGCCTTCAGCTTCTTCTTTCCTCACTCTTTCTTGCACTTCTTTCTTCCACATTCGTACACAATCAAACATATCTTGTCGACTTTTTCTCTTGAATAAACACTGCTCTACATATTGAATCTTTTTAAAGTCAAATGACCCATTCACTGGCCATTGTAGATCAGGATCCTTTTTCGTATATTTGTTCCACAGTGTACTATACATTATGGAAGAAATACCGTATTTGACATACTTATGTATATTAGGTGTCCCCTCTGGGGGAGCCGGCTGACTTCTTTCTAAATCCATATTGGTACCACCAAGACAGCAACACAGCCTGCGGAGTGTGCTGGAAACAGGCATTCTAACAAGTTTTTGTAAAATATTACCTTTCCAAAATATTCAAAAGTAGAGAAAAATCTCCACATTACCTGCCTTTATTTTTTGCAAAAAATCAATCAAACAAACAAATAAAACCAGAATCTTGGCCAAGCAAACAAGAGTGCCGCTTCAGCGACCTTACCAAACAAGAGTCTCTAACCTCCAACTGCCAATCTCTTGGTGACCTAATGGTCACTGCAAAAATAACGCCAAAGGATACCTCAGTCGGGACCGGCCAACACCTGGAGGGTCAAATCAAGAAAACCGGAAAAATCACTTTGGCTGCAAAGACAAGGGTCTCCTCATGCAGGACATCTCCTCAGCAATATTTCACTATTCCGTCAAGACCACTCCTTCGTATGTCCGCGTCTCCGATGAGGACCCACGTGTTGGGCGCCAACTGTGGAAATGTGCCTTTTAGTGTGCACACCGGTGCAGGGGTCATCCTTTTCTATCCACAGGTCCATAGACCAACAAAATAGAGATTGGCACTGAAGCTGGAATTCAAATAACAAGTTTATTAATCACTCATGAGTGGAACTACGTCCACACAGCACTCTGAAGTGCTGCCTGAGGCAGTACATTGAAGTCACAGAACACAGGCCTTATATACAGCTTTTTCTGCACTGGTATGCATGTGGATACAAATAGAAGATACAGACCTGCATAGGAATAGTTACCAACAAACATGGGCAGATGGGAGATCACTCAGTCAGCAAAGTGTGAGGGGGAGCAGGAGTGCCTATGGCAGCAGTAAGAGATTGACAGTTGAGTCTGAGACCAGGTGTTTTGGCAGCTACAAACTCTTAGCATGCATATTGCTTTTAGCTGAGTCAGGAAGTAAACTAAAATAGACAGCATAGGCAGGGAAAAAGACGAGCAGCAGGAGAATGGGAGAATTACAAAGCCAACAAAATGGATGCCACAACCAAGATGGCTTCAGCTTATGCTAACAGAACTTATTCCAGATTTCCACATTACATTAATTACATGTGCGATTTTTATGTTTTTCAACAGATATAAAGTATATTTATTAAAAAAAGAATGTCTGCAGTTCCCAAAAAAATTACAAATCAAAATAAATTGCAGTAAACTTAGGGGCTTATTACGATGTCGGTTGGTCGGCATCGCAGTGGAAGTGGAGTCGCCTGACTAGTAGTCGGCGGTTCCACTACCAGTATTCCCATGCGACTGCCAGCACGGCAGTTGGAAATATGCCTTTTTCAATTGCAGCTTGTGCTACAGCCTGAAAAAAGGCAGCAGCACAAGCTGTAATTGTAAAAAGCATATTTGTAAACATCCATGCAGCATGTGCCAGGCACCAGGTGGTGCCTGGCACATGGTGCATGGATGTTAGGGGGGCATCACATGTGAACCTCAGGCCCCATAGCGGAGGCCCAGTGGGGACTGGGGCTCAGCTAGGGGCCCCAATGTCCCTTTCTGTCTGCCATATCATGGCGGTTGGACTGCCAGGAAAAGGCAAAGGGAAATGGGCATTGTAATCCCTAAGGCGATGTCTGAGCAGGCACCGCCTCTATTGTATGGATTACTGTCCGACCGCTGAACAGATGGGCTCAAGGAGCCAGTCAGAAAAGCAGCGGTTGGTACCTCCACCCAATGCCTTCGACTGCCGGATCAGAATCCTGTGGTCAGATTGCTCCTGTTGATATTGGTGGGCCCCCCACCGACAGCCTGTTGGTGACGGACCCACCAACATCAGATTAAGGCCCTTAGTATTAAAATTAAAACCTACAAATTAATTTTAAAAAACTAAACATTACAGGAACATAATGCTTTTAGAAATGGAAGTTGAAAAACCTTAGAAATTCACTGAAAAAAACAAAGGTTACAGAGACATTATATTTAGGAAATAGAATTAGAAAAACCTTGCAATTTCATTGAAAAAAACCAAAGGTTACAGGGATATTATAGTTAGTCTCAGATTTCACTCGTACAAAACCATTGAAATTCAGCCGTTATCAGTGGTGGTGCGTTCATTGGGGGCGTTGGGGCGTTGCCTCACTAATCGTTGCCCCACTAATCGTTCTACTTCTGATGCTAATTGCAGCAATCAGGACTCCTGATTGGAAATAGCATCAGAAGTAGAACACGGACGCTGAAGGGGGTGGGGCTACGGCAGCACTCTCTGGGTTGAGTGCCAGCGCAGTAGTGCGCATGTTCGTTATTGGGCTGATCATTTTTACGATCAGCCCGAACATGCGCACTAGCCTTCCCCTTAAGACACCGAGGATTGCTTCATGCGCAGCCCCCGGTCTCCTAATGGGTAGGGAGTATCCCTGCCCTCAGCCAATCCTGGCACTGCTGGAGCAGCGTCTGAGAGCGAGAGGGGCACCACCGGACCCCGACCCAGGAACAGACAGCAGAGGCGGAGCGGACCCGCTGCTCAGGGAAGTTAAAGTTATTCTTTTACTTTATTTTTAAACCCCCCCTCCGCGAACCCCCCCCCCCCCCCCCTGACCATTGCGAGCCGTGACTGCTTTACGGCGGGGATGTGAAAAAGGCTGTTCGGCGAATTCCCACTCGAACAAATATGCATTTTCCGCCCTTTCCACCCATATTTTCTCGCTACATTGCTCTCGGCAGGAAGAACAAATCATATATATCTTGACACTGAAAAATAGTTAATTAACTCCACAGATGGTCTTGGAGCAGATCTGCCAGGGTCTGCACTTTCTGAACCGGTGGCTATGGAGAGGCTGTGCAGAAAGTTTCCCTGGACGAAAGCCTGCAGTGGTCTTGAAGGAAGGAGGATGTTTTCTGTATTTCTTTATACTTTTTTGCCTTCCTACTGGAAAATACGTGTTTGTTCACGTTTTCAAAGCAGTAACCGACTGCGAATCACATTTTGTTGTTGTGAAGCTGAAAAATAGAAGTACAGCTTAGTTCTCATTTCAGCAACCAAGTCAGCCACTCCAAGGTGTGTTTAATTTGGTTAGCCAGCAGGCTTGTCTTCGTGTCACACTGGTTTGTATCTTATTTAGCTTTGCCTGGGGCGAGGGCTTGCCTCGCCAATTTTGTAGTGCAGTGCCCCCTCCCCCCACCATGTAGTTATCTGAATAATGTTTGCACAACTATCGACGATTCCTTGTGTTACAGCGTTTTCTCCATAAACATAACTGGGTGAGAAACCAGAACCACAGCCCTATTTCCACTCCGTCATTCGCACTCTGGTTGGCATTTTACTGTCCCCGGAGCAGTGGCTGAACGGACTGTGTCTGGTAAAGGAGCTGATTCTGGTGTCCGATGTCTGGGCAGGATGAGAGGAGAGGCAGGTTTAGTATTTGTATGGCTCTTTACCTGTGTAAACTGCTAGAAGTGCAGGTAATGTAGTACCAAAAGGTCAAGGGTGAACTTATGCTGTTGATAACATTGTTTATACAGCTCAGCGTGAAGGAACATTCCTCGGTAAAAGAGCAGTGACGAAATAAGAGTTATTTTGCTGAGGGCAGATTTATGTGCTCTGGCAAGAATGATACTGTGGATTGATTCAAGGTTGATTTGGAGGGGGGTGGGAGGGGAGTGACGCCTTCTCTTATCGACTCTGACATCTATCCCCCAGTGTAGGACGGATGGCGGAGTTGACACTGGCCCGGTTTCAGCTGGTTCACGTGCAATGTCATGGTTGCAGGGCTCAAAATATTAGGACTGATAGCAAGACCTTTACACACCATCCCTCAAGCACAATAAACATACCTTTCCTTAAAATGTGCTCTTGAAAACCTCATCACTGAAAGGAACTCGTACTATCTGTAACATTCTTGTAGTGGATGTAGCGTTTGTTTTAAGTTTACTTCCCATGTGTTCAGGGCCTCTGGAAATATGCAACAGGTGAGAAACAAATGATGCGGCAAAGCTGGCTAAATTCTGCAGCAAATAAAGGCAAGTTATGGGACATAAAATGCAGCACATATTGTGGCAGTATTACTGCGCTATATTGTAATTTGTAGGTCGAGCCAAGTGCTGTCTGGTTGCTAAAGACACATCGTGGCCTTTTGAGAAGCAGGATTGCCTACTTAAAACTGAGTGTTACTCCAATTCTCTTAACCTTGCATGCTGCTATATAGTCCCAACCACTTTGCAGGAGCCCAGGTGAGCAGGGGCATTTTGCACCAGGTATACGCAAAGCTGTGAGATGGGCAAACGTGTTAAAAGAGGTTATGTAGGAATCCATATCTGGCATAGAAAGTACACGTCACTGTGAAGCAAATAATGTCAGATGTTGATGATGAATTAGGCTAAGTATTTTCTATGCCCTAGGTGATCTCCACAGTAAACAATCATGTGATGATGTACAAATATGGCACAGGCAGCCACGGTATCAACTGTTCATTTAATAGCTTGCGCCTGATGATAGATATTTTAAGAAAATTTAAAAAATCAATTTGAAAGTTTACCAAAGCTGTGATCACTTTAGTGTGCTGCTGAAAAGTTTTTGTACTGCACAATTGTGTAACTGGCAGAAGCTGTGTGCGTGCTTGTGAATTAACCCACAGGTGAAACTTCTTTCTTCATAATTAGAGAACATCTTGGTCAAACCAAATTAATCCCGAAATGGAAAAAGAAAAGTCACCGAGCGTGATGGCTTGTGCGATGTTGGCATGGCGAAGGGGTGTTGCAGTAGCAAATCATTAAATGAGGGAGATTGTGTAAAAGTGAAGACTAGATATCTGATTTTGGGCTTGTCAAAGTTTAAAGGTCCTTATAATGTTGCATTAAGAAGAAATTGTCACATTGCAGAATGGTTAGATAACTCTGTATCAAAAAGGAAGGCTAAATGGCAAAACAACATGAGGGAAGACATGGCTTGGCAGTTCAGGCTGGACTGTTCCCATGAGGCACAGGGTCAGACTGATTTGCTTATGGCCATGTCTGAACTGGGGTGGTGGAGTGAGCTAAAGAATGATGATGGATTAAATCCAGATCAGTTGACTGGGGGTGAGTGTTTGATTTGCTCAAGCGCTCAGTCCATCATCCCCTTTGGTATTGCTTTGTGCGATGTTGGCATGGCGAAGGAGTGTAGCAGTAGCAAATCATTAAATGAGGGAGATTGTGTAAAAGTGAAGACTGGACATCTGATTTTGGGCCTGTCAAAGTTTAAAGGTCCTTATAATGTTGCATTGAGAAGAAATTATGTCACATTGCAGAATGGTTAGATAACTCTGTATGAAAAGGAAGGCTAAATGGCAAAGCAACCTGTGAGGAATGTGATTGAAGGATTTGTAGGGCTGCCATACTGATGTCTAATGCTGTGTGTTTGAGGAATAAGGTTGTTCTTCAGGATGTGCATTCGGGTGCAGGGTATGGGAATCCGAATTACCACGGATCTGGTTCCAGTGAAGGAGTTGCGAGTTGCAATTTAAGGTCAAATCAATCAAGAGTCCATAGAGCTCCCATCAGACTCCATCTGTGTGGTAGTGTTTCGTCTTCAGAAGGAGCATAAACGGTGTGTGGGTAACCAAATCTGTTTTTTATTGTGTCCTTCGTTATCGGTTTTTATCCTAGTCTGTTTATTTTGCTTGTAAAGAAAGAAAGGTAATGTGTTGTAGTCGATCTCTTTGTGGAATGGTATGCATCAGTGGTTCTATGGGAGCGCAGAATTTGCTAAATGTAAAATTATCTGAAGTTTCTCCAGAGGGCAGACTCCTTCTGCTTAGCAAGTTTAATTAGTCGAGTTGATGTTAAATCTCGGTGTACACAAAGACACATTTAAGTATGTCACATATAAGCTCCCAACTCATTTCTAATAACGCTTTTGCTTGTGGTACAGAGGTGGGCATTAACAATTTATTTCAGTAATAAGTGGGAGAACGGAATTAAGTTTTCTCAGCAGAATTTTCCTTTTCATTGAAAACATTATTATGCACTTATTTATACTGCAGATTGTAGTGTAATGTGCCGCATATCGTTGTACTTTCTCTAGAAGCTAGTTGTGCCTCATTTTAAGTAAATTAAGAATAAAATAGTTTAGTGTGTATAATATTCTTTTGGGATACAATATTTCATTACTTTCTATGTACACTAGTTAATGCTACCAGGGAATCAGCCATGTGACGTTTTCCGTAAGGACCACAGTGGTGCTAGGCTTCATCGTAAAGGGTTACCATTTTCATGATGTATGCTAATGCAATTATTTTTTACACTTTGGTTTCAAAACATTTTTCATACTTGCTCTCGCTGTGAAAAGCACCAGTGGTGGCTTTAGTTAATCAGGTGGGCCACTGAGATCTGTACGTTGATTGGTCATTTGGGGATAATGCATGAGTCGCCCCTGTAAATGTGTCCAACTTGTCAGGCTTCTCTGGACTGGACTTCTCTTGACTTTGCGCGTGAAAATGAGGAATGTACTCGTCATTCGCTCTGTTTTTAAAGTTGACTTTCTTTTGATATTACATGTTAATTCTTTACTAATGCATTCTGCAGGTTGGCCATTGTTTGTAGCTTGCATGCTGTGGATGGTGTACAGTGATTGCTGGTTCAGATTGTGAAGTGTCCACATATCCTAGCACCAATAGGATTGGCTGTCAGACTTGTTGAGATAGTGCTGTACTCTTTTAGCATCAAGAGCAAAGCTGTGTGAAGTGAGGGGAGGGGAGGTGCAGTGACCGATCTATGTTTATTAGGCCCAGCACTAATTGCTTTATTAACCTTCCCGCTTCCTTAAATTTGCTTAAGAATGCACCTTTTGTCCACTCTTTTTTCCAAATTTACTTGGTGGGAGAACCCCCCATCCAAATCCCCCGTAGGTTGTTTGAGCTTGCTCGCTACGCTCGCTCACCGCAGTGCAGTACAACAATAATGTCATGCCTCACCACTTTCAAATGTCACCAGCCACCACTGGCCGTTAAATTTACCTGAGCTAACTATGACTTACGCCCCCACAATGCACTGCTTATGACCTCACATATTACATCCTTCATGACATGGTCAGTGACATCACTGATGACATCTCCAATGACATCACTCATGACATCATCCACAGAACCAGAGGATGACGATGAGGGAGAGAATGTGGCCAAACGGCTAGGGCTGTCGACCTCTGAGCTGGAGAACCGGGTTCGTGTCTCTGGCCCATGTGATTTCACCACATGGATACGAGGTGATCGGCTGCCACAGGTCTGAACAGACTTGATGGGGGGATTTACTGCAAGAAACTCAAGGAAACAGGAAGTCATTTAAGGCTATATAGTGTGTTGTAATCAGACAGACCCAATGGAAGAAATGAAAGGAGTCTGCTGACTCATGTCATGATTTAGAGTCCTGATGATGTCCGCATGGACGAAAGACGTTGGCTGGGCTGAGCTGATTACTTGTGATAAATAACATTGATTGAATAAAGTTTTGGACTGAATTGAACACAAGACTCTCAAGTGATTATTTGGATAAAACAAGTCATGGAATAAAGACTACTATTTTTGGAATCGTGGAAAATTAAATTATAGACTGATTGGGACACGCTCCTTTTTCTTGGAAAGTTGGACTCACACAGGCACACATCCCCTCACACAGCTACTCACACAACCACTTACTCACCCATACCACTACTCACACAGCCACACACTCACCCATACAGCTACTCTCACACCCACGTATTCAACCATACAGCTACTCACACAGCCAGTCACTCACCCATACAACTACTTACACACCCACTCACTCACCCATACAGCCCTCCCACAGACACTCTCTCTCCAAAGCCACTCACACATCAACTCACTTAACCAAACACCCACTCAAACAGCCATCCACTCACCCAAACAGCCATTCACACATAGACTGACCAATCCATAGAGCCACTCACACAGCAACTCTGTCATTGATACAGCCACTAACACACTCACTTAGTCACCCATATAGCCACTCACACACCCATACAGCCAGTCACACAGGGAGTCAGAAACTCGCACACACACTCGGATGACATGTGTTGGAAATACTATCACTCATTAGCAGTATGGAAAGAATAGTAATTTAACTTATGCAGTAGCTTAGTGTATATCTTTAAGTCTCAAAAACGGTTTCAAAACTCTTACACTCAATGGATGATATCATGAATGATGTCATCAGTGATGTCCTTTGAGATGTCATCAGGGATGTCAATGACCAAGTCAAGAGGGATGTAGTATGTGAAGTCATAAGCAGTGCATTGCGGGAGCGTAAGTTATAATTGGCTCAGGTAAATATAACTGCTGAATTTCAATGGTTATGTACGAGTGAAATCTGAGCCTAACTATAATGTCCCTGTACCCTTTGGATTTTTCAGTGAATATATATATATATATACATATATATATATATACATATATATATATATAAAACACTTACATGCGAAATACTTACATGTATGGGAAAGGTATATTTGTTGTAAAAGTATGCATGGTTTTGGCATGTGCCATAAAGATGCATGTGTAATAAAGCCGCGTTTAAAGACATGCGTTATTCTGACCGTGTAGTAAATGCTGTTTCCCCTTCCAGGCACATCATGGCTCTTGGATAGCCTGCCGTGATTGAAGAAAAGCTAGACACCCTACGGTGCATTGTTTGCGATCTAGACACATTTCTTCATTTATATTTGTATTTGTTTATTTGTTGGTATTTTGTGTAGCGCCAACAAGTTGCTTCCATACACTTTGAGCTTTTTGACTCTGTGCTACCCGGTGGCATTCAGCACAGCCACAGGCTCAGCCTGGCAATCACTTCCGGTTAGGGGAGGTTAATCCAGCAAACTCTAAAAACTGATAAAGTGCCTCATTTGAGATTGTGTGTCTGAGTGTATGGGGAACTAGAGGCAGCATCTGTTTATTCTCTCACTATTTTGTTGGTCTTCAGATAACGCATATAGCACGTCTAGTGCAAAATAACGGCACACGAATCATTAAACTAAAGATAAACGCAAGTTAAATTAACCAGTAAGAAATGCTGTCTTCCACATTATGAAACTGGGGAGGGAGGGGTGGGGGGGGGGAAGCAGGCCACTGACAAAGACTTTGTGTGAAAAAGGCCGCTTTATTGGAACAGGTGCACATTACAATTTTTAAAAACCTTGGCAAACAGCCTTCCAAAACTAAACGTCACTAAATAAAACATACACCTAACCCCCGCCCGTACATTACAACATTACAACAATATCAAACCTTACATTCCTGTATAACCCCATCAAAAATCTCTAAATACAAACCTTCCGTTAACCAAACTCCCCTGCCTGCCCCTTTACAGCTATCGATCACCCAAACTGTGGAACCGAGCTAAACTTACCCAACCTATCCTTTCCCTGACGATAACCCAACTCAACAAATAAATCAACCAACCTCCGGCAAAAATGTCCAAAATCACAATAACCCCCACACTGCACCTGCTCCAAGCGACAAATACATAGAACGACAACCCCTGCGCACCTGTCCCAGAAAAAAACGCCAGAAAATTCCGACAGAAGAGAACAAAAAGAAAAAAAGGGAAAAACTACAAAAAAGAGGGGAAGCCGAATGGAAAAAAAAGTGTTTTTTGGGGAGGGAAAGGGGGGGACAAAAAACACCACGCGCTGAACTCTCAGCCACCAGGTCACCAACACCTAAAATGGTGGCCAGGAGAAGGCGCCCAAGCCCTTTATAATTGGGCTACAAAAATGTAGCCCACACGCAAAATGGCCGGCGTAAGGCCAGCCACGCCCTCCCACACGCCCCCTCCCAAACCGCCCAGGGGGGAACTCCCTGTGGTCGTCTGCCCCCCCCAAGCCCCCCTTGGGAGGGAGGGGTGGGGGGGGAAGCAGGCCACTGACAAAGACTTTGTGTGAAAAAGGCCGCTTTATTGGAACAGGTGCACATTACAATTTTTAATAAACCTTGGCAAACAGCCTTCCAAAACTAAACCTCACTAAATAAAACATAAAACATAAACCTAACCCCACACCCCGCCCCCTCCCCTAAATTTCTTCAAACCCGCCCCCCCGTACATTACAACATTACAACAATATCAAACCTTACATTCCTGTATAACCCCATCAAAAATCTCGAAATACAAACCTTCCGTTAACCAAACTCCCCTGCCTGCCCCTTTACAGCTATCGATCACCCAAACTGTGGAACCGAGCTAAACTTACCCAACCTATCCTTTCCCTGAAGATAACCCAACTCAACAAATAAATCAACCAACCTCCGGCAAAAATGTCCAAAATCACAATAACCCCCGCCACCCAGAAAGAAAGGGGCAGTATAACCACTAACCACCCCTCTTTCTGCCCCCCAACATAGAAAAACTTTTATACCCCTTGACCATGACTCTGCACGTTCACACACCGGGACAAAACCTCCCTAATTTCGAGCAAATAAACGTCCATGCCCATCCTTGACAAATGCACACCATCACCCCGAAAAAATTCCGCCGCATCAAAACGAATATCCTTGTGGGTCACTCTCCCGAAACCCAGATCGCGGCAAAATCTCGAAATCTCTGCATTCACCTTCCTCCGTGCACTATCAATGGCTCTGGGGTTCAACGCCCCTCTCCACACCCTCCGCGGGACCAATTCCGTCCAAAGCACATGACAACCCGACCAACGCTCCTTCAACAAGGCCAAATCCCTCTTCATTGCCCGCAATAAAACCACCCCTTTCACACGACAAAGATCATTCTCGCCCAGATGTATCAAAAGAATATCAGGACATTGGCCCCTTACCATGGCACTATTCAAACACGGAATAAGTTCCCTCCAAAGCATTCCACCTTTACCTTTCCAAATAATTCGAAAAAGACATTCATTGAACCCCAACATTCCCCCAAAATAACTTTTGCACGCTTGTACATGTGCCCATTTGATGAAGGAATGCCCCACAATCCACACCGTCAATTCCTTCGCGTGGGGCCCAGCCACAGAACCTGAAAAGAGAAACAAGAATGAGACTCACAAAAAGGGGGTTGACGCATGCGCCTCCACTGCATTAGTTCTCACATATTCATGAAAACAATCTGATGACCAATGCCCTAGCCGCATAATGTCACCCTGAGACCAACCCCGGTTATGCGCTTCAGTTGCCGCTCCAATCCTAAAAGAATGAGTCCCAAACTGAGCCCCGTCCAAACCAATCCGCTGTAACCCTTTGCGCAAAACCATACGCAGCTGATAATCTGTGACACGTGAGATATTCATATGCTTGAAAACCAAATCTCTCCCATCCCCCCCCGATAGGATCTTCCATTGCTTTGCCAAACGCAGCGGACAAGTACAACTGGGGGTTCCTGCCTCTAACCACACCCCCTTACCAACACCCCTCTGATCCGTTTTTGCACTGGACAACCAAATGTTCAAACCTGTGTCCGTAAAGAACACCTCCTGCCAACTGATGCCCCGCTTTACTTTGGTCCCAAGGAGCTCCGAAACCTGAAACGCCCCAAAAAACATAAACACCATAAGGGTAGCAAACAACGAAGCCTCAAAATCGTCCCTGCAAACTACAGGCAAAGCTTCCAACAAACGTGCTAACGTCTGCCAAGAAATAGGTGAACGAAACATAAGAGCCCCTCCCCGCTCCCTCGCCCAGCCCTCAAACATCCTCCTACCTATTTCCCCAGCAGAAGGGGAATAGCCCCAAAACAGCTTACCCA
This sequence comes from Triturus cristatus, assembly GCF_964204655.1. Lineage (NCBI taxonomy): Eukaryota > Metazoa > Chordata > Amphibia > Caudata > Salamandridae > Triturus > Triturus cristatus. The sequence continues at coordinate 1,017,193,086 of NC_140581.1, forward strand.
TAAAAGAAATACCCGCCAACTTCCCAGCAATAGTAACTCTAGACAAACCTTTCTCGATGAGGTCCAAGATAAACTGTACCACATCTTCTGAACTGCGCCAAGACTCCTCCCTCTTACAAGCTCCTGATGCCAAAAATTCCCTCCACGCCAAAGAATAAGCTGCACGAGTGGAAACGGACAGAGAACCTACCACCAGTTGAAATACTCTACGTTGCCGACATACCAGAGGTGCTCCGGCATCAGGGTCGGTGTCTTGTCCGCCTCCTTGGCCAGCCCATGGAATCTCCCCCACTGCGAACGAGACAAAGCATCCGCAATGTCATTGTCTACACCTGGCACGTGCAAAGCACTGAATGAAATGTCGTAGCGCAAACAGCCCAGCACAAACACTCTCAACAATTTTAAAATCTGTTCATCCCTTGCTGACTGCCTGTTGACTATTTGCACCACTGCCATGTTGTCTACACGGAAAAGCACCTTCTTATGCTCCAGCTCTTTGCCCCAAATGGTCAACGCCACCAATAGCGGGAAAAGTTCCAAAAAAGTAATGCTCCGCCCTCCATTCTTCCAATTCTGCTGCCACTTCTCCGCACACCACCGTCCTTGCCAGTAAATACCAAAACCATCACTGCCTGCCGCATCCGAAAACATTTGCACATCCCACTGTACATCCTCGTCCCTAGCCAGTGGTACCCCGTAAAAGGAGTGCAAGAAAACAGACCACATACGCAGGTCCTCCTTCACCCCTGCTGACAAGCGCACGTGATGATGAGGTAAATGCTGACCCGCCAAAGCCCGGCCCAAGCGCCTGCAGGAAGTCCTACCTGCCCTGACGACCTTGCAGGCAAAATTCAGATGACCCAACAACACTTGAATGTCTTTCACTGTCACTTTCCGTTTAGACAACATCCCTTCCAGTAAAGCCAACATTTTGCATTTTTTATCCTCAGGCAGACGGGCCTGCATTGCCACTGAATCAAGCTCAATACCCAAAAAGGATATAACAGTATCAGGCCCCATTGTCTTTTCCGGTGCTAGCGGCACCCCCAGCTCCTCCATAAGCTCGTGAAAAGTGTCCAGAGCATGCTGGCATTCCGAGGAGCCTGGGGAACCCACAAAAAAGAAATCATCCAAGTAGTGTGTGACCAAGTTGTGACCTGTGCGCTGTGTGAAAATCCATTGGAGAAAAGTGCTGAACAGTTCGAACAGAGCACATGACACAGAACAGCCCATTGGTAGAGCCTTGTCCACATACCATTTGCCTTCAAAATGTATCCCCAGCAAAGGCCAATCATCCGGATGAACCGGGAGCAGCCTAAAGGCCGACTTGATATCACACTTTGCCATGCCTGCAGCTGCGCCCGCGGTCACTACAAGTGACATGGCTACGTCAACTGAGGAATATGACACCGATGCAGCATCTTCATCAATAAAATCGTTGACTGATGACCCTTCAGGCCATGACAAATGTTGAATCAGCCGAAACTGCCCTTCCTCCTTTTTGGGCACCACACCAATAGGGGAAATGATCAAATTGTGAACTGGCCACTCATCAAAAGGGCCTGCCATCCTCCCCTCACGCACTTCCTTGCTCAATTGCTCGCGCACCACCAATTTATGCTCTGATGCGGATTTCAAATTATCCGCCCACCTCCTAAGCCGAGGCCCATGGTACCCCAAATGAAAACCCCACCGAAAACCATCCAAAAGTGTCTGTCTTGCCTCCACATTCACATAACCCTTCAGTGCTCCCTCAAGCTGCACCAATTTAATTGGCGTAGGAGCCCTTTGGCCCAGAACCCTGTGCTCCCCTACCCCCCCATCCACCCTGAGATTGCTGCACACCGCCAGACATCCCCGCACCTGCCTGCTGCCCTTGCTGTCCGCCTGACGGTCTGATACCCCAACAGTTAACGAGAGGATGTCTTTTCCCGCACTTAGAGCACTCGTGCCGGTATTTGCAAAATTCCCGTGTGCATAAACCCTTGTTGAAATCCCAACATGCCCCAAATCCAGTTTGTGACGCGGCTGAGCCTCCCACCCCTCCCCGGGTGGGCTTTCCCTGAAAGGGTCGATAAACTAGAGGCAAACCACTAGCTGTAAAGATGGTCTTACCCCCTGGCGCCGCCCCCATTGTATGTTGCCACAAATCATTATCCAACTCACCCCATTTTGCCTCTGAGTCCCAAGCCATTCGAGCCCTGAACTCTTCGTCATACTGTGCCCATGCAAAACCACTACCTGTAATTTGGGCCTTCCGTATGACGTCCATATACTTAAATATAGCCACGCAGCGCTCAGGGAACTTCTCGCAGTACACACTGGCGTAAATTAAAAATGCCGCTGTCCAATTCTCAATTGTCAACAGTACTTTAGGGCACTTGGCTAATTCATACTCCTCCTCCTTAGAGCCCTCTTTAGATCTCACCTCCCTGTGCAAAAGCTTCAAAATCTCCACATATTCCCCTTTCCATATGCGCTCCTTTGTTGCGAGCATTAGGTGTGCGCCTAAGGGCTTAGTCACCCCCATATAAGGGAGCTTTTTAATTTTCAATTCTTTACTCACCAACGGCTCTTTTCCACCCAGCCCCTGTGTTAGACCCACTCTCCACTTTAGCGTCCAAAACCACTCCCCCATCCTCTGGGCCTACTCCCGTGTCCTTTACGTACCTACCCTTATATAATCTTCCTTCCGTCCCGCCCCCACTCCCCTCCCCCCCGACCCCACAGACACCATAATAGGTTTGGCCTGTGTTGTAACGCTCTCACCTGGCTCTAAAGAGGACGCTCGGATTGACTCCGATCTCCGCGCCGGCTTCTGACATGAATCCCCAACAGGATGAGCCCTCACCGATGGGCCGCGCTTTCCTTTGCTCTTCACCACCACCGGCTGCTTTAGGGGTACCGCTCCCTTGGGATCCTGCAAACACCTACAAGAAACATGAGAGGGCCCTCCCTCCTCATACTCCCGCAATTCCCCTTCCTCAGGGGTATCCTCATCATAATCAAGCAAGAGTGGCTCCTCCACCTGCAATACCTCATCAAATTCCACCGTACGAGCCTTACCAGCCCCAACATGACCTGAATGACCACTTTGCGGGGGAGCCGACTGTACACGCCGGTCCTCCCCCCTCCGATGACTGGCATGACAAGCCATTTTATCTGAAAAAACTGTCCACCTTGACTGTCTTGACGTTGGGACCAACGAGGTCGCGCCGGACCTTCGTGCGCTGGCCGCGACGAGATCCACCGCTGGTACGGGATGTGCCGCGCCAGGCCTCACCCTCCCTTCTCCTCGGCGCAAGTGGGCCGCACCTCGCCCTACCGAGTCCGCTGCGCTGCTACGCTTCTTGTCCTGTAAAGAAAAATGTTGGGCTGGTGTGCTGGGTCCCTGAAAGCTAACCAAACCACTTGCCCTATGACCACTCGAAAAAACCTCCCTAGTCTGCCTACTTCCGGAAAAACCTGCATGAAGCACACCGCCCGAAAACGGCGAAACCACACCTTCCTCGTCTCCACTCCAATCCAACATTGCCTGAACCACCGCAGACGCAGAGCCCATGTCCTGAGTAACCCCTCAAACCCGCGAGCTTCCTTCCCCAACGCGATCCAGACCTCTGACACAGACCCCTGGCCGCACCCCTAAATCCAAACCCTCGCCGCGCCCTTGAACTTGAGACAAGCCCGATGCAACCTCCCCGCCAATTCCCCGAACACCTTCAGACCAAGAGGGAAAAATACCCAAACCGTCCCAAGCCAGGTCCCCTCCAGCCGGCTCCAAATCACCAAAAACCTCATCCCCACTGCCACCCCCCCGTCCCTGCCCGACTCTGACCCTCCTCAAAAACCAGAGACCGCAAACCCCCCCACCCAAAGACCCCGAAGCCCTAGAACCCCCATACTGTCGAACAGAAAGTAAATCCTGCTAAGAACCCCACCCCCCCACCTGAGCCCACTCCCCTTCTCCCAAAGAGCTCGCTCCCACAGACCCCAAACCTCCCCTTACAGATAAAGGGGAAGAAAACAATAAAGGACTCTCACAGCTCCCTGCCCCCTGCTCACCAGCCTTGTCTGACATGCATAAAACCCCAAAATCCTGCTCCCCTCCCAATTGGCCAGAAAAACGCCCCTTCGACGAGCCATCACCTGACAACTGGCCTCTCAAACCCCCAATGCTGCCTGTACTGCCACCTGCCTTGCTAAAAACGAACGCGCGAGGAGAAACTTCCCCACGCTCTAAGAAACTGCCTTCCTGAAACGCCCCACCAGTACCCTGCACAGAGACGCCTCACGCCTCCTTCTTAATACGCAACGGAGCCTCCGGCAAAGAAGAAGACCGCCTCTTCGACACGCGCCCTCCCCCGCGCCTGCCTCTCACCGCGGGGGAGGAATATGAGCGCACCGCTGCAGCCGGCTCACTCGCCACTAAATTACCATCGCTCGCTCCTCCTGCCTCACCCGCCGTTGCCTGAACCCTCGGCTGCATTATAAACGCTGGGGCCGCCTTTCTAAAACGCTGGCGGCCCCGCTCACTCACCGACACAGATTTCTGCCGTTTCGGCGATGTACAAGCGGCCACCGCGACCTGTCCAACAACGAGGTCCATCCGGCCCGCTTCACTAAGAAGCCGGAGAGCCTCAAGGATGCGGTAATCACCTTCCGCCATCGCAAGACGCAAGAAAATTTAAACTGACAAAAAACACCACGCGCCGAACTCCCAGCCACCAGGTCACCAACACCTAAAATGGTGGCCGGGAGAAGGCGCCCAAGCCCTTTATAATTGGGCTACATTTCGGCTACAAAAATGTAGCCCAAACGCAAAATGGCCGGCGTAAGGCCAGCCACGCCCCCCCCACACGCACCCTCCCAAACCGCCGGGGGGGGGGGGGAACTCCCTGTGGTCGTCTGCCCCCCCCCAAGCCCCCCATGTGTGTGTGTGTGTGTGTGAGTGCGTGTGAGAGAACAGAGAGAAAGTGATCTGAATCCTAGTTGGCACTGTGGTTTCGTGGCTAGCGAATTTAAAATTGTATTACACACAATATATATTATTAACTACCATTGTAGGGGACCGTTTTAAGCAAATTTGAAGGCAGACCTTCTTATTGCACATTAGGTACTCATTTAGCATATGCATCTCTCTACGTGGCCTTCATTGCTTCAGTTTACTTGCGATAAAACAATCAAAATGCTACACTTTGGCATAGTAATGTCATTCCCACGCTCACTGAACCCATGGAACAAATGGTCACACATGAGCATTCTGAAAACTTGGCAGCTATGCAAGGCTTCGCAATGTCCAAAGAGCGCCGTCCGGGCACTGGGTGGACCTTGGTATGTGTGTCAGAGTTAAGAGGTGTGGCGTCCAGGGGAGGGGGTGGAACCACTGAGCCCAGAAAGCTACATTATTGACTTAACAGTCGCAGGCAGAGAGGAAGTAAGAAGACACTCTCTGCTTACTTATTAGTGCACAGCGGATCTGCGCTTTGGCAGGAAAGACGAGGAGGAGTATTTGTGGTAAGTATATTTCATTGCGAGGGGAACTACACTCCGTCCTCCGGAGATGCAGCTTTTCTTTCTCCCTGCGCTTCGGGGATTTTCGTAACTGAAACTTTCCACCGGTTTTAGACACGACTGGCTGCAACTGCTCATAGGAGTTAGCAGGGTGGATAGGGGCGAGAGAGGGAACCGTTTTTTTTTTGTTTTTTGCAGACTTATACAGCGCTAACTCGACCCGACGGTATTGGAGCGCTTTACATATGCACCAGTTACGTTACACAAGGACACATTCATGTTTTCGGTAGGCACAGAGAGATTGAGTGATTTGCCCAGAATCTTAGGATGTGGAGTCGACACCGGGGCTCGAACCTTGATTTCCCAGCTCCAAGGTCGGCAGTCTAGCAGTGCGACCACAACCGTTTACTTGCATCGCGGGTAGATCCACCTTCGTTTCCCAAATCACGATATGAAATGAGCCAGCCTTAAAGGCGAAGCGCGAATATAGCACGTAGAGAGCAAGCTATAACGATTAAGCGAAGTGTTCTCTCCTGGGAAAAGAACTGTATTCATGGGAACATTTATACATTTTCTAAAACGCCGCAGTTTGTTTTTAAATCAACGCTTGAAACAGTCCACTCAGCTCGTTTTCCATCTACCACTTTGGCATAGTAATGTCACTCGCAACAAACACTGAAACCATAGGACAAATGGTCTCCATGCTTTCTCACTGAAAATCTACTTGGGCTGAGCAGCGGGTAAAATTAAAGGTACGTTACACAGAACTCACAGTTTCACGCTGTAAACTGGAAATTAGATCTGGACTCTGGAGTCATAGAGCGAAGCTGGGATACAAATCTTACAGGTTCAGGAGCCGAACAAAAGAAGTCAGTCAGTGATAACTTTATTTCGGTCGAAGGACCATAAAAGTGCACATACGTACATCAACAATTACAAAGCACAGCGATGTCATAAAAAACTTGATCAGTATACATAATCGTTTTTTTTTTTTTACCTGTAGCCGGGGATGCGTGGGTATCCACTACGCCTACCCGGGGTCCGCGCTGCATAGAACATTAAATACTATTAATTGATTAATAAAGTGCATATAGACAAAAAACAAAATGTAAATTGAAAAATGTAAAACAATTTGAATGTGAAGGAATTTTAATTTGGAGGCTAAAAATTAAGGGTTTTATTACGATGTCGGTGGGACTGCCATCGACAGGTAGTCCGTCCGTGGCGGTCTCACGGACAGAAAGCCCTTCGGTCCGACCGTCGCATAATGATGCAGGCGGTCAGACAGACCCTTGTGGGACGGGGGACAGACCTCCACCTCCCACAGGATATACTGATCCCAACAGGGTGGCGGTCGGAATTGCAATCCCCAATGAGAGCGGTGCAGAGGCAGGCACCGCTGCCAGGATTACAATGTCTCTTTCCGACAGCCTTTTCATGGCTGTCCAGCTGCCATGAAAAGACTGTCAGAAACTGACTTTGGGGGCCCAGATCAGGGCCCCTGTCCCTCTTAGGCCACTGTAAAGTGACCATGGGGGCACATGTAAAGCCCCCACACACATCCATGCACCGTGTGCCAGGCACCACCTGGCACACACAGCATGGATTTGCAGGAAGTGCTCTTTAACACTGCAGCTTGTACTGTGGCCCTTTTTCTGGGCCACAACACAAGGCACAGTGTTAAAGTGCACTTCCCGATCGGCAGCCGGATGGTCGCATCATGATTCGGCAGTCGGACCCCCGACTGCTTGAGGGCGTTCTCCCGATTGATTTCCACAATAGCCCTAAGTTGGTAGCCTTGGAATGATTTGTGAAAGCAATGCAAGTGCATCAAACAGAATATAGTACAGATGATAAATGGCCACAATTGAATTTAGAAAAGCTCCAACCTTCACATTTAAATTAAAATGTTTTTTTTTATTTTTATAATTGTATGTGAAATAAAGAAAATATTTCAGCACATTTGTTTTTTTATGAATGCACATTTCTGTATTTTTTTTTTTTACTACTGTTTTGTGGTTCAAATTATTTAAATTGCTTAGGCTGATGTTCCTGGCTTCCAGTAATGACTCCGTGGGGGTCCCCAGAGTTCAATGATAATTCAGTGCTGATCCCTGGGCTTCAGTAATGATTAAGAGGGGTCCACATAAGTCACCAAGTTAAGAAACTCTGGTAAAGATGATGAACTGCCTTCACCAGTCATGAAATAGATGGGGCATCATGCAGGAAAAACAATCATCAATACTTTTCCTGAGCAGCATGAACAGCAATCATTTTGTAGTCAAATATCAGATTGTTAGTTTCTGTAAATATACACATTAGCTATCAATTTTACCCCTATACTTTCCAACACTTTCCCCACTGTTACCCTAAAAGTATTATGCGTTTAATGGTATGCCTTGTAATGGAATGCGTTGTAAAGGTAGTTTCTAAAAATGCGTTGTGATGGCAGGCATTGTAAAATCATGCGCTGTAATGGATGTTGCGATGTAAAAACCGTGTTGCAAAAGCACGTGTTGTAAATGTTTGCATTGTAACGTGTCTTATTTTTGTGATACATAAACTGAAATGTTAAAAAAAAAATAATGGCATTTTGATGTAAGAACAATATTTTGACCTAAAACACAGATTTGTTTTATTTTTTAGCAAATATATGTCAGCGTGCGAATAGGGCACTCCTGCTTCCATTTTTCTGTAGTGTCCTCTTTTTCTTTCAGGCCGTAGCAAGGCACAGTTCTGTGCTACATTAGAACCGCAATATCATCAATTACTATCAAAATAAAGGCACCTGGGTTGTGAACTTTTAAGATGCTAAAGGACATAGGATGGAATGTGTGTGGGAATTTGTTAAGGGTAATGGGATATTTTGTGAAATATCTTAATATTTTAGGCCAGCCTAGTTATTGATGTTTAAGAACTGTATTCAGACTGCAGACTAATATAACATTTGTTTTTGGATATACCCCACTTTTTAGCTGCCCATACACTACTGCCTTTGAGACGTGGCTGGGCGGCCAGTTTACCGCAGTCGCTCCGCCAAACCCTCATCAATGCCCTATGTCATAAATATGTGACCAGATTAAAACGTAACATTTGTTGCACAGCATCAAACTATTTATTCTAAGGGACATTCTTGCCTACAATCATTGCATATGAAGGAAGTAAGGCATATTTTAATGTAAACTATCCTTTTCAAGTTTATCTGTAAGTTTATTATAGATCTTAGAGGGTGGCTATACAAGTACTTTTAATAAAAATATTCATGCAGTAACAGGGTCAATCAGTATTTTATTCAGTTATTTATTTTTCGAATTTTGTGTAGTGCGAACTAGGTATCAGAATGCTTTAAAGAATTTGTACGGCAGCATCTACAAGAGTTACATATGCAGTAAGTAATATACGATAGACAGTGGGATATGTGAACGATATAGTTCGGAGGTAGTTATGGTAGGGTGTTTCGTAAGTAGGAGGAATAGAGGTACAGTTATTTTCAGAGGTAGTGATATTCAGGCTCTTTTTTTGATGTGAGGAAGGTGCATCAAGGCAAGTCAAATTGATTTGGAGGGGCGGTTAGATATTTGTTGAGAAGAAGTAATGTAAGTTTTTTACTGAAGTGAAGGACTGATTGATTGTCACGTAACTCCTGTGGCAGAGCATTACAGATTTTAAAAGCATTGCCAGAATAAGAAGGAGTAAATGATTTTTCTTACTCGAATTTGGGCTGAATCAAGAGTACTGTTAGAGCTCTGTAGAGGCCTCTTTTGGCTGGCTTTTGATAGTTTGCTAACATGGTACTTTGGTTTTTCAGTGTAGAGAGCTTTGTGGGTAATGCAGGCGGTTTTGAATATACATCTTGCTTCGGTTTGTAGCCAGTTGAGTTTCTTGAGTGATATGGTCAAAGCGACTCTCCCCAGAGAGTAGTCTGGCGGCTGCGTTGAGTGTGTCTTTCAAAGGGATATGGTGTGTTTTTGGGGAGCCAGTGATCGTTACGTTACTGTAGTCCAACTTAGAGAGGGCTAAGAATTGCGCCAAGGTCCTTAAGTCTATAAGGGGGATGAAAGGTTTGATTTTTCTTTTGGTGTTTCAGCGTGTTGAAGGCAGTTTTTGCTGAGGGGTTAATATGCCCTTTCATGTTCAGGTTTCTGTCAAGTGTAATCCCTAGTGGTTTAACAGAGTTGGAGATGGATGGTGTGTAGTTTAAGGCAGTGAGGTTATCAAGCCAGATATGGACATGATAGGACTTTCCTTTTGGTTAGATGAAGAGGAGTTCGGTTTTGTTGGGGTTGAGCTTTAGGTGTTTGTTGGTCAGCCAGGATTGTACCATGGAGTGAGTGCTGTTTAGGTGCTGTATGTCTTTAGATGACAAGATTTGAATGTAGATTTGAGTGTCATCTGCATAGAGATGGTAGGCAATTCTGTCTTGTTCAGGATCATTGCAAGGGGTTCCATATAGAGGTTGAAAAGGGCAGGAGATAGGATAGATCCTTGGGGGACTCCTTGAGGGACTGGAACTGGTGTATAGGTGGAATTTCTTTTGTTTGATTAGCTGAGAGCATTGGTTTAGGTAAGAAGCAACCCACTGAAGGACAGTACCTGTGATGCTTGTACTCTGGGAGAGGGTGTTTAGGAGAATGTTATGGTTGACAGTATCAAAGGCCGCTGTGAGGTTTAGAAGTATTAGGAGGCAGGCCTAGCCATCTTCAAGAAATCTGTGTAAGTCATCAGTGATATTCATAATTGCAGTCTGTGTACTTCAGCCTTTCTTGAAGCCAGATTGGAGGTTGTCATGCAGGTTGTATTTTTCAATGTGGTTGTTGAGTTGTGAGAACACACATTTTTCATTCGTTTTAGCAAAGAGAGTGAGGTTAGTTATAGGCCTGTAATTGTTAAGGTCATTTTGGTCAGCGTCTGGCTTTTTGATGATGGGGGTTACTTGGCCAAGTTTGAGGGAGGCTGGCATGGAGCAGCTGGATAAGGAGGAGTTAATGATTTTCGTTCATGTAGTGGAGATTATGTGTCTGAGATTTTTGACAAGCGCAGAGGGAAGGGGGTCGTAGAGGTGCGATATCGGCTTCATGCAAACAAGTATTTTAAAGATCTCTTCTTCTGAGATTTTCAAAATCAGTCCAGGTTGCACAGTTTTTCAGTTATATGAGGTTGTGGTTGGTGTTCTGGCTCAATGAGGAGGTTAGTTTGGGGGGGGACCACCATTCGTTATAGGTGACCACTGGCTGCACCCTCTTTGTTAGAGGGCACATCTTTGGTATGGGGTGAGGAGGTGGATGAGTCCAGTGAGAGTTTGATGTTTGCTATTTTTGTAGACTAGAATTTGGAGAACTCTGCTTGGTAGAGTCAGTAATTGAATGTTGTGTGAAAGATGAGGTTCGCTGTTTGATGTTGAAAATGTCTGCAGTCTCTTTCTGGAGTGGTCAAGTAGGGTTTGAAAGAAGGAGGATTTTTTCTGAAGATGTGTTTTTTATATTTTCTGCTGGGAGGAGCGAGAAATGGGTCAGCGAGGGTGGTTGTCTCCATGTTCTTTCAGCAAGTCTAAGTTGTCATCTCTCTTTGTTTAGGTATTTGTTAAACTAGGATCTGGAAGAGATACTTCTTGAGTTGTAGGGGGCAAAAGCGTGAAGAAGTTCTGGCATTTTTGTGTTGTAGTTGGAGGTGAGGTTATCTGGGGAAGTGAGGTCGGGTGGTGGTTGAATTTGGAAACTGACTAGTTCTTCTAATACAGAAAACCTTTTTATAGCATTCCAAGATGAATGAACATCTTTATAAAGCACAACAGCTGCTCCAAATATGCCTCCTGGCACATATGACACATGTGTTAAATGTTTAAGGAGGGATCTTAAAATGAAGTTATTGATGCAACAAACATGTATGTTTGTTTATATTTGCCGGTATGTGCAAGAATTCTGTGTTTGTAGAATGCTTCTCTAACAATGCAAAGAAAACAACTCCGATCTCCTGCTCTACTTCCAATGAGCAGACTCGGCTGTCATGAACCCTACCTAATACTTATATTATGTCTGCATAAGAGGCTTCCATGACATTAAACTTGTAGTTGATGCCCTAATGGCAGAGTTTTCTATTGATTTGTCACAGGCACTTCAAGATGGTGTTATCCAAGTCATGGCTGCTGGTCAAACACTTTGAGGGGTTCCCAAAACATTCTGATTTTAAGTTGAAGGAGGAAACGCTACCACCAATAAAAGATGGAGGTAAGAAAAATCTATAGATATTCAATATTTTGAAGATTTACTGTGGCAGGTTTTCTTGGGATCATATAATTCAGAATATCTATAAGAATAAGTGGGGTGGTGGATCTTGAAAACCATGACCATGTCTAGAGGGCTATCTAATATGCTTATGATTTATTTGTTGAGTGTTTATATAATCCTTATATCTGTCTGCCAGGAGGTTATATAGAGCTGCTATTAGGAAAGACTAATCAATTTATTATTTTGTCTGCCCGCTCCTAGCACCTAATCTAATTAATGAAAACTTCAGAACTGTCAGGACACTTTTCAGAGGGACAGAGGGCAAGCACCAGTTACTAGGCCCAACCGTGGGGGCTAAATTGGTTTACTCCTTATGCCCCAGGGCCTGACCTACTATGGGTCCTGTGTAACTGGGCAACTGCTACCCCTTTCAGCACTAGACTCTCAGTTGTAGCGAGGGTCAAGCAGTCCAAGACTCGTTGAGGTATTAGGCATATACAGGCGTATAAACAGTACAAACAGTAACCATAATAAGGTACAAACAGTAACCACAATAAGGTGATTGTCCAAGTCAAATACTTACTTGTTTGAAGAAAGTAATATTTTAATATAAGCACTCAAAGACAAAATGCAAAATAATAGCCACAGTCTCTTCCCCATTCAATACTGGAGGCAAATCACAGCTGAGGTCCTTGTTAGTCCTCATGCCATAAAGTCTACATTTGGCTTTAAGAGTCACCTTCAACACTGCTATGTGCTCAGGGCTTATTTACAAGCCCATTGTGCAGAGGGTGCATCATTTTTATTCACGCAGTGCAATGGGCTTACCCATAATTGCAAGGCCATTTAAAGTCACCCTGCGTGACTTTTCATTGCCTTGTAAATATGTTTCTCTTTCACGCATAACTCTGCGTGAAAGGGGCATTCCATGGGTGTTGTTGTGGGTGTTTCCATGCAACATCCATGGAACATGACGCACGCCCAGATTTACAACATTTTGTTAATCTGGGAATGCATAAGGAGGCTCAACGAGGAGAAATAGTTTTGTTTCTCTTGATTCTTTCCTCTTTCATTGTGCAGCACGCATAGAAAAAGCAAAGTACCTTTAATTATTATTTTTGTGCAGGAAGGTTTCCCTTCCTGCACAAAAGCAATCATCCCCTCAGCGCAGGCACCCTTGCAAAATGAAGCAAGGGTGTTTGCGCTGGCGCACGGCTGCTGTTTGTATGCCGGCGCAGGGGAAAAGGACAGCAATGCTTGCTTGCGCTGCCATGCGTCAAAATATTGTAAATGAGGCCCTCAATTCGTAGAAGTCCCCTCAGGCCTGCTGCCCTTGAACAGTTTTACCGGACCCAATGGAAGTTGGCAAATGCGACAGGACAAGGACATGTCTTTGTCAACTCCAGTCTTCCCATGCCGAGGTTCTGCTACCTCTTGGGGTCTTTTCCCAATGGTCCTCCTTCAGTCTCCAGTTGGACCTCGTTAATGTTGGACTCTGCATTTTCTCGCAATTGCTAGGTGTTCCTCACAGCAGCCTGAACAAGATGATCCGGAGCAGTGGCCCTACTTTCACAGTGACTCCAAGCAAACGGGGGTCGCTGAATGTTTCTGCATAAGGGTAACAGCCCTTACTTTGCTGTGGCCCCCTCCTGGCAAACAGGGGTTGCTGATTGGTTCTTCACATGGACAGCCATCCTTACTTTATGCTGGTCCCCACATGACATATGGGCATTACCGTCTTTATCCATTCAGCGGTACCTTCTGGATCGAACGTCTCACATTGCGCTCACCGGGGTCCATTCTGCATGATTCCACCCATGGGCCTCTCTCCCTCCAAGCACTCTCCTCCTCACTGGGTGCACTGGTCTTTGCAGGCAGGCAATAATCTGGTGCTCCATGCTGAAAGCAAGTGGTCTAGACTTTCTGGATGGTGGACCCTCCCCAATCAGGGAGACTAGCAGACCATGTTCACTAGTCCTGGTCCAGCAGCTAGAATTTGTGGTGATGTTCTTTTCTGCTGAACAGTGATGTTGAATAACTTGCGAGTTTCATGCTCAGACCTTTATATTCTTTTCCAACTCCAGACACACATGATATAGTGTCCGCTCATTTGAAATCTGGACTGTGGATGTCATCTCCTTTGAAGAGCTCTCTCATCTGAACCAACCTTTGTCAAAAGGATAGTCTACCACAGTGGGAGTGACTGCATTTCTAAGTAGCCCACAACACTGGCAAAGTGAGTAACCGGGGATTACACTTGACTGCCAGCTGCAACTGAAATATACCTCATAAAGGTTCAAAGGCCTAAGCCTTCCTCTCTTTCAAGATTCCCTAGTCCACAGTGCCAACCTTCCGAGTCCCAGCTCTCTCTGGCAATGAGTCCAGGTCCACTGACCGGTAACTCTTCCTGGAATCAAAGATATCTTTGATGTGCACAGAGGATACTCTGCTCCCCTATTTTCAGAGTGTGTTCCCACCTCAGCCCGCAGGAATGTCAGCAATACACATCGAATGGTTCGGGGTGCAGTCCTCACCTCCACTAGCCTTTCCAGGCCCTGTGTTTCTAAAATTGAACCCACAGGACTCCATGTTACGTACAATACACAGGCACACACACATCCTAGAACACACACTCAACACACAAGTATCATATGCTTTCCAACGCTACACACAATCCATGCAGGCCAATGGTGAGCTAATTCCATAGCCATGGAACTTTACATGAATGTCCCAGTAGGCGCCACTCCCATGATACATGTAAAAAAGGCCTGTTCACACTACTGATCACTATGAAATACAAAAACGGGCATGCTGCCGCCACCATGCTGGTGTCACTTAACTCCAGGTAAGGGTAGTAGCCCTCTACTACCCTGTGGGTAGCACTTGGTCTGCTCTCCCTGTATGACTAAACCACATTAGCATGACACAGGCCTAGACCATGGCACACACTTATGATCTGTGTTTGCCCATGAGAAAAAATCATTACCTGTGGACCAGATATCCAGGCAGCTGGGGCACTCGGGGCTGGGGTGCACATCCCTCACCATGCATGAGACTTTTCCATCCCAACAAGAATCATCAATGATCCTTCCTGGTTTGTCTGTCCCTCCACTAAGATTCCTGTCTCAGAAAACCTCAGTGAGCAACAAGCTAGCTATTTCTATAGTACAATAGAAATAAATAATCAATTGGGTAGTCCATTGTCTATCTCTTTTTTTTCTCTCCTGGACATCTACCTCCTGATAGCAGTACGATTCTCACAGCCAACACCCCTCTTATGGTAGAGGGAATCCAAGCAAGGCTATGCACCATCTGGTTCCCCCTTATATACATGTCTACTTGGTATCCTCAAACCCACATTTCACATTCTTGGTCAAGCGATTACCGACACCCTTAACATCTTGTTAATGTCTGGTCAAGTCCCTTCTCTTTTGGAAACAGGCTATTGTTACTCCCCTTTTTGGGGAAAGCTTTGGCTGACCTCATTACCGCTCACCCTTCAATCTTAATTTCACCCTGATTCCTATGGTGTGCCACAGGGCTCCGTGCTCAGGCCTGCATCTGTCACTTTTCTGTTCTCTACTTGGCCACTGTTGCTGGTCTGATCAGCAATCATGGCATTGTTTTCTAATGTTACATTTATGACAGACAGCTGTTTTTCCCTCTTCACTTCTATTCCAAATCTTCACCATTACCTAGTAAAATAAATCTATGTTTGGCTGGTGTATGAACTTGGATGCATGACAAATCCTTAAAGCTTAATTCAAATGAAACCTCAGTGCTTATCTTCGCTGTCAATTCTTCTCCCTGTCAGATGACTAGTGAGCGTCTTGTGTAAGCCCCCCTCCTTCTGCTGATGCTCAGGCCAGGAACTTAAACATTATATTTGACAGTTCCCTCACATTCCAGGTCCAAGTTGCCAAATTGAAATCCACATGTTACTTTATAATGAAAGTTCTAAGGAAATTTCATATCTATTATCTTCATTGCTCCGGGAAACCTTCTGTCTTGGCTGTATTATCCACATGACTGGATTATGGTAATACTGTCTCTTTCAGCCTCCATAAATGTGACATTCCACAGTTTAAGATCATCCAGAAAATGGCAGTTTGCCTTGGTCATGGTTCTTCCTCGTTTTAAAATTATTTCACATCATCTGATCTCTCTAATTTTGCTTCTAGTACTAAAGCACCTTTCCTGCCAATCCTCTGCATGTGTCACTGCACCTGTTAAAGCCATGATCCACCCTTTATTCATGACTGACTCCTCCGCTGCACCCCTCTTCGTTGCCTTAGCAGGTTCTGCTGGAGTTTTGCGTTGACAGTCACCGCAGCAGTTGAATTTTGGCGTGAAGATATCACTTCACTGTTGTAAGGAGCCCAAACTTCAAAATGTTCACCTTTTCAAGAGGAGGAGGTCACACTAATGCTAGCCAGTAGTCCAGGACATAGGGGGCACCTCTTGTGGATCAGTCCTCGATCCAGCAGAGGCCAGCTACAGGGCTCAGGCAAGTTCAGGCCTGTCCAGTTGGAGGTCAGCTGGGCAGTTGCAAGGAAGCTTCTCAAAGCTTTTTGTGCCCCTATAGCTCACACAGGAGGTCAGCCAACTGCCCCTTGGATTCCCTCTGTGGGATCAAGGCAAGCAGATCCAATCTTACTTTTTCAGACAACAAGGCAGTCCTTCTCACAACAGGACAGACCTTCTGTCAGCAGGGATGTCCTTCTGAATCTTACACAGGTCCAAGAGTTTTCTGATAAGTGGCTCTGAAGGTCCAATTTATTTTACCAGGTGTCAGCTTTTGTGTGGCAGGAATTCCTTGTCCTACCCCAAAGGTTGGCCCTAGGCAGTTCTTGCCATTCCTGTAGTCCTTACTTCAAACTGTCTAGGGTGACAGAAGCAAGGGCAGGCCTTGTGTCAGGTTCTTTCATATGTACTGTAGGCAGGGCCCTTTGAATTGTTCTCGGTTTAAAGCACAGCTCCTTCCCAGCCATCCTGTCAGGACAACCCTCTCCCCTTAGACCTAGGCTTCCTTTGGCTCATTGTCTAGAAGCAATACACATCCCACAACAACGAACCCATTCACAGTAATGTGACCCAGGACGCTGGCAGAAAGGCACAGATGGTTTATGCAAGAAAATGCCAACTTTCTAAGAATGCTTTTTTTCAGAAAAGTAATTTTAAATCCAACATAACCATCAAAGAGGATTTTAAATTACAATTTATTTCAGTGTAAACAGCCTATCACTATCTACTCACAATCTGAACTTGGCACCTATTAAGTGTAATAGGGCAACATTTGTAGTAGTTTATTTCGATCAATAACATGATCAGTCATAAAAACAGACATTTCATAAAAAATTTCCATTAGGCACAAGTCATAAACACACAGCCCAATTGGTTAAAAAAGAATAAAAACGACAATTTATCACTTCTATGAATACAGTTGGAATTAGCTTAAAACGTTAAGATTAAAACTAAAATGAGGTTATCAATCAATACTCTGTGAAAATGTAAAAATAAAAATAGAATAGGAATCTATCCATTCTTTAAAACCTATAATATGGGTTTATTAACGGCCACAGGATTTATTTCTAATCAACAGTCAGTAGGGCCTAACTTCTTCCTTTCCCAGTATTAGCCCCGATTTAATAACCTGCACTGTACCCGAGTTTAGATCTTCTCCCCCATGCATACAGCAAATATCTAGACAGTGTGAAAACAAGCCACCTAGTAGTATCTGATGTGAAGACATGCATTGCTTCTTTAGGACGTGAGCAAGATAACACTCGACAAGCTGGATTAATCCAGGTTTTCCTCAGTTTTGCATAAAACGGACAGAAAAAAATAAAGTGCTCTAATGTTTCAGGGCTATCATTACATAGGGGGCAAAGCGAAATTACAGATGCATTCTTCGAGTTACTTCTCAGCGGGTTTAATGGAAGAGCCCCGGTTCTGAACTGTATATAAATTGCACATGCTTGGGGGAGGGGGTTCAATTTCATCCATATAAGATTAAAGCTTAAAACTACTTTTAATATCTAGAAAACACGTTGTTAGGGAACCGGTGGTTCTAGCTCAATACATGAGGAATCAACAAACTCCCAAAATCTCTTTTTTAAAAGAGACCCCATTTTTTTTAGTGATAGATTTTGGATCTTGCCACATAAAACCCAGTCCCAGTTTATAGAGCCAAACCTTTACGTTTTTTTAACCATACCAGGCGCCCAGTTTGACTAGGATAGGTTAAAAGCTCCTCCGTTTCCTCCTTAACAGGAATCTGCGTCTTGCTGGTATAGAGTCTAATCCAGAACAGAAGCACCTTCAGGACAGCAGATAGGCAATAGACCTTAGACCAAGGTCTAAGCAAAGTGGTATTAATGGCGTATTCTTTGGAAGGTTTAAGGCTGCTCGTAAAAATGTGTTTTCTGAAACTTCTAATTGGTTCAATTGTTCCATCCCCCACAGTTCTGCCCCGTATAAAGCTGCACCCTTTCCCTTTGCCCAATGTTTTTCTAAAATTGGAGAAATTGGACGGAAAGGGGAACCTGTGGCTTTCTTAATTCTAGCAAAATCTACATGTTGCAATCTTTTGTATTTGAGGAATCCAAGACAGGTTCTCACTTACTCTAACCCCCAAGTAGTCAAATACCTTGAAATGGTCTAACCTTTGGGTGTCTTGCCTCAGTTTATTCTTTCTAGACTTATACGGGTTAAAAACCATGAACTTGGTCTTTGAGCAGTTTATTTCTAATCCTCTTTCTTTGCAGGCAGTTGCAAACTTAGTTGGTACTTTCCAGATCCCCGCAGAGGTTTTAAAAGTAAGCAGCTTATCGTCTGAGAAAAGAAGACAGGGGATTAGTTTGCCCGCCAGTTTTGGTGGATCCCCTCTGCAGTCATAGAGATCTTTATTAAGCCCATTCATATATAAAGTGAACAAGGTTGGCGCTAAGACACAACCTTGGCATACCCATTTTAACACCAGGATGTTTTTTGTTAGGCTACGATCTGTATTCCATCTGACTTTGGCATAAGTTCCAGTATGCAACTGGACCAGTTACCGCCTTCCAAATTAATAGTAAAAACCGAAACACCTGATCTAGGGTACTCGTAGAGGACCTAAAACCAGCCTGCAGATGAGAAAGTATACAGCAGTCTTCCATCCAGCCGTGGAGGTGCGTTAAGATCATTTTACAGAATATGTTTTGAGATACCTCTATAAGGCTAATATGCCTATAGTTTGCTGGGTCCCCCTTGTCGCCCTTTTTAAATATGGGAAGAATTTCAGCACCTTTCCATGACTCGGGGATATCCCCACCACATGTAATAGCTGAATATACTGAATGGAGTAAGGGGTCCCATATACTAGGTTCTGAGCGATGTAGGTCGCCAGGTATCTGGCTAATCCTGGGGCCTTTCCTGACTGTAGAGATGAAATCGCATTCGTAGTCTCCTCCAGTTTAAAGTGAAATTCTTCCACACAGTGTACTATGAGGGTGTCCCTATTAATCACAACTATACCATCCTCCAAGAAGGGCACTTCCCCTGGGAACAGGCTCTAAAAATACTCTTCCCAAACTTTAGGTTGTATGTGAAAATCTGTTTCGCTAACTGGCTGTTTAAGGCCTTTGAATAATAAGTGCCAAAAAGTCTGGGAGTCCTTTATTCTTGATGCCTCAACCAAAATGCGCTAATTTTCTTCTTCCCATGCCCTTTTGGCCTTGCTCTGTGTTCGCTTATAGGCTCTTCTTGAATTTAGTACATCAACCCTTGTTTCTTTCTTGACTGCCATGGATAGAGCTATTTGTTTTATTTGCAATCTTCATTGTACCATGGAGCAACTTTAACAGTAGATATTTTAGAGTTACACTGTTTGCTTACAATAGCCTTTATATTGGAGGATAAATGAAAAAAGGTGGGCAGAGTGATGTCTTCGCTTGGGTCCTGGTTTCCCAATACAACTAAAGCCTCAGCTACCTCTTTGTAAATTGACGATAGAAGTGTCTCATCAGAAATGATCTGTGACCATTTTATTCCCCTTTTATTATTAGATGTAATAATAGGGGCTGCTGCTGAGCTTATTTGATGTTGCGGAAGGATAATGCCTGATAGCTCCAAAAACAATGCATTATGATCACTGCCTTCTCTGTCTAGGACAGTCATATCGTGGATATTGGACCATAAATCGAGATCTACCATAATAAAACCAATTCTGCTCCTACCACTGCCCCTTTTAAATGTGGTTTGGCCTCCTCATCTAAGGCAGTCCGTCCATTACAAGCACAAACCCCATTGGTAAGTGTAAATGACAATACTTGCTGACCAACCTTTGAGATTCTTTTCAGTGCTGGTATTTGAAGCTTTTTAATACCTCTGGCTTGCTCTTCCTCCTATACCAGATCCTGAATATAATCAATAGGTTCATGGGTTGTATTAAAATCACCGGCTAGAACAAGATAATATCCTTTACACGAACTATCAAGAAATTCAGTCAGTAATAATAAAGTGTCCGAGTCCTTATGGGGACTGCTGAACCGGTTATACAGCTTTATTAGCCTCAAGTGCATATTCCCTTTTAATGAGATAATATCAAGGCCTAAGATTTCCTGTTAGTCCAAGTTTAGCCATTTTATTTTACAACTCAGTGTTGATTTTATCCAAATTAGCAATCCTCCTGAGGGTCTGCCAGCTCTGGAGTGTCTGGCTTCGAGGCTGTAAGTGGTGTACCTCACCCTGTAATACCACTCGGTTTGCAGAAGACCTATATGGCTACTGTCCACAAAACTGCCCCATTATTGATCATTTATTTTAACCCTGCGATATTCCATGAGATAATATTTAGATCCTGGCCCTCAATAGCTCTTACATACGACTGTGGGCCTTCTGTAAGTTTTCCCCCTATGCATCTGCCATGAAATGGGCTCTGGCCCATAGATATGACTGGGTTCCCATTCTCTCTAATACTCGGGATACATATATTTTCTTCCCTTCTAGGGCTATCAACAATAACCGCTTCATTAAGAGACAGACAACTCTTACAGCTTGGTTTTAGTCAATCGGGATTATCCAGCCCAGACAGAGCCTGGTAACAATTCCTAGTTTTGATGGGGACATAATCCCTAGATGTCTGCGGAAAGGAGAGTGCATTCATAATTGTGCTGCTCGACTTACCATTGGGTTTAAGATGCCTGTAAAAGAAACCCAAGGGCATAATGCCAATCCTTTGAGTATATTCGCTCCCTGGTTTTCCTCTCCAACCTCTGATCAGTTTACCAACAAGGACAGGTGACCTACAATTTATTACTACAAAATCTCCACAGATAGACTTACACAAAGGACCAATCCAACTCGCTCTTCTAACAAACAAGATATCCCCATAGTTAGTATTAGTGAAGTCCGAGTTAAAGGATTGCAAACCTTATTTTTTCAATTGGCTCGTAGTTTCTTCCATATTACTCTGTAGTGGGGGACGTTTGTTAATATCGCGACATAAGGACAGCATCTGGTGGGGGATCCAATTTCGTCTCAGGTCGGGGTGGAACCAGAATTTGTGCTTCATACGTTACCACATTCGGATGATCATTACATAAAAAATCATTGTGACTACATGTAACCTGCGATGATTTAGGACAGCTTCCCAAGTTTACACCCCCTGTTTGATCGTTTAGTTTGCCTCATAGACGTACCTTGGGATGTGCCCTCCATAACAACCTTTGCATTTACCCTTGTAGAGTTTACCTGAGGAGGTTGAGTAGTTTTACAACAATGCCCTGTTACCACATTAGGCAGTTTAACAGGTTCAGAACACCACTCCATAGCAGGATAATCAGAATTTCTAGATTCGGCAAATCCAGTCCCACCCAACAGACTATTTACATTTTTTTCAATTTCACCCACACTTCTTTCTAGTTTGTCCATCTTAGCCAATATTGGTGCAAGATTTTTAGCAAGTAAGTTATCGAGGTGCGTAATTAATGTCTCAATGCCTTGCTCAGTTAGGGCTTTAGAGACTGATGATATGGGCATTGATCCTGACAAAGTACTCTTTTGAATGTCCATATTTCCTTCATGCAGTGGTCCCTTAGGTTTGTTTTTTGATCTAGTACTGGTTCTTAATGGAGGTTCCTGATTTTTTGTTTTCCTCTTCCTCTTAGCTGGCAGATCTCTTATCGTAGGCGATGTTAAAGTGGGTGAAGATAAATGGTCTGCAAGGATTACATGATCATCCTCTGGCATTGTACTGGCCAGTATTTCCTTATCCATACCTGCTGGCATTCTGATTGGGATTTGATCTAAATTTGGGGCGGCTAGCAAACCTCCCTCCATAGACAGTCGACGTTCTACCCCTAAAATTATTTCTTTGTCCAGGACTCTAGCAGAAGCCTTCAAAAAACAGTCCAATGTGGACCTCGGTGTACCCTCCTTATTGCCCATTTGCTTGCATTTGGGAATCAAGTCAACCCCCAATGTACTAAGGTGACCACCAAGTGTGAGCAAATCCAACCAGAAATGTACTTGGCTACAACATTTCTCCCAGATGGATTAATATTTAGTGATGTTACCAGATGAAAGAACCACAAGAATGGGCCCGGCCCGGTCTCCTTCGGGCTCTTTCTTGCGCAGATGGGACCACCCTTGACCCTCCGGGTGCACAAATCGGCGTCAGCGCCACCGGGTGCATTCCAGGGCTTGCTGGGGGTTTGAGTCACCTGTGGCAGGTGAGGCGGCAGTGGCGAAAAACGGTTCCCGCGCTGCAGGAGCCGCTAATTCAATTCATGCGCCTCCAGGCACACAAATTGGCGCCGCGCCTCTGGCCACGATTCAGAGCTTGCTGGGGGTTTGAGTCCCCTGTGGCAGGTGAGGTGGCAGTGGCGAAAAACACCAACCTAGTGTTAGTCAATGAGAGCGATAGATCTTATAACAGTGAAAAAACGTATGTAGGAGGTTTCCACTGCCATGACATGTAAAATGTAAACACACATGTCCTATGTTTTAAATACCCTGCACCCTACCCTGTGAGACCTTAGGGCCTATTCCAGAGGTGACGTACAGGTATTAAAAGGAAGATTTAGGCCTGACAAGGGGTATTTTGACAGGTCAAATTGTCAGTTTAGAGCTGCACTACAGAGGCAGGCCTGAGACATGCAGGCCACTAGCAGCATTTAATTTACAGGCCCTGGGTGCATGTAGCACCGTTCATAAGGGACGTACAAATAAAGTAAATGTCCCAATTAGGTGTAGTCAATTTTACCATATTTTAAGGAGAGAACACAAGCACTTTACCACCTAATGACAACAAAAACTATTTCTGCAAAGTTAGGGAGCGAAAGTAGAAAGTTCGGGTGCATATCATGCCAAAGATGTTAGATCGCACATGATGCCGTGGGCCCCTCTGGTAAATGATGAGCGCTCTCAGCTCATCTGTTTATTTCTTGGGGTGGGAGTTTGTAAGAAGATGGAGGTTTTATTTCTTCTTCTTGAAAATAGGAAGATTCCCAACATTATTTGGTGAGGGTCCCTTGTCCCACATAGGAGACAATTTGAACCACATGGTGGATCTCTGGACTCTATGGCAGTCCTTGGAGAGATCTGTTGTTGTCCTGGTAGGTCTCTTGTTAGAAAAGTGATTTTTTTTCATAAGGTGGTATTTATAGAGTTGCCTGATGTGTTGTTTATAGAATGGTATTTTGGTTCTAGGTATAAGTGACATGTCAGGTCCAATGTTAGTAGTTTTGATGAGTAACGTTATCATCATCCTGACCTGCTGTGCCGCAGCCATAAGCTACAACTCACCACCCATCTGTGATCCATTGGAGATAAATGAGGTCTGATGTACATTTGTTGAGGTGGGAATTAAGGGAAGAATCTTGTTTTACCTCTATGCCTCATTCAATAAATTAAAATTAATCTGCTCCTTTGTGGCACATACCTGCATCCACCAAACTAAAAATACCTCTCCATATACATTTTAAACGAGCAGACATTAATTGCGCCAATTTGTGGTGCTGTTGCTCACACCTCATTCACTCAATAACCCCCAGTATCATTAGATAGGCTGTTGTCAATGGTGTCTTGTTTGGAAGAGAAAGCGAGCAGTGCCCATGCTGCTTTTAAACTTCTACTAACCAATTGGAAGAAGATATCTTCAGTGGGGGTCAAACCTGGCCCTCTCATATTAAGTGAAGTCAGGAATCCTGAAATTTAGAGATAAGACCTAATTGCCAGGACCTAACTGGCTGCTGAATTACATGGGGGCTAGCAAAGTAAGCTGATTGTCTTATCCAGGGCTCTCATTAGTAAAAGGATATTAGAAAAGTGGCACCTAATAATATCTATTCTGGGTTGACTGAGTGCTGTTTAGGATGGGTGTAAAGCGGAACATTTTTAACTTGATGATAATGTGGGTCAGTCATTGTGGTACAGGTTTTGATTATTCAACCAGGAAGGCTCGACATGGACAGCACAATATTGGGCCACTATGGACTGTTGAGTGGCACTTGCTACCTCAAGAAACTGAAAGAGATTCTCAAGGAAGTTTAGCAAGAAAAGTGATCTCCCTGTTCCTGACTTTCTTCCAGTTAAATTGACTTTGATCACCTTAGGTCTTTTCTTTCCCTCTCAGCATTACATCCTACTGCTTAATTTCCTGTGACATTGGTGCAGTGTGCTGAAGGTTTGCTTTTTGTAATGTGCTCTGTACACCAGTGCAATCGCTTGAAAGGAGAGTGAGTTTTTTGAAAATGGAAGGGCGGTTGCACAGCTTGGAGTATTGGCGTCCAGATTACTAGGACTGATGGTGACATTATATTTATAAGCACCTGTATGCAAATAATTGTATTATAGCTTGCAAGTTACTCACACTTAATTGTTCTGATTGATATCTCGGGAGAGGAAATGGGGACCTTATGAACAATCACCACTTTCTTGGAATGTGAGGCCCTGTTTTGGGGCTGCTTTCTTTCTGACTAGACAGAAGGAGTTATTTTTCTGTTTTCTTTGTGTTCGCTTTAGAATCATTGTGTCATTTAAATTGTTTCAATTTTATGAAGGGTTTGAGCCAAACTTGTGTTTTTTTACGAGAGGCTTTTTGCCAGGAGTGAGGAATGGGGGCTGTTTTGCTCAGACATTGTTTGACAGAATTTCTGCAGGTAATGATGTTTTTAAGCTTTGACATTTGTGATGTGGTTGACTTGCGGGTGAAACGAGTCAAATAAAATGAAGATGTTGTCAGTCCAATCAAGGGCACATAGTTGGTTTACACGGTGAATGTAATTTAAAACCTTGTCCATGCTGCTTAGAAGGTTGTTCTTAGGCATGTGGGAGCACTGTGCGAAGTCAGTGTGCTCTGTAAGCCAGTGATGGTGGGCCTGATTCACAAAAGGTAAAATTAAAATTTTGTGTAAGTTTACAATTGTTTGCTATTCACAAAGGGATTTATGAGTAGTATCTATACAAGTGTGGAGCCTCCTCACATAAAAATACCTTCTTTTTGTTGCAGTCAGTCTTAACATTTGCCTTTGACGTGGTCCAGCGCGACCAGATACAGTGGCGGCCAGTAAGAACAACTTTGAAGGGGGTGCACACCCAAACATGCACACAAACTTACTTCCATGCAGACACGCGCACCCACACCCATTCACAACACTCACTCACAAATACACACTTGCACACTCCAAACAGTCAACAAAAAACAACACTTACCTGCTGCAGCTCTCAGGTAGAGAAGCTGCAAAGGTGCTATGAGGGTTGAGACTGCTGCATCCCCTCAGTGGCTGACCTAATGCCAGCCACTGGGGGGGGCAAGGGGACACCGGTCCCTACTTTGTCACAGAAAAGGATGGCGTCAGGGAGACTGCTGACCCCAGCCACTCTGTGACGAGGTGTCAGTGATATACACTCGGTCCTGGACAGTTCAGGGCTTAAAACTGAAGTGCCCAGGTAGGAGGCTATCACCGATGCTCGTCATGGAGGGGAGGACCTCAAGGACCTTTGCAGAGCTGAGGAGGTCATGCCCACAGGAACTGTGACATCCTCAGGACAGCAAAACTCAGCCAAGTCAGCCAGGAGCCTGTGCATTTATCGCATGTCTAGCTCCTGGTTGCCTGACTTGAAAATAAAGAGTGTCAGTCAGACAGATATTTTCTCAGCCTGACAGACACTCTTTATGTCCAAAAGGTACTGGGTGTGGCTCCTCGGCCCTTAAGGATGGGCTGCTGCTGACCAGATATCTCAAGATAAGGAAGGTGTTGGATACCAAAGGCGTGACATTAACTAAAGGGGTGACAGTAACTATTTACACTCCAATGTAAACCAATTTGGGGAAGCGTTGGACACAAAAGGGTTGATATTTGCAATTCCCACTCCAATCTAAACCAATTTGGGGAAGGCGTTGGACACTAAAGGGTTGGCATTTATCATTCCCACTCCCATCTAAACCAATTTGGGGAAGGTGTTACATATTAAAGGGTTGACATTTACTACTCCCAGTCCAATCTAACCATATTGGGGGAAGGTGTTGGACACTAGAGGGGTGATGTATACTATTCCCACTCCAATCTACACCAATTTGGGGAAGGAGTTTGAGACTAAAGGGTTTATGTTGACTATTTCCATTCCAATCTAAACCAATTTGAGAAAGGTGTTGGACCCTATAGTGTGATATTTAATGTTCCCACTTCAATCTAAACCAATTTGGGAAAGGTGTGATATTTATTATTCCTACTCTAATCTAAAACAATTTGCGGAAGATGTTGGAAACTGAAGAGGTGACAATTACTATCCCAACTCTAACCTAAACTATACTGTGGGAAGGTGGTGGACACTAAAGGGTGAAATTGACAATGTCCACTACAAAATATAACTTTTTACATAAGATAATGCAAATTAAACATTTAAAATACTCAAGCAATACTTACATAATTGTTTTTACTACACACTCAAAGTTTGTCTAAAAACACACTAACCAAACCTACACACTTCTATATACATATTTGAATATTAAAATATAAAACGATGAGTTACTAGAATATCATTAATATATTTTTCAAAATATTTACTACCATTCATAAAGTTTGAACCATAAAATTATAGCACACAATAAACAATCATAAAAGAAAATAATATTTATAATTTTAAAATATATTTAATTAAACAAAATTTAAACCAAAAATAAGAAATATTTCTAAAATTGTAATAAATGTGTTACAAAATATTTAACATTTACAAATTTAACATAAAATATTTCTAAATATTTAACTTTACTAAAAGATGGTATATCTTTTTACATTTTGAAGTAATATTTTTAAAATAATGTAATTAAATACCAGAAATATTTATCTCCTGAAGAGGGGTGGGGAGCTGATTAAGAGGATGGTCATAGTTAGTCCCTAGATGCCCATAGACAGCCTTCTGGGGGATGAGTTGCTCCTGGTGGCAGGAGAACTGAGAGGGGAGCAACCCAGGGTGCTCTGACAATTCAGGTTTCTGGGGGCACCGCTCCCAAACAGAGGGTTCATGAGCTCAGATAGGGGGGCAGGATGAGGGAGGATCCTCCCTTCTTCCCTTTTCAGCCTCAGAGTACAGAACATGGGCGGAAAAGCCAGCCTCAGGATACCACCCCAAACTGGTGGGAAGTAGAGTAGAAATCGGCTGCCTAACACTCAGGCCTGTTGCCCCCCACACTGAGACACCGAAGAGACACTCAGGACCCCGAAGCTGGAAGAGAAGCCTATGCAATTTCCTCGCGTAGATCTTCCACCTGGCAGTGGATGACCCGGGGCCTGGCTCCTGACACTGAAAGCTGTCCGTGGCCTCTGTTGGTTGCTGTCCTTAAGGGCAGAATTTTCCTTGGGTTAAGGACAGAAGTCTGATCCAAGGGGTGGAATGGGCCACATCACATTTCCTGACTCCGATAGACGCTTCCTGATTGGCCAGGGGGAGCCAATCAGTTAATAGGTGGGCAGACCCTGTTAAAGCTCAGAGCCCTCATATGTGGGGAGCAGCTTGGTTGCGCTTGTAAGGAGAACTCACTTTGCGTTAAATAGAACTTTTTTCTTTAAAAAAAAGATGCCTTTTTATTTTTAGAAGCACCAGGCATTTTTACTTGGGGTCTTTTGTATTTATCTCACCACTTTAGCACTGCCTTCCTGATGCAGATAGACACTTCCTGATTGGCCAGAGGGATCCAATCAGTTAATAGGTGGGCAGAGCCTGTTAGAGCTTGGACTCTCATATGTGGGGGAGCGCGGTTGCGCTTGTAAGCAGACCTCACTTTGCTTTTAGTTAGAACCTTTTAAAAAACAAAAACTTGCACTGAATGATTGTGTTTAGAAGCACAAGGAACTTTAACCTGTGGACGTTTGTATTTGTTATTGCACCACTTTAGCACTGACTTCCTGATACAGATAGATACTTTCTGATTGTCAGGGGCGTAACACAGACCCCCGCGGTGCGGGGGGGCCCCAAGCTCCAGATGGCCCCCTCAGCACAGCACTATGGCCGGGGAGCTCCTGATAGAGGCTGGAGGGTCCCCTCTTGTACCTTGCAGGGGGGGCCCACCTCAGTTTTCGTTACGCCTCTGCTGATTGGCCAGGGGGAGCCAATCAATTAATAGTTGAGCGGAGTATGTTCAAGCGCATAACGCTCATATGTGGGGAGCAGGGCAATTGCACAGAGGGCGCATGCAGCTGGCGTGCTGCCAGCGCACAGAAGATGCACCAAAGGCAAGCCCGTCTGCGCCCGTCCGCATAGTGACCGTGGCCTGCGCCAGCCCTCCTGCCTGTGGCACCCAGGTAATACTAATTTTTTCTCCTCAGCTTTCTTGTAATCTCTTTAGCACTTTACTCTTGACTGTAGCCTCTTCTGGGACCCATCTCGTATTGAGGGTCCATTAGCTTGTATCATGTGTAAAGGCAAGATTTATCTGTTAACAGAGCCCTCCTTTGCTACTATTCAAGTCCCCATACCAATTCACTATTAGGCGGGCTCATTAACGCCCGCTCTCTTCGTGCACAGGAGCTCCACAACTTGGTTGAGGACCTCCACTTAGATTTTTTTTTTAATCACAGAATCATGGCTTAAAGAATGCTGTAAACTGGATATTGCCATGGCTCTTTCCCCTCCTCCCCCCCCGGGATACACTATTCTTAGGCACGACAAAGATGAGCTTCATGGAGGTGGCCTTGCCATCATTTTCCGTGACTCACTCCAATGCTGCAGGATTGAGCTAAACTCTTTGAAAGGAGCAGAAAGTTTAGGCTTCTGTTTTAAGATTAGCTCCACCCAGTCCTTTGCAGGTGCCCTCATCTACCATCCTCCGGCCCCAGGATCTATTTTTAATGGCCTGCTCGGGAGAAGCGCTAGCACTCTTCTTACTTCACTATGCTAACTTTACTATTCATGGGAAGTTTAATTATCATCTTGAGATCAGCAATAATCCTGATGTATCCAATCTTTTTGATACCCTAAACATTATAAACATTATTGGTCTAAACTAGCTAGTAACCTTCCGTACGCATATCGCAGGACATATCCTGGATGGGATTTGTTCTAAAAACCCTAATCTGGTATTATAAGCGCCTATTTAGTAGGCTTGATCAGACCAAAATCTAATCCCCTCAGAACCTTGATCAATTCAGATCCCCTCCCTCCATCATGACTATGGGCCCTCACACCCTATGCGTAATGAGGCAAAATGATGACTGACCTCAGCCTATCTTCATCCGCCCTGACCTACACGGGAATCTTAGGCAAAGACCTTAGTTTATTTAATAGTTGGATCACCAATACAGCTAAGGATCTAGCTCCTGTATTATTTCTTAAGAAGCGGAGACCCCCACCCTTTAGCTCCATGGTTCTACTCGGTCATAGCAGTCATATAATCTCAAGGACCTGAAGTGCTTTAAAATGATGCAGAAAGCATATCCAATCCGGATCAAGATAGCTAAAAAAACATACTTTCATGCCCAGATTGAAGAGTCCCAGTTTGATTCTAAAATTATTTTAAACCTCTTTAAATCCTTTCTTCAACCAAGGGCACTCGTTAGGGACACTCCCCCCTCACAAATCCTATGTGACCAGATCTTTTCTTTTTTTAAAGAGATAATATTTGCTGTACAACAGGGCTACCCAATCATCAAACTCCTCTCTGGTTTTGGTTTATTAGATATTCCCTCAAAGACAGGGATCACAATTCTGGTAGCCTTCCAGGAGATCTCACTTTCACTGTCGCAACAGGCCATTCTTTCATGTAAATCTGTTCTCCCAACGACCCATGCCCCCCTGCAATTCTTCATGAGGTCGTTGACATTGTCAACCCTTTTATAAAAAAAATTCTCAATACTTCATTATCAGTGGCTGAGGTTACCTCGTATTGGAAATTGGCAGAGGTGAAACAAGGGCAAAGAAAATCTCTTGCAATCCCTGACACCCTGTCCAACCTTCGCCACATCTCATTGTTCCCGGTACTAACTAAAGTATTTGAAAATCTTACCAGTGGCCAACCAGTTTTCTTTCTGTAAAACTCATATCTTCTTTAGCGGCATCAGGAGTTCTGTAGGGCTCATCTCTAAGCCCTGCGTCATTCAACATATACAACGCCACCCTAAGTGCCCTGATGGCTTCGTTTGAAATCACTTCCAACATCATATGCGGATGATATGTAGCTGATTTCTGATTATGCATAATCTTCTTTATTATGCCACTCCTGAGCAGCCCTTTTAAATAACACTTATTACAACAATAATCCAGAATTGGAATAAAAAAAGAACCAAAAAAAGTCTCTAGCATGGAACGTTCTGCCTTTTTTAAATGCTGCTCCTGATGATATAAATAGCCTTACGTTTGTTTTATCTTGTATGTTTCAGTCTTCAAGCTGGACGTTGTGTGGAGTTGTGTTTAAGATTGCTTCTAAATTTCAGAAGCAGAGCGTTGCGTGTTTGAGTGATCATCTTTAATGTTTACTATTTGAGAGAAAATTATCTTTAAATGTTTCAATTTTTGTTATGGGGTATCATTTCATTAACAGTTGTGCTCTTGTTACATCGTTTTTATTATCGATTAGTCTATTGTTGAATGATTAAAAGTATAAGATCAAACGTTTAACTTGCCGTTTTGGTGCGCGTTTAAAGCGCTAGAGGCATAAACAAGCATGCTCGAGCAGTTGCGTGCAGGTTTGAAACTGCAGCGGTAACTGAGCTTTCTTGCTCGCGCTGCCCACCTCTCTTTTCATCTGTTGTCATGTGTGCTCGCATCTATTGAGAGGAGAGTGAAGCGGCAAAATCATTGGCTATTCGTGATCTCGCGAGATCATGGTAGCCATTTTGAATTGGGGCAAAAGACATTTGAAAGAAAGGATTATATGGAAAGAGAGCGTTGCTAGCCAATGAGACAGCGCTAAAGCCTGTGAACTGAAAGTTTTACCGATCGCGTTAGGATTATCGAGTGGGCTCTTGTTTGTTTGGAATTTAACAGCAGATTTAGGAATAAGCTAGATTTAGAACAAGGATGAATACAGAGGAGAATGCAGTAGTACAATCGCAAGTTGTAGAAGGTAGAGTTAGTGAAGAAAGCCTTAGGAGGATAATTCAGAATGAGGTGAAGTCTTCCATGAGGGAAGTGGTGGAGATTGTTTTGGATAGTAAGAGAGAGATTTCTGGTCTTGTTCTTACAAAGAGGTAATAAAAGGAGGTAAGAGGCAGATGAATTCTAAACATTTAGAGAGAAGAAGAAAGGATGGATTTAACTCCATCACAAAGAGTGGTGTTTTTGGCGGCACAAAGAGAAAAGGTGTCCTTGGCGGTACACAGGAGCGGTCTGATGATGATGCTCAGATGGAAGCAAAGAACTCGATATGATGGAAGGGTCAGGTAGATATTTTGACGAATATGTGTTCGATATGGACCAGGATGACGATCTAAACGATGACCTGAAGGATGATGTAGCTACAGCTAGCAAGTTGGTAATTAGGGATCCTTTAGGAGGTGAAATGTTTAACCCCTTTGAACCTCGTCATCCTAGAAGTGCTGACTGGTGGCCTTTGGACCATGTCAGTAAATTCATAAAGAAATCGATTAGGAAACCACTAGAGAAGGAAGTTAGGAATATATTGAAGGCAGAATGCTCAAGGCCTCAAATTGAGAATATGGTCTGTTACACACCAAACTTGGACCCGGAACTAATAACTTATTCATATAAGTTATGGAGAGTGCCAAGATAAATTACTGAAAACACTAGGTCCTCTTGCCAAGATTATGGACATGGCAGAGAAGGTCCAAATGAATGGTGAGCAAGTGGATATAAAATTGCTTAGAGGCTGGAGTCAAAGAGCAACGGTGTTTTTAGGAAATGTGTTAGAACCGGCGGTCTCTAGTTGGCAGAGGTATACACTTCTGACAAATAGGGACCAACCAACTCTAGTCAGGGCAAGGGGATTACACACTCAGATAACCCCTTGGTAGAGCAGACAGGCTTATCTCAGAGGCAGTGTGTTAAGCATTTATGACCACATACAGTAATAGAGTGAATACACTACAGATGGACACGACACAGAAGTTATTATAAAAATAGTATTTTTATATAAGGCTTAGCACAAGACCAAATAACGACAAAAATATACCACAGTCTTAATAAATACTCTTTGGAAGGAAAAAATAATAGTTCAAGTAAGGTTTCTTCTTGGCAAATAGTTCTTTAGCAAAGTATTCTTCTGAGCACAGTTCTTTGGCAACAATGTAACCCCCACAGGAGTCACACGACGTCGAGTCTACAAGATTCCCAAGGTTCGGCGTTGACCGCGAGGAGCGCTACGTCGAGCCTGGAGTCGCAACAGACCCCACAAGTACAGTACCTTGAGAAACGAAGAAAACGATGATCCACGGCGTCGATCGGCGTCGAGGTCGTGCCTCGGAGTCGGGTCAATCCGCAGCGGCGTCGAGGGATGTCGGGCCGGAGCAGCGCTCACGGCGTCGAGAAGGGCGTCGAGTCGATGCGATCAGCAGCGGCGTCGGGACGGGGTCGCTTGGAGGTAGAGCCGATACTCACTCCTCACTGGCGTCGATACCGGCGTCGAGACGGGGTCACTTGGAGCCGGGGCCGATACCCACTGCTCACTGGCGTTGCTGCTGGCGTCGAGACTGCAGATTTTCCCTTGTGTACTGGAAACAACACTTTCCAGCAATTCAGCAATTCAGTAGATGGTGAAGTCCTTTGGCCCTGTGACTTCAACAGGAGACTGGCACTCTTCCAGTCCTTGGAGATTTCCTAGCAAGTGTTCAGAGAGTACACACCAAGTTCCTCTCTCCTTGTTCCTTGGCAAAAATAAAGAAGCAGCTTTCAGGTTCCTCCACAGCAAAACAGCACTCTGGCAGAAAGGGGAGGCAAGTCCTTAGATCAGCAGGCTTCTTGTCCTTGGTACAGGTTTCCTTGTCAGAAGTGATCTGAGTTCTTGGTTCAGGGGTCCTTCTCTTATACCCCATTTCTCCTTTGTTCCCTTTGTCCAAGCAGGGAAATTCCCACCATCTCAGGTTTGTTGTGGGTGTTGCCAGGCAGAGGCACCTGGCCTATTCACTGAGCAGGGCAGAGTCCTCAGCCGCCCAGCAGGAGGCGGAGCCAGTATTGTCACTGGCAGGAGCAGGGCTATCAGTCGCCCAGCAGGAGGCGGAGCCAGTATTGTGTCAGGCAGGGCAGGCTACTCTTCCCTCACTCTACGTGTAAACGCCCCATTCACCCCACACTGACTCACTCAGACCTCTGGAGCCACCCAGCCCCTGACACACACACCAAACCAGCAGAGACCGGTAGATAGTTGGACAAGAAAATAGCCACTTTCTAAAAGTGCTATTTTCAAACATAGAATTTAAAAACCATCCATCCTAAAGGGTGTGTTATTAAATTCTGAGTTCAGGGATACTAAACTCGACTTGCTACCATGCTCCCTGAGTCAGATAGATTATAATGGAGTTAATAATCAGTCTGCCCAGTCTGGCCTATTGGAGGCAGGTAGCCCTTCAATAGTGAAAAACGAGAATGGCTGTAATTCACTATTAGGTCATGCCACACACGTCAGGGCATGACCTACCTTTTACCAACAATGCACCCTGCCCTAGGGCCTACCATAGAGGTGTCTGAAATGTGGCAAAGTGAAGGTTTAGAGACTGGTAAGTAGGTTTCCTTACCAAGTCGACATGGCAGTCAGGGACTGCACGCAGGCGCCGCGGTGGCAGGCCTGAGACACATTTTGCACGCTGCTTCTGTGGGTGGCACAACCAGTGCTGCAAGCCCACCAGCAGCAGTTAACTTACACGCCCTTGGCACACGCAGTGCACTAGACTAGGGTCTGAACAGTAAGTCAACCAAGCCAATCATGGTAACGCCAATCAATGTAACAATTTAACATAGGGAGCACTTGCACTGTGGCACTGATCAGCAGTGGCACAGTGCCCAAAGCAATAATCCAGCAAAAACATCGTAAACAGAGGAGGCAAACAGAAAAAAATGGAGGAGAGACTCATGCCAATGATGCCAGGTCTAACAAAATGCAAATGCAAGTTTGTTGACCGAGACAAGGAAGTCAGTGTTAATGAAGATTAACCCTAAGGTGGGAGAAATGGCAGAAAAGGAAACGTGTGTTGATGCAAAAGGATTGTTATTTGGAGAAGGTGTGGTGAAAGGCTTGGGAAAGCACGTTGCCACGTATATGGCCTTGGATAAGGTGCAAAATAATATGAGGAAGGTGTTTGTCGGGGTTCTTATGCCAGCCGCGGATTCCAAAGATCCCAGTACAATTTCTTGCTCAGGGGTACAGGAAGGGAATTTCAAGGTTCCTCTGGATTTCTTTCTCAATGTGGTAGATTTGGAAGATCGAAGAGTGGAGCTTGTGGAAGAGGCCAGTCGGCGTCGGGTTCAAGAGGTGAGTACAGAAATTTATTTTGGTTTGCCCAGGGAGGATTAGGTGGTTGTTTAAGGCTATTTCAGGAGGAATGACAAAAGATCACAAGGGATCCGTGGGTTTTGAAGACGGTGCAAGGGTTCGAGATAGAATTTATAAGTATTCCAGAACAAATAATAGAACCAAAGGAGTTAATTCTTTCACAGGAAAAGATGGAGTTAGCAGACAAGTAAATAGAAGCAATGTTGCAAAAGGGTGCCATCTGTTTGGTAGAGAAAGAGATGAGCGGTTATGTGAGCACTTTGTTTTTGGTAAAAAAAAAAAAGGACAAAGGGTGGAGACCAGTAATAAATTTGAAAGGATTGAGCCAAAATTTTGCTTACAGGCATTTCAAGATGGAGGGAATCCATCTTTTAAGAGACCTTTTGCAGAAAGGAGATTGGATAGTAAAGTTGGATTTGAAGTACGCGTATTTTACATTTCCGATGAAGGAGGAGAGTCAGAGTTATTTGCAGGTCAGATGCAGAGGCAAGTTATACCAATTTGTTTGCCTTCCTTTCGGTCTTTCTATGGCACTGTGGTGTTTTACGAAGGTGATGAGAGTTGTCGTGGCCTATTTAAGGGAGAGAGGTTACAGGTTAATTGTCTACTTGGACGATATTTTGATTATGTCTCAGGATACAGGGGTGTTTAGGAGTCTGTTGCAGAGTACGATCAGTCTTTTGGAGAAGTTGGCTTTTTTAATCAACAAGGAGAAGTCTGTTTTGATTGCGTCACAGAGTATGGAGTTTTTAGGATTCAGAATAGATTCAAAAGAAGAGATTTTGAATTTGCCAGTCTTGGCAAGAGTTTTGGGTTTGTTTTCTTCTTCAATCCAAGTGATTTCTTCAGGTCCTTTGCATTATCGTGCCTTGCAGAGAGTGAAGGCGGAGGCATTGAGAAAAGGTTTATGGTATGGGGACAAAGTGAAGTTGGATTTGGATGCAAAGGAAGAATTAGGTTGGTGGTTAAACAACTTGGACGCATAGAATGGAAGTGCAATTTTTGGTTGCATTACGAATTTTATCTTAGAAACGGATGCTCGTGGCTCCGGTTGTGGAGCACGGTTGGGAAAGAAGGAAACACGTGGTGCATGGACATATTTAGATAGGAAGTTGCACATAAATTGCCTGGAATTATCAGCAGGTAAATTCACATTGAGGAGTTTCAAGAAGGAGATTCAGGAACATACAGTATTGTTAAAGATGGACAATGTTTCAGCAGTTTGTTACATAAACAGGCTGGGAGGTTGCAGGTCAAATGATCTTTCGGATATTGCAAAAGAGTTTTGGAGTTTTTGTCTGGAACACAAGATTGCTTAAAGAGCAGAGTATCTTCCAGGGAACTTGTAGTGGCAGATTGGAATTCAAGATATTTGAAAGATTACAGCGATTGGATGCTGAATTTGGATTATTTTGCAAGGATAGAAGAGAGGTTGTGTCCGTTAGAGATGGATTTGTTTGCGACAAGCATGACATGTCAGAAGGTGAAGTATTTCAGTTGGTTGCCAGATCCAGGAGTGGAAGCAATAGATGTGTTTTAGCAGAGTTGGACAGTAGTGAGGGGGTATGCCTTCCCTCCTTTTGCAATGATTCAGAGGGTACTTCTGAAGGTGAGGAAGGAGAGATGTCAATTGTTCCTAGTGACTCCTTTTTGGGTTTCCCAGGCGTGGTTTCCAGGGGTGATGGAATTAGCTTGCACAGTATCTCTGTTGATTCTGGCTTCAGGAGTGTATATCCACATGGATCCAACTGAGTTCAGAGAGGCGTAGAACTGACAAGTTCCCCTGCATAACATGCCCTTACTCCATGTTTCATTGCCTAAGCAGGGAAGCCTATCAGGGTATT
Organism: Triturus cristatus; assembly: GCF_964204655.1. Lineage (NCBI taxonomy): Eukaryota > Metazoa > Chordata > Amphibia > Caudata > Salamandridae > Triturus > Triturus cristatus. Next base: position 1,017,229,589 of record NC_140581.1, read on the forward strand.
GATTAGTCTACACCAGCGTTTGGCTGGGGGGAGTGCGCCATGTTGAACTTGGCCCTTTCTGCAGGCTCTTACCAAAACCTTTTGCCTTCCTCCAGTTTTTGCTAAATTGGCTTTTCTTGACCTTAGAACTCTGCGCTTTACCTCTGCTAACCGGTGCTAAAGTGCTTGTGCTCTCTTCCTAAAACATGGTTCAATTGGCCTATTTAATTTACCTATACGCCCCTGGTAAAGTGGCACTACATGTGCACAGGGCCTGTAAATTAAATATTACTAGTGTGTCTGTAGCACTGGTTGTGGAACCCACTTGAGTTGCCCTTTAAACATGCCTCAGGACTGCCACTGCAGAGCCTTTGTGTGCAGCTCTAAGCTGCCATTTTGACCTGGTAAAATAAACCTTTTGCCAGGTTCAAACCTTCCCTTTTTATACATATAAGGCACCCCTAGGGTAGGCCGTGGACAGACAAGTGGGCAAGGTGCACTGTAATTAAAAGTTAGAACATGTACTTTTAAGTTTTACATTTCTTGTTAGTGAAAAATCCTTAGATTCATTTTTCACTACTGCAAAGCCTACCTCTCCTGTAGGATAACATTGAAATTGCCGTATTACATTTTATAAGTGTAATTTCCAAATGGAAATAGGCAACCAGTTCATGTTTGTTGTCTCTGGAATCACAATTTAAAATCCTAATTTATGATGAATTCTGATTTTGAATTGCAATTCTGAAAATGGCAATTTTAGAAAAGTTTGCATTTTTTTGCCTTAGCCATTTGGTGCCTGTAGCCTGTCTCTGGGTGTAGCTGACAGTTGCGCTTTGTGCATTCCTCCTCGACAGTCACATGCAATTTGGAGCTTAGGTGTGAATGGATGGGCCACCACTGGCAGGATGGGTGGGAGGAGCTGGGCCCAGCCCCACTTACAGTTGAATAGGGTTTGTTCTGTCTCCACACAAAGGGCTGCATACCCCGAGTAGTTATTTGAAGCCAGGGACAGAAATGCAGGGCTTCTGTGCTCTTCAAAGGCTTGCCTCTATAAGTTACTCCCCACTTCAAAGGCACCACTGTGTATAAATACTGGACCTCCAACACCAACTCTTCAGTCAACTTCTGGACCTGTGGATATTTTGCCAGGAAGAAGGGCTGCTGTGTTGCTACCAGGACTGCCACTCTGCTGGAATGATGCTCTAAAGGAACTGCTGCCCTGCTGAGCTGACCTGCTGCCTTCTTTGCTGGGGAAGGAGACTTGGACCTGTAACTTCATCCTGAACCAAAGACCCCAGGGTGATTCCAAGGGCTACTTTGCTGCCCTCCTGATCTGAGCTTCATGGATATAAAGGGCTCTCCTACATCCCGAACCAGCCCCTGAACCTAGCTGCAGCAAGTTTCTGATCCCCAAGCAGTGCGTCTCAGTTCCTGGATCCTTGGTGTGGCTCACAAACTTTGAAATCAAGCATTTGGGCTTTTCACAACCACAGACAGGCCTGTTTGCACCAAGATCTCATTGCTCATACCGCAAATCAGCGCAAAGCTCCATCAGCCTGACTCTTCACACTGCAGCATCGACCACCTTCATCATCTTCTCCTTTTCAGCATTCACACTCCACCTCCAGTCATGCAATTAGTTCATACTGTCTCACAGTCATCCAACACCGAATGGCACTGCCATCACTCATGTAAAAAGTGAAATCCCACGCCACGCTGCTCTACTGCACCTTTTCCCCTTATTGACTACATCTTCTTTATCCCAAGCCCTTTGAAATTCACCCTTCAGCCAGAAACCTGGACGTTTATTTCAGCACAACCATGAAAATGGAAGCCTTTGTTACTGATGCACTCATCTCAACACACTTTCCACTATGAAAATATGAAGTATCTGCTCGCTCAAGCCATATTTAGTATTCATTTTGCTGGACTACAGTAATGCCTTCTGGCAGGTTTCCTCCATTACTAAAGAAAGTTCTACATTTTACGATATATTAGAACTTCGGAATGTTGAGAGCTCCATTTAAAACAATGGAGTCGCTTCTAACGGCTGGTAGAAGCCGGGAGCTCTAACATTCCAATGTTGTTGTTCACAGCTGTTGCTGTGAACAAAGGCCTCACCGAGCCCGAAGGGATTTCAATCTGCTCGGGCTCTTGAGGCTTTTGATTTATTTGTTAGAACCTTCTGCCTTCTAGTAGTGGAATGTTCTAATAGCCTTATTGCCCACTGTAGCGGGGCATTAAAGTCCTGTGCCCTTGTTAAAAGACGTCGCCTTCGACTTGGGCCTTTACTGCTGGGGTGGGCCTTTAATATTCAGTAGAGCCCATTACGGCAGCTTATAAGGCTATAATATATTTCTCAGATATCATATTGAGTCGGCATACAGCCACCATGCTGGCAGGCTCACTGCCAAGAAGAGGTCGCTTATACAAACTAACAAGACTTTTGTTCCAATCGGTGATCTGGCCCCTATCTATCTGACTAACATCTAAATATGTTACACGTCAACTTGGAACATACGATCTACCAATTATAGCCTTCGAGTCGCACCTAGGACGATTTGTTCTGCCCTCAAGCTCAGAGGATTTTACCTTTGCTCTATATTCAGGAACCAGTCTCTACCACCTTTCTTCAAATGTTCAAAAAAGCAGTAAAAACAAACCTGCTGCAACTTGAAAGACCCTCTGTAGTTAGTATATACATTACATGCCTTTATATTCCATTAGCTAGAACATTGCCATAAATGTTTTTGCTTTCATCAATCGTATTCATACATTCGGGCAATGAATACAAATCTAAACTGTTATTTCTCTTTGTCAACCTCCTTACAAGTGTATGTTAACTATGTCCATAGTTGGAATGTAAAATGTTTTTTTTTTTTAAATATTATTGACCCTAAAAAAGCAAATTCATAAATAATTAATTTATGGTGGTAGAAAAATTACCCCTGCAGAAACCCCTTAATAGGTAGACTGATTCCCATCTTAGGTTACAGAAATTTATGGGATTTTGTAAGAAGCAAAGCAGAAGGAATATATAGAAGTAGACGTGTGCGGCTAGGAATGTTTATTATGGGGAGGAACATGGCGGCCGCCAGATAACGGTCGCGGCCGCACTCACCTCGGGTTCTTTTCCTTTCTTGGAGAATGAAGGGAATGTGAAGGGGGGCATTCCGAGCTGTTATGAGCTGATCTTGATAATTTTTTTGATCCTCCGGTCAGTCTCCTGCGGCCTCCCTCAGGTGGGTTCTCTTTCCCTCGTTCACCCGTATCTCCCCCGCTTCTCCTGCTTAGTGCCGAGCGCCGATGAGTCCCGGCGGTGAGCTCCGCGGCTGGAAGTGGGAGGAGGCGGCGAGGCATCGAAGACGCCGGGACGCCACCTGTTTCTGGTTCCGGGTTGCGGGGGCAGAGACAGCACCTGCGGCGGCGGCCGAGCAAGTTCTCCCGGAGTCGCTGGGTGACTTTCATCAGGAGCAGGCAGCTTTGATATCAAAAGAACGGGCTGCGCGCCACTTCTGCGACGAAGGTGAAGGTGGGGATCCCGATCGAAGTTCGGGGGGGGTCCAAGCGCTGGTAAGGTGGAGTAAATGTTCCAGTTTGTTTGGCTGGGACCTGTGGGGGGGGAAATATTGATTTCATCAGTAACTGTATGGAGGCGGAAGAAGGTGGATACCCAAAGGGAATAGTTTCGCCTCCCATAGTGGGCCGGTATACCTTAAGAGCTAGAGCTGCTTACTCGGTACAGAAATCAGAAATTACCCAGGCCACAGTAATCCCAAAGAAAACGTCTGTTGTTAATTTAACTAAGGCGAAGCTAAGGAGGTCGGGAGCCAGATTTGGGGAGTATGAAGAAGTGGAGGAGGAATTGAAACAAAGAGGGGTTTCTAAAACCAAATTTAGAGCAAAAAAGAAACCCGTATTTATCTCAAAAATTACCCCCTCGCTAAAGACTTATTATAGAGTCATGGCCACCACTGTGGAGCCTAATGAAACAATGGTGGCGAACGTCAATGAACTGGAGGGAATCTTCACCAAAGATCAAACAGAAATCTGCTGTTAGCGATGGGAGTACTTCCTCCCCTATGACCCCTTTCTCTCAATGTAAACAAAGGTGGGCTAAGCAAATTACTAAGCAACCCATTGGGCCTCTCACTGACTCTCCGGCACCTAAGGCTTTGCAGCAAGGTGTGACTCTTTCAAACAGGTTTAATGTCTTGGGGTCACAGGATGAGGAGTTGCCTGTATCGATTATAGATCCCTCTAGAGACATATTAACGGGGGTTCCTTCTGGGAGCATGGAAGCAGTAGTCGGTTCCGAAGCGCGATCTCTGTCCGATTTATTGATCGCCATGAAAAAGGAGATGTTAAGTGGATTCAAGGTATCGGAACTAAACCAAGCAGAGCTTGCTGGTAGGTTTTCTGTCTCCGAAGCCAACCAGGTGGCGATCAAGGCATCCTGTGAATTTTTGTGTCAGAGGCTTGATGAGGTGGTGGCAAGGACGGGCCTCCTCGAAGCAGAAATACCTGGCATCAAAGAAGCTATAAGTGAGGCCACAAGGGATATGGGGAAGTTAACTCTACAACAAAAGATTCTGAAGGACGACATTCAAAGGCTGGAGAACCACTCAAGAAAGAACAATTTAAGACTCCTAAATATCCCTGAGAACTTAGAGGGATCAGATTTAAAGCGGTTCGTTATTTCCATTTTAAAAGGGTCCGTTTTGAAAGGTCAGCCCGATATCGACTTGATATCAGAAATTCAAAGAATTAATCGAGACCCCTTTAGGAAAAATCCGAAAAAACAGAAACCCCGGAAGATTCTGGTCAATTTTCTTTCTTACTCAGTAAAGGATCTAGTCTTATCACTGGGTCTTAAGGAGGGGTCATTGACTTTTTCCCCTAATGGCTCGGATGCATTTACCTTTCAGATTAGGTCTGACATTTCCCATATAACGGCTACAAGGCAGTGGGAGATGGGAAGCAGACTGGAGGAAATGAGGTCTCTGAGAGTTAAGGCACAATTAAAATTTCCGGCTCAGCTGCGTGCTATGCATTATAATCAGATGCACTTATTCCACACAGTCGAAGAGGTGGATCTCTTCATGGCCGGATTAAGGAAAGTAGAGCAGGAAAAGTGAGCAAAAGCTAAGTAAATCAGCGATGGGTCTCCTTATAGGATAAACATATTTTTCGATATTTATTTCCGCCCCTATTCCCTTTCCCTTTTTTTTTATTTTATTTATTTATTTATTTTTTTTCTTTCCTTAGTATGTTTACTTAGTTGAGCCCGGGGTGAGGGCGACCAAATGGGTTTACCCATCTTTAAGGGAGGGTTCCTCAATGGGTTAGGGACACTTATGGGGACACGGGAGGGAAGGGGGAGTCTGGGGGGAGCACGGGGGGGGGGTGTTCACCAGGGGTGGACAGGGATTAAAAATAGAAAAAAAATTACCTCATCTTACTTTATGGATTTGACCACCGAATGGACATTAAGGGGAAATGGGCTGGGTAAACGGATGGCAGGTGTAATTATAGATCAGGCTGGTTTGGGCCTTCTCTCCTGGAACGTAAATGTCTTAAGATGTATTCGGAGGCAAAGGTTGATAATGAAATATCTGGAACTCGCAGAAGCCCGGGTCTGCCTCTTACAGGAAACCCATCTGACTGCCGGGGAGTCGGATAAACTATTCTCAGGAGTACCCTGGATTAAAGCCTACGGTGTTTCGGACCAAAACATGAATAGTCGTGGGGTGGCAGTCTTGGTCAAACGGGGGTTAACCTGTTTGATTAAATCCATCCAGACCGACCAATCAGGGAGGTGGGTGATCGCGAAGTTGGACTTTGGGGGTTCTGCTTTAACGTGCGCTTCATTCTATAGCCCGAATGTCGATGACCCCATTTATATCGTTAAGCTGCAGTCCAAGCTCATGTTGGTGGCTCCCCCGATAATTGTCGGAGGAGATTTTAATGCCTTGTTAGACCCCTACATGGATAGGTCGAATCAGGGGTGCTCCATTGCGACTCCTCTCGTTAGAAGGGCAATGAAGAATCTGATTCACGACCTTGGCTTGGCTGATATATGGAGGTTTACGAAAGGGGATAGGTCTGGGTACACATTTTACAGCAAGAGATTTCATCACTCCTCAAGGATCGACTACTTGTTAGCTAGTAAGTGCTTACTCGAAAAGGGTTCGGATATATCCATTCTTCCTAGCCATTTATCGGATCATTCCCCTGTTTTCTGTACCAACACAAAATTAATAAAAAAAAGTTCAATCGAGATGGACACTCAGTAGGGGAAGGCTAGACGATCCAGAATTAATTCAGGTAGTTAAAACTTCATCCTTGGAGTTTTTTGATCTTAATATAGGTTCAGTAGCCATAGAGGTCGTATGGGATGCCTACAAGGCTACCCTAAGAGGCCGATTACACAGTCTCATATGCTTTAAAAATCGTGCTGAAGGGCGTGAATTAAAATAGGCCGAAGAAAAGATCGGATTGCTAGAATCTGAGCTTCTTAAGCTATCAAATTCTCTGGAAGGACAAAGAAAGGTGCTGGTTGAACTTGAGCAGGCCAGACAAAACTATAGAGGTATCCTAGAAAAGAAGTGCAAGATCCAATGGGAAAGGAGTAAGATGGAGAACTATGAATACGGGGAGAAGGCTGGGGCTCTTTTGGCGTGCAAGGCGAGATCCGATCGCTCGAAAAATGATATCGCCGAGCTGGTGATAAATAACCAAGGGGATAGATCAACAGACACAGGAGATATACAAAATTCCTTGCTTACCCTATTCGCAGATTTATATAGGGAGACTTTATTCCCCTCTAAATAACGAATTTGTGGGTGGTTGAGCTCAAAATCCCTTTCCACGTTAACTCAGGCCAACAAAGATTTCCTCGACTCCCCAATTACGTTGCAGGAGATAAGAACCCAAATAAAGATCTCAAAAAACAGTAAAGCCTCTGGTACGGATGCCCTGCCAAATGAAGTTTATAAGTCCCTCTCCGAGGAAGTAACCCCAGTCCTGGGTTCCCTGTTTCATTCAATCTACAGTCCAACAGGTCATATCCCTAGCTCATGGAAGGAGGCAATTATTGTCCTAATCCTTAAGCTGGGGAAAGATGCAGTAAAAGCGGACTCTTATCGCCCAATTTCCCTGCTGAATGCAGATTAGAAGATCTTTATGGGTATCTTGGTAGGGAGATTGGGTAAATTAGTCCCTGGACTGGTTAATACAGACCAGAAAGGGTTCATTTCTGGGAGACATATCCAGGAACAAACCCAGCTCCTTATTGGTAATATCGATCTGGCGATCACTAGAGCGGAACCCTTGGCGGTGGTCGCGTTAGACGCCGGCAAGGCTTTCGATAGGGTGTGCTGGGCCTACCTTTGGGAGGTGCTAGAGGAGATGGGTTTTGGTCCAATTTTTATTCACACTCTGAGAGGGTGCTATCAGGATGCCTCAGCTAAAATCCTCATCAATGGTCTATTCACTCCTAGCTTTGAAATTCAGAGAGGGACTAGGCAAGGTTGCCCTATTTCTCCCTTATTGTTTGATCTATACATTGAGCCTCAGCAATATCGGTCTAAAATCGCATTATATGCGGACGACATCATTATTTACACAGATAATCCCGAGACAACACTGCCAAAGGTTGGGGCCCTGTTGGAAGATTTTGGTTTAATTTCCGGTTATCTGGCTAACTCCACAAAGACAGAGGTTATGTGTTGGAATATCGATCAGTGGAGCGGGGCCACCAGCAATAAATTTAAATATCTTGGTATTATAATTGTGAAAGATCTCGAAATAATTCCATCAATAAATGTTGAAAAAATAATAAAAGAAATAGATCAGCTGTTCGCAAGGTGGAGGAATCTCCCCCTGACTATTTTCGGGAGGGTGAATCTAGTAAAAATGATCATCCTCCCGAAATTAACTTATTTGTTCAACGCGGTTCCTCTAGGTTTCCCTAAACACTCCATCTCAAAGGCGCAAAGTAAAATTGGGAGTTTCATCTGGGGGGAGAAGGGTGTTAGGCTATCTTGGAAAAAACTGAGGCGCCGCTTAGCTAAAGGGGGTTTGGCCCTCCCCGATATCCGCTGCCATTTGGTCGCCTTTCAATTCAAGGCTAACGGGATGCTCCTAGGTGAACCAACTGCAAGTGCCTAGGGTAAACTGTTGGGGGAGTCGGTCACCACTGAAGGTGGGGGGGTAAGGTAGGGTTCCTTTATAAGTTTGGTTCACCAAAATTCTTTAAATGAGTAAGGTTGAAGGTGATTAAAAATGCCTTGGAAGTCTGGTATAGCATTCAGTCTAGATGTGGGATAGGTTACTACTCTGATCAGGCTCCGATCTGGGACTCCCCTGGGACCCCCTCTGTCTTCAGGACAGTATGGCTCTCCCCATTAAAAGCGCCGGAGTTGCCATATGGTCCGACTTGGGGGATGAAAATGGTATACACCCTTGGGAGGTATTAAAAGCAAGAATAGGCCCGGGGTTTTCAAGATTTCAGTTCATCCAATTAAAATCCTGGTTTGAAACAGAAAAGGAGAATTTAAGGGGCAATGGAGAGGTGGAAGCTGTGCTTAAAAACACTCATCAGTTGAAGAAGGAAATCGCAATTTGGTATAGGTTTCTGATTAACGCAGACGATGTAGGTATTCCACAACAGGTGTCAGTTTGGAATGACTCTCCTTTTGAAGCTGATATCGGAAACCTTTTGGAACCTTCCTTGATCCTGCTCTATAAATATACAAACTCAGCCAGTTTGAAGAAAAATAATTTTTTTGTTGCTAATCGAATCTACTGTACTCCGGAGAAGATTTCAAAATTTGCCCAAACCCCGAACCGAGATGTCCTAGGTGCTTGCTCCCCAAAGCCAATGATATACATACCTTTTATGAATGTCCCAAATTGGAAACATATTGGGAAGGGGTGTGTAGATATCTATGTAAGACCTTCGGAATTGATATTGTTTTGAATGGGTCTTTGATTTTTTTTGCCAATGACCAGGTGTCTACTGTTCATATGGAACAATCCCACAGAGGTCTGTTGTTATGTCTGATTTTGCTGGACCGAAGGGAAATTTGTCTTCAATGGAAAGACCCCCTCCCCCCGAAAGTTGGAGACTGGCTAAAGTCTGCACTGGCAATGGCTCGGTTAGAAATCATAAGATCCAGCCCCAGCCCCCCCACACTCTGGGCATCTTTTATACGTCTGGGTCAGGAACTGAGACTTTGTTGATTCTATTTTGTCGATTTTATGGGTCGATAAATATCATGGTCCTATGATTAACACCTAAATCCCGGATGATAAAAGGGGATTGGTTGGATAACCTAAACAAGTGCAGGCGGTCGGAGGGCGCCCCGCTTTCCACACAGACCGGATATGTCCTGCTAGCAGTTAATAGGTGAGATGAGGACTAAAAAAATAATAAGTAGACGTGTGCTTACAGGAAATTCAATGAAAACCTTTGTACAGAGACCAACATGTTGGTACTCCCAGACAGACGTTTTACAGACAACAAACTGCAAGACGTACTGATTTTTCAACCAAATGATGTATTGGAAATGTATTCACAGCCGAATTTGAAATGATTTTCTGCTCATTTCTCACTGTGTGGGAAAGTTAGTGGAACACACCCTTTTTAGGCTGTGTAGGTGAAGTATGAGCCTGATTTTTTTTTTTTGATAAACAAATTTTTATTGTGTTTTGCGGCATAAAAGACAGTATCAAGAGTAAGATACAGCAGTGCATTGAACAAGGCATCAGTAACTGCATTTGGATAAGCATCAATAAACCATTGCAAAGACCCTCCCACCCTCCCCCACTCTCCGTCCCCACCCCCCGCGCCCCCACCCTTCAAATCATGCCCCCCAGCCACTTCCCCCATATCCTGCGGAATTTTTTGGGGCAGCCCCGCGCAGCATACAACGACCGCTCCTGGGCCGCACACCAGTCCACCCCTCTACTCCAGGTAGCCACTCTGGGTGGGTCCGGTTGTGACCATACTGCCGCTATGTCTCTCTTAGCCACCATAAGGGCAGTGGTGAGGAAGTACTTTTCGTTACGGGATCCGTCGATCCCATCCATGATGCCCAGCAGGGCCATTCTAGGCTCATGGGGAACCTCCCAACCCAAGACCTCCGCTAGCTCAGTTTCAATCGCTGCCCAGTAATCGTGTAGACGGGAACAAGACCACACCATGTGGAAAAAATCTGCCGGAGCCACCCCACACCGGGTGCAGGAGGCGTCCACGCGGAGACCCGCCCGGTACAGGCGGTCTGGGGTCAGATAGGCGGTGTGTAGGTAGTAGATTTGGATGAGCCGCAGCCTAGCGGAGGTGGTAAGCGACCGAGGGCCCATAAGGGCGTCCCTCCAGTCCGCCTCGTCCAGGGGTCCCACCCAGGCCTCCCACCGCTGTTTGAGCCCGCTCCAGTCCACCGGGGAATTGTTAATCAGGGATTTGTAAATGCGGGATATACCCCCCTTTCCCAGATACCCCAGCATCACCTGAGCTTCAGGTGGGCTATGGGGAGGCAGTCTGGAGTCTAGAGGGACGTGAGCCCGGACCGCGTGGCGCAGTTGAAGGTAGCGGTAGAATTGGGAGGGCCGCAGCGAGAAGCGGGTCTGAAGCTCTTGGAAGGAACACATGCGGCTCCCACGCCATAAGTCGCCCAAACAGGAGATACCAAGAAGATCCCACTGCCGAAAGCCCGCCAATCCCACCACCTCCCGCAGCCAGGTTCCGTGCCAAAGCGGAGTGAGTTGTGTGGACGTCCCCGACCATCTAGTGTGCCGCAGTGCCGCGCGCCACGCGAGGAAAGGAGCCCGCACGACGTCGGGGAGTGATAGGGGGACCGTTGTGCCATAGAGCATGTTTTGGATGGAGGAGAACCCAAGGCCTTGCACCTCGAGACGGTAAGCCGGGTCGTCCCAGCCTCCCGAGAACCAGTCATGGATCACCAGTAACTGGGTGGCCAGGTAATAAAGATATAGATTGGTCATGCTCAGACCGCCATCATAGGAGGGGACCCTGCATCGATCCAAGGCCAGCCGAGGCCTACCGCCGCCCCAAAGGAATTTGGTCACCATTTTATCCAGGTCTCGGAACCACGGGCGCGGAAAAGGGCATGGAGTATTTTGTAGTATGTAAAGAAATTTGGGGAGGATCATCATCTTGTATAGAGCGACTCTCCCTAGCGGATTCAATGGGAGGGACTGCCACCGGAGCATGTCTGACCTGGTTTTGTTGACTACCGGGGCCACATTAAGGGCCCAGCATAGTTCCGGGAGGAGGGTGACCCAAATCCCCAGGTATTTAAAGGAGAGTCTCCGGAGGGGGATGTCCGACTGCCAGTCGAAACATTCCCGCGACGGGTGTAGCGGGACTAGGACGGATTTTTTGGGGTTCAGGTGAAGACCCGACGCTTGGCCAAATCGATGGAGGATCCGACGGACCCGGGGTCCCGAGGTCGCTGGGTCCGAGAGATAGAGGAGGACGTCGTCCGCGTAGAGGGCGATCTTGTCGGGGGCCACATCCGGCCATTCCCATCCTCGAAGAACAGGATCCGCGCGAATCAGCACCGCCAGGGGTTCCATCGCCAGAGCGAAAAGGAGGGGCGAGAGCGGACAACCCTGGCGCGTCCCCCGGCCTATGGGAAATGGGCGAGAAAGTGCCCCATTGACCAACACACGGGCCCGCGGGCGCGCATAGAGGACCATTACCATGGCTCGGAACCGGGGGCCGAAGCCCATACGCTCCAGGACCTCACCCAAGTACGCCCATCCCACGGAATCAAAGGCTTTTTCAAAGTCTACCAAGAGGAGGGCCAGATAGGGGGAAAGGCGGCCGCGGTGCGCCATCGCGAGGTGGAGGCGCCGTAGACAGTGTCTGGTCCCCCGCTCCGGCATAAAGCCACATTGGTCCGGATGGACCAGGGAGGCGAGCGATGGGCGTAACCGTTGCGCCAGGACCGTGGCATAGATCTTGAGTTCTGTGTTAATAAGGGATATCGGCCGGTAGTCGGAGCAGGACCGCGAGGGAGGCTGTGTCTTGGGGAGTGCAACTATGGTTGCTGTATCCGTTTCGGGCCGGAACGAGCCCGTCTCCACCACGGCCGCAAAGAGGTCTCGAAGCCTCGGGGCCAGTATCTCACGGTAGTGAGCGTAATATTCCTGGGGGAATCCGTCAGGTCCCGGGGTTGATTTTAAAGTTTTACAGATGGGATACTACTTCGCAAACATGGTGGCGATCTCGTCCACCATATTGCAATTGCCACTGGATATAATACACCTGAAATACAGCTCGGGATATCCATCATTTTTGTGACTATCACGCCCGCTGAACTCTAAATCAGGTCCCATACCATGGGGAAGTAATACCTATGAGAGAAAATACAAGTGTAAATTTATATTTCAGGTAGCATTTACTTATGCACAATTTTCTACCTGGTCGGAACTGTGTTTCTGAAAATTTGCCAATTGGAGTACTTCTGGAAATATATGACCGTCAGGGACTTTCTGAAGAACACCTGGGATTGTTTGTGAATGCTATATAAACAAGAATGCTACTTCAGGCAAAGACTTGGGGCCTGATTTAGATCTCCGCGGACGGGTTACTTGTCACAAACAGTGACGGATATCCCATCCACCGATATATAAATTCCATAGGATATAATGGGTTTTATATTTCGGCAGCGGGATATCACCGTTGTGATGGAATAAACCGTCATCCGAGCGCTTTATCAGGCCCTTGGGGCTAATGACCTGGATTCCTGACTTCTACAACACTGGCTTTATGTATACCTGCTAGAACACCTTCTCTTGTGGCACTGCTGCAAAACAGATCATTTTCCAGGCAAGCTGGAACAATGATGGCATTCTCTGCAATCATGTTTGTGAAATGAATGGAGGGTTGGACAGCAGGCAGATGACAGATGTGTAGAGAGATGTCCTTGTACTGTTCAAAGAGGACACAGTCAGGACCATGTTACTTCGGCTTCAGTTTCAGATCCTTTATGAGTATTATTGCTCTCAGAATTCTCTATCTGAAATGGGCGTCAATAATTCTGCCATCAGTTAAAGCATGGGAGGCATTAGGGATACTTTAAACAAATAATATCAACCTATTCTGTCATAAAATATGGATGATCAGATGTATGTAGCTCAATAGAATATGGAGTTTGAAGCAGTGAGATTTTAGCATTCCCGTAGGACGATAAAATGGCCATTTTGGCAAAAGACGGTCAGGATGGCAACTGAGTGACAATTGATTCATAGATGGATGGATCGTTAGGTAAAAGAATAACTTTACATGCATGTGTGAGTCTGGGCATAGAGCATCTTTTCTGTTTGGCTTAGGTAAAAGTAGGCAAAATGTATTTAAAGATATTTTCTCCACAGTGGTTAATATTTGCCAGTGGGTACAGATGGTAGGCATTTACCAGAACACTTTGTTGGTCACTGGGGCTTTGTATACTGGGACATGGAACTAAAATAAGAGAGAGAAAGGCAGACGAGAGAAAAAAGGAGGGCCAGAAGGTTAGGAAAACAGTGACAAATCAGGGATGATAAAGAACCTGCAAGAGTGAGATAAAGAGACAGGAAGTATAGGGTGTTGGAAGAAAGAGGAATGAGATTGAATCAATACTAGACAGCCTTAGTATTTGGCAAACCTGGCATTTAGCAGTGCTAGTGGAGCAATCCTAAGAAACCTTTTGGGCCTATCTTGGTAGCTCCAAACACACTTTAGAAAGAGGTACATCTGAGAAAATGTATATTAAAGTTTGTACTCCAATAAAACCATTAACCTTGAATACATTTTAGAGGCACCTAGTCTTTTTTTACTGAGAAAAAAAGAACATCTCATATAAAGGCATTGTGTATTTATAGAATAAACTGTATTCAGCTTTGATTGCATATAACTGCAATATTGAAAAAGTGCAAAATGACCCTTGCAGTCTCAAAATATTGGTGCACTACCCGGTCCAAGTCATGGGCCAAGTCTCTGTCCCACTTAAAGTCTTCAGGCAGCTCAAAATCCGAAACAATACAGAATCGCAAGAATACCAAGCGAGATTCAGCCCCACCACTTGAAGTTAGGTGAGATGTTGCATGGTCCACACCACAATGCATAGAAACATGGGATAAAGACTTTAAACCCACCAGTACCTTTTGTGCGCCTTTCACCCACAAAACTATTGAAACTTTTGAGAGATCTGTACTAGCGGACATACAAGAAATGAAATTTGTCAAACCAAGAAAGTTGAATTTATCTCCCAAAGAATGGAATACACTTAAAAATTTAAGTGCTGACAAACAACTAACCTTTTCTAAAGCCGACAAAGGCGGCGCCCTTGTCATAATGGACACTGAATTCTACATCAATAACGTCAATGAACATGTTGCAAATCAAGACATTTATTTGCCTTTGGAATCTGATCCTACTGTGGAATATCAACAAATATTAGAAAACATTACTAAACATGCATTTGAAATGAATTGGATTGGCACCAAGACTAAACAATTTTTTGACACAAAATTTCCAAGAAGACCCAAGCTATACATGTTACCAAAGATTCATAAGGATATTAATAACCCTCCCTTCAGACCCATTGTCTCGGCGTGTGGGTCTATCTCTGAGCCTATTGATAAATTTGTTGATAAATTCTTACAGCCTCTTGTTCAGAAAAGCGTTACCTACATTAAAGACACCACCTCTTTTTTAAACTTGTTGAATTTGGTTGAACTTGAAAATGGTGCATCCTATAGTCTGTGCACTATTGATGTAGTAGCGCTATACACATCAATACCCCATAATGAAGGCCTCGAGGCATTAGAATGGAGCCTGCTAACAAGTGAATTAGAGGAGTCACAAAGGTTGTTTATTATGGAACTCATGCAATTTGCTTTGTATTGCAGCTATTTCGAGTGGCAAAACAACTTTTATAATCAAACAAGTGGCACATCTATGGGATTCGGGGGGGGCTCCCTCGTATGCTAATATTTTTATGAGCAAATTTGAAACAGATCACATCCTTGATAATACGATGTGGAAAGAAGGTATCATCATGTACAAACGGTACATTGACGATTTATTCTTTATTTGGAAAGGATCACGTTCACAACTTGAAGAGAACATTTCGATATTAAACACACACAATGATCGGATTAAATTCACCTACCACATTGATGAAAAAACCATTACATTTCTTGACGTCATTGTCAAACTTGATCAGAATTAAATTTCGACTCAGCTACACATTAAAAAGACTGATAGAAATTCCAGTTTACTTTTTCAGAGTTTTCATCCGGAAACTTTAAAAAAAACATCTACCTACTTCGCAACTGATTAGAATAAAACGTATTGTATCCAACAATGATGATTTAACTAAATCTATTGAACAACAATTGACCAAGTATCGACAAAGGGGTTATCCAGAAAGTGTGTTGAAAACAGCAGCAGATAAAGTATCACTGTTACCCAGAGTTAACCTTCTCCAAGAAAAAACCACAGACACAAAAGACAAGAACAAAACTGTATGTGTATTGAAATATTCCACTGAATCATCACAGATTAAGAAAATCATAAGTAAACATTGGCGAATCATCTCTATGGAACCAGATCTTCTTGATCTTTTTGACAATAAAATCACATTTGCTTTTCAACGTTCAAAAAACATTAAGGAAATTTTGAATACACCTAAGAAATTGACTAAACCATGGCGAGGTATGCTTCAATGTCAAAACTGTACCCACTGTGGTAACGTAATGATTGGCAACCAATTTAATCATCCCACGAATGGTTACTCCATACCTTTACATCATACAAGTACTTGTGATACGACTAATTGTATATACACCATCAAATGCCCCTGCGGAAAAATATACGTAGGTCAAACTGAGAGGAAAGTGAAAATTCGGATCTCAGAACATAAAAGTAACATCAGAACGAAGAATTTAAAATCAGCTGTAGCATCACATTGGATTGAAACTGGTCACCAAATTTCTCAGTTGCGGTTCACAATACTTGAAAAGATCACACAACGTCGAGACATGGATCCTGCAAAACAAAGACTAAGGACTGAATACTTCTGGATAAAAAAACTTAATTGTTCCCACCCCATCGGGTTGAATGATCGTATAGAATATGCCTGTTTTCTTTAGTCAATTAATCATAGTTCCATTGGCAAACAGTGTTATCCGGTCCTGAAATTCCCTATGCATAATCCATTAATCTATTTTCGAATGATGATGTTCACTTACGTATCTTTATTATGTTTGTATTTTGACTCTTGAATCTGTTTCCCTCTCATTTTATTGTTTCTTGTTTCTCTTTAACTTTACTGATTTCTTTTTTCTTGTAACCTTATTGAGGTTTTTTGTTTATTTTTTTTTATTTTTTCGTATCTTCGTTTTCACACGGTTTATATTTGTCTGGCCGCTTTATTGGCCGCCAGCGTCCTTATTTTTGACAACTTGATGCCCATAGGCTTGCGAAATTACGTCATCACGTAACCAATTGGCTCATTTTCACTCATATATATTGACCAATCACGGGGTGTCTTAGATTGATGATCCTGAACCGACGTCGAACCTTCACGCCGCCAGCAGAGCCTTAGACATGTGAAAACCGTCCGGTTTCCAGTAAGTCTCCGTTCAACACGCTCCCCCCCGGGTTTAAATGGGATCCTTTAGTATCATTTTTCACATAACCTTTTCACTCGCTTTAAGCCTTCGTATTTTTTCACCCGCTTCAATTTTCTCACTCGCTTGATATTTCCGTGTTTCTTTTAATTGGTTTTCGATCCTGTGTCACCTATACGCTTCGTTAGCCCTTGCACGTTTTGTTAATTTTCGTTTCTTTTAATTTTTCTTTTCTCTTCACTTCTTGTTCTCACGCCTAATTTTCTACTTAGTTTGTTCTCATTACAGTTTTATTGATTTGGTACATATGTTTCGTCTTATGTATGTATTTGATTGTACTGTTTATAGCATTCATTCATTCTGGATAGTGAACCTAATGGTCCTGTTTCATTTCATTTTTTAGACCCCTGAAGAAGGGTCAGACACTAATGACCCGAAATGCATTGGGTGGATGTCTAATGAGCTTAAGAAGAATAATCTTTGTTATGTACTATCACATTTGGAAATGATATTTTCAACGAGAGATTTAATCGGATGAATTTGTTGTAACTCAATCCATGAAGTCAATAAATGGATGAAGAAACTCAACAGTTTCGTTGTTTATTGAGTGCCCTTGCTTTGTGAGAAGGTGACTCTTCTCACTACATACGACAATCCACACTCCAAGCCCCCATCTCCCCAGCGTCTTCTGACACAGATCCTGCTATGCAATTGTTCCCTGCATGCCCCAAATTTCCCAGGTTGTTGTCAACCACTATGCATCAAGAAGCCTTTTAAGAGGCTGTGTTGCAGATTTATAAGATAATGTTGCCTTCATGTGGAGTGCCTGCGGGCAACATGGAGCTACAGGCCTCCCCAGTTTGACTTCTGCCAGCAGGCCTTCACCTGATGCCAACTCTGGGCCCCAATCAACACCAATGTCCATGGCAGTCCCTTCAGTGCAAATGCTCGTGCCACCAATCCTTGTGCTAGCCCCGAAGATGGTTGTTTGATCCCCAAGCAATGTCAGCCTACACAAGGTCTGTGTTCCATTACAAAATTACTAAGGCACAACCTGTATTGATTGACCCTGACTCTCAGCCTCTCCCATGACACCAGTCTTATCGGATGGTGGACGCCCTGTTCGGTTCTGACTCAGCAGTCACTTACTTCCTTACCCCCTGCCATTGCAGCCCACGGGTTGCTCAGATTTCCCTTCGTAGGGTCACTGTCGGGTACTAGGAACCAGTTTTTCTTCCCCAGCTAGAAATCCATCATGTCAGACTGATGGGAGCTACAAATCATTCAGAGGGGCTTCTCCCTACCATTTATTTTGTTCCTCCCTCATATCTTCCCTATATCAGGATAGTTATCAGTTGACCATGCCAAAATTCTGATACTGGAGGTTAACCTTCTGCTAGCCGAGGGTGCCATCGCGATGGTGCCAGAATCAGAGAGAGGAAAGGGTTGCTCTACTTGCCACTTCCTCGTGCCAAAGAAAGAGGGGTGCCTGAGGCCCATCCTGGATCTCCGGCGTTGAACACCTTCTTTGACACACCAAACAGGTTTTTCCACCCACACAAAGTAACAACAGATTTTAAACTGTCACAATCCCAAAAATAAATTACAAACCATGCCTCCACATTTCTGGTACAAAACCAAATTACGATCAAGAATGTCGTAAGTTTTAAAGTGTTGAGCTCCTGGGACTCCACTACCATCTAATGACATCAAAAGTATTATATGTGATTTAAAGAGGGTTCCAGGATTTAGTTAATGGGTTATGTGTTCACTGAGCATCGTCTATACACTGCGTTGAAGACTTCTGCTATTCTCTGAGTAGTTTGCATATTTTATGGAAAGTCTCGCAGTGAATTTGGGGACGCTTCTGGATGTTTGTGCCATAGTTGCCCTGTTCTGGGCATACCAGAGAACTCACAGTTGAAATAATGTTATCATGAAGAGTCATTCCTTGATAAATTAACTGAAATATGTTGTGAGAATGGTATGCATCTTCTTAAATTCGTCAGACAAACTTGTTTGATTGACTCGTAAAGCTGCTGTTAACTTTCTGCATTGACATTTTCGACCCTATACCAGCATCCCTAGCCAATTTAGTATTCCAAGCTACATGGCTCTTCTTCGGATTATATCTTCTCTCATTTTACGAGCTATCTCTCTGGCAGACCTCTTGACTCCTAGCAACATACCTTGCGCTTCATTCCGAAATACCATACCGCTAATCCTAATGGACAATCTTTTACGGTCCTTGCTCCACCCAATGGAATTCCTAGTCAGTGGGCCTAAGGGCAGTTGCACCTAATTCATGCTTCAGAAGGGAATTCAAAACCACTTTGAGCCTGATGTACAAAGCCATTTCTTGTCCGAAAAGCCAGTGATTTGCAAAATCACAGGGTACAGGACTGCAAAGTGGCTTTTGGTATATACTAAACCTTTTTTTGCGTTTTGGTAACCGGTTGCAAACAGCAAAATGGGTTTAAAACCCCATAATGAATCTCTATTTGGAAGGGGTGTCTTTAGTGTATTCCTTCCAAACATCTATTTGTTAAAGTATTTATCAATGTTTTGTGACCGAAATCAGGTCCCAAACCAATTAGATTTTACCTACACCTCAAAAGAGGTGGTAACCCATTTGCAAATGGGAAGGGGGTCCCCCTAATACCCCCTTCTCCTCTATGAATGTTAAAAACGGTTGTTGGGTAGTAGGCAGTGGTTCATGGGAATGGACCACTGCCAAATCTCAAACAAACCAACAAAAGAAAAATTATTTTGAAATGCAGCCCAGTTTCCTTTAAGAGGCTACATTTAAAAAAGGTTTATGGAGTTTGTTAGATTTGAGGGTCTCTAGTTGGCAGTGGTAGGTACCTTTGACCAAATAGGGACCCTTGCGTCTAGTCAGGGTAAGGGGATACACTTCTAAGATAACCCCTGCTCACCCCCTTGGTAGCTTGGCACGAGGAGACAGGCTTATCTCAGAGGCAGTGTGTAAAGTATTTGTCACTATATTACTGTATTTGTTCACAACACTACAAAGGGACGCCACACAGGTTGGATTATAAAAATAGGTATCTTTTATATAGATTTAACAAAAGACCATAAACGACTAAAATCCACAATACTGTACTTTAAAAATGGTAGAAATAGTTTAGTTCGATTAAGATGGTAAATGCAACACTTTATGTTCAATGTACCTTTGGATGCGTAACGCTATACAACAAAAGAGTTGCAGGGAAGGTGATGCGTCGGTTCCTTACACGCAAGAATGGAGGTGCATCGGTTCCTTACTCCGGGGGAGGTGATGCGTCGGGTCCCTGCTGCTGTGTAGGGGACGGGGATGCGTCGGTTTCTTACCAGAGGGGAGGTGATGCGTTGGTTTCTTACTGCGCTTCTGTGGCGATGCAGCTAGCAACGCCGTGATGCGATGAAGATCCGGTGCAATGAAACAAAGATGGCGTCTTCTTGATGTTGCGACAACGAAGGGCTGACGCGTGCACGCCCGACGGCCGTGCGGCGACTCGGTGAATCTTCTTGAGCCACGACAGGCCCTGTGACACACTTCTCTGGCGATGCGACGGCGTCTGCTGCAACGGTGACACTCTTCTCCAGGAATGCGGGGCGCCTCGGTGATGCGATGCGATAGCGGTAGCGGCGGCATGCATCCTCAGCGATGCTGCGGCAGTGACACTCTTCTCCGGTGATGCGACGGCGTCTGCTGCGATGGTGACACTCTTCTCCGGTGATGCGAGGTGCTTCGGGTGAGGCGATGGCGACAGCGGCAGCGACAGCTCGCTTCTCCAGTGATGCAACGGCGTCTGCTGCAACGGCGACACTCTTCTCCGGTGATGCGACGACGCCTGCTGCGGCAGCGACCCGCTTCTTCGTCCTGAGTCGCACTTCCAGCTCCCAGCCACACGCAGTCTCTCAGAAGGCCCATCTCAACATCAAGCACTTCAGTTCCCAGCAAGGGAAGATAGGGAAAAGCTGGTGGGTGAAGTCTGTTGTCCCTGAGACTTCAGCAGAAGGCAAGCTCTAGTTTAAGCCCTTGGAGATCTTCTCACAAGTTGATGAAAGTAGTACAAAGTCCTTTCTCCTTTCTTTAGCAATCAGGTAACCACTGCAGGCCAATCCTCAAACAGGTGGAGCCAGCATTGTGGAAGGCAGGCACAGCCCTATTCAGACCCAGGTGCAACTCCTCCCACCCATCTACATGCAGATCTCTCTATTCAGCCTTGTGCTGACTCACCCTGTCCCCTGGAATCCCCCAGCCCCTGTCACTCAAAACTCCAGACAAGGAATCCAGAACCTAGCGGAGGCAGGCTTGGATAGTTAGGCAAGAAAATACCTACTTTCTAAAAATGGTATTTTCAAACACAGAATGTTAAAACCAACTTAACTAAAAGATGTATTTTATCATTCTGAGTTCAGGCATACTAAACTCGACTTTCAACCATGTCCCCTGGGTCAGTTAGTATTATAAGGTGTTATAATCAAACTGCCCATTCTGGCCTATGGGGAACAGGTAGCCTTGCAATAGTGAAAAACGAAAATGGCTGTAATTCACTATAAGGACATGCCACACACACCAGGGTATGTCCTACCTTTTACTTACAATGCACCCTGCCCTTGGGCCTACCATAGGAGTGTCTGATATGAAGAAAAGGGAATGTTTAGGGACTGGCAAGTGGGTGCACTTGCCCAGTCAGCATGGTAGTCACAGACTGCACATAGGGAGCACTTGCACTGTGGCACTGATTAGCAGTGGCACAGTGCCCAAAGTATCTAAAACCAGCAAAAACACATGGGGCAACAGCAAAAAATGGAAGGGGGACCCACGTCAATGGTGCCAGGTCTAACAGTTTAAATGAGGTCAGAGAGATGGTGGACCACTGACCCCAGCAGGCCACCATCCATGTGATGGCATCCAACTGTAGTGAGTCACGATTTGCAACATATTTCATGAATGTTGATGAGGTAGGCCGAATTGCACCTCATTAGTAATTTTGTGAATCTACCTATTAGAACAGAGCACGGTGTGCACATTTTTTCCCTCCATTCACGAAAAGTCAGTGTGACCACTTTTTGCCAATGGAAATGTTTTACATCGGCCCCTGTAGGAAAGTGGAATATTATGTGATATGGCTGGGTGGCCTTACCATGTACTATTACCACAATACACCAAAGATAGTCTTTGGATTCACACTTATAAATCCTTAACTCAGTCCTGGAAGAGGGGCAAAGAGCAGTCGGGCTTTACTAGAGGAACATGTGTTAAGCATTTCAGAGTACCAAAGTGGAAAAGTAATTGACATGACTCGCGAGAAATCCAACACCAATTTATTAAAATAATAGAGTATTTTTATCTTTATTTGGACACCAAAACAAATAGAATATCATACATATAACCGGGGTGATAGATATTTTAAGCAACACTAAATCAGTGCAGTAAAATACATAGACCAAATAACATTGCGGTCAATGGCAAAATCCACTAGTGACAATCGGTCAATTAAAGATCCATTTACTTGCAACTCTTGGCATAAGGTCATGCAGGAGGACCAGGCCACCTCAATCAGATCAATTTTACCTAGCCTGTGCAGTCTGGGTGCAGAGTTGTTCTGGCTGTCTTTGGTGCTGAATGGGAACCGTGAGTGGGGCTGTTTTTAGAGTTTACATCATGCTGCAAGAAATAAAATGCAAAAACACAGCAGGTAAACAGCTGCTAACGTCAGATGAGGGTTGCACAGTGTTATACGCAGCTGCAGCATTGAGTGTGGGGGTCGGTTACCGGACTGGTGACCAACAAGCCTGGGCAGCGGTAAGCACAACAAAAGCTTTGAGATCTTCCCCTACTTCGAGGGGAGTAATTTAGCGACCTTTGAGAGGATTGTCACCCACTTTTCTTGGCCCCAAATGTGCAAGAGTTGATGGACAGAATGCAAGACTTCCCTAATGACGATGAAAAGAGAATGGCTTAAGATAACATTACATGGGGCGATGATGACAGAATATTTGCAAGCAAAAATTGCTTCGAATGGCCTCATCGTCTATAACTTCCCCAGACTCTTCCTAGAGGATGCGATGTTAAAAAAAGAGTGGTCCCTAGTGGCTTGGAAGTGCACTAGGGACTGGCTTGTCCTGATCATAAATACAGCCAAGAGGATAGCCGACGCCCTCCTGATAAGGATTCAAGTTGCAGAGGGTGCGCTTAAAACTACCATTCAGGTGACCTTATTTAAATCAAGATTAGCAGAACTGAACAATGAGATTGCAGAGCACAAGGACTACCTGATGAAACAGAGTCAACAAATTACAAAAAGATATCCATAATTCGAGAAGGAAAAGATGTACCCCTATCTGAAGGCTGACTACACACCAGCTAACGACAGATATTCCTCAGATGAAAGTAATGATGCCAACAGGAGGGGCTCCTCGATTAGTGACTCCAGCACTGGGAGTTGAGGTGGTACTAACTTGAGAAAGGCTAATCGCCCTCAGCTCCCCAACTACCACATACCTAACTAATATGGTCCACCACAGCCCTTTTGGCCTTTTCCAATGTATCCACAAGGCCAACTGCAATTCTTCCCTACTGGTAACCCTCTTTTTTTAGGCAGAGGTTGGGGCAGAGGAAGAGGGTGCTAAAGAGGTGGGCAGAAACAAGTGCAGTGGTAAGATCAACCACCCAATACAGTGGAGACGAAGAGCAAAACTCAGGGCAGGAGACTTTAGTGGTGAATCTATCTCACAGACCTCTGACCGATATTGAAATGACTGTACTGGA
Source organism: Triturus cristatus (assembly GCF_964204655.1). Lineage (NCBI taxonomy): Eukaryota > Metazoa > Chordata > Amphibia > Caudata > Salamandridae > Triturus > Triturus cristatus. The sequence goes on from NC_140581.1 coordinate 1,017,252,999, forward strand.
AAAAAGCCTGGATATGTCCCCACTCCAAAGACTTATAGATTCCGAGAACAATGTGAAATCCAACATTTCTTCAGAAAAATCCGCTTAAAAGCCTTCTTTCAGGACAAACCAGAGCCTATCCAGAAAGATTCGGGACTGAGAAATCACTCTACATAAACATTGTCCCTGTGGAAGTGCTCACTTTTGAGCAGGCGGTTCTAAAGGGCCTTAAACAAGAGACGAGACCGGTCCTCTTTCACAACCTTTCCAGAAATGAACTACAAGCTATTAAGTCCCTAGCAGAGGACAGTAGCATTACCATCAAACAGGCAGACCAAGGCGGTGCGACAGTCATACAGTCGACTACAGATTATGACCTTGAATGCCAACGCCAACTCAATAACGGAAAATTCTATACACCGATTGCTGTCAACCCCACTACTAGATTGGCAACAGACATTTCCAGTGCAGTGTTTGAGGCAGAAGCTAATGGCTGGATAAGCAAAAAAGAGGCTGATTTTCTCACAACCAAGGACCCCAGAACACCTTATTTCTATACCTTGCTCAAAATTCATAAAGGCACTACACCAGTTCCAGGTAGACCCATAGTGTCGGGCATAGGCTCCATTTTGGAGCCACTCTCGAAATTTTGTGATGGTTTCCTCCAGTCACTGGTAAAATTGACTCCCTCCTATATACGGGATACAACTGAATTGAGTAACACAGATGATATAAACCTGCTGGTGACACTAGATGTGGAACAGCTGTACACTAACATTCCCCAACGTGAGACACTTACAGTCATTGAAACATCCCTGAATGAGGTCGAGTGGACATCGCCCACACCTGTCACATTTATAATGCAGTGTGCTACACTAGCATTAACAGAACATTTCTTTGAGTACAAGAAGCAACTCTTCCACCAGTCTCAGGGTACTTCCATGGGGAGTACATTTGCCCCAAGTGTGGCTTGCCTCTACTTGGCAGCAATTGAAGAAGGTGATTCTACATCCCAACAACCCCTTCAAGGATAAACTGAGATTGTGGAAGAGGTTCATTGATGACATCCTCATCTTCTGGAGTGGTGATTTATCCACATGCAATAACTTTTGCTGGTGGATTAATACAAAGAACGAATATCTGAAATCCACCCATACCATTTCATCCACAAACATACCGTTTTTGGACATTACCATCAGACTCGACAATGGTCAGTTGAGTATGACCATATACAAGAAACCAACTGACAGGAATAGCTTACTACTATATAGTAGCCACCACCCACGAGCCCTTAGAGACAATCTACCATTTGGACAATTTTTCGCATTAGGTGAAATTGCAGCTCTATTAATGACTACAAGAAGGAGGCGGAGTCCTTATCCAAGAATCTGTTGGAAAGGCAGTACCCACCGAAGCAAGTAGCACAATCAATGAAAAGAGCCAGGAATAATCACCGGGAGACTTTGCTAGAGGTCAAACCAAAAGAATCCTCAGATACATGTGTCACGTCTTTCACACCTGAATCTAACAAAATAAAGAAGGTTATTAACAAACCTTGGAGGATTCTAAACACAGGATCCCTAGAGATCCCCAGACCCCGTTTTGCATTTAAACGCACCAGAAATATTAAAGATATGCTCATTCACACCAATTCACACCAGACCGAAACCAGCAAGTACCAATGAACAGAGATCATTATGGGACCTCCCCCCGGTCCAGGGCCATTACCCCTGTGGCTCATGTGCGGTGTGCCCTCAAACAAAACCCACAAAGTAGTTAACGCTGTCTGACTCCTTCACCTGGAAGATCACCAAACATACTAATTGCAACACAACTCGATGTGTGTATTTGATAATGTGCCCTTGCAATAAAAAATACATAGGCATGAAGATGAGGACAATAAAGACAAGAATAACAGAACATAAGAGCAACATTTGTTGCCAAAAAACCACCACAAAATTGTATACACACTTCAAAGATTGTAAACATCCTCCAGAAAGCTTACAGTGGGTGGTCCTAGAAAGTCATCCACAGATCACACACTCCGCCCTCTTTAGAATGGAACAAAGATGGTTGCATTGTTTGGGCAGACCATCAGGGACTGAACGATGAAATCCCTTGGGGTTCACTTGTCAACAACTGAGAATAAGCCAAACCCTTACACAGTGTTCCTTAGCGGGGTTGATCACAATGACAGAAATCTGTATACTGAGGGAAGTAGGTGATTTCTGCCCTCTCATCGTGATTGGAAAAAACTGTTCCATACTATTGTGTACTACCTCCAGACCACCCTGTCATGGACGAGGTAACATCTATTCCAACAAATAACTGCCTCATCCTTGAACACATGTCAACACGCTATTTTCAAACTAATGGGCTGGGATAAATCGAGTTGGCTTAAATCGAGATATATACATGCACTTTAGGCCATGAGACCTAATTATTGAAAGATTGTAATAACAGACTATCATTACAAACCCAGTCACATAACTCAGACTTCTATGGTGTATGATTATATTTGTCATAGCATTCATATATCTGGGACTTTTTTGCCCCATTCTTGACCATGACACACGTCACAACATATCGAATTAATGCTCTAATATCTCTATAATGAGCATTCCAGACACTCCAAGATGGCCGACTTCATTCATTAGCTTTTCGGCCGTTCTGACAAGAACATCACATGACACAATCCTCCACAGCTGAAACCAATTGGCTTCCCGCACCAGACCCGCCTGCAGCTGTGGCAGGCATAAGAGCGAGCCCACACCGAAGGACATTACCATCCCGGTTGCAGCGGTGCGGGGTAGGTCTACCACTGGGCTTCTTTTTGAAGCAGGTGAGTATTGAAGACGCTTTGACAATCTCCCCCAGTCTTCAGCAAATGGCGGAGGTAAGCGGTTGTCGAATCAAGTGCTGTTCAGGTTGAGTTAAGAACTACTCCGTTCCTACCGCGATTGAGTTAAACCATTTGCTTACTCCACTGGGTTTTGGGGGATCCTCGTCTGTTCTGCAGCTCCGGCATATGACCATGCTGGGTCCCCCAGTAGTCTGTAGTACTATACGATCTCCTCCCATAACTCCAGGCTTAGAGAAGCAGGGGTCTTTTAATAATACGAGGAGGACGGACGTTCTATCTTGCGTATCACCTTGCCCTACCTAGCGCCACTGTTTTGTCATTGACTTTATTCATTTTTAGACACAATACTACATGTATCTAGTATGCCGCTGTAATGATGAGGTGCGTTCTCACAAACATTAGGTGAGGTTTAGATAACTCTGATCACCACCGTTGTCACAGCCTAATCCTCACTATTGTTTTTATTGAGAGTCACGGGTGTGCTAAAATTACCCCTTAATAGCACTACATACCTATATTTTTTATGAGTGATAACTACAGGTATCACTACATATTGTTTGGGTCACTTGTGATCAGCATATAGGTCTAGAGTCATGGAATGAACTTATGTGTGATCACAAATGCCTAACTAATGTATTATGTTTTCAAATATATTTGTCTCTTTCACAGGTTGGCCTCTAAACCTGCGGGTACAGTCCCCGTAGGACCACTGAGTGGTAGGTAGTTTTTCACCTCACCATTAGGTGTAGCTAGTTGTCTTTCCATTTGGTCCTGAGGAATCGCCACAGATCATTCTTGACTACTAGGCGAGAAACATGTCGACCATGTAGGAGTAGAGCACTCTTTTGACACATTATAGCCAGATAGTCGCCTCTCCTAATCCTTATTTTAACTGGGATCCTTCCAGAATAAAGTTTATTTAGAGGATTCCCTCCCCTGTTTTATCTCGCACATCCACCATTACATCTACATGTACTAGGCCCCTCACACCCATGGCACCTTTATGGCAAGGAACAACATATCTCAGGTGAAGAGCCCCTTTATGGGTGCCCGTCGGGTATTGCAGCACCGGCCCAACAAGGAGCAGGCCTATATGATGAAGCATGACACCTAGCTTGCTGGGTGTGTGAGGGCCCTCGTTGGAGGACAACCTATCATTGTGATATCACATAAACTCTCTTACTGTGTTCTGTGACCCACAGAGGAACTTCGTACTCATCTCTTGTAGTATAACACTACCGCAATGCCATGTTCAGAAGCATCTGTTCGGACTATGAATTCCTTTCCATAGTCAGGTGCTTTTAGTAATGGTGCAGAGCTCTTTCAGGGTGTCAAAGGCTTATTGGCATCCTGTGGTCCATATTAAATTCATAGGCTGCTTCAGTTCATTGGGTGCGAACACAATAGTCCCATACCCCTTCACAAACCTCCTGTAATACCCAGTCAAGCCAAGGAATGCCCTGCCTTGAGTCTGGGTTTTGGAAGCCTCCCAGTCCAGAATAGTCTGATACTTGGGTTTCAGAAGTTATACTTGGCCTCCACCTACAAGGTGGCCCAAATACACCTCAGAACTCTGTCCTATCTGGCACTTGCTGGCCTTCATAATTAGGCCCGCCTGATGCAGGCCCTGTAACACTTCCTTGAGGTGGACCAGGTGATCCTCCCAGGTGGAGCTAAAAACAGCTACATCATCTAGATATGCTGCACTGAAGTCATCCAATCTTGAAAGATCTCTATTCACCAACCTCTGGAAGGTGGCAGGTGCATTTTTAATCCAGTAGGCATCACTTTGAACTGTTAGTGGCCTTTAGTGGTTGAAAATGCTGACCTCTCTTTTGCTCCCTGGGTGAGTCGAATCTGCCAGTACCTTGATGTTAATTCAAACATACTCAAGAATTTGGCTGCACACAAATTGTCAATCAATTAATCTGCTCTTGGAATGGGGGAACATCAGTTTTGATGACTGCATTGAGACCCCTGTAATCCACACAGAACCTCATCTCAGGTTTCCCATCTTTTGAGTGAGGTTTGGGGTCCAGTACCACTGGGATACCCCAGGGACTGTAACACCTTGCTGACCTCAATGTTAATGCATGCCTAAACTTGGTCTCACAACCTGTAAATCTTGGTTTTGACAGGGAGGCTGTCACTAGTGTCCACATCATGGGTATGCCATGTTGTCTGACCAGAGGTCAAGGAGAAGAGCTCAGCAGACTGACCTACGACTTGGCTGCATTCAGATTGCTGTGTTGCAATGAGGGTGTCAGACAAGACACACCTTCAACTGACCCATCCTGGGGGTTGTTTTACAGTAGATTAGGGAGGGATTCACTTTCCCCATCCTGACCTCCATCAGTGACCATCAACATGGTCATGTCAGCTCTGTTCTGCTTGGGTTTTAGGCAATTTACATGGAGAATTCTGTGAGGACTCCTTGGGGTGCCTAAGTCAACCAAATAGCTGGCGTCCCACTTATTTTCCATGATTGGATAGGGCCATGTTCACTTGTCCTGGAGGGCCATGGCAGCCAACACCCACACCAGCTGACCTAGTTGGGAAACAGCCTTTACCACGAAGGCTTTTCGACGCGTTACGTTTACAACGGTACACTTACCTCGTAAACGTCTTCACAACGCATATTGCTTCCACGACCGTCTTTACCACGCAAGCAACGTCATCACGGAACGTCTTCTTCCTCATCCGAAAAAATGCGTCAGTCCTTTTTTAGTAGTGTCGGCGAAGACCTGAGAAAAAGGCAAAAAAAAAGAAGAAAGGGGGCTTGAGGGGGTCTCCCCCCCCCCCCCCCCCCAAAAAAAAGAAAAAGCGGGGTAAAGGAAAAATCGAGGTAAAGGCAATGCGTAGAAAAAAACATTCCGTTGTAACGCATGCGTGGTAAAGGCATGCGTTGCAACGGAATGCGTAGTAACGACATATATTCGACCTAGTTAGTACTCCACCACCAGTGCGGACTTCTGGTCGTAACAGTGCTTGATATGTTCCTGGCTGGCCTCTAATCAAGAGTACCCAGTTGGCAGCCCATGTTATCCTATAGACCGCTAACACATATAGTAGTTTCCAATGGGGAACACTACTACAGGGACATATACGTTTATTTTTCCACACCTTAAATAAAATGCACCCTGCCTCCTGGACTGAGAAGGCCTAATTTAGGGGTGATTACAAACATTAAAGGCTGTGCAGGTGAATGTGCCACACATGGTGAGGGAGGGTCGAGCAGTTTGCACTGCTCCTGCAGTCTGCAATTGTAGCCTGTTTGCCAGGGTGGCAAAAAAATCATGCTTCAGCCCTGGGGACCCTTTTACCACCAATGCCCTGGGAATCCCTGGTACCCTATACTAGAAACTTATGAGAGGGTAAAGCTTTTGCTAATTTGGGATTACCAAGTCCCTCAGTTTTAGGGCACAGGCACTGGGGTCTGGGCAGCAGACTCCAGTGCACTGTAGAGTCATAACTCATTTGGAAAAAGAAAGTGGAGGGGGTGCCCATGCAAAAAGGGTACTTTCCTACGGCCTCTGTGCTCCTTAAGGCTGTTGAATAATCACATTATTTTCCTTTTTGATTTTACTGTTGTTAGTTCCAAGAGACACTCTCGGCAGTTGTGTATTCTATTAATCTTCCATAGAATTAAATACATAACATAATCTCTACTCTACATTTCAATGCTGTTTAACAATTGGTAGTGGTTGAAATAATACACCCATCTGAATGGGCAATCGTGTACCGGCCCACCTATTCCTTATATTTTCTCTACAAAAGTACAACTTTTCTTCTGTTACCCTTCTAAATTATTAATGTTGTCTAATGCATTTCAATGTAAAAATAAAACCTTGACCACACATCATTGCGAAATGACTGTCAGCAGAGCTATGGAAAGATGTACTCTACGAAAACAAAAAACAGATGTGTTTCTATTGTCACTGTAGCAGCACAATTTACTTATCACCTCTTTTTCTTATATATTTCAGAAGTACTAATCGAAGCTGTTTACTTCAGCGTTGATCCTTACATGAGGTACTCTTTTTTATATATATTTTTTTTTTATTATTGAGACAAGGAATTGTTTTCTTCTACAAAACGTTTTGAGACTGCTGCTGTTGTTAGTGTTTAGCTATCTGATGTCCTCTTGCCTGTTTAGCTACCAAGGTGGGACGAGGTGGCAAATGATGAAGCATGTCACATTACATGAGTGAACCATTCTTGTCCAGTTCTTGGAATTGCCTGGAGTTTAGGTTAAGCACAATTAGCAGCACACCGGGAAACCACGGGGTCTCTGTTAATGACTGATTGAGCAGATAGCAGACTTCTGAGGGTACCCACCAATTCTAATGTATTTAAGTTATTAAGGGCAGGTGTGAACCCTGTAATGCCCTACGTTTTCTCCTTCATGTGATATTCTAGTTGGAACAGCAGATAGCTGTGAGAGAAAAAACATAGTTACTAGAGAACGCTCTAGCCTCAAGGTACCCTTGCGGTATCAAGAATGGAGAGTTGTCATTTGCTGATGAAGATCTCCTCTCCATCCTAGCTGCACCCTCCATTATGCGAGACACAACTGTAGCACATTCAATAATTCAAATGAATGATTGGGCCATGCTGTCAGACCTAAAAAAACACAAGTAAAAACGATGCCCCATGGAGCAATAATGACAAAGTATTTGAGAGGGAATGCCGCCCGAAAGGCTTGATTGTGACAAACAAACCCAGGATTGACTAGAAGACAAGGAGTTTCGTAAAGATTGGTCCCTAATCGCATGGGAGTGCACCAGGGCCTGGCTGATATTATTCATAAAACAGCTTAGAAACTGTCTGACGCAATGGTAGTAGAGACTAAAACACTGGAGAATTCTTAAGAACCCACATTACAATTTCAAGTTTCAAAAAGAAACTAGAAGAGGTCAATAAGGACTATCTGATGCAATCCAAAATAAACACGTTCCAAAAGGATCTGTCAACATTTTTGCACACTAAGACTGATTATGTACGGAGAGAGGGTGCATCATCTCTCTCCTCAGATGACAGCAAGAGCTCCTCAGGGACAGATGGTTCCTCCGACAGAACACATGACCAACCTCAAAAAAGAGGGAGAGGCAGGAGAAACTATAGGACAGTCTCCCAGGGCCCCAATGGGGATGGCCACCCTTCGCTTTCCCACAATATCCATCTCAGCAAGGCTTCCCATGACACCCACCATAACCACAGCCTTTTTAGAGAGGAGACACGGATAGGGGAGGGGCAGAAACGGAGAACAAAAAGTCGCCTGGAAGGACCTAGAAACAAACTCAAGACAACCCAACACCAGGGTACCCCAACCAGGGATGAGCAAGAAGAGACAATGTCATAAACCAAACCCAGTTATCCCTTACAGAAACACAGAGATGTCCTGAACAAAGGCCTGGGTTTTGTCCCCACCCCCAAGGAAGATTTCTTCTGACTAAAAATCGAGATGGCAGAGTTTATTTCAAAAGATTAGACTACAGGCTTTCTGTGCCAAAAGAGAGAATCAGGAAGACTGGGCTGACGCTAAGGACAATAATACTGGACTCCGAAAAAATCCACCTTCACACCCCCAATTCAGCAACTACCTCCAGAAGTGGCCGCTTTTGAGCTGGTGATTAATGTGGGGTTTGAGCCCTTGAGACATACACAACTGCCCCATTCCAGAATCTGTCCAAAGCTGAAAGGGAAGCTCTGCAAGAGCTAAAGAACAATAATACAGTGATAATAAAGCCCATAGACAAAGGTGGAGGGATATTTATAATGCCCAAAACCATGTACCATGCAGAATGTTTGAAACTTCTAGAGAACAAGAAACATTATAGAAACTGGCAAAGAATCCCACACCAGACATAATGGAAGAAATTACCTTTCTTGTCAGAGAAGGACTAGACAACGGGTGGATCACAGAGAATGAGGCTTTTTTTCTGGTGGAAAAAGAACCAAAAACACCTTACTTTTACATTCTGCCAAAACTGCACAAGAACAAGATTCCCCGACTTGGCAGACCAATGGTGTCAGGCATAGGATCCGCACTAGAACCCCTGTCCCAATTTTGAGACTTTTTCCTGAAACCACTGGTCACAGAGATGCCCTTGTACCTAAAAGATACCAAAGACATCCTTATAAAATTGAAGGATATACTCTTCGATCAGGAAAGGGAGTTACTAATTACTCTAGATGTGGAATCCCTGTATACTAATATTCCATAGGAAACCACTCTAGAGGTAATTGAGAAGAGTCACACACCAAGACAGGAAAACAAACAAACACCAGTGGGTTTTATTCTGGATTGCGCACATATGGTCCTGACACTGAATATTTTCGAGTATGGGGGAGACTATTTCTTACAGATCCATGGGACTTCCACGGGTAGCACTTGTGCCCCAAGCCTAGCTGCCTCTACATACATGACTGTGAGAGAAAAAACCTTTATGACAATAAGAACCCTCTTCACAACCAAATTAGATTGTGGAAGAGTTACATTGATGATATCCTGGTGATCTGGAGGGGCACCAGAGAAGAAGCCTTTGATTTCATGATTTGGCTGGATTATCTGGATCCTTTCCTCAGATTCGCAATGACAGTGAGCAAGGAAGAGATGCCTTTTTTGGATCCCACAAATCTACCCCGAGGAAGCCCTTTTGAAAATTGAGTTTTGTTTTATAAACCTACTGATAAAAACAACCTCCTTAGGTTTGAAAGCTGTCAACTCCGCACACTGTGGGAAGGTCGACCTATTGGACAATTCTTGAGGCTGAGATAGAATTGCACAGAAACTATAAAGTACAAAGAACATGCTAAGATACTAAGTAATAAACTCGGAGAGAGAAATTACCTGGAAAGGACGATCACCAGTGCATGGAAAAGAGCTCTGAATAGCAATAGAGAGGCGCTTTTAGAAACATAGAAAAACATCCAGAAAATAGACCCATCTGTGTAACAACTTGCACCTCAATCTCTAACTCGGTTAAAAAGTTGGTCATGAAAAACAGGGGGATTCTGAACACTGGGAATTTAAAGATGACATGACCAATGTTCGCGTTCAAATGTAGCCAGAACATCCGAGATGTTGTTGTTCACACACACCCCAGAATTAAGAGAGTGGAATCACAACAGAGACTCAGGAACCTCCCTCCCCACAAAGGCCACCATCCGTGTGCAGACTGTGAAGTATGTAAATTCACAAAGAGATGTGCAGAGGTGGAAGTTGGCCTCTCTTGACCTTTGAGGTTGAAACATCTGACAAACTGCAACTCAAGTGATGTGATAGATGTGTTGAGATGCCCTTGTGGACTCCTGTATATAGGGATGAACTCCCGAAAAGTAAGGGTAAAGATGAGAGAGCACAGAAGCACTATCAGGTGTAGGAAAGACAACACCAAACTGACATGGAATGGTATGTTCTAGAAAAATTGGAACAGAGAAATACAGACATCACAAAAGCACTGTTCAGGTTGTAACAATGATGGGTGTGCCTCCTTTGAACTGATTCTCATGGGCTAAATTATGATATTCCATGGGGATCATTGAATAAAAGATAGCAAAACTGGATAGCTTTTTTGCATTCATCATCATAAAGTCTCTAGTATTACCTTCATGGGTGAAACACTCTCTACCATTACTATCAGAAGAGGTGTCTTTGCAACTTCTGTGAGGCCGAGGGAAACTGGGCCCAGTCTTATGAATACATATAGGATTATTGACAGTAACCCCCTTAATATGGAGGGTCTCTATGTCGCCCAATATGATGGCAGAGGAAACATTACTTGCAGAAACCTTTATATGCCCAAACTGTGAATAGGGTGAAAGACTGCATGCCCCAGAATGCAGTACGAGAGGTGGAGTTGAAGGAGGAGTCTGGGAACAATGGGCCCGGAGTCATGTCTACCACCTACATGAAATGGTATGACCTGACTTTCAGAAACACACTCACGGATGTCAGTACTTCCAGGGTAAACACCCCTGACGAGACGCATGGCCTCGGAACAACTTAAGCTCTAGGTGTGGCCATACCCGGGACCGGAGCAGAAAACTAACGCACATGCAGACTGAGCGATTGACCTCACCTGATCCAGTCCGAGTTTCCACTCTCACTCTATGGCTATTGGCATCAAACACAAGTGTGAATGAGAAATTACCACAAAATACCCTTACCTGATAGCTTTAAAAGCTGGGGTTTCCTGGCGAACTGCCACGGCACCAGACGGCTGTTCGACGGGGCCCAGTAGGAGATGAGTGTGATCTCTGCCTTGCAGAAGTAAGTCCTACAACTAGGAAACTGAATAGGGAGACAGTACGTGGCTGTACTAAGAGCAGTGGACAGGTTACTTAACATTCTCTTGAGTCTCTCTCAGTACCTAAGGCGACTTGTTTTTTTTAAATTTATTTTGTTTACTCTGTTCTCTCTCTCTATCTAACTAAAGTAGTTTGTCTCAGTACCTTAGACAGCATGATTTTCACTTTATTTTGTCTACACTGTATGTTCTCTCAATCTAACTAAAATAGTTTGTTTTGTTCCTCTGCACTGCCTCCTGATACTGAACTGATCAGAGTGGGGCAATATAGCCTTTACCCTTCTCCAGTATTTTCCCATACTTTTGGTACCTTTTTAATCTCTGTATTTTATATTACCCTGTGACCTAAGAGTGTGACTACAGGAGAGACCCACCCCAAACAGACCATGAAGCACCTAGCTAAATAGCTCTAGGTATTTGAATTTTCCCTGTTTTCCACTTGTTTACTCAATGGTCACATGAACACACTATGCTGATTATATATTGTACTTGAGTTTTAATATAGTCTACTCACTTGATCACAAATCTTTGACTATTTGTCTAACAGTGCTATAAAACCTTTATAGTTATTTTCTGTGTGGGTCCAGACTTTGTTCGACTACTATACTGAGCCAAGTTAACTCAGTTATTTAGCTTATTTAATATATAAACAATATCTTGTTGCTGCTTTTGTATTTATTCCATAGGTTTTTGCGTGTAATGATACCATTCGAGAGGTAAGGCCCTATCTTTATATCTATGCTTGCTCAACACTAACTACTTGCAGTGTAGGGGGACCTAGATACGGCTCAGATGAATGTCTTAGACCCACGGCTTAATAGAGTCAGAAACATGTAGGCAAGAATACTTAATCATATGCAGTGCCGCATACAGGCCATTATACCTAAGTATGCCTCCTGTATTTACCCCTTGGTAATCTTTTTAATTCACCAGGGATACCACCAAATTAAAGAATACTTTAGTGGTTTGTCCCATAGGTTTTTTTGAACTAACAAAACTGGCCCTAAATCACTGTCCTGAAAGAATAAAAGTATCTGAGAACTCGACCAGAAAAGCCCCATTCTGAGGTCGAGTTTGCCCTGATGGTACCATCTTACCAAGGTGGTACGAGGTCGCAAATGGTGAAGTATGTCACATTACATGAGTAAGCCATCCTCGTCCAATTCGTGGAATTGCCTGAAGTTTAGGTTGAGCACAGTTAGTAGCACACAGGGAACCCTCTGGGTCTCTATTAATGACCTGCAGATCAGCTGATTAAGCAGATGCAGACTTCTGAGGGCACCACGCCAATGTTTGTGTATTTAAGTTATTAAGGGCAGGATTGAACCCTGTAATGCCCTATTTTTTCTCCTTAATGTAATATTATAGATCAAACCATGAGCCTGCTAATCTAAGGGGCTTGGCACGTCTCCACTATATCACCACCATAATTTTTGCTTCTTTCAGATAACACATTCCTCCACAACTTAAAACGAAACATACTAAAGAAGATAACTATCTATTCTAAATGTGACATTTACACATAGGCCACAATTTACTATATAAAGTTGCAATATCTCTGTGATGGGGTGGGACCAGCCCCTAGATGATACCTACTACCATCAGCATCCATCATTGCTATGAGCCCTCTCAGCTCTTCACTGGGGCCAGAGGGCACCATCAAGAAGAAACGAGTTTGAGCCCTCAAAATTTAACTCAAAGGCACCCTTGAAGGATCCATGACTATTGGAGACACCAGGGCTGAACCATCCTGACAGGTCCCGTAATCTTCCTCTTCCTCTTCCTGGTCACTGACAGTTAACTGAACACTGGGGAACACCTGAGAACTTCTTGAAATGTGAAACGCTCCACATAACTTCCTTTGCTCCTCTCTGGGCTGTAACCAGTGTGCCCTTTGTTTGCACCCTCCAGACTCTAGTTCCAAAGGGAGTCAAAAGTTACTGTGCTAGTGCCAATCCTTCACCAAGGCCAAATCTCTTTTCTCAGCTTTACTCAGCTCAACAACACCTGCTGATCTGAGCATTTTGCTGAGTCTTACGTTGGAGAGATCAATCAAGGTTGATGCAATCAGGGACCCACCAGTGCAGATGGGGAACCACATCAATTATGGTTATCCTGGAGCAGAGCCAGTAGTCACATGAGGTGTCTGACGGCAGTCCTTGAGGAAAGACTGGATAGTTCATTGTAAATTGTGTTAATGGGGGGGTGGGGGGGGGGGAGTCATTCAAATTACTTGTGAGACAGTATGCATAAACCTCTCCGCTTCCATGTTTGCTGAGGCCATTGTGGTGTAATCCACTAGTGCTTTATTCCTATGGAAGCAAGGTGTTCTGCAAGTTCATGCCACTAAAATGGAGGAAAATTGTCTTTTCTAACTTCCTGAATAAGACCATGCATAGCTGTGATCTTTTTTTTAAAGTATAGGAATTCTTCACTTGCTGAAGTATTGGGAACAATTTTGACTTCTGGGTATTTTAAGAAATCATGAATCGCCAACATTTGGCAGCCATCAAACCGGCTCCGAAAATCAGCCCTCACTCATACACAGAGGGACGGTGGGACTTCTTCCATGATTACAGGCTCTGGTGGATCAGGGCTGCTTTTAGCCTGGCACAAATTACACTCACGGACCACTTGCTGCATCGTCTCATCTAGTTTGGGAAGCCACATCTTGCTTTTCAATGGACTTCTTGTGCTTACAATGCCCTTATTGCCCCCTTGGGCCAGGTGAACCACTTTTCTTATCAGACTTGCTGGGTTGACCAGTCTGCGGCACCTATATTTGCCAGGCTTCATCCGTTCCCTGATTCAACGTAAGACAACTCCAATCCCTTGTCCGGATGGCTTGCATAATTAACTGCTAACAGCCATCATCGTGATTGACTTGTACAATCTGACTGAATGACATGGGGAGTTACCTCTCAACCACCAGTCTTACTTATTCCTCATTTTAATGGGCTTGAGCTTCCTCTTCTGCTCGGCTCCTCTGGGAATGTCTCTGCAAATAGTCTGCAGGAGTCAGAGATGCTGGTTTATAGACTACAGAAAACAAACACTCCTATAACTGCTGTATTAATTTTTCTATTCATGGCAGAATAAGCCGAAGCAGATCCCTGGAATAGCGGAATAAGTGGCCCAGTGGGGGTGAGGTCACAACTGGTGTACACTTAACACCCACGTTCCACACAATTGCCTTTGGGTGAGCACTCGCAATCCTGTAGGACTGGCATCAACAGACAATTCTGTCTGTCTTTGGGTCATAATAGACCTGTGTGGTCTCTGCTGACAGGACAGCTTTAGTGTTTTGGAAAGATCATTCCTGCTCTTGACCCCATGTCCAGCTCAGTGAAACATTCATGAGCTCTTGCAGTAGGGTTGTAAGTTCATTTACATTTCTTATAAACTGCCCAGAGTAATTTACCATACCAAAAGACTCTGCAAACCTATGACTGAAGAGTGAGTAGGGGCCACATTGAGGTCTTTTACCTTCATGGGATCAGGTGCCACCTCCTCATCTGGGAAATGACATCCAAAAAATAATAATATTCTTTCTCAAGAATTTGTATTTCCCTCTGTGTAGTGTAAGGCCACTGTCTTTCAGTTGCTGACCTACCGTCCGCAGGCAAGCATGGTGCTCTTCCAGGATTAAGGCAAACAACAAAATATCATCACTCACATTGAGGACCCCCAATAAATCAGACAAAAGCGCTTGATTGTGTTTTGGAACACCCCAGATGTGCTAGATATTCTGAAGTTGAACATGTTGTATCACCAGAGGCCCAGATGCATGGAGAATGTGGAGAATATCTTGATTCAGGGTCAAGCATGAGTTGGTGATATGTTGATCTCTGAGCCATCTTATAAAACCATCTTGATTCTGCAACTTTGCTCACAATATCGTCAACTGTTTGGTTATTGGGTCTCTCCATCTTTATGGCCATATTTCAGAGTCTCATATTGATGCACAGTCAAACTCCCCTGGTTGTTTGGGCTTTCAAGTCACCACAATGGGAAATACTCATGGCGTTGGCTTATTTACCTTTTCAATTATGTCTGCCTCTTTCAGCCTCTGAAGCTCAGCTTACACCTTTGATCAGAGATAAAATGCGATTTGTCAGTGCCTCAATGCTGTGCCACTTTGTTTGATTTTTTTTTTCCAATTTTTATTTGAGTAGATGAAAACGAAATTACAAATTCACATAGTGAAGGAGCAGTAGCAATCAACATTTCTTCAATCAGAAGCCTCTGCAATAACCATCAAAATATTTTGTGTAAACATTGCCATACAAAGATTCCGACACAAGTAGGATAATATTTACTTACTGGAATAAAATGCTAACATTCATAAATAGCTGCTTCCTAAATTATAAATCACCCCCTAAAATAGCAATTATAATAACATCTAAAACACTATGATCGTACAGTTCAAAATACAGTACAAAAGAGGAGAGTTTTCTCTGAAAGTGCATCGTGCCAATTAGGGAAGAACAACACATTATTTTACCCCTCTTCTATATGTGACCTTCCAACCCATCTATCTTTCTAGCACTTCTAAGAGACAGGGACATTAGAATAGAACATTTATTAACCATTTGCTGCCAAAAATAAGAAAAAAGCCCTGACCAAATTGCTTTAAATCTGTGGACGGCTCCAATCCATTTAGCATATGCCTCTTCCCATGTGTAAGTGTTAGCCATCGTCCCACCGCAATGTTGTATTAATAGTATCTTATCTTATTTCCAGTTCTGGAGTTTCAGAGATCTGGCTACAGCTATAGCAATAGAAACAAAATATTGCTAATATATTGTTCAGATGGTAAACCTCGTCTGAGGACCCGAAGGACCAATCTTAAAGAAGACATAATCTGTGCTGCTAGGGAGAAATGAATACCTTCAAACACTTCGACTCAAAATCGTTGTAGAGGGCAACAATGAAAGAAAACATGATTCCTGTTTCTTGAGCTTGGCATCTAAAACATTGATCTGAAAGGAGTGGGAACATTTTATGTAGCCTTTTCGGTGTATAAGTCAACCACCTGGAGAGAAAAGCCATCTTTTTATAATTGGCAACTCTTAACGCTCTACACCCCACTTCACTTAATATCTGCCATTCTTTAATATTAAGGCTACATCCTATTTCTTTTTCTAATTTTAACAAGAATTGATCAACCTATTTCTGCTCTTTCATCTGATATAGCAGAGAGTACCAATTACCCACTCCAAGTAAGTTGTTCTCATAAATTTGCGACAATACCATTAGTGCTAATGTATATAGCATCACATAAGTTTCTCTTAGGAAACTGGTTATTTGATTGAAGCTAAAACCAAGGGCGGTATTCTGGCAGCCCACTTGCTGTACCAGCATACCCCAGGTAATCAGATTTGATAGATTACAAAAATTACACAATCTTGTGAACCCTGCCTCCTTCCAAAAACCTAGGATCCCTTGCGACATTTAGTTTCTTAAAATAAGATCTGGGTAAGTTAAGAGGGAGATAAATAAACAAAAATAAAAATAATCGTCAAATGTACATTTTAATCATTGAAACTCGACCAACTAGTGACAGAGGAAGCAAAGACCAGTTGTCCAAAAGCCTCTTTGCTTTTTTCAGTGTATTACCATAATTAAGCGTAAACAATTGATCATAATTATTAACTATAAATATTACCAAATATCTAATGGGTTTGGGTGATAACCGTTGCTCGGACAAAGAGAGACACTCTAAATTTGCATTCAGAATCTCAGTCTTGGCTTGATTTAATCTGTAGCACCCTATCAGTGTAATAGCTTGTATTTCGTGAAATGCATTTTGGATGTTTATCGAATCTGCTTGCAAATATAAGATAATATCATCCGCAACTAATTTGATTTTAGGCGTACCATTTAAGGAAGATATAACCTCCAAATTGTTGCGAATTTTAATTGCCCGGGGTTCTATAAATAGTGAGAACTGGAGAAGGGGCAACAGGCATCACTGCCTGGTTCCATGTCTGATCCTTACTACTCCTGTCTCTTCTTTATGTATCACGATTTTAGCCTCTGATCCTTTGTAGAGCTCTTGTAGCATTTTGACCAACTGCGACAGGAACCAGAATTTTTACAATATAAAATACAAAGCCTGCCAATCAACAAGGTCAAACGCCTTTTCCGCATCAGGCATTAAAATAGCTGTCTTGACCTTCCTGACCGACAGGTAATCTATTGACAGTGTTAAAAAATAGATATTCGCTGACATTAATCTATGAGGTAGAAACCCTGTTCGATCTGAATGGACCACCTGTTGTGCGCACAGGGCCAGTTTTGTTAACCAAATTTTCATAAATATTTTATCATCTACATTTCGTAGACTGATGGGACAATTTGCATTATGGTCCCTTGGATCCTTATCTTTCTTTACAAAACATACCACAACGGCTTCCTTGAAGTTTTTAGAAATAGCCTCCCCATCATTTATTTGATTGAAAAATGTTGTCAAAAAAGGTAAAAGCGCTGTCTGGAAGATCTTATAGACTTCTACAGGTAATCCATCGTTTCCTGCAGCTTTCGCATTGGCCATACTTCTCAGTGTATTGCTAACTTTCTCCTATGTAATACTTTTTATAGGAAAATCCCTCTGGTTATTCAAAATACAATACATAGATATTTTTTAAATGATTAAGAAATACCTTACCGATCTTGCCCTTAGTGTCTTCCACTATACCCATTTTGGGATCCCTAATCTGAACAATTGCATTTCTACTATTTTGGACTTTAGTAGTCCAAGCCAAGTATCTCCTATATGTTGGCTTTCCTCGTAAACCTTTTGTTTGTGGGCCTTGCTGCCAATAATGTCCTCCAATTTTTAAAAGTCTTTCAGTTGTTATTTGGCTAAGGCCATATCCTACTGACAAGCATTTATCTGATGCTCTGACCTGGCCAAATTTAGCTTATGCCAAGATTTTTCTACATCTGCCTGGAATACTTGATTTTTAGTGTTTGTTGTTTATGAACCGAAGCCTTATAGCCAATAACCTGGCCCCTAAAAGCTGCTTTAAAAGCTTCCCAAACAGAGAATACCACAGCTGAATTCTCATTAATTTTAAAAACAATTAGATAAAAAGCTGCTTTTCGTCGATCCTGCCCGGATCTTCGAGTAGAGATGTATCAAAGTGCCAACTGGTTTTTACCCCGAGTCCTTCTAATTCGACTATCATGGAAACTACTAAGTTATCAGAGAATGAGTTTGTGATTATCTCTGACTCCCTTCTTGCCAGCCATTTATCAACTAGAAAAAAATCTATGCAAGAAGCTGACTAAAACCTAGAGGAATAGCAAGTGAATTATGAGTGTCCTGGATGGCCTTGGCGCCGTGCTTCTATAAGGGCCATTTCCTGTTACATCCAATGTATCAATTTGGTTGTTTTGGGCTTTAGTTGGTTTGTTGTTTTATTTGAGGTATCCAGCCTAATATCTTGAATGTAGTTGAAATCCCCTCCCATATTATGGACCCTCTCAATGAAATTAATATATCATAAATTTGCTGTAAAGCCTCAATGTCGTCAAATATGGGACCATAATAATAAATCATACAAAACCTTCAGTCACACTATCAAAAAAACTAAAAGATTCCTGCTGAATAGGTCTCAAGAGTATTTGCTCTTTAATCCGAAAGTCGGAAAAGTTCAGCAAAACAGTTTGCGTATATTTGGCATCTGGAGTTCGCTGAAAGGGTACTCTGTGCCCCTGCATTATCGTCAAATCCTCTGGAGCAGAAGGTAAAATGTATTTCTTGATTAGCATATTCATGAGTTGTGGGACAGACTGAGTTTTGCCGTGTGACTCACTTCCTTCTGGAATTCCCGTGAATCTTAAATTTGAGCATCTTGAGTGATTTTCCATAGTCAGAAGTTTCATCTCTAGTTTCCAGATGTTGTTTAGCTCACGCAAAATATGATTTTGAACTTGTACTAGTTTATCTTCAGTATCTGGTATTCTTTGTTCAGCTTCTTATATTCGCTTAGGTAGTGTCCTCAAATTATCTTCAAAGTTGGACAGCTTTTGATTTATCATTTCGATATCTAGAGCTTTTTGAACCTTTGATCCTCGTATCTCAGGTAGAATGATGTCTAGTATTGTTTTCATGGGCGCCGGCAGTGGTTCTTGGGTAGCGCTGGAAGTTTTGATGAAGAATTCTTGTGACTGACCCTTTGCCTCCGTATCAGGCTCCTCTAGATGATATAGGACCTGTGATGAAATATTCCTATGTGCCGGTACTGCTGCAGTCTGCAGATTTGACCTAATCATGGAACTTGGCCCCTCTGCTTCACTTCGGGACCTGCTTCTTGCTATTACGTCTTGCAAAACCAAATCCCCAGATATCATAGGACTCGGAGGCAAATACATCCTTGTAAAGACAACTGTTGTTCCCCATGCTGCTTGTTTTGCAATCACATCAGTCTGAGCATTCTTAGGGTTTTTTTTTTTTTAATAACGGGAAGGTTTTAGGTTTTGCTGAAGGCTCCATCTCTTCTCCTTTAGTGAGGTCCTCATTCCCAATTGGTGATATTAGCGCTAGCTGGGGTGGTGAATCAGCTGACCTCTCGGAGACCCTAGAAGTTGATAGGAAGTTGTGGATTTCTTCTGCCTCCTCTTCCTCATTACTTAACATCTGTGGTAAAGCAACTCCAGTTGTCCCCTTTCCTTGAGCCATCTGATCAGGTTTAAAAGAAAAAACAGTAGAGCCTGCAAGATTTTCCAATTGTTTCTCACGCAATCCAGCAACCCAACTTTGTGAGGCTTTTTTCCCCTGCTTCGTGGGTACTGAAGTGGTGGGTTAGGATGCTGCTGTCACACGACTGTGGGTCACATGAACTAGGCTTAGCATATGCTCCAGCGTATGCTTGGCGAAGGTGAGACACTCCTGCGGCTCCTTACAGAGCAGACCCACCTGCCTCCAGCCTCTTTACAGTCCAGCAGACAGTGTAGTCAAACTTGCAGCGTTGTAACATTCAGGTGAGAGGTTGTGCTGGTCCCAGGTCCTTAGCCCAGCATCGATAAAAGTTCTCTATTCCCTTTGGATACTGTGAGATCTGATATCCATAAAAGCTCAGGATTGAAGATGCGAGCTCCAGCTTGCCATTGGCTCCATCGGCACCGCCATCAGCCTCGGTAGCCTGGCGTATGCCGTCAGACCGCAACAGCAGGGGCGGGGTCGGGAGAGCTAGTGCGGCGGACGTCAGTAGCAGGAAATGGGGCAGCCGCTGCCGACCGGGAGACTTTCGGCTGTGCCACTTTGTTTTTTTTTTTTGTTTTTTTTGAAACCGTTTATTACAAATCTCAAGAATATACAAATATGGGCCCACAACCTTCCGGCCGGCCGCTAGGAATGGCAGAAACATATGGCATACGTTCATAGAACACTTGGCGTTACAAGGAGCATAAGCAGGAGTTATCAACATCATGGGCCACAGCCATAATACCCCACAGTACGGTTTCATTTTATACAAACAACAAGAAAACAACACCCACAAGGCTACCCACAGTCTAAAATAGCAGCACGTGCTCCCCAATGGGGAACCCTAACTATCAGAAGAGTCCAAGGAGGGGGAGGGAAACAGAGCGAGGACTGGGGGAACCCTGTGCCCGGGGCTAGGGGAAGGAGTCAGCTAAGGGGACGGGGCTGGTGAGGCAGCAGGCAGCAACGTGTGCCACTTTGTTGATGTAAAGTTGTACTGTCTTTTCACAGCGACACCCAATCACCTTGTTCATGTGAATGCAAAAAGCAAACTCAATCAGTTTCAGGCCTTCTGCCACCTGGCAGCTCGACAGCATTTATGCCCTTTCATGTATAACAAATATTTTTGGGTACACAGTCTCTTGCTCATGAGTAATGTCTGTTATGAACATGCCAGCTAGCTGAAGGGGCGATGTAGGTCCATAGGCAAACACCCTTACCTTAGTCTTTGTAAATGCTGGACAGGGTGTCAACAAGTTGAACTTGTCCTGCGCCATAACGTTAATCAAGGCATCATTGTCAGTAATGACATTTATAGGTTTGATGCCTATAAGCTTTTGGCATTTTGTCGAGCGCCGTGCCTGAGTAATGGACTGGTCTATGGCAGGCACCACATGTATTGATTTCTACCCTTCATCATTGCCTATGTCATCCTCAACCTGCTCCCGTGGGTTAGGATATCGTTTGTTCCCCACCTTAATGCCAACAGTCCTCATTGTGCCCTCGGACCGGCACACTTTCACAAAATGATGCAGGGCCTGATTTAGAGTTTGGAGGATGGGGCACTCCATCACAAATGTGACAGATACCTCGTCCTTTGTATTATAAATGCTACTAAATATATTGTACTCGTAATATGGTGGACTGGGGTATAAATGAGGTTTGTGTCAGAGTATCCCATCTGCCAAACTCTAAATCAGACCCTTAATTTTCTGCAGCCTGAGCATTTCTTCTCATTTGCTGGGCACTCACCCAGGTGGGGGTAAGCTCCTCTCTGGAATATCCACTGTTTCAGGCTTCTTTCTCCCTTCGATCTTTGAGCTGTCTGTCTGATTGACTGGTGCTACCTTGATAAAAAGAAGGGCAGTTTTCATGTGTGAGGTTCGGAACTTCACCAATTTTTGGACCTCCTTAATGTCAGAATATCCTGTATAGACTTCCTTGTTTCCTGCGGGATCTGTTCTCTTAGCCTCCCTGATGCACAGTCCTGAATAAACTACACAAATTTCCTCCGTTTCGTCAAGCAAAGTGCAGGTACTGGCCATCTCTTTCAGTCTCGCGTAGAAAGATTCTACAGATTGTTCAGGGCCTGACGTGCCTGCCTCAGGAGGAACCTCTCGCACTCTGGATTAGCCATGGTAGCCGGGGGTTCAAAATGACCATTCAGGGCTTTGACAATTATTTCATAGTGTTTGGTAGACCATCTTCTGGTGGGTTACATGACAGTTTACAAATTCTTTCTCCTGCCAACTATAGCAGTTAAGGGCATTGGTCCTCCTCAGCCTTTTTTTTAAATTTTTTTATTTTTACAGAGTTTTATATAGCGCGAACTTGACCCGAATCGGGTATCAGAGCGCTTTACATAGCACCAGTTGTATTACATGAGGACAATTTCATTTTTGTTAGGCACGGGGAGATTAAGTGATTTGCCCAGAATCAAAGGATGTTCAGCGTCAGTGCCGAGACTTGAACCCAGTTCACCAGATTCGAGGTCGACCGCTCTAGTCTTTAGGCCATCTCCTCTCCCTTGGCCTTGGCTGCAAAATACATTTCTAACCTAGCCCCTCCTCCCATAGTTCCTATTTCGGAGCTTTTACGGGGGAGCAGGCCTGCGACAATGAATAGCTCTATAGCAGGGACTGAAGTCATGCTAGACCCATCACTCTCTCCGTACTAGGGTCTGTGAAGCCTTTGTTTTAGTTCATGCCTGGGTTTTGAGTCACTGCCCAGCTTTTCTTTGTTATCACTCCAAGGCTTTGAACTGGGACTCTGGCAGCACCATTACATTGAGATTTTCCCTCTTTTCTTCTTTTTTTTTCCTTGTTATTCCCTCCATCCAGCCCTATCTGTTTTCAAACATTTCCCATGTGCCAGGATTTACTGTTTTTCTGTTTCAGTTCTTTATGATGGTATGCCCTCTAGAGCTGTGCTTCCCAAACCTTTTAGAACCACGACTCACTTTTTAGCCTGACACATCTTTACCTACCTTTACTGTACATGGGGTGGGCACATTTTTACTGTAACTAAAGTATCCTGTGGTAGCAAATTTTATATTGAAATGGCCACTTAATTTGTACAGCCATACAGATAAAACTATATTGCACACAAATGATAATGTGGAGAAATCGGGTTTCAATTAATATTTGTCATTTGCGCATGACCAAGTAAAAGTGTTGTTTTATTTTGATCACACTTCAGAATTTCAAAATAATGTGCTTCATTTATGCTTTCCAAACCGCTGAATGTGTACAGTTCATTTACAGGTATTTACCAGTGGCGTAACACAGGCCCCCGCTAGCCTTGCGGTGCCGGGTGCCCCCAAGTTCCAGAGGCTCCCCTCAGCACAGTACTCTGGCCAGAGAGCTCCTGATTGAGTTCGGGGTGGGTCCCTCCACATACCGTGCAGGGGGGCATCTTCAAGTTTCGTTATGCCAGTGATATTTACATGTTGTTGTGTATTACAAAAAAATTACATTCTACAGCCTTTCCTTTCACACACTTTGTACCCCAGCAAGACTGTCACATAATTCACTTTACTTTGCTCTCTTTGACTGTAAGGTGAGAAAAGTTTGTAAACATCGATCCCCGTGTTAAAAAAAACATAAGCAGCAGTTTGTCAGAAGACATAGCCTGGCATTTGAAGTGCAGCGAATGTGACAGGATTTAAAAACATCTTTATTTATAATTTGGATTTTCACAGCCTACCAAGGGTCGTGACCCACAGTTTGGGAAACACTGCTCTTGCAGGGGCCTTTAGGATGGTGCGCCCTCCGGTGAGCATACACCCATACCACGCTTCCACCGCCTGGAGCCAATCCGCGTCGGCCCAATCTCAGCATTCAGGCGACTGACAGCCAGTTCTCACCCACGTGGCCGCCGCCACCCAGCCCCATGTCTACTGCTGCTCATCAGTCACCATGGCTGTTGGGTGAAAAACAGCTTCTGCACAAGACATCACTCCTGGGCCAATGCTGTTTTCTTGGCCCACTCTTCAATTGTACCAAAAGCAGCAGCAGTGTTTCCCACCAGCCCCACCCCACCCCCCACGGCCGGACAGATTTGATTGCCAGGGCCGGTTTGTGTTCCCAGTCCAGCCCTGATTGCACGACAATCACCTCCTAGGATATCCTATTCCAAACACAAATACCTACTACTGATGTGCACAACTGAATAATCAGGACCAGTTGACTTATGCAATTATGGATCAAACTCATTTGTCATGTACGCCTCTGTCTGCTGCATAACTTGCAGATTTCAACAAATAACCAGAGTGAATCAGGGTGTAAAGTATTTTTGTTACATTTGTATGAAAGTAATGAGCTTTTCAAAGGCAGTGTGTATTTACCTTATAAGTAACAACTGATTACTCCGTTGCAATAAAGTTATCTTTTTGCATGTGAAGATTCCTTTGATAAGCCTGAGTAGCCACTAATCGATCTAAATTCCAGGTTCCCTTCCCCCCTCTTCCCCTTCCCTTCCCTTACCTACCTCCCTTCCCTTCCTTTCATCTGCATTGTATTCAGTTTCTTCACATAACTATTTAATTCTTTGTTTTCTTTTTTTTGTGTTCAAATATTTTTATTGTATTTGAGAAAAAGGTATACAGTCTGATGCTACTGGGATACAACCCGGAAGGGTGAGTGAGGTACATGGTGCACAAGACAAGGCAATGGCATAGCCATACCTTTTGCCACCTGCGGCCCTGAGTTTGCTGCCTGCGGCCGCATGTAGGACCATGGGGGGTGCTGGCGATTCCTGTCGTTGCATCCCTGCGACAGCTGCAGGTAGGTGCAGAGGGCTTGGAGAAAGGCCGCCGCCCCCAAAACTTGCAGACTGAACCCCCACACCCGCTTGCTACGCCACTGTGACAAGGTATTGATTAGTATATAGCAGTAGTCCTATTCAAATATCAAATAACAGATCAGTGGTAAAGGTTTAAAGGAAGTGGGCCATGCCTGCCATATGACTAATACGGAATACAACCTAAAGGCCCCATAGGTATCTTAACTTGCGTTCTTTATTGTTGTGGAATGTGAGCTACCTGGTTGCAGTCCTGAAAAAAGAACCATACCCATTTAAAATCTGAGATGCTAGCAAATACAGATTCTACCGCATCTTTACGTTCACTGTGTGCCCACCACATCATCATTTTCTGCTGCCTTTTGGGGAGTGGAACCTATGCCTTAGTTACTCTTGTGTCATTCCGAACTATGTAATTTTAAAATGCACAACTGTTGTCAAGTGTGTGCACTTTCAGCTACAGTAAGGGATGGTGTGTGTACTGCAATAGGTTGAATTCAATGAATGCAGATTTCATGGTTTCTGGCTCTGCTGCAGTCTATTGGAGAAATTAGGATCTCTGTAGATAGTCACATCCTCCAAGGGTGTTTAAAATTAGGTACATTATTTAAGGCACCATCTCAGTTGAGTGAAGGACTACTTGGAAAAGGCCCTAGAATGATGTAAAATCCACTCAAAACAACAATTTCCTTCACTGTGTAAAAAAGGCATGCTGACATGCATTGGTCCAATGTCAACCAAGCTTTCCCAAATCTCATACAGTTTATTTTCCTTTTTTTTTTTTTTGGCAGTGTTGACTATTTGCTGCAGATGCGAATGTGAAGTCTCAAGTACTTGGATTAGTTATGTCCGTCTTCAGGGTCACTTTGTAAGAAAGGTTAATCGAATTTTGAAGGGCAGGTACTTGATGGCACATCGGAGGTAAAGAGGTGCTCTTGGAGTAGGTTAAAGATCCAGCTACCATGCAAGTATGACTGGACTTAGTTCACTTCTTCTCCTTTTCGTCCTGAACATTATATTAGTATCTGAAGTAGTTGTGTATAAAGGGCCCGAGAATTAAGGGAGGATGAATGTCACTTTCCTTTCTCCCCTAAGTCACAAAACAATTAAGTTGGCTAAATCCCACTTAGCAGTCATGAAATAAGTGTTAATGATTTTCTGATGTTGAAGCTGATGTGTGATGGCTTTGCATATGGTCTTACCTGGGAACATAAGGGTTGACGCTAGAGAAAACTGACAAATGAAAGAGTCCAGAACACTTATTTTCTTAGCAATGATATAGTCAGTGTCGAGGTGTTCTGAGAAAGAGTTTGTGAGAAAGGCAGGTGGGAGGATCCGAGGCCATTCATAAGTTACTGAAGCCAATAGAGGCAGTCGACGTCTTTTGCTTCTGGTGTCCTGGAGCCCTTGTCCTGCAAACTACCAAACCAGGACCAAGTACCCTTTTAGCACTTGATTTTCCGAGTAGCGAGGCAGAGGGGTCTAATGCTTACTCAGGGAAGTGCTGTGAACTGGGGAACCCAGAAACCAGCAAAACCACAAAAAACACCCATTAAATCAATGTCTTTTCAGTGCTTTTTCTTTAAAAAAGGAACATTACCTTAATACATACAAAATTAAATAATAGTCAGAAAATTAGAAATATATAGACCATTACCGCTGGGAAAACCAATGGGAGCAAAGTGTGAAGGGCCTGGTTAACTACAGGAAGTGTGCTCTAAAGAAAG
This sequence comes from Triturus cristatus, assembly GCF_964204655.1. Taxonomy (NCBI): domain Eukaryota; kingdom Metazoa; phylum Chordata; class Amphibia; order Caudata; family Salamandridae; genus Triturus; species Triturus cristatus. The sequence goes on from NC_140581.1 coordinate 1,017,279,393, forward strand.
GTCATAGACGTCAACTAACCCTGTAAATGTACAGTAGACTCTGGAGCATTTAGGCAACTTTAACTGTTTGCACACTAGCAGACCCTAACTTATAAAGCCAAAACACTCTCTTCCATACATGCCTAGAGCAAATCCGGTGGTATGCACTTAGAAAAAGTCAGGGCTACCGGCTTTGTTACAGGGTGTTCACTTTACAATCATCAAAAGACCATTCATTATCAATTAACTTTGCAAGATGTTACCACAATTATGAATGCTTCCTGTCTTTGGCTTGAACACACTTTCAATTGCACACAGCACATCAGTGAACATTTTGTTGAAAACCAAATCTATGTTGTTGACCCGGTTTGCCTGGCAACTTTTAAGGGCCCAGGAACTGAATAGGTCCCCTATTCACGAGGGCTATATGTAAGCCCAACCCTGAAAGTACTTGGTTTCAGCTTAAACCTCCTCCCTTGGTCACTAGTTTAGTCCCCCAGGAGATCAAGGGTGCCACTTTCTCCTTACACTGGGACACCTGTAGGGGACTTGAATAGGTCTTGGCAGCTCCCTCAAAACGTTGAAAGTCCCTCAGGGAGTACCAGGCATGAGGTGCGCACACTTTTGTATGTCCCAGTCAGGGTTTATGGGGCACTCCTTCCCACCAAGGGCTTGCGTTGAAACCCCATTTGATGCAGCTGCAGGCCGATGAATTTTTGTTTTCGTGTTTTTTTTTCTTTTGTTTTCACACTTCCGATGCACCATTTGGTGAATGCTGATCCAGACAGGCGTTCCTGCTCCACCATGAGCACTTGCACCTAAGCCAGTGAACCCACGTAGCAGCTGCTTAGCCACTCAGCTCTCTAGGCCAGCTCCTTAGGCGAGCTCCCTGCCTGCCACCCACTCTCATCCTGGTGTTAGAGAGGTGGCCAGTGGCGGCTGGTGTTAAGGGGCGTAGGGGGCGTTGCCCCACCTACCAGCATCGTAGAAAACTAATGGGAGAGAATGAACACCAGTGGAGCAGTTGAAAGAAGTGCTCACTGCTTGGTGCTCCCCCGTGAAACTTTAAAGTTAAACTATGTAAAACAAATATATATATATTTCTACTTACTTATATTTTGTCCCGGTGTCTTCCTGCGCAATGTGCACCTGTGCAAAAGCTGGGCGAGAACTATTCCTCGCCCTCGAGGCGCAAGCGAGGAGGCGGGTGACATCAGCCTTGTGGGTGTGGCTGAAAAAAGCGGCAGTAAATGGGTTTCAAATGGGGCGATAATGAATTGGCCCAGGGCGCGGTCAGTGGAGCGCCATTCAGAGTAATGGGAAGGGGCAGGGCTGGCTCACAGTGCACTGAGTGCAGGGGGTGGTAACCATTACAGCAATCCTTTCGCCTCCGTAAATGAGGCTTTCTCATTGGGTAAGGCTGAGGCGACCGGGAGTGGCTATCCATTTAGTTTCAGTTTGGCAGGCGGTCCTAATTTTGTGAGGGTTGTGTTTGTTGCTGAAAAAAGGCGCCTGCAGCCATGGTTTCAAACGACACGACACGTGCAGGTAAGCCTTTTCCTTTTTTTTGAACCCCAGGACTCGGCAGACATGCTGTTAAATGTCGGATCCTGAGCCCTCTGCTTGATGTGTAACCAAGCACACACTCGACATTGTAGGGTACTTAAACGTTCCCCCCTGCCGACAAGACAGAATAGTTTTCCCACCCACTCATATCTGTGTAATATAACTAGGGAACAGGTTAATTTCTAAAGATGTATTTCATTAGCCAACGGTTTAATTAGTGGATTAACAACCGCTGCAAAGGGCTATCTGTTGTTAACGGCCCTCTCCAGTTGTAGGCCTAAGCGGCAGCCAGGGCCTATACTGAGGAAGATGACCTTTAGCTACCAGTCTAGCGTGAGACATAAGGGCTGTAATGCTATTGCAAGATTATGAGCCGTGCGCCCTTTCCTTACATTATCGGGATTGTAATGTGGGGGTTGAGGCGCGGGCGGGGTCGCCTCTAAGCTCATCCACAAGTTTGCTGACTGGCCAATGAGTCCGGAGCCCCTCACTGCACACAATCTATTCAGGAGCCCATCACTGCACACACGCTTCATCCTGCATGTTCCTCTGCCTGCTCTCCTCATTCACCGTTATGTAACTTACCAGCAATTTGTTCACCTTTTAGGTTTCTGAAAAATCGTCTATTTTCATTTTTACCATGCTTAGTTTTCTACGATGCTGGTAGGTGGGGCAATGGCCCCTACGCCCCTTAACACCAGCCGCCACTGCTCCTGGCCCCAAAATTATAATGGCGATTTCCAGGGGAGTTTGTTACAGCTCGCCACTGCCTCTGGCTCAGCTGCTTCCTCGCCTCCTCGTACTTGTCAGCAGCTTAGCTACAGAGTCCTTCACCTGACTTCCCATCTAGCCATTGGTATTCTCCCAATCAGGGGTCTTCCTGCAGCAGTCCCCATAGTCCTCAAGGCTTACAGTCCGCAAGGCTTACAGTCCACAAGGCTTCATTGGGGGAACTCATTCCCAATAGAGGCCCTAAAACCAGAGGTCCAAAAGCACAAAACAAAGGATTATCACAGTCCGATGTTGCTTCCCCACAAAGTTATTTAGGATCTTCCAGGTCTGGGTGTGAGGGCCAGTAGTGCATTTTAGCAAGTGGGAGAAAGGCCCATGGTGCAGATCTATTTCCCATGCAGGATAACTGTACTCATTTTGGTTGAGGGTATGAATTAAAAAATGGTGGTGTAAACTAGATGCTGGTTGTAAAGACAGTCATGACGGAGTGTCTTTGGTGGGGGTTACAGCAAAAGAATTTGGTTGAGAGGGTCCCTTGCTTTTTGAATTCACGTGCATGGGTTGGGCAGGTCCTTGTTGATGATAGATATGCTTAGGATTGGTCGGAGACTGATAGTTTAGTTGAGTCAAAGAGGATTTTTGATTTGACCATTTTCTGCTTTGATTTATTCACATAATAAAAAAGGAGCCTGGCAAATGTATGATGAGGATTGTTTCTAGTTCCTTTTCTCTTTCCAACAAAGTCACAACGTGGCCAGTTTTTAGGTTGAGTCTTGTAGATCAGAGCAAAGATAATAAATGTTGTTGAAGAACACATAGCAGATTGGGAGAAGAAGTTCAAGTACTGGAATGTGGCAAATCTGCTTTGAAGAGCCATTTGCCCTCAACACGATTGGTGCAGGAAGACCACATCGGGAATTCATCACACACACTTACTGTACTGCAGGGTACGGTGAATGCACGGTGCAGAAGTATCAATTGCACTGGGGAATAGGTGGGATAGCCTTGGTAATTGGTGCTTGTCCCCTTATTATTGCAGGATTCCCTCCTTTCTACGCCCATTCCCCTTCTCAAATGTTTCCAAGTTTTAGCAGTGCAAAACCTGCTGGGAATTTTTTTATTAATGTAGTGTTTTCCCAGAGCTCGGAATCCCAAATCAGGATTGGCCTAATTACTGGGATGGCCCCTGGCATGTTATCTTGACTTTGTCGCTGATCCTTGTGTGCGGTGGGAGGATCATGTGGTGAATATGGTAGCCCTGTGAAAACCAAAGTCTTCATTGTGTGAAGCCCTCAAGGAAAGAGTGTCTGAGGTGAACTGGCAGTACTTTATTTGAAAAATAAGTGCCAGGGCCCACGGTTTTGCTCAGAAGCCTGCTATCGAAGGTCGGGGTGCCAAATACCAAGGCAGCCTGGTCTTTATTGGCCCTCATGTCTCTTTATTCCATCGACACTACTGCCTTTTAAATCTCCCTCGTGCAGGTTCTTTTCCATGTGTGCTTTCAGCCCTCTTCTCCTTCTTTCCCCTTTTTGTGTGTTGTTCTCTCTCTTGCTCTGGATCAAAGTCTGATTAAGGCTAGTCCCCAAAACTGAATGCCAGTGGGCCCCACCTACAACCACTGGCTCAAAGTAAGCACTGTAGGTAGATGGCGACAGTTTTTTAGAGTCCGATATTGGGTGCCCCAGTTTGTGTGTCTGTTATTGGATGGTTCCCTGGCTCGTGTTAGGCCATGGACAATGCAAACAACTTCCAAGAGGAACACACTCACTATTGGGGGCGTTTCAAGGACTTTGTGGCATAAGGCCCACCCATAAAACCCCTCATGCACATGGGGTATCTGATGGCGCGCCCTTACCTTAAGTACCTCACTCTTGCCATGTTAATGATCAAACGCCCGATATAAATATTGAGTAAAAATGCATGAGGTCGAATGCTCAACGTATGTAACGCGCACAAAGGAAATTCACCTGGGCTGTGCCCGTGAACCGACTGGAAGAGTGACTGTTTTTGTTTTTCTCCTTGTAGGCCATACAGTCGACGAATAATGAAGGAAGGAGATGTCATGATTGGCAGCCAAGTTGCAAAGTAAGTGCAGTAGTACTGAGCCATCCACACCCAAAGTCAAACTAACAAGCTTTAGTTTTTGTGTAGTGCCTGCACAAAGAGGCACCCGCCAGATCCAGACAAACAACTTTATTAAACCTAAAATATGTGCTGACTCCAAAGCCCACATTCCATCATGCACACACGATTCTTTGGAGACAAGGTCATGCGTGCAGCGGGGGACGCAAGGTAATACGTAAGAGGAGGAACAGGCTGGTGCTCACGTGAGACGCACAGCGTGACGTGCACCAGGAGAACACAGACAGTGACGCAGCTCAGATGAGTACTGGAGGATGCCTCTCTGGGAAGCATTGAGTGATGTGGCTCAGAAGAGCTTTGGTGATGGTCCTTGCGAGATCAAAGAACGCTGTGTTCAGGGGAGAACCGGTTGTTGTGCATTTGATGAGCACTGGATGTTGTGCAGCAGAGGAGCAGCAGCACAGGGTGAACAGGAAGATGAGCAGAATGGGGGCACAGATAGAAATACAATAAGGGACCCCACTCACAGGACTTTAAGTGGGATGAGAAATCTGGGGGGGGGGGGGGATTCTCTCAAATGGGCGTGGGCGATGTAATTCAGGGCGTGGCTTAAAAAGTAAGAAAAATAATCTTGGCTGAGCATAGTGTGCCGCCCGAGAGGTAATAATTTGCTGCTTCTGCCATTGCATCCAGATATATAATAGAACAAGTAACATTACGCCTACAACAAGCCAGTACTATTGGCTTTGTAAATGGTTGTTAGTTGCATAACATAAATAAGCAACAACTATGGCTTTGTCTTATATAATATTTAAAATGCTTCAGTTCTGACATGATGAGACTATGAAAGACCTATAACGAGTTGCTTTGAAGTTACATCAAAGGCACTAAAGGGTGGCACTGCTGCAGAGTTGTTGTTTTTTCATCCTGAGGGTGCGATCAAAAATGGAGAGCCCGAAAGGGACACGTCTCGGCACCTGCTTTTTAGATGTGTTGGTGCTGAGCACCAGCAGGACCTGGCCCACTTAAAGCCCTGGGTACCACTCGCATCAGCGTGGCTCAAGTTGTCTCCTGTCAGGAAGAAGTCATCAACACCTATGTTTTTGGCTTTTCTTTAGAATTGTCCCTATTATTAATGCAGGATGCACAATGATATTTACAAGGGGATTTCACCACCAGACCATCACTTTTAGTGACTGTCTGGTGGTGATATCCCCTTCTCCTTATATCCAAGGTGGCTTTAAGCCCCTTAACGTGGCTTAACCTTTTCACGCTTCACTTAACGTGAGAGGGGCAAGCAATGGGTGTTGCAGTGTGAGCGTTCCGCTGCAACACTCATTGTTTTTTGACGCTGCCCCATATTTACAAGGATGAGGCTGCTCCGAAAACTAAAGTCAGGTAAAACCTGGTCTTTCTCCTCATATTCTTTTCTTTCTATGTGTGCTGCATTCTGCAGCATGCATGGAAACAGCAAATCCCCTGTAAAGATTGGTTTTGTGCATGAAGGTGTCCTTTCCCGCACATAAACAATCGCCCCTGTAGCACAGGCACCCTCGCAGCATGACGCCCGGGTGCCTGCGCTGGCACTAGGCAGCTTTTTTAGCACCAGTGCTAGGGGAAACACAGGGGTGCACCATATTTTTGTAAAAATGGTTCATACAAGCATTTTAAAAATGTCGGAGCGCAGAGTTAATAATTTTGGAGTAACACTGCACTCCAACATTTTATTGTAAATATCCCCCACAGTGTGCCGTGAACCCTCGTGTGCTACATGAATCCATATGAAATGTTTTATGGTACACGCTGTACAGTTTATTCACATTTTAGATAGCCGTGCTGTCAGACACTTGTTCTGCCTGACAGAAATTTCCTTACACATGTGTGTTATAGTTTTTGGAGGAGAATATTCCTTCCAATTGAGATTGTTGTATGCTGCTCATAAATAACAAGGTACGTGTCTCTGGATCATAAAGGCTCATATAGGACTTTGTTTATGCTCAGAATGCAACATTTTAAAGCCCAGCAGAGTATAACTAGCACTCGCATGTTGCGCCAGGCCTTCCACAGTGTTATTGTAGATGCAGCTCCCTTTACTCAAATTCTGTTATGTTTTCACCCTGTCATACCGGGAATCTTGCATGTATTTTCCCATTCTTCGGAGGAGAATAATTATTCCAGGAATAAGGGGCTTACATGTTTTCTACGGTGAAATACCAAACCGTGGGCCTTATTTAGAGTTTGGTGGGTGATATTCTCCATCAAAATGTAATGGATATCCCATCCGCCATATTACGAATCCCATTGGATATAAAACAGGTATAACATAGGCACAGGACACCCGCGACTGGCACCTGCTCAGAACACCACCATAGAACTGCTCTCCAGCTCAGAGGGTCTGCATTGCGATCTCGCATGTTGGATCAGTCATCCGCACTACCTTATGGCTACATTATGGAGATGTATTTCATTTTACTCACATTTAAGTTATATATGCAGATGTGCATTTAAGTTACGCTTTCAGTCAGTACTTGGAAATCTCCTGACGCATGTTTAATGGTTTTGCCAATCTTAAGGAGAAAATATTTCTACCATTTTAGTGGGTCGGTGGGGCTAACATGCTACTTACGGTAAACAACGTCAACCACGAAACTTTTTCCCCGCAGGGAATCACAACGCAGTCGTTACAACGACCGCGTTGTGATTCCGCATACCATTACTTCGCAAGTCGGAACAACGACTTGCGGAGGGGGGGCAAGGTGTTGGATTTAAAATCCAACACCTTCCCTAGTGTCCGCACAGACTGGAGTTGGAATAGTAAATTATACTATTCCAACATCCAGTGACCCCGCTCCGCAAGTTGCTGTTCCGACTTGCGGAGTAATGGTATGCGGAATCACAACGTGGTCGTTGTAACAACTGCATTGTGATTCCCTGCGGGGAAAAGGACTTCGGGATGACGACATAGATTCGCTACTTGCATATTAATGCAGGGAATTATCAAATGAAGCTTGCGTGGTGAATGCCTATGTCTCAGACAACCAACAAAGCCTGTCTGTTCAGAAGGAGTACCTCTTAAACAACTCACAAGGTGTGGTTGTCTCTCACACATGTTACACCGGTCCTCCCGCAATGATTTGTGTTTTATTCACATTCCAGTTATTGGTGCTTTCTCAGTCTAACTGCCTGTTTCTTGACAAGTGTTTCATTGTATTTGTCATTTTTGGGTGAAAATATACCTACAATTCAGTGTTTATGTGCTGCATAATTATTACTACAGAAACACCACGGCAGTTGTGGTGCATACCACCAGCTCATACAACTGATTTATGATTCCCTTTCCTCTCAGTGGATTCCACTTTTTACACAATGCATTACGGTAGCCAGAAAGAATCTATATTATGCATTTAGTTATGTGAAACCATTTATGGACAAAATACTATAAAAATGTTGAAATAAACTTACAAACTTAAAATAACAACTGTGTGCACATTCAGCCAATAAATTGCATTTCATAAAATATCTAAGCAATAATATAGTTCATTATACTGGAAACAAGCATCTTCTCATAATCCTATTTCGTACCAGGCATTGTTATTTGTGAAAGAAAATGAAAAAAAATGTTCTAATTACAGTGCTGGCATTTCAATCTTATTTCCAATTGTGCGATTTTTCAAAAAACTGCACCAAGAAAATGTCATACTTTGTAAAATGGTTTGTGTGTTCTCACCAGTGGATCACAGGGCTAGTACTACATCTCTCGTTGTAATTGTAAAATAGGAGATGTAGGAAATCTGGTTGTAACTTGTGAACATGTTTTGTGTTTTCACTTATGCACCTCTGGGTTTTGGACTGCTGCTCTGCTTTCGGACCTCTCGAGTGGAGTCTCTTTCACAGGCGTTTGAGTTGTAACCTCCAGTGTACACTTTTAAAATAAGGTCCAGTGGAGTTGCAGTAAGAGACCCTATTCGGGGAGGCCACAGGGCAGACAGGGCCTACTGGTCTCAACTGGGGAATTTGGGGTCATTTGCCACTGATTTCCTGAGGTGCATTATACTATGTCTCTACAAACTGGGCCGAGTGTAGCCCCTTCCACACTTGACTCGCAGGACAGTGACTGGGAGCAGTCACACAGTTCTCAGGAAGGTGGGGTCAGGTGCCCGAGTTTAACACTCCCAACAGTCAACCAACAGACACAATGAGCCCAATTCACAAGGGTAAACTTAGATGTTTGGCCTACGTTTAGTATTGTTGTGTCCGCACTCAGGCCGGAGATCCGGCCCGAGTGCAGACATAAAGATACCACGCGTAAATGCCCTTTGTGAATCCCCAAAGCCGTAAACTTAGACATTTGGTCTAAGTTTAGACCAAACGTGTAAGTTTACATTTGTGAATATGGCCTAATAACTTTTAATGTTTAACCCCGTGTTTGTCTTTTAAGAAGAATACTGTGCTTTCAGTCACACAGAAGTATTACAGCTCACTGACCCACGGTACAATGCTCCTTTGTGGTGCTGCAACCACCATAATTCCGTGCTAATTTCCCCCAGGTATCCCTTTTGTGCCTGATCTCCTTACTCTACTAGTCCGCTAAAAGCGTGAATCAGGTTGTGATACAGTCTCAAGTTTCCTCCACAAATCAAATGCGCACTCAGTTTATGTTTTTCTCAGTTCTTACCCCTGGTGGTGTGGTGGGTAGATAATAGCCTTTTCCTCTCTTCTTTAGTGATTTGGCTGCTCCTCCACATTTGTGTAGGCGGGGGCCACAATGAGCAAAGATAGGCCAAGATCGATGGATAGGTCAGGTTTGGTGCACTTTTTGATTTATGTGCCTGCCTGGATTAGTCCTGCAGTGCAGTGGCCGTGGCACAGATGCAGTCTTAGTTGCTGCAGCTTCCTCAAAGAAGCATTAGCTTAAGGGCCCGATGGGCCAATAACAGTTGCAGCCCCGGAAAAGCCAATGAGAGAATCACTGCAGAGGCAGCCCTGACTGAGCCAATGGCAGTTGCAGACCTAATAGGTCCAATGCGATGATCATAGCAGATGCAGCCCCACCTGGCAGTGGCCCCCCCCAAATGGGCTGATGCCAGTTGCTACCTGAAGCAGTTCCTGCCACAAACCAGTGGTGAGAGACCAGAGAAATTCTCTGCATCATTAGGTGCACTTAGCACCCTCTTAGTTAGTCAGATCTCTCCCGATGTCCCTTAGTCCCCAAGGATATGCTGGGCCTCTTTCATCAAGGACAGTCTCTCCTCCTGCAGGGCCAGACAGACTCCTTTCCTCTGTCTTAAGGCATGCTTCTAGGCACTTTAGGTAGATCCTCAGCTACTCTGGCTTAAAATGCAGACTTCAGGTGATGTCTTCTCAATTCTGGTAGACTAGCTGCCAGTCAGTCACCAGCCCTTGTTGCACAGCCATCCTTCAAGCACTTTGTGGAGCAATCCCATCCCTGGTCATGAAGGAACTGGAACAAAGAGAGGTGGTTTGAGTCTCACTTTTATGCACCATTTCCAGACGTAGGGTCTGGATCCGTTGTCTTACACTACAGAACCAGTTTGGGTGGTTCTTTTTTCATGTGCCCTCCGGCTGCTCTCCAGATACAGACTTTGTGTAGGTTTGATGCTTCTTAAAGCAGGAAGCACTGGGGTGTCTCTAAACTGGAGCATCCACAATGTCAGAATGAGGGGTTTCTGCATCTGGCTGTCATCAGACCAACTGAGGCACTAATCATGGATAATGTCAAAAAAGGAGAGGGGGGGGGGGGTAACAGGAGCTGATTAAAGGTCCAGTGACCGTGCTCCAGGAGTTAAACGTAAGGTCAAAAAGACGGGGACACTGTTCCTAGGGAGGGGTGCGGTGTGTCTCTCACTCCCTTAGAAGAAAGAGAAGGAAAAGGGAAAGACAGGGATCCTAGGCCTAGAACTCACTAGTGAGAGGGAAGTTTACGTTAATGTGCCCGGGTAACTCAAAAGGTCGGCATGTTTCACGCCTTTAAGGTACCGTGCGATCCGTGGCGCTTCTTCAGGACCGAGTGAACATGGTGTGGTGTCTAATGCACGTGGTAGAAAATAAATAATACACAAACCAATAAAGAGGGTCAGTCACCCTCTTGGGGATCAGGGCAAGCCCAAAAACTGTGACTCCTACAGATGGGCTACAACTAAATAGTTGAGACTGCTTCCTGATCGTGGCCTAGAGAGAAGGAAAATAAACAATAAAGTAGACATATATCAGGCAAGTAAATGAGGATCAATAGCATGCCAAAGATATACGTAGTTTGAGAATGCAGAGTGCGTTCTGTAGAGAGACATGGTGGACAGGCTTGATAAGTGGTGTCAAGGGGCCACACGTCCCGGTGCGGCCACTACACAGGAGCAGTCGGCGGGTAAAGCGCATAGCACTGCCACAACGGTGGCAAGCAGGGCGCAATAGACCGCCGTCCACACAGGAGCAGCCCACATCCAGGACGGTGCCCTGTATTGGGAGAACCAGCGTTTGTGCCTAGAGACGTGCTGGTCATGTAAAGCGCCTGGCACACTGTGGCATTAGCACCAAATACGCAGTGAGAAAGATCAGCGTATGGTGAAAACTGCAACAGTGCGTGGTGCAGATATGCCAGTGTTAGAAACGGAGTAGCGTGGTGCGGAGCGGGTAGGCCAAACTCCGGAGCATTGTGTAAAGCATCTCCGCAGCACACAGTCACAGGCGACACACTAGGCACACTACAAAAGAGACTCCACACCAGGTTGTGTAAAAACAGCATATCTATTATGCAAAACTCATTCGAATACCATCACAGTTGTGAACACCGTGCCAACTGGCACCCGGTAGCAATATACAGAGGGACTATTTACAGGGCGGGGCCAATCGGACCGCTGCCAGAACCATCACCAGGTTCAGCTAGATAGTGAATATAAAACCACCAGCAATAAATGTATAACAGCCAGTAGCTACTGGCAAGACTATGCACTGAGCAACCTTACGATAAGCATAAATCACTTTAGGCATTTATCACCGTAGGCCTAAACATGAGGCATAAACTTAATTAGCCTGAAAACATTAACAGCATGAAGGCCTCATCTCCGGCATAAGAGCACATTAGGTCTCGGCGGCTCGGGCCGCAGCGGTGATTTTGGCGGTTTTGAAGGGCGGGGTGGGCTCCTGCTGTTTAAGTCAGCATGAAAAGCGCCGCAAAAACACAGGGTGGGCACCCGTGATAAAAATAGGCATACCTGCGGCAAAAATGCAGCACACACGCTGGGATTCCCTCCCCCAGACTGCTCCACAGCGCGCTGCAAAACATGCACGCTTCTTTTGCCAAAGGGGTAGAAATATAGCGCTCCTCTTCTGGCAATCAAGAAAAAAAGAAGTGCCCACGAGGCGCTAAAGTGCTGGCAGGGAAGTACAGTCAATTAAAATATAGGGCTCACGAGGCGCAAGGGGCCAGGAGAACATAGTCCATGCAGGGCAAGATCAGCAGGCAGTAGGGCAGTTCACCCAAAAATGAAGCAGCAGTTCCTGGGAACAGTCATCCTCCATTAAGATGGCAATCCTGCTAGCGCAGCAGTCTCCACTCCAGCAGAGTCTCTCCTGGTCCCATAGAAAGGCAGAGGGGCACAGTTGGGCACAGGGGCCAGCACACAGGGTGCAGTGGCGGTTCCTCCTGGCAGAGTGTCCCCTCTACATCAGCATACCCCAGCACAGAACTGACTACGTGGAGTCCCAGCTCCTGTATATATACACCCCTCACCCCACCTACCAGAAAGGTCCAGAAGCTTCTAGAAGGCTCTCTGGGGAAACCGGTCCCAACTGGCTTTGGGGGAGGTGTAGAGCACCCTGTCTGCCAGGCTACCCTCCAAAAGCTGGGGGTGTGTGAGACGGACACACCCCAGGGGGCAGAGCCAGCCTTGGTCACTTCGAGCACTAGACCTGCAACCCACTTCAGGCAGGCAGGCACAAAGCAGACAGAAATGGTGACATTTCTAATGCATTGAAAATAAACCTGCGTACACCATTGCGTAGCATTCATCATTTTCATCTCGCACCACACATGGCCTACATCGTCTACCATGGGGGAGATATCCCCTATGGGGGGGTTCCTAATATAAGCCTATGGAAGGCAGACAACCCTCGCACTTTGCACTGCTGACCAGCGCTAAAGTGTCCAGAACCCTGAAACCCACCAATACCATACAGCAAAAAGGCTAGGGGGAAGGCAAAAAGTTCCGGAATGACCCTGCAAGCAGGGCCAAGTCCAACACAACCCTCTTCCAGCCAAAAGCCAGGGTAGACCAATCAATGCATTGATGGGCTTCCCTGCTTGGGGCGAGACAATATGGACGTGGGCCCGCAACTGCAGGGGCACCCGCAGGTTCTCCACCACTCAGGACCCAGGTGCTTCCCTCTGTCAACACTCCCTGGACCAACTAAGCCACCCCCTGGTACTCTCTAGTTGTTGCGGCCAGGACCGGCCCCTAGGCCATCCAGATGTCTCGGGTCCTTGCCATCTCACAGAGTGGGGGGCTGTAGCCCCAGGCACATAGTACCCCTTGGTCACTCTACCTCTCCTCCGTGCAGTTCCAAACTGCCATCGGTCCTTCCACCTGGGGACCGCACTCTCAAGCTGACCATAAGGCAGGGGTGAAGCTCTCCTCCCCCTACCTCTCCTTCTGGGGTTCCGCACGCTCCTCCTATGAGAAGCACCCTCCGAACACCATTCTCTCCTCAGTTCAGGACCTTGATCCTGCAACTGATCCACCAACCTAGGGTCTAAGCCCTTAGGTTGAACCGGTGCCAGAGGCGAGTCCTCCCTCCCTCTGCACCCCCTCCCAGAGTTACGCACCCTCCCACCTGGAGTCGTACCCCTGGAAGCCAAACCGGGGGGACACTGAGTACAGATGTCCATCCCTCCAGGCCAGGCAGTACCTGTCCCTGGCCTCCCAACCCAGGATCTAAACCCTGTGGCTGAGCCAGTGCCAGAGGCGAGTCCCTCCTCCTCTGCACCCCCTTCCAGAGCCTCCCAACTGGAGTAGTAACCCTGGAAGTCAAACTGATAGGGACACTGACTACAGATGTCCCACCCTCCAGGTCAGGCAGTCCCTGAACCTGGCATCCCAGCCTAGGATCTAAACCCTGTGACTGAGCCGACCCCAGAACCCCTGGAGTTCTGATTACAGACGCCCCTGGTTATGCTGACATTAGGGGATCCCCCTCAATGAACGGCCCATCAGGACAGCCTAGGCTCCCAACCTGTGGTTCCATTATGGAACTTCCCAGACTCTGAGACTGGGTTTGGGACACCTCCCCGTCTCACTCCCTCTCCTTGGAGAACGAACGTGAGGCCCTACAACCCTCTCACTACCCTGGGATATAGTTGGGTACTCTGCACTTCTCCCCCCTTCCTGGGTGGGAAGATCCCTGAGCCACTCCCTTCAGGATCACTCCCCAATGCCTCCTCATACACTCTGGCGCTCACCCAGAGGTCTGCCTCCCGTGCAGGCTCCCTGGGGTCAGACAGGTGTTGGCGCAACCTTGGGAATCAATTACTGAGCATGTGCTCCCTGATAAGTAGATGGAACAGCCCTTCCAATCGTTCACCGCGCTACACAGCACCCAATCCTCCAGTGCAGTACAACACACACCCACAAACTCCTCCCAAGACTGGTGGGACAGTTTCTTGCTGCCCCTAAATTTCAACCAATACCCCTCTTCCTGGGAATCGGGCATCCTATACTGAGATCTGGGAGTGGGACTTCCTGCACTGGATGTACTCTCGCTGCCACCACTGGATCCCACCCTCACTGGTGAATCAAGACCACAGAAACCACTCTCAGGGGACAACCTACCCTCCTGAGCTAGTCTCCCCATGGCAAAGGCTCTCTCTGCCTCAGCCATCCTTTCCTGCGCTAGGACCTTTTCGGTCTCTAACCTTTTTTCTTCCACCCTCAGCTGCGCTATCTCCTTGGCATGCTCTAACATGAGCTTCTCCAAAGCCAGCTGATGTTCCCTTTCTTCCCTCCTATCTACCCACTCTTCTGGAGACAGGGAAAGGGATGGGGCATTACCCCTGACACTGGACCCAGCACGGGACTCCCTGTCTATGGTGTCCTCATTGGTTGCTGGCGTCCCCGCCCGGTCGTCGTCTTCCTCCTCCTCCTCAGAGTCACCTCCCTCCAAGGTTATGGACTGGGAACCCTCACTCTCAGAGTCCTCCTCAGTCTTGTGGTCCTCCACAAGGTCTCCCCCAAGTCCACTATTTAGATATGCAGAGGGGTAACCTGAAAGGTCCCCACAGGGCTCTAAGGGTTCCCCCCTTTTGAGGGCCTCATAGAGGTATAATTGTCTGCGGATGTTGCCTACTGTGGGTGTAGGAGAGTAGGATCTGCTTCACATGGGTACCCCCACTTTTTGCTGGTGTTTCACTGTTTTTCGACCTTATTCTGGCTGTGGCCCTGCAAATCAGGACCACAGCCTAGCTACTTCCTCTCTAAAATGGTTTGCATGTACATTAGGTACATATCTAATTGGATTCTGGAGTGCCTTCTAAGCCCCTAGTATATGGTATACTATGTACCTGGGGCATAGGGACCTCAGAGGCCTACCAGGGGCTGAAGCATGTATTATGCCACCCCGGGGAAGCACTCCAAAATGGCACCACAGGTCTGCTACTGCAGCCTGGGTAAGGGTGTGCTTGCACCCCTTACCGTGGTATAGGCTACCTATATCCACATATATATACAGACACATATAAACCTATAAGTCACTCCTATGGCAGGCCTTAACAATCCTGAAGGCAGAGCGCTTGGTTTTGTGTGAGAGGGTGCCCAAGCATGAGCTGAGCCCCTCTGCAGCTTTCGGAAATCCTTCCTTATGGCTGTTCTGTGATACAGCCATACCATATACTTTTAAGTGCATTATAACCTTGCGGTAAATGCTAACTTTGGAATGGCGGCATCAAAACATGTCGTGTTTGGTGACAAATACTTTGGAATACTACCCCCCCCCCCCCCCCACCAGTTCTGGCGGCGGGGGTAGCATTCCACCCTTCTAGAGGGAGAGACATGTTCACACTGGTCAAACCCGGTAGGACTTTCCTGAGCCCTGGCATCACAAAATGGATGCCTCTGCCACAGACACGGGTCTGGCCTCCTGCTGCTGACCGAAACTCCGGCAGGGGAGGCCTGAACAATAGGTTTCCTGTCGAAGGGAGGTGTCACCACCTCCCCAGACAGGCAGATGTGTATTGGGGCTGGGCGGGAGCACTCTCTGGTGCTTTGAGATCTCTTCGGACACTTCTCCTCCTTACGGCAGCAGCAGTTATTTGCAGGCTTCCATTGCAATCGACGACGCGACCCGACACAAAAAGACACCTATGCACCCAGCTTCCCTGGGTGAGGTAACTCGAGTACTCTGGTGCTCCCGTGGGTGCTAGCCCTAGAACTTCTTATGTCCAAAAGGGTTTGGTCCTGACTCATTTCTAAGTGTCCCTAATCTTTAAATTTCCAACCGCGACATTGCCCATAGAAGATAACAGGAGCCCGCGGTTTTGTCAGTCCTCGTGGGTCCCCTGTGTCACTACCTTGGGTGGTTCCTTGGGGTCCCGGCGATTCTACAGGCTTCTAGGCCATGTGTCTAGTTCAGTCGTGGTTCTTATACCACTTTTTTGGTATACGGTTTGGTTCGCCCCTAGGGCCCAAACGTGTATTTGTGCTATTACTGATAATTGCTGACTTGTAAACAAAGTACTTCGAACTCCACTCTCATAAAGTGACTATAGGGGTGTGTTTTTAACTTAAATACATATATTTTTTTTAATATATACCTGGTGTGTTTGTCCTTTCATTTGATCATTCAAGAGATTATAGACTGGTAAAACAAGCTGCTTTACATTCCTTCAAGACTTAGCCTGAAGGCTGCTCTCCATAGCTACCACTAGGATAGCTTTCAATAAAGGTTGTCTTTAGCCTATCACCATAAGGGGTTGTTTGAACTGATACAAGGTGCCCACTAGAACTAGTGGACAGCATATATCAGGCCACCTTCCCACACTGGTGTGCAGCGGGTGGGATTCCAGCTTGCTATTGTTTTACCAGATAATCTCAATTGAATTGATCAACTGAAAACCACTAAAGGTACCTGAGGTACATATAATATCAAGTTTAGCTACAGTAAGTTCTACTGAACTTAGAGTTGTGTGTTAAGGGATAGCACACCCTTTCTACAACTCAAGAGAGTTTAGTAGGCCACACTAGTGTAGGTAGTGCAATACACCACACCACATTAGTAATGTCTAACCAGCCAGGAACCAGTGGGTCCCTACCAGGAACCAGTGAGCTCCTTCCCTATAAATATGAGGATCTCTCCCTTGCCTAGCTCAGGGCCTTATGTTCCATTAGGAAGCTGAAGACAGGCAAAAGTCCATCCACCCAGCATCTCATAAAGATACTTAAGCTGGATGATATCACAGGGCCTAGTGGGCCTGATGGGATAGAGAGTGTGGGTGGGGCAGCACCTGAGGGTGGGCCTAGGGGTGGAAACTCCCCTGACCCGATCTCTGATGCTGACCAGACTGGTGACAATGACCAGACTCTGGTGAACGCAGATCTCCTGGATGGGGATGAGGAGGATGACAATAATGCTCCTTCCTTTATTCCTCCAGGAAGACCTGACAACAGGGCTAGAAGGGATAGATCTCTGTCAAGGGGATCTGTCCAGTCTAACTCCTCTATAGGGACCTCTGTCTCTTCTCACAGAGGGAGGGAAACCTCCCAGGAAAGGAGAGAAAGACTGCTGAAGTATGAGCAAGACATGTTGCCCCAGTACCTGGATGACTCTGATCTGACATCTCCCCAAAAATTGGGAAAGAAGGCAGACAAATGGGTCAGAACCAGGGTGAGGCAGAATGGTACAGAACCAAGGTGGTTACCCAAAGAAGCAGGATTCCAAAAACTCTGACACGGGTGGGGACAAGGGTAAAGACCAGAAGTCTTCTCAAGGACCACAAAAATCTTCTTCAGGTGGGGATTCACAGTCAGGAAAGGGTAAAGGCCAAAAGAAACCTTGGTGCAAAATCTGTAAACAGAAAATTCACTGGACTAGTGACTGCACCAAGGTCGAAGAAAATACTCCAGCCCCCACCAATGCCCCTAAGGCACCTGCTCCCCCTAGTAAGTACAGTTGCAATTGGTGGTGGGAATACACAGAATAAGGGTGTAGTAGGGTTGACCCTGGGTTCTGAGATGGACTCTGGCCTAGTCAGAGTACCAACACAGGCTGTGCTTGTCTGTGATGGGGGCATGGATATGTCCCCCTTTGTGAGTCCCAGTAACTTGGGCAAATACAGACAGCACCTTTGATAAATGGAGTAGAAGCTTGGGCATTCAGGGACACAGGAGCAAGTGTCACAATGGTGACAAAAGATCTTGTGGATCCTGGGCAGATTAGACTTGGTGAAATGTACCAAGTGACCAATGCTAGCAATGTCAGAACAGACCATTCTCTGGCAGTTGTTAACTTCTCCTGGGGAGGGGTAACTGGCCTTAAGAAGGTTGTGGTAAGTGCAGACCTCCCAGTACAGTGCTTGCTTTGCAATGATCTAGAGACTTCAGCTTGGGCTGAAGTGGAGCTCAGGACACATGCAGAAATGTTAGAGATCCCTGCACATGTATTTGCTGTGACCAGGTCACAGGCAAAAATGCCAAAAGCTGGACAGGCCCTGGATTCTGGAATAATGGACCAAGTGCCTCACAAGAGGAGGAGCAGTAGGGTTAAGACGGAGCCTTCCCACCTGTCTCAGGATACTGATCAGTCTCCTCAGGGAGATGATCTTGAGCCTGAAGAAGGAACTGTCCCAGAGGAGCTTGAACCTGACCAGGTTGAGTTCTTTGGGACAGGGGGCCCTTCCAGGTCTGATCTGAGCCAGGAGCAGAAAACCTGCCCCTCTCTTGAAACCCTCGGAGAGCAAGCTGCTGGGAATGCTAGTGGCACCCATAAAGTGTATTGGGATGGTGGACTCCTATACCCAGAAAGTAGAGACCCCAAGCCTGGTGCATCCAGGAGGTTGGTTATACCTCTGAAGTTTAGGGGTTTCCTATTGACACTAGCCCATGATATTCCCCTAGCAGGACACCTAGGCCAGAACAAGACTTGGGACAGAATTGTTCGTCACTTTCACTGCCCCCACATGTCTGAAGACACAAAGGAGTTTTGTCGCTCCTGTGTAACCTGCCAAGCAGGTGGCACTACAAAGGCCCCCCTGATACCAATACCTGTGGTAGGGGTGCGCTTTGAAAGGGTAGGGATTGACATTGTTGGTCCCATGGTTCCCCAAACAGCATCTGGGCACAGATTTATACTTTTGGTGGTGGTGGATCATGCCACCAGGTACCCAGAAGCAATTCCCCTAAGGACCACTACAGCACCTGTAGTGGCAAGAGCTCTCTTGAGTGTGTTCTCAAGAGTAGGCTTTCCTAAGGAGGTAGTATCTGACAGGGATGCAAACTTCATGTCTAGTTACTTGACTGCTATGTGGAAGGAGTGTGGAGTGAACTACAAGTTCATCACACCCCATCACCCACAATGCAATGGTTTAGTTGAGAGATTCAACAAAACCTTAAAGGGCATGATCAAAGGACTCCCAGAGAAGCTTAGGTGAAAATGGAACCTGCTCTTGCCCTGCCTTTTATTTACATACAGGGAAGTGCCTCAAAAGGGGGTTGGTTACAGCCCATTTGAACTTTTGTTTGGACACCCTGTCAGGGGTCCATTTTGTTTGCTGAAGGAAGGATGGGAGTTACCTCTCAAGCCCCCAAAGCAAGACATAGTGAACTATGTACTTGGTCTCCGCTCCAGGATGGCTGAGTACATGAAAAAGGCAAACAAAAACCTTGAGGCTAGCCAGGAACTGCAAAAAGCCTGGCATGACCAAAAGGCTGTACTGACTGTTTACCAGCCAGGACAGAAGGTGTGGGTGTTGGAGCCTGTGGGTGGCCCATGCAGCCCTCCAGGACAAATGGAGTGGCCCCCATACAATAGTTGAACAAAAAGGGGAGGTTACCTACTTGGTAGACCTTGGAACCCCTAGGAGTCCCCATAGGGTACTTCATGTCAACAGACTTAAACCATATGTTGACAGGGTCGACATGGGCTTGCTCATGGCTACTGATGAAGAACAGGAGGAAGAGAGTGACCCACTCCCTGACCTGCTTTCTCAGAACCCTGATGATGGGTCAGTTGATGGTGTAGCCTTGGCAGGTAGCCTCACTGCCCAGCAGCAAACTGACTGCAGAAACCTTCTCAGCCAGTTTAGACATATGTTTTCTTTGACTCCAAGTCAGACCACCTGGTGCACTCATGAAGTGGACACTGGGGACAGTCTACCTGTGAAGAATAAGATCTACAGGCAACCTGAGCATGTCAGGGACTGTATAAGGACAGAAGTCCAAAAGATGTTGGCTCTGGGTGTGATTGAACCCTCAGTTAGCCCTTGGGCTAGCCCAGTAGTCCTGGTACCAAAACCTCACACCAGTGGTGGGAAAAGAGAGATGAGGTTGTGTAGACTACAGGGGTCTCAATGCAGTCACTAGGACTGATGCCCATCCAATCCCCAGGGCAGATGAGCTGATAGATACTTTGGCCTCAGCCAAGTTTCTAAGCACATTTGACCTGACAGCTCGCTACTGGCAGATCAGACTAGCTGATGATGCAAAGCCAAAGACAGCATTTTCTACCCCTGGTGGGCACTATCAATTTGTGGTAATGCCCTTTGGTTTGAAGAATGCACCTGCCACTTTCCAAAGGTTGGTGACTTACAGGCCTGGAAGACTTTAGTGCAGCATATCTAGATGATATTGATGTCTTTAGCTCCACCTGGGAGGATCACCTGGTCCACCTGAGGAATGTTTTGGAGGCCCTGCAAAGGGAAGGCCTCACATATCAAGGCTACTAAGTGCCAGATAGGGCAGAGTCAGGTTGTGTACCTGGGCCACCTTGTAGGTGGAGGCCAGGTTCAACCATTGCAGAGCAAAATCCAGACCATAATGGAATGGGTTGCTCCAACTACCCAGACTCAGGTGAGAGCCTTCTTAGGCCTGACTGAGTACTATAGGAGATTTGTCAAAGGGTATGGATCAATAGTCACACCCTTGAATTACTTAACTTCTAAAAAGATGCCCGAAAAGGTTCAGTGGACAGCTAGCTGTCAAAAGGCATTTGATGACCTGAAGCAGGCCATGTGCACTGCTCCCATTCTGCAGAGTCCTGACTACTCCAAGAAGTTCATTGTCCAAACGGATGCATCTGAATTGGGGGTGGGGGCTGTACTGTCACAATTGAATGATGAAGGTCCGGATCAGCCAGTAGCTTTCATAAGCAGAAGGCTGACCTCTAGAGAGAAACGTTGGTCAGCCATTGAGAGGGAGGCATTTGCTGTGGTTTGGGCTCTGAAGAAGTTGAGGCCATACTTGTTTGGTACTCACTTCCTTGTTCAGACAGACCATAAGCCCCTCTTATGGCTAAAACAAATGAAGGGTGAAAACCCCAAACTGCTTAGGTGGTCCATTTCCCTACAGGGGATGGACTTTACAGTGGAACACAGACCTGGGAGTAACCATGCCAATGCAGATGGACTCTCTAGGTATTTCCACTTAGGTCATGAAGACTCAACTGGTCAAGGTTAGTTTAATGTCCCTGCGTTTGGGGGGGGGGGGGTTGTGTAGGGGAGTAGGATCTGCTTCACATGGGTACCCCCACTTTTTGCTGGTGTTTCACTGTTTTTCGACCTTAGTCTGGATGTGGCCCTGCTAATAAGGACCACAGACTAGCTGCTTCCTCTCTCAAATGGTTTGCATGTACATTAGGTACATATCTAATTGGATTATTGAGTGCCTTCTAAGCCCCTAGTATATGGTATACTATGCACCTTGGGAATAGGTACCTCAGAGGCCTACCAGGGGCTGAAGCATGTATTATGCCTCCCCTGGGAAGCACTCCAAAATGGCACCACAGGTCTGCTACTGCAGCCTGGGTAAGGGTGTGCTTGCACCCCTTACCATGGTATAGGCTACCTATATCCACATATATATACAGACACATATAAACCTATAAGTCACTCCTATGGCAGGCCTTAACAATCCTGAAGGCAGAGTGCCTGGTTTTGTGTGAGAGGGTGCCCAAGCATGAGCTGAGCCCCTCTGCAGCTTTCGGAAATCCTTCCTTGTAGCTGTTCTGTGATACAGCCATACCATATACTCTTAAGTGCGTAATAACCTCGCGGTAAATGCTAACTTTGGAATGGCTGCATCAAAACATGTCGTGTTTGGTGTCAAACGCTTTGGAATACTACCCCTCCCCCCCCGCCAGTTCTGGCGGCAGAGGTAGCATTCCACTCTTCTAGAGGGAGAGACATGTTCACACTGGTCAAACCCGGTAGGACTTTCCTGAGCCCTGGCATCACAAATGGATGCCTCTGCCACAGACATGGGTCTGGCCTCCTGCTGCTGACCGAAACTCCGGCAGGGGAGGCCTGGACAAAAGGTTTCCTGTCGAAGGGAGGTGGTTAGGCAGATGTGTATTCGGGCTGGGCGGGAGCACTCTGGTGCTTTGAAGTCCTGCACTGGGGGCACACTTGGTGTCCCTGTGCATAGTCCAGTTCAAACCGGTTGCAGGGGCTACCTGCCCCTGCTCTGGCGTGAAACTGGACAAAGGAAACGGGTGTAACCACCCCTCTTTCCAAGCCCACCCATAGGTGGGGCCTTAGAGTTAGTCCATCCCCTAAAGTTAGTATAAGTATAGGAATCCAATCCCTAGGACTTTAGGTTACCCTGGATGAAACTCTGCAACATATATCCTGGACCTTCCACTTTCTATCACAACTAGAAGACGGAAGAAATCTCCCTTGGGGTCAAGGAGTGACTCACCTGCTTGGCGGGCACCAAAGAAGCAACTGACCGGTCTGCCTCGTTGAAGCTCCTGCCGGACGCTGAAGTCTTTGCATCACCAGAGGTGGATTTCCAAACTTCCCTGAGGCTATCCTGAGTCCACAGCAAAGCTGATGTCTGTGGCTATCGTGGGTGACATGGAACCGTGCCCCTGGACACCGTGATCTTTTGCAGCAACAGCATCTTCCTGGGCTTCCTCGAAGTTGTACTTTGGGCTCCGAGTAGCCCCAGCCTTGAGCACCTCCTGCACCGAAGATTGCTGGCCTCCACTCCACGAGTGACCCGTGGGCCAGTTTCAAGTGCGACCGCTCGAGGCTCCTTCGCGATCACTAGCCCGTTGGCTAGCAGGTCCCCACAAAGGCAACTCCTTTTCACTGGGTGAGTCCCTCAGACCTTGCTGGTCTGCACCGCAGTCCATTCTCTGAATTCCAGTGACTTGCTGTTGCCAAAGCTGCTTGGGTCCATTCTGGTCGCCGGCACCGCAGCACTCGACAGACTTTGTGGGACAGCTCGAATCCAGCTCATGGACTTTGTTGACGCCTCCTGGACTCGTGGCTGAAGAGTCAAGACACCCATCAACTCACCGGAAGCACCTGACATCTGTGGGCATTGGTCCATCCTGCCCTTGGTCACTGGCTAGTGACCCAGACTGTGTCCCCTCTGCTTTCAGGTTCCTTCCATCCTAGATCCAGGCTTGGATCTCTTCGGGCACTTCTCCTCCTTACGGCAGCAGCAGTTCTTTGCAGGCTTCCATTGCAATCGACGACGCGACCCGACACCAAAAGACACCTATGCACCCAGCTTCCCTTTGTGAGGTAACTTGAGTACTCCAGTGCTCCAGTGGGTGCTAGCCCTAGAACTTCTTACGTCCCAAAGGGTTTGGTCCTGACTCGATTCTAAGTGTCCCTAATCTTTAAATTTCCAACCGCGACATTGCCCATAGAAGATAACAGGAGCCCGCGGTTGTGTTCACACACTGCATACAGTCCCTGTGGGTCCCCTGTGTCACTACCTTGGGTGGTTCCTTGGGGTCCTAGCTATTCTACAGGCTCTAGGCCTTGTGTCTAGTTCAGTCGTGGTTCTTATACCACTTTTTTGGTATATGGTTTGGTTCGCCCATAGGGCCCAAACGTGTATTTGTGCTATTACTGATAATTGCTGACTTGTTAACAAAGTACTTCGAACTCCAGTCTCATAAAGAGACTATAGGGGTGTGTTTTAACTTAAATACATATATTTTAAATATATACCTGGTGTGGTTGTCCTTTCATTTGATCATTCAAGAGATTATAGACTGGTAAAACAAGCTGCTTTACATTCCTTCAAGGCTTAGCCTGAAGGCTGCTCTCCATAGCTACCACTAGGATAGCTTTCAATAAAGGTTGTCTTTAACCTATCACCATAAGGGGTTGTTTGGACTGATACAAGGTGCCCACTAGAACTAGTGGACAGCATATATCAGGTCACCTCTCACAGTGGGTATCCCCCTTTCTCTGCAGAAGTCCATCACCTCCCGCTCAGTGTACTCGCATAGTTCATCCTCAATATAGGTTAACCCCATCCTGGCAAGATACACACGTGATACACACCCCACAGTGCAACAGGGGAACACAATTCAAAAACGACACTCTTAGGAGGAAAGATAATCAGGAAAAATAATCCTGATTGTCTAAGTGCAGAGTTTGTAATGCAATCAGTTGTCGCTGTGGTACTGCGCAAACACAAGTCCTATCCCACCGCTGCCACCAATGTTAGAAACAGGGTAGCATGGTGCGGAGCGGGTAGGCCAAACTCCGGAGCATTGTGTAAACCATCTGCGCAGCACACACTCACAGGCGACACACTAGGCACACTACAAGAGAGACTCCACACCAGGTTGTGTAAAAACAGCATATGTATTATGCAAAACATATTAGAATACCATCACAGTTGCGAACACAGTGCCAACTGGCACCCGGTAGCAATACACAGGCGGACTGTTTACAGGGCGGGGCCAATCGGGCCGCTGCCAGAACCATCACCAGGTTCAGATAGATAGTGAATGTAAAACCACCAGCAATAAATGTATAACAGCCAGTAGCTACTGGCAAGACTATGCACTGAGCAACCGTACGATAAGCATGGATCACTTTAGGCATTTATCAACGTAGGCCTAAACATGAAGCATAAACGTAATTAGCCTGAAAACATTAACAGCATGAAGGCATCATCTCCGGCATAAGAGCACATTAGGTCAGACATAAACCTAAAACAGCATGGCATAACAGCAGGCCTGACCATCAGCTTCTTAATGGCATAAACATTAGGCAGAAAACGCCTGCATAACCACATTAGACTGGGGCATAAAACATCTGCGCATGAAGTGTCAACCATATGATGCGTAAACATCAGCACCTTATTGGCATCACACACACTATGTACAAAACCATCAGCAGTGCGAGCATCTCTGTAGCATAAACCACATTAACAGTGGGCATGACATTAAAACATCTTAGCATGACGCTAGGCATCATCCAATGCATTATGCAACAGCCAGAAGGGCAACCATTAGGGGACAGCTGCACATATTATAAATGAGCCACGTGCAGACTAGTCTTTGGCGTCCCTGCGCCTGGGGAGCCACTCTTCTGGGACTCTGAACAACCGAATGCGCCACACTCTGCAGAGCCCCATGGTCCAGCAGGGCAGCTGTGTCAAGTAAATCAGTACTGGACGAGTGGGGGCCCCTCTTCTGGGACCCTCAGATCTGCAATGCCCCAAACGTTGCAATTGCCCACTGTCCAGCGGTGCAGTTGTGGGAAATAATGTCGGTACTGGGCAGTACTGGGGACGTGGGAGCCCCTCTTCTGGGACTCTCAGATTAATAATGCCCCCAGAATGGTGCAGCTGCCGCTAACTAGCGGTACAGCTGAGAAGGCGAAAACTGGCACGGGCTTGCACTGTGCCTTCTACGTCCAACCGTGGGACTTCCAGACAAAACTTGCCAAACGTTGCAGCGGCCCACAACTGCGGCGCCGCTGTGCAGCCCCCAAAAACACTGGCCCAGCTGGAGCCCCCTCCTCCGGGGCTCGGAAAATACAGCAATGCCCCCTCAGTGCAGCTGTCCACTGTCAGGCGTGGCAGCTTGTGCAGTGTCAACACGGGCCCTCCTGGTGCCCCTCCTGGCACCCGCGATGCTCCCCAGAGCCCCTCACTCACCGGACTGTTCGTGGACTCCACTTCTTGCTCCTCCGGCCGCATGCGGGGCTCTCTCTGGTCGTGGGAGCCCTGCCTTCGCTGCTCTTCTCAACGATGCTCCACACGAGGCGGGGTAGGCTCCCGCCTCGACCCAGACTCCTCACTTCACCTGGGCCCTTCTGCACGGAGCGGAGTCTCCTGCAGGGATGCAGCAGCAACTCGCAGGGCTCTCTCCACCACGGAATCTCCACCGACGACCGGCAGCCCTTCCTCTCACTTCCGGGCAGGCTGCTGGGCCCCGCCCACACTCAGGCAGAGGCGCCTGGCTTCCTGGTCGGGCCAGTGCTTCCCTCCGGGTCACGGCGGTGATTTTCCATTCCTTGGCAGCAATGCGGGGTAGGCTCCCGCTCTCTGTGCGCTCTGCGGCTCCGGCCTCAGCGGTGATTTTGGCGGTTCTGAAGGGCGGGGTGGGCTCCTGCTGTTTAAATCGGCATTAAAAATGCCGCAAAAAACACAGGATGGGCACCCGTGATAAAAATAAGCATAAATGCGGCACACACGCGGGGTGGGCTCCCGCTTGCAGGCAACACGGGAATCCCCACGCTGGGATTCCCTCCCCCAGACTGCTCCACAACGCGCTGCAAAACATGCACACTTCTTCCGCCAAAGGGGTAGAAATATAGCGCTCCTCTTCTGGCAATCAAGAAAAAAAGAAGTGCCCACGAGGCGCTAGAGTGCTGGCAGGGAAGTACAGTCAATTAAAATATAGCGCTCACGAGGCGCTAGGAGCCAGGAGAACATATTCAATGCCGGGCAAGATCAGCAGGCAGTAGGGCAGCTCACCCAAAAATGAAGCAGCAGTTCCTGGGAACAGTCATCCTCCATTAAGATGGCAATCCTGCTAGCGCAGCAGTCTCCACTCCAGCAGAATCTCTCTTGGTCCCATAGAAAGGCAGAGGGGCACAGTTGGGCACGGGGCCAGCACACAGGGTGCAGTGGCGGTTCCTCCTGGCAGAGTGTCACCTCTATGTCAGCATACCCCAGCACAGAACTGACTACATGGTCTACCAGCTCCTCTATATATATACACCCCTCACCCCACCTACCAGAAAGGGCCAGAAGCTTCTAGAAGGCTCTCTGGGGAAACCGGTCCCAACTGGCTTTGGGGGAGGTGTAGAGCACCCTGTCTGCCAGGCTTCCCTCCAAAAGCTGGGGGTGGTGTGAGATGGACACATCCCAGGGAGTAGAGCCATCCTTGGTCACTTCGAGCCCTAGACCTGCAACCCACTTCAGGCAGGCAGGCACAAAGCAGACAGAAATGGTGACTTCTAAAAGTGACATTTCTAAACCATTGAAAATAAACCTGCGTACACCATTGCGCAGCATTCATCATTTTCATCTCACACCACACATGGCCTACATCGTCTACCATGGGGGAGATATCCCCTAAGGGAGGGGGGTTCCCAATATAAGCCTATGGAAGGCAGATAACCCTCGCACTTTGCACTGCTGACCAGCGCTAAAGTGTCCAGAACCCTGAAACCCACCAATACCATACAGCAAAAAGGCTAGGGGGAAGACAAAAAGTTCCGGGATGACCCTGCAAGCAGAGCCAAGTCCAACAACCATGTTATGTGTAGTTTTACGGAACACAAGTCGAAAGAAACCACGGTCACTAGGACCTCAACATACCATATGCGATGCGGGACCCTTACCTAATAAACAACGGAGAAGTACTCCAAGGGCTAGAAACGTGGCGTGCCCGCACCTTACCGGACTGAGGGGAGAAAACAAAACAATAGAGCACAGTACATGAGTATCTCTGACACGACACACAGCCCATTATACAGCGACTTACTGTTATGGGTTCTGGGTCCATGTAACAAGATTCCTACTTATAGTTTATCTCGGTTGCCGGCTCGTCAGCACCTATCCCGTCCTCACGTCTGCCCGAAACTGAGAAGGACAGGCGGGGGCACTCCAATTATAGTTGCAGTGATTGGAGAGCAGGTGGTACCTCCATCTGGTATGCCTAGTCATGCCAGATTGTGGGGCGCAAGCGTGCAAATAGAGTGGGTTGTGCGCATGCGCTAAGGAAACCCGGTAAGATGTGAGCACCGGCGCATGTGCAGTAGGTAGTGTCTCGTTGTCTTGTCTTTTTAGTGATCAAAGTAGTTCTTGCAAACCTAATGGATATGTAGACGGTGTGAAGCCTCTTGGAGATAACAAAGAGGGGAGGCGGACCCGTCTGTTACCATGCAACTAGCCAACGGTTAAGATGAGAGTGTTGGCGGTATGTTGTGTTGTCACCCTCATAGAGGGGGGCAGTTATGCATGGAGGAATCACCCTAGCATGATGTAGGACACCTTCAAAAATTCAAGAGGGTGGAGTGGGAGCCCACTTGACACTGAAGGGGGCTTGGTGATGTCTGCGCTTGGTGTAGCCAAACATGGGGATATTGTGATACTGGAAGAGTAAGGGGTGGGGATTCAAAAACTTAGTGCCCAGGACCCCAGTCTCAGTGTTATGCCCCTTACAGAAAGGAGACATGGTTTACAGGTACAGGTAAGCCCACAGGGGTGTCGCATAGAGGGTGGAACACAGAGAGAGGGGAAGCCTGGAGAAACAGAGATCAGAGCTCGGTCCATGGTATCTCGTCACTTATGCCATGGGAGTGGGTATGGAGACGATGGATCCAACGTTGCTCCCAGCGTAGTAGAAAGGCACTGCTCCAACTCTGATTAGCTTCTAGGATAGTCCATTGTATCTCCTCGCAGGAGTGTCCCTTCCCAATGAAGTGGTTGGTCATTCTAGTTGCTGACCGGCCATGTCTGATGGTACTCTTGTGCTCACTGATCCTTGTCTTTACGGGTTAAGTCGTCATTCCCACATATCTTGGTGGACAAGGGCAGGTCAGTAGGTATACACAGTTTGTGGTGTTACAGTTTGTGTGTTTGCGCTGCTCCCATCTGATGTCATCCAGAAGTAGAATTTTGGTGTTTCTGGTCAGGGGGCAGGCAGCACAATTACCACAGGGGTAATGTCCAACTACAGGTGGCAAGTTGCATAGGTTAGTGTCCTTGGACTACTTCCTTTTCCATGGTCGAGTGTTGACCAGTTGGTCACTGAGATTTGTGGTGTGTTTGAACGCAAACCGTGGTGGTTCAAGCTGTAAGGAGTCAGTGTTCAGGATCCTCCAATTATGCTTGATTATGTTCTTTAGTTGGTTGGACAGTGGAGTGAAAGTCGTGACACATGTGATCACATTGCTGGTCTGTGGTACTCTTGTCTCCAGCAGTCCCTGGCAATTATTGTTCCTGGTACGTTTTTTCGCCTTCCGTATGACCTCCCCAGGGTAGTCCCTGTCCTGCAGGTTGTGAGCAAGAAGGTCAGCTTGGACGTCGAACTCCAGGAGACTGCTACAGTTCCGTTGCAGCCTCAGGAACTGGCCATACGGTAGATTCTCCCGCAGGGCTTTGGGATGATGGCTTTTGAAACTGAGGAGGCTGTTGGAATCAGTCGCCTTCCTGTATGTCGTCGTATGCAGGTATCCATCCTCAAGGGTGATAAGTAGGTCCAGGAAAGAGATGGCATTCTCACTAGATGTCGTAGTGAAACATAGGTGGGGATCCAGATGGTTGATCCACTCATGGAATTTGGCGGCGGTCTCCTCAGTGCCTTTCCAGAGGATGAGAACGTCGTCAATATATCTTTTCCAGGTAATCATGTTTTTCTGGAATGGGTTGGTGTCAGAGAAGATGTTAGCAGCTTCAAAGTGCGACATGTACAACCCCGCCAAACTCTGCACGAAGGTACTCCCATGCTCTTGCCCTGTACTTGGTGGTGGATGGTAGTTTCATAGAGGAAAAAGTTATTCTTCAGTGCGATGGTGATGACGTCAATGATGAAGTCGGCAGGCGTGTTAGTAGAGAGGGTGGCTTTGCGTAATAGGTTGCCCACTACCTCGATGGTGGCGTCCTGAGGAATATTGGTGTACAATGCCTCAACATCGAGTGTGAGAAGTAGATTGATTTCCTCCATATTGTCATCATTGATGTCTTGTATCAGGTTGAGGACGTCATGTGTGTCCTTCAGGTATGCCGGTGTAGCATGGACCAAAGGTCACAGGAAATGATCGCTAAATTGGCTGAGAGGTTCAAGTAGGGAACCTATGCCAGATACAATGGGGCGACCTGGTGGGGGGACAATGCCTTTGTGGATCTTAGGGAGAAGGTAGAAATATGGCATCTTGGGATTTACATTCACCATTAAAGTAGCTTCTCTGGGGGAAATCCAACCCTCATTGGCTGCCTCATTTACCATGATCCGGATCAATGTGAGAAGTCATTCAGTGGGATCCACATCAAGTCTCTGATAGTATTGGGTACTGCTCAGTTGCCGGGAGCATTCATTTTTGTAATCCTTGATTTCAAGGATAACCGTGGCACCGCCTTTGTCTGTGGGCTTAATGATTATCGTGTCGTCATCCTGGAGAGATTTAATAACATCACGGAGTTTGCTAGACATGTTGTGATAGGTGGGTTTTCTTTTTAACTGGTTGGCCTCCTTCAATACAGCTTTTTCAAACGTGAGGAACTCGCTGGGGACCATGCCTGCAGTGGGGGTGAACTTGGAGGGCAGTCTCAGTCCCGAATCTTCGCATTCTGCGGTTGATTTATCATTGAAGAAGGATCTGAGATGAATCTTCCGGATCAGCTGGTGGAGTTCCTCGTTCATCCTGAAGTTATCCTCCTTTGGGGTTGGTACAAACCCTAGTCCCGGGTCCAAGGCAGTAACCTCCTCAGTGTTGAGATGTCTTTTGGAGAGGTTGACGATTAGATTCTTTGGTTCGTCGTGCTTCTGGTTGTTCTCGGTTGGACCTCCGTATCTCGCTATTGTACCTGCTTGTTCCCTCTTCCTCTTCCTCTACCTCTTTCCCTGCCTCTGTTCTGAAAAGGAGGAGGAGGGTGTTTGAAGATCGGTTGCTGGAATCCTGGCTGTGGCCCGGGGTAAGCTGGGTACCACATGGGTCCCTGTGGGGGGTACGGTTGTTTAGGGAATCCGTACATCGGTGGGAGCGAAGGGGGAGGTAGGAGTCCCTGTGTTTTAGAGTTCCTTCACCAGCTGTTATGACTGGACTTGCTGTTGGACGAGTGCCCCGAATTATGGGAGGATGCTGAGCCATCACCAGATGAGGCATCATTCTCTGAAGGTTGGAATTCTTCCTTTGTATACAGATATATTTTCTCCCTAGCAAATTTCTTAATGTCCTTCTGTAATTTTGAGATCTTCTGCTGCAGGAGGTAGTCCCGGTGGTCCGACATCTCAGCGTTGATCTCAGCCAAACGGGTTTTAAAAGCAGATATGCTGATACCTGTCTTCAAGCCACCCTCTGCTATGTTGATTTTAATGATCAGAACCTCAGAGAAGCGTTTGGCCGTCCCAATGATCAAGATGATCCAATCGCGGGTACATTTCCACGCGATTTGGCTTTATTAGTGCCTGAAGATCAAATTGTCTAGGAAAATTCTTGGTGCGGTCCATACTAACAGACCATTGGGTGCTGTGTTGGCTCTTAGGTACTCTGTTAACACAGTTCCATGTAAAGCAATTTTGACTTGCAATTTCTTGAGTGAGGCTAGCAAGTTCCAGTCACCTTGTAGAGTAGCTGCTGCCATGTTGCCATCGCTGTCTAGGAGTGAGGGCGTTCTAAGGATCTCTGCCACAAAGTCTTCACCGTAGCTTAGCCCTAGATTATCGCCCATCGTAGAGGTAGTCCTGTCTCTGGATACAGAAACAACGAGAAGAGGTGGAAGGGCGAGGACAGAGCTAGGTCTCTCGGCTGAGCCGCCGTGCTATGGTAATGTCAAAAAAGGAAAGAGAGGGGGGACCAGGAGCTGATTAAAGGTCCAGTGCCCATGCTCCAGGAGTTAAACGTAAGGTCAAAAAGACGGGGACACTGTCGTAGGGAGGGGTGCGGTGTGTCACTCACTCCCTTAGAAGAAAGAGAAGGAAAAAGGATAGACAGGGATCCTAGGCCTAGAACTCACTAGTGAGAGGGAAAAACACATCTTGTCCCTTGTTGCCCTCACACATCCCGAAAGATGTCATGCTTCATCATCGGGTAGTTGCTACTCGTCGGGCTGGCGCTGCAAAGCCCTACGGGTCCCCGGAAGGGTCACTTTGTCGGAGATCTTCTGTGGACTGCTGTATGGTGCATGCGGGTGTGCGGGGAGAGTCCTAAGTAAGAAGTGTATAAGTGCGTGCAGTCATTTAAAATTGACTAAGGGTTACCAGTAGAATGTGTTTTAATATGGCGGTACCCTTGTCAAAGTAAAAAACCCGTAGGTTGAGTGTTACCCCACAAGGCGTAATGTGCCCGGGTAACTCAAAAGGTCGACATGTTTCGAGCCTTTATAGTCCCGTGGGATCCGTGGCCCTTCTTCAGGACTGAGTGAATGTGGTGTGGTGTCTAGTGTACGTGATAGAAAATATATAATGCACAAACAAATAAAGAGGGTCAGTCACCCTCTGGGGGATCAGGGCAGGCCCAAAAACTGTGACTCCTACAGATGGGATACAACTAAATAGTTGAGACTGCTTCCTGATCATGGCCTAAGGAAAATAAACAATGTAGACATATATAGGCAAGTAAATGAGGCTCAATGGCATGCCAAAGATATATGTAGTTTGAGAATTCAGAGTGCGTTCTGTAGAGAGACATGTAGGACAAGCATGGTAAGTGGTGTCAAGGGACCACATGTCCCGGTGCGGTCACTACACAGGAGCGGTCGGTGGGTAAAGCGCATAGCACTGCCACAACGGTGGCAAGCAGGGCGCAATAGACCGCCGTCTACCCAGGAGCAGACCACATCCAGGACGGTGCCCTGTATCGGGAGAACCAGAGTCTGTGCCTAGAGACGTGCTGGTCATGTAAAGTGCCTGCCACGCAGTGGCATTAGCACCAAATATGCGGTGAGGAAGATCAGCGTATGGCGACAACTGTAACAGTGTACGGTGCTGATATGCCAGGTTACGTATAGTTTCACGGAACACGAGTCGAAAGAACCCCCGGTCACTAGGAGCTTAACATACCATATGCGATCCGGGACCCTTTGAGCTGGGACTACGGTTTGTACCAACCTCAAAGGAGGATAACTTCAGGATGAACGAGGAACTCCACCAACTGTTCCGGAATATTCTACTCCGATCCATCTATAATGATAAATCTACCACGGAATGCGAAGATTCGGGACTGAGACCGCCCTCAAGTTCACCCCCACTGCAGGCATGGTCCCCAGCGAGATCCTAAAGTTTGAAAAAGCTGTATTGAAGGAGGCCAACCGGTTTAAGAGAAAACCCACCTATAACAATATGTTTAACAAACTCCATGATGCTATTAAATCTCTCCAGGATGACGACACGATCATCATAAAGCCCGCAGACAAAGGGGGTGCCACGGTTATCCTTGACATCAAGGATTACGAAAATGAATGCTCCCGGCAACTGAGCAGTACCCAATACTATCGGAGACTTGATGTGGATCCCACTGAACGACTTCTCACGTTGATCCGGATCATGGTAAATGAGGCAGCCAATGAGGGTTGGATTTCCCCCAGAGAAGCTACTTTCATGGTGAATGTGAATCCTAAAATGCCGTACTTCTACCTTCTCCCTAAGATCCACAAAGGCATTGTCACCCCACCAGGTCACACCATTGTATCCGGCATAGGTTCCCTACTTGAACCTCTCAGTCAATTTAGCGATCATTTCCTGCGACCTTTGGTCCAAGCTACACCGGCATACCTGAAGGACACACTTGACGTCCTCAACCTGATACAAGACATCAATGATGACACTATGGAGGAAATCAATCTACTTCTCACACTCCAATGTTGAGGTATTGTACACCAATATTCCTCTGGATGCCACCATCGAGGTAGTGGGCAAGCTAGTACGCGAAGCTACCCTCTCCACTACAA
The DNA here is from genome assembly GCF_964204655.1 of Triturus cristatus. NCBI lineage: Eukaryota > Metazoa > Chordata > Amphibia > Caudata > Salamandridae > Triturus > Triturus cristatus. The sequence goes on from NC_140581.1 coordinate 1,017,312,845, forward strand.
CGCCTACCGACTTCATCATTGACGTCATCACCATCGCACTGAAGAATAACTTTTTCCTGTATGAAACTACCATCTACCACCAAGTGCAATGCACGAGCATGGGGAGTACCTTCGCGCCGAGTCTGGCGGGGTTGTACATGTCGAACTTTGAAGCTGCTAACATCTTCTCTGACACCAACCCATTCCAGAAAAAACATGATTACCTGGAAAAGATATGACAACGTTCTCATACTCTGAAAAGGCACTGAGGAGACTTCCGCCAAATTCCATGAGTGGATCAACAATCTGGATCCCCACCTACGTTTCACTAAGACATCTAGTGAGAAGGCCATCTCCTTCCTGGACCTACTTATCATCCTTGAGGATGGATACCTGCATACGACGGCATACAGGAAGGTGACTGATTCCAACAGCCTCCTCACTTTCAAAAGCCATCATCCCAAAGCCCTGTGGGAGAATCTACCGTATGGCCAGTCCCTGAGGCTGCAACGGATCTGTAGCGGTCTCCTGGAGTTTGACGTCCAAGCTAACCTTCTTGCAAACAACCTGCAGGACAGAGGCTATCCCGGGGAGGTCATACGGTAGGCGAAAATTCGTGTCAGGAACAATAATCAATTGCCTCCCTTGGCAGCGAAATATGGAACAAAACATCAAGAGAACAATGAATGTTTTGAGAGCAAAAGTACTCAGAGCAGAAAAAAAGAGGTTGCTTGCCTTTGTGAAAACTCTTATACTGTTCTACAAGTGCTTTTTTCATTCTTAACTTATGCTATGGTGAAGGGAAGTCACCTGTCTCTAACTGCATAGACAATCTAACTTTTTTCAAGCACTAAAATATCGGGCTCATGATTGTATGACAAAATTAAGCATACTGGTGTTTCTCTTAATTAACAAGATTTTTTTATTTGTCAAATGCCACCCCCCAGGGATTGAGGTTCAGGTATTATTGGATCTGGCTGCCATGACATTTACACTAGGGTTGAGAGAGGCCCAGAGTGACAGTTTGGAAGTACTCCTCTGAAATGAATTTGACTGTCAGGTGCTCCGCCTATGATAAGAGTATTTATGGAGGCTTTAACCTGCCTGGGTGTTTCCATCAAATAGGTCTCAAACATAGATTTTAGGACAGTCAGACATGTGGTAATACACGCACATAACTGCGCTCTTTTTCATCTAATTTGAATGACATTTCAAAAATGAAGTCACTCAAGAACACTTTTTTTGTGCCTTTGGCAAAATATCTGAAGACCGGTTTTGTAGTATTTGAGGTATGTGTTTCTTCGGTTTTGGCAGTTAGCTTTCCGAACAATTACATTCAACTGTAAAAATACTAAATAAAAGTGTTGTTATTGCAGGTTTTGTGGATTCAAGAACAAAGGTCTCTCTCATTTACTATGCTCCTGTCGTGGACGGAGACAGTAAAGAATTCCCATCCTTAGAACATCTATCATTCTACGGGCCTATCCACAGCACGAAGAGGCATGTTAACTTAGAAGAAACATCTTTGTCAGCAGATTGGTCAAAATAGGGGAACGTCACACAATGATTAGCCCCTTGTCCTTTAAAATGTTATCATTAGTGAACTTAGACGTACTGTAGATGGAGGGAATTCATTCCAAATAACCAAACGGCAGGGTTTCTTTAATTTGATCTTAACCAGTGCAGTTTATTTTGTAAACGGGGACAAACTATAGAGCTGTGTCTATATCTATAGACATACTATAGAGATACAATCGATGGCCGTGTTAAATAAATAGGTTTTTAGTCTTTCTTTTTAAGGATATGTCAAGAATTCTAATTAGAAGGGACGTCGTCCGCCATGATTCAAGATGGCTGTTAATCAATATGGCCATCTAAAGGGTAAGTCCTTGATTAACAAGTGTATTCCCACTTACAGCTGTAAATTATTTGATTTATACACAGATGACTGGAGGGATTCCTTATAAAAGGAAATATATATTTTATTAATTTTACCAATCCAGTATTCCTGAGAGTCTCTAATGAAACACCAGTCAATTTCTAATGGTGGGTTTGAGAGCTGGTGGGAGGCACCTAATATCCACACACGTACTGTACACCCTCTGGAAGCCAGGCTACCTAAATATGAAACATTTACAACAGCAATATTTCAACAAACATTGGCAAAGCCATAGGTTTAATGTGCTAACACTTGTAGCATTCGCATGTTAAGGCAAGACAAAAGGGGATGAGAGCAAGCATCACAGAGAGCAAAGTCTATTGCTGGAAAGTAGTTCCTCATGCAGTTCAATGCAAGCCCAGGAATAGAGGCGAGAAATACACCTATTTGCCCAGTAGCATTAAAAGAGAGCGGAATACTCCACAAGACTAAGCCAAGATGTGATTGGCGAAGTCTCAAGCTAATGGCTGAAAGAGGCTGGTTGAAGAATGCCAGTGGTTGAAAGGGATGGACCCAAAGCCCACTCCATGAATATTAATAATAGGTCTGGCTTGATAGCTGGGCAATCAAAACACAGACAAAAAGCGCCACAGCACACGCCCTTAGACTGGTTAGCGCCACTTCTGACATACGATTGTGCCAATAAGAACATGCATTTTTTTCTGAGCTACTGTGTGGCACACGAAGATATGCAATGCAAATACAACCAGTGACGGCTGTAGTTCCGGCAACATTTTACCACCATTTTCGGATATTTTAGTGTTTTGTGAAATTCAAAAGCACTCCGTCTGTCCACCGCACCCTTCAAGATGCCAGGACCGGACTGGCCATTCTGCCACTGGTATTTGTCCAGCAGGACACCGCATACTAGGGCTGTTTCAGTGCAGGATGAGAAGCCATGGCGCAACCATGCCCCATTTTAGTCGGACCCTCTCGTAAAGTGGTGCTTTTTTGAAAATGTTCAGCTTAACTGCCTTGTTTCCCTGCACATGCCCTTGTTAGTCAATGGGTTCCCAGAACGGAGGGCTTTAAAAAAGCACAAGCCCGCATCCACGAGGAACCTGTCGCAGCAGCGCGTGAACCCTGGATGCAAAAGCGATGCAATCAGCCTCCCTTCGGGGACTGGCCCACAATAAGGGGCCGGTGACCGGGAAAACGCAGCCTCCTCCGCGTTCACGTTTCAAGTCAGGATGGGGGGAAAGAGATTGAATCCGTGACCCTTCTGGCACATTTTAAATGCGTTTAAAATACCAGCAAATCGCTACTTTTGAGAAAATTGTTTTTCAAAGTGGGAGCGCGTGGGTAAGGGGCGAGCGGGGGGAAATAACTGTAACCTCGACTGAGCTGCGTTTAATGCCTTTTCATGTGCACTTGCGCCAACTAATTCCAGGGTGCACCTGCTGCGCCCATCACAACACCCGGCATCTGCATAAAATCATTACTTCATTACTGTCCACGTGGGGAGGGGGAGAGTGCACGCACATCAAGTCTGGGTGCTCCCAGTTCAGTCCATGTAGAAGCCGGATAAAACAAGCCCACGAGTGGTGCGCGCGTGCCACTGCGAGCCATGGCCTATTGGTGTCTATTACACGCACCAAGCGTGTAATAGACACCAATAGGCCATGGGCGGAGCAATGCGCCCGCCTTTGGCCAATTGCGTGCAGTCTTTTATGAAAAGACGCACGTGGAGGCCAATCGCGTTTCACAAGAGGAATCGCACACGCACAAGCGTGCGCGATTCCTAGGTCAGCCTGAATACCCCTTTTTTCACCTACTAAATGTCTCACACTGCGCGAGCACTGCTGCGCAGTGCACCGCTAGGCACGAGACCTAAAAATGACCACTACCTCCCTTGAACTTCGAATGAAGTGCTTGGAGGGGCTTTGTGGACCCTCCCCCGAGCCATGGGGACCACCACTTTCCTAGGGCTTTGAAAAAATGGGGGCCACGCAGACCCCCAAGCCCAGGGGACCTCCACCTTCCTGGGCATTTAGTTAATTTTAATGTGGGGGCATGCAGACCCTCAGCACCCCAGGGACCACCAATTGTCCGGGGCTTTCTTTTTTTTTTTTTAAAGTAGGGGGGCTGCAACCCACCTCCCAGCTGTTCTTGGCCCTGAGGACTACTACCTCCCCAGGGCGGCCAATGCAAACAGATGAAGGGGGGCACTTTGCCCCCCTCCTGGAGCCATACATGACCCTGGGGACCTCTACCCCCCAGGGCCAGTTCCTTATATGTCCCAGGTAGCCCACCCCCGGGACATAGCTGTTTGCTTTGACTTGGCGGGATCTTTGACTGTTCCTGCCAAGTCAGAACAAACACTACGCTTCCAGCAAGCAAGAACTGATAAAATGCTCTCGCTTGCTGGAAGTGCAGGTTTCGTCTGTTTGTCTACCTGCTGTCAAGCGGGCATGGGAACAGACAATAGGATTGCTCCTGCAATATTGTTTCCGCCAGGCAGGAGCAAACACAGGTTTCCCTGCCCATGCTCGTGCAGGCAGGGAACCATTCTGGAAAACGTTGTGAAAATATGTGAAATGGTGGCAAAGTTATGAGCAAAACAAAAAATGCATTTCCAATGGATACGCTGACCTAACTATGAATACCCCGTAGCCTCAGCCAGCTACCTGCATCCTGTGGGAGAGGCCAATGCTACAACCCACAGGGAGGAGCTAAAAATGCTGCTCCTTCATTAAGTCCCACACTGTGGGATTGATGGGAGGGCTTTGTGGCCCTGCCCCCTTTCTCTACCACTCTGCAAACCGGCCTCCTGGCGCACTACTAGTTGGGGGATGAGGTCCCCTTGGCTGAAGAGGGTCCGTGGTGGCCAACAAGCCCTCCTATGACCTCCAGTAAGTCCTACACAGCAGGATTGCTGAGAGGTCTTCGGAGGCCACTCTCCCTTTCTCCACCACTCTGCAAACATGCCTCCTGGTGCTCTACTGATTAGGGAATGAAGTCCTCTTAGATGCTTAGGGTCCTTGGGGGAAAACAAGCCCTTCTGTTTCTTCCAGTAAGTCCCACACACTGTGATTGCTGAGGGAACTTGGAGGCCATGCTCCCTTTCTCCACCACTCTGCAAATGCGCCTCCTCGTGCACCTCTGGTTGGATGATGACGTCCTCTTGGATGCTGAGGGTTCTTGGGGGCCCAGAAGCCCTTTTGATACCTCCAGTAAGTCTGACACAACAGGATTCCTGAGAGCTGGTTAGAGGCCCGGCCCCCAAACACCACTCTGCAAACAGGACTACCAGTTAAAAACCATAGAAAGTCGCTTAAGAACAAACTTTACAGGGACCTTATAGTTAGGAAATAGAATTTGAAAAACCTTTGAAATTCACTGAAAAAAACAAAGGTTACATGGACGTTATAGTTAGGAAATAGAATTAAACAAGCCTTAAACATTCACTTCAAAAATCAAAGGTTACAGGGACGTTATAGTTAGGCTCAGATTTCACTCAAACAAAACCAGTGAAATTCACCAGTTATAGTTACCTGAGCTAAATATAACTTATGCCCCTCAATGCACTGCTTATGACCTCACATATTACATCACCCATGACATGGTCCGTGACATCACTGATGACGTCTCAAATGACATCACTGATGGCATCTCAAATGACTTCACTGATGACATCATCCAATGAACCACTCGCACATCCACTCACACCCCATTGAACCTCTTGTATGCCCACTCACAGACCCACACAACCACTCACATACCCATACCAGTACTCGTATACCCACTCATTCCTCCATAGATACACCCACACACCCACTCATTAACTCATACAGCCACTCACACACCCATTCACTTTCCCATACAGCTAGTCATACAAATAGTCACTCATCCATACAGCCACTCACATAGCCATACACTCACCCATACAGCTACTCTCATACCCACTTATTTACCTACAGTCACTCACTCACCCATACAGCCTCTCAACACAGCCACTCACTCACCTATACAGACACTTACACTCTCACTCACACACCCACAGAACCACTTGCATACCAATTCACACATCCATACAAGCACTAACACATCTGCTCAGTCACCCATACAGCTATTCACACAGACACTCTCCAATACACCCACCCACACACCAACTGACTTAACCAAGCACCCACTTAAACAGCCACTCACTCACCCATACAGCCACTTAGACTCTGAGTCACTGAGTCATGCAGTTATTCAGACACCCACTCACTCACCCATACGGGCACTACACACACATATGTTATGTTATTTAGGATTTCTATAGTGCACGGCTACTCCATTGGAGTGTCCCGGCGCTTTTTATTGGCAGCTTGAAAACATAAAATCATAACACAGAGAGATTTAAAAAAAACAAAAAAAAAACAACAAAACTGAGGAAGAAAGCATGCTAAGAGGCAAAGAGCCAAGTTTTAAGGCCCTTCCTAAAGGTCAGCAAATTAGGCATGCTACGTACAGACAATGGCAAAGCATTCCAAAGCTGCGATGCCTTCAGCTTGAAGGAACGACCCCCTACGCGGGCCCTCTTTACTCGAGGGACCACCGCAAGGAAGAGAGATTCGGATCGCAAAGATCGAGCCGGGCGATAAAAAGTAAGCCTCCTTTGCAGATATTTCGCGCCGGAGGCATAGAGAGCCTTATGAGCCAGCGTCAATGCCTTGAAAACTATCCGCTTCCGGATAGGCAGCCAATGAAGCGACTGCAGAAGGCCAGACACTCTGGCTCGCCTATGAAGGCCAAAGATAGCCCGAGCAGCCGAATTCTGGACCGCCTGAAGGCGCTGTAGCAGATACTCCGGAAGACCCAGATATAGGACATTAGAATAGTCCAATCTGGAGCCAATTAAGGCCTGCACAGTGATCCTCCTGTGCTCTTCTGAAAGCAAAGGAAGAAACTTCCGGAGCATCTTCAGGAGGCCAAAACATGTACCCGTAAGACCGAGGATCTGAGATCTCAGCGTCAGACCATTGTCGATCTTAATTCCCAAATTTTTTGCCTGCTGGGAGGAATGAGCAGGAGGAAACATATTAGTCGGCCACCATTCCTGCCAATATGGATCAGAGGTACAACCAAAAAAGAGTACCTCAGACTTATCTGAGTTGCATTTGAGGCTGTTCAGCTGGAACCATTTGAAAACAGCCCCAAGGCACTCACGAATACTCTCTCCGTCAAACTCCTCACCTTTCCCACACGTAAAGAGGAGCTGAGTATCATCGGCATAGGAAACGATCTGGGCCCCCAAGGACTCCGCCAGAGCGGCCAATGGAGTCATAAAGATGTTAAAAAGAGTCGGACTCAACACAGAGCCCTGTGGGACTCCGACTCCCAAAGGCGGCATCACGGCAGAGCTTGGGGAAACCCAGACCGTTTGTCGGCGGTCCGCTAAGAATGATCTAAACCAGCTGAACACCGTCCCCCTCAGACCGATCTCATGAAGTCTGACGAGGAGACCCTCGTGGGGGACGGTGTCAAAGGCCGCCGACAAATCAAGCATGACAAGCATAGCTTTACCTCCTGAATCCAGTGCCTCCTTAATGGCTTCAGACACCTCCAAAAGCGCCGTCTCGGTGCTTAAATTGGGGCGGAAGCCAGATTGAGTAGGATGAAGCAGATCGTTGGTTTCCAAAAATCCAGAGAGCACGGTGTGCACGTGCTTCTCCACAATTTTAGCAAGTGCCGGAAGAAGAGAGATTGGCCTATAATTGGCCAACGCCTCAGGGTCTAGGCCAGGCTTCTTGAGGAGGGGGATCACCATCGCCTGCTTCCAAGCCTGCGGGACCACCCCCTCACACAAAGAGAGATTCAAGAGTGGATTTACCAAGGGATTTACAACCGCCGCCATTTTCGCCAAAAATTTGGCAGGGCATGGGTCAAGAGGCGACCCAGATTTAAGATTAACCATCAATGCCAATGACGATGCAGCTGAAATAGGCGGAAAATCGGCCAAGATGAACTCCTCGGGAGCCGAAGGAACTGGCTCATCCGCAAAGCTGAGGCACGCTTCCACCATCCTTGAGGGAAAGGAGTCCTGAATCAACTTTATCTTAGCTGTAAAGAAGTTGGCAAGAGCAGAAACCCACGACTCAGTGGGCGCGGCCTGGGTTACATTAGACCGTGGAGTCGTGAACTCCCTCACAATGGTGAAAATCTCCTTGCAGGAATTGGAGGCAGCCTCTATTCTCCTGGCAAAATAACCCTTTTTCTCAAGGAGGATATCACGATGGTATGTTTTAATCGTGGTCCTATACAGCAGCCTGGCCGCCGGGTCATAATGTGAGCGCCACGCCCTCTCAGCCACCTTGCACTGCCGGCGAGAAGCTGACAGTGCTTCCTTAAACCAAGGGGCAGAAACCCGCTTAGATGTTGCTCGGGGTGTCCTCACAGGGGCGAGATCATCTAGCCTGTCCATCAGCCACGCCTGCAGAGACTCGAGGTCCCGTTCCAAATCGCCCGAAAAGGGGCAAGGATGATCAAGAGAAGCCTGAGCAAGCATCTCTGGGGTCACCCGATGGAATGCCCTCACTCCTAGTCCCTGCTGTCTAAAGACGGTACTAGAGGGTTTCTCCAAGCCTGGCACATAAAATTTGGCCAATCTATGATCAGACCAAAGCACCGGTAAAAGTTCTAACCCCTCTAAGGGGAGCGTCGAAAAAACCTGAACCAGGGTATGGCCCCTATCGTGTGTTGGACCGGAGAGGTGAGGGACAAGGCCTAGAGGGGCCGTAATAACGATCAATTTAATCACCTCAGGGTCCTCTCCCTCATCCATATGAAAGTTAAAATCTCCAGCCAACACACAATGCTCCGCTCTTAAGGCCAGCATCGAGATAGCTGACTGCAGCTCCTCGAAGAAGGAACCAGCCGGTCCAGGGGGTCTATAAACCAACAGCCCTTTAAGAGCTTGGTGGGCGAAACAAATCTTCAAACAATAAGTTTGATTTAATTTAATATAACGAAATTAATTGAATGTCTAATTTAATATTAAGTTCTGCAACATTTTTGTATTTTGTTCTACATTTAAAATAATATATACAATTTACATCAATATCTAACATAAAAATAGGTTTACTTATTTTTTAAAGTTGAAAAAGCTTTTTAATTTTTTCCTATATTTTACCACAACAAGATCTCCGTATATGTAAATATTGTAAGGATGACAACAGAGAATGTGTAGTTGTCGTTATGTCAGAGTTTCCATTTAAAAGGCATTTTTTGTTTTCTGAATACCTCTGCCATTTGACGAATCTGCACAAAGCTTTTGTGCTTTGAATACTGACCTGTCCGCTGCTGCTGCCATTACGCTGCACCTAACCATCGGAATCAGAGGAGGGTGGGACTGCGAGGACCAGCTCCCTTAGCGCCTGGAGTTACATCGGCGCAGCTGGGTCCTCTTCCCTGGCCCCTCCCCCCTGTTGCACCTAATTGGATACATACCATCCACTCACGCCGCGCTAGTGGAACGCGTGCGGAACGAAGCCCGACGCGAAGCCCGGGCCAAGGGCGGGCCCGTCTGAGCCCGTCTCTGACCGATCGAGGCCGGGCCGGGCCCACCCCCTAACATCTGAGGAAGAAGATCTAAAAGGTGAGACCGTGCTTGCTGGGGTCCCTTGATTTGTATAACCAGTTGGCCTTGTTGTAGATTCTTGCTCAGCATACAATGAGCAAGCCTGGAAATAGAGAAGGCATGCCTTTGGGTTCAACAGGAGGAGCCTTAATGGGAACCCTTGATAACTTTCTCGTACGTGTCCAGTCAGTTCTGGCTAAGGACATAGAGCTAACAGAAAAAAGACTGTCTCTTGATATTTTATGTGACAAGAGATCATCATTGGGAACCATCGTGAGCTCCAGATCTCCACCGTGTCACACGCATGCCACCCCGACATCTGTGGGGCTAACATCCCCCGCGATGGAAGTGTGTAACAGCGTAACCATAGTATCCACTCCCCCCTACCTGAAACGTCGGGTGTCACGGCGGAAGGGTCAGCTGCAGATATTGCCGTATCACAATCTAAGCCTTTAACAACTATTAAGACCCGCTCCGCAAGTAGCGCCAACGGGGGTTGTGCTAAACAGTACACAGGCCTAACCGGGAAAAACAAGCGCAGAGGCGGCCAACAGTCTGTGGCAGCTAAAAAGGCGAATCCCGGTCCTATGGCCAGCTCAGGATCAGATTCTGTTTTATGTCCTCAAACTATTATAAGAGAAGGAAGACAAAATTACCCGTCACTTGAGGGGGGTACCCCCGTGAATCAGGGAGACAAAGCTTTTTGGAAAAAACTGGACACAATTTTAAAAAACGCATGTGCTCCTATTTACGAAAGACTAGGGTCTATTGAAAGCAGACTTGTGTGCATGGAACTGGCATGGTCTTCGGCGCGGCAACGGGTTGACGGAAGTGGCTTGAATAGCCAACTGGAATGTGTCAATGACCAAACTGGATGCAACAAATCCAATTGCACTAAGAATACCCAAGTTAAAGTCAATGTTGCTGCAAATACCGAAACACAAAGGCCAACAGAACAATGTGACACAGTGGAAGAAGTCAACCAGCAAAACGGAAAAATTAATCCAAAATCTAATTCAGCTGATGATGGAACAAATAGAACTTTATCCACCCTAACAATGCTGAACAGTCCGTACAGGCACAATCTCTGGCCCAGTCCCCCTCAGATTTCATTGATATACATCTCCCCCCCGAGGCTGCCCCATATGTAGTCGTTCTGACCGGTGTCCCACCTTTGGCAAATGGCATTAGGGAAACATATTGGGCCTTAAAAAACAAATGTATATTTTGGCTAAACACTAAACTGCCACTGCCGGACAATATGCGAGCCGAAATTCTATTCGCCAGGAGGGTAAATTGGGTGGGCAGCAAACCTAAGACAACTAAGGGCGACTGTGTCATTATCAATTTTAGGGATAAACACGGTGTTGATTATATTTGTGGATGGTCCCAGATCGTTGATATTTCATCCCCAGTTAGAACAGTGCCACTGTCTTACTTTTACGCTCCATCATCCCAACCTTTGTTAAGGTCATTTGGAAGGAAAGATATGCGCATGGGTCAATCAATGGGGGACATTAGGTCCTTTAATCGATATGATGTGTTGTCTGGTCTGTCTGATTGTGATTGACAGAAGTGTAACAGTGGTTGCTCTAGTCTTGTAAAGGAGTATGCGGCCCCTGAGATAGCCCATGGAAATAAAATGGTTGAGATGTTGAGAATGGTGGACCCTAGAGCTGACAGTGATATAAACATGATTGCTGCAACAAGTGATATTACTAGAGATGTAGAGCAAGTCCCATGCCTTGTGTCTGGACAGGACATACCAGCTGTAATGCCATCTGTTACGAATATAGGTCAATCTAAAGGAACCCTTGGTGCTGCAGGATGTACAACATTTTTATCCTGGAATGTGGCTGGTATAGGATCCAAATTAGCGTCACCTTTATGGACTGATTTCATCGATGACCATGACATCTGCCTCTTCCAGGAGACATGGTCGGTAGAGCCAGTGTTCAGGATAGGTTATTTGAACTTCTATGTCCCTGCAGTCAAAAGGCCAAAGGGCCGTCCAGTAGGAGGCTTGGTCATATGGATTAAACAATCTCTAAAGTGCAAAACACATCCTTTCCAAAACCAGCATAACGATATCCTAGGCATAAGATTAAATTTTCCACCAAACTCGTGCATAGACATTTATAATGTGTATGCTAGAGGATTGCCGGGGGGTAAAAAGTCGGAGGTGGTAACTACACTTAACTTTCTTGTTGAATCAAGATCTACTAATATATTCCCACTAGTAGCAGGTGACTTCAATACGACCTTCGAACCGTTGGGTCACCATGACTTGCATTTATCGGAAGAGGAGGATATAAGATGGGGTATCCCGCAGCTCGAGACTAAAATAGTAAGTAAATGGACTGAGGCTGCCCTATACCTAAAGGGGTTCTGCCTGACCAACCAACTGAGGGCGGCAAATGGCAGGACACCCTCTGACAGAACGAGGTGTAAAACCTTTGATAATGGTGTTAGGTCTAGCACTATAGACTATATCTTGGTCCATCTTGGGATGTGGCATGGTCTCGAGGATATGATGGTAAAACCTCGAATCGAAAGTGACCATAACCCACTAGTAGCCTACTTTAGATCAGGCATGGGAGAAAGTATGGTAAATGTAAGTGTTATGGAAGGTCTGCCTGTTCGGCTTACAAATGACGAACGTCACCTGAAGTGGGAAAAAGTTGTACAGCAACCCAATCTTGTCGACAAAATAAAAAGTAGTTTGGATGAGGTGTTGTCACTAATAGGGACGGATTGTAATATTAGCCAATCTGATATAACTGTAGAGAATATATACACTACGTTTTTTGCCAAACTTAAAAACTATTTCTGCGAAAAAACTTTAGCAAAACGGTCCTACAAAAAAAAAAAAGAGAATTGGTTTAATACTAATTGTCAGCAAGCACGGAAAGAACTAGGAACTGCACTCAAATCTAAAGATTTGAGCAAAATAAAGCAGGCACGGAGTAACTATAAGAGGGTACTATGGAACGCCAGAAAGGAGTGGGAGGAGAGTGAATGGCAAGACCTTAAGATCGCGTGTAGCGGAAAGAATCAAAAGAAGTTCTGGGACATTTTTAAGTGGAAAAGAGGGGAAGTTATAGAAAGCCCACATAATTCTGTTCCCCAGGACGCTTGGATAAAGTTTTTTAAAAGCCAGTATGCTAAGGATACTGACGATAGTCAGTTTGTATATGAACCCATTTTTTATAGCGAATCACCTTTTAGTGTTAAAGAGGTTGACAGAGCTCTCGATACTGTAAACTTAGGCCGGGCACCAGGTATGGACCTAATCCCTGTAGACGTGTTTGTATATGATAGACCGAGATGGCGCCTTTATATTGCCTACCTGGCCAATGCCATCGCTCAGGGTATGGCAATACCACAATCTTGGAAAGGCGCTGAAATAGTCCCTATATATAAAAAAGGGGACAAGTCTTTGGCTAGCAACTACAGGCCTATTAGCTTAATAGACGCCATACAAAAAATTATTGGACGGCTGGTGTTGGGGAAAATCCAGTCCTGGATGGAGGATGCAAATATCCTGAGTCCTCTACAGGCTGGTTTTCGCCCCAAGACCAGTACTATCGATCAGGTTTTTAGATTTCTAATGCTGTATTGGAGGACAGTGGTTTTAGATAAAGGTGTCTTGTACGCAGTATTTGTCGACCTGCGGGCGGCATTTGATTTGGTCCCGCGTGGCAAACTGTGGCAAGTACTCAAGGAGCTGGGGATGGCGCCGGAGTTGCTGGCACTTGTCGTCCGCTTACATGAGGACAATTTTGTTCGGGTACGTTGGGGTAAACCCGGAGAGGTTACCGAACCTTTCCCCGTTGGGAGGGGTGTGCGGCAGGGTTGTGTCTTGGCACCTACCCTGTTCTCACTCTTTGTCAACGGGGTGGCAGAGTTCCTCTCCAGGGTTCCCACGGATGCCCCAGCTTTGGCTGGGGCTCGTGTCCCGGTCCTCATGTTTGCGGATGACACTTTGTTGGTTTCGAAAACTCCGATTGGCCTCCAGCTAACCTTGCGGCGCTTCGAAGAGTTTTGTCTATCGCGTGGACTGGAAATCAATGTCGCAAAGACCAAGTTCATGGTGCTCAATGGTCCTAGACCCAATAAAATGAATAGACCATTCAAAGGTGCAATCCTTATGAATGGATCCCCACTAGAACAGGTCGATGCATTTACATATTTGGGAGTAACACTGCAGAAAAATATGCACTGGAATAACCATATAGAACTCTCGATACTAAAACCCCAACAACAGTCTGGTATTCTAATGAAACGGTTTAAAGCCTCGCAGTCTCAGCCAATGGAGCCATTTTTAGAGATATATACGATGAAGATCCGTAGTTCGGCTCTATACGGGTCTGAGCTGTGGGGGTATGGCAAAAACCCACAGCGTTTGAATACCATGGAAAAGGAGTATATTCGGAAAGATGTCGGTGTTCCCCAGAGCACCCCCTTGTTACCCCTTTTTCGCAATCTTGGTTTAAAATCCTTGCAGGACGTAGCTTATCTGCGTCCTTTGCTATATTGGCGCAGGGTATGGACAACCGATGAGCTTAGCCATTATGCAATGGGCCTAAAGGAAATCATAGAAAAAGATTCCTCTCATAGGATCGAATGGTTGAAATCTCTAAAATCATTATTATATCGTATGGGACTGAGAGATCTTTGGGACGACCCCTCTAATGCAGACTTCCCTTCAAAAGACTTTTTGAAAAATAGCTATTGGGAGATGATTGGCTTAGAATCATATATTAAGGGGTGCTCATCTACTTTAACTGGCAGATTTCTGGAATTCAAACCCGACACCAGACTGGAATTGTATTGGGGCCTAATAGAAGTTCCTTCTGATCGCAATTTTTTTTTTCCAGTTCCGGATAGGCTCACTTCTGGTGCGATCACTTACATCTCATTGGGTAGTGGGGTCAGAAAGCAGATGCCCAAAATGTTTAGACAAGCACGAATCTATGAGCCATTTTGTCCTCTTTTGTCCGCTCTATACCGTTCCACGTAAGAAATGGGTATTACCTGTTTGCCGATTGTTGGGAACCCGAAGATACGAGGTAGCCATGAGAATTTTGTCAACTGATCCAAGCCCGACAATCTCTATTGCAATGGCAAAATACATTAAGTGGGCGTGGGCCATTCGGTCTAAATTGATCAAATGTCAAAGTAATTTTTAGTGGAAATTGACCGGATTGCTATATTTATAGGTTGGTTCGTCAATGTACCCATGCATACTGGTATTTTATCATATGCTTTTTTATATTGCGATTTTTAAATGTAAAAATGTGTTGAAATTTTGTGTATACTGTTTTTGTCACTTTTACAACTTAATTGTTGAATAAAGTATTGAATTGAATTCCTGATGGCTTGTTTCATGCAAATCTGTCAAGCATAAGCAAAAGGCGTTCCCAATGTGACGGTTCCTATTTTAATGGCCATAGGATTCTTTGCTCTTCAGTTGTCAGGTTTCAAAATACAGACCCTGAATCTGATGAGCATCCATCATCCTCCCTGAAACTCTAGAGTGATAGAAGGAGGAACATGCTATTGGAGAGAGAGAACCCAGGGAAAAAGGGGGTTAGGGAGGAGATGTATAGAGAAAGAACCCACAGCATTCTTCAATACTAGTGTGGTGGTAACATCTCTATCACATTTGATAAGATGTTAATACATGGAATGTAGGTCTTCACGCTATAGCACAGAAGAATTAAATTACTGAAATTTTTAGCTGTTGCAGGGACTCCGCTCAGAAACAGAACTATGCCTGGGACCAGAGAACATCAGTAAGCAGGGACTGAGTCACAATACCACATCAGTATCTTTGGGCCCAAATACGACTAGCTAATAGTGCCCCACTTGCCCTCCTAACCTTTCAAGAGACACAAGTGATTTGGCACCACTTAGGGATCGTGGTAGCAGGTCATCACCTTTCATTCTCTCACTCATACATGTCCACAATAAATGAAAAAGAGACACAAAAAATGCTTATAATATTTATTGAAGCTATTGTGCTCTATTATGGAGCAACTGCACTGCAATCTGAAAGCATATGCAGTTCAACAATGTGATTAGCATAATTAGAAAACCATTCACAATAAAAAGCCCTGTCATATTAGCTGACATATTTGCTTAATTCTACCCTCATTATGGAAAACAGTGATATTTTTTAGATCTCTAGGATTAGTGGTGAACCCCATCCCTGGCAAATATAGAGAGCTGTTCTACATCTCAGCTGGCACAACTCTATCCTCTCAGGACGTTTGCTTTGCGTTTGTCTTTGCTCTGTGTGTTTTCAAAACAACAAGTCCCAGGTTATATGATAAAAGGTGTGTGTATAAAAACAGCAACTGGATTCCTCTATTATGTCTAGGTGTTAATGTTCTTTTGTGTAGTTCCCACTAAGCCGTAGGATCTACATGTTTGTTGGACAACATAAACATTGGGTGAGGTGACTAGACTGATTCCAAGCACCCCCGCAGGATATGTTTGCCTAGAGACCAGGTAGCTCACAGTGACGCCATCAGCCCCCTGATCCTACCAGGGAACAAATGGTTTCTAGCAACCATTGAACATGACAACCTGAACCCTCAGGAATCTTGGTAACAGATCAGGACCTCTTGCTCAGTCACTCATGCTCTTTTGTTCCCAGAGAAATATACAGAGAATACATAATGGGAATAAATATATTTACTGAACCAATGTTATTCTTGTATAAAATACATGTGCTGTGATAATCAGTAGACAGAAGCAGATGAAAGTGATTACAAGCACCAAAAGAGTATATAGGACCGTTCTACCATGGTGCTAAAACAGTGTATGTAAGCAGGCATATAAAACAATGTAGTAATCAGGTGTATTCCTACTATGCAAACCCTAATCTGTGTGTGATAAGGATTTATCCATCTCCATTACCTGGCGGCAGAGAATATAGGACCCCATCTTGGTGAAAAACTGGACACCCCTTACAGAGATATCAGACCTCTGTGTGGTGAAGTGTCAGCATGCAGGGACCCTCGGTGTCAGCTGAAGGGCCTCCACTGCTAATTCTATGAGATGCTGATTATTTATAATAAAAAGCATCCTTGCAATGTACGTATAGATTTTAAATGTTAATTATCTGTAGATGGCACTGTCGCCCCGTGGATGAAGACAGAAAAACATTTGTACATTCATGCGTAAAGGCCTTGTACTTGGTGTTCGAGGCATCATGATAATGTTATGTGAAGCCAGATGTGTAAACCGAAGTAGTTTCAGAGCAACTAATCCAACATTGTCATGCACGCGAATATGTGCACAAGATCACAGCAGTAATGTTATTGAGCAAGAGATGACAATGAGTAGCATGAGTAGCTTAGCTACATGGGCCTAACCGGGGCACATAACACCTTCTCCTCATACTAAGGGTCAATATATAAAAGCTATTTAAAAGCCAGCAGGCCATAATGAAACTCAAACTAAAAAGGTCTAAAGCCACTTTTAAAATGATCTAAAAGCAAACTTCCCTTAAAAATATTCAAAATATCCTTTAAAAGTCATTATACTGTTTGAAATCCCAAGCACTCAGAAATTCATGGTGCCTAGGAAAAGTAAAGCAAAAATTGTTTTGATTAATTTTGTTTGAAAAATAGGCCAAATCGTTCCCACCACATATAAAAACCAATTGTTAATGTGTTCCGAGTGATAGTCGCAACATTGCTGTCGCTGGCAACCACAGACGATGTTCTCAGAGGTGCACCTTGAAGCACATTTATGGAGCACAGGTGATTCCATCCAGTTACTACAGTAGCCACTGAGGGAGGGACTGCATCCTGTAAGTGTTCCGCAGCATCCATTTCACTAGGAGCCAACACATCCCAGGGTGACTCGAAGAATGCATTCATCAGCAACGGAATACTCTGGGGACAACAATACCCATTTAGGGGATCCATCAGTACTTCAATGTCCAGTGGTGCAACTGATTGTGATCCGAGACATAAATCCAGTACGCATTCATGGCTGCAAAGCAGGCAGCGGATTACACGTTGTACGCAGTGAAACCAAACCGGCCTGAAAGACAAGAACAAGTGCTCATTCAGTTCTCAAAGCCGAGTGTGCTGAAGCAGTCTATCATGCGTTCACAGCATCACAGCACAGCCAGTGCTGTCTCCAATCTGGGTTGAACTGGGACGTCTATTGTGGAGCAGAAAAATGTAAATCACAATTCCTGCTAGAAATAGCAGGACAAGTGGGAGATATCCAAAAACGCTTCCCAACATGGAGTATATGAAAGATGGTATAACTCCGAAAATCGTCTGAAACGTGCTCACCAGTCTAGAGCCAATACATTTAAAATAATGCACTATTCCCTTTGTATCAGACATAGTAAAGATACGTTGGACCTTTTCCCCAAATGCAGTGGGAAGTTAGCATGAAATAGCGTCTCTATCTCAGGCGAGGACCTTGCAACCCGGAGATGAAAAGTCTCTCTGGCTGATGTTATGGCCACATCTTTTTGAGAAAGCATGGCTTTCAGTTTGCTCAGAGAATGAAAGCGTATGTTGGAAACATTTATTGAAGGCTATAGCGTTGCCTCCCTAACTCTGTGGGCAGGTGGAAACAGTACTTGTGTGCAACAAGTGACTATGACATTAACCGTTACCAGGTAAGCGATGCCTGGTTCCATTCCGCAGCAACCTTGATCATTCAGCATCAAATAGCTCCCATTAAAGAGCAGCTTGAAAAGCGGATGAATCACGGCAGCCGGAGAACTCATCAGATAACAGCAGAAGTTTGCAGCTGAAGCATTGCATGTCACTTGAAGGGAAATGTCCTTGCATACCAAGGACCCGCTCAAAGCATTCTCACATTCGGAACCACTAAGGAAAATGTCGGTGTCCCCATTCCTGCATCTACATCTGAATGATAATTCCCAGTATTCACGCACATAACCTTCGCCTAGCACTTAATATCTGCCTATTTGATGGTATTGTAGACAATATTGGAACTGGTAAATCGGGAATGGTAGGGTGATGTAACCATGGATTATCCCGTCTGCAGATAGTGCCTCAGCAACAGGGAAAGGTAAATAGTTTAATTTGCCAATGTGTAACATGGTATATTTCATATCACTTTATGACCTCAATATCTGTCTTTCAGTCAGTTAGTATGTAGAAAACAGATTTGTGCTGTTGATATAACTCCACGGCACATGGTCATAACCTAATGTTTGAAGTGTCCAGCTTAATAATACATTGGGCCGTAGTTGTGATTGTAAAACAGACCTATCTTGTTGTATTATGTCAATTGCAGAAGATACAATGTTTCCCAGTAAATATATCCCGGATGTTAATGTGGTCTTACCATTGTCAACCACAGCCAAAGCCTTTTCTAAATTAATCCTATCAATCTCAAGCAGTGTCTCAGCAGCTTCCTGTTGGGAAACTTTCCACAGATTGTTGCATATTGCATACGAGAAGCGCTTTTGACGTCAGTTCCAGGGACCTAATAAAACATCCCTGAGATCCATTAACCAGAAAGAAGGGACACGTGTTGTTTCACCTGAGAAAGTGTTGAGGTTTTTTGCCAATCAAGGCACACCTTCCTAACACTATATGATGTCACCACCCCCAAGTGTTCTCATGGTACATATCGTTGGTCAGGCTTATTTATTTAAAACCCTTTGGTGTTGCCCACGAAATTAGACTGATATCCATTAGTGTCCATGGGCCAAACCAAGCTCTCCTCCCAATTGGGGTCTGATGAATTGTAAGAACCATTTTGTATCATGGCATCTAGTGTATCCTCACTGAGTTGTTTGAAACGCTGTCCGTTCTCAAAGCATGCAAATGTGGCAATACGAGGTGTGTTCAAATCCTTCATCTTTGCTGTTCCAAGACAGGAAGTTTGTTGCAGTGTTTTATTCAGGAAAATTATTTGATGTGGAATGAGGCATGCTCTAAGCAAGGCCTCAGTTCTCTGAACCTGACAGTCTTTTGTGCCCCAAACAGATTTTCTGTTTATTGTGTCTTTCCAAAAGTCCATACTGTGTACAGATAGCTGGAAAAGAAAGGAAGCAGCGTATATCAGCTTGGTGTTTGTTTGCATATTTTTCTTTGCAGGTGTAGGTGCAAGCCTACATTAGTAAGAGGCTGGGTCTGACGTGTCAAAACCATAAAAATAAGCAAACATTTGTGCAAATGTTTTTCTACTTCTTTTTGGCAGTGTTGGGCAGTGTTCCCATTGAGTGCAATTAAAAACAGCTTGTGGGATACTAGCTTTGTGCAAAAAATGGTGACTATAATGTTGATAACAGGACATATCACCATAATTAGATGTACCATTGTACAATTCGTCAGAAGAAAATGCAGCCGATCGTTCTAAATCTGAAGGCAAATTGTGCACTGTCTCAATGTTTCAACCATCAGAGAAAGTACTAGAGGTGATGATATTGGTTAAGGAAATGTTAAACAAATATGGTATTTGTAAAAGTTCAGTAGGACCATACACATCATATAATACCCTGTCCCACACTATTCCTTTCGGAACTGGAACTGCTGCATTGTTCACCAGGGACTTTGTTCACGGTGAAATGATGATACATGTGGGTTCAATACCAAGTTGACATGTTTTACTGCAGTGCATTCTGGGAGATAGTGTCCATTCAAAAGCAGGAAAAGGACAGTCACCAAACCAATCCAAAGGACCAGGAATAGTAATCCAATTATAATCCAGAGATGTAGCCAACGAGTAACAAAGTATGTCTTTTTCTGCCCCAGATAGCGAGCATGCACTTGCAGCTTTAAAGGAAGATGCAGCGGTGATGGCATCTCAGTCCTCATAGTCCACTAAGTAACCAGATGCCGTTCAGTCTATTTTTGGCAGCTTGGTATGTTTTATAGAACTGGGAGATGCCTCCACCTGTGGCATATTCACGTAGACGTCGTCAATTTTTCGAATTGAAATGTGTGTTTCTGTACCCGTTGACTGTACAGTTGAAGTTGTTTCAGCAGGAAGAAGAAATACTTCACTGTTAAGTTTCTCTTTGGAGAGGTTAATCCTCTTTAATTTATTAAGGCTTCCACCTGAACTTCATGAACAGTATCGACTGGAGTGCGGGGTTAGCCAGGAGCCCACCCGGCCTACTGTTGAGAATCGGCCACATAGTGTTGTTTGATCAGATCAATTGAGACAAAATCTTCCACCGGGGGAGCCACCCCTATTGGTAAACAAATTGTAAGTATTCTGTGTTTCTCCTGCAGGCCTGTATGGAGAAAAACTGCTTCAAGCTGGCTAGTTTTTTGTACTAACCAGAACAGAATTTGCTCTTGACTGGTGGGAATCTTTCCCATAACAGCATTGTGTTTGTGGGCTGATACCCTAGGAGCCGATTGCGGTTGTGCGACTTGAGCAGGCCGAACCGGGTTAATTGTGAGTGCTCGCATTATGAACTGTGTAAGATTCCTGTAAATCTTTACTAGATCTTCGTGTAGTGTGCTTAATTCTGCTGCATCTAAATTAGCAAAGTTAGGATGCGTTGTATAAACAGCTGAAACTGGACATGTTGCTCTTTCTTTACTGAGCTGACCGAGTTTTGTAGTGTGGGGGAGGGTGCCTTTGAACCAATTTATATGTTCTTGGCAAGATAATGTAATTTCTATGTCCACATATGGAATATATTCATCTGGTGTTTCATCTTCAATGTAAGTGTCAAACAATTGTGTGTGGACATTTGCAGCTGGGAATTATACAAGGAATAGAATACCTCTGTTCTGAATGCTTCGTGTGCCTCAATCATGAAGGTAACGTCTCCACTCGTTGCTGGGAGACCATATTGAAATAATTTCATTGTAAAGGCATGTCTGCGTTTTTCTGCAATGTTTAGAGCTCCTACTTCTTCTCCAAAGTTTTCTCAGTTTTCCCTGTTTACGGACATTGTTTTTTTAAGAAGAAGGAAATTAAGAGATGAATTTATGGAGATAGGGTAAGCACACTGTGGGAAGTTTTATCCTACAAGCTTGAATAAACTATGGCCAATACATAGGATATACCTACTTAGCTGAGGTGGATTTCCCTAATACCATGAATTCTCCGGTTTGGAGGTGAGTAAGGGTCTCTGAGAACTACTCAGGTAGACCGTTAAATAAGAAACCAACCAACGTCGGCGGAACCATGTTGTGTAGTTCCCACTAATCCGTAGGATCTGCACGTTTGTTGGACAACATAAACTTTGGCTGAGGTTCCTAGACTGATTTTAAGTACCCCTGCAGGATATGTTGACCTAGAGACTAGCTAGCTCAGAGTGCCATCATAAGCCCCCCCTAACCCTACCAGGGAGGGAATGATTTCTGGCAACCCCTGAACATGACAACCCTGACCCCTCAGGGATCGTGGCAACAGATCAGGACCTCTTGCTCAATCACTCATGCTCTTTTGTTCTCAGAGAAATACACAGAGAATATACACTGGAACGTTTTCAATATATTTATTGAGCTAACGTTATTCTTGTATAAAATACATGTGCTGCAATAGTCCGTAAACAGAAGCAGATGAAAGGGATTACAAGCATCAAAAGAGTAAATATTAGATACAGTTCTAACCTGGTGCTAAAACAGTGTATATATGCAGGCAGATAAAACAAGGTAGTAATCAGGTGAACTCCTACTACGCAAATTTTACTCTGTGTGTGCCTAGAGTGTGTGTAGGTGTAAAGACAAGAAGCCTCTGTAGGAAAGTGCCCCTTTTTGGATGGTTGCTCCTCACTTTTAGCCTGATGTTGATGTCCTTTGACTCCGTGTGCCCTGGGTTCCTGCCAACCAGGAAACCAGGGCCTATGTTCTTTCCATCAAACTTTACTGTGTACCCCCAAATTGGCACTTCTCTGGCCACATGTAAGTCCCTTGTAAAAGGTACCCTAAGTACCAAGGGTCCTGTGACCAGAGAACGCCTTTAAGGGCTGCAGCCCTTTTGTGCCACCCTTAGAGGTCCTGTACCTTAACATAATCACACTGCCATTGCAGGCTGCATATGTTGGTGCAGAGAAAAGTGAATAGACAACATGGCACACATCCCTGTGTGCCATGCCTACAGCCCACTGCCTACAGCATAGGTCAGCCACCCCTCTAGCTGAGTGCACTATGCCACTGGTGAGGGTACAGGTGCAAGAACCTTGTACTCCTTCAGTGTCTAAGTCTATTCTTAGCAAACACAAGGAGATGATGGACGGAGCGCTGATAATTTTCCGACACTCACCCCCAGTCACAGATCTGGGTTGAATCCATCATCGTTCTTTAGCTCACTTAGCCACCCCAGTTCAGACCCAGCTATATGCAAATCAGTCTTGAGCCTGTGCCTCATGCCAAGCCAAGACTTCCCTGGACTGGTTTCTGGGTAACACCCCTCATCAGCCAGGTTACCTTGAATCCAGTGGCAAAGTGAGCAAGGTACCCACGTCTGGGCATACCCTGCTAACTTAGGGCAAACAAAGCAAACACAAGGAGATGATGGATGGAGCACTGAAACGTTTGAGACACACACCCCCAGTGACAGATCTGGATTGAATCCATCATAATTCTTGAGCTCAATTCGCCACACCTGTTCAGACCCAGCTATATGCAAATTCTTGTTTCCAGTCCAGGGAGGACCTGGCCTGGCAGATCGGGCTGGACTGTTTCCATTGGGTGCAGGGTCAATACTGATTTGCGTATGACTGGTTTCAAACTGGAATGGCATGGGGAGCAAAAAAACAATGGATTTAGGCCCAGATCTCTAGACTGGGGTGAAGGTATGTCTGTTCTTCAATCTGTCCATTAATTGTTCTTTTTGCATAAGACTATTCTTAGACATTGTAAGTGCAGTAAACCCATAAAGAGTATATGGTCTGGGAGTTTGTCCTTACAAACTCCACTGCACCATAATGGCTTTACTGAAATCTGGGAAGTTTGTTATCAAACGTCTCAGCACATTCAACCCACACTGATGCCAGCGTGGGATTTATTAAAAAATGCACTCAGAGGGCATCTTAGAGATCCCCCCTGAAAAACAACCTAACTCTAGTGTCCGGGCTGACTGGCTGCTCCCCAGCTGCCACCCCCAGACATGTTTCTGGACCCCTGGGTTGAGAGCTTCCCTCTCTCGGGGTGTGTAAAGAAAGCACATCCTGGGCAGAGGTGCCAAGCCTCCTCCCCCAGGATGAGCAGAGTCCATGAAGAGAAAGCTTCAAAGGCTGGCCCCCTTTGTGAGCTGACCGAGCCATTTGCTGCTCCCAGCAACTGGCCCTCACTGGGTAAGACCCCACTTTGGGTGGGAGAATCGGCAGGAAAACCAATATATAAGGAGAGGTGTGCCCACCTTTGCCAACCCCACCCCTAAGTTGGGGGAGGCGAGGTGAAGCACAACTTAGTCCCTGCCATCTTGAAGATGGGGGGACCCAGACACCAGAGTGAGGCTTATGCCCCCCCTCCCACTGGCGGGTGGTATAATAGGGGCTGTACCCACCCCAAGGAAGGAACCCATTGGTCCCAACATGTACCTCCCTGAATCGGCCTTAAATCTTGTATTTAGGGCCAACCCCGATCCTTGCCCCCACAGACAAGAAGAGAGAAGAAGAAGAAGTACTGAAGAGCCGTGCTGAAGTAAGGTGGAAACCAATGGGCTTGGCCCCAGTGCTTTCGGCCTGTCCCGACCTTGACCTGCGCCAGCGGAATCCCAGCATGTCTTGCAGCCAGCAGCCTCCCCAGAACCCTTCGGACCTGGCCTGCCTTCACTGAAAAGACTTTGTCTACCGTGAGCACCGGATTTCCTCACCAACAGACTCTGGCTCTGGCCAAATCCGCAAGTCTGCACAACTCTGCACCCGACGCCCACGGCCCGAGTTTGAGTGGACCAACACCATGTGGAGGTCTCTTCGGCAATCTTGACCTGGGATCTGGTGATCCCAGACATACCTTAAGTCTCCTGACGACCCCTGCAGCCCCTTTCTGGAGGATCCCCCCCCTACCATGCCCAGAGCTGGTAAGGAAAACCCAACGCCAAAAGACACCCCTGCACCCGACGTCCCACGGCCTTAGGTGGACCAACCGGTGGTGTCCCAACATCCCACGACATCCCAACTTACTTCTCCACCCGGTGGTCGCCTCCAGAAGATCTTCGCCTTGAGTCTGCAGTGTTTGTTGAAACTGGAGAATCCTCATTAAAAACAAAAGGGCACCCAACACCAAAACAGAACCTTGCATCTGGCCCCCCGTGCCGCTGTGGGTGCACTTTGTGTGCTAACCTGAGCCCCCCCTTTGCCCTGAGCTTAACCCCAGGAGCTTTGCTCACTCAACCTTGTGGCCTGCTTATGAGCAGCCACCAACCGGAGGCCCCCGATCCCCAATTGAATAACATTGGACCTCAGCACTCTGCACCCAACCGCCCTAGTGCCGCTGAGGGTGCTCTTGGAGTGCATCCTGGACCCTGGGGGAACCCTTGTTCTAACCCCAGAAACCCAACTCTCAAAACGGAGTACTTACCTGTAAACCGATAACTTAATTTCCTCTCATAGGATTGCATTGACTGCTTTTCTGTGAAAAAAGTTTTAAGTGTTGAGTTGGAAGTTCTATGAAAAGTCATACAAGTGTGTTTTGATAACAAATTTCATGACTTACCTTTATCCAGGAAATGTCCCAGTGTGGTATCTAGGTATACCACACTGAGTAAGAAAAGTAATCCAGTCTGAAATGTAATCCAACAAACTACTCACAAAATAATTACAGAGTAACTGTATAGTAATTTCAACATTTTATGAACTTTGACTTGCCTTTAACCAAACCAATTACATTCAACTGCATTTCAGCTGTATTCAACTGCATTGTTCTTGCAAAGTACTATTACACTTACCTGTGCCAGGCCTTACTTGGTTCTATATATAAAATACAACTAAATAATATTTATATAGAAAACAAATTGGTCAGAGTTCAGTCTTTGAGTGTGTGACATCATTTCTTGCCTGAGTGTGAACAATAAATGCTCAACACTACCCTCTGATAAAGCCTTGCTGCTCGCCCACACTACCACAAATAGAGAATAAGATATTATCTACCTTTTCCTCTGAAAGCCTTTGGGGATCCACTGGATTCTGTGCACACTATACCTTACTTTGGTATAGTATTTAGAGAGCCAGCTTCCTACAGCCCCCCAAGGGATGACCCAACCCACCCTCTACCTGGTGGGAGAGAATGTAGCACCCAGTCTTGGTCACAAACTGGACACCCCTCACGTAGATGTCAGACCACAGCATGGTGAAGTTTCAGCATGCAGGGACCCTCTGTGTCAGCTGAAGTGCTTCCTCTGCTAATCCTATGAGATGCTGATTATTTATAATAAAAGCTATCCTTGAAATATATATATAGATTAGCAATGTTATGGCTATGTAGATAGCCCTGTCGCCCCGTGGAAGAAGATAGAACAACATTTGTACATTTCTGCGTAAAAGTCTTGAACTTGGTGTTAGACATCGTGATAATGTTATGTGAAGCCAGATGTGTAAACAGAAGTAGTTTCAGAGAACTAATTCAACATTGTCACGTACGTGAATATGTGACAAAGGTCACAGCAGTACTACAAAAGAGAACCATGTAAGAAATGAGCAGCTTCGCTATATGGGCCTAACCTGGGCACATAACAGTTCGACCACAGAGAATAACCAGGAACGGTGTTGTGTGACCATGTATGTGGTCTTCGGCTAAATCCCAGCAGAAGAACAATATACAAAAACATGTGCAGCCTATATGCAAAATAAGAATGTGGAACAAAAACAAGCGTGATATTTTGTGAAGTGTGCAAAGCAAAAGCGGCCTACAATGTACACAGTTAGGCTAACATAGGGAAAACAACAAGGGGCTCTATAGGAAAAAAATGACATATCTATCTTTACAGTGAAAAAGTCAAACATTGAAATTTTGCTTATGAGTTTCTGACAAAGAGACAAGTTGGTGACGAAAGCCGAAAATACCAGGAGCCTTTCCAGTGTCTGTGGAATCATGGGAGATCAGCAACTCTGTAATAGATGGTAACAAGCAGAAGTGGCACAGAATGCTTCCAACAAGGAGCACAGCATACAAGATAGGTCCCCGGGATAGGGGAAGGCAGCCAAGAGAATTGATAGAGAATTAAAAACATGAAGGAGCAAGGATTGGGTCCAAACTGAGAAAGCAACCACCAAAAGCATTACCAAACGCAGCCCACACGGATTAGCAGCCTTTTATACAGATTATTACTATTGTCCTGTAAGTGTTATTCCCAACCTGGAAGTGTGATGTGCTGGAACATGTCAAAGAGCTCTTTGCCATCGTCAAGGTGTTCGCCAGGCCCAACAGCGAGACCACAGACGTTCTCCCCCTTCCCAAAACCTCTGCAACAAACTCGGCACCTTCTTCCACCACAAAGTCAGGAAAATCTACAACCCTAGATCCGGTCACTATCCCGCCACCATCGCACACAACAAAGCCACACCCCAACAGACCATGCTCTGCTGGGCCATGCTCACAACAGAAGACACTCTCAAGACCATGAAGAGCATCCACTCAGGAGCCCTGACGTATCCTTGCCCGTACCACATCTTGCACAGAGCAGCCGCCACCATCGCCCCCCAGCTTCGCCGCACCATCAACTGCTCCATCAAAACCGCCACCTTCCCTGACGATTGGAAACACACAGAGATCAACCCCCTGCTGAAGAAGCCGTCCTCAGACCCGACAGACCTCAAGAACTTCAGACCCATCTTCCTCCTCCCCTTCCCAGCCAAGGTTATCAAGAAGGTCATCAATGCCCAACTCTTCGAGTTCATCGAAGTGAACCACATCCTGGACACCTCACAATCTGGCTTCCTAAACAACCACATCATGGAGATCACACTCCTCGCCGCCACCAAAGACATCTGCTCCCTCCTTGACTGGGGCGAGACCACAGCCCTCATCCTACTAGACCTCTTGGCCGCCTTCGACACCGATTCCCACCACACCCTAATCACGAGACTCCACGACATCAGACTCAGCGAGTCAGACTACCACTGTTCCTCTCAGAACCCTCAGAGATCAGCTGTGGAGTGCCACAGGGTTCGTTCCTGAGCCCCACCCTCTTCGACGTCTACATGGCCCCCCTCGAAGCCATCGTCAGAAACCACAGACTCAATATCGTCTCCCACGCCGATGACACCCAGCTGATCCCCCTTCCTCACCAATGAACCCACAATCACCAGAACCAACTTCCACAGTGGAATGAAGGTCATTTCTACCTGGATGAAAGACAGCCTCCTCAAGCTCAACTCGGACAAAACCGAAGTACTCCTCCTGGGACCCATTCCTTCATCTTGGGACAACTCCTGGTGGTCAGCCTCTCTGGAATCTCTCCCCACCCTGATGGACCACGCACGCAACCGCGGCATCATACTGAACTCTGAGTTGCTTTGGAACTACTGTTGCTGTGAAAGTATTTTTATTGGTTATATGCACTATTTTGCAACATAATGGTGCTACTTTGATCTTTAAGAAAAGTTTAAAGCTTTCATATAGGGATATGTTCCATTGTGTGTGATTACATTCTAGGTTGGGAGTAAGGGGTTCCGATGGTATTTTTTGCATTCGTGTGTTGCAGTATATGGTATTACATATTAATTGGTGATAGTATGTATAATTGCATTTCTTTTCAAGCTTGCCATAGTAAGACTGAATGTGCTTTTTTGTGTTTGTTGTTATCAGTTGATGTGTGGTTGTATGATTCTGGTAAAATGTTTATATTGCATTGTGATTTTCTAAATCATGGAGGCGTGTTGCAGTATGCTATTGAATGTTTTACTTTTTATTGCAGTTGTATGGTATATTATGCTGATTGTTTCATGTTGTGATGATGCACGTATTGTAGGGAGATGGTGTATATGTTTGTCTATGTTAGCAAGTTTTTAGTCGTTTATGAAATTTGCGCTTTGTCTCAATATTGTTATATGCGTTTAAAAATAACTATAAAAACTGTATCCCGATGCCATACTTTCCCCACACCATCTCTTTCAAAGGAAGAAGGGAGGAACTTCCGTTTTAAAGGGGACGGACAACATAATCTCCACCCACACCCAGCATCAATCAGGTTCACAACTAGGATAAAAGAGAGAGGTGTCGGAGTAGGGAGCCAGTGGAGCAATAATTTGTAGAATGGGAGGCAGAACAAGCATTCATAAGGCCCTGTATAAGCTGCATTGTCCTGACGTCCTGTGAGAAGAGGCTGGACCAGCAATAAAAGTATTTACTGCATTCTCTGCTATTCAGGGCACTCCATTTTCAGGATGCTATCCACCTAAAAGTGTGAACCCTGAGGAGACTGGGCTGCAATCTCATTGACCTAAACTATTGACGTCAAAGTGTAAAACTTGGGACAGGTTAAAAGTCAGTATTTTACTTGAACTATTGGGAATTGTAAAGATTTTGGAAAAGGTCTAAGCTTGCAGGAATGCAGTAGTTCCTGGAAAGAAGAAATAACTGTTACAAACAGAGTTATGGCTCTGGCTCAAATGAGTAAAACAACTGAAATTTGCCAGTTATGGTTATGAATGCACACAACACATGCCATAATTCATGGCGCCCTCCATGCACAATGGCACAGATACCCACAAACGGGAAACTTTAAAATGTGATTGTCATGATTCGCAAGTCGCGTCTAAGGAGTTACAATGGCAACAATATACAAAAGAGTTAACCCTTTCAATCCATGTTGCGCATTCACTAGGACCTCTCTTGTTCGAGTCAGTCTGAGGAGAAACCTCACAGACTCAGATAAGAGAGGGACTGGTAAAAGTGGATACATTTAACATGTATTCAGAACCTCATTTAAAATGGCATATATTGCACAGCCAATCATGTACGCAGATGGCACAAAGGAGCACTTTCATGCACAACTCAGATGGAGATGCGCAAGCACATCTGCAAAGCTATAGACCAATGACTTCACTGACCATGTCTCCATGATCATCCACTCAGCTCATGGAGGTGTTTTGCAAGATGATGCTTTGGAAGGTGGGATAACAGTCACAGGCTCTTCGTGTTAATCACCATTTCTCAAAGAGTTTGATGACCTTGACCCTAAAGAGCTTTAGGGACCTGTGGTCCTGAGGGTGACCCAGAGAAGCAAAGCTCACAGGGGAAGGCTATCCTTGTTATTGATGTTATATGTTCTTGCTTTGAGCAGTACGAGGAATAGGTTTAGACCGGTGAAGCAAAAATAAGCCTCGCGTAAATTTCCCAGTAATCTCAATGTGTGTATATTGAATAGATCCCTTAGAACCTGTACAAAAAATGTAATGAATTGGCATACTATTCTGAATATACTGTAACGACCTTTTTTTCACTTTTACAGAGTTCTAGAAAGCAAGAACCCAAAGTTTCAAGTTGGTGAATTTGTTATTTCATCAGCGGGTTGGACAACACACTCCATTTCGAATGGCACTGGTTTAAACTTGCTGCTTCCAAACTGGCCTGAAAAGATCCCCAAATCCTTAGCTGTTGGAGCAATTGGCATGCCAGGGTGAGTATCAAAAAGAAGACACTGATTGCATCAAATGAGGATGTTTAACAACAGATAAAATAATTATAAGTCCCGCCCCTGCCATGCACAGTTTTGCCATCAATGATGTAATTTCAAATGTTGCTGTCATGCAATCAATGGTGTCATAGATCATGCCATGAGTGATGTAACATGTGGGGTAATTAGCTGTGCACGGCTAGGGTGCAAGTTATAGTTACTTTAGGGCATGAGTTATAGTTAGATAACTATAAGTGGCAAATTTCTGTTTTTTTTTGTTTAAATGTAACTTTATTTTTAGTTTAAAATGTAACGTCACTGAAATTTCCACTTACTATAACGTCACTTTAACTTTTGTTTTTTCAGTGAAAATATATATGTATATATTACATCGAGTCAAAGTCAAACAAAACTTTATTCGGTGCAAAGTATGACACTATAAAAGCTTTCTAATCGGTGGGATCGGTTACAGTTTTTCTTTTAAAAATGAGAGTATACAGTCAAATTTAAAAACGACAAAATTTCAGCTCAATCGATACATCAAAGTACAATACAAATACACATTACATGGCACGTAGTACAAATAGGCAAAATAACCTATGTCATATAGGTACAAGAAAGTGCAAAGTGCTTATTATATATCCTGATAAGATACGCAGTAAAAACAATCAAAGTGACCTTTGTTAATAAGTACTTAAAGTGGATTGTGCTATTAAATAAATGTCCCTACAAGCTACATCGATTGGGGAGGCTTTCGATGACATAAAGTGCATTTGTTCTATTGTATGTCCCGGAGTGCTATTGTATGTCCCACGGTGCGGTATATATCGTACCTACATACACTCGTCTGGATTTTCATATACCAATGCATCCAAATGTGAGTACGTTTTCCTTCTTCTTATTGCCATTAATATGAATGAGATGACTGCATTCGTAATTTTCTCATTTTCCAGACCACATACCAAGTTAAAAGCATGTTTGTAATGGAAAAGCATATTAGATAAAAATAAAGGTTTTAAGACAAATTTTCAAATATCCTTATAAAAACTACAAAAGAGTAAAAGATGCAGCGTAGATTGGGGGGACTTTCCATCACACGGACAATTTGGCAGTTTGTGGCACCACTTTTCCATTTTAGGGAATGCAATAATATAGTGAAGTGTGCCAAGCCTAAGCCTTGTTAAATAAAATCTGTGTTGGATATTTCTTACCTGCGTAAAATATAATTTTATGCCCCTTACAAATGGGCGTTTACAATAGGAGGCAACACTGTGTTTTTGGCTAACTTCAACCCCTCTTATGCATTCCCTAGCATTAATATATCTTAGCTTCAGTTCACTTTTGCTATAATCCTGGATAGATGCAGGGTTCTTTCTATCAGTATCTATCTTACAGCATATTAAAATGGAAGAAATGTGCTCTAACCAGGGGATTTTCCTGCTATGGTCGAGGGCCAGACAGCCCAAGTTCAAATCCTTTGTAAATTTAGTCTAGTCTGCGGCCCATATCCCTTGCCAAGGAGTGATCCCCGCCATATTTATTAAATCACTTAAGTATGGTACGGATAACTCTTTGTGTACTATGTAGTTTGCTGTACTGCCAGGGACTGCCAACAATTGTTTCAAGAATTTATTTTCTTGGATTTGAAGGGCAGCAGTATTGACTCTCCCCCATATGGTAGCCCCATAACTTACTCCTGTAACACACTTACTTCAATATAGAGCAAGAGTTTCCTGTATGGGTTTGTTTCCTATTTTTGCTGAAAATCTATGAATAGCTTCAGTTGACCTTAAAAATTTCATTTTACAAGATTCTAAATGTGTGTTCCAAGTCCCACTCCTATTAAAAATCAGACCTAGATATGAAAAAGTTACAAATCTATTTAGAACTACCCCTCCTACATGATGTTGCCTATCTTTCAGCCTATTGCTCCTGTATGTCATCACAATGTTTTTTTTAAAGTTTAGTTGGAGGTCTTTTTCAGACATGTACAGGGCAAAGTTATCTTATTAGGTGTTGAAGACCGTTCGCTGTCCTTGATAGTAGGACAGCGTCATCTGCATATAGGAGTACTGGGGTTGGGCGTGCCCCTACTTTAGGGGCATCAGCAACTTGGTTTTGTAGGAAAGTATCTACATTATTAATATATAGGGAGAATAGAAGAGGCGCTAAAACGCAGCCTTGTCGAATTCAACGCCTTACACTGAAATCCGGGGTGCATTCCCCTGACGCGCTAAACTGGACACTAGATGTTAGGAAATTGTAAATCTGGGATAAGTATACAATTATATCGATAGAGGCGCCTAGCCCTTTCAACGTCTGCCATAATTTGGTGTGATTCACGAGGTCCAAGGCGCTAGTGAGGTCAACAAAGCAAAAGTGTAAAGCCCCTTCCTTGGCTGATGTATACTTCCCTTTCAGAAGTTCCAGATTTACACATTGTTCCACTGTCCCAATACCCCCTCTAAAACCATATTGGACCTCTGTTAAGATGTTATTCTCAGAGGCCCAATTTTCTAACCTCCCCAACATTATTCTTCCCATCAATTTGGAGGAGTCGTCGAGAAGGGATATGGGACGATAGCAGTTGGCCTTCCCTCTATCCCCCTTTTTAAAAATTGGAACGATGACACTTTCCACCCAAGATGCAGGCAGCACTCCCCCTAGTGTAGCATTAAAAACATTTAATAAAATTGAGGACCAAAAATCAGTGTTATATTTAACATCAATGGGTACCCCATCAGGTCCTGCAGCTTTGCCATTAGCACTTTTTTGTAGGGCGGTTAAAATTTCCTCTGTCGTTATTGGGGATAATTTCACAGGCACCACTGAAATATAATTTCCAGTATTTCCCTTAGACGCTTTAACGGCAACGGGGTTAAAAATACTCTGAAAATGTAAAATCCAATCTTCTGGTGGGACAACGGTATCAATTTTCACTGCAGAAGTTTCCTTGAAAAATGGGTGATCAATTGTTTTCCAAAGAAGGACTGCATCTCGTGTCTCTGCGGCCTGTATTAGTTTTTTCCAGGCCTCCTCACGGATCTCAGATTTCCTTTCTTTCAAGGTATTTTTATAAGCTTTCTCCACGGATTAGATCCTTACATTATCCCTTGGTTTTTCTTTCAAGGCTATTTTTAATTCCCCATTTAGTCCCAATATGTTGATTTCTTATGTTAATTCTTATGAGATATAGAATAAATGGTATATCGAAATTCTGCCAAATTTGGCAAAAAAGTTGGAACTTTACTGAGAAAGTAAATCCATTCTGTCATTTATTAAAAATTCACATTTAAAAAGGTGCTCAGGTTGAGCTTTGGTGGTGCGGATACCGCTGAAATCTTACAGGACCCAACAAATTCCTCTTGTTCGCAACTGCAGTATGGGAGCCATGACGCCCACAAAAACTTAAAGAAAAATAACAATTTCTAGGATTTTGTTTTAAAGTTTATTATAATTGTATTACCATATACATAAGACCAACCCCACCTGCGCACACAACTCCAAGCCCTGTATGCGGCAAGGCCCTGCACCAATCTTCGCCCCAATCCCTCGCGAGAGACCTACTCCCCTCTATGCTCTTCCATTGGCCATGCGCAGTGTGGGATTGGGCACAAGGCATGGCCTCTGGCCAGGACTTGTGCCCAATTCCCTACATGCGTGCTATCTCACACAGCACTAGGTTTTCTGGCATGTGCCGCATGCGGTTGGTCATGCAGGTCATGGAGGCACTCAAGCAAGCTTACTGACTATGTCAAAACATCACAACAGCAAAATATAAAAATGGGCCTATTGGCTTTATCAAGTTGTGAGCATATCAATATGTATAAAGTAAGTTTAGCATCTTTATTCAAAAATCACCAGTAATTTTTAATCAAATTTATATTTTGGTTCACACAAGGCAGTTTAATAACTGATTATTATAAAAAAAAAAGGTTTAATAAAGTTTGAAATAAATAAATAAAATCAACATATCTGTGAGTCTTTCTTTTAACATAGTTCTTATAACTGCCTCTAGTGGGTTGAAAAATGTTAAAGAAATGACTCAGACATTTAAAAAATAAATTCATAAAACCAACATGACTTTGATTGTTTTTTAACATTTTCAGTCCACAAATTGCAGTCATAAAAACAACCACAAGAGGGCCCTGCATTACAGCTGAAGAGCACAGAGCACTAGCTAGGAGTGATTTAAAAATATGGTAAGTTCTCCTAGGGTCATGGATATGATGATCCAGAAGATTTACTGTTTTTTTGTTTTTTTTAATGTTGCTGGGGGCTGGTGTACTTCCTGCAATCCTCCATAACATTGAAAAATCTGCTTGGAGGTGCCCCTGCCCCTTCTAAGGACATCACCAAGCTAAAAGCAAAAAGCTCATGTATTATTAAAAAAAAAATATATATATATATATAATTATCTATATATATCTCTATATCGGACACTCGTCTGATTCATCTTGGTGAATATGAATAAATAATGGAACTTCGAACCTGCGCTTCTTTGGTTTGAATTATATATATATATATATATATATATATATATATATATATATATATCCGTACAACAAACCTCCGTTCAGGGAGTCCCCAACCCTTCAGGGAAGCCTCTCAAACAGCGGACACGGAGAGGTCCGCCAAATCACTGCATGTGAACAAACAAACAGAGGCCCATTACCGGGGTCAGGAATCTTTTAATCAAGGAAAAAACAGCACTCTTGCTTCCAATAGCCCCTACATGTTTCGGCGCTTCTGCCTTGGTCACGGGAAAGAAGCAATATGTAAAGTGCGTACGTGCATGTAGTTTTAAAGGTCTTGATCACATGACTGTTCAGCATATATCTCCCACAATGCATCGGAAATATCAGGTAAGTTTTGGTATTTTTCGAAAGTTCTCTTTTCCATAGCACAAATAACATAATGAATGCTTCTCTTTCCAATGCATATTTGTGAATCAAATCCAGATGGAACACAGTCACGGAAAATTAAAGTTACCAGCGAAATGCTGAAATGACATGACCTCCCTGTTCAAAAGTCCTGGTCCCGGAACGATCGGTGTAGGAGCTTATCCTCACCAAATCCCTTCCATCGCTGCTGCTTCACTATATATATATATATATATATATATATCCTACTGGCGGTCGCCAGTAGGTAGTTATAGTTAGGACCCTGTTTCCATAGGAAATCCGCAACATTCTATTTTGAATAACTTTGGCGCCGGTCGACGAATCCTCGCGAATTTATCAAAATAGGTGGGGCGCTACGCTCCGCTCCTACCCTGAAAGTCTCGGGGGGCTTCGTCAAGCGGGGGCTGAGATAAAAGGGGGGTCCCAAAACGCGTTTTTCCCATGCATTTTTCCATAGGACCTTTAGACACAGCTACAGCCCGAACGGCTGAACAGAATTACTTGAAATTTGGCAGAGAGCTAGTCCTCAGGTCAAGGAAGTGCCTTTTGTAGGTTTGGTGTAAATCTGTTCAGTAGATTCTGAGAAAATAGCCTTTAAATCAATATATATATCTGAGCCAGCTTACGGTGCGCTTACGGTGCGCTTACCGTACGGTGGCGTGCGCGAGCGCGATTCTGATTGGCTCTTAGATCTTAGTAAACATTCGAATCGGTCGAAACCAGGAAGCGGCGGCCGCCATTTTCTCTCTCGCTCTCTGAGTTGGGCAGCAAAAACGAAGCCAAAAAATGGCTAAAGAGGCAGTTTCGTCACATCCTAACCACCCAGCATTGATATAGGGGTCCCCAAACAACCCTCAAGGCCCAAAAAAAAAATTTTTTTTTTCGGAAATTCGCCGATTACGCTTACCGTACGCGTACGGTAAAAATTATAAAAAAAAAAAATTATCCACATTCTCCCCACCCCGTGTGCAAATGGTGCCTGAAGGGCACCATTTGTGCATGGCATATTACACATATCAAATTAACAAAGAATACATTTCAAAAAGATGCGCATAATATGTCCCCCATGTGCGCACGGTGCCACCCCGTGTGCAAATGGTGCCCGAATGCATGGCATATAACAACAATAAAATTAACAAAGAATACATTTCAAAAAGATGCGCATAATATGTCCCCCATGTGCGCACGGTGCGCGAAGCGCATCGTGCGTACATGGCCCATCCCGCATAATGTGGGCATGCGGTGTGCGCAGCGCACCGCGTGACCACCGTGTGTGCACGGCACTTACTGCGTAAAGTGGGCGCGCGGTGCGCGAAGCGCACCGTGCGCGCACGGAACGATCCGCGTTAACTGGGCGCGCAACGCCACGAATGGCGTAAAGTAACTTAGCATTTAAAAAAACGTACAAATTCACTGAAAAAACCATAGGTTTCACACACGTTATAGTTAGGAATTAGCATTTAAAAAACCTTGCAAATTCACTGAAAAAACCATAGGTTTCACACATGTTATAGTTAGCTGGACATTTTACTGATAAAAAACCAATGAAATTCCCCCGTTATAGTTAGTGCAGGCAACTATAACTCACGCGACCGCAATCTTCTGCTGATGACATATGTGTCTTTATGAAAAAAAAATATTTGTAATATATGTATAGCTAAAAATTAATGGAAGAAGACATGGGCAAATAAGTGTCTAAATACAGTATTAGCATCAGCAGAGGATTGCGGTCGCGTGAGTTATAGTTGCCTGCACTAACTATAACGGGGGAATTTCATTGGTTTTTTATCAGTAAAATGTCCAGCTAACTATAACATGTGTGAAACCTATGGTTTTTTCAGTGAATATATATATATATATATATATATATATATATATATATATATATTTATTCCAACCATTCCCGACTCACTTAAAAATCAGACACCGACACAGGAGTAGGCTCTGCTATCCAGTTCGGGTTTATTTGTTCTCTCGCTTGACGCGTTTCGGCACACCTGCCTTGATAGATATATATATATATATATATATATATATATAGAGACCCTGCGGCTCCAACTGGCTCCCCAGCCATCACACATCATGTGCGCTGGCGGGAGATAGCATATTTTTTATTACGTGGGTGCCCCAGTGCCCACCTGGGACACCCACACTGCAGAGGCAGTTGGGGGCTGAAGGGAGAGCCCCAGAGCACCCGCAACCCCAGTTGGCTCCCTTTGTGGGAGCCGGCCACTCTTTTTTGTAGATGGATGCCCCGGTGCCCCCTGGGGCTGCTACATTGCAGGGCTCATTGGAGGTCATGTGGGTAACCCTGCAGCCCCAACTGGCTCCTCTACTAGCACCATACTTGGTGCTGGGAGGAGCCATCACCTTTTCTTTGCACTCACCAGGGCAGCATTCTGTAATTGCTCCTGTCAGGTAGTAGCAAAGTTGAGTTCCCTGCCCGGGAGAGTACAGGCAGCATATGCCCATACTCTCCCGGGCAGGGAACCACAGCGTCCAGGGGGTCGGAAGGGGCCACATTCCACCACCCCTTTTTGTTTTAGAAATTGGCCAGAGGGTGTGGTCCCCAGGGCCCAATAGTGGCTCTGGAAAGGGGACCACATGTCCCCCCCTTTATTTAATATTGAGCCCAGGGGAATGGGTCCCTGGTGCCCGATAGTGACTTGTGTAGTGGGGCCACTTGTCCCATCTCTCCTTTATTTACCCCTGTGTATGGGTTCCCCAGGGCATCATTGAGGCATAGGGAGATTGGCCGCATGCCCCCCTCCTCTTTAATTTTCATTTGGCCCTGGGAATGAGGTCCCCGGGGATGCTGTGCCAACTGAGGAGCAACTACAGGAAGAACCTGAAGAGCGCAAAATTAGCGCATAAGAGGGGCATTTGGATACATCTACTGACCGCTAGTAAAAAGTCCCAACTGTAGCGACTTCTGGGGCATTATAAACAAATTGTCATCTGGCCCAAAATTACAACAAGAAGCGGGAATCGGTCAAGAAACGTGGGTTCACCACATGAAATCCCTGTACAGCAACACAGTAACAGGCGCCACAGAAGAGCAAAGTGGGCAGTTTTCTGATCAGGAGGCAAAACAATCCGCTCCTGACCCGGACAATTCGGAAGATAATGCAGCAAGCTCAGAAGTATTTAGCCACAAACTAACCAATGCAGAGGAGCTAAGAGATTTTATATCCAAACTTAAGACCAAGGGAGCGGCAGGTCCCAATGGACTTCCAAATGCTATTTTCAAGAGCGATCCAGCCTTTTGGTCTGTCCGTCTTACCCCCGTCTTCAATGAGATCTACACATGATCTAACGTTCTGGCTTCCTGGAAAGGGAATATTATTCACCCTATGTTTAAAAAGGGTTACCACCGCAATCCAGGTAATTATAGATTGATCTCATTGATAGACGTGGAGGCCAAGCTCTATGCTTCTTGCCTGCTGGTCCAGCTTCAAGATTGGATGGAAGAGAAGAATAAAATCCCAAAGTTCCAGACGGGCTTCAGGCAAGGGATGGGCACCCTAATTAACTTGACTATTCTAGCACTTTTAATTGAAAAATCGCAAAAAAAGAAATCGCGATTATTCGCATGCTTTGTGGATATTAAATCCGCCTTTGATCGAGTTAATAGGGGTCATCTTTGGAAGAAGCTCAAGGCTTGGGGATTGCCGGGCACAATGCTTAACGTCATAACCACCTTATACTCGGATACTTGGGCCAGAGTAAAGTTGGGCGACGGATACAGGACAACTTCTAGTATCCACCCGCAGCAAGGCTTGAAACAAGGATGCGTTCTAGCTCCTAGTCTTTTTAATTTGTTTCTTTCAGACATCGCACCGCACCTTGAAAAAGCTGATTGCCATCCTCCCAAATTGGCCAACGAGTCAGTCGTCATTCTACAATATGCAGACGACATTGTATTGCTGAGCCAAACCCCAATTGGTTTACTGAGATCTATAAACAATTTAGCAACCTACCTGGAGCAGGAACAACTCTAATTAAACAAAGAAAAAACAAAAATTATTCGTTTAGTGGATCATAAAAAATCAAAATTTTAATAGTCGGCTAACGGGGCAACAGTGGAAGAACAGCATTCCTATAAATATCTCGGCGTAATAATAGGGCAAAATGCCTCTTATAAAGATCATAAATTGGCTCTCAAAGCTAAAGCTCAATCATTAATTTACGCGTATAGGCTTCTACGCAAAACAATTGATAGCCCGAATTACACTTATTTGATAAAAATTATGGCCGCACAAACCCAGCCCAATTTACCGTTTAGCCACCTGGTGTGGTAAGGAAGCGAACATACTAAACGAGCTCCTGTTAAGGATTTACAAGGCCGTCTTTGCGTTGCCAAAATCTGCAT
This sequence comes from Triturus cristatus, assembly GCF_964204655.1. Taxonomy (NCBI): domain Eukaryota; kingdom Metazoa; phylum Chordata; class Amphibia; order Caudata; family Salamandridae; genus Triturus; species Triturus cristatus. The sequence continues at coordinate 1,017,352,141 of NC_140581.1, forward strand.
CTCCGGCTCAGGTCCGTCTGGAATTTGGCCTTCAGCACCAAAAATTCAGAGGAATGAGCGGTTTTGTCAAACTGTGTCATACATTTCGCTCCTCTGCCCCTGAATCTATGAACAGATTATGTTGGGACGAAATTAGGGACCAGATGAACTCCGAAATACCGATGTCATGGGGCAGCTTCCTGAAAACATCTCTGGACGTGCTGGAATTAAAAACTGCATGGGAAAACGGGGATGATAAAGAAAGTTTCAGCAAAGCTGCAAATACTGCAGCAAAAAGGAAATCCCTGCTGGCAGACAAAAGAGAACTCAGCAAGCGCCGGCATGGGTGGACAGTCATTAACTCGTACAAAACCCTAAGGCCTCAAGTTTATTTATCTGCTCACTTCAGCCAGCAGTTAAAAAAGAGTTTCACAAATTTCAGAATGGGTGTGCACGATTCAAAAGACCTGTATCCAATCTGGAAAAAGCCCTTTTTATCCGAGAACTGCCGACTATGCGGTTACAAATCAGAATCTTTAATTCACTTATTATGTGCCTGCCCAGCTGTTTTGCCCCAAAGGAGACAGTGCTTAAAACTTATTTTTAATGCCCTGGACATTCGCTCGAGCAGGCAAGCGGTAATAAGCTGGCTGGAGGGCATGTCATCTTGGCCTGCCGGGGCGTCAAATATATGACAATGGTCTGAAAACATTTATATCAAGCTGACGGTGAGCAATTTGGATTGTAGTCATCTCCTTACAGTCAATCCATCATAATAATTAAGTGGACAGTAAGCTTTGCCCCGTTGCCAGCTGCAAATAGACAGCAAAGTCCATCAAAGCCTTTAAAACATTAGGGCAGTATCAAAATATTTCTCTCTTGCAAGGGGTCCTTATATTTTTTTTTTTATGATGTTTAATTTCAATTTGTACCCCCCACCGGAGTGTAATATTGTCGCTACATAGGCACCGATGAGAATATTTCCGTGAGTAGGAATTACTGTAAATGTATTTAACGTAAAGCAATTGCACTTTTTGTAAATGTAATGTAATTTTTATTATGATTTTTATGTAAATAGGGATGGGGAATTGTAATGATTTTAACTAATCAAACAATAAATTGAAATTGATTGAAGGCCTTGCAAAGTGGGGCTTGACCACATGGCATGGTCTCTGGCAAGGCCCTGCCTCTACTCCTCCATGGACAAACAACCCTACTTCACAAGGCCTTTGGCTGTTTGCAGGGAAAGCTGGCCTCCAGCCAAACCCTGCACCCAACTACCAATGGCTAACTGCCACTTATCACAGGGCTTGATTCATTCAGTTTGCCCTTTGCTGTTTTTATTTATTAGGAACAGCTTCCATGAACCCAGGTCAAGCTTCTCTAACACATGCAGCCATGATCAAGGGTTTACAGTTGCAAATTCATATATGCAATACCTTGATAGATGATGCAAGTATCAGGGAAGCTTGCTCTGGTGTAGCTTTAGTTGGGAATGAAGCCTGGCCCACAATCCATGGTACCTTTTTTGGGATCCACTGATCTCTGACACCTTACTTGGCACCTGGTGTCCACAGTATCTAGCTCGCACCCAGGGGCCACAGTCATCATTTTAGGTGTTGGTGTTCCGTGGAATGAAAAAAGAATCTGTGGAGCCTCAACTTTTTCAAAGTGATGATGTTTTTTTGCACCCAGGGGGAGCCCTTTGAGGGTGCCCTCACTTTGGCTTGGGGATCAGCGTGTGTGTACCAAGCACCCTCATATGACGTTTAAATGTTTTTCCTGTCTCCTGAAATAGCTGCAAAAAGAGAAATGTTTTTCTTGTGGCCAGTCAATCAGATCACTCTGATCCAAGGTTTCAACTTAGAAACCACCACCCAAAAAGGACATTGGGACAAAAAGCTTCCTCATCGAATCTGATTCCTTGTATTTTAGAATTTTCAAATTTGCGGCTTCCAAATGGCCAAAATATACAAAATTGTTAACTTCAAATCCCTTTCTGCAATGTTTTAAAACACCCATCTATAAAAAAAAAAATACTGAACAGATTTGCACCAAACCAACAAAAGCATGTTTTGAGTAAAGATTTCACTTTTTTTCACCTGCAAAAATCTGCATGAAAATGTTCATGCTGGACCCAATCTGAGTACACCAAGTGATTGCCAAATGTGTGCAAGTCTATCCATGGAGTGGGAAGTTATAGACAAATTACAAAATGACTTCTAAATAAAAAGTGTGGCTGAACCATAACTACACAGTGGTAACTGCTACTATGTAATATACACAAAAACACACTCACATATATAAGTCTGCCGCATGTGTTATTGTAGATACACATGCTCTACATACTCCTGACATCTATTGTTGTTCTTGAACATTTGCAAGTTGTTTTTCTTTGAAGAAAGGCTGTTATTCCCCCCCCATCTCTTTCGAATGTGTACCAACGGGACTCCAAGATTCAACATGTTCTTCATGTTTTTTCAGGCACACACAGTGAATCTTCCATACCTACACTCAGAAAAACTTAGTTGTCTGCCTTTCTTCTCTTGATGATAATATCTGGAGACTGATGGCACCAATCGAGTCCGAGTCCTCATGCCCTCCCTGGGGCTGGGTGCCCCTTCTCTTCGTGAACTTCCTCATTAGAGAATGTCGAGCCCAATAGGGTATTGGAATGGACACCTTCTAATACTTTCTATTTTGCCATGCAAAGTACCCATGGTCAGATCATCACGATCTGTGTAATATCTGCCTCTCCAATGTCCATGACGATGCAGCATATAAAGCTTGCTTACTTTCCAGTGGAAGAAAACTCTATGGTGCTAAAGGAAGAGGTATGCCAAAAAATGCACCAACAGTCCGGCTCCAACACGCCCGACATCTGCAGTGAACAGGGCCCCTTCAGTGCCGAGGAAGGTAAGGATGCCAGCCCTTTTGGCATCCAGCGTCAACCACCATCGCCCAGACCACAGCCAGTCTTCTCCAGCGATTTCGACCCAGTGGATGAAGAGGCGGCTCTTCCAACCTCCAAGATGAGGAGGCCATAAGTATGGTTGGTGCTGACACTTACTCCAAGTCTCCCATGAGGCCTTGTACAAAGGTAGAGCACCACTTCTGAGGTAGTCGGGTGACGAGCCTCATGTACAAGGCACAGCTCCCAAGACTCCCCTGCCTTTCAGCTCTGTTCAGGACCAGACAGTCACCTTAGAACCAAAAAAGGGCCTGACCTAGTGCGTCGTCCCCCTGTGGCAATCAAGCCCAAAGACCACAGACAGGCCTCAGCTCCACTTGAAGTCAAAGGCCCCTTTAATCCTGGGCCAAAGAAGCATAGAGACAGATTCACTACCCCGCACACTTAAGCTCCACTTCTACCTCCCCCACCTCCACTACCACCTCCTCCACCTCCACCAATACTTCTTCCACATACATAATTTTCACTGCCTTCCCCACAGTCACCAGAGGGATCTCTACACTCCTTGTATGACCTGATGAGCCTCTTTGGTCATGCGACCCCCATGGCCCACCTTTCAGGCCAGGGCCCATAGATGGCCCTTGGGATGACTACGATGTCTACCCCCATGGGCAACCCAGAACTTGATCATTATCCCGACAGGACATCTACTCCAGATAATACCATGGACTATCACGCGGTTATGCAACAGGCAGCCACCTTTCACAAGATAGACATGCCTGTTATCCACAAGGAAGATGATTTCCTTGTTGAGACATTGCATACTGCCCGCAAGGGACCTTCTGCTCAAACCACAGTTGACATTCTGCCACCCAAAAAGGAGAGGAAAGGTGCCTGAAAAGTTTCAGCGCTCTGTCCATCATCTCCTTGTGTTTGCTTTGTTCGCCCTAAGTTGGCAGGGTATGCCCAAACCTGGGTCCCTAGTTCACTTTGCCACTGGATTCAAGCTAGCCTGGCTGCTGAGGGGTGTTACCTCAAAACCGGTTCCAGGATGCTTGTTTCCGGTCCAGGGAAGATGTAGCATGGCAGATCTGGCTGGACTGTTCCCATGAGGAACAGGGTCAAGACTGATTTGCAAATGGCTGGGTCTGAACTGGGGTGGCGAAGTGAGCTAAAGAACGATGATGGATTCAACCCAGATCTATGACTGGGGGTTATTGTCTGAAAAGTTTCAGCGCTCCGTCCATCATCTCCTTGTGTTTGATATGTGGAGTCAAAGCACCACTCCAGCCTGTGCAAAGCCTGTGAGGAAAGTGAAGGCCTTTCAGAAAGTTTTTTTGTTGTCGGCTAGAAACATGCTCATAAAGTTGAGGCAAGAGATACTGCATCACAACGTAACACAGAGCCGTCCTTCATGCAGTACGACAACACTAAAGGTAGTAACAACCAGGTACCGAGAAGTGTTTAAGGTCATGCTAGCCAAGTTCCCAGAAGCGCTAAAAGCAGAAACATTTCTAACATCAAGAAACGCTAACCAGGCGCGGAAAGCGCAATGAGCGGTGGTGAAACCCAGGTGCAAGAGAAAGCAGCGAGCAGAAGCAGGCAAATGCCAAGAAATACTAAAGGCAGTAGAAACTCGATACAATACAAAGAGGTGAGAAGGGTGAAGAAACAAAGCTGCTATTTACCACCAAAAAAGAAGACCGGGGCTTGCAACCGGAGAGTGGGAGCGATAGTCCAAATGTCAGCACGTGGCTTATGCATGACGAAGGTGCCAGTACAAGCGGGATGCAGACACTGCCGGAGCAAGGTCCGCTCCCAGTAGCAGAAAGTTATACAGGTTATGATGCTGCTACCTTCCTAAAACAACTGCTTCCCTTAGACACTACCAAAAAGCAAAATATTGGTAACAGATGGACTGCCTAGATCGAAACCTTCGATGATTCCTTTGATGCGCTGGAAGTCGCACATGACAAAAATTTCATTAACTATCCAAAGAATTTAGTGGGAGAAGGACTTCAAGAAGTGAGAAAAAAATACCACAAGGTGATGAAGTGACGTACCATCAAATCAAAGAAGTGTTAAACACCAAGTTGAATCCAATGCCAAAAGTTGACTATGAAAGGTACATTTTCAGTTAGGAAAGGCAGAGAGCTGATGAAATGTGGATGAGTGTGTAGAATTACTTGATTTGCTCATAAAGCATTGCAAGTTCAATGAGTTCAACAATGAAGAGGCCATGTGTCTTAGAGTAATAGATGGTTGCCTCTCAAATTCCTTCAGAAGATGAATGCTGAAAGAGACACACAGCCTTGAGTGAGTAATCATGGCTGCCAGAGTGGAGGAAAGAGCAGATAGACCGGCCGCTAATATGGAGACTGGAATGGCCCAAAATAAATCAGCACTGAGTGCAAAAAGTACGTCGAAATACAAGGCAGAAGACCATAAATTAATGTCTCTCAAAAAAAAGTTGTGTTTTGTGGATTTTCCTTTCCACATGAGGGTAGATTTCCTGCCATTGAACAGGTATGCAAAAGCTGCGGGAAAGAGAACCATTTTGAAACAGTCTACAAAGTGAGGGAAGGATCAAGTGCATCACGTCAAGAAAACAAAATGGAGGCGAGATCAAGTGCATTACTTATAGAAAACAAAATGGACGCCAGAAAGTTCCAGACATGACGCTCTACGCACACCCACAAGGCAAAGCGGCAACATCAGATGAGGCAAGTAGAAACTGAACGACGTCGTTTGTCGTCAAATTCTTCATCTAAGAGTTCGTCATTGCCAGGCGATAGTGAAGAAGATGGGTCAATGTGACTGCTGGACAAAGTGCATATGAAAGATTAGCTTCTTGCAAGGAAGAATGCAGATCAAAGCTAGGTCAACAAGTAAAAGTGCGATATTCATTGGGGCACTATCCCAAGATCACACTGAAAGTGAATGCATGCTCCATACCTTTGATCACAGACAGTGGCACATCGATAAATATTATGCCGGTGGAGAAATACAATGAACTGTCTCCAGTGCCCCATTTGACTCCATCGAAGACCAAAGTGTATACGTGGGCAGCTTCAACACCACTGCAAAGTCAAGGGTCATTCATTGCAAATGTGAAGCTTAAAAATATGAAATTACAAGTGCCAATTCATGTCTTGCCCGGCACTTCATCATGCAGATGTTTACTCACTACAATGTCAATGCCAATCATGAGATAGTGGATCAGTTTCCATCCTTGCTTCATAGACTGGGAAGACTTAAGGCCATGAAAGTGCAACTTCACATACATATGTCCTCATCATCCGTCCTTTTTCTTTTTCATCGTTGAATTGCATTTCATTTACAAGATGCTGTTGAACAAGAACTTGAGAAATTAATAAAGCACCACATCATTGAGAAATCTACTGTCTCGACGGCATGGGTTTTACCCATAGTGGTAGTGCCAAAAAAGGATAGTGGAGGAGCCATGTGCATCTGCATGGGTATGCGCCAAGTGAACAAGGCGATTGGAAAAGAATTACATCAACCAGGTCCGCACATTGCAGACATGGTTAAGCAGCTGAATGAAGCCAAAGTCATTTACCATCTTGATTCGTACAAAGCTCAAACAGTAAGAGAATTGCAGGTATAGTACTACCTTTTAGACTCATGTAGGTTTATTTAGATACAAAATACTAAGGGCCTGATTATGAGTTTGGCGGTGTGGGAGCTGGGCAACACGCCACCACCCGCTCCCAAACCGCCAAACTCCACCGCCGTCCGCCCACTTGATTACAAGCTGTAATCCGGGAAGGTGGTACTGCGGGGGCTGATCCACGGTGCTACCTTTCAAATGCTCATAGGAGAGCCTTTGAAAGGCACCGCCGTGGGACAGCCACAGCACATTCCAGCATGGCATGGACTGTAAAGTCCATGCCGTGCAGGAACTGGGGTTACAGAAAGACAGAGTGCACACCATGTGCTGCCCTGCATGCACCCCTGTGCACTGAGACAACAGACCGCCTCAAGCAGTGCTCCATGAGTTCGATTTCGCCCAAAACAATGTTAACCACACTCTCAAGCATGCTGTTGATGCTGTCGGTTATTGGGCGTGCAGGTGGTAGCATGGTACGCTTTCCCATTATGGCAGCTCAAAGGTAAATTAAAGTGATTTCAATTACTGAACTTTCCTATGAACTTTCTAGGGTGTGGCTATATCATCACTCATCCCTGTTCTCACCGGTTTCCGATGCCATTTGAAAGGGGGGTGGCCCAGCCCAGCCTCCTGCGGTCTCGGACGGGCGCAGACTGGCCCACCCTTGGCCCGGGCACGCCCGCACACGTCCCGCGCTGTGAGAGCCCCGGCCGCTATTATGGAACTCTGGGCGCGAAAACCTGACGTGGGTGCCTCCTGGCCCACGGAGTCACGGGGGTTGGAGTCCCCCTGGTGAGGGAGTGCTGTGGCAGGGTTCGCGGTGCAGGTAAAACCGGCTCCCGCGCTGCAGGAGCCCTGGCTGCTCTTGTGCACCTCCGTGCACGAAAGCCTGATGTTGGAGCCTCCTGGCGCAAGGAATCATGGGGATTGGAGTCCCCCCGGTGAGGCAGTACTGTGGCAGGGTTCGCAGTGCAGGTAAAACGGGCTCCCGTGCCGCGGGAGCCTTGGCCACTCTTATGCGCCTCTGGGCGCGAAAACCTGACGATGGTGCCTCCTGGTGCAAGGAATCACAGCGATTTGAGTCCCCCGGTGAGGCAGTGCTGTGGCAGGGTTCGCAGTGCAGGTAAAACAGGCTCCCGCGCTGCGGAAGCCCCGACTGCCCTAATGCGCTTCTGGGCGCGAAAGCCTGACGATGGCGCCTCCTGGCACAAGGAATCACGGGGATTGGAGTCCCCCCGGTGAGGCAGTGCTGTGGCAGGGTTCGCAGTGCAGGTACAACAGGCTCCCGCGCTGTGGGAGCACCGGCCGCTCTTCTGCGAATCTGGGCACGAAAGCCTAACGTTGGCGCCTCCTGGCACAAGGAATCAAGGGGTTTGGAGTCCCATCGCTGAGGCAGTGCTGTGGCAGGGTCCGCGGTGCAGGTAAAACGGGCTATAGAGAGCATATTGGGAGTACACTCTGACAGATCGCTTAGGATAGCCTAACTCCCCCATACCCAAGTATGATGTATCAGGAAACCAGCATTTGCAGAACAGGTTATCATCATTTGCAGCTTTTAGGTCAGTCAGCAAGACTGCATCTCAGTCAAAGTGTGTCACGTTCCAAGACAATCCCAGCAGAAGTACTCCTCTGGCGAATATAATGCAGAGGTTGTTCATATAATAAAAGCACTCTTCCAATCACACTGTGTTAAAGGTGCAGAGATGATGCGATGGTTAGTCTGGAGCTGAAAAGCTGTCTCCAACAGTACAACTAAATACAAGGATATTGCATTCTATGTGCCTAGCCTTGTATAGAGTGTATGAATAACATGATAATAATGCTTGCCCAGACATGCACTACACGTACAATTATTTCTCAGTACATTATTGTGTAAGCGCAGAACATGTAAAAAAAGTCCCCTTTAGAAAACGGTCAACCTGAATCGATAAGCTAAAATGGAGACTTAGAGGTGGTCCTGCTGTGCCCCGCAGCAGCATGTTACAAAATAGTAAAACTCTACTGAAACATCAGATGAGAGAGTTTTAATTTTTCAAAGGGTTGTGGTGATGAAGGGAAGCCAGTGAGTGGGTAACAAGGAGGAAGATGGAGAAGGAAGACATTACACATACACGTTAAAAGGCAATTTTAATATATTTTGTAGTACGTTGGTACCATCACTGGGTGATGGCTAATGCTACTACCTTCCATAAAGGAACCATCTGCTCTGGAGAGGCAGCCCATACTACAACAATGTCTTATGTTTTTACGGATGCTAATTGTATAATTCAGAATGCGTGTTTGTGGGGGGTTGTTTTGCTGTGTGGTGTGCAGGGGAAGGTGTGCAGTGTACTATTTGTATATCACTGTATGTATGTATGTATGTTTGTGTATTGTGTGTCTTTGTGGAAGTGAAATATAGAATAACAGATTGATGCTGTATCCTTGGAAGTTTACAGGGTACCAGTGGAATTTCAGTGTAGACCCTGGCCCACCCATCAACTCATTGTGGAGCTCTATATTGATTGTAATTAATTGCATATTCTTACTTCATTATAGCCGGAGACTGTCATGGTTTATAAGAAGTAATTGTCAAGATCTTTTCACTACAATCATTCAGTCCAGTCCAGCGGGCACTGTGCCAGAATGAAGAGTAGGGTACTTTAAGCAATCCATTTTGGGGCAGTCCCATAGTTCAATTGCAGAAACTTCTTCATTGCATTGATGCTTCAGAGTATTCTGTACATGAGATGACTAAAATAAGAAATGTGTATGATGTTAGAGCCAGCAAAGATATGAAATGTAACTGTCAACAGTAGGATGTAGGATATAATGACATACCAGTGTATTTTACAATGTCTTTGTTCATCTTCTCTGTTCTCCCTTTTCTAGGCTTACTGCCTACTTTGGCTTGTTGGAGATCTGTCGTCCCAAGGCAGGAGAAACCGTTCTTGTGAATGCTGCAGCAGGGGCCGTTGGTTCAGTTGTGGGACAAATTGCAAAAATCAAAGTAGGTAATATCATGTAGGTTCCGCGGAACACACTAAAACTAACTACCAGTCACAAAATGTTCCTTGAATGTGTTACCTGCATGTGCGGTCTACTAAGAAGAGATTATAAATGTTCCTCTTATGCATGTATAAAACCATTTTCCTATGTTTAAATAGTTTTAGAAGTACTCCCATCTTTTTTTGAAAAAACACTTGCACCCCTATAATTAAGGTACCTTTGATGAAATTCAATATTGCAGTGCCTAAGCCTCTTGTTTAGATGACAATGTGTGGTGAATTTATTTCTGCCTCTCATCACAGTGTTGCTATACCTTCCACATTACTGAGCGACTACTCCTTAGATCATTTCCTGTGGTGGATTGCTGATACGATCACACTAGACAATGAAACAACCAACCGTGTGGTGAATCTGACAGACACTCTTCTATTGAAACAGCAACCTTACACTTTAATTTAAAGTCTTGGTTTTGTTCCGACTAATAATGTCCTCAAATTTCAATTGAGATGTGAATTGGTGGAATTCCTACTAAAAAAACTGACTAAAAGTTTCTTCTCCAAAATAGACAGTGCCATACATGGTAGAGGCGATATTGGAATCCAAAATAAATCTTCATTTTCCCCACCTAGTATTGATATACCCCCAAGGGGGTACTTGCCTTTCGAGCAGTATGTTGTACATGATATTAAAACATTGAAAATGTCTAATCTGTCATCATTCTATCACCTCAGTCTAGAAGAAAAGACAGCTCTTGATGAGTTAAAGTTCGATCTAAATTTTATTACGAAACGAACAGACAAACGGTGCTGCTGTCCTTTGCATAAAAGAAATGTAACATCAGGAATGTCTACGTCTATTGGGTGTTTACCACAGAAAGCTGCTCCTAGTGAAGTGTGACCCTACTACAGTTATAGAACTGTTGTGAGTTAGGACATCTCACAAAAAGTGACGGACTGGTCTCACACACCACCTGGTGTCATGCTTCATCATCGGCCAGTCCTCGCCCTCCAAAACCTTCGTTTGATGGAGGGCGGGCATACACCTGGAGACAGGGATGCACTTCTAAACTAAAGAGTGGGGGCCCGTGGGATGGAACGTGAAGTTAAAAATCATTATAGTTACCAGAAAAGAAATTTTAATGTGGCCAATAACTATATGATGCTAAAAACAATAGGACGGTGTGTGGGGTGTTTAGTGTCCCCTAACCGTCTCGTGAAAGGTCGACATGTTTCAGCCTAGTTGGCCCGAGCGGGTCCAGGGCTTTCATCAGGACCTAAGTTTGAAATGGGGGCTCCGTTCTTACCAACAGGTAGCAAGAAAGTACCACTGCGCGGGTGTGGTGAGGGCCGCACTCCGCTTCCTAAATGGCTTCCAAACGTCAAGCCTATAGGGAGGAGTGAATAAACAATTGTGTATTAACTGTAGAAAAGGGTCAAAAACACATGACATTAAAAGACAAAGATGAAAAGAAACAGCGCATGCGTAAGTTCCTTAAGGTGAGTGACCATTCACGTGACTTGTGCCACTCTATGTGTGTACACAAACAGAACGAGAGTATAGAAGCTCTCGTGGGTCTTACCCTAGTTGAAACAACTACTTGCCACATGGGGGGAGGGGAGGGGAAACTCCTGTTCATTCTGGAGGGAGAGAAGGTAAATCACAGTATTCATCAGAGTATTACCATCCGGTATATGGAACATGGAAATTCCACATGTGAGTAAAGTACACATCCATTCACACAGTAACGAACCAGAGGGGTCTAGTTACAACTATAATCGCATTCATACTCTTACTGTCTCAGGCAAAGTATCCCGCGTTCAGCCTATGGTGTTGCTCCCGGTCCTCCCGACTGTAGGAATGAGGCCGCGGGGTCGGGGTTTAAATATTGTGCTTGAGGCTTTAATTTGAGTCAGCGGTGAGTAGTTACGGCTGAAAAGTGACTCCGTTTTGTTTCCGGTGTCCCGAGCGGACGTGAGGATGATGCATGCAGCGGCGTGCCTGGTTTTGTCATGGCTGCAGCGAATGGCCAATGGTATTACCCCAGCATCGGCGTGTGCCCAAATAAGGAAGACGAGTCACCGGACGCGCCCGCGGTTGTAGTCACGTGTGAGAAAGCGCGTCTCGGATCGCCTTGGTAACGCGGGGGTGACGTAGTGAGAATGAGTTCCGATGCATTCTCAGTAGACCAATGAGAAGTGTGGTTGTGTAAATTGAAAACCATGCAGGACCAATCATGCTTTAGTGATCAAGATGAATGGAAAGACCGTCTGGGGTTGCCTTGGTGACGCGGGGGTGGCGCGGTGTAAAGGTGGTGATTTGCTTGGGGTGGTCGTCTGGTGGTAACCCAGGTAGCAGTCGCCTAGATCAAGGGTGGGCATAGTAAGGCGAGCGAAAGGCCAAGTGCCAAAGGGGGCGCACATGACTCCTGTAAATAGAAAGAGTCCTGACTCACGAATTGTGTGCAGGATGAGAGAGGTGTGTAGGGAACATGAGGAAAAGGAGGGCAGTTTTGCAGTGCCATGGGGGCGCGAATATTGCCAAGTTGGTGGTCAATGAGGGAATGAGAAGATGGTGTAGAGACAGTAGTTAATGGCACGGGGGCATGATTGATCAAGTTCAAGCCATAGAGGTGAAGTGGCGCGTTGGCGTCACAAAAAGTACACAGGGAGAGGAATCATCTACTCAATTGGACCCAGGGGATAGCGTCGTTAAGGCCCCTCTCATGGGATCGCAAACGGAAGACCCAACGTTGTTCCCTTACATGAAGAGCCTTTGAGAGGTCAAATCTACTTTTTTTCATGACTTCAAGGATAGTCCATCGAAGGTCGGTGTCCTTGTGATGTTTTTCCAAGAAGTGCCGTGTGAGTTTAGTATTCGTTTTTTTACATCTTATGGTACTGCAGTGTTCGTTGATGCGTATCCTGATTTTTCTGGTTGTCATGCCAACATACTGGAGACCACATGGGCATGTCAGGAGGTAAACAACATTCTCGGTGTTGCAATTGCTGAAATTACAGAGTTGCCACTGTTTTCCTGTACCTATGTTGACTTCTTTCGTGTTGGTAGTAAGGTTACAGGATGTGCATCCCCCACATGTAAAGTGTCCCACCACACGCGGTGTATCCCAAAGCCTCTGTTGTTCAGTTCCAACTGTAGTTGGCATGCTGGCGTGAACTAGTTGGTCTCGCTGATTTCTGTTGCGTTTGAATGCAAACAGTGGGGGTTCCCACCGTTTTCCCGCGCTGTTCAGAATGTTCCATCTTTTCCTAATGATCTTCTGCACTGTGTTTGAAACAGGGGTGAATGTGGTAACGCATACTGTTCTGTCAGTATTCTCTTTAACCACATCCTCTAGAAGTGCTTCCCTTGGGTTGTTTCTAGCTCGCTTCTTAGCCTTGCGTATCAACTTTTTAGGGTAGTGGCGATCAACAAGTTTTGTTTCAAGGAGAGATGCCTGTTCTTCGAAGGTACCTATATCAGAGCAGTTCCTCCTTACGCGGAGAAATTGTCCAACCGGGAGATTTTGTCTCAGGGCCTTAGGATGGTAGCTCTCATATAGTAGAAGGCTGTTCTTATCGGTGGGCTTGTTGTGCACTTTGGTGGTAATCCCTTCGTTAGTCATAGTGATGTCTAAATCAAGGAAGATAGCCTGATTTTTATTGATTGTGTGGGTGAATCTCAGGTGTGTATCTTTGGTGTTAACCCACTGGACAAATCTTATTGCCTCTTCTTCAGTCCCATTCCATACTATAAGCACATCATCTATGTAGCGTTTCCAAATCCTGAGATGTTGTAGGAATGGATTGTGTGGATTGTGGATGAAGTCGTCCTCGAATTGCTGAACGTACAGGCAGGCCATACTGGGGGCAAAGGTGCTCCCCATTGAAGTACCAGTGATCTGGTGATAGATGACTTTCTCGAACTCGAAGTTCTCAGTGAGCGCAAGTTCCGCACATTCCATCACGAAATGTTGTGGGGTTAAAAAGTCCCACTCTGTTGAGGATGATATTTTCCACCACTTCCAAAGTGCGCCTCTGTGGTCTATTGGGTGACAGCAGTACTCGCAAACCCTACAATCAGTTTGTACAAAAAGATAAAATGTGTGGCGCAAACCTATGTAACATCCTGACCATTACCAGACCCCTAGATAAGAAAACCCATCCTCAGTATATTTAATGGGGGTCTACCTCCAGTTAAAGGCCACAATACTTGTGGTAAATGTAGCATGTGCCACCTAACCTCTGTCACAGAAAGCATCTATCTTGGCTTTAATTCTCCTTTGGTTCCTAACAACATACCATCAGCAACTCCAAAGATGTGATTTACCTAATCATATACCCTTGCAGTCAGGGAAATGTTAGCATGAACACCAGAAAAATCAAGATCAGACTCCGTGAACACAGAAGTAACACAAAGTGCAAAACATCAGTGACTACATTAATTTATAATTTTTCACAAGGCGCTCATACTACAGAGAATCTTCAGCGAGTGGTGATCAACAAACCATGGATAACCAGAAACAACAATAGAGTGGAAAACACATTACTCAAGCAGGAACAATGTTGGATACACATACTGGGACCACATCTATCAGCTCAATGAGGATATTCCTTGGCAGTATTTAAACAAAATTTAATTATGGTCAGACTTGAGTATAGATTTTGTTTCATGTTTTACACTTAATCATTGTACCAAGCTTGGCTGGCTATATTGCAAATACGCATTCAGAGAACATCTACTTTACCATTTCAGGTGAAATGTTTTTCCATCCCTCAAAAGGGGGATGACCAAATACCATGTCAGTAATGATCCAATTTTTGCAACTCATAGCAGCATCATACATTTATGAACCCTTAAAATCACTATAACACATAGTACTAAATACAAAATGACCATATCTTGAGCACCAATCTAACCCTTCAGATTCAAATACAGTGGATTTCCCGTTTACAAAGGTTTGTCATAATAATATGTGCACAGTATATCTGCTAAACATCAATGTCTCCTAGCTGTACTCTGCCTTTATCTTTTGATAGCAAAGGAAATCAGCATTCTAGCAGTGTTATAGGACATAAGCAATTGGTGCTCCTGACACGCCCTTCTTGTTGATGTGACACAACACCCAGACATCAGACATGGCGCGGCGTATAGCATGTCCTGATGTCACACGCTGAACACTTAGCTTTGACGCTGCCGAAATCCATACATAAATACTTGTTCATCCTATTCGGGCTAACAATGGATTGATCGACATCAGCAGTGACTGTGTCCCTTGAAGACATGAGTGACTTCACCCTGGCCCTTTTGTTATGTTAGTAGCCCACCAGCCTCTCTTTTTAATCACACTTTAGCAACCAATAAGAACCTCTGTTTTTTTCCTAACGTACGTTGGTAATCACCTCGATATTCAGAGGGATGACATGCTAATTTGATCTGCCAGCACCTAGAAGAGTTGGCAAGTGATACTGTTAATACTCCATTACCATCAAACCTTCTAATTTTTTTTAACCCTCTCATGGCTGTCCTGAATAATGTTAGTACACAGGCTACACCCCTAGGCGGTGCATCATCTACTTACTATTTTGATCCCTACTTATGATATCCTGCACTCCGACTGGATTGTGTAGCCCACTCAAATACTACTAAATGTTGTGAATGTGGGAAAAAGTCCTGTGATGAAGCATGCCATAGATAGTGGGTGAGGGTTACTTTTCCCAATTTGGGGGATCTCAGGTCTCCAAAATAAGACCAAAACATTTTTCGCTATCAAAACTGTTTTGTTCTGATGCTCAGTAATCCACATTTGTAGGACACTTTCACCCGAGCCTTGATCTGTGTTTACCGGACATCTTGAGTGAGGGCTTCAGCCTCACAAGTTGGCAATCTAGGCTTTGCAATGTGCTACACTGTTGAGGCTTATTTAGAGGAGGCAGCTGTGCTCTCCTGAGGTCTTTACAAACACCCAGATAACTTTTTTGACAGTCAAGATTTCTGTCCCTGGGCCATTTGTCTAAATGAATTTGTTTGGTTATTTCTACAGTCAGTATATTATTGCTATACCTTATACATTAATGCATGTGGGATACCGCTCCTGAGATCATATTTCAGTGGAGGATCGTGGATACTTTCACCTGAGCTGTCCTCGCTTTCTGTTTACCAGCCAACTTAAGTAAGGGCTTCAGCCTCCCTAGTTGGAGGTCTAGACGTCAAGATATGCCACACTAGCAAGGTCTATTTACAGATGGCAGCTGTGCATGTGCATGCAGTGAGCACGCTGCTGGCATGCCAAATGTGAGTCCATGCCCCGGCGTCACCAGCCATGACGTCTCTCCAGTATCAGCCCACCTACAATTGACTAGAAGTCACAAATACTCAACAGGTATGCTAAATCCAACACCTATTACATCCTATTTCTTCTAATGATAGCTCTCCAAAAAGCACTTTTATAGTCATAATGAGTTACTTGCACATTTCTGCCCATACTATCGATTATCAGAGAATGCCAAGGTAAATGTGGAACAAGGCAACTTACTGCCCATTGTTCCACTCTAAACAGTACATTCTCCTTGGCCTGTGGAAAAAGGGTATATTAACTTACAAAAACAGGTCAAAGCTGTGCTTTACAATGTTGGATCAGCGACTCAATATTGCCTTGAGACTGCAGGTCTCTGTGAGTTTTTTAACTTGGTTCTATGCTGTCTCGTAGAGCCGTGGATAAATGATAACTCTGACCATATACTAGATAAACTCCTCCAATCTCACTACTCTAGCATAAGTTTAGTTCTGGCATGAGTAACTGGGGTAGGTGGGTTGTGATCCATTATAAAAGTAAACTAAGGTTATAAAAACACTCTATTCAGAACTAATTTGCAACCCTTGCTTGTGAATTTAAAATGCGTCAAAAAATAATATTTTTCTCATTTATTGCACCCCACAAACTAAAATAGATGCAACACCCTTATTAATAAAATATATTCTTTATTAATCGAAGACATTCTCATATTTGTTCTGAAAAAGGAATATGCCATCGTTCTCTGATACTTTGGCTTCATTTATTTATTTATTTGAAAAGTTTTATAAAGCGAGAACTTGACCCATCAGGGTATCAGAGCGTTGTACACCTAAGCGAGATAAGCAGGTAAAGGTGTAAAATACTAACTATATAAGAAGTTAAACAAAAACAATGCAAAAAAAGAACAGCCAGCATCATATTAGATCTAAATAAGCAAAACCTTGCATAGTTGAGTAATAGATCAGTGTTGTAAACAGGAAATACATGTTAGTTTGGGTGACTTCAAGTCTATTGTTGCAGGTAGCTATTCAGGAGCAACCCCTTTGACTTCTTTTTTTAATGAGGCGGATGTAGGGTTAGCTCTGATTTCTGGAGGAAGAGCACACCATATTCTTGGAGCAAGACCGAACAAGGCGTGGTTATAAGTTCACTTCTTTTTTAAATTTTGTGGTTTTAACAGTAGTTTTAGATCTTCTTAGGTTCTGATTGAAACCAGATAGTTCGAGTTATTTTGCCAGGTTAGCATGAGTGTTTTAATGAAGCACTTTGTGCGTCAAGCAGGCTATCTTGAACCAAATCCTAGCTTCAAGTGAGAGCCAATTGAGTTGAATTACATCTGATGTGAAATGAACACGTTTTCTTGATCTTTGGGATAGACCAAACCCAGGGCTCCCTTGTGAATTTCGATAGTGATTTTGAAATCTTAAATCAAAAAGTAACAAACAATGGGATCACCCATAAGTCAAGGCACCTTCTTTATGCTATCCTGGACCCCTCCATCATTTGTAGAGCTGACCCGGCCTTGGCATGGTCAGACCACCTTTGTCTCTGACAACACCTAAACCCCAAAACATATTTGTTTTGAATATGCTGGTGTTCCGTGAATCTCTTAGAAGCCTCTGTTCAAGTTCCCTCTTTCTTCCAGGCTGATAAAATATCAGCCTGCACTCTAAACGCTGAAAACGCTCTAACACTTCAGTCATTATTCAACCTCTTATTGACCCTTTATGTCCTGAAAAAATGATTAATTGTGACATCAATCACTCTTCTAATACAATTCATAGATTACTCTGGGCCTAGCAGCACTAATGTTAGAGACCAGAAGGGATGAAATGCAGTGGAGACTAAAATACACACAGAATGCAAAGCAAATCCATATCTCTAGTCTTTCTATAAAAAATAAACTTATAAAGCAAAATATGACTTTTACAATAAGCGCCTGTTAAATGCCCAGAATAAGCAAACATAATTATTTCGAGTACACGAAGAGCTGTCTGCCCCTGAGACTTCTAGTCTCTCTCTGCCACCATCTCAATCTCTCTGCACTCTGACTTTTTTCCCACAAAAATTGACTATATTAGATTTTGGAGGGGGAAAATTAATCTCCTATTTCCCTAACATAGGAAGGGACAGATCCTTGAAAATTCATGTTTCTCCCGAGAAGATCCACAATACCCTGACATATTTAACGGAAGTTTACAATCTGGAAGAAGTAGAACTAATCAGAACAAAATCATTAAACAACGGAGTCCAACTTTATCTGATAATCACACTTCGCTCTTTAACTGTTCTCTTATTCAGGGCACTGTTCATGGAAATCTGCAATTGGTAAAACCTCTGTTAAAAAATGTAGGCCTTTCTTCAGAGGAGACAAATAACAATCGACCCATCTCACTGTTACCATTTCTGGAGGAGCTATTGGTAAAAACTGTTATTTACTCAGCTTCAAGCCTTCATTGGGAAAACGAACTTACCTCACCCTCTTCAAAAAGTCTTCAGAGATTGACACAGTACTGAAATACTGTGACTATATGTTCTTGATGACTTATGTAAAGTTGGTAGATGGAGCCACACTTGGTAATGGCCGCACTGTGAGTGAGCTCCTCTGGTCGTGTCGTTATCCTGCATGAATCCTACACACTCAGTGGAAAAATCGCATAAAAATATAATCTCTTGCCTGTGAAGAGTGGAGGGAACGTCCATGTCCAGAATCGCCGCTTCCGTCAGTTCGCCGGCCAAATCGCCGTAGAGTCTGAGCCGGGACACGGCTTGGGGGGTGGTGAGGCGCGTAGGCGGCGTGCCGACATCGCGAGATCCACTGAGGGGGCCGTTCGGCCGATGTGAGACAGGCCCTCCCTGGCGTGGACAGACTACACCCGGTTGGACCGAGTGAACCGTCTTTACCTATTTGCCCCCGGTTCTCCGGCGCCTGTGTGGACACCGCTGCGCGCCGCGGACGATGTAGAAGTTGTGGAAACAGCGCGGAGGCCGGGGATGGCAGCGACGACAAGAGCGTTCTTCCCTGGTGCTGCGTGAGCAGTGAGTAACGCGGAGGCCCCCCACATGTTGCCTTAACGCTGCACAGTCTGAAGCACCCCCCCACCGTGCTGCTGATATCCTCGCTCTGGCGGTGTGGGTGATCGCGGAAACTGGGTGATTCAGTCCCTGCCGACATAGTACTGCTGGCTAGCATAAAGATTGACTGCCAAGCCCCAGGGGATATATAGGGGATATATAGGGGATATATAGCTGGGCGTGCAAGCACTGGACAAAAGTTCAAGAGCCCCTTCTCTGTTGCCATATTCACGTGCTAGCCTGGGATACGGGGGCGTGCAGGCCTCCACATGTTGGTTGTGCATCAGTAATACCACTGCCAATTTTACAACCTTGTTGTCAGGATTCCAATAACCGGGGCTGGTGTCTGTGACTGTGCTGGGCGCATGTGATGAGAGGTCTACTAGGCCTAGACCGGAGCGCAGTTTGCCCCTAGGATGGATGCACTACAACCCTGCAATCTTGTGCTCTTAACAGATTAACTTGTAGGCATCCATCTCCTGGCCCACAGATACTGGGAGGCTGAGGTGATTTACCATACCTGTGTTGATAGGCATGACATCTGGTGTATGGTTGCATTGCATGCCTGAACAATAGTACTACCAGCTGTTAAGCTACAGCCCTGCCATTTGATTCTCTGCGCACTGAGAGGGGCAAGGCGACTATTGAACATGGGTATATGTAATAATGAAAGATGTCTCGTAGACAGGCCGCTTAGAACAAGATGTAGGTTTATTTAATACATTACAAAGTCCATGTAAAGTTCAAGTAAAGCCTCTGTTAAGTCCATATATAAGCCCTGTAAAGCCCCAACAGGAGCAGCCTCCCTGCTGCTCAGCCCATCTCTACCAACTGCCAACTCCTCCAGTCCCACACACTCAACATTCCAAGTGACATCACTCATGGCTGAGCAGCAAGGGACAGAATATTAATAAGGAAGATGCACCACAACAACAATAGGTTATAACACATCTCCCTTCCTTACGAAAACTAAGCATAAAGATATAAATGCATCAAAACAAGATATCACCAAAATACCATTGCTTACATAAACAGGAATCAATAAGAAAATACATTATGCAAGTAAATATACATCAAATCAGCAAATACTTGCAAGAAAAATATCTATAACAAAAGAATAATGAACCCCATCCCCCTCCCTAGGGATACTAATTAGATGGGTACACACTACCAACAAATTAAAAGTAATAGGGTAAACACACCACCCTATAGGGGAATACACCTCCCTTAGAAACTACAACACCTCCCTTAGACTGCAATAGGGGAAAACACCTCCCTATAGGGGAGGACACCTCCCAAAGACTCTCCGAACACTGTAATGGGAAAAAAAACTTTCCCTATGATACTCCAAAATTCCAAATACTGTAATAGGGGAAAAACACCTCCCTATAGGGGAAAAACACCTCCCAAAGACTCTCCGAACACTGTAATGGGAAAAAAAACTTTCCCTATGATACTCCAAAATTCCAAATACTGTAATAGGGGAAAAACACCTCCCTATAGGGGAAAAACACCTCCCAAAGACTCTCCGAACACTGTAATAGGAAAAACAACCTTTCCCTATGATACTCCAAAATTCCAAATACTGTAATAGGGGAAAACACCTCCCTATAAGGGAAAAACACCTCCCAAAGACTCTGCGAACACTGTAATAGGGAAAAAAACTTTCCCTATGATACTCCAAAATTCCAAATACTGTAATAGGGGGAAAAACACCTCCCTATAGGGAAAAAACACCTCCCAAAGACTCTGTAATAGGGAACCTCCCTATGGTACTCCATAACGCAAATCACAGTAATAGGGGAACAACGTCACCCTATAGGGAAATCACCTCCCTTAGAAACGGTATGACTAAGAATAAAATACAGATACAACACCATATCCAACATTCACTCATCAATGTAAACACATTAATTACGTACAACACAACAAAACGCAACGCAATGAGAAGCAAACAAAGCAAAACACATAATAACAGTGTACATAAGCATGGTAATGCACAGTGTGGCAAAAACAAAGATATCCCATCCTCGTTGCCAGTGTAATAATGAAAGATGTCTCGTAGACAGGCCGCTTAGAACAAGTTGTAGGTTTATTTAATACATTACAAAGTCCATGTAAAGTTCAAGTAAAGCCTCTGTTAAGTCCATATATAAGCCCTGTAAAGCCCCACCAGGAGCAGCCTCCCTGCTGCTCAGCCCATCTCTACCAACTGCCAACTCCTCCAGTCCCACACACTCAACATTCCAAGTGACATCACTCATGGCTGAGCAGCAAGGGACAGAATATTAATAAGGAAGATGCACCACAACAACAATAGGTTATAACACAATACCGGACAAAATCAGCCCAAACTGCATTTTGAACAGTCCAAAAAAACGACAGAGCGCGCGATGGATGATACATGGGGGCCCCAGCACAGACACAGTCAGGAACCGCGGACTCAGCAATGGATTTTCAGGGTATGTTTGCAGCAATCCAATCAACACTGACAAATATTGATGGTAAAATAGACTCCTTAATGTACCGAGTTGATAGGATGTCTGCGAGGTTGGATAGACATACCGAAAGAATTGACATGGCAGAACGCCGTATATCGGACGTGGAGGACGCCCAACGCCAACTGGAATGAAACAAACAACAACTGATAAGACCCTGGCAACGGTACTGGCAAAGACCGAGGATTTGGAGGCGAGGTCACACCGCAACAACCTGCGCGTCCTGGGCATTGCGGAAACAACCAACACAGGTAACATGGAACGATGTATTGAAACCCTGCTGACCACAATAATGGGCAGAGACACCTTTTCTGACGTCATTATTGTGGAGAGAGTGCACAGATCACTGGCACCGCCTCCGCCGCTGGGGGCACAACCGCGCCCCATCATTGCCCAAATCCTCAACTACAGGGACCGAGATGCAGTGCTTCATAGGGCTCGGGAATTGGGGGCTCTTACCCATGACGGCATGGCTATCTCCATCTACCCGGATTTCACCGCGCAGGGCCAAGAAGCCCGGAAGAAATTCCTGGATGTAAAGAAGAAACTCCAAGACTTGAATTTAGGCAATGATATACCCGGCGCGTATGAAGATCATAGATGAAGGTAAAGGTAGGGTTTACAACACACCCACGGAGGTTCTCAAATACTTGAAAACAGAATAGTCTCAACAGCCACGCAGGAGGTCCCCTAGAGGTGCACAAGATGAACCAGGGACTACCTCAGATGTTGAGTAAAGCTGTCTGCGAGATCCCAGTGCGCTTCGGACTTTTTTTTTAATGGCGGCACGTCGTACCGGTGCACTACGGACTCAGATAAGTGACTATTGTATTTTCTTAGTGGTGCACTAGTGGGCTTAAAGTATTGCATAATGCTGATGTTTTTTCTAACATGTGAATACCTAAGCCACATAGACTAGAATCTCCTATGGTCTGTGATAGCTTGTTTTTTCTTCCCTGTTATTGACATTGAGTGTGTTCACTATAACACTTTTTGAGTGGAAACATGACCCCGCGTGGATATAGCTCTTCGGGGAATAGGCTGGCTACTCTCGCCTCTGTTGTGCACACCGCAACCTTGTTTGTTCATGTTATTTTTTTGCTTTGTACACAATGTTCTGAGGGGGAGGGGTACGCTCATCTGTTTAGGGGTTTTGTCTTTGCCGTAATTGGGATGGCAAAGTGGGTGGGGGGAGAGGTTGGAGACACAATTGTAAAATTGGTCAGCATGGAGAGAATTGTCTTTATGTTACGCAGATCTAGACGCAGGTATCCTAGTTCTATGATTATCGTGGTTAGCAGTGGATAGCTCGTCATCCATTACGAGGAAAATCGCATTTATGACATGGAATGTTAGGGGCTTACAAAATCCACAGAAAATACGCAAGGTCTTCGCTTATTTAGATCGGCACAAGGTAGATGTAGCTTGTCTGCAAGAGACACATCTTACTACTATGTCAGAACATCGGTTGGGGACCAAATGGGCCACTTACAGATTTGCGTCATCCTACTCCACATATGCTAGAGGTGTCCTGTTACTTATTAAAAAATATGTCCCCTTCAATCTGATCCAACAAATACATGATGATCAAGGGAGATATGTGATTGTACAAGGGAATTTCGGTGGAACTGTCATGACCATTGTCCATGTATATGGACCGAATGTAGATGATCCTTCTTTTTTCACTGACATATGGGCCAAATTACACAAGTTCCCACCCTTGGCAATATTATGGGGCGGTGACTTTAATACATGCATGGACCCCAGGTTGGACAGGTCCACCTGTAATGCTCGATATGGTAAACACTCCACTAAGGTACTTCGGGGAGGTATGGAAGAATACACTATGTACGATTTGTGGAGGTTGCGCCACCCCTCCCGCAGAGAGGGTACTTGCATATCCACCACACAACACATGGTCGCAAATTGATTTCTGGCTAGCCACAGCGGAGGTAAACGCCTGGACGACCGCAATCATACATCTGCCTAAAACTCTTTCTGATCATGTCCCAGTTAGATTAGAAGTAGCCCTACCCACTCACACACCACGACAATTTACATGGCGCCTTAATCCCAACACGCTACAAGATCAAGTATATAGAGTGGAACTACGACAAGCTATTACGGAATACTTTACACACAACGTCAATTCAGTGAGTAGTGCTACAGTGTTGTTGGAGGCCTTTAAGGTAACGATTAGGGGCTTCTGTATAGGTAAACATGCTGGTATACTCCAGTACATTCAAACTCAGTTGTCCAATATTGGGGCAGACATTAAGACACCAGAGACCGCATACACGACCTCTCCGAATCCTCAACTATTAGCCGAAATTCGCAGTCAAATAGATAAATATCATGAGTTTGTGGATGATGAAATTAAATACCTTTCCCGTAAATGCACAGCCAGAGCATATGGACAAGGTGGTAGGCCAGGTAGAACACTCTCCAGTAGGTTGCGGCCCACACACACTGCATCGTATATAACTCAAATTGCAGATCGCCATAATACCTTACAATACGACACCCCTTCTATCATCTATTGCTTTGTGGACCACTATGCTCAGCTTGGCCGGCAGTATCCCCCACTGAAATAAATGCATACTTGGATGACATTGCCCTAGCGTGGCTATCTGACGCGCATCGGGAATATTTTGGCCACCACATAGCGGAAGATGAGATGAGGGACGCTATAAAACCACTCCCAAACAACAAAGCACCAGGTATGGATGGCCTACATGGAGAATTCTACAAAGAATATAAGGATGTGCTACTTCCTCACCTGGCAGCAATGTACGAAGAGGGCATACTACCCCCCTCACTACGTGAAGCACTTCTGATCACGCTTCTCAAACCAGACAAAGATCCGACCCGGTGCGATTCCTACCGCCCTCTATCCTTAATCAACACGGACACCAAAATGCTAGCGAACATTTTTGCCCGCCGATTCCAACCGCTGATGACCAACCTGATCCTCCCGGATCAGGCTGATTTATTCCGTCGCGTTCCACTACACAAAATATACGGACAATATTTACACTGTTCCATCATTTACACTCGGACTGGCGGCTTCTGCGACTTTATTAGATGCCGCTAAGGCATTTGACTCTGTGGAGTGGCCTTACATGTTCCAAGTCGTGAGACGAATAGGGTTCCCAGAACCATTTTTGAAATGGGTGGCTCTACCATACACGCAGCCCAGCGCTAGAATACGTATAAACGGTAACACCTCTGATCCTATTAACATATGCCTTGGTACGTGACGGGGCTGTCCGTCGTCCCCGCTCTTATTTACATTGGCGCTAGTGCCCCTCGCATGTAAGATTCATCAAAAACATGTTGATACAGCCTTACAATTTCGTCTACGGCCCATACAATCTCTTTGTATGCAGATTATATGGTCCTATACACCAGACACCCAGATATAAATCTCAACAAACTTACCTGAGAATGCATCAGATTTGAATATTTCTCCGGTCTCAGTATTAACTGGGATAAATCAATGGTGATCCCGCTCACCCCGAGGACAACCCAACCAACGATTGATTATCCGCTACAATGGCGCACAGACCCAGTGAAATACTTATTGGTCTGGATACACCATGACCCAGATCTGGTTCTGAGCGAAAATTATGGGACAGCGATAACTAAACTAGAAGATCAGATTACCAGATGGATTCACCTCCCGCTATCAATCGCTGATAGAATAGTTATATAAAAAATGGTGGTGTTACCAAGATTTCTTTATTTATTTATGAACATACCAATATGGATTCCGCAGGTGCTTTTTGCCAAACATCGTACGGCCCTGCTTAGACTGACATGGGCGGGAATGCATGCACGTGTCGGCTGGAAAGAACTCACTAAGCCATACATGCGAGGAGGTTTTGGGGCTCCAGACCTTCAACTCTACTACTAATGTGCACAGGCGCAATATGCCCATTATTGGTTACATCCACATGGACATATACCTCATATTGCGGTGGAACATGAAAGCTTACTTCCTACTCCGCTTATTACACTTATCTCATCGCCACAAAGCCACATTCCACCCACAGTGATCTACCCGGCGAGTTGTACCTCCAAAGCATGGCATACGCTAGCTAAACGGGCGCACAAACTCCCCACGTATGCGCCAGCACTCCCGTTGACTCACCATCCGCAACTCACAGTGACACAAGAAACTAAAATGCTACAGTTATTAAACGAGATGGGTTTTTGTAAAATGGGGGATGTTTTCCCACATGGGACGTTTATATCACAAACTGATATCACTCTCTGCACACATCATACCCCATTGAAAACTTTTGCATACATGAGACTGCGCGCGGCAATCAAGGCTCTATATCCTACGTTCCCAGATGAACCGCTGGCACTTAACACGCTGCAGATCCTGCTGTTATCTCCCAACACGAAAGGGTCTAGTTACGAAACTGTATAATGCGGCCCAACGGGAACAATTCAATGCTCAGGATAGACCAAAAATGAGATGGGAAGACACATTAGGTGTAAGCATAACTACTGAACAATGGGATTATAGTTGCACACAACTGCAAATGCTGACTTCTAATTGCAATCTGAAAATAATACACTTTAAGTTTCTCCATCAAGTGTACTACACGCCTGCACAACTCCATAAATATGGGCTGAGGGACGATGACAAATGCCGTAGATGCGGAGCTTTGACTGCGTACTTCTACATGTGGCCTGGTCGTGCCCGAGACTTCATTCCTACTTGGCAGAGGTAACTACTACACTCACTCCCATGTTGGCAGAAATTTTACCTAATACACCTCAAACATGTTTACTAGGTATGTATAAGATCAAATTAGCTTGTAGACGTAAATTCCTCGCAATTGCACTTCTGCTAGCAAAGATGCGCGTACCACTGAAATGGGGTAGTAAGGCTACACCGAAATGTAAACACTGGATCAAAGATCTGGTTTACTGTAAAACACCGTTGGAAACATATGCAGAGGAGCTACCACAAGCTTCTCGTCCAAGGAATTTCTGGGAACCACTAGTAAAATTTCTGGAATCTGTGCACGTTGAGGATTGATTATGACCTAGCAATGGCTATGTAATCGCACAGCACGTAATCCCTTCCTATGACCCAGTATGATAAATATATGGGCCCTTAGATAGACCCTCTTTTATTTGTGTATCACTTGAATCTGTAATACTCGGATGTTGTGAAGTATGATGTTCTGCTATGACATTGTGATTATTTGAACATGTAACGTCAATGATAATATGCATAACTGTGACATATGGACTTCTTCTTTGTGCTTGACCGAGAAAAATAAAATAATTTTTTTTAAAAAGTTTTTAAAAAAAATAGTTGGTAGATGGCCTTTTATGATATGCACTAATTACACATGCACTGTCTTGGGGCCACGTACAATAATTTGTTTTCCTGATTGCAATTCCTGTGATTAATAAAATCTCAGGCTTTGTGACCGCAAGGCAAGTTAAAACGTATAAAAGGTAAAATAAGTGAGTCTGATCAGGGTGCATGAGGCTTGGCATAGAGTTTGGCAACCTCCTGATGATTGCTTTAGCAAGTATTTGACTGTCATGATGGACAATGGTTGACACAAGAGGCACCTATTGGGCTTTTGGGAGGAGCAAAACCAAAGCCTCGTCAGTAGAATGAGGTTGCCCTTCACAGTACCTCATTGTGTAAATCAAGAAATGTGGATGACAATACTGCAATGTTTTTTTTTCATAAAATCCATTATGAGGTGATGGGTATTATTACAAGCTGACTGTCATCTTGCTTTCATTAATTCGAAAGTGGTAAAATGTGCTTCTTGGTTGTTCTGTCTTTACTAGACATACTTGCCAGCCTGGTGTGATCCCAGCACTCCACATGCTGTATTAAAATGCCCCAAACCTATTGTTATTTTGTATTTAATATGTCTCTTTTCAGGCAGTCTTTTTAGGCCTGTCCTTTGAGACAGCAATATCTGCTTTGCCAGACTTTTGTTTTTCCCAAAAAATGAATACTAATATTTCGGTCAACAGGCTTCAGCCTTTGCTCTGTACATTTTTTTAAATTTCATTTGTCACTTAAACCGTAAATCAAATTTTGTTTCCTCCCACCACACCATGAGGCAAAGTGTTTTTAAATGTGGGTTTATATTCTGACAGCTTTTCGAAATTGCTGTTATATGGTGTTTCGGTGATATTGTAACATTGTACCTTCCTGTGACTTGAGTGCTTGGTTAGGTTGTGATTTATTCTGGTCTCTCACATACAATAATACTATAAAACACAATAGAGCAGATGGAATGCGTGCTATTTAAAAAAAATCCCTAGTAAAACAGCCACATCACTGAATTAAATTAAATTAAATGTACATTATTTACTGTGACCATGTGGTGGCCATATTTAGGTGGTGGCATAATTGTTTTTTTCTCTTCTTATTTTTGTGGAAAATACTTGAAATTAAAAACTTGTGTTTAAATAAATAACCATTGCACAGGCCTCCCAAGGACATACCTACTTGTTTTGTTATTTTGTGTATCCTATTGTCTACACTCTTGATATCTACAACCAAGTGAGCGGTTTCTCTGGCTTCTCAAACTCATTATACTTCATAGTACCTTTGATATAATGCAAATACCTCCCAGTTAGGAGCTTTTGAGACCCGCTTCAGCCTTTTTTCTGATCATAGGCATTAATGTCTTATCAATAGATAGGAGGAGACAGGGAGGCATTAATGGTTGTAGCAACAAATGCAAAGAGTGGTAGGTAATTTTGCTGAACCACGAATGTCACACCGTAGCAGCTGCGGCTTACAGAGTACTTTGCCAACCCCGGAAGACCTGCTGACCGCTCCAACAGTCATTGCTGCTGGATGTCTCACCAATGACACCGGCCTTTTCCACACATATCAGACTTCCCCCATAGGATCAGGGTAATGCATTTCTCAAAGTCATGCCCTCTTGCTGGATTCCCGTCCTCGATATTGCCTGATTGTGACCTACTGGTTGCCTTCTCCTCTTCTTGGACTACGCTCTCCACCTCAGCACACCTAGACCAAGGTGCTTTTCCATTCTCCCACTGGATTTGACTTACAATATTTATGAAGCACTCACTAAATTGTAACCTGGTCCTGAAGATGACCTGAATTTGATACAGGTCTAAACGCCATTGACCTCTCAGCGCGATTTGGGGGTGCAACTTTAGTGGTTCATCAAAATTACCTACCCTCTGTAATTCTTTGCAAATGATTTGGAACCACCAAATGCACAGAACTATCCTATAATTTATGGATTCAGAGAAAATATTTATGCTGAAGACCTATGATTACAGATAAGTCACTTTTCAGTTTTGCTGCTTTAAAACAAAATGCTCTACAGCTAAAGGAAATGGAGCAAATAGTATGCTGGTGATATATATGTCGTCATTTATTTGCAGTAGTAAAAATGAATGTCTCTATTCTGCCTAAATATAGAAAATGCAAACATTTATTTCTGATGATGCAAAACAGCACTGACCACCTAAAAGAATAAAGCACAAAAGCACAGTTCAGGGTAAGTATTATGGTGCTAAGTAGCACCTCTGCGTATTATCAATACCCAGGCAGGTTATGCAACCTCGCCCATATCTTTTGGCATAAGAAAAGATTGAGAATATTTCCATTCTGAAAAAGTGTCATTTTTAGCTGGATGGAAAGCAGAGCTTAAAAAGTAAATGTCTGGCAATGTAGTAACACCCCCATTATTCCATTTATTTATGCCGTTAATGGCATTTACTGAATTTAAATTAAGATGTTGAAACAAAAGGTCATTTGTATCTATTCTGTCTATCTTAAACCTGCCAGTGCTCTACAAGTATTTTACTGAGCATGAAGGTGTCCATGTCTATTCATGTTATTTGAAAGAGTTTTCTATGAATGAGAGAAGTTGCTTTAATTATGTCCATTGCTCTCTCTCCTCTAAGGGCTGCAAGGTTGTTGGTTGCGCTGGATCGGATGACAAGGTTGCGTATTTGAAGGAAATTGGCTTTGATGAAGTCTTCAACTACAAAACAGTTCCTTCCCTGGAAGAAGCTCTGAAGAATGCCTCACCAAGTGGCTACGATTGCTATTTTGATAATGTAAGTTCACACAATGAAGAAGCAAAAGCCGATGTGGACATATAATAGCTAGCCATGCGACCTAATTATCTATCCATCCATGTCTGTAAATAGATGGATAGATAGATAGATAGATAGATAGATAGACAATATGATATTGTTGGTTGACGTGCTAGGAGACTTGTACATGGGATTGAACTGTACTTTTAAGCAAGAAGTGAAACAAGATCCCCAGTTGTAACAAAAACCATCTAAATTGTTGTAAATTGTTTTATCTCATGCGGTTCAAGATTTGCAGTTTATGCCTAAGGGTGACCTTGTAGGAAGATGTAGATTGGCAGAAATGTGGATGCATAAAAGTGTTATTTCTGTATTGAGTGTGAGTAGTACAACTCTTTTCAAGCATATACCCAAGAAAAATTGCTAAAAGTAAGCGCCTTATGTAGAATTTGGAGGATGCGGACAAACCGTCCTAAAACGGCAGATGTTCTGTCCTTCGCCGTAACTTACCATCTGCTGTATTAAGAGTCTAGAGCATTGACAAATGAATATCCATGTTCATTTTTGCTATCTTTTTCCCAGTCCAACTCCGCCATCAACAATTTTTGAGCAGACAAATTGGCAGATAGGCCAGCAAAAACCTGCCCGCCGTTACCATATCTGCCCTTTGTCTACCATGGTGGTCAATATTCCACATCTGCAAGGAAGGAAAAAGCATTTGCAATGCAATGGGTCTCACATTTACAAGAGTTTGAGCTATTGCCATTGTAAATGACAATGCCTTTTGTTTATGTATTGTTTTGAAAACAGATAAATAAAAGGCATTGTCATTTACAATGCCAATAGCTTAAACTCTTGCGAATACGAGACCTATTGCATTGCAAATGCGTTTGGCGACCGTGCTATACAAATTTTAAAAAAGCGTTAGGAGAGAGCATGTCCAAGTAACAACACACGTGACAGGGGGTGTCACCATGGGAGGTTACAAAATGTTTGTTTGTAGGTTTCTAAAGCGCTCGAATGCTGAGGCGTCTTGGCGCTGAGGTGTAGTAGCAGGGAACGTAAGAGAATCACTCATATGGTTTCAAAAAGGCGAGTTTTTAATCCTTTCCTAAATACCTGGAGGTCGGGTTGCAGTCTCATGGCCTGAGGCAGGTTATTCCATAATCTGGCTGCACAATATGTGATCATCCGACCCCCCCAACGTGACCTTCTGATTTTTGGGACTCTGACCAGACCCTGCATAGCTGATCTAAGGGGGCGTTCAGGGAGATAGGGTACAAAAAAGTTCCCTAGATCCTCTATGGCGCCACTATATATTGCCTTGTGCACATAGGTAAGCGCCTTAAATTCTACACGTTGTTTTATGGGTAGCCAATGGAGAGATCGTAGTCCTGCTGAAGTTGGTTGTCCTCTATTAAGACCCAGCAGCAGCCTAGCCGCTGCGTTCTGTAACAATTGCAGCTTCAGCAGCTGACACTTATCGATTCCCAAGAATAGGGCATTGGAGTAGTCCAACTTAGAAAGAAATAGGGCCACCATCACTGTTTTTTGGAGTTCTGATGGTATGAAAGAGAAAACCTTTCTCAAGGTTTTCAGGAGATAAAAACAGGAAGACACGAGACTGTTCACCTGGGCCCCCAGATTGTCTGTTGTCAAAGAGGACGCCCACATTTCTAACTTTCTCTACTGGAGTCGGACATATTCCTGCCCCTAATGGCCACCATGATTTATTCCACAGGGGCAAACCTGGCCCGAACTCCATCACCTCTGTTTTATCCGTATTTATCTTTAGATAATTCTGACCCATCCAGGACATGATCTCTGTAAGGCAAGAATGGAATCTGCCTGCTATAGCTCCACCCTGATTGTTAGTGGCTAAGACAAGTTGTGAGTCGTCAGCATACGAAACCAGGACAAAGCCATGTTTCCTGACGAGATCAGCCCAAGGTGTCACATATAGATTAAACAGAGTGGGAGTCAGGGCTGACCCCTGTGGGACTCCACAGGGGAAGGAGGAAATCATCCGATGTCATACCTTCCCAGAACAACTTCTGCTCCCTGCTACTGAGAAAGGATACCAGAAGGGCCAGGGCTGTTCCTCCTATCCCAATTTCCCTCAGCCGCTGCGCAAGGGCCAGGTGGTTGACGGTATCAAAAGCAGCCGACAGGTCAAGGAGTACCAGGATTGCCTTTCCACCGCTGTCTACTGCTCTACGGATCTCTTCAGCTGTCTTGACCAGAGCAGATTCCGTCGAAGTGTCGTGGTCGAAAGCCGTGTTGGGAAGAGTCTAACAAACTATTGGT
This sequence comes from Triturus cristatus, assembly GCF_964204655.1. NCBI lineage: Eukaryota > Metazoa > Chordata > Amphibia > Caudata > Salamandridae > Triturus > Triturus cristatus. The sequence goes on from NC_140581.1 coordinate 1,017,383,904, forward strand.
GTCTAAGTAAGCTGTAAGCACTTTATTTAGATATTTCTCCAAAACCTTAGCTGCAATAGGGAGGCCGGCGATAGTTGATAACATTGGCTGGGTCCAAACTAGGTTTTTTTAAAAGGGGAGTGATAGCCGCACGTTTCCAAATGGCGGGGTACTGTCCAGATGTTATAATTTGATTCAAAATTGAAGTAAGGTATTTACAAATCTGGTCGGCTGCTCGATGCATGAAAGAAGGTGGACAGGGTTCAGTCGGAGCTCCGGATTTCAGAGAGAGCAGGATGTCATTAACCTCATCTTTGCTCATCGGCTGAAAACTACTCAGCCTACTCGAAAGCTGTGTGAGGGACATCGGCATATCCTGAACTTGTGTAATGTTAGAAAATGTATTGTAAATTCCCTTAACCTTTTCTTGAAAATGTTCCGCAAGAGCATTGCAGAAAGTCTGGTCTGGCTTAAAAGTAATAGTTTGCTGAGGTTTCATCAGTGAATTAACTGTTTTAAACAGTTCTCTGGAGGAGTTGCCCGCCTCCTTAATTTTGGTTGAGAAAAAGTCTTTTTTGGCCGCCACTATTGCCTCCTTGTATTCTTGAATAGAAAGATTGTATAGAATTTTCTTTGAGTTGTCGTAATTCATCCTCCAGAGGCGCTCCGCCTTTCTACAAATAATCTTTAAACTTTTAAGTTCAGGGGTATACCACGGGGAAGAGGTCTTCCCTTTCTGTATTTTTACTAGATTTACTGGCGCAACCTTATCTGCTGCTCCCAGAATCCAATTGTTAAACTGCTGTATTACCATGTTATCGCAGTTTAATCCAGTGGGGCCTGGACCCAAAGCTGATTCAAAAACTCCCTCCTTTACTTTATCCCAGCGTCTAATGGGAATTTTTGTCAAACTTGCTTGTACTGTGAGCCGCCTTTTGAGACTTAAGTTTAAAATGAATGGCCTTGTGGTCAGTCCATGGCAGCTCCACTAAATTGGAGAGGGAGATATCTACCTCATTAGTAAAAATCCCTTCCAGCGTATGACCGGCTATGTGCGTGGGGCCCACTATTATCTGTGCTAGATTAAGGGCTGCCATATTATCTAAAAGTCTCGCGGTTTCAGAATTATTATTCAACTCTAAATGATAGTTCAAGTCGCCCAGAACTGTGAGAATGAGAATCAGTGTATGATTCCAAGAGCGTCATCAGCGTTTGCATGAAGATTCCTCTAGGGCCAGGGGTGCGGTATATTAGAATACCCTGGAAGCTCTGCAGATTGTTAACTTTTATACAAAATTGCATCGCTTCTGCTGGGAGGGTCGGGATGCTTTCTGTGTGAACTTTAAAGTTGGCTCGATAAATAATGGCTATCCCTCCACCTTTCCCTATTCCTCTGTTTTGCGACAGATACGCATATCCGTCTGGAGCTGCAATATTCCAGTCCGGGACAGAAGAATTGTCTGACCATGTTTCAGTTAAAAAAACAATATCTGGAGCGGAGGAGCGGATCAAGTCTTCCACTTCATACCTATGCTTGACCATGGAGCGAGCATTTAACAACACACATTTAATATAATCAGGTGTGATTTCTTTAGAAGTGGTGGATGCTCGCTCCAAGGCCCTCACAACAGGGCCTAACTTTAAATAAATGTCTGGAGAGTTCTCCTCTGTCATTCCCCTCTGGCCTTTACACTGCCCATGTTGTTGCAATTGAAAAGAGCACTTAGGACACCTGACCGCAGCTCTCATACCCTGGAAAGTAAGTAAATTGTGGGGCACACAGAAAGTAGGTCTTAAACTCAATAGAGTCTGTCTATCGTACCTTAATAGCCTATTTGGTCCAGGGGTTCTGGCGCTGGGCGCGCTCCGGGCACAAATAAGACAAGGCTGTACTAAGGAAGGACTACTAAGCCTATTGACCAATGAACAGCCACAGTTTAGAGTGGACAATGACAGAATCCAATGAAAAATATGGGCGATGCGTGGGCGGAGCTTCAAGTCCCTATCTGTATACAGCATGCCTCGCAGAGCAGCACATGCACTGCCCAGGCTCCACCTAAAAAACTACAAATAGGCACGACCATCCCACACCCACTGCACAGTTAACAGGAACAAAATGTTACTGCTGCTGCAAGTCTCAGGAACAAAAGACACACAATTGGTGGACGGAATGCAGAACAAATCTAAACATTCACCCCAGTCAAGAGATCTGGGTTAAATCCATCATTATTTTGCTCACCATGCCACCCCAGTTTAGACCTGGCCATATGCAAATCAGTCTTGACCCTGTGCCTCATGGGAACAGTCCAGCCCGAACTGCCAAGGCAGATCCTCACTGGACTGGAAACAAGTATCCTAGGACCCAGTAGCGGCCGGTGGTGGGAGTGCTGCGGGGCAGTGGGGCAGGGGTGGACCAGGGTGGGGGTAGTAAACTATGGAATACGGCCCAACGGAGGCAAGTAAACAAATAAATAAAATTAATTTCGTTGCGTGCGCTGCATCGCATTTGGCACTTGTCCGACGCCTTGGTCACCAGCCATTCTTCAAATGCCCTAAGTGGTCACTGCGCTACGGAGCGAACAGAAAGCTTTATCACCCAATGGCAAAGGTAATGTAATCGTTCGGACTTGAGGAGCGCGAAGTCTGTACAGAGCTGAGCTAAAGGCAATGGGCCTTCTTCATCGAAGAGGTGGCATATAGATCAGCAGCCTTCTCGTTCTACCTGGATTAGCAGACGGGTAAAGTCTATATTACCCACAATTGGTGTCATTGGGGATGGGAATGTTATTAAGCTTTTCCCTATGCTTACTCTATCCCAGACATCTAGGGTAGATTTAGTGAGTGGCGACTAATTGAAGCTTATCGGTCTGACTCGCTTGTGAAAGAATGGGATTCTCCACAAGTGTTATCCCGCAACTGCTCTGTCCATGAAAGCTAGTGCTTGTCATGCTCCTCCCATGAACATTCCAGCAGGAATTGGAGCTATGTCACTTGATAATACTGCATGGGATCAGGGACACCCAACCAGCCCTCTCCCAAGGGTCTATAGCTCTGCTCTTTTTGCATTTGGGAACAACCGTCAGCCCTAACAAAGTGGTGTATATCTTGTTGCAAAGCTTCAATAGTTCCAGCGGGTGGTTCAACTAGTGAAGCCTGAAAAAGAAACAGAATCTTGGGCAATATTGACATTAACAGGGAAGCGACTCAGCCAAGCAAAGAAAGACAATATGGTCTCCACCTAGATAGATAAGCCTTAATCTGCTGCCTTGGGGTATATAATTAAGGGAAGCAGTCGCCTTAGTTGTGTGGGCCAATTGGATAGCAAGACAAGGAATGGAGGTTGACATCCATTGTACAGGGTAGCTACCCATAAGGTTCGTCTTGGGGGTTGATGATAGTCGGAGGTTCATAGCTCAGGACTTGTGAACATTTTCTCAGATACCCGCTGCTTGTCGGAATGCCTCAAGTTCCTCAAGAAAAGCCAGCAGCGATGTGTCTGGATACTCCAAGGCTACCACGATGTGGTCCATGTAGAGACTTACGGTGTGTTCTTCCCCACTGTGATCGTGGGGATGTGGCGGGCTGGAATAACAGACGAGGAGGCCAGATATAGTGGGCTATAGTGCGTTTCTTTAATATACACAAGTTCCAGTATAGGGTTGAGAGTCACGGGTAACGGGTGATGGTTCTCGTCTCGGTCGTCGCTGTCGGGGTTTCTGGTACGCTTCCCGCTCTTGGTACTCTTCGGCGGTGGTAGACCGGGGTAGGTGTTCCTCGGAGGACCGAAAGAGAAACAAACAGAGGAGCCGTCAGTCTTGCAGGGATTCTGCGGAAGATACCGTCCCCCGAGACCCACAATGTGAGGAAGAGGAAACGGACCGTGAGGGGGGGGGGAAGAAATGAGTTGAGGATGAAAAAGGACAAGATTGAGGGTGCTCTGAAAGGGTTTGTGAGAAACAGGACTTATAGTGTAAACAGTGCTGTATAGTATTTACAAGGGGGGGGTTGGACGTGACTGTAGAAGTGAGGGAGTCTATATACAAGGGGGCTTCTATGGCTTTACACAGCGTACCTAGCGGGCTAGAATATGGGGGAAGGTACTCACACGCTCCGCCGTAACTCTCCTTTGAGTTACGGCCGCTCTTCAGCTACCTCCGGAGGACTCCACCAGTCTTCCGACCATTCCTCGAGGTCCCCACTTCCGTCTTCTCCTTTCTCCGTTTCGCCAGTCGAGAGTTCCTGCCACGATCTTCCGACCCCTTCGGTCTTCTCAATTCCGTCTTTTCTGTGGTCGTCCACCGGGGAGGGGGAGGGACTTCCGGGGTACCGGTCGAATTCTTCCGGTCTGTCGTCACATCGGATTGGACCCTGTAAGAGAGAGAGGGGCGGGGTCGTCGTTGTCACGGACTCTTTGGAGATCATGTTGTTTGGCGTATCCGGGAAGGGAGAACTCCGTAAAGGAGGTAATCCGGGTGGTACCCGGGAGGGTTTAGGGTTCGGGGAAAAGGGTCCCTCACACCCACCAAATAGGATCCTTTTTATAGCAATATTGTCTCAGACCCACTGGTTAGAGGACTCCATATAGAGCGCAAATAGCAAGGGGGAATGAGAACGCCCCTGGCATGTGCCTCTACAGATGGGGAACGGTGCCGAAGTTAATCTATTTACATGAACAGTCCAGGTGGGATGGCCATAGGTGCCAAGAACCCATGATCTGAATTGCCTCCAGAGTCTAAAATGTTGAAGTGTGGCGGTCAAGTAAGGCCTATAGACCCAATCAAAAGCCTTCTTGGCATCGATGGTCATGAGCATCCGCTCCCGATCAGAGCGTTGGGCTGTATCTATTAGGTGTTCGACACATTTTGTGTTTTTGCTGCATTGACGATTCTGTATAAAGCCTGCCTGATCCGGGATAATTAGTCTCGGTAAGTTATGTTATGTTATATGAGCTTCTATAGCGCACAGCTGCCCCAGCAAAGGGGCATCCCGGCGCTCTGACTGGCAAAAGAAATATACATAAAATAGAGAAGAGAGCCAGAGAGAAAGTAATGGAACAGGGGAAGGAGGTCCTGTGCAGTATATTAGGATCCAGGGGGGAAAAGATAGGTTTTAATCACCCTCCTGAACGTAAGCAAATCATCTAGAGCGCGGATGTGAGCTGGTAATGAATTCCAAAGCCTAGCCGCCAGGTAACGAAAGGAACGCCCTCCCGCTCTACAGCGTTTGAATCGAGAGACTGCTGCCAGATTTTGGCCCAATGATCTCAGAGAGAGAGAGGGGACATAGGGGGTGAGAAGATGCTCTAGGATCTGCGGGGAAGACAGCTTAAGAATCTTAAAGGAGAGACATAAGGTCTTAAACTCAATCCTTTGAGCCATGGGCAGCCAATGGAGTTTCCGGATAGTTTCCTTCGCAGAGCAGAACCTGGGAAGACCCACCAGAGCTCTGGCCGCCGCATTCTGTACGCGCTGCAACCGGATAACTTCCGCCTGATTGGCCCCCAATAGAAGTGAGCTCGCATAGTCAAGCCGCGAAAGTATGGTGGCCTGAATTATCAGCTGTCTAGTGAGGGCATCAAAAAATTTCAGGGTTGACCTGAGCCCCCGCAAGACACCAAAGCAAGAAGCAGCCACTTTTTTAGTGTGTCCGCAGAAACTTAGGGCGGGATCTAGCCAGACACCCAAGTTCTTAACATCGGGGACCGGAATGGGGGCTGCGCCCAACTCTGGGGGCCACCACTGAGCACCCCAGAGGTAGCTCTGCTTCCCAACAATAAGGACCTCCGTTTTCTTCGCGTTGAGCTCTAAGCAGTTAGCAGTCATCCAGCCAGCCACTGCTGTCAGACCCTCCCTGAACCTAGGGGCCTCAGAGTCGGAATCCCCGTTAAGTGCAACTGCCAGCTGCGTGTCGTCAGCATAGGAGATTTAAATCAATGAGGACATTGTTCCCTGTTGGCGGTGAAACAAAAATAGCGATCACCTGCTCAACACATGTAGAAAGAGAAGAGAGAGTGTAGAGGGAGGGAGGGAGGTAGAAGGGAGATGAAAAGAGGCAGAGAGAAATTTCCCCAGTCTCAAGGATCCAATCCCGAAGGGGAGGACTCTATGCAGCCTCTAGTTAGCCCTCACACACCCCGAGGGATGTCTTGCTTCATCATTGGGCTTGTTGTTGCTCCTCGTCGGGCCGGCGCTGCAATGCCCGACGGTCCCCCGAAGGGTCTCTTTATCGGAGGTCTTTTAAAGAGAAAAGCCCTAAGGTGAATGCGGGTATGTGGGCAAAAAAACAATAATGGTGGATCCGAGAGGTAAGTGATTGCGTGCGTGCAGGGTGTGTGAATAAAAATGCCTAGGGGTGTCCAGAAAGTACGTTTTAATATTATGGGGCCCCTGGCAAAGTAAAAAGACCAAAAGGTCACAGGGTCACTAATAAGCGCAAGGTGCTAATGTGACTTTAATAAAAGGTCGACATGTTTCACGCCTAATATGCCCGAGCGGGTCAGTGGCGTTTCATCAGGACCAAATTAGAGTGAAAGGTTGTGCACGGTGAAGACGAGGGTGCCAGAGATTGGAAAGGTAACCTACGTCTTGGGAAGGTAAAGAGAGGTACGGGGCTGCGGGGTACAGTGACCTAGTCAGCAGAGACAGAAAGAGCAGCCGCTGGCAGAGGGTAGGTGCTGACTGAGCCGGCCCCCGACGCAACCCAAATAGGGCGCAGGCAGCCACGGCAATACCTAGGAAGCCCCCGTTCAGATACACGAGGGTTACACTAGCTTGGTACGCTCTTTCTGTCTCTGCTGAATAAATTTGCAGGTTTTTTCAATATTGAAAAGTAATGACTGACTTGTTTGTGGGCTATTCCCCTGTTGGACAACTAATTAACAGCTGCCCAGATGATAATTTGTGTTGGTTGTTTGCTCCAGTTCTCAGTTCCTATTGTGCAAAAAATGGGATGCTTACACCCAGTATGAGGGCACATATTATAAACTATGGTTTCAAATTCAGATTTAGCTTCACTTGTTTGGAAATTATAATTGTTCACTGGCTAATCTTCTTTACTCCCCGTTTTAAGCCATCCCCATGAATTTAATTGTGTGACATTATATGCATTTTAGTACCTCCTCTTTTTTGGAGGCCCATTCACACTTTTTTATCAAATACATTGTGATGTGAAGAATACTTTATTGCTGAATGATTAACTACCTATTCTCACCTGGGATTACTGTTGCTTCTTTAATTTCTCAACATATACTCTTTATTCCATTCACATTTGTTTTACAAAAAGGGCTTCACTGAAGTTGCCCTTCTACATCAGCGCCATTGGAATATTTGTTCACAATTTGAGTCTAAAATTGATGATTCTGCAAGTGTTAGAAGAATCTAGATTTTATTAAAGAGTTAGAGGTTACTATTATGCATGAAGTAGTTTGTTAGTAAGAACAATCCACTATTGTGAATAACTATTAGAATCCGATTATTCACTGCATAGACATCACAACAGTGGGCAACTGAAAGATGTTTAATTATTGTTTGAGGGGGCTGAAAGCCAAACTCAGGCAACAACCTCAATCCTTGTCTGGATGAACCACAAAAATCTCGAAATTAACTGTTGCTTAATGGTCTGGTAATTTGACACAAAAGCAGTCGGGCTTAATTTAGAGATAATGTGTTTTATTTAGGCAGCACATAAACAGTATTAAAGTGTAACCATCACACAATGAAAATTCCAGACGAATTTAAAAAATAGAGTACATTTTAATTAATAAAATTGGAAACAGCCTTTACCATGCAGGCATCCATTAACATAACAATGTTCTCCCCGTAAACAAAGTGTCGGCGGGGACTGAAACACATTGAGGTGTGTTGGCAAGCTATGAACAAACACCCTTGAACTACATAGAGTGGTTCTATTGAATCAATTTTTGTTAAAGAAGCATGGAGCTGTGAGTCCGGTGAGAATTCCCCTCTGGGGAATGTGTGGCAAGATATACATACGTATATATATATATATATATATATATATATATATATATATATATATATATATATATATATATATATATATATATATATATATATATATATATATATTCAGTGAAAAAACCATAGGTTTCACACATGTTATAGTTAGCTGGACATTTTACTCGTAAAAAACCAATGAAATTGCCCCGTTATAGTTAGTTCAGCTAACTATAACTCGCGCGCCCGCAATGCACTGCTGATGACGTCACATATTACATCACTCATGACATGGTCAGTGACATCACTCATGACATCACTGATGACATCTCAAATGACATCACTGATGACATCACTGATGACATAATCCTTGTGATAGAGTGGCAGACCTCCTCTCACCCTAATATAACCTTTGATACACACATTCAAAAATAGAGACTAAAATTTTCAAAACAATGGACATACCAATACCAGTTACAACAACCTCTTCAGTAATTCTAAGATCCACATACACATCCACTCATTCACCAACAGTCCTATACAGTCACTCATACATGTACTCACTCATCATATGTACTCATACACCTATACATCCTGTTACACAATGCCACTCATCCATAGAGTTACTCACACACATAGTCACTCATGCTAATAAAGAATCAAACATACATTCACCTGCATATACAGTTATACACACACCACCACACTTACTTCTACGGAAACTTACACATACTTAGTCTTTTAAACAATCACTTATAGAAACATACTTATTCATACAGGAACTCTTTCAATCTCTCCCTCTCACATATACTCACATATATACACCAATAGTCACATATACTAGTTTAAAACATATGTAGTTACTCCTGAAGACACTATTGAGACAGTCATTCACTCACTAACACACCCATACACACACTCATCCACCCATACAGTCCTGCACACATGCTGTGTTCAACACATACAAACAGTGAGTCACTCATTCATGCACCTATGCACTACGTAATACCCCCCACCGAACCATGCAGACACTCAGACTGATACTCAAAAAAACAACTAATAACCTATATAGACACCCATGTAGCTACTCACCAACCCATGCAGCCACTTATACACAAAGTGAGAGACTGTCACAGATATTTATATGTTTAAACATTACTCACTAAACCATGTATTCACTATGATACACTTAAACAGTCAGTTACACAATCAATTTTTCAAAAAAAAAACAACCATTTACACACTTATATACCCATTTATTCTTCCATCGACCTTGAGATATACATATATAAAACATATTTAATTTTCAGAAAAACACACATTCACTGGATGATGTCATCAGTGAAGTCATCAGTGATGTCATTTGAGATGTCATCAGTGATGTCATGAGTGATGTCACTGACCATGTCATGAGTGATGTAATATGTGACGTCATCAGCAGTGCATTGCGGGCGCGCGAGTTATAGTTAGCTGAACTAACTATAACGGGGCAATTTCATTGGTTTTTTACGAGTAAAATGTCCAGCTAACTATAACATGTGTGAAACCTATGGTTTTTTCACTGAATTTCTAAGGTTTTTTAAATGCTAATTCCTAACTATAACGTGTGTGAAACCTATGGTTTTTTCAGTGAATTTCTAAGGTTTTTTAAATGCTAATTCCTAACTATAACGTGTGTGAAACCCATGGTTTTTTCAGTGAATTTGCAAGTTTTTTTAAATGCTAATTCCTAACTATAACGTGTGTGAAACCCATGTTTTTTTCAGTGAATTTGCAAGGTTTTTTAAATGCTATTTTTTTTTTTTTTCTATTTTTTTAAACATATTTTTAATTTAATGTTCTAACCTTTTATAAAGACTATGGTTAAATTTTTAAAATCCTTAAATATTTTTTTTATATATATTTTTTAAAATAAACATGTAAAATTTATTTCCAGATTTTTTTTTTTTTTTTTTTTTTTTTTTTTTTTTATAGTACGCGTACCGTAAGCTCACGGTAAGCGTACGGTTTACGCAACGTCCGTAATCTATCTACGCTGCTTGCGTATAGTTACGTACTTTGCGTAGCCGCGCGTACTGCGCGTGGGACGCGTGCGCGCTTACGCCACACGCGCACGTTACGCGGAAGTGCCGGGGAGTGACTGTTATGCGCATGCGCGGAAGCGCGTGTCTTTTTTACGCGCATGCGTACTTTTTGCCGTAAGCGTACCGTAAGCGTAACGTAAGCGTACGGTAGGTCATGTGATCATGAAACACAACTTTTGATTGGTTGAAACTACTTTCAGTTCTAGAACTCTCCTACACCACACCCATTCCCCTCATTTCTGCTTGTGATCCCTTGGGAGAAGGAGCTGGTTTGTCTTTGGGATACGATGGCAGAACAGCAGAGCTCTTCTGAGAGTGAGGCTAGCACCAGCAGCACTGTCTTGAGGCAGAGAGCGAGGAAAGTAAAGCCCTCTTATGTATGGGATTATTTTACTTTTCCTGAAGGCCAGCAAAAGGTGAATGCACCCTTAGTTACTTGCAAGCTGTGTCAGCGTGTACTTTCTAGAGGTAATCCTGACAGGAAGTATTCCTTTGGGAATCACACCATGATGAGGCACCTCAAGGATGTACACAAAAGGACACATGCTCATCTTTTTGGAGGTAACTCTTCAGAAAGACGAGCCAGTACATCCACAGCAGCTCAGCCTGGACCATCATCTGCAGAGCTTACTCCTTCTTCTGCAGGTCAGGTGAGCCCTTCATCTGTGGGGGGAGAATCTCCTTTTGCTGGCCCTCTGGAAATGAACCTTCGATTTCGGAAGGTTGATATTCATTGCACATTTTGTAAAGCTCTAATTTGTTATAGGGAGACCAGTGTTTCCCTAGTGAACAACAAAATAGATCAGCACATTTGTAGCTTTGAATGATTTTCCCATGGTTCCTTTCCTCTGTCCCTGCATGAACACAACGGTTCTTTTAAGAGCCAACCTTATCTTTCATCTTTTTTTTACATATGTTTTTAAAAACTTTTTTTTTTTTTTTTTACCGTACGCGTACGGTAAGCGTACCTTTTTTTTTATTTTTTAAAAAAAACACTAAAAATCATTTATCACATTACAAGGTCCTTGAGAGACTACAATTATTACTATTGACTTACCATACTCACTCAAAAAAATATTTATTCATTTGTTTTTTTAAAAAATAGTTTTTAAAATGGTTGTAGTTTACGAAAATTTTCTATATCGATCTGAAAAAAAAGAAAAAAGTATTAATATTTTTAAACCATTTTATAATACAGTACACATTTACATTTTTTACCAAAAAATATTTTTGCCTTATTTTTGCTGTTTTCAGAATATATTGCATTTCACTATAAATTGTGAAAGCAATTGCATTCATCATTTTACAGCGGGCAAAAAAAAATAACAATCTCAAAGATTGTATTAAAAAAGCCCAGAATCTCTTCTCACTTAAACTTATCATTACAGAAATGCATATTATTCTAAAAAAATATCATCTAAAAACAATACTTTTTTCTTTAAAATACCGTCTGATATTTTTGTTTCAGGAGTATAATCACAATATTATATCTCAAATAACTCCAAAATACATCTGATTTTATTTCCTTTAGGCCAAATAGTATTTATTTTTTTTCCCTGGAATAAATTTCCAAGGGAAAACCATTAAAATTCTAAAGTTTAATCTGTCCAGATCTCACCGATTCTCTGTAACATTTTGGTTCACGAAAATTTTTTGAATAATTTATTTAGTCCACAATAGAATTGCTTACTTTTCCACATGGCCAAATAGTAATTTTTTAAATCATTTTTGTAAAAATTTCCAATGGCAGTCCAATAGCATTCCAAAATTTAAAATGTGCAGAAGTTACCGATTATCTCTAAATTATTGGTTTTTCAAAATTGCATTAAAAATTTAAAAAGTCCACATTACAATTGGTTATCTTTCCTTTAGGCCAAATGATAATTTTAAAAAATATTTTTTCTACAAAATTGCAATGGTAATCCAGTAAAATGGTAAAATTATTTTGTCCAGATCTTGCCAAGTCTCTCTAAAATTTAGGTTTCAGGAAGATTAGATAGGAATTTGCTAAATCAAAAGGCAAACGTTGTTTGAAAATCAATTGGGAATCATTACACAGTGTCCAGCCTTTTTCACATTTAAGATAAACTGTGTAATGTCCAGAAGTAACAGTAGGTCCATCATGGAAAATTATTGCAACAGTTACAAAAGTTTTTCCTGAAATTGATAATTGCTGTCCTGTAAACTTCTTTATTAAAGTATCCAATTTTGAACCATCAGCTCTACATCGTTGCATCATTAAAATTACATACTGTCCGTATTCCCTTAAAATTAATGTTGAAAACATGTCAGAATTACACTCACCACATTTCATGCTATGATTAGCATCTTTAACTAATTTTGCAAAAGTGACTGTTTTACTCTCTGGCAATGTCAAATAAATAAACCTTTCATTATCAACAATAGAGCCACATATATTATAACAATTTTCACAACTATGTTCCCATTTATAAGAGAGACCAAAAAAAATGTCAATGGGAACTCCTTCTTCTTCCACTACCTGAAGAAAATACATCAAAAATTTGTGTGCATCTTGCTGTTCATTTTGAGAAAACTGTGTTCGTCCTGAACATACATCTAAAAGTTTTCTAATGTCAGTAGCACTTTCTATTTGAGTTTTATCTTTACTCAGCTTTTGAAAAAGGAGACTGAGCTCTGAACAGAATCTTTTTCCCTGATTTACTATTATCTGCTCTTGCAAACTTTCCAGATAAAATGCAACATTCAGCACTACATTAGCGTAGCAGTTGACACCAGAGCTATTTTCAAAATGACATCCTACAACCTGTTCTTCATTTTCCTTATTCTTTTTGCTTGCAATTACATCACTCCTCTTTTTTTTCCTCTTCTCTACATCTTCATTACAGATATTCTCATTTCTCCTTTTACGAGAAACTACACGTTTCTCCAACACAGGATACTGACCTAAATGAGGAGCATAGCTTCTTCTTAATCTATTATACTCCTTTACACAGTTTGTATCAGCACTAACTTTTGAATCATCAAAGTCAATCATGAATAAACCTGATAATGTTTTGACTCGTGACAAAGCTACATATGCCATACCTTCTTTGAACACAGTTGAACCAATGTTCACAAATGCACAATCTACAGTCAATCCTTGAGACTTGTGGATAGTTACAGCATATGCTAGTGAAAACGGAAACTGCTTCCTACGTACATATAAGTCTTTCACAAGCATGAAACGAACTGAACAACGACAAATGTCTTTAACTTCCTCTATCTGATCAAATTTTATTTTTAAACATTCAATTCCATCTTTTTTCTGATAATTAATAAAACCCACAACTCTTCCCATCGCTCCATTCACTAAGCCTTTTTCAACATCCAAATTTCTCCTTAAAAACACTCTACAGTTCATGCAAACATATAGATTTTTTTCTAATCCTGCTGTTTTGGAGATATTCTTCTCTAGTGAGTCCAATTTATTTTTCAGTTTGCCTGTTACTGTGACAGTAATTCTTCCATCCTCAATTTTGTCCACTGCTTCCAATTTCCTGATGTCTTCATTTTCCAATTTCAAAAGCTCCTCATTAAATATTGAGCATTCACGTAGAGTTGGCATTAAGCAGATGACACTTTTGTTTTCTGCAATATTCTTGTATATTTTCTCTGCAACTATTTCTTCCTTTGGAAATAAGTTATGTAACAGCCGACTCTGTAATGCTTTTTTGCCAACTTCTGTGAGTAGTCCAATTCTGATATCTTTCAGAATACTTCCATATTCTTCATCGTTTGCTTGCCTCATATTAGTTGTAAGTTCCTTGTACTCAAAGAAGGACCAAATATTTGTATTTCCAATGCTTCCCAATGACTTCTTCGTGTCTTCATGTGTCACAGTATTAAACACTGGTTGTCCTTTAACTGGAGTAAGTTGCAAAAGATCCCCAAAAACTATGACGTGTTTTCCACCAAATAACACGTCATAGTCTGTCTTCAAAATTTGCTGCATTCTTAAATGCACAAAGGCAAGCATTAAGTTTGATACCATGCTCACCTCATCAATAATGAGAACTTGCATCTTCTTCAATACTCTTGACACTTCCAAGGATGCTTCTCCAGTTAGCTTGTTGAATTGTATTTTGTTCTCATGCTCCACTGGTAACATTAGCAAACGATGTAAGGTGATTCCTTTTATGTTATATGCTGCTAACCCAGTTGGAGCAGTAACCACACAAGACAAAGTAGAATCCGTTTTTTGCTTTAGGTAGCTTCTGATGACTTTAATTAGGAAACTTTTTCCAGTGCCAGCTTGTCCGCTTACATACATCCTGATTGGATGAAATGATGTGCATGAGCACTCTTTTTTGATATGTAGAAATCCGTGATCAATTTTGTTTTTGATCTCTTCATAAATTTGTTGCTGCTCTTGATTCAGTTGTCTTTCCAAATTTTCTAAGTCTATAAATTCTTCTTGAGCTTGATTCATAGCCGTTTCCACTTCATTCATGGCTATTGATGCTTCATTTTCAACGATTGGTTGTCCTAGGGGATCTTGACTGTATGTTCCTGAACTTTGGCTGTCCTGAGAACTGTCTCTAGCTATTTCTGCTGCAATTGTAGTTTCCTGTTCAATTTCTTCATTTAACATTTGCAGATAAGTTGAGAATGTACTGCATTGTATGCTGTCTTTGCAAGCATTAAAAGAATCTTCATAGCTCTGGAATTCTCCCAGTAGTTCATCCTCTGTACGCCATGGTTTAAACAACTGTAAAAGAGCCAAGTAGTAAAATTCTTTCTTGTCGGTAGTGTCGCAACTCAGCTTCCGGTGATTTATCAAACTTCCTTTGGTTTGCTTCACCAAACATCCTTCTTCACCAACAACTTTATATTTTCCACTGTTGATGTCTTCTGCAGCTTTCCGTGAATAAATGTAGTTCTGCAACACTTCATAGAGACACATGTTCTCCAGATGATGACTTCTCTTGGGATAATATGTGTCCAACATGTTTGTTTTCAATATGTCTGTACTTTCTGGGTCATTCTCAGCCAAATATTCAATTTCTCCAACAGATTTCAGTACCCGATTTCTCATTGCTGCAAGGCCTAAACTTGCCCAAATTATTCTTCTTGACTTCGAGTAGAGACTTGCAGAAGATAACCTATCTGAACATTCGTAGGATCCAATTTCTCGATGCGATAACATCTTCAAACTGAAACTGTACAGCTTCTTACTGACAGTCTTCTCGTGAGAAATCTCTTCCCACATTTCCTTCAATTCTGTTTTTTCTGATTTCGTAATGTAAGACGTTACATATCGAGCAACAGCAATGGAATTGTCAGCAACATACTGTATATCCATGTTAGCGTTCCACATGGATAAAATGACTGGGTTGTAGTCATTTATATTTTTTGATTCTTCTTTTCTTTTAAGGTTGTAGGTATTCTTAGGTGATTTTCTTGTGATAGTATGTCTCACAGCTGACATAAAACTGTTGACTCTTCCATTTGTAAGAACAGGTCTAGGAAATCCAAATCGACATTTAGTGTAGTATTTTTCTTTGCTCTTGTATTTCCGTCGACAGTATTTTCCACACCGATGACTTTGGAAACGTAGAACTTGCTCCTTTAACTTGTTCTCTTCTGTGCTTTTAGGTATAGCACATGTTGCATATTCTTCAATGTAAGATAACACTGCTTCATCAGTATCTGTTCCAAACTTTGGGGCATCCTTGATCCACAGCAGCATATGAATATGAGGAGCACCTCTTGCCTGGTACTCTTTTCTCCAAAAGAAATCCACTACTTCTCCAAGGGGTGGATTTTTTTTATTGCAGATGAAGGACATCATAGCCTCAAATCTATGATTGAAATATCTGCAAACATTAACCGGATCCAATGAGCACAGTTCTCCTGCTGTCTTGTATTCGATGTTTTCAATGTTTGAATTGGCCTCTCGTAGAAAATCCAGTAAATCATCCCAAGCGTACTCGGCGCAGCTTAGGGTAAGGAACCATGTTGGTGTTCCTAAATTGTGTAACATGCATTTTAGTTCACCATGGCGTCGGTACCAATATTCATTTGTCCCACGCTGACAAGCCATCAGATTGATCAGTTGTGTTTCCAAATGATCATCTCGGTGCTGCACTTTCTCCATAAAATCCTTAGCAGACACATTTTGTAAATGTACTCCACTTTTTAAAATGTGATTTACTGCATAAGACAGTGCAGACAAGTCGCTTTCAAATAAAAGATGGAACAAATAAGGGATACTTTGTCGAAATCTGGGATCTTCAGCATATAGTCTTGTAGTCCGATACTCAGAAGCTGGAATCTGTTCCGGACGTTCATCGTATCGTCCTCCTTTTCCTTTAGGAAACAGCTGGGGAAAACATCGAGCTTCCAAGCTCTCCTCCCATACACTCACGGGATTTCCTTTTGCTTTCTTCATCTGAAAGAGATCAATATTGTCTCCCATAACTTCTTTCGAATGGAGAGGATGTATGCTAAAATGTTCATAAATTTCTTCTTCCTTTGACTTGTCCACTTTTTCAATTTGTCCAGTTGGTGTTTCTGTGTCTCCTTGTAAATCTTCTTCTTCTTCTTCTTCTTCTATATAAATTGATTCATACCATTTGTTATTTTTTTTCAAATACAAATTTGCTCTTTGTACTTTCCGCACATCTACCAGCTCCTGCCAAATCTTCTTATTCTTTGTAGGGACACCATTAACCAGAATAATTAATGGTTCAGTTTCCAAAGTATCTGCATCAATAGGTTCCATATTTTTTTTCAAATCCAAGGGCAAATACACCACTCTACCTTTTAAACCTCTCAGTAAATCTGAAGGAGGTAATTTACCAGTTTTGGGCTCCATACGTACTATGGTCTGGAACGGATGAACACATTGAATGAGTATAGACTCATATGTATTTAATTCAGAAAGTTCAGCAGGAATAGCATCCAATTCTAAATTATTATGTACAGCTCTGGTCGGCATTCTATTTTCCTCTAACTTGTTGTAGCAGTATTTACAAATACGCTGATCTTCACCCAATTCAAAACAATTTTCAAGAAATATATATGTGGCAAAATCCATCCACTTATAATTATCTTCATTTTCACTCTTTCTGTAGAGATCAACATTCCTAGTTTGTTTTCTATAATGAGTTCTGCGGCAACAAATACAAGTAACATTTGGTCTTTCATTAGAGACTATTGCAAATTTTGTTATGTGATCATTAAATGTCTTACTTACACAAGGTTCTACATTCTCTTCCACTTCTGCCTCATTTACTGTGTCCTTCTCTGCACTGTTTTGTTCAGGACCAAAGTAACAAAACTGAATTTCATCAACAACCTTCTCTACATCTGATACCGTTCCTCGGAACAGAGCCCTATTCAATTCATTTAACTGTATTGCTGGACTTTTGGCAAAATACAACCGTCTCACAAACTTTCTCATTTCAGTATGATGAACAGCCAGCATCCTAAAATGATGGAAAACACTATTGCACACTTTTCTAGATAGACAAGCAAGAGAATGACCCTGCAAACCAGTATTCTCTCTCACTCTGCATGGATCCAGACTTTGAAGCACCTTAATCTTTTGTTTTACACTTTTTTTACTATATTCTCTTAGAAACTCTCGAAATCTGTCAATAGATTCCTGACGCACAGTGCAAATACTACTACAATTCCAAGTGTAAACTGGGGCTTTAGGACGTCTCCCCATTGCCTCATCTGCCATCACTTGTACCTCATCTCTTGGAACCATTATCTCCTTCTCCATTATGCAACCATTTTTTACTTCGTATGAACGACCTCTGGTGTCAACTGCATGCAGCAAACTATTACTTTGAAAATAGCTTTCTTCATTAAAAAAAGGTTCACTACTTGAACTATGCATCCACTTTCCTAAAAACACTTTACAAAAGTTTGTTCTGTTCACTACTCTTTTGCTTTTGCTTTGTGATTTCAGTACATTAACCATTTTATCTAATGTACGCATCCTATTCAAAATTAATATGAATAGTTTCCTTTTTAATTCTAATGCTTTTGCTGCAATGGCTTCAATTTCTTTTTTTCTCTTGTAATATTTAGCCTTTTGCTTATATTTCTTTATATCCTTTATCAAATTGGACATAACTCTTCTCTGAAACATTTTTCTACGTATCTCTTTAAATGCTGTTTTTCTGTTTATGTTAAACTTTTCAATTGCAGAAGGTATATTTGCATTAACTAAATCCTCAATTTTTTGCTGTTCTGTAGGTTTTGTTACATTTTTCCGAGAACAGACATTTTGTACATTTTTGTTTGTTTTGAATATTTTGTTTAGGAATTGTTTTTTTTGCTTACCAGAAGATTTTTTCTTTTTCCCAACATCAGCATCTTCTACTAACTTTGGTCCTCCAGTTGTCTTCAAATATAGTTTTTTTTTTAGCGTTTTTTGAACTCGAGATTTTGTAGGCATCTTAAATTTTGTTCACTGTTCTTCAGCAATACCTGAAAAAAACTAAAAAAAAAATCCTTTATTGTATTTAAATATATTACTACATTTCTTTTCACAATAGTCACAAAACGAAATTTCTTTGCCATTTTGAATGCACACAAACTGCTCTTTTTTTAAAATTTATTTAAATGCACATGTCCAAGCTGTTTTTTTTTTTCAGACCACCACCGTGTGTATTCTCTGTGACTGCCTACACTCCAGCAGGGGCAACCAGCCTTAGTGATGCTGAATGTATTTGCATTACAGACTTAAACCTGAAAACCCCACTCGCTTCTAATTACTGTGCATGACTATACATGGCAAGCACATGGGTGTGTGCTAAGCCTCTGCTTCTTCCCCCAAAAATTCGCTCCTCTTTTCCATCTACTGCAACTGTGAAATCACCAGAGCAAGACGCAATAAATTTCTGCCTATAATTCTTCTATGCACACAGTCATGTTTTCACATTAGTGCCAAAACGAAATTTCTTTGCCAATTTGAAAGCACACTTACTGCTCTTTTTTTTTTCGGGCCAAGTGAAAATCTCTTTTTACACTTTGAAATCACTTTTACAGACTGACACATTCTGAAACCTTTTTTTTAAATTTATTTAAATGCACATGTCCAAGCTGTTTTTTTTTTTTTCAGACCACCACCGTGTGTATTCTCTGTGACTGCCTACACTCCAGCAGGGGCAACCAGCCTTAGTGATGCTGAATGTATTTGCATTACAGACTTAAACCTGAAAACCCCACTCGCTTCTAATTACTGTGCATGACTATACATGGCAAGCACATGGGTGTGTGCTAAGCCTCTGCTTCTTCCCCCAAAAATTCGCTCCTCTTTTCCATCTACTGCAACTGTGAAATCACCAGAGCAAGACGCAATAAATTTCTGCCTATAATTCTTCTATGCACACAGAGTCATGTTTTCACATTAGTCCCAAAACGAAATTTCTTTGCCAATTTGAAAGCACACTTACTGCTCTTTTTTTTTTTGGGCCAAGTGAAAATCTCTTTTTACACTTTGAAATCACTTTTACAGACTGACACATTCTGAAACCTTTTTTTTAAATTTATTTAAATGCACATGTCCAAGCTGTTTTTTTTTCAGACCACCACCGTGTGTATTCTCTGTGACTGCCTACACTCCAGCAGGGGCAACCAGCCTTAGTGATGCTGAATGTATTTGCATTACAGACTTAAACCTGAAAACCCCACTCGCTTCTAATTACTGTGCATGACTATACATGGCAAGCACATGGGTGTGTGCTAAGCCTCTGCTTCTTCCCCCAAAAATTCGCTCCTCTTTTCCATCTACTGCAACTGTGAAATCACCAGAGCAAGACGCAATAAATTTCTGCCTATAATTCTTCTATGCACACAGAGTCATGTTTTCACATTAGTCCCAAAACGAAATTTCTTTGCCAATTTGAAAGCACACTTACTGCTCTTTTTTTTTTGGGCCAAGTGAAAATCTCTTTTTACACTTTGAAATCACTTTTACAGACTGACACATTCTGAAACCTTTTTTTAAAATTTATTTAAATGCACATGTCCAAGCTGTTTTTTTTTCAGACCACCACCGTGTGTATTCTCTGTGACTGCCTACACTCCAGCAGGGGCAACCAGCCTTAGTGATGCTGAATGTATTTGCATTACAGACTTAAACCTGAAAACCCCACTCGCTTCTAATTACTGTGCATGACTATACATGGCAAGCACATGGGTGTGTGCTAAGCCTCTGCTTCTTCCCCCAAAAATTCGCTCCTCTTTTCCATCTACTGCAACTGTGAAATCACCAGAGCAAGACGCAATAAATTTCTGCCTATAATTCTTCTATGCACACAGAGTCATGTTTTCACATTAGTGCCAAAACGAAATTTCTTTGCCAATTTGAAAGCACACTTACTGCTCTTTTTTTTTTTTGGGCCAAGTGAAAATCTCTTTTTACACTTTGAAATCACTTTTACAGACTGACACATTCTGAAACCTTTTTTTTAAATTTATTTAAATGCACATGTCCAAGCTGTTTTTTTTTCAGACCACCACCGTGTGTATTCTCTGTGACTGCCTACACTCCAGCAGGGGCAACCAGCCTTAGTGATGCTGAATGTATTTGCATTACAGACTTAAACCTGAAAACCTCACTCGCTTCTAATTACTGTGCATGACTATACATGGCAAGCACATGGGTGTGTGCTAAGCCTCTGCTTCTTCCCCCAAAAATTCGCTCCTCTTTTCCATCTACTGCAACTGTGAAATCACCAGAGCAAGACGCAATAAATTTCTGCCTATAATTCTTCTATGCACACAGAGTCATGTTTTCACATTAGTCCCAAAACGAAATTTCTTTGCCAATTTGAAAGCACACTTACTGCTCTTTTTTTTTTTGGGCCAAGTGAAAATCTCTTTTTACACTTTGAAATCACTTTTACAGACTGACACATTCTGAAACCTTTTTTTTAAATTTATTTAAATGCACATGTCCAAGCTGTTTTTTTTTCAGACCACCACCGTGTTTATTCTCTGTGACTGCCTACACTCCAGCAGGAGCAACCAGCCTTAGTGATGCTGAATGTATTTGCATTACAGACTTAAACCTGAAAACCCCACTCGCTTCTAATTACTGTGCATGACTATACATGGCAAGCACATGGGTGTGTGCTAAGCCTCTGCTTCTTCCCCCAAAAATTCGCTCCTCTTTTCCATCTACTGCAACTGTGAAATCACCAGAGCAAGACGCAATAAATTTCTGCCTATAATTCTTCTATGCACACAGAGTCATGTTTTCACATTAGTCCCAAAACGAAATTTCTTTGCCAATTTGAAAGCACACTTACTGCTCTTTTTTTTTCGGGCCAAGTGAAAATCTCTTTTACAGACTGACACATTATGAATCCACCATGTGTAACTACAACAAAAACAATTCCCATTTCTATTATTCATTTCTTAAGTTACCACATACATCCCCTCTCAAACTGTAAACTCACCTTTAAAATTAGTTAGTTGTGAAAGAAATGTGACACTCAAACAGCAGATTATCAGAGCCAGGATCTCTGTTGTGTTCACCTCTCTCCTCTCAGCAGAACCAGATAATGGCAAACTTTCCCTCTATTTTTCCACACATATACATGTAAGTTTCAAATCTCAGTGCTTCCCCCTTTTTTTCAAATGTAATGACACATTTCTATTGGTTGAAAACCAACCCTTTTCCAAAAGTACCCTGCCCCCAACTTGACTTCTGCCTAGTACCCTTCCCCCAACTTGACTTCTGCCTGCTACCATAGCAACAGCTCATGGAACACTGCTGTGTGCAGTTAGGTCAGAAGTTCGACACACAATGTTTCAATTCCACAGAGCAAGAGTGCTTGACTTTTCAATCCTAACAGCAAATCCATAGTACTGTTCTTTGGTTACACATTTTTTTGTACCAATACAAAACATGCTTCTATTAATTTTCACATACAGCCTAGTTTTTTTTCTAGAATGGTATGAAACAGCCAATCAGTTCTTTTTGTTTTGTAAAAAATATGTATGCCTCCATTTCCAAACTGTCTTTCTTTTCATATTGCCATTCTACTGAAAGACACCTCCTGAGTGCATCCAGTTCTCCTTTGAAGATGTTCACAGTGTGGATTGTAGGGCACAGCTATGTCTTCTGGAGTGAAAAGTTTGCAGAGAAAACAGATATGGTGAGAGACCTTGCTTTGCCAAATGTAGACATTAAATGGATTGGTCAGAGAGGGTTAAAGTGGCACCAATTGATGCCATTGGTGAAATCCTTCATGCAAATCCAACACCCTGACCTCATAATAGTGCACTGTGGTGGCAATGACCTAGGCACTTTGACTGGGGTAGGTCTGGAAATGCTTATGAAGGACACCTTTGCACAACTGTTTACACTTTTCCCTAAAACTGCCTTTGTGTTTTCCAACATATGCCAAAGGCAAAAATGGAACTGGTCCAATCATTTCTGTCCACAGATTGACAAAGCAAGAAAGCACGTCAACAAATCTGTTTCTGCTTTCCTCCGTGACTATGGTATGGGTGCCATTTACCACAACAACTTGCGTTACGACATGCAAGACATTTATAGAGGAGATGGTGTGCACTTCAATGATGAAGGGAACAGAGTCTTCCTCTTGAACCTTAGACTCTGCATCGGTACTTACTTGTAGGTACCACTAAAAAAATGACTCCATAAACACAACAGCTCTTTTTCGAGCTCCCTAATTTCTAAACTCTTAAATCTGATTTTCATTTATTTATTATTTTTTTTTACCGTACGCTTACGGTCAGCTTACCGTACGCGTACCCCGTGATTTTTTTTAAAATCAATAAATGTTTTTTTTGTACTTTTCTGTCCTTCTTTGACCCCCTTACAATTGTTAGGGGGTCTGTAACTCTCCTCATTGCCCCCTTTCCTTGTTTTCACTCTTTTTTTTTCAGAGTGAAATACACAAAATGGCGGCCGCCGCTTCCTGGTTTCGGCCGATCCGAA
Organism: Triturus cristatus; assembly: GCF_964204655.1. Taxonomy (NCBI): domain Eukaryota; kingdom Metazoa; phylum Chordata; class Amphibia; order Caudata; family Salamandridae; genus Triturus; species Triturus cristatus. Next base: position 1,017,406,877 of record NC_140581.1, read on the forward strand.
TGTTTACTAAGATCTAAGAGCCAATCAGAATCGCGCTCGCGCACGCCACCGTACGCTTACCGTAAGCGTACGGTAAGCGTACCGTAAGCTGGCTCAGATATATATATTGATTTAAAGGCTATTTTCTCAGAATCTACTGAACAGATTTACACCAAACCTACAAAAGGCACTTCCTTGACCTAGGGACTACCTCTCTGCCAAATTTCGAGTAATTCTGTTCAGCCGTTCGGGCTGTAGCTCGTTCTAAAGGTCCTATGGAAAAATGCATGGGAAAAACGCGTTTTGGGACCCCCCTTTTATCTCAGCCCCCGCTTGACGGATCCCCCCGAGACTTTCAGGGTAGGAGCGGAGCGTAGCGCCCCACCTATTTTGAGAAATTCGCGAGGATTCGTCGACCGGCGCCAAAGTTATTCAAAATAGAATGTTGAGGTTTTCCTATGGAAACGTGGTCCTAACTATAACTACCTACTGGCGACCGCCAGTAGGTAATATATATATATATATATATATATATATCTATCCACCAAAAAACGCCGAAACGCTTGAGGCCGCAGCAACCCGAGAGCTGTGGAGGGTCCAACCGAGGGGGAACTGCCTTACGTGTTGGCGCTGCAGGAGCTTACATTGAAAGCTGGCAAGGTCCTATCCGAGGCTCAATAGAGAGCCATGAACTGTCCTGAAATGGTGCTAAAACCAGAGCCCACTGGAGGGCATTGAAAGGCACTAATTGAACTGCATCTCCAAGCATACATGTGGAACATTGAATACCGGATGCCAATTAAGGCATTGTTTGAAATGTGCAGGGGAGTGGCAGCGTACGTGATGAACTGGTTTTTAACACACGGCCTCTGAGGAAGGAGACAGACGCTCCGAAATGCATCAGGCCAGGGACATTTAAAGGGATGCGAAGTTGCCTGCTTTATTGCTTGAATAAAGGTTTGTTGACCTACCTGCAGCTGTGTTGCGGCCTCAAGCGTTTCGGCGTTTTTTGGTGGATATATATATATATATATATATATTCCCAAAACAATGCCCTTGCATTAAGAAACGCACTCCTTCAGCCAGTGATTTTCACAAACCTTTAATTCAAGGAACAGGCGTGCAATTCCGATTATTTTGTCCCTCTGCCTGACGCGTTTCAGAGCATTCACGCTCTTTCCTCAGAGGCAGTTTGAATGCACACGAGTTTTCAGCTCCCACAGTTCCCTGCGTGATAATTTATTTATATAGGTCTCCGGTGTGCCTGTTCTTAATGAAGCCATTCTGATGCACGCTGGAACTTGTGGTATAATTCTTTTAATTTTGATCCTCCAGTGGATGTGCGTGCATTTCAAAACCTTTTCAGGGACCGGTAAATGCCCTCCAATGGGCCTCAGAATTACAATCCTGTTCCAGCAATTTAAAACCAGCTGCGCCGTCTGCTGGAACAGGATTGTAATTCTGAGGCCATTGGGGCGGGACTATGAGCATTTAAAACGGCATGTAAAGTATCAGCAGCTGTTTCTTTCCCTCATCAGCTTGCCATTGAGAAAGGGAGCCTTGCTCCGGAAACGCGTCTGGCATGAAGCTTATCAAAGACTTTGCAGGGATTAGGGTGCCGTGATTTCCTGCTGCCTTCCGATCAAATAAAGGTTTTAATAGAACATCTTGTGAGGCGCTTCGCTTTTTGAGCAACCTTCGTCTGGATGTATAATGGCCTGCTCTGGCCATGAAGCTGCCCCCCTGCTGACAGTGTGGGTCCGGTACTCTCACGTTGGGAGCACCATCAGGAAAGGTGTTGCCTAATCGGACGGCATGAAAGAAGCAAGAAATGCGTCACTACGATCATCCAGCAATCTGAAAGATCTTATATCTTGGAAGATGTGAGTTACTACTGCTGCCACTAAAGGATTTTACCCACTAAAGACTATGTTAACCATAATGCACTCGATGCATACGCCCACTGGGGCGGGACTATGAGCATTTAAAACGGCATGTAAAGTATCAGCAGCAGTTTCTTTCCCTCATCAGCTTGCCATTGAGAAAGGGAGCCTTGCTCCGGAAACGCGTCTGGCATGAAGCTTATCAAAGACTTTGCAGGGATTAGGGTGCCGTGATTTCCTGCTGCCTTCCGATCAAATAAAGGTTTTAATAGAACATCTTGTGAGGCGCTTCGCTTTTTGAGCAACCTTCGTCGGAGATTATATATATATATATATATATATATATATTCACTGAAAAAACCATAGGTTTCACACATGTTATAGTTAGCTGTACATTTCACTCGTAAAAAACCAATGAAATTCCCCCATTATAGTTAGTGCAGGCAACTATAACTCACGCGACCGCAATCCTCTGCTGATGCTAATACTGTATTTAGACACTTATTTGCCCATGTCTTCTTCCATTAAATTTTAGCTACACATATATTACAAATATTTTTTTTTCATAAAGACACGTATGTCATCAGCAGAAGATTGCGGTCGCGTGAGTTATAGTTGCCTGCACTAACTATAACGGGGGAATTTCATTGGTTTTTTACGAGTGAAATGTACAGCTAACTATAACATGTGTGAAACCTATGGTTTTTTCAGTGAATTTGCAAGGTTTTTTAAATGCTAAGTTACTTTACGCCATTCGTGGCGTGCGCGCCCAGTTACCGCAGTTCGTTCCGTGCGCGCACGGTGCGCTTCGCGCACCGCACGCCCACTTTACGCAGTTAGTGCCGTGCACGCACGGTGGTCACGCGGTGCGCTGCGCGCACCGCGTGCCCACGTTATGCGGGATGGGCCATGTACGCACGATGCGCTTCGCGCACCGTGCGCACATGGGGGACATATTATGCGCATCTTTGTGAAATGTATTCTTTGTTAATTTCATCTGTTATATGCCATGCACATATGGTGCCCATCGGGCACCATTTGCACACGGGGTGGGGAGAATGTGGATAATTTTTTTTAAAAATTTTTTTTTACCGTACACGTACGGTAAGCGGAATCGCCGATTTTCCGAAAAAAAAAATTTTTTTTTTTTGGGCTTGGGGGTTGTTTGGGGACCCCTATATCAATGCTGGGTGGTTAGGATCTCAAGAAACTGCCTCTTTAGACATTTTTGGGCTTCGTTTTTGCTGCCCAACTCAGAGAGCGAGAGAGAAAATGGCGGACGCCGCTTCCTGGTTTCGACCGATTCGAATGTTTACTAAGATCTAAGAGCCAATCAAAATCGCGCTCGCGCACGCCACCGTACGCGTACGGTAAGCTTACGGTAAGCGCACCGTAAGCTGCCACAGATATATATATTGATTTAAAGGCTATTTTCTCAGAATCTACTGAACAGATTTACACCAAACCTACAAAAGGCACTTCCTTGACCTGAGGACTACCTCTCTGCCAAATTTCAAATAATTCTGTTCAGCCGTTCGGGCTGTAGCTGTGTCTAAAGGTCCTATGGAAAAATGCATGGGAAAAACGTGTTTTGGGACCCCCCTTTTATCTCAGCCCCCGCTTGAGGAATCCCCCCGAGACTTTCAGGGTAGGAGCGGAGCGTAGCGCCCCACCTATTTTGAAAAATTTGCGAGGATTCGTCGACCGGCGCCAAAGTTATTCAAAATAGAATGTTGCGGATTTCCTATGGAAACGTGGTCCTAACTATAACTACCTACTGGCGACCGCCAGTAGGTAATATATATATATATCTTTTGCACCGGTTGATGAATCTTTGCAATATTTTCAAAACTAATGGCCTGCTACGGTCAACTCCTGTCTTGAAAGTTTCAGGGTGATTTATCAAATGGGGGCCGAGAAAAAAGGGGGTCCCAAAACCCGTGTTCCCCATGTTAATTTCCGTAGGAACTTTAGACACGGCTACAGCCTGAACTGCTGAACGGAATAACCCCAAATTTGGCAAAAAGGTAGCTTTTGGTCCAGAAAGCACTTTTTTGTTTAAATGGTGTAAATCTGTTCAGCAGTTCCTGAGAAATTAAAAAAAAGAAAAAGATCGATATCTGAGCACCGAGGAGGAGTCGCGAACCCTCCCGGGCACGAGCGTCACTCTGATTGGCTGCCAACACTCCAAACCAGGAAGTGAAAAATGAAGAAAAGGGGGCAGGGTAGAAAGAAAAATGAAAGTGTGGGGGGGCTCCTGCCCCCCCTCCCCCACACTGCCCCGGGGACCACCGCCTCCCCAGTGCACTAACTATTTGAATGCCCGCGGACCATCACCTGCCCGGGGCTTTGAAAATAATGAGGGGGGGGAGCGCGCGGCCCCCCCTTCAGAAGCCCTTGATGGCACTAGGGACCGCCACCCCCCAGGGCCAGCTCCTGCAATGTCCTGGGGTGCCCACCCCCGGGACATTGCTGTTTGCTATTGCAGGATGGGAGCACAGCTCCCGCCCTGCACTAGCAAACTCTGCTTTGCTTCATTGAAGCGAGAGCAGGAAAACCTGCTCTAGCTTCAACAAAGCAAAGCAGGATTGTTTTTAAGCAAGGGGAGCTGCATGTTAGCTGCTCCCCTTGCTCAAAAGCAATGCTGGCTCCCGCAGAAGGTGGGGAGCCAGCAGGGACTGTTGGGGCATTGGGGCCCCCCTCAAGGTCCCCAACACAAAGGGCTGGGCCTGGGGGATTGGGTCCCCGGGCTGGCCCCTGTAGGGGGGCCGCTCCTTTTTCTATAAAAAATGGGTGGGCCCCAGGGGATGGGGTCCCCAGGAATGAAATTGGCCTGGGGAGGGGTACACATGGCCCCCCTCCTCAAAAATCAAATAAATAATGGCCAAGCCCCGGGGGATAGGGTCCCCGGGGCCAACAGTGGCCCAGGGAAGGGGGGCCACGTGGCCCCTGTTCCCTGTAAGTATTAAACAAAATAAGAGGCCATGCCCCCTTCCCTTTAAATATGCATACAAAAAGGGGCCATGCCCTGGGGGATGGGGTCCCCGGGCCGCAATTGGCCTCAGGAGGGGGCCCGCGTGCCCCCTTCCTGTTTTTTTCTGTTTTTTGAGAAAAAAAGGGTCAGGTACTGGGGGATGGGGTCCCCAGGGCTCCAAAAATAGTAAAAAAAAAAAAAGCGGGGCCACACAGCCCCCTTCTAAAAAATAAAGAAAATAAAAAAGACGTCATCACGCCGGAGGCCCCGGCCCCTCTCTGCACCACTCTGCAAACGCGCCCCCTGGCGCGTTGTAAGATGGGAAATTAAGTCCCCATGAATACTGAGGGTCCCCGGGGCCAACTAACCCACCTGGTACCTCCAGTAAGCGCCACATAGTTGGTTTGCAGAGAGGTGGTCTGAGGCCACGCCCCTTTTTACACCACTCTGTAAATGTGCCTCTTGGCGCTCTGCTAGTCGGGCGATGAGGTCCTTTTGTGTCCTGAGGACCTCCGGACACAAGTGGACTTCATCTCCCAAGGACCCTTAGAAATGAAGGGGACTTAATACCCCAACTTAGAACACACCAGTAGGCGCGTTTGCAGATTGGTGGGGAAAGGGGGCGTGGCCTTTGTCCACCTCTCAGCAATCCCACTGTGTGGGGCTTACTGGAGGTAAGATGTAGGCTAGTTGGCCCCTAAAGGACCCCCAGCAGCGAAGGGGACTTCAATCCCCATCCAAGAGCGTGCCAGGGTGCGCGTTTGCAGAGTGGTGGGCAACGGGGGCGTGGCCTGCTATGAGAACTTCGCAATCCTGCTGTGTGGGACGTCCTGGAGGTAATAGGAGTTGTAGTTGGCCCCGAAGGTTGTCTTTGGGGGCCAACTACCCCTCTTGTTACCTGCAGTAAGTCCCACACAGTGGGATTGCGAAGTTCTCATAGCAGGCCACGCCCCCGTTGCCCACCACTCTGCAAACGCGCACCCTGGCAGACTACAAGATGGGGGATGAAGTCCAATTTACTCCTGAGGGACTTTGGGGGCCAAGAAACCCTCTTGGTACCTCCTCTAATTCCTATGCAGCGGAATTCCTGAGCCCTGGTCGGAGGCCCAGCACCCTTTTTCCACCACTCTGCAAACGTGACTACTACTTAAAGAAGCATCTTTCTGCACCACTGATTTAGAGATAGTTTTAATCCCCCTGCCCTATTATGTACTAAGCAAATCCAAAGGGGATGATGGACGGAGTGTTGAACATTGCGAGCACTCACCCCCAGTCAACTGATCTGGGTTTAATCCTTCATCATTCTTTAGCTCACTCTGCCACCCCAGTTCAGACATGGCCATATGCAAATTAGTCTGGCCCTGTGCCTCATGGGAACAGTCCAGCCCGAACTGCCAAGCTATATCTTCCCTGGACCAGAAATCAGCATCCTGGGACCAGTTTCTGGCCAATCAGCCGTCATCAGCCATGCTAGCTTGAATCCAGTGGCAAAGTGAGCAAGGGACCCACGTCTGGGCATACCCTGCCAACTTAGGGCGACCAAAGCCAAACTAAAGGGGATGATGGACGGAGTGTTGAACATTGCAAGCACTCACCCCCAGTCAACTGATCTGGGCTTAATCCACCATCATTCTTTAGCACACTCCACCACCCCAGTTCAGACATGGCCATATGCAAATCAGTCCGGCCCTGTACCTCATGGGAACAGTCCAGCCCGAACTGCCAATCCAGGTCTTCTCTGGACCAGAAACAAGCATCCTGGGACTGGTGTCTGGCAATCAGCCATCATCCGCCAAGCTAGCTTGAATCCAGTGGCAAAGTGAGCAAGGGACCCACGTCTGGCATACCCTGCCAACTTAGGGTGAACAAAGCAAAATCAAAGGGGCTGATGGACGGACTGTTGATCATTGCGAGCACTCACCCCCAGTCAACTGATCTAGGTTTAATCCATCATCATTCTTTAGCTCACTCCGCCACCCCAGTTCAGACATGACCATATGCAAATCAGTTTGGCCCTGTGCCTCATGGGAACAGTCCAGCCCGAACTGCCAAGCCATGTCTTCCCTGGACCACAAACAAGCATCCTAGGACCGGTTTCTGGCCAATCAGCCGTCATCAGCAAGGCTAGCTTGAATCCAGTGGCAAAGTGAGCAAGGGACCCACGTCTGGGCATAGCCTGCCAACTTAGAGCGAACAAAGCAAAACCAAAAGTGATGATGGATGGAGTGTTGAGCATTGCAAGCACTCACCCGGAGGTCCAGTATTTATACCTGGTGCCAGCCTTTGTGTGGGGGACTCCCTGTCATACTCCCACATCTTGTTCTGGAAATGTCTTCCCCTTCCTCTGTCAACACAGTCTGGGGGTGACAAAAGGCAGGGAATGCCTGGTGTCAGGTTCTTTGGTGTGTTCAGGAGGCAAAGCCCTCTGAAGTGTGAGTGGGGTTGGGTACAGGCACTTTCCAGTCATCCTGTTAGGACGGCCCATCATGTCTTCAACTAAACCCCCATTGTGTCACTATCCGGAAGTAAAAGCAAACACCAGCAGCAGAACCATTCACAGTCATGTGACCTAGTACACTGGAATAAGACACAGAGGGTGGTGAGGGTGGGTGGAAGGAGGCCAGATATTTGCTTTCATATTTGAATTTTATGGGAGGGTTATTGTAGAGGGTGGTGGTGTTGGATGTCAGGAGGCTAGGTTTATATTTTTCAATTTTGTGGGTTAAGGTGTAGGGTATTCCCTATGGCCTGAGTATGCAACAAAATGCTGAATAGTAATGCCTTCTACAGCAAATACTATCAGCGCATGCCACTAGCAGCTTAGAGTTTAAAAAACAATTTAACAATTGATCCACCATGCTGAACAGAATCCCTTTGCCCTTTTGTCATACTCTTTGAACTATTGCACCATACAGAATGAGCCTTAAAAAATAGATATGAAATTGAAGTTGCAAAAGGCATTTTCTCCTTCATGATCAAAAAACAGTGTCATCAGTGTGAAAAAAAATTGATTTAACTTCAAAGCCTGGATAGCTGAAACTCTGTATGTATTTATGTATATATGTATGTATGTATGGGCAGCGGAGCTCTGCACATTGTCAAAGACAAACATATAGTCAACAGGCAGTAGAAGAGAAAACTGACTTCTGCACAGCTTACGACTTTCAGACTGACAAGCAGAAAAGTGGTACAGAAATGCCTGAGCACCATAATGGGCAAGCCACCACTGCCAGCAGTGCTACTTATTTCCAACCCTAGTTCATAATGCAAGACTTGTCTGTATTATTTTTCATTTCTGTGTAGAGTTGTCTGGATACACCAAACACCATCTAAAATTTAAAGTAAAGCATGTAGCAGCGATAACTGTTAATCTAATGTAATAACCAGTAAATGCTTCTTTTTTGGCTTATCAGTCTAGTATTTTTCTGACCCTCCATTTAGGTGGGAGGAGAATTCTCAAGCATCGCTTTGCTCCAAATGAATAAATATGGGAGGATTGCTGTATGCGGAGCAATATCTGGATACAATGACACATCACCTCAAAAAGGTATTGAGCAAACCCTACAAAGCTTTGGGTAGAAAGTATGATTTTATACAATATTTTTTGAGTTTTTTGGTTGCATATTGTTTAAGATCGCTTTTCAAGTACATTTAGACTGCTAATTCACAGGTTGTATGCACCGAAGGGAAAGAGAGAGAGAGTGGCATGTCGGTGTTTGGTAGTAAGGAGTTGTCACCCTTAAAATTACCATAGTGGGGAACATGTAGTCTTTGGTGGGGACAGTGTGCTACCACTAGGCTGTTGAATATTTCATAAAATGCTCACAGTTGTGAAAAGAACCACTGAGATGGGAGCTGGGTGTAGGGTGGAGATTGGCTTTGATGGGTTATTGAAATGTTAAATACCTTTACAGATGTAGAAAGGCACAGTGGTTTGCATGCTCACCGCATGAAATGTGGTGATCTACAGATCATAAATTTTAATCCCAGAATGTCCATGAGAATCTTCCACACTTCTGTGGTTGGTAACGAGAACAACTCCCATATATGGTGCTTACAATGGGCGCATTGCAGTAAGAAACACTATTTTAAAAAACAAGTTGTTACATGGTGAGTTGTTATGCTTCTCAAGTAAATGTATAGTACAAGAAAGATTATTGTAGGTTAGAGCAGTGTATGTTTTAAAAAACAATGAGAACTTGTGTTTCTAATAAATAGAATGTTAGCACAAGATACACTGGCATATCAAAAGCAAATTCGGTTCAATTTTTTCAGCTGCAGTCATGATGCTGATTAACAAAACATTTGCACACCTGTGTGGCACATATATGCAGATAGCAGCAGTTTGAAGGCGCAGTTCAATTTTGTTAGTTACAAACAATTAATTTGCAATTACAAATGGATTTACTCATGCATAGAATTATACCAGCATAAGTACATCTTCTTTAAAGGGATGAGTTGTAGACATTCATGGGCGGGGATTGATTCAGCAAACGTCGGTGAACACTCGGTCTTTCCAGCCTGCGGGCATTTAGAAAACCTTTACAGGTAAGTAAATCAGTTTTTATGGTAAGAAAGGGGAGGACCACCCCCCCCCCCCCCAAACAAAACGTCTTGGTGATTTGTATAGGGTGGGGCTGCTCCATATGACAAATGTTTTCTCATTTGGAAATATACATGTGTAAGCAGGGTCGTAGCTTGGTCAGTAAGCTTGGGGGGGGGGGGGGTGAGCTTCAGATTTTCAACAATCAGGCCAGCATATAATGTTATAATACATTATACGCCAAGCAGCGTTTATAAGAGCGGCATAAGCGGCAGTGGAGGGAGAGGAATGTGGATTGGTAGGAGTGCTAAGAGAGAAAACACTATTTTGTAATAACTAACATTTTTTAGGACTTTCAAAAGAGAGAAGGAGAGAGAGAGAGTGTGTGTGCATTTTTGTCTGTATGCATTTAAACATTCCTGGTGAAATCCAACAGACATCTCAGCATACCCAACTGAAAACACCTGTACCCAACTATTTTTAGTTGTAACACTCCAATCAACCCCTGAAGCCATGCCCCTGTATGTAAGATTTAGTGGAATTCTTTGTAAATCCCGAAAGGTTCCTTGTGCTTAGACATTAGCACTTTTTTTATACAGATCAGTACTTACTTATTTATAACAGTCCACTGTGTGGTAGAGTTGTCTGTTTATTTTTAAACAGATCACATTTGAGTCTCTTTTTTTAAGTTCGTGTTTATTTAGAAACAGTAGATAAATACTGATTGAATAAAAACATATGCCATCAAAAACCAGGACAGAAAAAAAAGTCACGAGTATAAAGCATTTTGTCTTTTGTATTGTTTTAGAAAACAAAATGACAACTTTATACAAAGGCAGAGTAGAAGAGATTCAAATTGGTGTCTGTACTTCATCTGGTACAGAGATAATATTAGTGGATGAGGTACAAAGGGATAAATACTTGGTTAATGGAAGTCATAAAATATCTCTTTTAATAGCAAGAGAAATAGGAGTGCCGTAGTTTGTATCCAATCTATGGTGAATACAAGTGGCATTCCACCAAGACCTGAAAGTGACATTTAGAGCTTGTTTCCAATTTGATGTGATTAAGTGAAATGCAATAGCCAGTAGGAAATCTATTAGTTTAAAGCCTGGATTTGAATGAGACCACTGAGGTGCCAATCTACCGAAGAAAATGTTAGTAAAGGAGAAAGGAATAACAAAATTAAAAATCGTATTAATTCGAGTCCCGGCCAATTTCCAAAAATGATAAATAATAGGGCATTCAAATAACATATGTTTAAGATCTGCAGTGGAACTTGAGCAGGACCTACATGGTGAAGTAGCATCAGGGGGAAAGGATTTTAGATTGGTAGGTGGGAGTAACAAATGGCAATAAACAAAATAAAGGGTTTGAATAGTGTTTGCAGCTTGTGTCGTTTTGTGGAATTTAAGCCAAGTCTTACCCCCAAAAATATTAGACTAATACTCCCCCCAATACTTTTCCCACGCTAATTCAAGTTTTGACTTGGCTCTAGCTGCGGTTGTTTGTAATGATTTATAAATAAAAGATGCTGTTGGGTTATTACTGAGCAAAGGAAAGAGTATGTTAGAAGTAGGTGAAGGAAGGATAGTGGACAGTAATTGAACATATATTGTTTGAGGCAATTGCATAGGAAAGTGTATTGCGTCTTGGATGAAGATGGCAAACAAAATTGTGTTTGAAGATCAGAAAAGGCCAAAAAATGGTCACCTAAAAAAAGTTGTGATACCCAACATAAACCCCTGGTTTGCCAAACTTTCCGATAAAAGGGACGATTCTTAATACGTAGTGCTTTATTATGCGAAATGGATTGTTTATAATTGGCAAGCGAGGGATATGTGACAGGTATAAGAGGTCTTAAAATTGTACCGGAATGAGAAATAACAGGAGAGCATAACTGAGATATAGATGTTGTGAAAGCAAGAATTTCTTTAAAGTCAAAAGGAGCAATGAGGGATTTCTCCTACTTTAACCACGGGGAGGGTGTAAAGGGAGATCTGAAGAAACCAAATGAGTGTCCTGTTTCAAAGAAAACGCATAGTGATTTTTTTTTTTTTTATTCTGGGAATTTAAGGGCTCCATTAGGCTTCTTTTTTAACAAGGACTGAGCATTGCAAGGAGATAAACCTTTCCATAGCAATTTTAATAAAAGAGAATCCATTTTCTTGGAATAACTGTGTATAGAAACAGGAATCATAGCAATAACATATAATATGAGGGGAGTGAGCATCATTTTAATAGTCAATCCTACCCCACCAACATAGAAAAAGTGGATGCCATTGGGCAGTACTATCATTTAATGTCTAGATAATGGAATCAGAATTCAGTTTCCAAGTTTCTTTAAAGGTCTGCGAGAACAATAACCCTAAGTACTTTATCTTGGAGGGTTGGCAGGCAAAACCGGTGTGTGTGAAAAGTTGTTTTTTACACATTACTTTCAAAGGTAATACTTCATATTTATCAGCATTAAGCCGCTAACCCGACAATTGAGAAAACGTAGTAACTTGCTGGAGAAAAGGGGGATGGGAAGTTGTAGGATAAGAGCAATAAAAAAGAATATTGTCAGCATACACTGACATCTTAATTTGTTGTGAACCAATTGAAAAACCTGATTTGAGTTCATCCTCTCAGATTTTTATGAAAAAAGGGCTCAAGTGCTATAATAGGCAAGAGAGGGGATAATGGGCACCCTTGACGAACCACTCTGAACAAAGGAAAATAATCTGAAAGTACACCATTAACAAAAATGGCAGCTTTGGGACCTGTATAAAGCAAGGATATTAGAGCAATCAATTTGGTGAAAAACAAATCCATTTAAATGCCTGAAAAATAAGATCCCAACAGAGTTGATCGAAAGGCTTTTCCGCATTCAAAGCAATAGCAGTATTAGAATGATCCAGAGTACAGGCTTTGCTTAGAGTGTTGAAAAGAACCCGAGCATTATCTGAAGCCAGTCGACCCTTAACGAAACCAGACTGTTTAGGACTGATGAAATCAGGCAGGATAGGATCAATACGTAAAGCCAAAGACTTTGCAAAAATGTTATCATTGGTATTGACTAACAAGATTGGATGGTAATTCTTACACTGTGTGAGATCTTTATTGTCTTTAGGAATAAAACAAATCATGACATCCTGAAAGGAGCCACAAGAAGCCCCTTTATTGGCAAAAAGGTTATACAAGATAAAAGTTTGGGAAGGAGAAGTTTTGCAAAGTGGCTAGAAAATTCAATAGTGAAGCCATCAGGGCCAAGAGCTTTCCTTTTACATAAGACAGAGGCTGCATGGGATATCTCTCAGAGTGAAAAATCAACCCCTAGAGGATAAAAATCAATATAAGGAGAGGAAGGAGAAGTAATAGATTGAAAATATTTAGTCAAATCTGATTTTTATGGTTTTGTTTCTGAAGAATATAAAGTGGTACAAAAAGTAAAAGATTCATGCAAAATATCAAAATCCTTAAAAAGAGCCTCCCCCTGCACCGTTACTTAAGGATTCTATCTTTCCTAACTTCCCCACATTTTCAGACAGCCATAATAATGTGCACTACTTTTCAGCAGGAAATTGGAGGCAGTATTTGTAGTTAATCTATTAAAATTAATTTTGGCTTCAATTAGGTGTTTTAGAGAAGTCCCATTTTCAGAGTGGTAATATGCATGCTCTAGTTTTTTAATATTAGTAATTGATAGGTCTGAATGGAATTGCATATATTTTTTCTTTTGTGAGACAAAATTAATTATAAAGCCTTTTGCCGTTGCCTTAAAGGAATCACACACTATTGCAAAAGAAGAGTCAGTGTGTTCTTGATAGTAAAAAATTCAGAAGTGAAAGGTTCAAAATGAGAAGCGAATTTGGAACCCAAAAGAAGTGAGTTATTAAAACACCATCTGCCTGCATGTGGGGAGAAAGGAATAAGATTAAGGGGCCAGATGTACGACCAACAATTTTGCATCGCAATAGCAAATCGCAAAATGGGGTGTACAACAGTGTCGGAGACTCTGTGATTCCCAATGGGGTCGCAAATTGCGGGTCTCATGAATGTTAATGAGCCACTCGCAATTTTTGACCCATTGGGAATGGCAGGCCCTACCAGGTATGGTGGCCTGCTGGGCTCAGCAGACCACCATGTCTGGGACTGCTTTTAACTAAAGCAGTTTTTCTTTTGAATGCAGCCCGTTTTCCTTAAAGGAAAAGAGGGATCATTTAAAAAAATTAAAAAATGAAATATTTTAGTTTCATTTTTTAAGGGCAGGTAGTGGTCCCTGGGACCATTGCCTGCCCTTAAAAAATATTTTCAGAGCCTGTCACAAAGAGGAAGGGGTCCCCTGGGGACCGCTTCCCATTTGTGACTCCATTACCATCCTCTTGAAGAGGGTGGTAATTTGCGGGTGTTTTGCAACCGCAATAACGGTCGCAAAACATTGGTACATAGCTTTGTGGTCGCTATTAGGAAGGGAATGCCCCTTTCAAATAGCGAGTTGCAAAACCTATTTAGCGAGTCGCAAATAAATTGTGACTCACTAAATAGGCTTTGTACATGCCCATGAGGTTTTTGAATGCGCAAACAGGTGGCAAACCCGTTTTCCCATGCAAAAACGGGTCATACATCTGGCCCAAGGTCTGTACATACTGGTGCATGATCAGATATGAGTAAAGATCCTATGTCAGATTCAAGGACATGTTGAGACAAAAATGTACTAAGGAAAAGATAATCTATGCAAGACTGTGAATGATGCGAGTTCGAATAAAAGGTGTATTCTTGGAGGTTTGGGTGACATAATCTCCAACTATCGACTAGTGATTTACAATGAATGCTGAATCTATATTGTGAGTACATTTTAGTATACACAAATTAAAATGTTGAATTACTATCTAATACAAAATCAATAGTTTGATTCCAATCACCACCAAATATAATATAATCAGCGTCACACACTGTTAACTTATTTTTGACCAAAATGTATTATCAACAGAAATTGGACCATAAACATTAAAAATTTTAAAGGTATGTTATCAATCAAAAGTTTAATAACAATCCAGCGACCTTCAGAATCAGACACCTGTGAAACAGTAACTTGAAGTTTCTTATGACAAAGGATAAGTACTCAATTTTTTTCCATTTAGCAGATGAAGCTAACAGGTTACCTATCCAGCATCTTTTTAATTTGGCAACTTCTATTTCTGAAAGGTGAGTTTCTTGTAGTAAGGCCACATCTGTTTTTAGTCTGGCTAAGTGATATAGGGCCATATGTATCATGCAAAATTGCAATCGTAATTAGGCTTAATGGTATGTATAAAAGAAAAACAGCCTCGCAAAATAAGGAATGTGAATGCATTTAAGGAATCGCAAATTGCGATTCCTTAAATGGAATGTATGAGGCACCCAAGTTGTGCGAATATGGCATAAGGAATAGCAAATTACCACCAACTACAGGTTGGTGGTAATTTGCGATTTCTTTCAAAAATGCAAATTTTTGCATTTTTCAAAGTGGCATGTGACGCACACACATGCCCTTAGGGCATGTATGTGTGCCACATGTGCACCCATGCTCATTTCAGGGGTGCAACAGGGTGTCCTTTTGACACCCTTGCACACTTGAAATTGCATTCTCAATTTCCGATTCTCTAAAAGAATCGAAAATTGAGAATGTCTTCCCATTCATTCCTATGGGCCTCTAGGCCCATAGGAATGAATGGGGAGGTATTCCTTAATTGCGAATTGCAATTTGCGATTCGCAATTAAGGAATATGTAGGATTCGCAAAATGTATTGCAAATCCTACATACATAGCGTTTTGCGATTCTCAAATAGCGATTCCCAAAAATTCGCTATTTGAGAATCGCAAAACCTAACATTGATACATATGGCCCATAATACCCTCTGCTGTTTAATATGGTTACTTAGCCCTTTAATATTCCATGAGGCGACCAGGAATGAGATACTATAATGATAGTGTGTATTATGTCTACAGTATCAAATTTAATAGTAAGAAGAATAAAGTAGAAAGAGAAATAAAATGCTTGCTTAGTGAAGAAGGGGAAGAAAGGGTGGTAGGGTAAACAGCGAAAAAGGAGAATGGAACAAAGAAGAAGAAAATTGAGTATAAAGAAATAATTAACATCATTAAGAAAGAAGAGAACAGAGAACCGAAAAGACAGTACAATTCATTACAAATGATGACTGAGAAACATACCTACAAAAAACTGAAATGAAAGGGAGGGTGGCGACACCAAGGGACGGCAGCAACAATATCCAAACTCCACAGGAAGGCAGGACAGCCTTGACTTGGATGAAAACACCACCCAGGGTAGAACTTTATAGAGACAAACCATGAGGACAAATACCTATGTTATAAAAGGAAACCGTACCAAATTACATAATGTAAAAAAGATAGAAACAAACACCATAGCACTTCAAAAGATAAGAAAAACAGCTACATAATTATTATGAAACCTAAAGAACAAGAGAAACAAAGACGTCAAGTAGTTTTTGAAGAGTCCATATCCTCTCCTACGTGCAGTTGGAAAAATCTCTTAAGTGTAGCAGGCTCTTCGTAAGTTGTTGTTTTATCTTCATATGTCACTTTGAACAAACAAGGATGAATTAGTCCAAAACGAGGATTTCTGGCTCTAAACTGAGGGCGCATATCTAATAATTGCTTCTGATGATCTGCAGTAACATTTGCAACATCTTGAGAGAAAAGCAACCTGTGACCATCCCAAATAATTTGCTTTTTAGTCTTGACAGCAGACAAAACTTGTAGCAAGTCAGTAGCAAGAAAAACAAAATGACTCTACGTGGTTTCGTACAAACTCGAGGACCAAGCCTATGCACTCTTTACATTTTGAGAGGAACAGATGTAGGGATGCCAAGAAGTCCTAGTAGAAAAGATTGAAAATATGTGGTCGGGTTGGAACCCTTTACGTTTTCTGGAAGCGCATATATGCGTAAATTATTTCTGCAATTTCAGTTTTCAAGGTCCTCAGTGTGTTTTTTTAAGTAGAGATATTTCTGATTCCAGATGTGAAATGCATAGAGTTGCTTGCTATAGACTTTTAGTCTTTTGTGTTCTCTAGAGAAGACAGTTTGTCATCCAGCTGTTTTAACGTTTTAGTAGTCTCTTCCATAAATTGTCTTAACGCACAAATTTCAAGTATAACCTTCATAGATGCAGATGCAGGCTTCACTGGTGAAGAAGGGTCTTTTTTATGTCTTTTATTTGAAATGACCGGCATTTTATAACATAAAAATGTTTTAGGAATAGTATCTGGGTGAGACTCAGGTTTCTGAGAAGCTGCGTCATCCATATTGTTGTGATTGGAGTCTGAATCTGACAATAAAATATTGTTTGAGGTACACAAGTTTAAGATTCTATATTTTCCCCATAAACGGAGAAGAAATGATAGCAAACTGAGGAGCCATTTGACAAAAATCTTTAAAAGAGGAGATTCATGCCATGCAAATTATATAAAGGGACCAGAAAAACTGAGGAAACAATGCCCAGAAAAAACTGAAGTAAAAAATAAAATTAGAGCACACAGAATTAGTCCAAAATGAGCATTCATGGCTCTTAACTGAGAGCACAAAAATTGCTTCCGACGATCTGGAGTAACTTTAGCAACATCTTGAGAGAAAAACAACCTGTGACCATCCCAAATGATTTGCTTTTTAGTCTTGATAGCAGACATAACTTGTAGCAAGTCAGTATATTGCAAGAAGAACAAAATGACTCTACAGGGTTTCGTAGAAACTCTAGGACCAAGCCTAAGCACTTTTTACATATTGAGAGGAACAAATGTAGGGATGCCAAGAAGTTTTGGTAAAAAAAATAGCAAATATTTGGTTGGAGCCCTTTATGTTTTTTGGAAGCCCATATATTCGTAATTATTTCTGCAGTTTTGATTTTCAAGGTTCTCAGTGTGTTTTTTAAGTAGAGATATTTCTGATTCCAGATGTGAAACGCTTAGAGTTGCTTGCTATAGACATTCAGTCTTTTGATCTACCATTAAAATGTGTGACTCTAGAGAAGACCATTTGTCATCCTGCTGTTCTACTGTTGTAGTAGTCTCTTCCATAAATGGTCTTAACGCACAAATTTCATCAAGTATAGCCTCCGTAGATGCAGACGCAGACTTCACGGATGGAGAAGGGTCTTTTTATGTCTTTTATTTTAACTCGCCAGCATTTTATTACATGAAAAGGTTTTAGGAATGGTACCTGAAAGAGACCCAGGTTTCTCAGAAGCGGCGTCATCCATATCGTTGGGAATAGAGTCTGAATCTGACAATAAAACGTTGTTTGTGGTACACAAGTTTAAGATTCCGTATTTCCCCCATAAATGGAAAAGAAATGGGTAGCAAACTGAGGTGCTGTTTGACAACAATCTTTAGAAGAGTAGATTCATGCCATTCAAACTATATAAAAGTATCAGAAAAACTTAAGAAACAATGCCCAGAAAAAAACTGAAGTAAAAAATAAAATTAGAGCACACCGCAAAAGATACTGAATACAAATATCTTCTCACATAAAGTAGAAACAGCTGTGGGAGCCAAGGCATAAATTTGTTGAAATTAGTCAATAAAAATTAAGTCTATTTTTAGGAGCACGAAAAGCTCCACAAACAACTGCTTGGGAGAGGGGAAAAACAGCAACATATGGATCTATTTCTTAATCGATCCTGACAATAACACACAAAATGCCGGATTCCAGCCAGCCCTTTTAAACATTTGTTCATGGAACACACATGGATTGCTAGAGGAAGATGTAAGATTATTTCTGCAGAACTATAATCTTATTTTGTTATAGGAAACATGGTGCCTGGAGGTATTGCATCTAGTAAGCTATGTAGGGTTCCATTGCCCAGCTGAAATATCCTTGAAATATGGACACCCGAAGCAGAGACCTACAACATACTGCTCAACCAAATACATGTGGGTTACAGAGCATCTGGACATGGGACTTAATTGGCTTCAAGTCATCAAACTGGACCCTAAAATGGTAACAAAGAGCTGTAAGGTATTGTTGCTTATAAACATCGATTTACATCTAAATAAAGCAAAGAAAGAGGCACATATGGCAGTATTGATCAAAACAATAAAAATCATACAGCAGCAGTATACCCATGCAATAACATTGATAAGCGGTGATTTCAATACTGTTCCCAATAATACTGGTGCCACCAGGAACAATTGAATGGGGGCAAACTTCAGGAATAAATTGGAGAAATTAGGATTTCGAATCTTAAGTGGAAATTCAAAGGAGGATTCCCCAGCTTCAGTTACCTTCATAAGTGGTACAAAAAGCTCGTAAATCAATTACACTGCAATTAATGAGGCAGCGTTGTCCGAAGTAGGTCACTTTCAAATTTATCCACGGTCAGAGTGATCACTTTCTGCAATCAATCGGGATTTTTTCTTATGGTACTCAGATCCCGAGGATAAACAACTTAATGTCTCCACCGAAAACATATAAATTAAAACAGTTAAGATAGCGGGGTAAGGGTATTGAGGAGTTGATGGCAGACGTGTATCATAGTGCCGGAACAATCGAGTCTTCTAAAAGTAATTTAAATGTGCAAGAGGTAGTTGAATTAGAAATCGACAAGCGTGTAAAGACGTGGAAACAGCTGAGCGATTTACTATTAGCTAAATTTCCATTAAAACCCCAATGGTTGAAATACCTGCAAGGACCTAAAATAGGAGGGGGAAGTATAAGGAACCCTTGGAACAACAAGAATCTATGGAGGCAAAAATCTCAAATAACATGGGAAGCAAGATTACTGGCACAGGAGCAAAGACAAGGCAAGAGACCCAATAATATCATGCACAAAAAAACTACAAAAACTAAACATTAATTCTAAATTAAGTTTCTGGAAAGCAAAAATAAGATACTCAGAAGATCTATGGAATAAACTTCTTGAGTCTAGTAAACAACAACATAGTAAAAAATGCTGGCAAATGTTAACAGCAAAATAATGCAGGAATTGATGCAGCATCTTGGGAAGCCCACTTCCTTGCTTTGTACTCGGTGCCGGAAACAATGAACAATAATGACATACTGTTGGCACAAGCTATCAGTAAACCTACTCAAGAAAATGAAGAAAGCAAAGAGTAAATAAAGTTTCATTATAAGGAAGATCGACTGACCCTATTGGGTAATGTGGAACAACTTAAAGGAATTATAAAAACTTTAAAGCTTGAGGGAGCACCAGGCCCCAACTGTATCCCAAATGCCCTATTTAAAGCAGACGTAGATTATTGGGCTCAATATTTAACCCCAATGTTCAATGATCTTTTTTTACACAAATCAGACACTGGAGTCCTATAAAGGCAATCTTATCCATCCTATTTTTAGAAATGGCAATCCAGCAATACCCCTCAACTATAGGCTTATTGCATTAAATGATGTGGAGGCGAAACTCCATGCATCCTGTTTATTGGAACATTTAAAAACATGGGTAGAAGAAAAAGAACTCATACCAAAATTCCAGACAGGATTTAGAGTAGGAATGGGGACACTAACTAACCTTACTGCCATAACTCTACTAATCGAGAAGGCGAAACATAATAAAACTCGTTTATTTGCATGCTTTATTGACCTCAAATCTGCCTTCGAACATGTGCCCAGAGGTCGTTTATGGAAAAAACAGGAAGAATGGGGTGCTCCGGAAGAACTACTTTGGGCGATTATGGAATTATACACGCAAACATGGGCACAAGTTAAAATAGGGAATCGAAGCAGATTAACATCCAAAATTAGGACAAATAATGGTTTTAAACAAGGATTAATCTTGGCTCCAAATCTGTTTAATTTATATCTAGCAGATCTGGCTGATACTTTGGATTTGGAAAACAATCACCCACCAATCCTTGCTGCAGAGAAAATGGGCTGTCTATAATATGCAGATAATATAGTCCTACTAAGTAAAACACCAATTGGTGTACAACGGAGCATGGATGCCCTAAATAAGTACATGGCAAATTAAGGGCTAGATCTGAATCCAGGCAAAACCAAAGTGATCTAACTGGTTGACTTTAAGTTTAAAAATTATGCATGGTTTTTGGAAGGGAAAAAACTGGAGGATATACGCTCATATAAATACCTGGGGTTCACTATGGATAAGCAAATGTCTGGCAAATCCCATCTGTTATCCATTCAGGATAAGGCACAATCATTAACATATGAATTCAAAATACTAAAACAAAAATTGAATTGTCAGTCGTTAACCTATGTAATCACGGTTATGGAGGCTCGGTTACTACCTTCGTTATCTTATGGCACAGAAGATATATAGATCTGCATTCAATATTCCAAAATTGGTCTCACCCGCTCAAATACGTTTAGAGTTTTCCCTAAAAAAGCGAGCACGTCACTGTGAAAGTGCTTTTTTAAAATTGTGTTGGAGAGTGCGAGCATCAGAAAGTGAATCTATTATCAATTTATGCTGAAAGGAAATAGTGGGAACAGCTACATCGTAATACAAATGAGTCCTGGGGAAGTCATTTAACTCTGGCCATAAAGGATTTGGGCATACTAGAAGCATGGGAAGCAACAATGGGGAAAGCATCATTCAATCAAGTGCTAAGAACTGCTGAGCGAATTGCATCAAACCCAATAGATAAAAATGTATTTGCACTCAGAAGACACACCTGGACAGTAATACATTTGTATTCCAATATAGGCCCTCAAGGACATCTAGCAGAACATTTTTCATCAAGATTAAAACATCAATTTATATTATTCCAGTTTGGCATTATAAAATCCAAAGATTTTGTCCCATCCTGGAAAAAACAGCCACAGAATCTTTTCTGTAGACTATGTGGATATAAAAAAGAAACATTAACTCCTCTATTATGTGTCCGTCCTATACCCTAGGCGCAAAGGAAAATTCTTTTGAAATCACTATTCTGGAACATGGGAATACGCTCATGATGGCAAGCCGTTATTACCTTGCTAAGTGGATGCTCAGCTGCCCTTGCTTGTAAGGGAGTAAAGTTCATAAATCCTTTATTCAAGGAAATTTCTAATATTGAGTTAAAGGAATAAGAACTGTGCTCATTAGTGGTATCACATATACGTATTATCATATTAACCTAATCCTGTTCTTACAGGAAACAACCTTTACAACGCAGTCATTACATCGCACTACCTTTACATAGCAGTCATTACATTGCAACATCCTTTACATCGCATGTCACTACAATGCATGTCATTACATCGCATGTCACTACAACGCAGGCATTACAGAGCAAGTCATTACAATGCATAGTACACTTACACTATCCAACTCTTACTCTACTGTTGCACTCACTGGAGTTAGAATCGTAATTTTTTACCCCTACACTATCCAACACTTACCCTACTGTTGCACTCACTGGAGTTATAATAGTAATTATTACCCCTGTACTATCCAACACTTACCTTAAATGCAATGTAATGGTATGCATTGTAATGGTATGCATTGTAAAGGTATAATGCGATGTAATGGAATGCGTTGTAAAGGTAGTTTCTGAAAATGCGATGTAATGGCATGTCATGTAAAAGAATGCATTGTAAAGGATGTTGAGATGTAAAAACTGCGTTGTAAAAGAATGCATTGTAAATGTATGCGTTGTAACATCATACATTCTGTTCTTGCGTATCAATTGGCCCTTTTTGCCCAGTAGGTTAGATGTAATAAGGTCTATGTCTCACTATAGCTTGTTTATTTTTAGGAAGAGGCTATAATAATAAGCTTCCATCTTATGATTTTATGCTTGGCGAAATGTGATGGAAAAAAATGTATAATATTAAGAGGGTCAACGCAGCTAGTACTGGGAAACAACGAATTATTAAGGGTTTTAATAATGTGTTGTTTTTAGAGCTGTTATATTAAGCTTGTGATTGTGTATGTTCATTAAGAATAAGTAAATAGTGTACACAATGAACATCAGGTTTTAGAAAACCACCAAATGGAATTCAGTATGTTGTAACATCTGGGAGGCACCTAATGAACAGAGATATCTTATAAAATGCACGCAGCTCTGGAAAAGGCTCCAGCCACTCACTGGGCCCACAACAGGAGATACATACATGTTTCCCTCGTCGGGCGAGTGCCGGAGCCCTCCTGTGGTGAATACAAGCTCCCTTGTCTGCGGGAGCTCAACACAACACCACCATCTTGGTGGGCGCCGAAACCGCGACCCCCCCCATTTGAATCTCCAACAATTCAATATAGGCCATTGTTACGCCTTGAGGTTACCTTGAATAGGACTAAAGGTTACTTGTGTGAGTTGGATGGTTAGGTAGTGCTAACACTGGCATTCACCAAGGCCGGTGGAGGCACTTAATGGTATCCGGCATGGAAGCCTCATGAAAATATCCGAGGCCCTGGCGCTTATCATTATAACAAATTGGGCACTGGTTTCTGGGGGTAGTTTCAATAACTGCAATTATATACATCAGTGGCACTTAGTAGGTAACAGCATTACACTGTATATTGTGCATAAGCAATCGTAGCATTTTTTGTAGTAGTGCAAGAATTTTGTGTTCGAGGCATATGAGCTGCAGATTATACACTGTGCATAGATCGCCATCTGGTGTTGGGCCCGGATGTTTGCAGTTTGTTTTTCCTCTTGAAAAGTCTTTGGCAGTCACGAGGTCGGTGACTCCTCCTTTGGTTCGTATTGCGCATGGGCTTCGGCTCCATCCTCAGATTGTTTTTTTCCGCCATCGGGCTCGGATGTAATACTTCGCGCTCCGGTTCTGAACTTTTCCAGTTCAGTGAGCGACACAAAAATCCTCGCTCATCGAGATCCTTCAGATAATAAATCATCTTAATCACCTTCTCTTCGGCACTTCTTTGATTCCGGTCGTCGACGGCGGCCTTCGGGCCTATTCCGGCTCCGGTCTCGGCTGATGGAAAGAACTCCCTTCAAGAAGTGCCCTCGATGTGGGTCCAAATTCCCCCACACCGATCTTCATGAGGTGTACAACCTCTGCCTCTCCCCTGAACACGAGGCCCGAGACTGTCCCGCCTGCAAGTCTTTTAGATCTAAAAAGACTATTCGAGATCGAAGGGCCAGACGCAACATGGCACACTCCTCGACCTCCGCTCCAGTCGACCTCTTCGGGGACGACGTTGAAGCTCCGGGACAGCAGAACATCGAAGAAGAGGACGACTACCTCGTCAGTGCCTCCGAGGCCGACGACTCAGATGTGGAGGACATCACCCCGGCGCAGAGGGTCGTGAGTACTATACCCCCTCCCACACCCACGCCGATACTCAAAAAGGCTTCGGTCACGCCTTCGCCTTCGAGCCTAGGCAAGACCAAGGATACTGCTTCTCACACCCCACCTTCGGGCCCGATTAAGAAGCCTGTTAAGCCTTCCGGCAGCTCGGGCTCGAGCCAGCCTACCAGCGGTACCGAAAGACACCCTTCGGCACCGAAGAAAAAATCGGCCTCCACCTCCACACCGAGCCCAGCACTAAAGCCCTCGGTGTCGAAACCTGCCCTCTCGGTGCCGACCAAACATCATAAGGCCCTCGGCACCGACACTCCCGTGCCGAAGCCTCTTTCGGCACCTAACAAAAAATCGAAGGTCCCGAAGAAGCACGGCTTTAGACAAGCCTAAAAAGCCGTCGGCCCCGAAAACCTCGGCGCCGACCGAACAACCAGTGTCGCAAGAACTTTTCACACCGGATCCTCTGCAAAAGACACTTACCAAGGATCCAAAATCTGGACATTTGACACTGTCTTCAAAAAAGAGACACTTGGACAAACCAGCTCCACCTCCAAAGAGGAAGGACACTGCTACCTCCCCTTTCAGAGTGCCTTCCCCACCTCCTCCACCTCCTCCACCCTCCCCACCTCAACCTTCTCCACCTCTGCCTCATCGCTCTCCAACCCTGTCTCCAGACCAAGATGATCTAGGGGACCCTTACTATGATCCAGCCAATGTGCCACAAGACCCCACCCCTACTGGATCTCCAGACCCATGGAATGACTATAACAATCCGGACATCCCAGATGTCCCACAGGATGACCTTTACCCATCTAGGCCATCCCCACCAGAAGATTTGTTAGGCTTTCACCACCTACTACAGAGGGCGGCACATTATCACGGGGTGGAGTTACATACTGACCCAGTGGAGGAAGATTTTCTCCTAGGCACCTTCGATAATGCACATAGGTCTACTGCCATTCTACCTATGTTAAAAGAAGTAATCAAACATGCGCCGGAGGTTTTTAAAGACCCAGTCAAGGCTAGGGTCCTAAACCCCCATATAGAGAAAAAATACAAAGCCGCCCCCACAGATCCTTCATACATTAAAGGCCCTGCACCACTGGATTCCTTAGTGGTATCTACAGCTAGGAAGCGTTCAAATTCTCAGGCGTCAGGCGAAGCACCACCACCTGACAAAGAGTCCAAGCTCCTAGACGCGTCAGGGAAGCGCACTGCGTCACAAGCCGCCAATATATGGCGTATCGCAAGCGCTATTGGCCAGATACGACAGGGCGCATTATGATGAGTTAGAGACCATGCACCACCTCCCTGAAAAATACAGAAATAGGGCTAATGAATTGATCCAAGAGGGAAAAACTATAACTAATACCTCTATACGCTGTGCCCTAGATGCGGCAGATACAGCCTCCAGGGCCATAAACACCAGTGTCCTTCTCCGTCGCCACGCCTGGCTAAGAGTTTCAG
Organism: Triturus cristatus; assembly: GCF_964204655.1. Taxonomy (NCBI): domain Eukaryota; kingdom Metazoa; phylum Chordata; class Amphibia; order Caudata; family Salamandridae; genus Triturus; species Triturus cristatus. The sequence goes on from NC_140581.1 coordinate 1,017,431,948, forward strand.
GTTTTAAACCCGAGGTACAAGCCTCCATATTGAATCACCCATTCGACCAACAACATTTATTTGACGCAAAAGTTGATGAAGCCCTCGAGGATGAAGAAAGATACTGATACGGCGAAATCCATGGGAGCCCTACAGTCACACACTCCTAGGCGCTACTTTCGCCGCTCTTCCTTTCGGGGCACGGGCAGAGGCTACTCCTCGGATAGTGCATCCACGTCCTACAAATCCCCTCCTCAGTCTACCTTCACAAAGGGTTATCAAAGAGGCGGATACAGAGGCAATAATAATAAAGGCAGAGGCAAGACAAATACCGCCCGCTCTGCCACACCGCCTACCCAATGACTTTCCCCCGCTCGCTCCAGACCATTCCACTCCGGTCCGGGGCAGAATACAACATTTCCTTCACGTCTGGGAGACAATCACCTCAGACAGATGGGTGACCCAAATTATTCATTCAGGGTATTGCCTAGAATTAACATCTACCCCCCCAAACATTCCACCCAGGCAACGCCCAATGTCTCAAGAACATGCCACGTTACTAAAATAGGAGGTAATCTCCCTCCTGCAAAAACAAGCCATAGAGCAGGTCCCCATCAATCAACAAAATGTAGGGGTCTACTCCCTGTACTTTCTGATTCCAAAGAGAGACGAGACTCTACGACCTATCCTAGATCTCAGACCTCTAAATACTTACATACATTCAGACCATTATCACATGGTAACCCTTCAACAGGTTCTTCCACTCCTCTCCCAGAACGACTTTCTCATCACTCTGGACTTGAAAGACGCATACTTTCACATCCCAGTACACCATGCTTACAGAAAGTACCTCAGATTTGTAGTGGACGGGCAACACTACCAGTTCAAGGTGCTCCCGTTCGGGGTAACAACAGCACCAAGGGTATTCACCAAGTGCCTAGCAGTAGTGGCGGCACACCTCAGAAGACAGCACATTCACGTCTTCCCGTATTTGGACGACTGGCTAATAAAAGCCACGTCCTACGAACAATGTGTGAAACACACCGCCGCTACAATCCAACTACCACCAGCTAGGTTTCAGGGTGAACCACCAAAAGTCCCACCTGGCACCATCACACACAAAACAATACCTCGGTGCCACCATAGACACCTCAAAAGCCATAGCCTATCCCAATCCTGCCAGGATTGCAAATATACAGGCTCTGCGTCAAAAATTCATTTTTCAACACTCTCTCCCAGCAAGGGTGTTTATGCAACTGATAGGGATGATGGCCTCTTGCATTTTCATAGTGCCCCATGCAAGACTGCACATGCGTCCACTCCAAGAGTGTTTAGCGCACCAGTGGAACCAGGCCCAGGGGCAACTGACAGATCTGGTGTTGGTGGACGGTCGCACCCATCGTTCTCTGCAGTAGTGGAACACCACAAACCTTTCCAGAGGTCGACCGTTCCTGGACCCGGTTCCACAAATAATCCTAACAGACTCCTCGCTCTCCGGCTGGGGAGCTCATCTGTTACATCTCACAGTACAGGGCACATGGACGCCGCAACAGAAGTTACTCCACATCAACCATCTGGAGTTACTGGCAATCTTCCTAGCCCTAAAATCCTTCCAGACGCAGATTTCACGCAAAGCAGTCCTCATTCGCACAGACAACATGACTGCCATGTACTACATTCAAAAACAGGGGGGCACACACTCTCCACAGCTCTCTTAATTAGCACAGAGCATATGGAGATGGGCAATTCCACAGAAAATCTTTCTCCTGGCCCAACACGTCCCAGGAGTCCAAAACACCGTGGCAGATCTGCTCAGCAGACAAACGCAACAGATTCACGAATGGGAACTTCACCCACAGGTTCTTCACCTGTTCTTTCAGAAGTGGGGGCATCCACACATAGACCTATTCGCCACCCACGAAAACAAAAAATGCCCAAGCTTCGCCGCCAGTTATCCACACCCATTGTCCAAAGGCAATGCGATATGGATGAACTGGTCAAAAAAATGTGCATACGCTTTTCCACCTCTCCCACTAATTCCTTTAGTGGTGCAAAAGCTACAACAGCATTCCCTAACACTGATCCTAGTAGCTCCAACATGGGCCAGACAACCGTGGTACACCACACTGCTGGAACTCTCGATAGTACCACACCAAAAGCTGCACCTCTCACCATGCCTCCTAACCCAGAACCATGGAGAGATCAGGCACCCGGACCCAGCTCAGCTCAACCTTGCGATCTGGCTCCTGAGGTCCTAGAATTCGGATAGCTTAACCTTCCCCCTGATTGCATGAATATTATCAGGGAAACTAGACGCCCTACTACTAGGGCATGCTATGCTGCAAAGTGGAAAAGATTTGTTGTTTACTGCCACAACAACACAATCAACCCTCTAAATGTGTCCATACAGCACATCATATGTTACTTGCTCCATCTACAAAGGTGTAACCTAGCATATACATCCATTCGGTTACACCTCGCAGCAATTGCTGCTTACTTACAGAACAGGCAGCACCTATCACTTTTCAGGGTGCCTGCCATCAAGGCCTTTATGGAAGGCCTCAAAAGAGTAATTCCACCCAGAGTACCACCCTCACCTGTCTGGAACTTGAATATAGTTCTCACAAGGCTAATGGAACCCCCTTTCGAACCATTACATAAATGTGAGCTGCAATTTCTCACATGGAAAACAGCATTTCTAGTGGCCATCACTTCCCTTAGAAGGGTTAGTGAAATACAAGCACTCACTATACAGGAACCTTTTCTCCAAATGCATCAGAACAAGGTTGTACTCCGCACCAACCCAAAATTTCTACCCAAAGTCATTTCTCCCTTCCATCTAAACCAGTCGGTAGAATTACCAGTCTTTTTCTCACAACCTCAAACCGTTGCGGAAAGGGCTTTACACACACTGGATGTTAAAAGGGCCTTACTTTACTACATCCAAAGAACACAACCTTTCAGAAAAACCAAACCGCTATTTGTCTCTTTTTCTCCACCACATAAAGACAACCCTATTTCGAAATCGGGGATGGCTAGGTGGATTGTAAAATGCATACAGATTTGCTACCACAAAGCAAAACGAACGCTATCTGTTCCTCCTAAAGCCCAGTCTACAAGGAAGATAGGGGCTTCTATGGCTTTTCTAGGAAACATACCACTAGATGACATCTGCAAAGCAGCGACATGGTCAACACCGCACACTTTCACAAAACATTACTGTGTAGATGTGCAAACCAAGCAACAAGCTAGTGTGGGCCAGGCTGTACTAAAAACACTGTTCCAAACAACTGCAACGGATGCCGGTGGCCGCCGCTAGGGTTGGGTACTGCTATATAGTCTATGCACAGTGTATAATCTGCAGCTCATATGCCTCGAACGGAATATGCTACTTACCAGTATGCATCTGTTCTTGGCATGTAGAGCTGCAGATCTATACACGCCCACCTGCCTCCCAGGCTACCTGTATCCGTTCCAGTCTATCTTATTTAGATACAACACACAGGTTTCTTTACTGTTATTACTACGCTCCATCTTTCCCTGCTGGCGAAAAACAATCTGAGGATGGAGCCGAAGCCCATGCGCAATACGAACCAAAGGAGGAGTCACCGACCTCGTGACTTACAAAGACTTTCCAAGAGGAAAAACAAACTGCAAAATCTGGGCCCAACACCAGATGGCGATCTATGCACAGTGTATAGATCTGCAGCTTTACATGCCAAGAACAGATGCATACTGGTAAGTAGCATATTCCTTCTGTCTCCACGTTCTTGCTTTTGCCAATGTTGCCTTAATCATGGCTTTGTAGTTATCACTTTTTTTGCTTTTCTATTACATAACTCTTTTGTACTTTCCTACGCGTTGCCCACACTCTGATGAGTGCTGCTGAGTTTATGCAAGTTCTTCCTTCATGTAACACTGCCTGAGGCCACTTTGAATAAGTATTCCAGGTACTAGTTCCAGCTACCAGGTAAAAACCTAGCCATATTCCTTTAGCCACAGCTAAAAGATTCAGGAAATAATTTGTGGCCATATCTTCCCCTTCCTGCAGGGCTTGGAAATGGTCTATGCCAGAGGCATAATATTAGTGTAAAGGGCCCTAGACTAAGCAAGGTGTTCCCCCCCAAACTACTGGTTGGGGAGTAAGAGACCAAGGGGCATATTTATGAGAGGCTTGCATGGTTTGCACCACGCAAGGTGGTAAAGTGTGACAAACGTTTCTAAGTTAGTTTTATGAAGCAACAAAAAGCCACATCGCCTTTTCCACTCATTTTGCCCTCCTTCCTCCATTAGAATTAGATCTCCCCAATGAGGCGGCCTAATCGCTCGAGCAAGCTATCACCTCGACCCTTGACAAAATCACCCCAGTAAAATAAGCCAAATGCCCTCATAAACTTTCCCCCTGGTTTACACCGGGCCTGAAAAGCGACAAGCTAGCTGCCAGAAAGGCAGAACGTAAATGGAGACATACAAAAAGTGCCACAGACAAACAGGACTATAAAGCAATACACCAGTGCTAGATGGACCACAGAGCTGCAGCCAAAAAAAACTACTTAGGGGACAGAATCAACCAGGCATCCAACTCACAAAAAGAACTCTATAGGATCCTGAAAGAATTTACCAACCCCCCCTCTTGTCAACCTACGCGGACCTCTTCGCAGGAGAGGGTTTACTCTCTTTCAGTCTTTTTTGGGAACAAAATGAATGTCATCCATAGCTCTTTCCCACAGCCAACAGGAACACCACCTACAGAGAGAAACCAGGGCATTTCTCCCCCACATTTCAGCCTTCTTAGAGAATTCAGCTCAGTCACTGAGGAAGAAGTTCTAGCAACCCTCACAAGGATTAAATCTGGCTCCCCCACAGATCCATTTTCTGCCCAGATTATATCCAAAATCAGACTAGCCCTTTCGCCTAGACAGACCAAACTATTCAATAACTCGCTATCTCTGTCCACTGTGCCATCAATTTGGAAAGAGGCCATAGTAAACAGCAAAATAATTACCAACCAATTTCCCTCCTACCTCTTTTTGGAAAAGTCCTGGAAGCACTGGTAAACAATCAACTATCTAAACACCTAGAGAGCAACAGCCCTGTGGACCCCTCTCAGTCTGGGTTCCGGGCCTTTCACAGCACCGAAACGGCACTACTGGAGATAGTCGATAACATCAGACTCTCCCTTGACGCCAGACAATCTACCATCTTGGTCCTACTAGACCTGTCGGCGGCTTTCAACACCATCTCCCATAGCACCCTCTTGGGTCGCCTGTGGGAGCTTGGTGTCGAGGGCTGAGCGCTGAACTGGCTCTGGAGCTACCTTACAGACTGTACATCCAAAGTCCAAATAGGAGTCTTCACCTCCAATAGCCAGCCCATTGACAAGGGTGTTCCCCAGGGTTCCATACTAAGCCCCACTCTTTTTAATTTGTATCTATCTCCCTTTAGCCTAAATAATCAAAGCATACGGCTTTGATACAGTGTTGTATGCGGACGACAGTTTTAGAAAGTTGCCATTTTTCTGCCCAAACCAAATGTGCCTTTCTGCCAGTGTCCAGGGCCACATAACAGTTAATGGCTCTCCTGTGGAGCGATGTCTATTCCTTCCAGATGGTACAAAAGGGCCCTTGGTGTGGGGAAGGGTGTTCCTCTCCTAAGCACGATGCCCAGGGGTTTTACTCGGCCTTTCCTGAGCTTCAAAGGGTAGCCTGAAGGTTGTGACAACCCCCTTACTGACCTCTGAATGTGAATGCCCCGGCACTGGCAAGTGCAGCCCACACCTGGGCCTGCCTTCCTTTGGTCCCCTAGACAGATTGAAACCAAACCCAAAGGAAAGAACTGTTCAAACTAGTATAGTAGTAGGCCGGAGATTTCCCCTCACATGCAGGCAAGCCCTGGGTATGAAACTGACACCCTCGGAACATGGATCAGATGACTCCTGGCCCTTTGGAAGATTCAGAAGAAGGACTGCCATACTGTCTGAAGAAGGAACACTGGTCCTGCTTGCCTTGAACCCAGGATCCCAGTAGTGACTCCAAGGGTCAGTTGGTAGACCTCCTCTTTGAGCAACAGGGACACAGCAAGCTTTCAGATGCCCCCCCTGCTATGGCCCAACTGACCAGACCGGCACAAACTGGACCTGCCTATACACTGTTGATGGACTCTGCTGGAGTCCTGATTTCCAAGAGGTGCCTTCCCAGGTCCCTGTTCCTTAGCTGGAGTCAATGTACATACCTCCAACTTGCAAACTGCAAGGACTGGACTCCAGGTGAAAATATAGAGGCTAAATGATCTTCACATCAGCAATGACCACCAACGTCTCCCACCAACGCAAAGCACCGACGGTATCGGGCCTTTCACGTTCGCAACGACGTCTGCATCTCCTGATAATACGAAGCTTCCATGGTCACCTGCTCTTCACGTCACTTTTTATTTTGACTCGGTCCAGCTCCACCTGATAATCGCGAGTGATGCTTTGTGCTTCTTGGTGCTATTTTTACCTAATACTTTAAAAATGTATAATTGCTGTTCTACTTAATGGCCGTTTGTTGTTTTGGTGAAATTTTATGTATTGAAATTCATTCATCTTTATTTTTCTAAATTAGAATTTTCGAGTATTGTGTTAACACTTTATGACTCTTTGAGTGCTGCATCAATATTTACATATTGCTCTTAGTTAAGTCAGGCTACTTTTGTGCCAAGCTACCAGAGGAGGAAGCACAAGTTTTATTTAGTGACTTTTGTGGTTCACCCTGACAATGATTGTGTTTATTACTTGAGTGGGGCTCCCACCCATCTAAACTAATAGCTCACGTTCTTACAATGACAGTTTAAAGGATAGAGTTTAATGTAAAAGTCAAAAGCACGATTTTACCTGTGGCTTGGCCTTTGCCTCTGTGGCAGATGCAGAGGAAAGAGTGGCAAGCAGGGAAGGGCGGTGTTGCACCTGCAATGCAAGGCAGAGCAAACAAAACTGATATGGTGTGTGGTTGAATATATAATATACGGAGGCTGACATAGATAGGCATTATTCTCTGGACAGTATCTCTGACTGACAGGATTGCTGGAAACACAACTTGAATAGGTATTGTCTGCATGATCCTCTGAGCTATGCTGTTGTGCGACAACCGTGGGGTCAGCGAATATGGTGAAGGTTGAATAACAGTGTGTCATGTTCCACTGATGTTGCCTTCCATTTGCTTTAGTGCTGTTGGATAGCGATACAGTGCTATATATTTTTCTGCATTGTAGTTGAGTGAGAGTTTGATGCTGGTGTGTTTGCTGTATGGTTTGCAGCAGATTGGATTCAATTTCTTTCAAATTTTTAGTGTCTTCGAGTTTCTTTGCTGCTGTTACGGGAATCTGATGGCCTCCAGTGGTGTTGGAGAGTGTTGTTGTCAAAATAATATTTGTGCGTTCTGCTGAATTGGTGGTTTTAAATATTGATATGCTGGATTCATATGTTTTACATCAAGAAGGTTTACCAGCCTGGTATGTTACAGTTATTACCTTAAATTACTTTGTGGTGCCATATCGAGCTGTGTAGAGTCACAGAATACCATTTATGCAGCTTGTAGCATTGTAATGGTTGCGCATGAGTGATATATTGGTGAGTCTTCTATTTTCTGTTGTGTTGATCGTTTTGCGTTTGAGGTACGGTTAAATAGTATGTTTTGTGTCAACTCCGTAGTAGGTTGTTAGGGCGTTCTGGTTGGATAAAGCGACAACTGGAAAGCAATAAGTTGTCATGGGCATGATCTTTGATGCTATGTAGCCTTCAAAATAGTGTGCCAGAAGTCCACTGAGTGTGTCTGTTCCATAGTATAGGTTTAGGTGCAAAACAGAGGTGTGTACTTTTCAGAAATAGCTACTTGTTTAAGGGACTCAATGCTCCAGAAAGTCACCTTTCCTATAAATATGTTGTCTTGCCCCTTTGGCACCATGCAGTGAGGTGACATATTTTGACAGCATTCTCAGTATAGCAGGACTCTGATAAAAAACCGTCTCTGATTTTTGTATCAGAGTTTGAATTCATTCAAGTCTCTGATTTTACCAACTTCTGCAAATCTACACACGGATAGTGGAAGTACACCCAGAAGATTTAGTTCCAGGGAGGGAATGTACACCCCAACAACCGTACACGTTTAAGGGCATTCACTAACTTCTCGCCCATCTCTTTCCACTCTTGAAAAGTTGGAAAATGTACTATTGGCAAGAGCTGCAGTAAATCCTTTTCTAGGGTGGGGAAAGAAGGTGGTGAAGGTAAAGTGAATTTCCAGTTGCTCAGCTTATTTTCACATAAGTAGACATACGCATTTATATAAGCATGCATTTATGCTCATGTGAAAATAGTATTCACAGACAATAACTAGCAGTGCAATTTCCAGTCCTACTACTGCAAACTCTTGTGAATTCTTTAAAGTCCTAAACATGCATCAATGCCAAGACTTACCTAGGGGTGCACTTTTGTGATGTTCTTTAATTTATTTTCATTTTGCCCATAATTGTTTTTTACACAAGTTCTCCATTCTGAATCTGTTTTTTTAATTGTGGCTCGGAATATTGAATCCCAAAGATAGATGGGACAGAATATCGTTACAACAATATCAAGAGACAGAATATCACAAGGAAATGGACAGAGGGAGATAAAGATTTAACATTTCTAACTCCATTTCCGCGTGCCTTGAAGATATATATCTAGTGTGTATATATATATATATATATATATATATATATATATATATATATATATATATATATATATATATTATTATTATTTTTTTTTTTTTCACTGAAAAAACCATAGGTTTCAGGTACGATATAGTTAGAAATTAGCATTTAAAAAAAACATTGAAATTCACTGAAAAAAACATAGGTTTCAGGCACGTTATAGTTAGAAATTAGCATTTTAAAAACCTTAGAAATTCACTGAAAAAAACATAGGTTTTACTGAAAGTTATAGTTAGTTGGAAATTTCACTCGTACAAAACCATAGAAATTCCCCCGTTATAGTTATTTCAGCTAACTATAACTCGCATCCCCGCAATGCACTGCTGATGATGTCACATATTACATCATTCATGACTTGGTCAGTGACATCAGTGAGGACATCAGTGATGACATCTCAAATGACATTCTAACTATAACGTACCTGAAACCTATGGTTTTTTCAGTGAATTTCAATGGTTTTTTTTAAAGCTAATTTCTAACTATGCCTACAAAGTTAGGTCTTGTGAAGAAAGAGGAAGAAAAGCGCAGCAAGAAGCAAGACAAATGCAGAAAGAGGCAACAGAAGTCCAGAAAGACGAAGAAAAGTGTGGGAAGAAGCAAGAGATGTGCAGAAAGAACCAACAGAGGAGCAGAAAGTCCTCCTGTGCCCCCAACTTTTTAGTGACGGGTACTGGTGGTAACTGACTCTGACTAACCAGGGCCGGAGCAAGTACTATGCTAAAAGACACTTAGAATACAGTGAAAGCACCTACATACACTAGGGAACACTACGTGTTGGGGTACCCCTGTGATTAGCATGACCTCCTCTGTAAGGCCCTAGTACATAATAGGGCAGGGGGATTAAAACTACCTCTAAGTCAGAGGTACAGAAATATTCTACTTTAACTAGTAGTCGCGTTTGCAGAGTGGTGGAGAAAGGGTGCTGGGTGTCCAACCAGCGCTCAGGAATTCCGCTGCGTAGGACTTACAGGAGGTACCAGAAGGGATTCTTGGCCCCCAAACTCCCTCAGGACTAAATTGGACTTCATCCCATAGTCTGCCAAGAGGCACGTTTGCAGAGTGCCTCCGAAGACGTCTTAGCAATCGACTTATTGGAGGTAACAAGAGGGGTAGTTGGCCCCCAAGGACATCCTTGGGGGCCAAGTTCCCAAACTATTACTTTCAGTCAGTCCACACAGCAGCACTGGTAAGTACTCGTACCAGGCCACGCCCACTTTGCCCACCACTCTACAAACGCGCTCCCTGGCACGCTCTTGGATGGGGATTGAAGTCCCCTTTTCTGCTGGGAGTCCTTTAGGGGCCAACTAGCCTACCTTTTACCTCCAGTAAGCCCCACGCAGTGGGATTGGTGAGAGGTAGACCAAGGCAATGCCCCCTTTATCCACCACTCTGCAAACGTGCCCCCTGGCATGTTGTAAGTTGGGGGATTAAGTCCCCTTGAATCCTGAGGGTCCCTGGGCTCCAACTAGCCCACCAGGTACCTCCAGTAAGCGCCACAGAGCTGCGTTGCAGAGAGGTGTAAAAAGGGGCATGGCCTGGACCACCTCTCTGCAACATAGCGCAGTGGTGCTTACTGGAAGCACCTGGTGGGCTAGTTGGCCCCCAGGGACCCTCAGGATTGAAGGGGAATTAATTCCCCAACTTAATACGCGCCACAGGGCGTGTTTGCACACGTCACCTCAGACCCCACCCCCTCCCTTTACCACTGTGCAAATGCGCCCCGTAGCGCGTTTTAAGTTGGGGGATTAAGTCCCCTTGAATCCTGAGGGTCCCTGGGGTCCAACTAACCCACCATGTACCTCCAGTAAGCACCACAGAGCTGCGTTGCAGAGAGGTGGTCCGAGGCCACACCCCTTTTTACATCTCTTTGCAACGCAATTCTGTGGCACTGACTGGACGCACCTGGTGGGCTAGTTGGCCCCCAGGGACTCTCAGTATTCAAGGTGACTAAATTCCCCAACTTAAAACACGTCACAGGGTGTGTTTGCACACTTGTCACATCAGGCCACGTCCCCTCCCTGCAACACTCAGCAAATGTGCCCCAGCCGCGTTTAAAGTTGGGAAATTAATTCCCCTTGAACACTGAGGGTTCCTGGGGGCCAACTAGCCCACCAGGAACCTCCAGTATGCACCAGGGAGCTGCGTTGCAGAGAGGTGTTCAGAGGCCACGCCCCTTTTGACACCTTTCTGCAACGCAGCTCTGTGGCGGTTACTGGAGGTACCTAGTGGGCTAGTTGGACCCCAGTGACCCTCAGGATTCAAGGGGACTTAATCCTCCAACTTAAAACATGCCACTGGCGCGTTTGCACAGTGGTGAAGGGAGGGGGCGGGGTCTGAGGTGACATGAGTGCAAACGTGCCCTGTGGTGCGTTTTATGTTGGGGAATTAATTCCTCTTTAATCCTGAGGGTCCCTGGGGGCCAACTAGCCCACCAGGTACCTCCAGTAAGTGCCACAGAGCTGCTTTGCAGAGAGGTGTAAAAAGGGGCATGGCCTCTGAACACTTATCTGCAATCCTGCTCCCTGGCGCATACTGGAGGTTCCTGGTGGGCTAGTTGGCCCCCAGGGATCCTCAGTATTCAAGGGGAATTAATTCCCCAACTTTAAACGCGCCAGGGGGCGCGTTTGCTGAGTGTTGCAGGGAGGGGGCGGTGCCTAGCCACGATGCTGGCTTTTTAAAAAAAAAAAAACATTAAGAAGGGGGCTGTGTGGCCCCCCTTCTCTTGCCTTTTTTTGTGCCCTGGGGACCCCATCCCCAAGAGCCTGGCCCCCTTTAAAAAATGTAAATGGGAGGGGGCGTGTGGGTCCCCCTCCCGTGACCAATTCCGGCCCTGGGCACCCCATCCCCCGGGGCATGGCCAAACATAATTTTTTTTTATAGGAAGGGTGGCTGCATGGCCCCCCCTCCTAAGACCTCTATTGGCCCCGGGGACCCCATCCCCCGGGCCCACCTTTATTTTTATTTTTTGGGGGAGGGGGCCGTGTGGCCCCCTACCGGGCCACTCCTGGTCCCGGGGACCCCATCCTCCGGGGCCTGGCCATTCTTTTTTGTGTGAGTGGGACCACGTGGCCCCCCTCCTCAGGCCAGATATGGCCCCGGGGACCCCATCCCCCGGGGCCTGGCCTCACCTTTTTTTTGGGTGGCGGTCCCCAGGGCCATCACTGGCTCCACTCCCACATAATGCAAAGCCCCAGGGGGTGGTGTTCCCCGGGGTTCGGGGGTCCGTTACGGACCCCAAAATTTAAATATTAATGCCCCGGTCCCTGGGGCTGCGGGGGGGCAGTGTTGTGCCCCCCGCAAATAATAAATGAAAGCCCCAGGTGGTGGCGGTTCCTGGGGCTTGGGCGTGCCTTGGAGGCCCCCCCACAGATTAAACAAGCATTTGCAATGCAATAGGTCTCGCATTGATGAAGGTTTGAACTATTGGTGTTGCAAATAATAATGCAACAACAATAACTCAAACTTTCAGTAATGGAAGACCTATTGCAAAGCAAATGCTTATTCTAAATGAGCTGCAGCTGCGTCCTGACCAGGCTGCTGAAGACACTCTTGCCCCCTTCCAAACACCGACAACAAGCACTGGCAAAGCCAGCAGGTTAAGCTTTTACAAAATCTATTGACTCTGTCAATTGTTTTACATATTACACAGCACTAGAGCTGCTGTGCAACATAGCTTATGGTAAAAAAAAAAAAGCACTATGACGCAGTCAATGTTGTGCGTATCCTAGCACTTTTTTTTTTTTTACATTAGGCCATGTTTCACAGAAACCCAACTGCTATGCAATATGTAAAAATAAAAAAATTGCTAAACCCAATAGATTTCATTTTGGCGAAACCTATTAGCAAGTTGGCAGGTATGATGGTGTGAGTGAACTTGTTCTCCCTGTTCAGCAGGAAGTCACTATACCGGAGCAAGGGCTTTAAGTGGAATGAAAAAACTTGGGGGTTGCTCTCAAAGGGGCGTGGTCGATGTAATGAAGGGCGTGGCTTAAAAACACAAACTAAAAATCCATGCTTAGCATAGTGTGTCGCCCCATGGGTATTTTGCTGCTTCGTCATTACATCCATATACAACAAGTAACATTACACCTAAAACAAGCCAGGACTATTGGCTTTGTCAATGATTGTTAGTTGCATAAGCTAAATAAGCAACAACTATGGCTTCAATGTACATAATTTTGAAAATGCAAGCATCATGCTGCCCCATCCGGTTTGCATTAATCGTCATTGTTTACAGGAATTCAACTGCTATGCAATATGCAAAAAAAATTGCCAAACCCAATTGATTTCATTTTGGCGAAAGCTATTACCTTTTGCCAATGCAGGTTGTTCAAGATGGCAGGTATGATGGCCTTAGTGAACTTGTTCTCCCTGTTCAGCAGGAAGTCACTATACCGGAGGAAGGGCATCAAGTGGAATGAAAAAACTTGTGGGGGCTCCCAGAGGGGCGTGGTCGATGAAATGACGGACGTGACTTAAAAACCCAAACTGAAAATCCATGCTCGGCATAGTGTGTCGCCCCACTGGTATTTTGCTGTTTCGTCATTCCATCTATATACAAGTAACATTCCATTTACTACAAGCCAGGACTATTGGCTTTGTCAATGGTTGTTAGTTGCATAAGATAAATATGCAAAAGCATACTGCTCCATCAGGTTTGCAATATTCGTCACTGGCTATGTGCCAAGATAACCATATTGACAGATATTGTCCCATCAGGTTTGTCCGTTCAGCAAAGGCCAATAGCCTATGAGGTGGACCAGCAGCATGCATAAGATACCGAAATCATCCTAGAGAGCAGCTGTGGCTGCTCCCATTAAAGCTAATTCTAGTCTAATAATTAACCGCGTTGAGCACACATAACAATATATCATACTTTACATATGGTAATTTTATACCGTGCTTTTGTGGCAAACAGTAATCTAGAGCTTTATATTTGAGAACAACTTGGTTCACATCAGAAAACGCCAGTGCAAAGAAAACTAGTGTGCTATGTAGTGACATGGTGACAAAAAAATAGCCACTAACCCCATCTTCGACCATCATTCATGGAGAGTGGTGACATGTACAAGTACTACATGTGTATAAAATACACTACAATGTGCCCTGCTCTCTGAAAACAGGTATTAATGTCCCCCCAACTCAAATGAATGTATCGACCTTAAAAGGGCGAAGAGCTGATTTTCCCACCCAAAATGCAAAATTGTAATCTTCGGATTGCGAGCGGATATTTACAATGGGAAGGACATCAGATAAGAGCAGCATCTAGTGTTTTCACGACGGATCCATGTTCAGCTTCCTGAAGCTAGTGTTCTTTCTTTTGGGGTTTTAAGACGAGGCACCTTAGCAGATAAGAAAGAGGTCGTAGTGGTGAGCAACCTTTTCATGTTTAAAGGGCCGTTCTAGAGAGAAACCAGGGAGTGCATTCGCAAGGCCTGGTTGTCTAATATTAATGGAGCTAGCGTGCAGAAGTATACAGGCCGGACTGATTAACCTTCCCATTTAGTAAAGTAGAAAGGGTTTCCGGCCTCCATCAATTGACTCTCCTCACTACATTTCATCAGTTAAGGCTTTTTTTTTTTTTTTTTTGAAAACCTTTATTGACATTTTAATCAATTACACATATGGGCCTACAACCCCCGGGGCCGGCCGCTAAACAGTCAGAATAACAGAAGGCAGGTCTATCACAGTCAGTACCTCGGGGAGCAAAATCTCGACGCTAGCATACTCTCAGTCTCTGAACAGCCCAAGTAGGAGACCAGGATAATAAAGGTTTACATTTTATAATAGAAGAGGATGGAAGGATCAGGTGCCAAACAGTTTCCCAGCAGCGAAAAATGGCAGGCAGAACGATGAACGTCAACAATATGCAGCAGTCTATCTTAGCAATGGCGCTGAAACAGGAAGTTCAGGATGTGGGGAAAGGACACGGCCATTCGCGCCTGCAACCCCCTGCCCCAAGACCCAGGAAACTCCACGGAAATTATGGCACTCCGGAAACAGCAGTGATTAACAACAAAGGAGTTCTACCATGCTGATCCCAGAAAAAGACAAAGAAGAATAAGAGAAGAAAAAGAGGCCATAGAAAAAGGAGGTGAAAGACTAAAGAATCCCCCCTCCAACCCCCCACCCTGCACCTCTGCAGATGAGTACGGCCCCCCCCCCCAGCAGTGTGCCTGTCGCCCGGAACCAGACCCGAAATATAGAAGAAACAGAGAAAAGGAGTGGGAAAAGAGCCCCCACCAGACGGGGGGGTAGAGAGAGTATTAATAAACTGGAGGAGGGCCTGCAAAACACGCCCCCGGCTTCTCCCTCCCGCACCATACGTTTTCCCATAAAGCATACAATAAAGAACACAAAATCGACCCTGTCAAAAAGGAGTAAGGAGCATTACGCACTTGGTACACTAACAGTTATGCCGTGAGAGCACACAACTCCCGAGCCCGCCCGCCTAGTAGGTGACCACCTCTGAAGGGTCAGCCTCATCCTTGGCCACTCTTTGCAAACCCACCCATGCATTCCCCTCGTCCCAGTGCCATGTCCAATGTTACCAGGGAGAGAAGTGTCCAATAAAACTCAGGAAGCGACACACACAGGTAGGGTAGAGGGCTCTGAAGATCGACACAGTCAGCTCTATGGAGGATCGTCTTTCCCAGTGCCGAGCCAGGATTTACACTGCACACCAGGCCCAGGAAGGCGGAATCAGCCAGGGCGGGCGACCGTAGCCTGGATGTTGCCTGGGTCGTCGGAGGCCGCGCACGGGACAAGGCCACCACCCCCCACTCAGGCCCGAAACCTCCGGAACAGACCAGATCCACAGCCAGCTGATCGCACGTTAACATACTGTCTGGAGAGTCCAGGCGTGCACTATTCACCGGGGCGGCCACGACACTGTCCCCCCGTGCGCGGTGTAAGAAGTCCCAGTGTACCTGGGGATAGGCAGGCGGCAACTGTTCCGACGCTGATGTCACTCCATCGAGCTTGCTCCCCAACACCCAGGCGCCGTGAATCAAGGTGGAGTGAAGGGCACCGAGAGCCTCGAGAAGGTCACCGTACCCCAGTACAGCTCCCGGCGCTCGCTCCGCTACGCTCCTCAGAGTCGCACCCTCCCAATCCTGCTGCAACCCAGTGTACAGGATGGTGGACTCTGGCATACCAAAATGGCCGCTGGGTAGGTCCATCCCAGATCGGGACCGGGACTCAGACACAAGCGCCTCGGGTTCCATGGCACTGGTAACAGGGTTCCGAGGGCAGGCAAACAATGTGTCCGGTGTGTGGTCACGGGCCACAGTCGTCCCCACCACGGACCAGCGCCCGCGATAATCCGGGAGCAGCCCGCAAGAATCGGGGCAAGTTACGGGCGGCGTCCGAGCAGCTCACCGGCGAAGGCTGAAGCAATCACCGGAGAGTCTTGGAGTTGCCACCTCGGGCACGCACGCGTTCAGCTACGCTTAGTGGTAGGAGCGACCACGGCGAAGCGCAGTCCGGCATTCGCACCACTCCGGTAGTCCGACCCCACCCAGTCACCAAAGGCCGCTGTTGTTGCACTGCCGCCCGGCCACGGCGTCCACTCGAGGTCCCGGCTCCAGGGCTGCACAGGCCGCAAACTTCAGACGGACATTTCTCCGGCGGTATCGCTGCCAGAAACTTCGGGGTCACACGGCCGGTTGCCGCTCGCGTTCACCAACACGGGTAGATAGCGCAGGCTAAGGATCTCGTGCAGGATATATGTGCGGGGTGCGGAGGTTCACGGAGCCGGGAGCCTACGCTGCCGTCCCGGTCGCCATCTTGGCTCCTCCCCCCCAGTTAAGGCTTTTTGATGAGGTAGGACAAGTAAGCGTGCGTGGGGGAGGGGGTGGTGCGGGAAATGACACACATTTCAGCAGGATGCCATGACAATGTATTGAAAAACATAATAAGAGTCTATGTTTTAAACATGTGGGGACGGTAGGGATGGGCGTAAGCTTTGAAACAATGGGGGATATCTTATGTGAAAAACGCATTATTTATGCAAACAAAGCACTCACTGCCTTCCGTTTTTTTTAAGCCTCGCGGAATATACAAATATAATTATGCAACCGGAGGCAAGCTGGACCGTTTTGTAACTCTCGGCAAACAGTGTTTTTAGTGCACCAGAGCTAATGGGGTTCTGTCGGAGGGTACTGTAAAACTGATAAAATCAATTACATGTGTAAACAGCACAGTGCCACAGTCGCCTCTTTCAAATTATAAAGCCAGTTCTGACTGATACGCAAATGGTTGGAAGGTGGGAGGAGGGATGAGGGGTTAGGGAGAGATGGTACGGAGTGAGCAGGCTGCCACGAGCAGGAAACAATACGTAAAGCTGAAAATGAAAGCTGTGCCCTGTGATTTTGGGCAATTCACTTAAAATACAAGCAGCGATCTCGAGGGGTGATGGGTGCGGGGTGAAGGGGTAGAGAGATACGGCACAGGGCGAGCAGGAAACAAGACACAATGGTTAAAAAGAAAGCGGTGAGGAGAGACGGCGCAATGTGACTTGAACAGCATTTGAGCTCATAAATGACATCCATTTAAAAAAAACAACAATGAAACGGCATCAAAAATGCTATGAAGGGCGTGTGGTCAGAGCTGCCGACTCGGGACTTTGAGTCTCGGCGTCAGCTCAACATACTTTGATTTTGGGCAAATAACATAAAATACAAGCAGCGATCTTGGAGGGGTGGTGGAGGCGTGGTGAAGGGAGAGACAGCAAAGGGTGAGCCGGCTGCCACATGCAGGCAACAAGATGCGATGTGAAAATGAAAGTGGGCACGTCATTAAAAGGTGAACGGCCTCCAAAGCAAAACAATAATTAAACCTGCGATGCAAATGCTAAATGCCGACCGAATCATGAAGCACAGCATCCGTGAATCGGGTGATGTACAGATACACAAGTTGAGGCAAACAAGAAAACAAAATATTGCGCACAACGGAACCTTGATAGCTCGAGACTCATTTCCGCCATTATTTCAAACCTTTCATCATGCCTGCGAAAACAAGAGGAGAGGCAGGCAAACTATACCAGGGGAGCTCGGGAGCAGGGAAGGGGAGCGAGCAGGCCAGCAAACAGCAGATGAAGTGCTGCTGCCGCGAATCCGGCCCGTGCTGTGTGAAGAACTGTTCCTAGTTTCTGAGTAGAAAGTGAAACAAATGTTCATACATGTTAAGAGCAGCTGTTCCAAAAAAAAGTCCCTAACCAGAAAGTTAAACAAGCTTTAATTTTGGCTAGAAGTCTCTTAAACCAAAAGCTTATTTTCACGAAACATCCTTTTGTCCTGAAATACCAGCTTTGAGCAAGTACATGTTCAGTGCACATCGAAAAGAATGCGTGTGTGTGTGTGCGCGAGCACTCATGTATGCCTGTGTATATTTCCCCAAAAATTATTGAGTGAAGTTTGCATAGAAATTGGAAAAACTGATAGCCTGCAAAAGCATTAACCATGCAGGATGGCTCTGTCTCCTCCGTCTCTGCGATGAGGCGGGGAGAGAAGGGAGGGGGAAGGTCAATCCGAGGAGCGTCAAGGAAACTGATTAGAAGGGAGGGGGGAGTGCGAAAAGAGCGGGGAGAGAAGGGAGGGTGTACAAACAAAGGAGCTATAGAGAAGGGAGGGGGGAGTGGGAGCCGAGGAGCCATTAGATGGCAGCTGTGCATGTGCATGTGATCGTGCACTCAAGCTTTAGGCCAGCCAAAAGACTGTGGGTAGCACTTTGAAAATCCCACTTACAAAATATCTCGCACAGAGCAGCGCAAGCGCTAGCTCAGGCGAGACCTAAAAAGAAGCCCCGGGGGTGGCGGTCCCCGGGGCTGTGGGGGAGCTGCGTGCCCCCCCACAACTCAATAATCTTGCCCCGGGGAGGTGGCGGTCCCTGGGGCAGTGTGGGGGGGATCGGGCCCCCCCACTTTTTTTTTTTTTTACTGCCCCCGGGACCTGGCCCACCGGAGGGCTTCAATAATTATTTTTTTTTTTTTCAAGCCGGATTCGCGCACCTGAGATGGCCTAGGGGGTCAGGGTGTTTCTACCCTGCCCCCTTTAATTAATTTTCACCTTTTGTTTTTCTGTTTTCTTGTGCCTCGGTTACCAAGGCACAAGATGGCTGCCAACACTTCCTGGTTTGGAGTGCTGACAGCCAATTAGAATTAAGCTTGTGGTCGGGAGGGTCCGCGGATCCACCGCGGCCATGGATATCGAAACTTTTATTTTTGGATTTTCTCACCAACTACTGAACGGATTTCCACCATTTAAAAAAACAAAAAAAAGGTCTCTTTCTGAACCAAGGGCTACCTTTTTGCCAAATTTGGTGTAATTCCGTTCTGCAGTTTCGGCTGTAACCATGTCTAAAGTTTCCTATGGGAAATAACATAGAGAAAACACATTTTGAGACCCCCCTTTTTTCTCGGCCTCTGCTTGCCGAATCACCCCGAATCTTTCAAGACGGGAGCTGACCGGAACGCCCCACTAGTTTTGAACATTTCGCAATGATTCGTCAAGCGACGGCAAAGTTATTGGGAAAAGAAAAAATGCTTTTCTGAATAGAAACAAGGTCCTAACTATAACTACCTACTGGCGACCGCCAGTAGGTAATTACCAAGGTATGTATATATGGAGATGCAAAATGCATAGAAATTTACCTTTTGATATTTTGTCTTTTGATACTGTTTTGATAATCTGTCCCGTTGATATTCAGGATTCGATACTTCAGGGTGCGCCACTTTTTAAAATATTGGAATTCATCAAACACATTTCACTAAGTGGTGCCTCAGAGATATGATATTTCAAGTAGCACAATAATTGAGCAAAGCAGTTTTTCTCCAATTTGCATTTTTTGTGTACATTTTATTTCAAAAGCAGATATTGTCCTATCCTGCTTTCATGCTTACACAGGCATTTGTATGTGATCAGGGAGCATTTTAAAATGCCTCAAATGTTTACAGTCTGCAACCCTGTGCACATATTTTAATACTGGAACCACTGTTAGTGAGGCAAGCTGAGATCACAGCCCACTGCATTTCATTATAACACTACTTTTTGACTAGTTTGTGCATGAAATGTTATTGGGTGATCCGTCAAGAGGGGGTCAAGAAAAGGGGGGGGGGTCCAAAAATGCAAAATCCCAATGTATTTTCCAGACTTTTGTCAGATGCGTTTTCAGAAAAACTGCTGAATGGAATTACACCACATTTGGCAGGAAGCTAGATATTGGTTTGCGCATTGTGTTTTTTTAGTTTGGATGTAAATCCGTTCAGTAGATTTTGCAAAATTAAGGGCCTGATTATGATGCCAGAGGCGGTCCGACCACTGCGGTCTCTTCGGAAGTGGAGGGTCCGTCCGCCGGAATTCAATGCATGCCATCTGTACTCCGACCAACCATTGAAAGACTGCTGACTCCGACAGCCTTTCTCCGACTTCCAAGATGGCGGTCTTAGAAAAACAGCATCCACAGTGCTGTCCAGGGATCCCTCACCGCCTTTCGGATTACGATGTGGGTTTCCGACGACCCGACCGTGGCAGTCCAACCACCTGCCTCGAACCCCCAAGACTGACCCTGGGGGTGCTAGAATGCAGGTAAGTCAGTAGGTAGCATGTATCCCCACTGACTGAACTGCACACAGATTTCCACACTCCAGTAATGAGGTACATGGTGCACAAGGCATATCCCCACATATGTCATGCATGTGTGTACATGTCACATGTTTCCTATGATTTTGTACGCATTTGCAGCAACATATTCGGAGGTATGCGCACGCCGTAGATGAGACCGCCGTGCTTGCCTAAAATCTCCTCTTTTTCAATGTAGGTTAATGGGGAAAATCAATTCCCCAGGTGATTTTTTTCAAAATCCCCCTCCTAACAAGTTCAAAATGTTGGTAAGTAAGGTACATTGGATTACGGAGGGCAGGAAAAAAGGGGTAGGAACATGTACTTGGGTAACAGAGGGCAGGAGGGATATGGGCACGGGCACCAAACTGACTTTACAGGGTAGGCGTCAGGGGTTGCAGCAGCACAATACACCACACAGGGCAAGCGGGAGAGCAGTACAGCACAACAGACCATAGGAAGCAATAGAGAGGGGACAGGGCTGTGCACATGGACAACTGAGAGCAGAGGGGAAAGAGACAAGGGCAGCCAGATGGCCATACCGGACAGGCAGGAGGGACAATTGCAGTATAACAGACCTTGAAGGGCAGGAGAAAGGAGGCAGGGGCAAGAAAACTGACCAGTCAAGGCAGGAGGAAGAAAGTAGGGTTCTGCACATGGAAAATTGGGAGCAGGGGCTAGGGGACAAGGGGCAGCGCAGGAGCAGCAAGCTGGTCATGGAAATCAGGAGGGATGGGTGCTGGAAGCACAACACACCATGGAGGGCTACAGTGAGACTATAATGGCATACACACAGACAATAGAGGGAAGGTGGGAGGAGGTCAGGGGCAGCAAGCTGAACACACAGGGCAGGTGGGAGGGGCTGTATCAGCACAGAAGAATATGCATGTCAAGCAGGAGGGTCAGTGGCAGCACAACAGCCATGGTGGGCAAGAGGGAGAGGGCAGGGGTAATCACAGAGGACCATGGAAAACAGAATGGAGGGGTAGGGTGTGGACACAGACAAAATAGGACAGGTGAAAGGGCTTCAGAACAGACCATGCAGGGCATGCAGGAGGAGGGGTTGCAATAGAGCATGGAGGGCAGAATGGACTAGCAACAATATAGATAATGGAGGGCAGAAAGGAGAGGATAGGGGCATGGAATTTGGACAGACAGGGTGGAGGTGGCAGGGACAGGCAGCAAACCTCTGACCATGCAGGTGGGAGGGGTAGTGGCAGCTCAACAGAACACTTGAGAGTAGACAGAAGGGGCAGCGGCAGGTCCATGGAACATGGGGGGACAAGGTGGGATGCACACCGATATCAGAGGGCAGGGGAAAAGAGAGAAGGCGCAGCAAGCTAAGCACAGAGGCTAAGCAGGAGGGCAAAGATGGGGCATAGAATTGGGCAACGGAGGGCAGGAGGCATTGGCAGAGTCATCAAGGTAAATGGAGGGCTCTGGCAGCACAATGGACCATGCAGGGCAGGAGGGAGGGGGCAGGTGCATGAACTCGGACAACAGAGGGTAGAGAGGAGGTGGATGGGGAAGCAAGCAACTCTTTAGGGCAGTCAGGAAGGACAGTGGCAGAGCAATGGCCACACATGGCTGTAATGAGGGAGCAGTGTAAGGGACTTTGACAATAGATGGCAAGGAGGAGTTTAACAGAAGCAGCAAGCTTGGATGGGTGTAGCACAATGCCAGGCCCTGCGTCCAAACCCCCCCTCTCACTGTGCATTGTGATAAGCATTTTAGATGACGTAAAAAATTAAAAAAAATAGAAATTCACTTGAAAACCAAGGGCTAAAGGGGTGTTATATTTAGGAAATAGAATTTTAAAAAACCTCAGAAATTGACTGAAAAAGCAAAGGTTACAGGGACGTTATAGTTCATGCATAGTCATGCTTTCCAATCAACCATGCTGTTCATCAGTCAATGGATGAACAAGGCCCACTTAAAACTCAATCCGGACAAGACGGAGCTTGTTTTAACAGGTGGCATTCTTAAAAATCCATGGGGAACCCATTTTTGGCCTACAGAGTTGGGCCAGTCCCCTGTTCCTTCTAGCTCGGCGAAAAGCTTAGGGGTGATCATCAGTCAGGATCTTACTCTGAAGCCTCAAATTAGCTCAGTGATCTCCGTTTATTTTTTTCAACTCCGTAGAATAAAAAAGATTGGTAGATACCTAGGCTGTCCGGAATTCGTTTTAAACCGAATCTAAACGACAGTACCCTACCGGATGAAAATCAGCGCACTCGGTTTAAACCGAGTGTCACTGATTTTCATTGCTGTTGTACCACTTGGCCACTTGATGGAGCCAAAGCGTTAGATGCAAAGCCCCAATGCTGTCCGGACTTTGTCTGGCCCCACACAAAAACTCCAGCGGCGCAGGCACACACCCAACGTCAGCCTTAAAGCCCTCTGGACAGGTCTTTGCCGAGAAGCACAATGAATGGATGGCCCTTCCCGGTCCCAGGTCAGGCAGCTAATGGGGAAGTGCTTAGCGAAGACGGTTTAAGTAGTCCGGAGGCGGGCGGAGATAACGTTCACTGTACTTGATATTATATTACCTGTCCTTTCGCAGTAGCCTTTGCCCGTAGAGATATGTGCGTTTTATGGTTATGGAGGCTCTGTCCCCTTGAAGAATATTCCAAGCCGCTAGCCATTCGCTGACAGGTAGATAGATAGCACGTCAGCACTCTAAATTCTATCCCAGCTTCCCTCCCCCTCCCCTTCCCGCAGCTTAAGTAAGCAAACACATGCGCCACACACATCGCGCTCTAGGTTAACGGTGAGCGCAGAGGTCAGAAGGTCAAGAAAATGTGCACAGTATGTTCGTCCTGCTGTTTTTTTGCCTATTACCACGTACGTGTGGCAGCGAAAGAAGCAGTTGAGTTTCCTGACTACGCGTTTAAATAGCAGTTGACACAACACATTTCCTGCCCCTCGGGAACCAACTTTCAGCTTTTTGGAAACCGCACAAATATCATTGGTTTTGTCCGGACTGAAGCTGCAGAGAATCCACAAATACCCTTAGATCCCATCATGAAATGGACACGACGGAGTGAGTTATTTTGCATTACTGAGTTTTTCGAGGTTTGTTTTGTTTTGCCCCAGCTGGCGTTGTTGTTTGTAAATAGAGACTGCAGTGTATTCTGGGAGGAGAGTGGCAGCCTGTCGAATCTTCACAACGGGACGGGTCAGTGTGTACCCTGGGGTGGTGGGGTGCCTGCTGAGAGGAGGCGTGGGGCGTTTTAGGCTCTCTCTGATAGTGGAGCAGCCAAACAGGCTGTAGGGACTGATACCACAGAGGTACATCTTCGTGAAAGCGTTGCAGCTGCGAGCTGGTTGCTGTTCGGAATCCCTTCATTAGCAGATCTGATTAAAACACACAGTTCCCCATTTCTGCTCCCATTGCCTTGGAGCCTCTGTCTGCGGTGGAGAGAGCGGGGAGCGGCTGGCAACCCTGAGGAGGGACCCGCAGGCCATGGGGGCCAAGAGGAGCATCACAGCCGCGGCGCTGCTGCTGCTGACAGTGCTGGGCACAGCCTTTGCTATTAAAGTACAAACCCCTCAGAAAGCCATCCAAGTAGCACGAGGAACAAATACAACTCTTCAGTGCAAATTGGAAACAACAGCACTCACGAAAGTTGGAGGTATTGTGTCATGGAAGACTGCGGTTGATCAGGCTGATGTGCTCATGTATTTCTTTGGTCAAGATATCAGTTACGGGGAGCTGTACGCTGGTAGAGTGCATTTTAGCGGCCAGACAGATAACGGTGACCTCTCCATTACTATTTCTGCTCCCAGCATGAGGCAAGGCAGAGGGATGAGTCCCGGGGGTCCCCTTATCATTCACACTCAGGCTAATCCTCAAACCACCCACTGGTGAAATTGTAATGCAAAGTACCTGGCTAAACAAAGGCTGGACTCTCCCACCCCCTCTCTAAACACTGCACTCTTTGCCCATTATTAGATAAAACCTCCCAGAGGAGGATGCGCCCCTCTGAGATGTACTGTTTAGATTAACTGATTTACAGTTGGTTGTGGTTTTAAAACACGTAATCCCGCAGTAATTGCTTTTCTGAATCAAGAGGTAAATGGATTTGCACTAAGAAAGCTGCCCTGGGACAGGCAAATCTTTAAATTATTACTTTGCTTCCATTAATATAATGGCCCGTACCCTCAAAGATGAAGCGTCTTTTCCAGGCGGCTCATCGCCGGGTTGACTTCCTGGATTACGGCTGTTAATTGATTCCGCACCTGTGGTTTTCTTTCTTCTGGGGTCATTTTACATTGAGGTTTCCCTGAGTGCCGTGCTTTAACTGAATTCAATGAATTCTTTACTTTTATGTTTAAAACGTTTTTATTGAAACAAAACAAACCATGGGGGAGGGGGATAGGAGGTTAGGGTACATATAATACAATCAAAGAAAAAAGGTGCAACTCAAGAGGGTTGGCGAAGGATAGCTCGGTGGGCCAGAGGAAAAGCACAGTAAATGAAAGGCTAGAAATGCAATCTGTGGAATCCCTGCGTGCATATCCAACACCCCAAATCTGAGCAATGAAAGCCAGCAGCCACTCAACGAAGCACATTCCACCCCCCCCATCCCCCATCCCCCCAGTAAAGAAAGGAAGGAAGAAAAAAAAAACCCCCGTCCTATGGTCCCGCGCCAGATTTATCCTCCCCAGAAAGCCCCGCACCCCCCCCCCCCCACATGTGATCTAGTCCGCCGGGATCACCGGCGGCGTCAACCTGAGAAGCCTAAGATACCTCGGACAGGTGAGCTCCCGGAATTCGGTGGACAGCAGCACTAGAAAGGGTTGCCACAGCTCTTCAAATTGGTCTATCTCCCCCGCCACCGTAAGCGACAGCTTCTCCATTCCCAGCACATGCCAAAGCCTATGCAACCAACCCGTGATGGAGGGGACAGTGGTGGTGCGCCAGTGGATAAGGATGTTCTGGACCGCAGACCCCAGCGCAATCGCGATCTGCCTACCCCTGCGGGACTTCAGTGGGTACATTAGGTCATTGGGGAGGCCCAGCAGGACATACGCCGGGAAGCGCGGCAGCTCTATCCCAAAGTGCTTATCCACCTCGTCCAAAACTTCCTTCCAGTAAGCGGTCAGCACGGGGCAATCCCAAAGAATGTGTGAGAGGGTACCCTCCTGCCCGCAGCCCCGCCAGCACCCCTTGTCAGTGTGTTTATGCATTTCATACAGTCTCTCCGGGGTGTAGTACCAATAAGTGGACACCTTAGTAAAGGTCTCCATAAGGCCCGTGTGATATGCAGAGTGCCGCGCCCGATACGCAATTTTGTCCCATTCCTTGTGGCTGAGTGTCCTACCCAATTCCCTGTGCCAGCGCTCCCTCCCCGGGTTGTAATAGTGAAACGGCGGGGGTTGTAGGTACTTGTACAGATCGGTAATTAGCTTAGCGTCGGAGGTCCGGGTAGCCAGCCACCTCTCATACGGTGTAATTTGACGAGCAGCGGTGTCACGCACCTGGGGCTGGAGGGCCCAATGCCGAACCTGCATGTAGCGCAATCTGTCCAGCTCCGTCAGGCCAAACTCCTGGCGAAGTTGCTGAAAAGGAATCACTCCCTCCGGTCCATAGATCTGGAAGAGCGCCCTGCAGCCCGCCTGCACCCAATGGGAGAAAACTCCCGGCTCCATCCCTGGGGAGAAGTCCGGGTTGCCCACTATGGGTGTGAACGGCGAAGGGAAGGTGGTGAGGCCCCGAGCCTCACAGACTGCATCCCACACCCGCAGGGGGACCCGCGTAACAAAAGAGGCATAAAGGTTAGGGGGGCGATGCGCGCGGCGCAAGAATGGAACCGCTTGTAAGGTGCGGCCCGCCACTGCCTGGTCTTGAAAGAGCCAGTGTTTGTCGGACTCCCACCTGCTCCACTCCACCAGATATCGCAGCTGTGCCGCCTGAAAGTACTTACGGAGGTCCGGAATACCGAGACCCCCCGCCTCCGGAGCAAGCGTGGAGAGGACCCTCTTCATTTGTGGCTTGCGGCCCTGCCAGACAAAGCGGGAGATGTCAGCCTGCATTTGTCGTATCCAGCCCACCGGGGGCTGGAGAGGTAGGGCCCGGAAAAGATACAGTATCTGGGGCAACACCGTCATCTTAACCGCCGCGATTCGCCCCAGCCAGGACAGTAGGCCCTTGCTCCAGCGACCAAGCTCCTCCTTGATCTTCCTGCTGAGGGAGGCATAATTGGGCGTAACCATCTCCGGTAATGTGGGCGCCAGCAGAATCCCCAGGTATGGCACCGTGGACGAGGACCACTGCATGGGGAAGAGTCGCTGAAGGTCCCTCCTGGTGTCCGCAGCCAGGGACACGTCTAACGCCACCGACTTGCTCATATTCATTTTGAAGCCGGCCACACATGCAAAGGCGTCCAGTTCCTGGAGGCAAGCAGGCAGCGACCTCCTAGGGTCGTCCAAGGTCAACAGGACATCGTCCGCGTAGAGACTGACAGTGTGGACATACTGGCCCATCCGGACCCCAATAGCATCCGGGTTATTGCGAATCCTCTGAGCAAACGGCTCCATGTAGAGGGCAAACAAGAGCGGCGAGAGGGGGCAGCCCTGCCTCGTGCCGCGTTCGATGGCAAATCCACCGGAGCTACACCCGTTGACCCGCACCGACGCTGAAGGATGCTTATAACAGTTGAATACCATGGTGCGGAACTCATCACCGATTCCCAATTTCTTGAGAACCAGCTCGAGATACGGCCAGTGAACTCTGTCGAAGGCCTTCTCCGCATCAACGGACAGCAACATCCGCTCCCCCGGGATCCGCGAGGCCTTCTCCAGAACATGCGTCACCCGCTTGGTATTGTCAACCGTCTGTCTGCCGGGTACAAAGCCAGCCTGGTCCGCCTCCACCAATCCGGGGAGGTGTGGACCCAGCCTGGGCGCTAGAATCCCTGTATACAACTTGAGGTCGACATTTAAAAGCGAGATGGGTCGATACGAACCGCAGAGGGCCCGGTCCTTCCCAGGTTTCGGGATTACCGCGACCGTCGCCCTCAGGAGATCCGGTGGGATGGCTCCCGGTTCGGAAAAGGAATTAAATAGCCGAGTAAGGACAGGGGCCACAGCCGTGCAAAAAGTCTTGTAAAACAGAGACGTGTACCCGTCCGGGCCCGGGGCCTTACCATGCTTCAGCCGCGCGATAGCGGAAATCACTTCCTCAACATGGATATCCCGCTCCAGGTGGTCCGCCTGAACCGGATCCAGCACCGGAAGGGTCACTGACTCCAAATAGCCTTCGGCATCCCGTGGCGAGGAGGGCTCCTCAGCATACAGCGCCTCGTAGAAGCCGCGGAAAGATTCCGCTACCTCTGCGTCCCCGGAGACGACCACCCCGTCCGTGCCCACCAGTTCCCTCACGACGCTACGCTGCTGCGTGACCCGGAGCCGGTGTGCTAGGAGCTTGCCACATTTGTCCCCTCAGTGTAGAAGGCATGTTTCAAGCGCAAGGCGGCATACTCCGCCCTATCAAGATCCAGTGCCGACAGGAGCTTCCTCGCAGCCTTCAACTGCCTCCACACCCTTGGCGCCCCCGTGCGGCGGTGGACCTGCTCAAGCTCCCGGACCTGAACGGTCAGCTCGTCCCTCTTCCGTTGCCGCTCCCTATTTTCGGCTGCGGAGATAGAGATAAATTCCCCCCGGAGGACTGCCTTCAATGCCGCCCACTGTGTCGCCTGCGAAGTGTCGGTGTTGCTATTGTGAGTTAGGTAGTCCTGTATGACCTCCCCAATGCGCTGCACTACAGACTTTTTGTGTAAAAGGGTATCCCGAAGGCGCCACACCCCCCTAGAGGGGGAGGCCACCGGCCACTGGCAAACGCCGGTGACTGGTGAATGGTCAGACAGGGTCAGGACCCCGATGTCCGCCGCCGTGGCAGCGGCACGCATCGGTCCACTCACCAGAAGGTAGTCCAGCCGTGAGTAGGTTCGGTGTTCCGTGTGAAAAGTAAGAGTAGTCCCTATCCGTGGGGTGCATGGAGCGCCAAAGGTCGTGTAAGTCCATTTCCGCAATCCGGGCCTTCACAGCCTGAGACAGTTCCCCCGTCTGCGGGAAGCGCTGCGCCAATCTGTCCATCACAGAATCGAAGACAATATTAAGGTCTCCCCCCAAAATGACGTGGCGGTCGGGAGAAGCAGTGACATCCACCAACACGGAGTCTAGGAAACGCTCTTGGTGGTCATTTGGGCTATAAACGGAGCCGACCGTAAACGCTATGCCTCCTAAGCGCATGCGATACGCAAGAAGCCTCCCCTTCTGTTCAGCACACTTATACAAAACCTCCCCCCTAAAGGAGCTCGCTAGAAGAATGGCTACCCCCGCCGTCTTGTTCGCTGCCGAGGAGAAGAACTGGGTAGGGAACTTAGCAGAGCGCAGCCTATGGCAATCCCGGGTCAATAAGTGGGTCTCCTGCAAAAGGCAAATGTCCGCCTGCGTCCCCTCCAGCAAAGATAAGATCGCTCTGCGCTTCACAGGGTTATTCAGACCCTGAACATTAAGGGTCACTACCTTTAGGGCCGACATTCCTCTCGGGGATCAGGAACACCGTGCAATGGGCAGGGGATCAGCGGGTGGGGCGCGCGGGGCAGCCGCGCAGGACAAGCCAAAACAGACCAAGCGTGGGCATGGACAACATCGGACGGGACCTCCCCAACCCCAGAACAACCCCTACACCCACCCAAAACACAACCCTAGCAACTAGCCAAACGCAAACTCAAACACCCCATTGTCCCAGTCAAGCCCCAAAACGGGCAAGTCCGTAGAAAAGAACGAAGTGGACGTCCAGCCACTCACCTCCATCCGCTCCCCCCCGCCCCCCCGCGCCCCATACCCAGCATTTAAAGAAGCTAAAGGCATCTCCCCCCGGAGTGAGTGTTAGGCTGTCAAGGCCACGCCGGTGGAGCCGGCCGAGTCCCTGGCCGCCGCCCTCAAAGCGTCGGCCATGTCCGCCCTGATGGTAGGGGAATCAGGACGCCCTGCGCTGGCCGCTGATCGTCGCCTCGTCGACCTCCGCCGGCTCCGTCTCTCCGAGGGCCTCCACGACGGTGTAGCTCCTTCCTCCTCCGCCGCCGTAAGCCCCAGGACTCCACAAATGTCCTGCAAGGAGCGTAGCTGATGTAGCACCCCATTCCACCGGAAGATCAGGCGGAAGGGATGTCCCCAAGAGTACGGCGTCTCGTGTTCGCGCAAAAAGTCAGTGGCAATCCTGAAGGACCTGCGTTTCTGCAGCGTGATGGCGGAGAGGTCCTGATAAAGCGCCACCGGCCGCTCCCGGAAAGTCAGGGGCTGTTTCCTGCGGGCCTCAGTCATGATGCGTTCCTTCAGCGGGAAGTCGGGCAGGAAAGCCAAAATATCCGGTGGAGGTGCCGATGACTGGCGCTGCCGGCCAACCCTATGTGCCCTATCAATGCGAATGGGGAAGTCCGCAGCTTCCCCCAGGATCTCTCGGAACAGGTCCCGCAGGTAGCCCCCCAGATCGGACCCCTCGTCTGCAGACGGCACACCACGCACTCGAATGTTGTTCCTCCGTGATCTGTTCTCAAGGTCCTCAGAGTGGGCCTGGAGCTCAACACACTGCTCCCGGAGGCGGAGAACGTCCTGTTGAAGATGGACTATCTCCTCATCCCGGCGTTGGGCCTCCGTCTCCACCGTTTCAACGCGCTCGCCAAGGCCCTCCACTTCCCTACGCACTTTCCGGACCTCGCTGGCCACTTCCCGCTTCAGTGTCTGGAAGTCCTCCCTGAGGGAGCTAAACAGTTCCTCCATAAAGGTCCTCGTGACGGGTGGCTCCCCCCCAGTCACATCTGCCGAGGCCCGGGAGGACCCCGGCGAAGGCTGTGTTCTGTCCCGCAGTTGCTGGGCCCTGCCAAGCATGTCCGGCAGGGTGCGGTCCCCCTTCTTCGAGCCGCCTCTTCCAGTCATCGCAAGCACTGCGGTCGGGCACAGGTCCAGCCGCCCCAGGGATGCCCAGCTGCTGGCAAGCGCTCGACGTGGGTGTCCCCCCACAAGCAGAATCGCTGCGTCACAGGCGACAAGATGGCGGTCCAGTCCGGTCACCGCCAGCCGCGGGCGCCCATCCGAGACAGCAATGGAAGCTACAGCGGGGGGCTCCTCATCAGCACATCCCCCAGAAAGTCAGCCCGGCAGCAGCGACGGTCACATACATCCACCAGCAAGGGCTCCGGTGAAGGCCAACACCACTGATCCCTCGGGGACAAAATGGCGGCAGGGCGAGGCAGGGCAGAACGACCAGGCCCGGCGACACCACCGGGGCCCCCTAAACGCACAGCAATCAAATAGGTTCCACCGCCGGTTTCAGTCTGTCACACGCAAGGGCCCAGATGGTCCGACCCCAACAGAGAGTCCGCCATACTTCGGCCAAGGGACAGGGGCCCACACAGTGTGAAGTGTCGCCGACACAAGTCTGAGTGCCAAAGCACCCGTCCTAAGTCTTCCGCACCGTCGGTTCCCAGCCCGCAAAGCTCCTTCACCCTCCGTCGAGCGACGGGCCAGACTTCCTCCAGATCGCAACTTTCAGCACCAGGCCCAGCCGAGGCGCCCGGACAGCACTCCGATGCGCTCCGCCTCCCAGGCCCTCCGTCGCTCCTCGAACTCGATCGGACTTTTTGGGGACTTCCCCCGAGGCGATCCGAACCAAAGCGGCAACAACGTGCGCACCAGGTGCTCCGCCACACTCCTCTCACACGCTGAACCTCAGCGGGGGGAGAAAAGCGTAAGAAAAGGGCTCAAGCTTGGCCGGAGGAGCTACGGGAGGAAGCGTCCGCTCACCCCGCCATCTTGGCCACGCCCCTAATTCTTTACTTTTAAATGCAAAAACGACACTATCCAACTATTTCATTCAAAATCTGGAATATTTGAGATTATTGCTTGAGTCTACCAAAAAAAGTGAAAATCATAAAAGTATCATCTAGCAAACACATTTAGTAATTGCTTGAAATAGTGTGTGTTCTTTGCCCCTTTTCAACTATGTATGTTGAAATATTAACACGTGTTTCTTATTTAACTATGCACACGCACACACACACACATATAGACATATTTATATATGTGATATAGGCACCATTAGAAGTTGCTTTTTTATTCTGAACAGCGATGGGTTTAGAATGTTACCACTGCGAAGATCAGTTATGTTTTGTTAAAATCCATTTTGCTAATATTTTCCTGCAAGCTAAAAAGCAAAAATTCTTCTTGCTTTCTTTTTTTGAAAGTGTTATCAGTAGCTTCAATAATACATTTTGTCGCTGATATTGAAAGGGATTCACAGATGTGATTTTATAGCATGATCCCTCACTGTCTGTAAAGAAGCTTCTGCAGTTTGCAAACGTATTCAAAAGGCGAGAACGAAAATTGAAGTAAGAGTAAGAAAAAAGGACAAATAGTAAAAAGTAACAAAATTAACAAAAAAGGGAAGTAAGAAGAGGGCGAAAAGAAGGATAAAAAGTAAACAGAATACTGAAATACAAGATTTTGCCTGCGCTCTAGAATGCGAAGAAAGAGCTAGGCTCTGGGCACAGTCCACAGATATCATGTTAGTGGAGACACTAACCTTTCAACCTTTGCACCCGACCCTTGAAGAGCCTCTGAGGAGACGGAGCCCTGGGAGGGCTACACTGGCCTGTTATTGGTATTTGTCACTCAAACATTCCTGCTCGGAGCAGCAGTACACATTCATACCATGCCAAGAATATTTGCTAAAACATTTTTTTAAAGAAAAAGACCCCAAGAATGTTTTCCCCTCAAAATATGTCCAACAGCTAAATCCTTTTTTTGTTGTAATTAGATAAGATTAGTCAACTGCAAACGTTTAATGAAATTAGACCTTACTCACTTTAAATCTCTCGGATGTAGACTCTGGGAATGAGGACGAGTGCACTGATGTGGATAATTAATTTAAGAATATAATAGGCAAGTGTTGAGGACCAATTCAGGAAATTTTATTTTACAATGCATGAGAAACGGCTAGCAATGATGCATAGAAATGTCCCTTCACCAACCATGGCGTTTGAAGTCAATGAAGCCTCACTGTGGTACTTTGCACAAGTGTTAGATCCCTTCCGTAAAGGGGAATTTTCTCCAGACTTTTCAAAGTACAGCTTCATTTTTGACCGCTTTAATACCTCTGGGGGCATATGCACCCACTTCAACGCATATGTTGCAGAACCTGTCCCAGAGAATGTCAACCTTCAGGTGCACCAGTATTGGCATGGAAAGCTACATCAGTGGCCAGAGTTGGCAAATTGTGTACGGGCTGTTTTGGTGTTGCCAGTCTTAAGTGCCAATTTTGAGAGGGCCTTTTCACAAATAAAAGTTTACATGAGAAGAAAAGAGCGAGCACGAATGACTAAAGACTCGCTGAAGAAATATTGTATGGTGTACTACAATAAGTTACACTTGTAAAAATGTATTTGGATCTCATATACACTGTACGTACACTGTCTATATACCATGCATCAATGAAGAAAGCAAGCAATAATAAAAGCAAAGCGTTCCATAAACACCGGTAAAACACCGTTTCAGTTGTTTTTTATGGTGCGAAAATGAATAACCACTGAAAAGCACTGTTTTTTTGAGGTTTTGAAATCACTGGAAAACACTGAAAAAACACCACCAGAATTCACCAAAAATAGAAACTGAAAACAGGAAAGCCTATAGATACCTTACTCATGATGCCCGGATGCAGGTGATTCTCGCTTTGGTCATGTCCCATGTGGATTATGCAAACTCATTATATTTTGGCATTCCCCTTTATCTTTCCAGACGTTTACAGATTGTTCAAAATCAGGCCGCTCATCTGACTGTCCATCACCCTAGGCATCATCATATTTCTCCCCTTTTGAAGCAATTACATTGGCTTCCGGTTGTTCAGCGCTGCGCATTTAAGACGGGATGTCTTATTTTTAAATCACTCTATGGAAAGAGCCCTAAATTTGTTGATAACATGATTAACAAATATGCTCCTATACGAAATCTTCGCTCAGCTCATAAAAATGTATTACTCATTCCTCATTTTTGATTAAAGCGCTCTGGTGGTGCCAGGTTTTCTACCTTGGCCCCTATATTCTGGAATTCTCTTCCCCTCGATATTCGCTCCTGTACCAATTTTCTTGGTTTCAGGAGTCTTTTAAAGACTTGGGCTCTTCCAACAGGCTTTCTAAACCCTTTTTTATAATCTGGATTTCAACCAAAACAGCGCCATGAAACCTCCCCGGTGTACGTGCGCTCTATAAATTCATTTTAACATAACTTAGTTATGTTTAGAATTCACTCGTACAAAACCAGTGAAATTCAGCTGTTATAGTTACCTGAGCAAACTATAACTTATGCCCCCCACAATGCACTGCTTATGACCTCACATATTATATCACTCACGATGCGGTCAGTGATATTACTCATGACATCACTGATATATATATTTTGTTTTTCCACTGAAAAAAACAAAAGTTAAAATAATGTTATACTTGGGTGAAATGTTCAGTGACAACGTAATGTTTTAAAGTATAAAAAAACAGACATTCCCCACTTTTAGTTATCTCAAGTAGCTATAACTCGTGCCCTAAGGTAACTGTAACTCAAGCCCCCACCATACACAGTCTTCTCATCATTAATTTCATTGCAAAGCTCGCAGTGATATTGTCAATGATGTCATAAAGATGTCATGAGTGATGTAATATGTGAGGTAAATAGCAGTGCATGGTGAGGGCTCGAGTTATAGTTACTTGAGATAACTATAACTGGTGAATTTCTGTTGTTTTTAGAGTTTGAATATCTTTCAGATTTTCCCATTAATGACAGATGGTACTCCAAAAATCAAGACTAGCCTATAAACTAGAAGACGAGACCTCCTGTAGAGAATCATTTAGAAGTTTAAATCTGCAGGTTAAGTCTGCCATATCTGAATTCAATGACAAGTCCATCACTGATTCCAAAAACCCTGCCCATGATCTCTTTGCTCTTGTCTTTTTTCAAGTATTTTTATTAAGTTTCTCAATTACAATCTACAGCAAGAAGTGTAAAAAGTCAAAGAAAGAGATAATGAAAATTAAGGTGTTCGCAGTTCCGAATTTGCATGCACAAGGAAAACATGAAACAATGGGAGGGTACAATAGAATAGTGCAACAGGATTGTATAATTCAACAACATTCACCTACTATAAACTGCTTTACGGAAGTGGTAGGAAGTGCTGGAGGGTGCAGGAAGGGTGGGTAGAGAGGGGCTTCTGAGGGGATTTACAACATGGCCTCAGTGAGGCAGTGTGGGGCTACTAGATTAGTAGCCCAGGCAGATATGTGGGACCCCGGGAGAAGGTTAGGATGTGAGTATTGATGGTGTGCCGGCTGGTGGCTGAGTCCTGAGCAAGGGTTTAGGGATCGGTGGAAGTGGGATCCAGTGTGGATTCTGGGGGTGGGTGAACTAACCGGGAGTATAATGTCCCCCAGCATTGGGCCATTGGTTGGCAGCGCACCCCTCTAGCATCCTTCCTGTGTAATGCCAAAGCTTCGGTCTTCGCCCAATGGGTAGATGTACCCAACCAGAATTCTGGGCTTGGCAGAGTCAGGAGCTTCCAGCGAATTGTGGTGTTTTATTGGCTATCATCTGGGTGAGATCCAAAACGTGTGCTGCAGTCTTATATTTGCATGCCCTATTCTAAATTTTCAAGGCCCCTGCATTCCAGGAGGAAATGCCCATTATCCCTGTGACCTGCTCTAGTTGGGACAGAACTGTGCTCCAGTATGCTCATAACTAGGGGCAGTCCCACAGCATATGCTACAGGGCAGCTCCAGTGTCCCAGGGAGATGTGGTATCTCAGGTGCCAGGCTAGATGCAGGTGAGCCACTTGCGGGAGAGAGAGAAGCCCTGCGAAGAATGTAAAATTGGAACAATTTCAGACTGCTATTTTGCAACACCCTCCACAAATATGCCTACACCTACTACCACTCTTTATTTTGAGGTTGTCTGATGTCTCCTATGTATTCATCAGGGACTGTAATGTTGTTTGTGCATGGGTGACTAGGGCCTTAGAGAGCCAGACCTTGGGCCCCCACTCAAGGTCTGTAATGATTGTATGAACTGGTGTGTGGTGTTATGTCTCCTAGGCTGCCCAGCTATCTCTTGAGAGCCCCCCTCAGTGAGGCATATAAGAGGAACTGACCGTCAGGAAGTCCATATTGGTCGGTCGCTGTCTCAAATGTCATTATGTGGCCATTCTAAAAAAGGTCTCCCAAGGTAAATAGCCTGGCCTGTTCCATGACCTGCAGCTGGTAATAAAAAATGTGGTCACTTTGGGTTTGGATACCAAGCAGTGGGATAGCGGGGCATAAAGAGGTGTTTGGTGAATTGGTTACCTTCATCAGGCAGGAAAAGGCCACTTAGAGAAGGAGGCAGGAGCCGTGGGCGGTCGAGTGTTGGGGTCCAAAAGCTGAAGGAAAGCCCCTCGGGAAAGACTGGGGATATTAGTGTCTTTGTCTTTCAAAAACCAACCTGCTAACTATTGTGAGAGCGATTTTAATTGGGTCCCCAAATAATAATTTTCGAAGTTGGGAGTCCTGAGGCCACCCTGCTCAGAGGGGAGCTGAAGTGTGTGGAGTGCCACCCGTCTGCCTGAATTATGCCAACATAGGTCTCCCAGGAGTTTGTGTAGCTCCCAGAAGAATGACTGTGAAAGGATCACTGGGAGATTCACAAACTAGTTAAGTAGGTGAGGGTAAATAACCATTTTAGCTATGGCTACATGGACCATGACCGATAAAGAAAGGGATCTCAAAAAGGTCATGTATGATCTGATTGAGGCGATCGCTGTTAGTTTACCACCAAGCATATTCAAAATGGTGTGATATACTTGAATGCCTAGATAGCAAAGGGAAGTGGGTTCCCAGTTAATTGGGCCCTACCCTAGGCCAAAGCCTGTGGTTTCACACCTGATACCAGTGGGAATAGGCAGTAGTTATTCCAGCTGACAACCCTAAAACGGAGCCGAATTCCACCAGGATTGAGGCAATAGGGGTAAGCTCAGTGGTGACATCCCTAAGATAGAACAATACGCCATTGGCATATAAGTATATTGCATGAGGGCTGTCCGAAAGGAAAATGCCCCACTCTGTGTCACCCATTTGGGCCCTGGCAACCAATGGCTCCATAACCAGGGAGACTAGGAGTAGGGAGAGATGGCAGCCTTGTCCTGTGCCTCTTCTGACCTATATGAAGTCAGAAAGACACCCCCAAAAGTGAATGCAAATTGTGGGCGCGGTGTACAGGAGGTAGATTTGCTTGATGATGTAGAAGCCGGATTTGGATAGCAAATACACCCAACTAAGAGTGTGGAAAGCCTTGTGAATGACTAAAACCAAAGCTGTCACATTGGGCCATCTTTCCTGGACTGGCTCCATAATACAATACAGCCAAAGGATTTTCAGAGAGGTATTACTGCCCGGAATGAATCAGATTTGGTTCTTATGGACTAGGCATGGAAGCATCTGCTGGACATGCTTAGCTAATATCACACTAAGAATTTTATAGTACATATTCAGTTTGGCTATGGGCCAAAAAGAGGCGAGATCCAGGGGGTCCTTTCCAGGCTATAACAAGGACACCAGTGAGGCCTCACGGACGGTGGCGGGGAAGCATCCGGCCTCCAGCCATGTTGAATAGTCAAAGCAATATGAGGGCCAATGAGTCTTGGAACATTTGTAAAATTTGGCTGGAAGACCATCTGTCTGGGAGGATTTACTGACAGTCAAAACAATTATCGCCTCCTTTACCTCTTCTAATGTGAGAGTAGCCTGAGGTCCCCATGTTCGAATAGGGAGAGGGTGGGGAGTGGTACTCGCTCTAGGAAGGCATCAATTTTGGAGGCAGGAGTCTTCGGTAGGGGGGACTGTAGAGATCTGTGTAGTAGGTGATAAAAGCATAGCTTGTTGTGGGAGAAGGAGGGCACCATTAGGAACGTGGATCATAACCACAGTTGGCAGCTTAATGTGTCTATTGACCAACCAAGCAAGGAGGCAGCTGGATTTATCCCCCTCTGTGTGTGTTCGGACCGAGTTTTTAGTATATTCTAGGCAACAAAGTCCCTCCAGGAGTTGAGCATCTGTCACACAGAGCAGTATCAGAAAGGGTAGGAGCCTGGATTCCGTAACTGGTCACTCCTCCTTATCTATATACTCTTTCTCCCCACTGTCTAGGTCATGGAGGATGATGGACCACACCCCGGACACTGTATGAATACATGTCTCCAGGATTAGAACTTTAAAGGCCTCACATTCCATGAAAGGTGATGATGTTGAGCCTTCATTCTGCTCAAAATATTTGATTATTTTATCCGACAAGGTTGTGTGAAAAGGCAGATTTTTGAGTGTTGAGCATTGTAGCTGCCAGATGGGTATTGGAGATGGGGCCCTGCCCCTTCCCTGGCCCAAGAGTAAGGGGCTGTGGTCGGATAACACCCTGCCTAGTTAGCTGGTGAGGAAATAGAAGGGCAAATGGAGAATAAATGGTATTCTGTGACTCTACACAGCTCGATATGGCACCACAAAGTAATTTAAGGTAATAACTGTAACATACCAGGCTGGTAAACCTTCTTGATGTAAAACATATGAATCCAGCATATCAATATTTAAAACCACCAATTCAGCAGAACGCACAAATATTATTTTGACAACAACACTCTCCAACAGCACTGGAGGCCATCAGATTCCCGTAACAGCAGCAAAGAAACTCGAAGACACTAAACATTTCAAAGAAATTGAATTCAATCTGCTGCAAACCATACAGCAAATACACCAGCATCAAACTCTCACTCAACTACAATGCAGAAAAATATATAGCACTGTATAGCTATCCAACAGCACTAAAGCAAATGGAAGGCAACATCAGTGGAACATGACACACTGTTATTCAACCTTCACCATATTCGCTGACCCCACGTTTGTCGCACAACAGCATAGCTCAGAGGATCATGCAGACAATACCTATTCAAGTTGTGTTTCCAGCAATCCTGTCAGTCAGAGATACTGTCCAATGCCTATCTATGTCAGCCTCGGTATATTATATATTCAACCACACACCATATCAGTATTGTTTGCTCTGCCTTGCATTGCAGATGCAACACCGCCCTTCCCTGCTTGCCACTTTTTCCTCTGCATCTGCCACAGAGGCAAAGGCCAAGCCACAGGTAAAATGGTGCTTTTGACTTTTACATTAAACTCTATCCTTTAAACTGTCATTGTAAGAACGTGAGCTATTAGTTTAGATGGGTGGGAGCCCCACTCAAGTAATAAACACAATCATTGTCAGGGTGAACCACAAAAGTCACTAGATAAAACTTGTGCTTCCTCCTCTGGTAGCTTGGCACAAAAGCAGCCTGACTTAACTAAGAGCAATATGTAAATATTGATGCAGCACTCAGTCATAAAGTGTTAACACAATACTCGAAAATTCTAATTTAGAAGAATAAAGATGAATGAATTTCAATACATAAAATGTCACCAAAACAACAAAAGTCCCTTAAGTAGAACAGCAATTATACATTTTTAAAGTATTAGGTAAAAATAGCACCAAGAAGCACAAAGCATCACTCGCGATTATCAGGTGGAGCTGGACCAAGTCAAAATCAAAAGTGACGTGAAGAGCAGGTCACCATGGGAGCTTCGTATATTATCAGGAGATGCAGACGTCGTTTTCTAACGTGAAAGGTCCGATACCGCCGGTGCTTTGCGTTGGTGGGAGACGTTGGTGGTCAATGCTGATGTGAAGAGCATTTAGCCTCTATATTTTCACCTGGAGTCCAGTCCTTGCAGTTTGCAAGTTGGAGGTATGTACATTGACTCCAGCTAAGGAACAAGGACCTGGGAAGGCACCTCTTGGAGATCAGGACTCCAGCAGAGTCCATCAACAGTGTATAGGCAGGTCCAGTTTGTGCTGGTCTGGTCAGTTGGACCATAGCAGGGGGGGCATCTGAAAGCTTGCTGTGTCCCTGTTGCTCAAAGAGGAGGTCTACCAACTGACCCTTGGAGTCACTTCTGGGATCCTGGGTTCAAGGCAAGCAGGACCAGTGTTCCTTCTTCAGACAGTATGGCAGTCCTTCTTCCGAATCTTCCAAAGGGCCAGGAGTCTTCTGATCCATGTTCCAAGGGTGTCAGTTTCATACCCAGGGCTTGCCTGCATGTGAGGGGAAATCTCCGGCCTACTACTATACTAGTTCTGAACAGTTCTTTCCTTTGCTTTGGGTTTGGTTTCAATCTGTCTAGGGGAACAAAGGAAGGCAGGCCCAGGTGTGGGCTGCACTTGCCAGTGCCGGGGCATTCATGTTCAGAAGTCAGTAAGGGGGTTGTCACAGCCTTCAGGCTACACTTTGAAGCTCAGGAAGGGCTGAGTAAAACCCCTGGGCATCGTGCTCAGGAGAGGAACACCCTTCCCCACACCAAGGGCCCTTTTGTACCATCTGGAAGGAATAGACATTGCTCCACAGGAGAGCCATTAACTGTTATGTGGCCCTGGACACTGGCAGAAAGGCACATTTGGTTTGGGCAGAAAAATGCCAACTTTCTAAAAGTGGAAGTCTTAGAATAGTAACTTAAAATCCAACTTTACAGTTAAAGATGATTTTAAATTACAGTTCATCTGATTGGAAGAAGTATTTCTCTGCCACAGTGAAAACTGATTTCAATAGATTTTCACTGCCAGGACATGTAAAACATAAGCACACACATCCTACTTTTTAGATACACCCTGTCCTATGAACATTTTGAGCTTACCTGGGGGGTGACTTATAAGTATTAAAAAGGAAGGTTTAGGCCTGGCAAAAGAGGTATTTTTCCAGGTTGAATAGGCAGTTTTAAAGCTTTACACACAGGCTGCAATGACAGGCCTGAGGTAGGTTTACAGTGCTACTTTAGTGGCTGGCAAAGTGAGTGCTGCTGCCCACTAGTCTAGTAGCATTTAATTTACAGACCCTTAGCAATAGGAACGTATAAGCAAATACATTGACAATGCTTTGAAGGGAGAGTACAAACACTTTACCACTGCTTAGCAGAAGAAAGCACTTTACCACTGCTTAGCAGAAGAAAAGTATGCCGAGTCCTAAAATCCCCAAACACATGTTCAACAAACAAAAGGCAAATATCTGTGATGAAAATTCACATCCTTTTGAATAATTTTCACAGGAAGAGGAAGCAATTACATTGGCCTGCAAATGGAGAGCAGGAGAGGATCTGCTGAGGCTTTTTTTTATTAACAGTGGTTTAATTATGGCCTTTTCCAGTTAGTGGGTACTACCCCTGAGGCAGAAGAAAGGTTCTGTAGTAGGGGATCTCTGTGTATAGTCCTAATCTATGAATAGTCCCGCCCATGTGCTGGGACCCCGGAGCAATCAAAATATCTCTTAAGCTGTCCTGCATTTGCAAACCTGCAAAGACACTTAAGAGACAGACAAAATAATACAGCCTAATAACAATATGGCTGCACTGGCCAGCACTTCATCTGAAGTGAACACAAAAGCCAAAATAAAGTTTAAATGTCATTTTTATTCACATCTGACATGTTCCTTTATTGTATCACACTCCTTTCACCAAAAATCCCTTTAAACAATAGAGAGGAAGGGGTGGACAGACAAGCCCTATAGGTCTGTCATTATGTGTCTGCTAAAAGGATACCGTGCCTTTAAGGAACTCTCCAGAGACCCCCGGTATCCCAGGATGCACAGCCAAAGCAAGTTACTTTCAGTTCTTTTTTCCGGCTCCTGCTAGCAGGACCCTGGAGCTTGAGCTCTACCCTTTTGGGTGGATATTTTGGATAAAAATTGTTTTTTTTTTTTATAAAAGTTGTTCACTCGACGTCTAGAGCCTTTCTCTGCTGCATCCTGCAATTTGGTGCAGTTTGACCCACTCTTAGCATGGCTTTAGTTGACAAATGCCCTGAGTGTGGGAGGAAAATGGCCAAGACGGACCCACATGATGTCTGTGTTCTCTGCCTATCATCTTCACATGTCCCTGCTACATGTGACATCTGCAAGACCTTCTCCAAGAGGACCCTGAGAGACAGAGAGAAGATTCGCCTTCAGGGACAGGAGAAGCAGAGAACAGGTGGGACTTCGGGGCATGGAGGATCTCATTCCCCTTCCTCTGCCCATGCTTCAGCCACTGGAGGGACCTCCGGGCAGAAAAAGGAGCAGAAACGGCACCTACCGGCTGGTAGATCGCGTTCGACGTCGAAGGCGACGACGTCGACGGCGAGAGGTAAAGCACCGGTGTGTTCGCGGTCGAACCAGGGCTCTGGATCCCGGCGTTCTCGACGTTCGGCGTCGAGAGAGGGGCCGGCGAGACCTAGGACTAGGTCGCCGTCGAGGATTCCACAGTCGACGTCGACACACCATCGACGTCGTACCGAGCCCCTGTCAGAACCAGCTCTTCTCTCGCTGGTGGTTGACACAGGAGCAGGATGACGCAAGCTCCCAATTCCTCCTCCGAACTCCCCGGCCTCCACAATATCTAAATGCGTAGCCAGAAGAGCCCCAAGGGGGAAAGGGGAATTGGACAGAGAAGAGAATGCACACACTGGTGGTCTTCGTTTCTGCTTCTTCTTATGTAGTCTATCTTTTCTCTGGCTCTTGCTGTTGTTCGTGAGCTGTAAATAAACAATTACATGTAAATCACTTTCTACTTCCCTTTTCTTCCTTCCTATGTCTTTCCTTATTCTCTATTGTACCCACCCTGATGCTGTGTGCCTTTGCTTCTCTTCTATGCTACTCGTTCTTCTGTTCTCATGTTTTTTCACTGTAAGATAAATATCTTGTGTTATTATATTTCCTTCTCCCTTCCTGATCTCTCTTAGTCCTTTTTCTCTAAAACTCACTTACTGGACAGAGAACGGAAGCCTTGGTTTATTTTCTTATTCTTCTTCACCTTTTATTGGTTGTTCTAACTACTGTTGCTTCTCTGTAGTTTTGTTCTTACTTTTCTGTGTCATTTGTAATCTGCCCTCAAGAGTTTCCACTCCCTATGGTTTCTTATTGACAGGAATCGGAACTCACTCGGAACTACTTAGTGTACCTAAAACCTGTTATATTCTTGACTTGAGCTAACTCTACTCGAACCCAAAAAACTACGCTACGTCAGAACTTGTGTTGACTTTTAGAACGCTGTAATTTCATTCACTAGAACCGGAGCTTCAGTTAAACTTCCGCTGCTGCGAAGTTCGGAACGTTTTCTCTGGTAGAAAATATGGAACAGTCTTACTTGGGGTTGCTGGCTGCTTCCAACCTCTAATTCTCCTCAGAATTCTCGCGACGCGTATCTTCTTTTCCCTGACTAACGCGACGCGTTGAGGTACCTCCTACTCCTCTCACAGTTCAGGTGAAGTGCGCAGCTCTCCGCGCGCCTCACCGGTATCACGCAATTCTGCCCAATCAACTAGAGCGCTAACCCGTTTCGGATTATGGAACGCTCTGCCGCCATGTTGCATTCGACCTCGCACCAAATGCTGTTTACACAGTTTTGACAACACAGCCACCATCATTCCTTTCTTCTTATACTGAATACCTTTCTTGACATGTGACCTCTTTGTTGGGGACCTGACAGTACCCTCCCTCAAAGATCTTCCTTTCTTCCGGACCTTGCTTGGAAATCTTCTGTGGAATTCTGCTACTAGTTGTGGAGCATTCACTTCAGACTCTGGCTCCCAGGATCTTTCCTCCGGACCATAACCCTTCCAATCTAATAAGTAGTACAACTTTCCATTCTGTAGTTTAGAGTCTAAAATTTGTTGAACTTCAAACTCGCTTCCTTTCTCAGTCTGAATTAGCTTTGGGGTCTTACTCAATCTAACTTCTGGTTCTGCCTTCTTTAATAAAGAAACATGAAAAACTGGGTGTATCCGCAACCTCTTAGGTAATTTTAGCTGATAATTTAAGGTGCTAAGCTTTTTTGCAATTGGATAAGGTCCAATGTATCGTGGTTGGAACTTCCTAACCCCTTTTAATCTAATATTTTTTGTACTTAACCAAACCTTGTCTCCT
Source organism: Triturus cristatus (assembly GCF_964204655.1). Lineage (NCBI taxonomy): Eukaryota > Metazoa > Chordata > Amphibia > Caudata > Salamandridae > Triturus > Triturus cristatus. The sequence goes on from NC_140581.1 coordinate 1,017,475,322, forward strand.
ACCAACAATTCTGGTTCTTTTCTTCTCTTTTTGTCTGCGTAGTGTTTATATTTTGCCTTCGCTACTGTTAGATTCTTGATAGCTCTACTATGGGCTTGTGTCAGTTGTTCTACCCAATTGGATACTGCTGGAACACCCACTTCTTGGAAGTTTAAGGAATGTTGTGGATGTCTACCTGTATTCAGAAAGAATGGAGTGTATCCAGTTGATGCATTTGTAGTGTTATTATGTGCAAATTCTGCTGCCCATAAATAATCGGGCCAATCTCCCTCCTGTTCTAAAAGACACAATCTCAGATATTGCTCCAGTTCCTGATTTGTGCGTTCTGTTTGCCCATCTGACTCTGGGTGTAAGCTAGTGGAGTATCGATTCTCTATGTTTAAACGCTTGGTGAATGCCTTCCAGAAATGTGACAGAAACTGAGAGCCCCTATCTGACACCAAAACCTTAGGTATACCATGTGCACGAACTACATGCTGGCTGAAAGCATCTGCTAACTCCTGGGCAGATGGTACCCCCTTCAAGGGCACAAAATGCGCCATCTTTGTAAAGGCGTCCACACACACTAGAATGGAATCATAACCATGACTAGAGGGTAAATCTACTATGAGATCGAAGGTCACAGTGTGCCAGGGAAAAGGAGGGGTGGGCAAGGGCTGTAACAGGCCTTGTGGACGTTTCCTTTCTGATTTTCCTCTTGCACAAGTCTCACAAGTCGCCACATACTGATGTATATCCTTGATCATGTTTGGCCACCAGAATCGTCTGCGTACCAATTCCTTAGTCTTGTTAATTCCCTTGTGTCCTGATAAGATGCTATCATGACATTCTTTTAAGGCCTTTAACTGCATCTCTGGAGTGGGCAAGTATAATGCTCCATGGTGATAGGGTAGTCCTTCTCGAATTTCTCTTTTGGAATCTTCTTTTAACCAACTCCTCATCTCTTCGCAACTCAAAGGATCTTCTTTCTCTTGATTTTCTACGGTTTCTTGCAAGACGGCATTGATCACCTTTTCCGCTGGAATTATTGCCTGATCCAAAACCTTTTCCGTGACTCCTTCCGTCTCTAATCTAGATAGGGCATCCGCCTTTCCATTCTGGGCTCCAGGTCGAAAGGTGATTACAAAATCATATTCAGAGAAATACAAGGACCAGCGTAGCTGTCTGGGAGTTAAAGTTCGGGCTGATTTTAAAAACTTCAAATTTCGGTGATCAGTATACACTGTTACTACATGTCGAGCTCCCATCAAATAATGCCTCCACTCCTTGAAAGCATCCTTTATGGCCAGTAATTCTTTTTCAGTGATTGTATAATTAATTTCTGGAGGTGTTAATTTTCGAGAGCGGAAGGCCACTGGATGGAGCTGACCTGTAGTTTTGTGTCTCTGCGATAACACTCCTCCCAAGGCCAGATTCGACGCATCCGTTTCAACAAAGAATGGTTCTGCAGGATCTGGATGCAACAAAATAGGCGCTGTGGTGAAATCCTTCTTTAATTGCTCAAATGCTGCCTCTGCTTCAGCATCCCACTGGAAAGGAACTCCTTTCTTCAATAAACGTGTGATTGGGATTAACTTTTTTGAGAAAGCCTGAATAAACCTTCTATAGAAGTTGGCAAATCCTATGAAACTTTGGATTTCTTTAACTGGGGTAGGGGATTTCTACTCAGTCACTGCCTTTATCTTATGTTCATCCATGGTGATTCCTCCTGGAGCAAGTACAAATCCCAAGAACTCGACTGTGGTTACATCAAATGCACATTTGTCCAATTTGACAAATAACCCATTCTCACGAAGTCTTTATAGTACCTTCTTGACATGTTCTTCATGTGTCTCTACTTCTGTCGAGTAAATCAATATGTCGTCAATATACACAATTGCTATTTGGTCTATGCAATCCTTCAATACATCATTGATAAAATGTTGAAATGCAGCTGGCGCGTTGCATAGCCCATATGGCATCACCTGGTATTCGAATAGACCTTGCTTCGTTCTAAACGCCGTCTTCCACTCATCGCCTTCTCTGATTCGAACCAGGTGGTAAGCTCCTCGCAGATCAAGCTTGGTATAGATTTTAGCTTCTTTCACCTGATCTAGAAGAGTAGAAATCAGAGGTAAAGGGTAACGATTCTTGATTGTTATTCGATTTATTGCCCTGTAGTCTATGCACGTGCGTAATTCTCCATTTTTCTTTGGAATGAAAAACAAAGGGGAGGATACTGGAGACTGCGAGGGTCGAATGAATCCATTCTCTAAGTATTCCGCCAGATACTTCTTTAAATGTTTATCCTCTTGTTCGGTCAAAGCATAGATTCTACTGCAGGGTAAGTTCACTCCAGGTTCCAAGTCTATTTTACAATCATACTCCCTGTGAGGAGGTAATTTCTTTGCTTCAGCTTCATTAAAGACATCCTGATATTCTCCATATTTCTTTGGTAAGGTTACCGTGTCTATCAAACAAACTGAATTTTCGTTTACACTTAAATGATAAGCAGGAGATTCTTTTATTCCAATTTTGCAGTCTTTGAAACAATTTTCCTTGCAGTAATCCGAGTTCAAGGTCATTGTTCTTGCGGCCCAATCTATGGTGGGGTTATGCTCCGTGAGCCATGGTAACCCTAAGATCAATTGAAACTGCGGAGCGTCTATTAGATTGAATTGTAATATTTCATGATGACCTTCTGTGGTTTCTAGATGCACTGGTTCTGTGTGACTCACAATGGGGCCTGATGACAGATTAGTACCGTCCACTGCTCTGACGGGCTCACTCTTCTCCTTTCGGATTGCTAGTAATCCAATTCTCCTTGCGAATTGTAAATCGCAGAAATTACCTGTCGCTCCCGAGTCTATCATCACAGCTATCTGATTTCTCTTTTGTTCTCGATAGCTCAGAGTGACAGATATCACCAAATGAGCAGTGTCTGCTTGTAACGTATTTGCCAAAGCATGATTCATTGGAGCTGACTTTGTTTCTGCAACCACCAGTCCAACTCCAGCTACTGGTGGCGCGTGGCGTTTTCCGCCGACTGCGTCTTGGGCTTCTTGGGGCAATCTCGAACAAAATGCCCACTTCCTCCACAATAGAGACACAACTTATTATTCCGCCTCTTCTCCTTCTCCTCCTTTGTAAGAGGTCCACGGATAGTTCCTATTTACATAGACTCGGTTCCGCGATTTGTATCTAGCTCCTTGTGAGGCTCATATCTGGCTCTATCAAAACGCGGTACACTGGGTCGATAATCTCGTTTCTTCTCGCCTCTTCTCTCGCTCTGGCGAAAATCGATCTCCAACACTAGATCCACCAAAGCAGAGATGTCTGTGGGACGATTGGGAACTTGTGCTAAGGCATCTTTTAACTCATCCTTTAGCCCCCGATAAAATACTGCGGCTCGTTTGTTCTCTGGCCATTCCGTCTCTAACACCAACTTGTTGAATTGGGCCAAATATGCAACTAACTCTCTGTTTCCTTGTCGGATCTCTAAAAGTTCATTGTCGGTAGCTTGAGACACCTTCCGACGGTCAAAAATTCGCATGAACTCTTTCTTGAAGTCTTCTAAATTGAATAGCACAGGGTCGTTTCTGGTGACCAAAGGCATTGACCAAGCTGCGGCATCCCCACTTAAGTAGGAAAGGATAAATGCCACTCGAGACTGAGCATCAGGAAACAAGGCTGGTCTGCACATAAAGTGCAAGGAACATTGGGTTAAAAAGACTTGGGCCTTCTGGGGGTCTCCACTAAAGCGTTCTGGGGGTGCTAAGGGAATCACCGGGGATAAAGAATGTATTACTTGTGTGTTAACCCTTGACTGGGACGGAGCTGCTTCCTCAAATGAACCCAAAACTGGGGAAGATATCTTATACTCATCTCCCGCAACCAAACTCCCTATTCTTTGCGCCAATTCTGTGGTGTCCTTTTTGAGTTCCCTCTTTTCTTCTCTAACGGTAATTAGTTCTCTTTGTATCTCATCCAAAATGTTTCCTAGCTTCTTCAAATCCAAACCTTCCGCCATTCTGCTCAGGTGCCAATACCTCGTGGGCACTTCACTCTGTCAGAACCAGCTCTTCTCTCGCTGGTGGTTGACACAGGAGCAGGATGACGCAAGCTCCCAATTCCTCCTCCGAACTCCCCGGCCTCCAAAATATCTAAATGCGTAGCCAGAAGAGCCCCAAGGGGGAAAGGGGAATTGGACAGAGAAGAGAATGCACACACTGGTGGTCTTCGTTTCTGCTTCTTCTTATGTAGTCTATCTTTTCTCTGGCTCTTGCTGTTGTTCGTGAGCTGTAAATAAACAATTACATGTAAATCACTTTCTACTTCCCTTTTCTTCCTTCCTATGTCTTTCCTTATTCTCTATTGTACCCACCCTGATGCTGTGTGCCTTTGCTTCTCTTCTATGCTACTCGTTCTTCTGTTCTTATGTTTTTTCACTGTAAGATAAATATCTTGTGTTATTATATTTCCTTCTCCCTTCCTGATCTCTCTTAGTCCTTTTTCTCTAAAACTCACTTACTGGACAGAGAACGGAAGCCTTGGTTTATTTTCTTATTCTTCTTCACCTTTTATTGGTTGTTCTAACTACTGTTGCTTCTCTGTAGTTTTGTTCTTACTTTTCTGTGTCATTTGTAATCTGCCCTCAAGAGTTTCCACTCCCTATGGTTTCTTATTGACAGGAATCGGAACTCACTCGGAACTACTTAGTGTACCTAAAACCTGTTATATTCTTGACTTGAGCTAACTCTACTCGAACCCAAAAAACTACGCTACGTCAGAACTTGTGTTGACTTTTAGAATGCTGTAATTTCATTCACTAGAACCGGAGCTTCAGTTAAACTTCCGCTGCTGCGAAGTTCGGAACGTTTTCTCTGGTAGAAAATATGGAACAGTCTTACTTGGGGTTGCTGGCTGCTTCCAACCTCTAATTCTCCTCAGAATTCTCGCGACGCGTATCTTCTTTTCCCTGACTAACGCGACGCGTTGAGGTACCTCCTACTCCTCTCACAGTTCAGGTGAAGTGCGCAGCTCTCCGCGCGCCTCACCGGTATCACGCAATTCTGCCCAATCAACTAGAGCGCTAACCCGTTTCGGATTATGGAACGCTCTGCCGCCATGTTGCATTCGACCTCGCACCAAATGCTGTTTACACAGTTTTGACAACACAGCCACCATCATTCCTTTCTTCTTATACTGAATACCTTTCTTGACATGTGACCTCTTTGTTGGGGACCTGACAGTCCCACAGACAGCGCAGCTCGCCGTCGAGGCGAACCCGCTCGTCTCCTTCGCCGTCAGCTCATGGATCGACGCCGACGACATCGACGCCGAGACACCGGCGACTGCCGTCGAGGCGAAGGAGATCGCCGTCGAGGCACAGATCGCCGTCGAGGCACAGATCGCGGTCGAGGCGAAGGAGATCGCCGTCGGGGCACAGATCGCCGTCGAGGCGAAGGAGATCGCCGTCGAAGGGCCGCCGTTCGACGTCGAGGGGACGCCGTTTGCGGTCAACGGCGAGGAGAAGCCGTACGAGGTCGACGCTCAGTTTGACGTCGGGTAACATGTAATAAAGTAGTCTCCACGCACGCAACAGCTGTAAAGTATGCTTTATTAGCACAGAGCTTCATAAGAAACGTTCAAGCAAGTAAACCTGGGTCAAACCGTCTTCTCTAGAATCTGAAACACGGGCAGTGTTCCAGATTCTAGATTCAACAAGACACCACACATTTCCCTCCTTACAAAACAAAATACAATAAAAAAAAAAACATTTTTAAAACAAAACATTTTGATATATATATTACACACCTAACAAATAAACAATGTTTATACTGTATCAAAATGACCAACCACAATTAGTGCCATAACACGAAATTGATCATTTCCTACTTACAAAATAATCCCTATATCTAACAGGCATTTGCCTTGACCTGAGCGCACGATCTTTTATCAAACCACTGACTTCCGGTGAAACACCACTTCTCCAATTGGAAATATTATCAGACAATTTGGGTAATGCAATATCATCTGATCGAGATGCCTCTTTATCCGGCCACAAGAATTGTGGTACCTTAATCACTTTGGATAGACTCCACACATTTCCATCCGACAACTCAACCACCTGACGACCCACTCGAAGTACTCTTAATGGCTGAGAATAACGCGACTCACCAGCTCTAACCAACCTCCCTTTCTTCACACGAACCCAATCGTTAATTTTAACTGGCACACTAACACCTTCACTCAAACCACTTTTATCCATTCCAACCCTGTCATCCTTGTATGAACCTATATCTCTCATCCAACCTTGACTCAAATTAGATATGCACTTCCTCCCCCTCATCTTCTCAAACGGTGATACATCACCCGCACTCCTAGGAGTATGCCTATAACTCCACAAGACTTCACTGATCGCTTGACTACAATTCTTCCCATTAGAAATTGCCAATTGTAAACCTTCCTTAAAAACTTTGATCCACCTTTCAACAATCCCATTACTTTGGGGATAATAAACAGAAGCACGTTTGTGACTAATACCATGTCTCTCCAGAAAATTTTTCATTTCCAAAGAAATCAACTGAACCCCATTATCTGTCACCAAAATTTCCGGAAAACTCTCTCTCTCAAATACTTCATTCAAAAATTTAATCACCACACCAGAAGTTACCTGGGGCACAATTTTAATTTCTGGCCACTGTGATAACTGATCAATTAAAACAATAGCAAACACTGGATTGTGACCTAAACTAATTGGACCAGCAATATCCAAAGACACACACTGCCAAACCCTAGTTGGCCTAGACACTGGTTGATGAACATAAGTCAAACTTTTTTGTGACTTATCACTTACACTGCATTCTACACAATCCCTAACCTTACGCTCAATGGCTTTGTCCATGGCTGGCCACCAAAATTCACATCTGATTCTTCGTTTCATGCTTGTCATTCCCGGATGACCCTCATGGGCCATGTCTAACACTGTTTGTTGTAACTCAACAGGAACCACAAACTGTAAACCCCTCATTAAAATATCCTCTTTAAGAGACAACTCATGTGAAACTTGCCAAAATGGACGTGCCCCTTCCGACACTTCGGATTTCTTAGGCCACCTGGATTTGACGTATTTAAACACTTCCCCAAGAACAACATCTTTCTCACAAGCATCTTTCCACTCCTTCTCTTGAATACAACCATTAGACACCTCACAAATGGAAACCACCTTCTCCAGATCATCATCCTCTCCTACAACATTGTCATCCCCAACTGGCAACCTTGACAAACAATCTGCCAAAACATTCCTCACGCCTGGAATATATTCAACATGAAAATGAAAATCTTGTAATTTATACTGCCATCTGGCAATCCTAGAAGTGGCTTTACCACAACCTTTCGTTGTGAAAAGATCTACCAACGGACGATGATCAGATCTGACTTTAAATGTGGTCCCATACACATACTTCCGGAAATACTCAATTCCCCACCAACAAGCAAGTGTCTCTTTCTCTAAAGTGGAATACTTGCATTCTGCACCCTTCAATGGTCTCGATGCAAACCCAATGTTGACTAAACGCCCGTTCTGATCTTGCATCAACACTGCGCCTAACCCAACATTGCTAGCATCAGAAACAATTATTGAGTCAAACGCAGTATTGAAAGTGGCCAACGCAGGTGCAGATGAAATACCCCTTTTTAACATATTAAATTCATTTTTACAATTGTCATCCCAAACAAAAAAAACATTTTTTTTTAATAAATTTCTCATGTGCTCCGTTTTATCAGCAAACAAAGGTATAAATTTAGCATAGTACTCAGCTAACCCTAAAAAAGACCTCAACTGATCTTTGTTCTGTGGATCAGGAGCTTGTTCAATGGCTCTAATTAAATTTTGTTTGGGCGACACCCCACGTTTGTCAATTAAATGCCCCAAATACTCAACAGACTCTACACCAAATTTGCACTTTTCTTTGGTTAAGGTTAACCCATTATCTTGGAGAATGCACAAAACCTTATGTAATATCTCTGTGTGTTCAGTGGAATTGGCAGCAAAAATTAAAATGTCATCTTGGAAATACAACACATTATCCATGTCCTTAAACAATTTGTGCATCAATCTTTGAAATACAGAGGATGCCGAAATTAGCCCGAAAGGCATTCTCTTGTATCTAAACGCACCTTCAGATGTAATGAAAGACGTTAAATGTTTACTTTCCTCACGGTGATTACGATATCCAGTCGTGGATCTAGGAGAAGAGGGCGCTCCCCCTCGTTTACTTCAGCACGGGATAGGCCCCCCAAGAAGAGAAGGGTGGACAGAAGTCCGGACAATGCTAGTCCGGGTTCTCCTGCAAGGAGTGATGGAACTCCGCAGCCTCTCCCTCAGCCGCTGCCTCAGAAGCCTTCTACGCCTCCTCCTCCTCCTCCTCCTCCTCCTCCTCCTCCTCCTCCTCCTAAGCGACCTCCGCCACCGCCGGTGCCTCAGCTCCCGCCTTCTCCTCGGCTACCGGTGATTCCTAAGGCCCCACGCAGACTGAGATCACGCTCTCGATCTCGCCGGAGGTCACGGAGCAGACACAGATCGTCCACTCACACAAGGCATGGACGACGGAGATATAGATCTCGTTCTAGAGGCACGAGGTATACGGACTCCTCTGGCAATGGATGGCTTTCCCCCTCGTTGTCGGAAACGCCGCCTACTAGAATCTCGCCGGTGGATGATATTGCCACTTTCCAGGATGTACTGATGAGGGGGGCGGCGAAATTGGGAATCTCAGTGGCAGTGCCGGTTCCCACTACCTCTGTGATCTTTGAGACATTGCACAAGGCTCACCTGTCACGCCCCCTCCTTCCTTTGGTTCCAGGTTTGAAGGAACCAGCCATGGAGGTCTTCTTGACACCAGCCGTGGTGAAGTCTGCTCCCTCACGGTTGCAGAAAAAGTGAAGGGCCCCTGATTCGGACCCAGCGTTCCTCAGGGTGGACCCTCCCCCGGACTCTGTCATTGTGGTTGCGGCGCGGAAACAACACTCCACGACGCCCTCTTCCACGGCTCCTCCGGATAAGGAGAGTCGCAAGATGGACTCCTTGGGGAGGAGAATGTGCTCTACGTCGGCCACGACTATGAAGGCTGCTAGCGCCTCTGCTCTGCTGGGTCGCTATGACCGATCGCTTTGGGACTCCCTGCAACAGTTTGCTGCCTCCCTACCTAGGGATAACTGGGAGGACTTCCAGGAGGTGTTGAATGAGGGCATGATGGTCTCCAACCAGATCATCAGTGCAGCGGGGGATGTATCGTTGCTGGCGGCCCATGGGTACTGTCATGGAGTACACATGAGGAGACATTCCTGGCTGAGGCTTACCTCTCTAAAGCCTGAAGCGCAGCAAAAGATTGCTAACTTGCCTTTCTCTGGCACGACGTTGTTCGGGTCTCATGCGGATGACGAAATGGCCCGCATGAAGGCCCAAGCAGAAACCCTGAAGGCCGTGGGGTTGGAAAAACCCAAGGAACAGAAGAGGTCATTCCGTTCCTATGGCAGGCGTTATTCTAAACAGCGCGGCCAAGGGCGTCAGTCTGGTCAACAACAACACCAACACCAGCAACAACAACAGTTCCCGAGGCAGTCCTTTCAAAAGCGCCAGAGGGGCAGAGGCCAGCATCAATCCTCGTCGGGGAACAAAGGCTCGGCCGGGTCGAAGCCCTGAAAGGTCACTTCCCCCTCATCCGTTACCCGCTCCGGTGGGGGGGAAGTATTCAATACTACCTGGCAGAGTGGAGAACAATAACTCAGGACAAGTGGGTGCTGAATATTGTTTGCAATGGGTACAGTCTTCGTTTCACCAGCCCGCCTCCGCAGATTCCACCAGTGCGCTCTCCCTACATGGTGCGAGAGCTCCAGGGGGAGGCGGACATTCTGTTAAAGAAGAAGGCGATAGAAACTGTTCCTTTGAGGCAAAAGGAAAAGGTCTTTACTCAAGGTTCTTTCTCGTCAGAAAAAAGGACAAGAACGAGTTCAGGCCTATTCTAGATATGCGTCAAGCAAACCAGTGGATCCGCAGAGAAAAGTTCCGTATGTTGTCCCTGCATCAGATTTACCCTCAGTTGCGTCGAGGAGACTGGCTGTGCGCCATAGATCTGCAGGACGCTTACTTTCATGTGCCGATCGCACAAAAGCATCGCAAGTTCCTGAGGTTTCTGGTAGGCAACAACCATTACCAGTATACAGTACTCCCGTTTGGTCTGAAATCTGCACCAAGGACGTTCTCCAAGTGCATGGCAGTGGTGGCAGCACACTTGCGGAAGAACAAAGTGTTTGTGTATCCATACCTGGACGATTGGCTGATCAAAGCTTCCACGTACCAGGAAGCCCAGTGTCATTTCAACAGGACAGCTGCCTTGCTTCATCGCCTGGGACTGCACATCAACATGTCGAAGTCAGTGCCGATCCCTGTGCAGTGTCTTCAGTACTTGGGGGCCTCAGTCAATACTTTGAACGCAAGCGTGTGTCCTTCGGAGGAGAGACGCTTATCTATCCGTTGGAAGGCCCTGCACCTCCTCTCAGCCCACTATCCTACAGTGAGGACGGTGTCCTCTTTACTGGGGTCGATGGCTTCCTGCATCTTTCTCACCCCCAATGCACGTCTGCATATGAGGCCTCTGCAGGAATGTCTGGAGGATCAATGGGACCAGAGGCGGGGGCGTTGGGAGAACACGATTCATCTGTCCCAACACGCTCTACAGTCTCTGAAATGGTGGTGTTCCTCGGAGAATGTCTGCAAGGGGACTCCCTTTCACAAGGATATTCCGGTCCAGACCATAGTGACCGATGCGTCTCTCCAGGGCTGGGGAGCACATTCGGGCCCTCTTCAGATTCAGGGGATATGGTCATAGACGGAGATGACTTACCACATCAACTTTTTGGAACTCAGAGCAGTACACTTGGCCCTGAAGGCGTTCCATCCCTCCTTCAAGACGAACTCCCTGCTAGTTCAGACGGACAATACTACTACCATGTATTACCTCAACAAGCAGGGGGGCTCTCGTTCCCGCACGCTGTCTCGGGAGGCACAGACGATCTGGAATTGGCTGGTGGCCAGGAACCTAACGATCACGGCAACCCATCTGCCGGGAGTGCAGAATGCCCAAGCCGATGCGCTCAGCAGGCTCGTTCAAGATAATCACGAGTGGGTGCTAAACGACGACGTGCTAAGAGACGTCTTCGCAGAGTGGGGCACTCCGGATATCGATCTGTTCGCTACGGCAGAAAACAGCAAATGCCGCGACTTCGCGTCCAGGTACTACCAACCGGGGACACTGGGGAATGCCCTATGGATCAGCTGGTCCAACAGCTTTCTCTACGCCTTTCCACCCATTCCCCTGATTCCGGCGGTGCTGATCAAGCTGTCGCAATCCAGAGCCAGGATGATCCTGATTGCTCCGGAGTGGCCGAGGCAATGGTGGTTCACTGACCTTCTTCACCGGTCTGTTCTGCCACACCGGCGCCTGCCGTGTCGGCCGGACCTTCTCACGAAGGTCGGAGGACAGATGGTGCACCCCAATCTCTCGTCCTTGAGTTTGGCAGCATGGCTCCTGAGCTAGTACAGTATGGACACTTGAACCTACCTCAGGACTGTATGGGGATCTTGAAAGAGGCGAAGAGACCGTCTACGAGGACTTCTTACGCCTATAAGTGGAAGAGATTCTGCTTATGGTGCACGGCAAAGGACATTGACCCTACATCCTGTAAAGAAGATGTTATTTTGCCTTATCTGCTGCAGTTAGCTCAATCTGGGCTTAATTTTCAGTCTATTAAAGTTCATCTCGCAGCTTTGACTGCGTATAGAAAGGGCCCTTCCCAAACCTCATTTTTTCAAATCCCTGTGATTAAAGATTTTTTGGAGGGTTTGCGTAAGGTGTTTCCCCCTGTTAGACGACCTTCTCCACCATGGGAATTGAACGTGGTGTTGTCCAGATTAATGAGGGAGCCTTTTGAGCCTATTCATAAGGCTTCTCTGCAGCATTTGTCCTGGAAGGCCGCCTTCCTTGTGGCCATTACATCGGCCAGGAGAGTAAGTGAGATTCAGGCTCTGTGTTGTCAAGAGCCGTATACTGTATTCCATGCTTCTAAAGTGGTAATGCGTACTCATCCTAAGTTTTTGCCTAAAGTGATATCTGATTTCCATGTAAATCAAATGATAACGTTGCCTACATTTTTTCAGCATCCCTCCTCTCCGGCGGAGAGGTCTCTGCATTCGCTGGATGTGCGTAGAGTGCTGAAATTCTATCTAGATAAGACAAAAGACATCCGCAGGTCGGATCAACTGTTTGTAAATTATGATTCAGTAAGAACTGGTCTAGCTACCTCGAAACAGTCCATCTCCAGATGGATTGTGTCTTGTATTCAGCTCTGTTATCAGAAAGCTAATAAGACGTTAGGGGGTAAGCCTACAGCGCATTCGACTAGGGGCAAAGCAGCGACTACGGCTTTGCTTAGGAATGTTCCAATTGCTGACACTTGTAAGGCTGCCACCTGGAAGTCGGTCCATACGTTTACAAAGCATTACTGCCTGGACTCTGATGCTAGGGCAGATGCGCAGGTTGGACAGGCTTCGCTGAGGAATTTGTTTGCACAGTAATTTGTTGGTGTTCGGTTTGTACTCCACCGCTGTTTGTTGGTTGGGATGGGCTTGCCATTCTATTCATAGATTATGACTATACACAGAGATCCCCGACTACAGAAGGAGTAGTTTTTTACCTGTAACTCCAGTTCTGTAGTAGGAGTATCTCTGTTATAGTCATAAGCGACCCTCCCTCCTCCCCGGTGGAGTAACCTGACAGTATCAGGCCTGTTGTTATACACCTTCAAAAAGAACTGAAAGTAACTTGCTTTGGCTGTGCATCCTGGGATACCGGGGGTCTCTGGAGAGTTCCTTAAAGGCACGGTATCCTTTTAGCAGACACATAATGACAGCCTATAGGGCTTGTCTGTCCACCCCTTCCTCTCTATTGTTTAAAGGGATTTTTGGTGAAGGGAGTGTGATACAATAAAGGAACATGAAAGATGTGAATAAAAATGACATTTAAACTTTATTTTGGCTTTTGTGTTCACTTCAGATGAAGTGCTGGCCAGTGCAGCCATATTGTTATTAGGCTGTATTATTTTGTCTGTCTCTTAAGTGTCTTTGCAGGTTTGCAAATGCAGGACAGCTTAAGAGATATTTTGATTGCTCCGGGGTCCCCGCACATGGGCGGGACTATTCATAGATTATGACTATAACAGAGATACCCCAACTACAGAACTGGAGTTACAGGTAAGAAACTACTCCTTACATAACCTGGTATGGACAGGGGCAATCTTGCTAGCACATTCTTCAAAATGCAAGGAGACCACAGGGCAGAAGGGGATCCCGATTAGGATCTATTGAGACCAACTGAACTAGATCTTGATTAGGCTTAACAACTTGCTGAAGGATAGACCTGTAGGCGAGCAATAGTCTTGGTTGAATTGATAGAACTATAGCCTATCTAGTTCAAGAAAAGTCAAGATATACCTTTTCAATTTATACCTAAAAATATTGTGAGATTGTTGTGTAGGAATTGCGATGGCAATGAAGTATTGTTTTCAGCTTCAGGGTAAATAAACTCCGTAGCAGGTGCAAAGAGATGGGGGCGTGGTTGGTACGAACAACATGGTGAACATGTGAGTGGAGTGCTGTCGGCTCTGAGCTCCGCACTCTGCCACAAAGCTCTTGGGGAATCTGAGAGGGAATACCATACGATCCCCAAGAGCTGCCATGAGAGAGCTACAGGCAGCGGTGAGCCCCATTCGTGGTGAGATTTCTTCATTGCCCAGCCGGAGTGAGGCTGTATCCCGATGAGGTCCATCTGAGGTGGGGCCAATGGCAGCCGGACATCAGGCATTGCAGATCCCTGGAGGCAGCAGTGGGGACACCCGGTGGTGAGTGAGGTGCAGCATGGTCCCTGAATAGTCACATTGGGAGACCAGCAGTGGGGTTGAGGGCCAAGGCCCCTGCTGCATGGAGATTGGCGCTGGGCTTCTGGCATAACCTGCCATGGTCTTCTTCCACATCAGACCCAGGAACGTAGACCTGGGCTGCTTTCTTGCTTCCTGGGCTCCGACACCCCCCGATCGCACCTTCGGTAGTGGTGTTGCTCGAGCCCCCCATGATTTAGGACCGTGCTGGGCATATTTTTCAGAGGCATAGACTTTCCTGGTCCCCGTAGTGAGACCAGCCAGACTCCAGACTACTCTGCAGTGCAGCCCACACAGGAGTAGGGCAGCGAACCATGATCCCCACGGGAGCAACTTGCCGGATGCTGTTGGGCTGCTTGTGCTGCCCTGGCCCATAGTTCTGCCCTGGTGGCAGGGTAAGTGGGCTTCATGTTGTAAGCCCCACAAGGATTCAAATCCCATATAGTGTCTTTGTCTTCCCTGGGGTTAGCTAATTGAGGCGTGCGTGGACATTGTGTACTGGAGAGCAAAATAAATACCTCTTAGTTCTAGGATTGAGGTGGTGCCAGGTGTTGGACAGAGCCCATTGTTGCAGCCATAAGTGCAAGCTGTTGGCATTAGTTACCGTAGGGTTATTAGGAAGTGTCGGAGTGGTGTAGGGAGTTGTCTAGGATGCAGTTAAGGTCACCCCCCAAACCCAGCAGACATTGGATGTGAAACCATTTGGCAAGACTGGAGGATATTCAGTGTGAAAATTTGGATTGGTCTGAGTTGGGGGCATATATGCTGCCAGTGAGAAGGGGACTGCCATTCAGTAGGGCTTTGAGGAAGATAAATCTGCCTTCAGAAACCATGTCATGTTATAGGACCTTAAATGGGGTCCCAGCTTTTACCAAAAGGATCTTGCCTAGTAATTTGTGACATAGATCTGGCCCCTCCACCACTTTTGGAGTCTGATCCCTTTGACATGTGTGATGCGAGATTCTTGTAGCAGTGCAATCTGTACCACTTTCCACTTAAGGTATGTATGAAAGCGATAGTGTTTTCCGTGGGTCTGCATGCCCTGAATAGTCTAGGATAGTATGTTATACGCCTGGGCAATCATCAGCCCGGTGTGGGGTTTTCTCCTCCAGTTCATCAGGGAGGCAAGACTGTTGGGGTCCCAAGGTGCAGGGAGGATATCATTGAGGCCCAACTGGAAAAAGGTGGTGAACAAGCTCACTAAACTGATAAACTGATACTGTGAGCCTGAGAACATTCGAACATTAACATCAGACAAAGAAAATACTGCAGGCTGAACGCTAATAGCCATCCGTCCAAACTGGGTAACCATTTGATGCAATGGAGGAGGGAAAGAGAAACGTCATGGTGAGTCATGAGGCCAAGCTATTGTGAGATAATGTGGAGTATGGGGGCATCCCACTCCTGATTCAGGGAGGGCCCTCTGATCCCCATGATGATGTCTGAAGATGGAGGGGGGGAGACAAGACCTTCGCAGTTACCCAGGAAGAAAGCCCAGGGTGGACACAGTCTGGTTTCCTGTGTTGTAGGATGGTGGGCTCCTGAAGGAGGGCAGCCAGGAAAGTGTCCAAACCCCAGGGAAGACAAAGACACTATATGGGATTTGAATCCTTGTGGGGCTTACAACATCAAGCCCACTTACCCTGCCACCAGGGCAGAACTATGGGCCAGCGCAGCACAAGCAGCCCAACAGCATCCGGCAAGTTGCTCCCGTGGGGATCATGGTTCGCTGCCCTACTCCTGTGTGGGCTGCACTGCAGAGTAGTCTGGAGTCTGGCTGGTCTCACTACGGGGACCAGGAAAGTCTATGCCTCTGAAAAATATGCCCAGCACTGTCCTAAATCATGGGGGGCTAGAGCAACACCACTACCGAAGGTGCGATCGGGGGGTGTCGGGGAGCCCAGGAAGCAAGAAAGCAGCCCAGGTCTACGTTCCTGGGTCTGATGTGGAAGAAGACCATGGCAGGTTATGCCAGAAGCCCAGCGCCAATCTCCATGCAGCAGGGGCCTTGGCCCTCAACCCCACTGCTGGTCTCCCAACATGACTATTCAGGGACCATGCTGCACCTCACTCACCACCGGGTGTCCCCACTGCTGCCTCCAGGGATCTGCAATGCCTGATGTCCGGCTACCATTGGCCCCACCTCAGATGGACCTCATCGGGACACAGCCTCACTCTGGCTGGGCAATGAAGAAATCTCACCACGAATGGGGCTCACCGCTGCCTGTAGCTCTCTCATGGCAGCTCTTGGGGATCGTATGGTATTCCCTCTCAGATTCCCCAAGAGCTTTGTGGCAGAGTGCGGAGCTCAGAGCCGAGAGCACTCCACTCGCATGTTCACCATGTTGTTCGTACCAGCCACGCCCCCATCTCTTTGCACCTGCTAGTGAGTTTATTTACCCTGAAGCTGAAAACAATACTTCATTGCCATCGCAATTCCTACGCAACAATCTTACAATATTTTAAGGTATAAATTGAAAAGGTATATCTTGACTTTTCTTGAACTAGATAGGCTATAGTTCTATCAATTCAACCAAGACTATTGCTCACCTATAGGTCTATCCTTCAGCAAGTTGTTAAGCCTAATCAAGATCTAGTTCAGTTGGTCTCAATAGATCCTAATCTGGATCCCCTTCTGCCCTGTGGTCTCCTTGCATTTTGAAGAATGTGCTAGCAATATTGCCCCTGTCCATACCAGGTTATGTAACCTTTCTTCTGCCTCAGGGGTAGTAACCACTAACTGGAAAAGGCCATAATTAAACCACTGTTAATCAAAAAAACCTCAGCAGATCATCTCCTGCTCTCCATTTGCAGGCCAATTTAATTGCTTCATCTTCCTGTGAAAATTATTCAAAAGGATGTGAATGTTCAGCTGTCCAAGCATGTAGAAAACAATTCCCTACTAGACTCTACAGCCAGGTTTTAGACCTAGTTACAGTCTGAATCAGCACTATTGGTCATTGTCAATTATCTCAGAGGGGTCCTTGATAAAGGAGGCTCTATAGCCTTGATCCTCTTGGCCCTCTCTGCAGCCTTCAACATGATTTCTCATCCTGTCCTCCTTAAAAGACTCACTGAAATCAGTATCTGTAACCAAGGCTTGTACTGACTTAGCACCTTTATGTTGCATAGAATCCACGACAATCCTCCCCCTTCGCCATCCGTTGCTGGGTTCCACAGAGGTCCTCCTGGAGCCCCAAGCTCTTCAATATTTACATATTCCCGCTTGCTACTGAAAGAACAGGGTTTTCTACCTCAATCTTCGGGTCTCATCTTTAAATTGCCCCTGCCATTAGTCGTATGGGCCTTTGCTCGCCGTCCAGAAGTAAGGTGCAATCATCTACATAGCAATAAATCATTAAACACCTTTAGTTCAGTCAACATAGAGAATTAGTGTGAGTTAAAAGGTTTTATTTCCATTGTTTATTGATTAAGTAAAAGACTTTTACCATTAAAAGTGAATATCCATCAACCGATATTTGATTATAAAATAGAATACAATATTAGTTATAATAACAATTAATATTGAAATAGTACAACAGGTGTGTTCCATTAAGCAAGTTCCCTAATTCTATACTAAATTGGACCAATAAGAGAAAAAGGAGTCAGTCGAGAAGCCCAAAGAAGAATTCTGATGAGAGAATCAATGCGCAAGCACAAAGCCTTAGCATATCAGACTGGAAAATATTCACAGTCATAAATCAGCAGACATAAGAGAAATAGCCTAAATAACCACTCATGTAGAGAAGTCTTAAGAAGCTCAGAGATGAGCCTCTAGTCTGAGTGTCGGGAAAAGAAAGAAATCCTACTCTACTCTAAAACATGCACTAATATAAATACACAACTTCTATGTTGCAACATTATTTTCTTCCGTCCTATTTACCCTCCAATTCAATTTCAGTGAACTCCTGGGAATAAGTGAAACTCCCCAATTTCACATAGCAGTATAATAGGTACAATAAGCTTTCAAACATTAGTCCTTGAAAAGTTACGTTGTTGATATTTTGCAGTCCAGACTGTTATTTTCATAAATCATCCTTCCGGTCGCCTCCTCTCCTCCCTGTGAGAACTGACTATCAGTTGTCTAACACAAAACATATGTCTAGTCACTAGCTAACAGAAGGCTTCTGGATAAATCTGTATCAAATCCGTAACAAAGAAAAACAATGTGCAAACAACTATTCAATGTGAAAAACAAGCGTTTCAGAGTTAATGCATTGTTTTCCAGTTAACATGACATTGACAGTCAGGCCAACATGAATCGGCACCTTCATTTATTTGCAGGCCTATAACATTTGAGTATGATTACCTACCACAAATTTTGCATTTTGCATATGTTTTACTTAAAGGTAAGCATTACACATTAATTAAAGCATTTTGGTAGGGAATACAATGTACGGCAACACTGCCATTGTTAAACCTTTTTGCCACAATCTACTATCCTACACAGAGGACACACTAATAGTGGTGGCTAAATATGAATACCAACATTTCACAAAAGCAAATTTCAGGCAGTACATGACATGTATTGCAAAATAGATGAACACAAACTGTTGAAATTGAACGTGGAGAAAATTGAAATCCTGTGTTTTGATAAAAAATCACCACATTGGTTTCCTTCATGGTGACCTAATGAACCACAACTTTCCCCTCCTGTAACTTGGTGAGGAATCTATGTACTTTTATCCTGCTTCCTAGGTTGTAAAATAATTTTCTTTTGTTCTCTAAAGCATCATGAAAATCAGCTGTTCATGCATTGATTACATCTAGAATTGATGATACCAATTGTTTATACCTTAATGTTCCCCAATATCTGGTACATGTCTCCAAACCATCCCAAATGCTGCTGCTGGGATTTCTCATACACACTTCTGTGACCCCTCACTTAAAAAACTCCACTGGCTCCCAGTCCACAAGCAAATTCTCTTGAAGGCTGCATGCTTAGCTCACAAAGCGGTCAGTAGCTTAGGACCAGAATATCTTAGGGAAAAGGTTTGTCATTATGTCCATTGTGCCTACTGAAATACTACTTCCGTGATATACTACCTGTACCTGAGTTTAAGTTTGCCAGACTGGGAGGCAGATCCTTCTCAGTTTTAGCCTCTACATTCTGGAATTCCTTTCATTCTCACCTTCAAAAAATTAAACACACCTCCTTTCAGAAACATTTAGAAATGTGCTTATTTGAAAATCTTTAGACCAGTTGTATACCTTTCCTTTGTGGCTCTCCCTAGGCTTAGCACAAGGATGCTGTTTGGGTAATGGTACCGCTTTATAAATTCACTTCATCATAAAGCATTGACATAGGGCAGGGTGTTAAGAACAATCCTCTCTTGTAACTGGTCGACAAGGGTGTGGGCCCTGGTCAAGCAACAAAAACAATCCTAGTGACAGTAAGGCACAAGCAAACCCCAAATTAACCTGTGTTCACCCCCTGGTTTCACCCCCTGGTAGCTTGGCACAGAGCAATCAGGCTTAACTTAAAGGCAATGTTTAAAGTATTTGTGCAACATTTCAAACAGTAAAGCAGTGACAACACCACACAAAAGGATCCCACATCAGGTTAGAAAAATAGAGCTGGATTTCCTACATAAAACAAGACCAAAAGGATAAACATCCAATCAGTAGAACCAGAGTTTTCAATTTTTAAAGAATAAACTGCATTATAGGTTCTAAAAGCATAACGTGCCAACCGCGACTATCTGGTTATGCTGGACTGGATGAAAGTCAAAAGTTCAGGCCTACCATGATGAAGCGTGGGTCCTATACAGTCCCAGATTAGATCCACTGAAGAGTTACCTTAAGTTTTTGTGCCAAGAGTTCAGTTTGCATTGGAGAGGATAGCCGGCAGCAAGGAGAGCGTCGCGGGCAGTGGTCAGCTTGGCCCGAAGAGCAGCCAGGGCGTTGTGGATGGACAGGCTGGAGCTTCACGGTGGCTGTCCTCCACGGCATTGATGCTTGCTCTGTGAGGAGAAATACTGGTAGCGGATCAAGCTGAATTTCCATGTGAGCTGCAAAGTTCCTGTGTGAACAGGCCTGTTCGGAGGAACAAAGAGCCCAAAAGCTTGATTTAAGAGCCCTGAGAGGCGCTGCTTGGGGTTAGGAACTTGCTGAAGACGGGGGAGCCTTTTATGTCCCTGAGGCTCAGATCAGGAGGCCAGCAGACTATCCCTTTGAGTCACTCTTGAGGTCCTAGGTTCAAGATGGGTTGCATGTTTGGTTCTTCTTTCCCTGGCAAGATAGTAGCAGGCAGCAGGTGAGCACAAGAGGGCAGCAGCTCCTTCAGAGTAGCACTCCAGCACAGTGGCAGTCTTGTAGCAGCACAGCAGTCCTTCTTTCTGGCAGGGTATCCACAGGTCTAGAAGTGTACTGAAGATGTGGCATCTGAGGTCCTTTTTTCATACACAGTTGTGCCTTTGAAGTAGGTAGAAACTTCTAGAGCCATGCCTTTGCATGCACAGATACCCTACATTCCCTGACCTGGCTTTAGACTAACTACAGGGGGTATGCAGCCCTTTCTGTGGAGATAGGAAAGACAGCCTATTCAGGTGTAAGTGGGGCTGTGACCAGCTCCTCCTTACCATCAGTGATGAGCCATCCAGTCACACGTAAGCTCCCATTGTATGTGGCTGTCTAGAAGGAATACGCAAAGCCCAACTACCAACTACACCCACTCATGTGACCAGAGACAAGTTGCAGCACCAAATGGCTAAGGCAAGAAAATGCCAACTTTCTAAAAGTAGTATCAGGTAACAGTGCCTTCAAGGGATTTCATTTGAAAATAATCCAGCTTTATTTATCAAAAACAAATTGTGAAGGCTCAAATAAATACATTATTGAAATCAATTAAGTAAATAACAGAAGAATGTATCAAAAAGAACAAAAAAGTGTATACTTTTTAGTACAAATTATTGTAATTAAATAGTTTAAATAAAGGGTACAAAACAACATTCACATAAACAAAAATAACTTAGATTGATTATCTTTTGAAAAGGCTTGTCTCATAATCACTTTTGTGAATCATCCATTTCCTGCACCTATTTACAGATAGAAATTATCATTGAACATACAGTGATTAATTCCTATATAATAATTTTTGGGAAAATGGGTTAGATATGTTGACGTTTCGTTCTTGTCTTGTGAAACATCTAGAAGACCATCTTCAGGACCAAAACGTTCATGTGTAGACTGAAAACCCTTGAGATAAAATTGGCTAAAGGACCGTTAAACAATTAGTCCAAATAAATAATGGATACCTCAGAAGAATGTATGCCAGCGATGGGCTAAAGTTTCAATACTGGCTCTTGGTGAATTTTCACCGTTCTTAAATAGCAAGTTGAGACTTGCATGTTGCCAATAGTATATTTGAATTACACCTGGCAGTCTGGGTAGATTTCTCGCCGTTTTGTATTTAGCGAGTCGACACTTGCGTTGAATGTATGTAACACCATTGAGGATCAGCGTCCGGACTGAAGCAAAACAGTAATTTTTGTTTATGTGAATGTTGTTTTGCACCCTTTGTTTAAACTATTCGACTACAATAATTTGTAAAAAAAAAAGTATACACCCGTTGTTCTTTTTGATACATTTTTCTGTGATTTCCTTAATTGATTTCAATAATGTATTTATTTGAGGCTACTAATTTAGTCTTTCACAATTTGCTTTTGATAAATCAAGCTGGATTATTTTTTACATGAAATCCCCTGAAGGCACTGTTACCTGAAACTAATTTCTTGTTAACCCAAGCCTCCAAGGGGTTATTGGGTTGCCCAATTTATTGAGTAGTAAATTTCTAAATGTGGCATTTCCAGAATTGTAATTTAAAATCTGACTTCACTATAAGTTACGATTTTAAATTAGCAGTCCAGAGACACCAAGGATGAGACAGTTATCTCACCCCATTTGGAAATTACACTTGTACAATATAATAAGGCAATTCCAATGTTATCCTATGTGAGAGATAGGTCGTGCAGTAGTGAAAAAAGAATTAGTTTTTCACTACAAGGGCATGTAAAACATAAAAGGTGAGAGGATGTAGCCTTACGGTTAGAGCAGTCGACCTCAAAGCTGGGGAACCTGGTTCGAGTCTCTGCATCAACGCTCAACATCCTGTGATTCTGGGCAAATCACTTAATCTCCTCGTGCCTTACAAAAAAAATTAATGTGTCCATCTGTAACGAAACTGGTGCTCATGTACAGTGCTCTGATACCTGATATCTTCGGGTCTAGTTTGCGATATATAAAACTCTATAAAAAATTACAAAAAACATGAAAGGTGCATGTCCATCTTTTTAAATAAACAGCACCCTTTCTCAGGACTGTCTAGGGCCTATCCCAGGGATGACTCATATGTATTAAAAAGGAAGGTTTGGACTGTCAAACGGTTTTGTTTTGCCCGGTATAAATGGCAGTTTGCGTACACAGGCTTTGCAATGGCAGGACTGAGACATGTTTAGAGGGCTACTTAAGTTGGTGGTGGCACAATCAGTGTTGCAGGCCCACTAGTAGCATTTAATTTACAGACCCTGGGCACATGCAGTGCACTTTACTAGCGACTTGTAAGTAAATTAACTATGCCAATTGTGTATAAGTCAATGTTACCATATTTCATATTTCATTAGCACTGGTTAGCAATGATAAACTGCACAGAGTCCTTAGGCCAACAAAAACTAATTCAGCAAAAAGTGGAGGGCAAAGGCAAAAGAATTGGGGATGACCCTGCAGAAAGGGCCAGGCCCAACATCCCTAATATTTTTAACTGGCTAGGGAAGATTGTGTTAGCCACTCTCCTTCAAATTCCTTAACCCATCAACCTTGCACAATGGTGATGAGGTATATTTTTATCCTGCTCTGGCCTTGACTAAGGGCTAAAGTCATTTATGTGCCCTTCCATTTTCTGCTATAGTGACAGAGTATTATGAATTTAAAACCGCTTTCCTTGCCTAAGAGCAAGGAATTGTCCATATTTTAACTTCGCACAAAAGGCAAGACAGGGGGAATATTTGATTTTCCCAACGCCTTGCTGAAAGATGGGTGTAATTGTTTGTGTCCTCCACATCTTGCTCAACCTTGGGGATGTAATTTTTCATGGGGGTGCTATTTGCTGGCCTTTTTGTCTGATCCATTGGCAGATGACTGGAGTGCCATGCCATCTGCCTTACTCAAGATTAGGAAATGTATGATCTTTGCTTCCTAACTTTCTCACCTGCCAAAGCCAGGGATGATGCAATGTACCACAGTCCTCCTTGGTGTGTGGGCTCTGAGGACATAGGCAGCTGACTGCTACTCCAGCACCCTGTTTGCAATTGTGAACAAAACGTTACAGCAACTAATAGCTGTTCCTGGCCTAAATGTTGGTGCCTTGATTCTACAGAAGGTGGCAAGGATCAAAGTTATCTTGTATAACAATAAGGATTCCATAAAGGTCTATAAAGGTCTGAAGCTCATCTCTATTCATGAGCATGAGGAAGAGTGACAAGTAAGCTGTAGACTTAAGCCCTCAGTACAAATGGATGCTAATTCTTGATTTGGATGGTAACAGGAGTTACTGGACGAATCCGGAACGAGAGAAGCATGATTGCTGTACTCAACGTTACACCACCTCGAAGCTGCTGTCATTTCAGCGACAGAATTGCATCAGGAATTTGGTGGGTTAACACCGATTCCTTATGTAATTTTCCTTTACTGTGAGGATGCCACAATGTCAGTGTGGTTACACTATGAGGATGCTCAGTGTAATTCTTGAAATTCTGCGATGGACGAGCATCCCAGGTTATCAGCAAACCTGGAGACCATGAAATACTGATGGGATATTTCTGACCCAGATATAATGAGGAGTGTAGAATGACTAATAAAATTAATAGCCAAATTATATTTAATATATAATAGTTGACATCTGAAGTTAGTCAGCAAGCCTTTCTGTCTGACGTTATAGAGTGACAGAGTGGATTAGCCAGTCCCTGAACTGAAAAGTGGCCAAGCAAGTAGGATTCCCAGTATAATTCTAAAAATAATTTTCAACCTTGAAATTCCAACACATGACATAAAGTTCTGATATTTATTAACCAAAAGCAGAGCACTCTCATCCTTTTTCTAGGAGTTTGTAGACAGTTTTCTCAGATACGTTTTAAGCATGGGCAAGGTGGGCTCTGGCCCAGGGCCCCAGCCTTTGAGGTGTACCCTGATAGAGACAGCTCTGTTCTGCACAGTCTAGCCCTGGTGACCTTGAATAGTTCTTAAACAGATTGTTTTAAATGCCGTTTTCCATTAATTTATTTTTAATGTGGGTGATGTGTGAGAGTCTATTACAGACATTTTGCAGAGAATTAAGTTTTATGCAACAGCCTTGAAAAAAGTTTATTTTAGATCAAAACAGAACCTCACATGTGAGAAAGGGAGGGTGTCACAGAGATTATTTGCAGTAATATCGGTAAGCTGCTACTGTGGTACATATTTGAAAACACCTATCACTAGCCCTGAAAATTAGATGTAAACACATTTAGAAGTTGTATGAGTGTTCCTTTACAGTCTCAGGGACATGGCCAAAGAGGGCATGAAAGAGCTAAAACTGGATCATAAATTCAAAGCTGTTCCAAACTGGGGCCCTCAAAATACTTGTGGCCCAGGGCCCTCGAAATCCTTGAGATGTCCAGGAGTTTTCTTACAACCTGCAAGAATGGAACCAAGGAATCTAACTTATTTGGGCCAATGACTTTATTAAACACTTATTATAGTATCATTGCTTGTATTGTGGTAAATTAGATCATATCCCAGACCAGTTCTTTGATTCACCTAGATCAGACTGGATTCCCCCCAGTTGGAAGCTCTTATCAAATACTAATTATTGATTGAGTCATTAAGGTTTTGCTATCAAAGGGATCCTCAAGGCTGTGATACTGTTGGATGGTAAAACAGCTTTTGACTTAGGGAGCTGGGACTTTTTGTGAGAAGTGTAATGATGATTGAATTATCCTTATTGGCTCACCAGGATGAATGCCTCCCCTATATAAGAGATTTGAATATGAGTCATTTTATATAATGAAGATGCTGGTTAAACGTTAACAATGGGCACAGGTTATAGGCTGTGTTTGGGCGGATGGTCATGGCAGCTGGCACATCTAGTTGCTCACTTCTTTGGTGACTTGGTGAGATTTGCTTCTGTAATTATACTGAGATTCATTCAATACGAGGCCTCACAGGATTTTATTTTTGGGTTCAGTTGTGCATGCTGTCAACTTCTGACATTTCCGACCCCTTCTTATTTCTCCTTGTAATAAATAGCTCCAAAAACAGTAGGAGACACTTACGAGCCTGAGTAAATCATGAGATGCACAATAATAGACCTTGGCATGACTAATCATATTTCATATACAAGTTTTAGTGAAAACCTTCAATAATGCGCATTAGAGTCAATCCTTTGTTTGCAGTTTTTGGCCTGCTTATTTTATAAATTTTACGAACCAAATATTTATCTGAAGATTTGACCCATTTAGGCAATGGATTAAGGCTAGCTGACTAGTTGTAACTTCCAGGCAGTTTAAAGGAACGTGAACAAATATTTTGTGTTTGCAACTGCATGTATGTATGTATGTATGTATGTGTATGGTACTTATACAGGGTAAACCTAGCCAAAATACAGCAAATCACTATGCATGGTCAAAGTCAAAATTAATAGGAGAAGTAGCTGAGTTGTGAAAGATTAATGCATTGTAATTCAGTGATCTTCAACTCTTTCTAAAACTGGAGCAGTCCTGCTGGATGTAGTGAGGCTGTTCCAGACCCTGCGTGCATAGATGAAAAAGTCCTGCTGTTTTTTTCCTTTTTATGCTACTCCGTAATGAGCAGTTTAATGGTGTCCTGGCTGTGGGTGTGCAGGGAGCCACCAGAGATGGTGTGCTCGCCTGCAAGATAAGTGGAGTTGGGGCCATGATAGGTATGTAAATGATGCAGCTTTTGAAGATGGTGTAGGCCAGCAAGGGAAGACAATGGAGTTTTATCAGGATGAGGGTGATATGATCATATTTCTGTAGGCCCTGAATAAGACGTGCTGCCCTGAAGGGTGCCAGCATGAAGTCTTAGAGGCCATAGAGTAGGACATTACCACTACCCAGATGATAGTGTATGGAGGCTTGAACTTCAGTTCGGAAGTTGCTTTCTGTAAGAAAAGGGTTTGACTTACTTTAGGACAGAGAGAAGATACCACGCCTTCTTTGTTTTTTTGGCAAAGTATTCCTTGATATTGACGTTGGTGTCCAGGGTAAGTCCAAGTGACTTGGCATTTGGAAAAAGTTTAGGTTTGAAGCCATCAAGATTCATTGAGCTAGGTATTTTTTTGTTGCTCTTTGCAAACAGGAACTGTGCCTTGGTTGGGTTGAGCTTCTAGTAGATGCTGGATATCCAGGTCAGGGTGATGTGAATACAGTGTTTGAGGCGTTGGATGTATGAAGTAGAGGAGACTTTCAAGTATAATGGTCTGTAGGAAAGTGCCTCTTTTGACATGGTTAGCCCACTCTTTTTGCTTGATGTCTGATGTGATTTCAAACTGTAAGTGCATGAGATCCCTGCTAACCAGGTTCTCAGTGCCAGATCTTTTTCCCAAAACAGTACAATGAGTGGCACAACTACAGGCACCCCTGTAAGTCCCTAGTGAATGGTACCTCTGGCACCTAGGACATGGGTACTGAAAAGGGTCCACCGGGGCTGCATCACAAATTGTGCCACGCCACAGACCCCTCAACAGGTCCGTGCAAACTGCCACTGCAGGCTATGTGTCTTGGTGCAGAGAAAACCGAAGAGTCAACATGGCACACAGCCCTGTGTGCCATGCCCTCATACACTGCATCAGCTATAGGTAAGTCACTCCTACGGCCGGCCTTCCAGCCCCAAGGCAGGGTGCACTATACCCCATGAGTGGACAGATCTGCATGAGCATATATGACCCTACAATACCGGAGTCCTTCTTAGATATTGTAAGTGCACAGGGAAGCCATATAGATTGCATGGGCTGGATACTCAACATTACAAATTTCCTAGCTTCATGTTGGCTTCACTGTACCCTAAGATGTTTGGTACCAAACACCTTGTCTTAATAAATCCTCACTGATGTCAATGTTGGAT
Source organism: Triturus cristatus (assembly GCF_964204655.1). Taxonomy (NCBI): domain Eukaryota; kingdom Metazoa; phylum Chordata; class Amphibia; order Caudata; family Salamandridae; genus Triturus; species Triturus cristatus. Next base: position 1,017,502,412 of record NC_140581.1, read on the forward strand.
TTATTAATAAATGCACACAGAAGACCCTTTAGAGGGTCCCCTGAAAACCTACCAAACGCTGGTGTGGTGTCTGACTATACCTAGCCAGCCTGTCACCACCAGATATGGTTCTGACCTCATGAGGTAAGATCCTGCGCTCTCAGAGGCCCAAAACAAATCCTGCTTTGGGTGGAGGTGCTTCGCACCTCCTCCAGGCCGAAATGGTCTTCCAGAGTAGGAAGCTTGCTTCAAAGGCAGCATCGCCTTTGAAGTGCAACGCTGGCTTCTCTAGATTGTGGAGGAGGTCAGCCCCCCTGTCCTGCTCCACATTTCGCAGGAGGACAGGCGGGAAAATTAGTTAGATGAGGAGTAGTGTCCACATTCAGCCAGCAGCACCCCTAAGGTGTGGCAGGCGATGTAGACTCTTTTTTGAAAATCCACCATCTTGAGATGGTGGGAAAACAATCATATATCAGGACTAGGTTTGTGCCCCTTTCCACTGCAAGTGGTCAGTTACCCTGCCTGCTGCCTTAAGGACTTAAGGACTCGACAACTGTGGTGTGTTGTCTCTCCCTGCCACTATGAGGCCTCCTAGAACCGCATCTTGGTGTGCTCAAAACTTTTGAAAACTACTCTGGAAGGCAGCACTTTAAGTCTTTGTTGGAAATTTAAAGAGTAAATACTTCCTATTTTACCTTATGCTCTTGAGTATATTCCCCTATGCAAATGATCTTCCACAAACCTATAGGAAGAGAAGATTCTCCACAAATTGCTTTCCTTGAGCCAAGCTAACCCTGCAAAGGCTTTGCACCTGGAATTTACACTCACTAGACTCATGGGTAATGTACTGAGATGGGCATGCAACTTAATACACGCTGTTGAATGCACTCTGAGAGATTTGCTAATGCAGGAAACTTTTACCGATGGTGAAAAAATGATACTTTTATGGTTGCCTTAACTAAATTGCAATACACAATTGCTAAATTAGATGTGGACTCCTGATCAACGTAAGTTATTATTTTAAATGCAGCCCCAAGAACAGGTTGCTCGGGTGACATTGCCCTCTGTTGATCTTTAAAATAAATAAGTCTTATTCTGATATAGTACTTTTTAAACAGACTCAAAAGTATTTATCCTTTTTTTGAATCATAGTGTCAGACGAACGATAGTTATTCTAAGACATGGTAATTTACCTCTGAATGTCTATAAAAGGCACTGGTCAGGCCCTGTCAATTCGGCTGGAATATGTGAACTTTGTGATGGTGGGCTGCAAGACCTCAGGCATATACTCTTCTCATGTCTGAACGCGGCAGCTGGTGATGCTAGAAATCGTTTTATAACACTGTTGTATTTCAAAGGTAAAATAACCAAAGTTGATAAATTGATTGACGTGGTATAAACTCAATCAAATCAGTTAGTCTATTATAATATTTTTTACATTTATTTTTAAACCCTTAACACAATGGTTTTTAACTGTTGTCGATATGTATCACAATTATTTACATCAATTCTTTTATACATAGTTGAAGCCAGTCGAGATCTAAATCAATACAGTTTCTTGATGAGACAGTGTCCATTATACATTCATTAGCTCTCTTGCACAGTGGCTCTGTTTCCAGTGAGCGTATAAGCAGTAGAAAGTCAATGTATGTTTTGGTGGGCTTTTCAAAAATCTAGTCACCTTCTTCATGACCAACATCCAACTTTAATACTTTAAACAAAGAGGGGTTTTCAGGTCTTTTCCATTTTTCAAGGGAAAGGTACTTAGTTTATGTAAATAGAGTTGGATCGCTGACATATTCCACCTTTATATATGTTTCTCACCACTACATGCCCCAATTGTGTACTGAATCAATACTAGAATAAATAAAATTTCTGAAGTAGCTTTATGGTGTAATCCTAATGTTAAGTATATGGATCCAAACTGTATATTTAAAATAAGGCCCACTCGTTGTCCTAATGCATTCTGTTGAATCTCATTCAGCTGTGGTTGACCTTGAAGTCTAAAGTCTGTCCTTAGAGAACTCCCCCATGTTCCTGCCGGCATAGAAAACTAGGCCTGCAACCACAGTCTTGCCTTAGAGGTGGTCTGCACACACTTCCAACTCTCTGATCCCATGCAACCTAAGACACCCAGGGACATGGTATCATGTAGTAATAGGCTTCCTTTCATGGACCATTACGTGTGGGGTTTTCATAATGAATCAACGTTGATGTTTGGTATTCAGTGTGCATAATTACAGCTTTGCAGTGTTGGAAATAATTGTTGAAATGTACATCTCTGATAGTAGCAGCTTTTGCGTCCAGATGACTTTGGTCTTGTCTTACTGTTCCTCCTCCATATTGGTGATTGCATTCATCTCTGCATCCTTGCAAGGCATGCACACTCATTGTGTTATTCCTAGGTTATGCAACTTATAACAGACATTTTCAGGTTCAGATGCCAGTGTACCACCAGTATGAGATAGGCTTTGAAAATGGCACATCACAAGGCGTATGAGTCCAAATGAGTGCCTAATTGTATGCTCCTTCTGACACTTTTGCAGCCTTTTGGTGAGGTGTCATCTGACATGTCCATAATAGCAGTAGCAGCGGGCATTGCTCATGGGTGGGCGCTAGGGATTGCGGGGGGTTCGTGGTGGGGATCACGGGGAAATAAAAGATTACATAAATAAGAATTAAACTTACCTTTGTGCCGGGCCCGTGTCTTCTCAGCTCCTGCTCTCCTGCTCCCGACAGGAACAGGAAGCAGACAGACAGGCTCCCTCCCCAAGCCAATCACAACACTGCAAGCAGCGTTGAGATTGGTTGGGACGCCGCTCAGCCAGGGGCTAATGGGGTGGCCATGTTCTCCATGCAGGCTGCAATTCAGCCTGCAAGGAGATGGGCAGAGTGCGTATGACTGGTTTGAGCAGCCTGAAAGGACGGACCGAACAGTCTCTGCGCACTCAGGAGTGGGCAAACCCCTCCTCCCCTGCCCTGCTCAAAGAGCAGAGCAGTCCCGCCCACCAGCCCGCCCTCAATGCACAAAGTAAACACAGGAAGCCCGTTACTGCCGCAGTTTACTGTTGTTGCCAGAGGAGAGGGGACACCGACTACAAGTCCCAGGAGCCTTTTGTGGACCCTGCCGCCGACGCTGTTCTCCCGCACCTGGAGGCGCCCTCAAGAGTGCATGCAGGCTCCCGCAGCGCAGAAAGCCCATTACTGCCACAGTTTACTGTTGTTGCCAGAGGAGAGGGGACACAGACTACAAGTCCTAGGAGCCTTTTGCGGACCCTGCTGCCAACGCTGTTCTCTCACGCCTGGAGGTGCCCTCGAGTGCCTGCGGGCTCCCATAGCCCGGGGCGCGCCGGGGCAAAACCCGGCCCGTCTGTGCCCGTCAGAGCCCGGAGGAGGCCGGGCTGGGCTTATTCTCTTGGCCTGCATATTTTTTGCTCCTGGTTCACCCCGGATAAATAATTATTTTGCTGGATCAGAGGAGGATCGCACATTGTTTTCTGTCATCAACCCCAATCTGTACTACTCTGACATACACCATCGAGCAGGTAGGGATAAATTGACCTTATCTACTTAATTCCACTTATCTCCTGCGTTGCTTATTGTGCTCGGACTCTGGGCACCATCTGGGGGCTCTTGGGGGCTAGTACCCAATTGTATCAGCTGTAGGACGGGTGTAACACAGGTGAGACAGGAGATGATTCCTGATGGGGAAGCGCAGGGTAGCAGCTATGGCAGGCTCTTCAGGCCCCATCGTAACCATGGACCCGTTTCTACAGCGCGCTGCATCAGTGCTGGATAAAGAGATAGAATTGGTGAATCAACGCCTGTCTAGATCACATGTTATTTCCATCCCTTCCCAGCCAACATGCACAGCTACTCACGTAGACAGTATAGAGGATCTTCTTAATAATATAGGATCACAGGACTTAGTGGGTCAGAGTGGACTAATTAATCATTGCGGTGGGCGTCAGGTACCTCTTAGTCCTACCATCCTGATCATTTTGCCTGGTGGGGGTCACCAGGATCGAATAACTGGGCAAACGGGCCTGCAAATAATATTCACTCCGTAATTGCTTCCACCAACTGACCAATTACTCGAGGGAAGCCTGGAGGTGTAGAGTGGACTAATCAAGGTCCAGGAGTGAAAAGAAAAGGCCAGACATCTGGGGGAGAAGGCTAAATGCCCGAGAGCCGAAACAATAACTGAGAAAATATCTGCCAGGCAAGAGCCGATTAATGCAGACATTACGCCTCTTTTAGAATCAATGCAGAATTTTTTTTAAAGACATTCTGTACACTAAACTCGGTCCAATTATACAACGGCTGTCTTTGATCGAAAGTAGCATTTCTAGGCTTATTAGTAATCCCTTACCGGGAAGTGACAAGGATAACGCTTGTTCTGCAAGGATCCCGTCGATTGTGGAGGGGCCAATATGTGGAGCCCCAAACGTTGTATCCAAGGTCTCTTTACCCCGTTCTTTAAAATCTTTAAGTAACATAGCCCAACCACAACCGACCCCACCCACATCCACGCCTAACCCTGGCATGGTTTTAGGCACGACTTTGGATGCAAGGGTGAACTTGAATGCTCACTCTCAATCAATCCAGGAGATAAACGCACACTGAAAAGAAGCAAGGTTAACGGCCCCTCGGATAATCTATTGAATAAACTGCCCGATATTTATCTACCACCTGAGTCAACTCCATATGTGGTGGTATTGGAGAATGTACCAACTCTCCCCCCGGGAACAAGAGAATACACCCAACTGAAAAATAAGGTTCTAAATTGGCTATCCTGTAACACTGCACTGGGAGGAAGGACAGCTAATAATATAAACATGGTGCATAGGGTTAACTGGGTGGGAAATTCACTTAAATCATTTAACGGCAATTGCATTATCATCAACTTTAATCAACCCCGCCTCGCCGAAAGGATTTTGTTTTCCACTGTTAATAATCCCTTTCAAAACCCTAAGACATCAATGGTTGCCTTACCTCTTGGTTTCTTTTATAAGCCCGAACCTTCCTGGCATACTCGTTTGGCGACCACTTTTAAAGGCCCATCTAGCAGCCATGTACCTCTGCATCGATCAGCGATGAACCCGATGCCAAACTGGGTCTCACAATCACATCAAAGGAACACTACTGAACACGACTGGGGGGAGCTGCCACCTGGTCCTACCCTTGAGCTGGCCAACCGCTTCACACCATTGACAACTCTGGAGGCATGTGGTTGACTCAATGGGCATGATTCCATGAACTAAATTAACCCAGCTAATTTGCAGGAAATCCCATGTTTAAACACCGGGACAGTAGACACTAGTAAAATAAACTTTATCTCGTGGAACATTGCCGGACTTGCCAGCAAGTTTACTGACCCGTTATGGATTGTTTATGTTAAGCAATTTAGTGTAATTTGTTTACAGGAGACCTGGCTAATGGGAAACACCCCACCTTTGGAGGGCTACAAATCATTTTCTGTCCCGGTCATTTCTTCACATGGGGGAAGAAACTCATTATCATGTAACAATGATGTAGGCAATATAACTCTACTAGGCTCTTTTATAAGGGAACATATGAACATGACCTTCGGAGACCTTGTTATGTTATGTTAATTAGGTCTTATATAGCGCTCGGCTACTCCAAGGAGTGTCCCGGCGCTTTTAATAACAACCTGCAGCAAAAGACACAGCACAATAGACAAACGGGCGCAGCAGAAAGAACAGAAAAACAAACTAAAGAGCAAAAAGCCAAGTTTTAAGGCCCTTCCTAAAAGTCAGCAGGTTAGAGGTGCTGCGTAATGCCAGAGGCAGAATATTCCAATGCTGCGGCGCCAACAACTTAAAAGAGCGACCTCCAATGCGGGCCTTTTTGACTCGGGGGACCACAGCCAGAAACAATGATTCCGACCTCGGAGATCGGGCCGGATGGTAAAAGGCAAGTCTCCTTTGAAGATATTTTGCTCCCGAGGCGTATAGGGCCTTGTGAGCCAAGGTCAGAGCCTTAAAGACTATCCGTTTCCGGACCGGAAGCCAGTGAAGTGATTGCAGGAGACCGGAGGTTCTGGCTCGCCTATGAAGGCCGAAAATGGCCCGCGCTGCCGCGTTCTGGACCACCTGCAACCGTTGCAGGAGATATTCCGGCAGGCCAAGATATAAGACGTTGGAGTAGTCCAATCTTGAACCAATTAAGGCCTGCACCGTCGTTTTCCTATGATCTTCAGAAAGCAAAGGGAGGAACTTACGGAGCATCCTAAGAAGGCCGAAACATATACCAGTAAGACCAAGGATCTGAGATCTGAACGACAGACTATTGTCTATCTTGATCCCCAGATTCTTTGCTAGCTGAGACGAGCCTACTGGAGGAAACCTGTTAGCAGGCCACCAATCCTGCCAATCCGGATCAGATGGGCATCCGAAGAAGAGTACCTCCGATTTATCTGAGTTGCACTTGAGGCTGTTAAGCTGGAACCATTTAAAAACAGCCCCAAGGCACTCACGAATACTCTCTCCATCAAAATCCTCTCCTTTCCTGCACGTAAAGAGGAGCTGGGTATCGTCGGCATAGGATACGATCTGGGCCCCCAAAGACTCCGCCAATGCCGCCAAAGGGGTCATAAAGATGTTAAAAAGAGTCGGGCTCAACACAGAGCCCTGCGGAACTCCGACTCCCAACGGCGGCATTACGGCAGAGCTGGGCGAGACCCAGACCATTTGTCGACGGCCATCCAAGAATGATCTAAACCAGCTGAGCACCGTCCCCCTCAGACCGATGTTATGAAGTCTGGCGAGGAGACCCTCATGGGGGACGGTGTCAAAGGCCGCCGACAAGTCCAGCATAACAAGCATAGCTTTGCCCCCCGAGTCCAGTGCCTCTTTAATGGCTTCGGACACCTCCAAGAGCGCCGTCTCTGTGCTTAGGTTAGGGCGGAAGCCAGATTGAGTGGGGTGCAGCAAGTTGTGAGATTCCAGGAAATTGGAAAGCACGATATGCACATGCTTCTCCAGGATCTTAGCCAATGCAGGGAGAAGAGAGATAGGCCTATAATTGGCCAAAACCTCAGGATCTAGGCCCGGCTTTTTAAGGAGGGGAATAACCATCGCCTGCTTCCAGGCCTGCGGGACCACCCCCCGACTCAGGGAGAGATTCAGAAGTGGGTTTGCCAACGAATTTACAACTTCTGCCATGTTCGCCAAAAATTTGGCCGAACAAGGGTCAAGAGGTGACCCAGATTTCAAATTGGCCATAAGTGCTGAAGACGAAGAAGCTGAAATTGGCGGAAAAACTGCCAGGACTGGACCCAGAGGGGCCAACGGAAGTGGCCCGTCCTCAGAAATGTGGCACATTTCAGCCACCCTCAAAGGAAGAGAGTCCTGGATCAGTTGAATCTTAGAAGTAAACTATGATAGCTAGGGACTTTAATATTCATACATATGGTGACCCTAGGTTAGCTCCGGTGTCCGAGATGGGGTGTCCACGTGTTCAGGGTATCCACTTTGAACACTCTACACAGGGGGAGATACTGAACGATCTCCTGCATGAATTCGATCTGGTGTCCCTTATGAGTTTACTGGATCCATGCAGTAAAGTGGTCATCCCTTCCTTTAAAGACAGGGGCGCTGGGTCGTTTATAGATGTTACCTTGGTATCCTCACCCATATTAGAGCTATTTACGGGATTTGCCATACAAGCAAGTGTTTTCAGTGATCATAATCCCATATGTGAGCAGTTTCAGGGACCCTATATGGTGTTTAGGGGTGGCCGTACAAGGCGGGCGGTTAGACCAACTGATGGTGGGAGGCAGCTAAAACGGACACAGATAGTCCCAGACGTATTTTATGAATATTTGACGTTTTCATGCACCAATGAGTTGTCCAAGTGCTGCACCGCAACCTCAGCGCCAAAGGAAGTCATCGGCGCCTTTAACATCATCTCAGATAAAATAAGTGCCCCAGTGAGGCCACCTGTTAGTCAATTTCTTAGATGGTTTGATTCCCTCTGCTCTAAGGCGGCTAGGAAGCTGTGGGAGGCACTTAGCAAACACCCCAGGGACCCTATACAGGTAAGAACTTGCCGTAGGGAATACAAGTTAGAACTTGTAAGACGAAAAATCAGCTTTAAAAGAAGAAAGCACTCTAAAGGATAGTTCGAGATTATCCAGTAATAAAGCCCCGGGACCAGACGGCATCCCGGCTGACCTTTATAAATCAAACCCAACACTCTGGGCCCCTGTCCTTGCCGCAGTTTTGAATATGGCGGCAAGGTCCGGTTGCCCAGAGTCCTGGGCAATCTCAACCATAGTGCCAGTATTCAAGAAGGGTAACCGTGATAGCACCCATTGCTACAGGCCCATCTCCTTGTTGGATTTGGTGGTCAAGGTGGTGGGTCGCATGCTTTTGGAAAGACTGACAACCTGGACAGAAGAGTGTGCCATCTTATCAGACATTCAATATGGGTTTCGTCCCGGAAGGTCCACCACAGCCCAATGCCTTAATCTGTCCATGATTGTAAACAAGTATACTGTTGCACGCCCCAGTACAATCTATTTAGCATTCATGGATTTGTCTTCCGCGTGAACAGGGGTGAACTCTGGCAATCCATGCTTGCTATTGGGGTAGATGACAACATTGTTTCTTTCCTAGAAAGTCTTCATCAAGCAACCAAGGCACAGGTCAGATTTTCTCAGGATCTCGGAGTTTCCCGCTCTGTGGACATAAAGTGAGGTGTAAGGCAGGGTTGCATTTTGGCACCTTTCCTGTTTAACTTATATATTAATGACCTAGATACCGCATTACAAGACACCATAGTTGATTTTCCACAAGTAGGTCGCCGAGGACTCCCAATTTTATTATACGCCGATGACGCGGTCCTTATAAGTAGGACAGCCAGGGGGTTACAATCCCTACTTCACTCCTTTTCCGCCTTTGTCGGATAGGGATATATGGATTAATGATTCAAAATCCTTTGTGATGCAGATAGGCACCCGTACAAAAAAGTACCCTCAGTTTAGGGTTGGCACTGCGAAGGTCCCCCGCACCAAGGTTTTTCATATCTGGGAGTAATACTTGATGATCATCAGAACTGGGGCCCATTAAAGCAAAGAAAGAGGGGTGACTTTACACGAGCAAACACCGCCGTTTTGAATTTTGCTACAAATTTAGGTAAAAGACCTATAGCGGCATTGTTACAAATATATCAGGCCAAATGTGTCGCGTTGGCTGCTTTTGGAAGCAAAATATAGGGGCACGTGGCTATGGAAGATCTGCAAGTGGCAGAGAACAGGTTCTTGAAGCGTTTATTGGGCATCCCTACCAGGACCTCAAACATGGTTGTGCATGAAGAACTGGGGGTCCCTTACTTGAGTGACACTTTGGCCTTACGCCTGCTAATTTTCTGGTTGAAAACGTGGCGTGACGAGGATCTGTCGCTGACCCAGAGGATACTGAAAGAGTGTCTGTTACTGGATCATGCACATCATATATCATGGTTAAGTTATATAAGGTTCAGTTTTGATAGACTGGGCAGACCAGATCTATACCGTAACCCAGAAACAGCATCTAAAAGGGATCTGGTTTGGGTCAGGGAGTCCTTCAGTAGCCTATTGAAACTAGAGAGGGAAGAGCACGAACTGAAGGAACTTAGTGTGCGAAAACTTTATAATTCTGAAAACATCACCAACCATAGAGCGTTATCTCTTAGGTTCTTTCAGCATTTTAGGTTTCGCCTGGGTTTCTTCCATCTTTTGTTAGCTTTCCCCAGGAGTTTCCATAGAGGACAACCTTTATTATCCTGCGGCTGCTACGGCGAGTCTCCGCAAGATTTGCTTCACTTTTTATTCTTTTGCCGTTTCTATGCGATTCCCCGGAGGAAACTAATAGTCCCTGTTTTAAAGAGATTGAATTTTAGGCAGGCACGCCTAGCTCTCATTTATTTACAACTGCTATCTGAAGACTCTGTTTTATTTGTTCTCAATTTTCTTAAATTAGCAGTAAAATACAGGGCAACACCTGACTAGATAGCAGTATCGTGAAGGGTATTTTATTGACTCAGTCCCCATGCAGTGACATAACAAACGGGCCTTATTTATCTAACGCTAGGTTTATTTTTACCACTAATTTTATTAGTGTTTCGATTTTAATGGATATTCTATTTATGAACTAACCCTCTGCATGTAAGGAATTGGACAAATGGTTTTATGAATTTTATTATTGTTGTTTATATATATATATATATATATATATATATATATATATATATATAGATAGATATAAAAACTACAATAATGGCAAGATGAATATTATTTGATTACCTTGGATGTAATGTCACTCTATACATCTATTAGGCACAATGATGGTCTGCGAGCCTTGAAATACTATTTGCAAAGAAAGGAACCCAATATGTTCAGTGATGTCATTTGAGATGTCATCAGTGATGTCACTGACCATGTCATGAATTATGTAATATGTGACATCATCAGCAGCGGATTGCGGGCGCGCGAGATGTAGTTAGTACAACTAACTATATCGGAGGAATTTCAATGGTTTTGTTCGAGTGAAATGTCCAGCTAACTATAACACCCCTGAAACCTGTGGTTTTTTCAGTGAATTTCAAAGGTTTTTTTAAATGCTAATTCCTAACTATATCAGGCCTGAAACCTATGGTTTTTTCAATGAATTTCAAAGGTTTTGTAAATGACAATTTTTAATGTATTTATTGTTATACTGATTTTTTTGATACTGATTTACTACATTTTTTAAACTATTTATTTTTAGATTTTTTTTAATTACATTATAATTACATTATACATTACAATACAAAATATACTTTCTCAGAATGAATTACTTTAGTTTAAATACTTGGCAAATAGGCAACAGACTTTAAAGTACAGTAGTTACAGCTGTTGCAATGGGCAACACAATTTCAAACACGAAGCAACATTGAGCTCAATGTGAATTTCTAGTTAAATGCAATTAGTTACTTTATGGATTACTTTTCTAACCACAGGACTGCATCCTAGATTCAGTCCTTGGACATCTCCTGTAAACAGTTGAGTAAAAGCGTTTTGGTTACAGTAGTAATTTTTTTAAGGAATATTATTGTATTTTAAAAGTTGACACTTTGAAAAATGTTCACATAGAATCACCAATGTTATCCTATGGCAGAAAATTCACTTAGCAGGTAAGTAGTGTTATCGTTACTTTTTCTTACTCAGTGGTGGATCCTGGACCCAGCACTAGGCAACCTCCTGTAAACAGTTAAAAGAATGTGTTTTAAGTCATACAGACTATTTTTTAGGAATATTTTTAGTTTGTGAAAATAGACACTTAGAATCTTTTCTGCTGAAAACCACACAATGGATTCCTATGGAAGGCAATACAATTTACTTGTAAGTACGCTTAGAATTACTTTTCAGAGTCAGTGCTGGGCTAAAAGATGCAGCCCTGGGTTCTCTCCTGATAACAGGTGAGTAAATCGGAATTCGTAGTTCAGCTGATTTTAGAGGAATATTTGTACGTTTCAAAAATGGACACTTAGAAAATTTTCTGGTGAAAACCGCACAATGGATTCCTATGGAAGGAAATACAAGTTACTGGTAAGTATGCTTAGAATTACTTTTCACGGTCAGTGCTGGGCTAAAAGATGCAGCACTGGGTTCTCGCCTGATTACAGGTGAGTAAATCGGAATTCGTAGTTCTGCTGATTTTAGAGGAATATTTATACAATGGTAAAGGAAGGGGGCGGGGCCTGAGGTGATGTGTGCAAACACGCCCTGTGGCGCATTTTAAGTTGGGGAATTAATTCCTCTTCAATCCTGCGGTCCCCAGGGCCCCCGCTTGACGAATCACCGTGAAATTTTCAGGATAGGAGTGGACCAGAGTTGGCCAAAAGTTTGGAAAATGTCGCCAAGATTCGTCAATCGGCGCCAACGTTATTCCAAATAGAATGTTGCGAATTTCCTATGGAAAGTAGGTCCTAACTATATCTACCTACTGGCGGCCGCCAGTAGGTTATATATATATATAATCTACTGGCGGTCGCCAGTAGATAGTTATAGTTAGGACCGAGTTCCCATAGGAAATCTGAAAATTCTATTTTGAATAACTTTGGCGCCGGTTGACTTATCTTCGTGAAATTTTCAAAACTAATGGGGCGCTCCGCTCAGCTCCTACCCTGAAAGTCTCGGGGTGATTCGTCAAGCGGGGGCTGAGAAAAAAGGGGGGTCCCAAAACGTGTTTTCCCCATGCATTTTCCCATAGGACCTTTAGTCGAAGGTACAGCCCGAACGGCTGAACAGAATTACTTGAAATTTGGCAAAGAGGTAATCCTCAGGTCAGGCATGTGCCTTTTGCTTAAATGGTGTAAATCCGTTCAGTAGTTCCTGAGAAGATCAAAAGTAAAATCACATATATATCTGGGCGGAGCCTAACCACACATCTCATCGTGAGATCTGATTGGCTGTCAGCACTTCATCCAAGAAGTGTTGGCAGCCATCTTGGGACCAATATACATGATAGCACCTCATTAAAAAGCATTGCAGTTAATAGAAGGTTTTAAGACTTTAGTTACATTATAAATCATTTGTTGATGGCACCATACTCATTTTAGGAATTGTGGTGTGTTCTAAGGTGATTTTACCATGTGAAAAAGCCTTCTGCTGTGATATCATGAATCATGTTTGAGAGAACTATTTTCTCATGCTTTTCCCACAGAGGTTTGGAAGGTGATCTATAAGCTAACTGAGAGCATATTTTCTGTTAATTCACATTATCTTTCTCAGTCATGTGAGAATGAAGTCCGACATTCTCAGTAAAACATGTACATCCAACAAGGGCAGAGATTGTCAGTTGATTCCTTTGTGTTCTACTGCAGCTTCCCAGAGTGTTCTAAAGAACAACTAGAGCGCTTACTGTCTTACTTATGACAAAGTATGGCACACCTGAAGCCATCTTGATTGGAATAAACTGGTAACACTTAAAACATTTAATTTAAAAAGGAACCCAATGAGGGGGTTCATTTTGCCATAGAAATTATGATTAGTGCTGAAGAAAGAAAAATTAGGGCACATTTTGAGTGACTTCTCAAATCCTCTTCTATTTCATTAAAAAATTCGGATATGCAGACTGAAACATGCACTTTTAATACCAGCAGCAGACTTCCGTGGTGAGCAGTAGCTTTACTACAGTGATCTAATGAGCAACTAGAGTGCTAACATTCAGAATTTATGGCAAATGTGTGACATATTTGAATACCTTCTTGATGGAATCAAAGTAAAAAACTGAAAGCATTACCGACTGAGGAGACTGCAGTAAATGAGGAAGTAGGAAACTTCATAACAAATAAATCTCCCAAGATGGCCACCAGACACAAAAGAGCCGAAATGCAGCACAAATGTCACCCACATGTAGCCCAATGACAGAAGTGTGCAAAACACTTATTTTTTGTGTATTTGCAGTTTTATATAGTGCAGACTTGTCAGGTATTGGAATTCTTTACATGAGCATTGGTTACATCACACAAGATCAAATTCATTTTGGTTGTAGACATGGGGAGATTAAGTGATTTGACCACAATCGCAGAATGTTGAGCTGAAGCAGAAACTCCAACCTGGTTCCCCAGTTGCAAAGTCTGCAGCTCTGGAAGTAACACCACATCCTCTCGCCAAGGTGCAACATTTAATCAAGTGGTCAACTGAATAAAAAAACATAAAGATTACAAATAATTTAAAAGTTCTTTGTCGCTATTTGAGCACTAACCATAATTTTGATGTAAATAAGACCCTCTCATATATGTGATTTCTAAAGGAAATACTCTAGGTATTACAGTTTTGATTACATCAAGATGACGTCAGGCGTTCCACACTTTTGTAATAAATATAGAATGTTAGCAATCTAGTTGTTCATTGGGATACTGTTGAGAGGCAGAGGCCAGGGGCACGGACTCTGAAAATTGAAGGCAGGTAGGAGAGTGCAGAGGCAATAATTTGACCACACTGGGCAGGCAGGAAGGGCAGTGGCAGCACAACAGACTATGGAGGGCAGTGGAAAGGGGGGCTGGGGCAACAAACCAACAATACAGGACTGGCAAGAGAGGCTGTGGCAATATAATAGACCATTGTGGGCAGAAGGAAGAGGCAGTGGTAGTACAACCATACATGCCAACAGACCCGTTTCAGCGAGGAAACGTCCAATGTTTTTAAGCTCAAATGGGCTTTATTTGATCTGTCTCCTGTCTACAATCTCCTATTTTTCAATGTAACTCAAAGGGGAAAATCAATACCCCAGTTTTTTTTCAAAATCTCCCTCTTACCAAGTTCAAAATGTTCACAAGTATGGTACATTGAATCATGGTAGACAGGAGGAATTGGGGTAGGGACATGGACTCGGATAACAGAGGACAGGAGGGACATGGAGAGGTGCACGAAACTGACCCTACAGGGCAGGCATCAGGGCTTGCAGCAGCACAATACACTACACAGCACATGCGGGACGCAAGTGCAGCACAACAATCCATAGAAAGCAATAGGGAGGGGACAGGACCATGCACATGGACAACAGACAACAGATGGGAAAGAGGCAATGGTAGCTAGCTGACCATAATGGACAGACAGGAGAGAAAGCTGCAGCATAACAGACCATAAAGGGCAGGAGGGACGGATCAGGGGCATTACAATGGAACAGACAGGCCAGGAGGGGGGGAATAGGGGGTCTGCACATGGAAACAGAGGGCTGGGGGCAAGGTGGCAGGGCAGGAGCAGCAATATGACCATGGAGGTCAGGCAGGATGGGCTCTAGAAACAAGACACACCATGGAGAGCAACAATGAGACTATAGTGGCATACACACACACCATGGAGGGAAGGTGAGAGGGGGTCAGGGGCAGCTATCTGACCACACAGGGAAGGTGGGAGGGGCCATGGCAGCACAGAAGACCATGCATGGCAAGCGGGAGGGTTAGTGGCAGCACAATGGCTATGATGGGCAAGCAGGAGGGTGCAGGGGCATGCACAAAGGACCATGGAGGATAGAAGGGAGGGTCAGGACCTGGGCACAGACAAGAGAGTTCAGGGGAAGGGGCCTCACAACAGACCGCGCGGGGCAGGCAGGAGGAGCAGTTGCAGCACAACAGATCGGGGAGGGCAGAAGGGTGTGGCAGTAAAATGGACCATGGAGGAAGGGGATAGGGGCATGGCATGTGGACAGGCAGGGTGGAGGTGGCAGGGACAGGTTACAGTCATCTGACAATGCTAGGCAGGTGGGAGGGGAGTGGCAGCTCAACAGTACACTCAGAGTAGATAGGAGTGGCAGGTCCATGGAACATAGTGGGCAAAAAGGATGGAGCAGGGGCATGCACAAAGAGGGCAGGGGGAAGAAGAATAGGGGCAGCAAGCTAAGCACAGAGGATAAGCAGGAGGTCAATGATGGGCCATAGAATTGGGCAATGGGGGGCAGGAGGAGTGGACTGGTACATCATGCTAAATGGAGGGCAGTGGCAGCACATCAGACCATGCATGGCAGGAGGGAGGAGGCTAGTCCATGGATTCAGACAACAGAGGATAGGGAGGAGGTGGATGGGGCAGCAAGCTAACTGTTCAGAGAAGGTGGGTATTAGGAACTTTATTGTTTTTAAAATGTGTGTCTGTGCGAACTACTTAAAATATGAACAAGTATGCAGCATAATCTCACTTTTATTCAGGAAGAAGAGGACGTTTGTGACTGTGACTCCGGCTCACTTGGTAGAAACACCCCCTGACCCTCCACCCCCATCGCAAAATGTAATGCCCGTGAAAAGGGTAGGTGGACGCAGTGTTATATAGAAAATAGTCCTGAGAGCGTGATTGAAAATGAAAACTAGATGTAGTATATGGTATATACTATGCACCAAAAAGTGTGATATAAGATGAACCGGGGCGTGAAATATAATATGCAATACATTGTGCGCAATGACAGATTCATTGGAGAGCGCGAGATAGCACAGGCACTAGCGCGTGCTATGCGATATGCGCCTTGGAGTGTAATATGCACAGGGCAGTGTTGTGTAACATAACTAGTCTAAAGTTGTAATATAAAATATGTGCTGGGGAGTGTAACGTTGCATATGCACTATGACAAAGATATGGATCCCAGATTGTAATATGTATGGCAAAGCGCTGTGCGTTATAACATACACATCGAGGAAGGCACGTTAGATAGGGCAATATAACCCGTGCGAAGGCAAGTGTGGCATGACATATTCACGGGGTGGTGTTACAGTGCACATGGGCTAGAGAGTGTCATAGCATACGCACTAGCTGGTGGAATACAACACAGAGGTGTGAGGCAATCGGCGGGCACTGGTGGGTGTAACACAGCATTGGGCTCAGCCAGGAGCACGCTGTGACTCTCAAGTGAGGTTCGTCTCCTTTCCAGAGAGTAAAATAAAAAGTATCACACATCCAGCGGTGGATGTGTGTTTTATTAACCGTGAGGGGGGTTTCTTGCATAGTTTGGTCGCATTTTTGTCGAATCCCCTTTGAATGGCTTGGTGTGAGTGTATATTAAATGTGCCCGTCAATAGCTACCCATGTTTGTATAGATAAACAACAAGGGTGTCTACTTGGAGTGTACCCACCGGCGGGGGCGCCGGGATTAGGCACAGTAGGGCGTCAGACACGTCAGAGCTTCACTAGCGGTGTAAATACATTCCATGTGGATTCATTCTATGCATAGTCGCCTTTTAATGAATATCACGCAAATCGTCATGGTGATAGGTACATACGGTTTGTCCAGCATGTCCTAGGTGTTTCTATAAATATATATATTTTTAAAATAATAAAAAACAAAGGCCGGCCCCGGGGGATGGGGTCCCCGGAGCCATAAGTGGCCTGAGGAGGGGGGCAACGCAGCCCCCTCCTAAAGATTTTAAATTAAAAAAAGGCCATGACCCGGGGGTTGGGGTCCCCGGGGCCGATTAAGGCCTTGGGAGGGCCAAATTTATTTTTTTTCAACAAAAAAAATTAGGATGCAGGCCCTGGGGGATGGGGTCCCCAGGGCCAGTAAATTAGAAAAAGAAGGGGGGCCACACAGCCCTCCTTCTTAAAAAAATAAAATAAATAAAAGACCGGCATCGCGCTGGAGGCCACGCCCCCTCCTTGCAGCACTCTGCAAACGCGCCCCCTGGCCAGTTGTAAGTTGGGGAATTAATTCCCCTTCAATACTGAGGGTCCCTGAGGGCCTACTAGCCCAACAGGTATCTCCAGTGTGCGCCAGGGAGCTGGGTTGCAGACAGGTGTTCTGAGGCCACGCCTTTTTTACACCTCTATGCAACGCAGCTCTGTGGCGCTTACTGGAGGTACCTAGTGGGCTAGTTTGACCCTAGGGACCCTTAGGATTCAAGGGGACTTAATCTCTCAACTTAGAATGGCCACAGGGCGCGTTTACACAGTGGTGAAGGGAGGGGACGGGGCCTGAGGTGACGTGTTCCAACACGCCCTATGGCGCGTTTTAAGTTGGGGACATAATTCCCTTTCAATCCTGAGGGACCCTGGGGGCCAAGTAGCCCACCAGGTGCTTCCAGTAAGTGCCACTGCTCTGCGTTGCAGAGAGGTGGTGCAGGCCGTGCCCCTTTTTACACCTCTCTGCAATGGCGCTTACTGGACGTACCTAGTGGGCTATTTTGCCCCTAGGGATCCTCAGGATTCAAGGGGACTTAATCTCCCAAATTAAAAAACGGCCACAGGGCATGTTTACACAGTGGGGAAGGAAGGGGACGGGGCCTGAGGTGACGTGTGCAAACACGCCCTATGGCGCGTTTTAAGTTGGGGAAATAATTCCCCTTCAATCCTGAGGGCCCCTGGGGGCTAACTAGCCCACCAGGTGCTTCCAGTTAGCGCCACTGAGCTGCGTTGCAGAGAGGTGGTCCAGGCCGTGCCACTTTTTACACCTCTCTGCAACGCAGCTCTGTGGCGCATACTGGAGGTACCTAGTGGGCTAGTTGGATCCTAGGGACCCTCAGGATTCAAATTAACTTAATCGCCCAACTAAAAACGGCCACAGGGCGTGTTTACACAGTGGTGAAGGGAGGGTACGGGGCCTGAGTTAACGTGTGCAAACAAGCCCTGTGGCGCGTTTTAAGTTGGGGAAATAATTCCCCTTCAATCCTGAGGGACCCTGGGGGCCAACTAGCCCACCAGGTGCTTCCAGTAAGCACCACTCCGCTGCGTTGCAGAGAGGTGGTCTAGGCCGTGCCCCTTTTTACATCTCTCTGCAACGCAGCTCTGTGGCGCTTACTGGAGGTACCTAGTGGTCTAGTTGGACCCTAGGGACCCTCAGGATTCAAGGGGACTTAATCTCCCAACTTAAAACGGCCACAGGGCGTGTTTACACAGTGGGGAAGTGAGGGGACGGGGCCTGAGGTGACGTGTGCAAACACGCCCTGTGGTGCGTTTTAAGAGGTAGTTGTAATCCCCTGCCCTATTATATGCTAGGGGCTTACAGAGGAGGTCATGCTGATCCCAGGGGGACCCCCAACGCATAGTGTTCCTTAGTGTATGTAGGTGTTTTCACTGTATTCTGAGTGTCTTTTAACATAGCACTGGCTCTAGGACTGGTTAGTCAGACTCAGTTACCACCAGTATCCGTCTGAAAAAGTTGAGGGTACAGGATGATTTTGCAACAAGGCTTCTTTCTGCTCTTCTGTTTGTTCTTTCTGCACGTTATCCTTCTTCCTGCACTTTTCTTCGTCTTTGAGGACTCTGTTGCTTCTTTCTGCATTTCTTTTTTTTCTTTCTGTGCGTTTTTCCTTCTTTCTTCACATGTCCTATCTCTGTAGGCATAGTTAGAAATTAGCATTTAAAAAACCTTTGAAATTCACTGAAAAAACCATAGGTTTCAGGCACGTTATAGTTAAGAATTAGCATTTAAAAAACCTTAGAAATTCACTGAAAAAACCATAGGTTTCAGGGGCGTTGTAGTTAGCTGGACTTTTCACTCGTAGAAAACCATTGAAATTCCCCCGTTATAGTTAGTTCAGCTAACTATAACTCACGCGCCCGCAATGCACTGCTGATGACGTCACATATTACATCACTCATGACATGGTCAGTGACATCACTCATGACATCACTGATGACATCTCAAATGACATCACTGATGACATCATCCAGTGAATGTGTGTTTTTCTGAAAATTACATATGTTTTTATACATGTATATCTCAAGGTCGATGGAAGAATAAATGGGTATATAAGTGTCTAAATGGATGATTTGTTTTTGATGGATAATAAGATGAATTCATGACATGTAGTACAAAAGTGATTATATTAATGATGGTTACAGGCCCACTGGGGCAATAATGAATAGCAGCAAAAGAGGTAAAATCCTGGATATGTGAGCCCACTGGGGCCACATCGACAAACAAAAGAGTTTTTTAAAAATATTAAATATTTAATATTTAATTCTTAGTACATATATTGGTATTATAAGGTTGGTGGTTACATGACTGTAAACATTCGAATCGGTCGAAATCAGGAAGTGTCGGCCGCCATTTTCTGTCTCTCGCACTGAGAAACAAAGGTGGGGAACGTGAAACGGGGGCAACGAAGAGAGTTGCAGACCCCCTAGTGTTTGTCAGGGGGTCCAAGAAGGACCCAAAAGTATGAAAAATAAATTTAATAATTTTAAAAAAAAATCGCGGGGTACGCGAACGGTAAGCTTACCGTACGCGCACGGCAAAAAAAAAAAAATAAATAAATAAAGAAGTAACAATCACATTTATTAAATAAATTAAAGGACCCACAAAGGAGAAAAAAACAAATGTTACTGCGTAAAAAAAGGCGAGGCGCGCACGGCATGGACTGCGCAACGTGGGCGCTCGGTGCCCACAGCGCGCGCACGGTGCGCGAAGCGCCCCTTGCGCGCAGGGTGTGCGCATACTGAAAAACCAGAAAGAAAAATTAAAAATAAATACATAACTTAGCATTTAAAAAACCGTACAAATTCACTGAAAAAACCATAGGTTTCACACACGTTATAGTTAGGAATTATCATTTACAAAACCTTGCAAATTCACTTAAAAAACCATAGGTTTCACACATGTTATAGTTAGCTGTACATTTCACTCGTAAAAAACCAATGAAATTCCACTTTCTAGTTAGATCAGGTAACTATAACTTGCGCGACCGCAATCCACAATGTGTAATTTCAGATGTCATCATTGATGTCATGAGTGATGTCACTGACCATGTCATGAGTGATGTACTATGTGACGTCATCAGCAGTTTATTGTGGGCACGCAAGTTATAGTTACCTGATGTAACTATAACGTGGAAT
Organism: Triturus cristatus; assembly: GCF_964204655.1. Taxonomy (NCBI): domain Eukaryota; kingdom Metazoa; phylum Chordata; class Amphibia; order Caudata; family Salamandridae; genus Triturus; species Triturus cristatus. The sequence goes on from NC_140581.1 coordinate 1,017,522,696, forward strand.
TTCATTGGTTTTTTACGAGTGAAATGTACAGCTAACTATAACGTGTGAAACCTATGGTTTTTTTAAGTGAATTTGCAAGGTTTTGTAAATGATAATTCCTAACTATAACGTGTGTGAAACCTATGGTTTTTTCAGTGAATATATTATCTACTGGCGGACGCCAGTAGATAGTTATAGTTGGGACCTATTTTCCATAGGAAATCCGCAACATTCTATTCCCAATAAGTCTGGTGCCGGTTGACGAATCTTCGCGAAATTTTCCAAACTTTTGGCCAGCTCCGCTCCGACCCTGAAAGTTTCGTGGTGATTCGTCAAGTGGGTGCCGAGAAAAAAGGGGGGTCCCAAAACACGTTTCCCCATGCAATTTTCCATAGGATCTGTTGTCACAACTACAGCCCGAACCGCTGAACGGAATTACACCGAATTTGCCAGAGAGGTAGTCCTCAGTTCAGACTCGTGCCTTTTGCTTAAATGGTGTAAATCCGTTCAGTAGTTCCTGAGAAAATTAGAGTTAAAAGTACATATATATCTATGGCCGGGGAGGATCCGCGCACCCTACCCGCACCGTAAGCGCACCCTCCCCGAACCGAGCGCGCACCCTCCCGATCGCACGCTGAATGCTAATTGGCTGTCGAGTGTCTGTCTACATTCGAAACCAGGAACTGTTGGCGGCCATTTTCTGACTTGGTAGAAGCGAGGCTGAAGAAGCAAGGGGAATAACTGTGTAAAACATGTAAAGGGGGCAGAGTGGAAATACTCTGACCATCTAGGGGTGCTTAGGGGGTCCCAGAAGGACCCCCTGGGACCCCGTTTTTTTAAAAAGGCGAAATGCGCGCAGGGTGCGCGCATCCTATCACGTTTGGTGCACGGATCCTCTCGCGTTGGGTGCGCAGATCCAAAAACATGGAAAAAAATATATCAAATAAAGTTTTGAACATATAGTTTAAAAAAAATTGGAAAACCCCATTAAATTCAAATAATATTTGTTCAATTTTAAAAGAATTAATTGAAAAAAGAAGTTTAAAAAATGGTGATAAAAATGTATTTTAAGAAAAACATAATTAATGAAACACACTGAATTGGAAAAATATAGAAATCCAATCAAAATCATTAAACATGATATCTTTAGAGATAAGTTATAGATAGGAGTTAGCATTTAAAAAACCTTTGAAATTCACTGAAAAAACCATAGGTTTCATGCACGTTATAGTTAGGAATTGGCATTTAAAAAAACCTTTGAAATTCACTGAAAAAACCAAAGGTTTCAGGGGCGTTATAGTTAGAAATCGGCATTTAAAAAACCTTAGAAATTCACTGAAAAAACCATAGGTTTCACTGACCATGTCATGAGTGATGTAATATGTGACGTCATCAGCAGTGCATTGCGGGGGCGCGAGTTATAGTTAGCTGAACTAACTATAACAGGTGAATTTCTAGGGTTTTGTACGAGGGAAATGTCCAACTAACTAGAACGCCCCTGAAACCTATTGTTTTTTCAGTGAATATATAATGTATATGTAAACTTTCATGGTTTTACCGCTGTAAACCGAATAAAGTTGTTTGACTGACTGAACAGTTTAGGGTTGGTGACAGGCCATGTCTTGCTTTTTGCTATGTGATTTACCGTTATTGTGTTACGCACAGACTTTCAGGGAATGTGAAAATTAGCAACAGTATTCTGTATTTACACGCAGTAGACAAAATAAAAATGTGATAATTTTTATATCTGGGGGCACGTCTCTAATATTGTAAGTTTGAAAATCTTCACAAATGCACAATCCTGGCCTTTCAATTCTTTATCACATGTCTTTTGCTGACAGTAATGGAACCACACTATGGCAAGTGAATGGAGCACAACCTATAGCTTTATGAAATGGGTTGGGGGGACAGTACAAAAGACAAACTCTGGCTAAAATATGTTCACCAAGGGATTCAGCGGGTGTTGGGTATTCTGCATGTCCAGCCAATATGTTGGCAGGATGAATGATGCTGCCATTTTCAGGCAGTCAGTGATTCTCGGGATGAGCCTGGGGCATCACCACTTTCTGTGGGGGTGCCAGACCTCGATGCTGGTAGCCTCCACCTGTCAATTGCACACTATAAGGTGCCGGATCTGAATTTGTGTGACATTCAGCATTGTATTCTGGTCAATGAGTGCTCACTCTATTTTGCTGTTAGCAAGGTAAGTAAGATGGGGTCTGATTTGCTTTTTATATAATTCTTTGTACCTGGGTATGTTCGGTGTTTTCCAGTTACTCATTATGTGACAATATTCTGTTTTGGCATGCTCACATAATTCTGTCAAATGTATATAAATGTTTTTTCTTGTTTCTTTGTTTCTTTTCATTAGATGGGGATATTGGTATGTCAATGGGTATACATAAGAGTTCAAATGTACACATGTTTCGGGTGCCTTTTTGTTAATTGACTTGAAACACCACCTGCTGTGAGCAAATGCTATTTCAACCTGTATTTGTCTCTTAGCTCATGCTATTTGCTGCTTGTTGTAGCATTCTGCCTCCTGTGCAGTGATTGTATTGCTATGCAGGAGGGACTATTTTACACTTAAAACGTACATTCAACAGTAACAGTTACGTGCCAATTACGATACGGCTTGTAAAGGCTCCGACTGCATGTTTGAGCCTTCAGAGCCGCATTGTAATTGGTCACGCAGTTTACTCTCCGACTGTCTCATTATGATGGAGGCGGTCAGAAAGTAAATTGGCTGGTCTTTCTGGCTGGCTTCCGACAGGCTCGGGGAGACCATCGGCCAGTCAGAAGCCGGCTAGTAATCTCAAGGGCAGGACTTTTCGCCATTGAGATTACGATGCACGGTTTCCGACATGGTTTCCATCCCAGCCGGAAAGCGTATTTGGGGGCCCCCAGCAGGGCCCTCTTTGGTGCACGGCCTCCGGTGGGAGGCCAAGGGGGCACCTATGGAGCCCCCCTATTGATCCCTGAACCTTGTGGCAGGCACCTTGAGGTGCCTGCCATGGGGTGCAGGTATGAACTGCACCTCCCTTTCTTCAATGGGAGCTTGTGTTACGGCCGGTTTATGGCCATAACACTAGCTCCCATTGAGGAAAGGGAGCATGCGACCGAACATTGTTCGGTTGCATTGACATTAATTGGTCGTGACCGCCGACCGGCTGTCGGTCGTTCCCAGGACTGAGTCGGTGTCGGCGGAAGCAATTCCGCCCGACATTAAAATAAGCCCCTTATTGTCACAACCCTTCTTTGCCTTGTACATGCATTTTACACAAAAACAACATTTTTCTTTTACTGCCATTGTACCATGAAAACCCCCCAGCAAAGACCTGTACCATCACCACCCCTATTCTACCATCACTACCTTCAAGCATTGGCGAGGCCAGTAGATGTGGCTTTAAACTATTATCAAACCAAAATATCACCTCTGCACATGCTTTTGTTTTCCTATGTTGTCACACTAAACGCAGAGCTATTGGCTTTGTCATTTTTTGTTCTTTTTAAGCTAGTGTGTTCTGCCAATAGTATACAACATGACATTCAGAAACATTTTGCTAAATAGCTTATAGTTGGCCAACAAAAAATATTTGTTCATCAGAGGTGTTGTGTGCTTTGTTCCAATGCAGCACCGTTTGTGCAGTTTCCATTAATCATGAATGAACTCTGTATGGAAGGATTCCTTGTATTTCGCTGGCTAAACCGATATGAGGAAGGTTTGAAGCAGCTGATGGACTGGATTTTAGAGGTAAGAATGCCCTCTTGTTTACCCTCAAACAATCAAACAGAGGGAGGGGAGGAGTTAGTACAGTCCACCACACATCCTACCTGATCAAATGAACTAGACATAAAGGTGTGAAAAGGTGTGACGTCTCATAAGAGACACTTTCAGGAACATTATTTCACTCTAAATCATAGAAGTCTGCTTTTTAGGATGCAAGAATCCTCACTCACCAAAGTGATATGCTTCTTCAGATCATGCTCCATGGTGGGCGAGGTCTGCAATACTAAATGGGCTCTGCTGTTGGAGCTGTTTGGAGATCTTTTTGTTTTTTGTTGTTGATAAAAAGACGACCTGTAGTAGGATGTCTGGAGATAGGTGTTTAGAAAGTGCCTGGTGATACATTTCAGTAATGTTAAAACTGCAACAGATTTGCAAAGGAAGAAATAGTCTCAAAAGTTGTTATTGCTAAACATGTTTATGCCATATTGCCCATGCGGGTCATTGGCATTCATCAGCATCGATCAAAAAGATCCCTAATCTAAATATTGCCCTTCAGAAGATCACGTTTCACATGAAAAATAAGGCAGAGAGACCTGTATATAAGAAGGGGGATGGGAGCACACTGCTACCTCCCAGCACAGTTCGCCCCTTTGCATCCTGGTACATGCAGTTCAATTTAAATGCTTACTTGAAATTTTGCAGAGTGTCTCACCAAAGTTGGTGCAGGTTAGTGCTGTTAATCTCTAGACACATGTGTTTCTGGATTTCATCCTTCTTCAGTAGAGATAAAACGAAATTCTTCTGGGGTTTGCTGAGAAAGCTGCCACAATACTCTCAGGTCTCTGTACCTCTCCCTGGCGCACAGGTGCCTCCCATGAGCTCGTCAGCCCAGTGGCTCAAGGGAGCCTTTTTGAAACAGAAGGGGGATGGGAGCACACTGCTACCTCCCAGCACAGTTCGCCCCTTTGCATCCTGGTACATGCAGTTCAATTTAAATGCTTACTTGAAATTTTGCAGAGTGTCTCACCAAAGTTGGTGCAGGTTAGTGCTGTTAATCTCTAGACACGTGTTTCTGGATTTCATCCTTCTTCAGTTGAGATAAAACGAAATTCTTCTGGGGTTTGCTGAGAAAGCTGCCACAATACTCTCAGGTCTCTGTACCTCTCCCTGGCGCACAGGTGCCTCCCATGAGCTCGTCAGCCCAGTGGCTCAAAGGAGCCTTTTTGAAACAGAAGGGGGATGGGAGCACACTGCTACCTCCCAGCACAGTTCGCCCCTTTGCATCCTGGTACATGCAGTTCAATTTAAATGCTTACTTGAAATTTTGCAGAGTGTCTCACCAAAGTTGGTGCAGGTTAGTGCTGTTAATCTCTAGACACATGTGTTTCTGGATTTCATCCTTCTTCAGTAGAGATAAAACGAAATTCTTCTGGGGTTTGCTGAGAAAGCTGCCACAATACTCTCAGGTCTCTGTACCTCTCCCTGGCGCACAGGTGCCTCCCATGAGCTCGTCAGCCCAGTGGCTCAAGGGAGCCTTTTTGAAACAGAAGGGGGATGGGAGCACACTGCTACCTCCCAGCACAGTTCGCCCCTTTGCATCCTGGTACATGCAGTTCAATTTAAATGCTTACTTGAAATTTTGCAGAGTGTCTCACCAAAGTTGGTGCAGGTTAGTGCTGTTAATCTCTAGACACATGTGTTTCTGGATTTCATCCTTCTTCAGTAGAGATAAAACTAAATTCTTCTGGGGTTTGCTGAGAAAGCTGCCACAATACTCTCAGGTCTCTGTACCTCTCCCTGGCGCACAGGTGCCTCCCATGAGCTCGTCAGCCCAGTGGCTCAAGGGAGCCTTTTTGAAACAGAAGGGGGATGGGAGCACACTGCTACCTCCCAGCACAGTTCGCCCCTTTGCATCCTGGTACATGCAGTTCAATTTAAATGCTAACGCAACATATACTGTTCTTTTTACACATCGTGGCATAGGCGTACCCGCCGTCGCCACTATATTTACCACAGTCCTTTGGGGCAACTTGCTGGTGTGACGAGCAGTGTGCGACCAACTTTTGCATAATTTATTACGGCTCCCTTGAGCCAACGGGCTGACGAGCCTTGGATCTGCACCTGCGCGCCATGAGAGGTACTTGACCTTGTTTTAATTACATTTTGGCAGTCCACACGGCACCCCCTTACACTGACCTGCTCCCTGCTGACGAGAGGCAACTACCTCGAAACACGTGTCCAGGGATGGCTAACGCAACACATACTGTCTTTTTACACATCGTGGCATAGGCGTACCCGCCGTCGCCACTACATTTACTACAGTCCTTTGGGGCAACTTGCTGGTGTGACGAGCAGTGTGCGACCAACTTTTGCATAATTTATTACAGCTCCCTTGAGCCAACGGGCTGACGAGCCTTGGATCTGCACCTGCGCGCCATGAGAGGTACTTGACCTGTTTTAATTACATTTTGGCAGTCCACACGGCACCCCCTTACACTGACCTGCTCCCTGCTGACGAGAGGCAACTACCTCGAAACACGTGTCCAGGGATGGCTAACGCAACACATACTGTTCTTTTTACACATCGTGGCATAGGCGTACCCGCCGTCGCCACTACATTTACCACAGTCCTTTGGGGCAACTTGCTGGTGTGACGAGCAGTGTGCGACCAACTTTTGCATAATTTATTACGGCTCCCTTGAGCCAACGGGCTGACGAGCCTTGGATCTGCACCTGCGCGCCATGAGAGGTACTTGACCTGTTTTAATTACATTTTGGCAGTCCACACGGCACCCCCTTACACTGACCTGCCCCCTGCTGACGAGAGGCAACTACCTCGAAACACGTGTCCAGGGATGGCTAACGCAACACATACTGTTCTTTTTACACATCGTGGCATAGGCGTACCCGCCGTCGCCACTACATTTACCACAGTCCTTTGGGGCAACTTGCTGCTGTGACGAGCAGTGTGCGACCAACTTTTGCAGACCTGTATATAAGACTGTACACACAAATATCATAGACTGGTACACATATAACATGAAACCAGTTACACTAAACCGTTCCACTTGAAGACACTATGGTCATGTTAAAACAGGAAGAAACATGGAATAAACAATCATGACATTTTTGCATGTCCTGCATAATAATATATTTGATGGCCACCAAACCCATATACACACACAAAACCACTGTGTATGGTCACAGCAATTCAGCGTTACACAGCACACATGTGAAGGAAGAAGGACAAATAAATATGTAAACATAACCATGGGGGTAGGCTTACCCTATCAATTGATGGGAAAGGCCCGTGTAGGGTATGGTCTTCGTGTTGTCCCAATAGTCAGCCTTTGGAGGGCACAATGTAAAGAGAGGGAAAATATTGCAGTATTAGCTCGAATTGGAGCCCAGGCGGTCAATGGGCTGCTACTGCTCATGTTTTCATAGTTTCCTCCAGCAGTGGCAGTGCACCCAGAATAAGGAGGCGCGTGTTCCTGAATAGTGCCGAGTAGGGGGCAGTCTTCTCCTTAAGAGGAAGAGCCATTGCATACAGAAGCATGGGCTCAATGCAGAAGCGTCTGAAGTCGTGATGCAGCGTGTGTGTGCATCATACTCACAATGTGGCGAACACTGCATTTGAGAAACTAGAGCACATTGTGTAGAGCTGATATTGGTATGGTCTGTCCTTGTAGAAGCACCATGTTATTCATATTTAGAAATGGCATTTGAACAAAAAACATTTTTTTATGTTTATAAAAAACATCAAAAGAATGGTGTGGAAGGCTATTAATAAAGTTTTAAATACAGGACCGATTTTAAAAGGACCTACTTGATTTGGCTATGGTAGTGAGGATGTCTTTAAATACACAGGAATCAACTGTACCTTTAGATACAGTATGTTACAGACAGATGTATCTGTCCTGGTATAGGTACACAGTAGGATTCAATATATGCATTAATCAGTTTATAAGCTGCTAGAAAGTACACAGGACTTTAAAGTGCTATATCAAAGTATGGGAAAACTATCTCTATAATAATGACCCAGAGAGGTCATCATTTAGGCCATGTTTATGTTTTTTTATTGAATTTTATTAATTACGCAAACAATTAAATAGAAAAAAATTATCAGCAAAAATATGTTGACCAACAATAGTATTGCCATACTTATCATATGTAACTATTTGATAAAACAGTAAATGGAAACAGTTAAAAACCTAAAATATACATAAATTATAAGAACATATAATTATAAGAACATATACTAATTACTAATGTACTACTGATTCATAATATGGAATATGGAAAATACATATGTATAACTAACAAGTTGAAATATATTCTTCCAGGGTTTCCCACATAAGAGATTTGATTGAAAAGGACTTTTTGGTTCTTGAGTGTTATTATTGCATGCCAGCGATTGGTGATTACTAGTCCACACCACCTCACTTGAGTAGGCCTTGGACTGCTCTGCTACTCTGAGAGAGGCAAGAGCTACAATGGGGTGTTTGGTTCCCAGTGGAGGCTAAACAAATAATGGCACATTTTCTTACAGCCACAGAGACCTCATGCTTGTCAGCCATCTTAAAACACTGCTTTACCCCATCACCTATCTTAGCATACAATCTGATCCGCTAAATAAACCAGAACCCCTTTACTACTACAGTTCCCTTGCTCGCAATTTATTTGGGGGCAGAGATTGTCAAAAATAATGCCAATGCAGTCTGTCATTGGCTCTGCTCCTCATGAATTCAACATTATGATTTTGCCCTCTTTCTGCGATACCTGGTTTATGGGATCCCAGAGTAAACTTTTTCTATTCACAACACTGTCTTCGGAAAACTCATACATACCTAGTACCCCCAAACACAAAATACACGGAGAGAGGTTAAGCCTTGCAATAGATATGTTGCTGGGAGGGAGGCTGGGGAAATGACCATGCTATAGAAACATGTTGATAAACATCTGGTAAATATCATGTTCAAAGCCCTCTCTTGGCCAGCCAGTCAAGATTAGAGAAGTCGGACACACAGGGATAGAAGCCTAAGGATGAGTAGATGTTGAAAACATGTGGTATTGGTATGCTTTCTTAAACTTCAATGGTGATACCTGCAACCCAAAAAACGTTACTCTAAATTAGTTCTTTACTTTGTTTGTTTCCGATTTCTAACATGCACTTCACCTTATCACCTGTGGACACCCCAAAAAATACAAAAACCTAAATGTCTGTAACCATCATGCACAGGAGACTAAGAGACAAAAAAAATAGGGTCCTACCTTGGCCAGTAAATGGGTGTGAGCGAAATTTGCGTAAATACGTGAAATTCTAGGAAAATTATAAGAAAAGAAGCGTAATTATGCAAAAAGTCAATCCACAATATTTTAGGGCAAAATGCATCCTCACGTAAATTTTTCAAGCAAGGATGCAATTTGCTGTAAAAAATAGTACAAGAAAACAGAAGTGGTGCAAGCAACAGCCACTCACTTTCTGGTCATTCACGTTATTACCACACACTCACACACACATTTTGCCACGGGCAAGTGTAATGCGAAATTCCCAAAATTACTGGGATTACGTGATCTTAATTTAAATTACGCCTAGAAATAGTTTATACCCGAGGTAGACTGGGGAAAATTACCACATTTTGGGAAAAAATGGCCTACAATCTTCAGGTCAGCACATTCTCCTGCCCAGATAGACAGTGCAATTGAGGTTTTGCTTAAAACAGTAGATCACTTAGATTATTCAAAATTAGAAAATATATAATTTTTATACTTTCCATAAGAGATTGATATCCGTCAAGATATTTTTAAGATGAGCAGCTCATCCATGAACATTGATTCTGCCACAATGTAGTGATCTGTGCTTATAAGACATAATTGGTTGTGCAGACTAAGAGGCTGATTTATTATTTTGTGGACTAAGTTTGCTCTGTCAGGACGAAAGAGTAAATTACTCCTTCACCCTAATAAGAGTAACTGCCTAACGGTTCCTGACAATATCTTGAAAATTTGCCATATGGCTCCATCAAAAATGACGGAGCTGTATGGTAAAGTTTCAAAACTTTTTCCTATTCAAAAACAAAACCCCAAAGTGGGATTTTGTTTTTGAAAACAAAATAAATCAGTGCCCTCCTCGGCACTGTATTTATCTTCCATAACGATGTGGACATTTTTTATATTTTACTGCCCCTTCCGCCAGGGTGTTCCTGTTGGTGACGGGCTGTAAAATTCAGCTTTATGTCCGTCCATCTAAATTTGGTGGCCATCTGAGATGTCTGGCCACAATGGAGGCAGAGTAGCCTCCGCCATTGCCAAACTATGGTCTGCCTGCATCTAAATTTACCGAATGGACCATTACATTGGTGGTAAGGCTTCTCCGTCGCTGTTGCGGTGGAGTATGCTTACTGCCAATATATAAATCAGGGCCCAAATTCCCTATGAATACACACCATGTGTTTGGTATATTCGTCAGACTCCAGAAATCCATGGGAACATTTCCCTGGTTACCGTTCTGGAGAGTAAATTTGTTTAAAAAATGAAAACATCTCTGCATGCTTCATTATATCTTTCACCTGCATTAGACATTGATGCAGAGTTTGCACCAATACATAGCCCAGGAGGCATTAATTTTGGTCTCAAGAGGAAACAGACTACAAACTCCAATCCAATTACAAACCTAACCAAGAAATTCCTTGTACCTCCTTGGGAACCACTGTTTCAAATACTGAGTTGAATTAGAAATTGCATAATACAAATCCTACGGCGTGGAATCAGGTTTGTAGTTTCAAATGATGCAATAGTGAGTAAAATTTGTAGTTGTTTATTTATAGCTCCTTAACATTAAGCCAATGTCTATCTACATGTATCTGATATTAAGTTACGCTAATATTGGTCTCTGGCTTTTATCAGCACTTGAGGACCCCTGCAGCATCAAGGCTAAGTTGCCCTAACATCTGTCACTATGTATCAAGAAGCAAAATAAGGCTGCAGCCTGGACTACATCTCAGATTGTCATCCTTGGTACAGAAACCAAAGGGGAAAGAGGGAAATGTCCCTTGGGGACAGAGGGTGCAGGCAGAGTGCACTTCACACTTATTCTTGCCTAAGTAGTATGTAACTTCACCACCTATTTTGGAGTCCACTCGGCTGAGGGGGTAGCCCGAGTGTCTGGTTGCCGCCCCATTTCGTGGGCCTCCTTGATGCACTTGATGAAAATAACAAGCTGATATCTTGGCCTAAAGTTATGTTCTTACAAAAAAAAAGCTGATTGTTTAAGGGGGGGGCGGGGTGAATTGGTGTGGGGTGTGAAGAAAACGGCACCTAAGTTTGCTGCTTAAGCACCTGAAGTTGCAGGTCGAACTATCAGATTTTGGACCAAAGTGATTAACCTCATTCCTAGAAGGAGTCACAGGGTGGTGGGCTTGGGTCTTTTGCACCCTCTTTAATCACAGTAAGATGTGTGTTGCCCAAAGGCTTATCTCTAACACCCTTATATTTAACATTTATATTGGGCACTAGCTGGTTCTGCCCCGGTACCGACTCCGACGTCTGCTCCTCACGTACTTTTCAGCATGTCTCCGGGCCAGATGATGAGTTTAGGCCGAATTTCAATATGGCTGCCAACAGGTGGGGCCTCCTGGCTTTCGGGGGACACCCCTTGCTATAGTATTTAATGATAAACTATGCCCAAGCATCTTGCGAATATGTATGATGTTGAAAAAATGTTTATGGCCAAAGCGGATAAAAGCAGGCAAACATTGGACAGGAGTAGGTGGTTCTGAAGCAGAATAGAGCACTGGAAAATATCTGTTTAGTTTCAAGGGAATAAACGTTTTTGGAGAAAAATTGGAGAAAGGTGGTATTTGGTAGAGGATGCATAATACTGCGTGTAGAAGAAATCAGAGGACTGTCATGTTATGGAAGCAATAGAAACATTAAAGGAATTAATATTAATAACCTGTTCAAGTTGATGGGAGAGAAAACCTAGCAATGTGGCACACGATTGGGCAACCAAGATGGTTCGTGATTTAGGAAGGTTTAAGCATTTTTATGTGTGTGTGTGGGGGGGGGGGGCAGGTGGGGTTAAAAAGATTTTGATGAAATTGTTGCTTTGCAGCCAGTGTCGGGATAACACCATGTGCTTTTTTGTCTTTGCACAGGGAAAGCTGAAATACCATGAACACATCACAAAAGGCTTTGAAAACATGCCCGCGGCCTTCATGGGAATGCTAAAAGGAGAAAATACAGGAAAGGCAATCATAACAGCATAAGAGATACTGCACACCAGGGTCATTTCAGTACGCACACTGAAGCAAATAATGGATCTTTTTCACTGTGTAATACAAATGTTTTAATTCAGATTAATGTTATTAATTCCAACGTTGCCGGAAGATATTCTAATGGTGGCACACAATTCTCTTCATCAAAAAAAGTGCATAATATTCCTTCCACCTCAACTCTTCTGTCCTGTCATATATGAACAAACACAACAGAAGCAGGACATGCCTGCAAACCCTGTGACCACAGGGACTGATTGAACCATCTTTGATCCCTCGATCTGGACCCTCTGTGTTCCTGGACACCTGATGAATAATGAACTTCCCTGCTGACCATTTCAATGGACCAGTGTTGGGCTGGGATTGAATGATTGGGGTTGAGCATTGGTGGCTGCGTCCACCATTGGTTGCTTTAATTAACTTCTTGTATTGCAAAATAGATTCAATAAAAATGATTCCTCCCACTGTCTTCAATTCAGGGAACTGATGGACTAGAAATGCTGTTACAAAGACGAACCCCGGATGGTGCTCTTTTGCACTACCAGCCCATGACCGGTTTTAAAACTTTTCCTCTTCTTCCCAATTAAACAAATTTATGATGGACATTGGAAAACCCTGGGCTCTTTATCTGTACCTAATTTTACTGATTTGCCTTTATTTTCCATTTTCACTCTACTTAAGCGTCAACACCAGGACACCTGGAGTAAGGGTCATGTGCACAGCAAAGAAACAAATGATGGACTTAAATTGAATGTGTTGTGGCTAAATCTATGCAACATACTTAGCATTTCCCATCCTATATGCAAGACTATTCCACAAGAAGGGACCAGAGGCAGCACACTTAACACTGTGAGTAGCCCCATGAAATATTTGTATGATGAAGACATCTTTACTTAGCAAGCCTTTAGAGTAGTAACACAGAGTACATGACCTACCCTCTGGGTAGTGCAGGCTCATGTTGGTTACTGAGGTTGATGGCTCAAGAAGAAATTGGCTTATAAAGTGCCCCTTGAAGGAGGGGTAAGCAACACCTACACCCAGAGGTGCTGCAACAATTTTCAGATTGGGGCTGCTGCTAGCAATATTACATCACTGAAGCAGTCATGGAAATTATGAAAAATCCAAGCATCACACAAAGAATATCTGTTACAAATGAGCCACGTCCATTTATCAGGAGAGTGGTACGAATGCAGAATTTTGGAGCATACTGTCACAAATATATAACTAAAGCATAGAGAGTTAGTGCACTGTCATTTACAGACAGCACATTTTCCATTGAAATAGAGTCTAAATTTGCATAGACATACAGTTTTACTGATAAAACCTAATTGTGCACAAATGATAATATGTGGAAATCAGGTTTCTGCGAATATTTATCATTTGCGCATAACCAAGAAAAGTGTATTGATTTGCTTTAATTCTATTAAAATCTTTGTTTCCATCACAATTCAGAATTGCAAAAAAAAGTGCCTTGTGAGCTTTCCTAATCGCTGATATATTTTAAATACTTCTACAGGTATTTAAATGGTGGGTGTTAGAATACATTTTACATCCTACATCCTTTTCCCACTCCCTGTACCCCAGCAAGTTTCTCCCATAGTTCATGACAAAATCCTCTCTCTTTTCAACCAGGGAAAGAAAAGTAAACACCAATCTATATTTTAAAAGGATAAGCAGCAATCTGTCATATTTGATTAGCCTTACAGGTCACCATGCTAGCTTCACCTGTGACAGTTCTCCTGTCCAGTTTGGCTGCAGTCCCATAGCTGCCAAGGTTTCAGATTGCTTATGTGTGATATTTTCATGATTCCAGTGTAATTATGAGTGACATTCTACAAATATTTTTTGTTTCTTTATCGAAGTTTTATATAGCGCAAACTTGACCCGAAGATATCAGAGAGCTTTACATGAGCACCAGTTACGTTACAGATGGACACATTCATTTTCGTTAGGCACAGGGAGATTAAGTGATATGCCCAGAATCACAGAATGTTGAGCGTCATTGCAGAGACTCAAACCCGGTTCCCCAGGCTACATCCTTTCCAATGACTATGAGTGACCCTTTCTTGCGAGAAAAAATCAAGCAATGAACAGAAGGGTAACCTATAAATATCAGAAATTACACCCATATAAACTATGAGAAACTCTTAAGATCTTAAAACTGCTTCAAATAAGCAGAAATGGAAGGGCATTAACAGACAATTCACAGAGTGTCTGTCCACGCCTTCCACTTGGGACCCGACTGTAACCAAACTGAAAGAGGGTGCAAGAGAGGCCCCAGCATGCTGATCTCAGCTGCCTCAGCCTGCTAATAAATTATGATAATTACTAGTCATGACAGGCTGACATACTAACTCGGTCTTGTGTACTCACAGCGTGGCTGAAGCATCAGGAAAGCCTCAGGAGACTGAGAGACTGCATATTCACAAAAAGTAAATTCAATTATGAACTTATTATGGACTGACTCCGGAGCTTGGATTTTTCACAGTCCCTCTGACTTTAGTGATCTAACATTGATGGCAGCACCAGGCTACTCTAAAAATTATTCCAATCCCAGAGTTTGCATTTGTGTAGCATTTGGGGCCAACAAGCTGTCCAGCACTGGTGTAAAAATGAACCTCCCATTCAATGGGTTCTCGAGTTTCCCAGGGCCATGCGTACCACTGCCAAGTGCATCCAGTCCATGTATTTTCATTAAGTGTAATGGGATGACAAGGACTTAAGTACCAGGATGCATAGAACCCAAGGAATGGATATGCTACTGTTACAGTAAGAAGACGACACATGGCGAGGTGAAGAGTCTTCTTTATTCGTTCCTTTCACCATCACAGGTTCCAGTCAGCTGGAGTCAGCTGTGTAATGTTCATAACACACAAGGTGGGCATATACCAAGAAGTACAGGGGAAGGGGGTGGCGGGGCATACCAAGTGTATATTATGACAGTTCTCCTTACATCGGGAAGGTAAGGGAAGGAAAGGATGGGGAAATGTACAATTCAATAGATGAGCATAGAACAATGCAAGGCGGTAACAATGCAACAAAATGTAGTGCAAAAGTCTCTTATCCACCCTGGTGTGGAGTAGGTTCTTTGGAAGGAAAAATACATAACACTAGATGAGCAAAAACAATGCAAGGCACAACTGAACAACCTTTCAGTAGTGCAATATTCTCTTATCCACCCTGGCATGGATTTGGTTCTTTGGGATCTCCAGGGAGAAACACTTCCCATCTCACCCCCAGGTACGTTGTCACGCTTATGAGGGCCAATCTTGTCCATGCTCCAGGTTTGCCCATTTGCAAGGTGAACCACATTTCTGCCCACTTTAGTTACCTTAATAGGTTCGGAAAATCTGGTAGCCTTGCTCCTATGTGGTTTACGAAGGTCCACCTGAACCCAATCCTCTTCTTTGAACATGCACGATTTAATGTTTGGTTACATCATACCAGTTTTTATACTTGGATTGATGATCAACCACTCTTTTATTAATCTCTTCTCGATACTACACGTGTACCTTTTCTTCTCAGCCCTGGAGGAGAGAGTCTGGTTTTAGGGACTCTACCTTTCAAGGAGGTAAAAGGGGAAACCCCTGTGACTATGTTGGGGGTTGAGCGATAGGCCCAAAATGTATCCTGTAAAGCATCTTTAGCTAGGATTCCCAATATCTCTGCTCGCTGTAAACATTCCTTGGCTAAACGGTTCATACGTTCCACTAACCCATTGGCACGGGGACAATATAGAGCCTTTTTGTGATGAGTAATGCTCATTTGAGACAAGAAATCTGTCATGTTTCCCGATGTAAATTGTACCCAGTTATCTGTATCAAGAATGTCTGGGATTCCTTCATCAAAAAACACATCTTTCAAGAAATTGATGAGTACACCTGTGTTAATT
Source organism: Triturus cristatus (assembly GCF_964204655.1). Classification (NCBI taxonomy): domain Eukaryota; kingdom Metazoa; phylum Chordata; class Amphibia; order Caudata; family Salamandridae; genus Triturus; species Triturus cristatus. Next base: position 1,017,538,573 of record NC_140581.1, read on the forward strand.
TGGTTCACACACATGAAAACCACCCAACGAGTGTGATAGTCCACCATAACCAAGATGTAGCGTTCATTCAAAGTTTTGAGGTTGAGGGGACCAATGATATCGAGGGCTAGCTTTGACCACGGACAATCTGGGACTTCAACAGGGGACAAGGGGGGCTTCCGGGCCTGATGTATTTTGTCTGAGCGGCTACACTCCAGACAGTCCCGTACCATGTGCTCTGCCATAGTATCCATTCCTGGCCACCAGTAGTCCAGTCTGATTTTGTTTTTGGTGAGACTACGCTCTAAGTGGCCAATATGGGCTAGATCTACAATTCTTTGTCTCAGTTTAACAGGTGGAACGATTTTCTCGCCCCTACAAACAGTTCCCTCATGAATGTTTAATTCAAGTCTCACATCCCAGTATCTACTCAATGGTGTCGGGACCTCACTTTTCCCATTAGGCCACCCATTAATTATGTATTCTTAAAGGACCTTCATTTCTTCATCCATCACTAAGCAACTGTTCCATTCCTCTTTATCAAGACATTACAGTAAGTATGACCTCCTCAGATTCAACCAGGTTAGCACAATCATCAACCTCAGGTGGTGAGCGAGATAAAAAGTTGGATACAACATTTTGGGCCCCGGTACATATGTGACTGTGAAATTGTACCCCTCCAGTCCCAGGACCCATCGAGCAATCCTCTGTGTGGTTTTCGCTGACCCTTTTGTGGTGAACGCATACATGAGGGGCTTATGGTCAGTCATCACAGTGAGGGGTATACCCCACAAGAAAAAGTAAAAATGTTTAATGGCCCAGGCACAAGCGAGTGCCTCTTTCTCCACAACAGAGCAATTTGCTTCTGCACCTTTAAGTGCACGAGAAGCGAAGGCAACCACCTGCTCCTTGCCATTGACGAATTGGGTGAGACTAGCCCCCAACCCTTTGTTACTGGCGTCAGTGTAACGAACAGTGGGTTTTGTGGGGTCGAATCTGCCCAACGACGGGGCGGATACAATGCTCTCATTCACTGTGATAAAAGCAGCCCGACAGTCCTTGTTCCACACAAAAGGGGTCCTAGCTTAAAGTAAGTTTCTCAATTGTTCCACAATGCTGGCATAATTGCGAACAAACTTAGCATAGTACTCCCCAAGAAAGATTTAAGGTCTTCAACACAAGTTGGGGCAGCAGTATCCTGGATGGGGAACAGCCATTACAACGCGGGTTTTACTATGCGTTGCTATTACATCGCATGCGTTACAACGCATGCAATGTTACAGTGCGTGGTAAAACCACGCATACCATTACATCGCATGCACTTTTACAACGCATGCGATGTAATGTGGCGGCTATCCAAGTCGTTGTGAGGAAACTCAGGCTGTTTCCTCACAACGACGTGAAGCAAGTAGGAAGGAGGATCCGACGGTGACGCTGGAAAGGAGAGAGGTAAGGGGGTTTGCGCTTGGGGTGGGGGTTAATTTTTTGGGTTTTTTGTAGTGTAAAAGTAGTGTTCTGTGTGGTTTTTTTTAACGTTTTAGTGCGTTTTTTTGTAGTGTAATGTAGTGTATTAGGGTTTAGGGTAGAGGTTTAGGGTAGTGTTGTAGAGTTTGTGTAGTGATTTAGTGTTTTAGGGTTTAGGGTAGTGTAGTAGTGTTTGTGTAGTGTAGTGGTTTAGGGTAGTGTCGTTTTTTAGGGTGTAGGGTAGTAGTGTTTGTAGTGTGGTGCTTTAGGGTTTAGTGTAGTGTTTGAGTAGTGTAGTGTTGTAGGGTTTAGGGTAGTGTAGTGTTTTAGGCTTTAGGGTAGTGTAGTAGTGTTTGTGTAGTATTTTAGGGGTAAAGGATAGTGTAGTTTTTTAGGGTTTAGGGTAGAGTAGTAGTGTTTGTGTAGTGTTGTAGGGTTTAGGGTAGTATAGTAGTGTTTGCGTAGTGTTTTAGGATAGTGTAGTAGTGTTTTAGGGTAATGTTGTAGAGTTTGTGTAGTGTAGTGGTTTAGAGTAGTGTAGTAGAGTTTGAGTAGTGAAGTGCGTTAGGGATTAGGGTGGTGCTGTAGTGTGCGTGTGTTGTGTTGTGTTTTAGGGTAGTGTCGGGGGTCATGTAGGGTAGTGTAATGTAATTGTAGGGAGAGGACTGGGGGGTGGGGGAGGGTTGTGTAGGGGTAGCTTAGTCACTTACCTTGCAAACTAACCACGAATATAGCTTTACCACGCATGCCTTTGCGTTGTAATGGCATGCGTGGTAAAGGCATATTCGTGGTAATAGTTTGCGATGTAATGGCATGCGATGTCATTGACTTCGCGTAGTAATACCCGCGTTGTAATGGCATGCGTGGTATTACTATGCGATGTAATGACATACATCCATCCTGGATAGCTTCAACCAGATATACCTTGGGCTTGATTCCATCTTGAGAAAAGGTTTGTCCTGGGTATTCAACAGATCCAACACCAATACGAAATGTTTCCTTTTTTAGGGTCAGACCTGCTGCCTCGAGTTTAACCAACATACTCCTCGTTATAGTATTGTGTTCTTCCAAATCTTTCCCATAAATGAGAATATTGTCCTGAAAACAAAGGGTACTTGGGAGGTCCTTGAGCACATGTTGCATAATCCTTTGGAAGGTAGCTGCTGCTGAAGCCAACCCAAAGGGCATGCGAATGTACTGGAACGCCCACAGAGGGGGTTACAAACGAGGTGAGGTGGCGGGAGTTAGGGTGAAGCTCAACCTGGTGGTATGCAGAAGAGAGGTCAAGAACACTAAAACAGCTCGCACCTTTGATAAGGGTGAGGACCTCATATATGCGCGGCAAGGGATGCCTGTCCACCCAGATGTTCTTGTTTAAATCACACAGGTCAACACACAATCTGATATCCTTGCTGGACGCTTGGTGGTCAGAACAATGGGGGACAACGACTGAGAGCTTTCTATGGGTTCAATGACACCCAGTGACAAAAGTCTGTCTAGTTCGGCGTGAAGAAGTGTGTGCATCATGTGTGGTATTGGCCTGACTGTGAGCCACCAGTTTAGCATTGGATTTGAGCTTGATGGAGTGTTGGTAGTTTTTAAGCAGACCCAAATCCTCTGAAAAAACTTTCGGGAAATCATTGCAAACCTCTGTACCCCCCACTGATGGATCCACCAAAAGAACTTGATCAGGACTGTTGGGATTTAACTTGATACCCAGTTCTCTTTGGTGTTTCCACCCCAACAAAATAGATCCTTTTTGTGTGATGTAAACTTTGCCTACTGTGCTCCTCCCTTTGAATCCTATGTTCATGGTGGCTATTCCTATCAAGGGTATGGGGTCACAATTATAGCCACCAGGATGAATATCAAGAAGTTGCATGTCTTGATGCCATGAAGGAAACAGTTTAGTAAACATCTCAGCTTCCACTAATGTATAGGGGGAGCAAGAGTCTGCAAAGACGGTCACCGGTTTTTTATCCAAGGTGATTGTGCATGAGGGGAAATCAGTGGTTTTGTCAGAGTTTTGTAGTTGGAACACCAATTTAGTATCTTGGGGAGAATCATGTTCGATGGACAACACAGACTTGGAACATTGATCTCTACAGACCCTGGCCAAAAGACCCCTTTAACCACATTTGTGACATGTTACTGATCTGGCTTGGCAAGCTACATTATTTGCTGGATGACTAGGACTGCCACATCTGTAACATTTAAGTTTGGTGCCCAATTGAAGAGCATTTGTTCTCTTTACCCACATCTTGTTTACTTATCACATTGACATCAGCATGTTTGTCCCCATCCTCTTTCATTGCAACCATGCAATCGGCAGTATGATTGATCCCAAATGCTATCTCTGTTGCCTGTTTAAGATCTGGGTTGGCCACTAAGAGTCTCTCTTGAATTTTTGGGCTGTTGGTGCATCTGACCAACTGGTCCCTAATGAGGGAATCCTGTAACGCTTCGAATTCGCAAGCATTGGCCAGACCTTTTAATGCCGCTACAAAGGATTTGACTTTCTCGCTCTTGCCCTGAATTCTAGAAAAGAACTTATGTCTTTCTAATACCACATTGTTTTCCAAAATGTTTTTCCAGCTTGCTATCTGCGACTAAGTACACATTCTCCTCATCATCCTCTCCTGGTGATGCCGAAATATTATCATATCTTTTGCGGCCTTCAATCCCTAAGTTTTGAAGTAGAGTATGTAGTTTGCGTAAGGATGAAAACGCATTAGTCCAAACTATTGTTTCCACGGTAAAAGGGGTTCACCAACTTCATTGAGGAAAGGGGGTGGTTGAGACATATTTGTTATGGCCATATTACCTCTAGTTTCACAGGAGGACAGTCAGTAAGTCTGATGTAGGAGGATTTGAGAAGAATCACCAAAAAGGTCCACGTAAAAGTTTAATGCAGAAGGCCAGATAAATACCTGATATGCCCAAAGCAAGTACTTGGCCAGGGGGGGAAAACAAAGAGGATAAGGGTTAATACAGAAAAAAACAGGCCAAATGATCAAAGGTAGATCACTGTGGAGTCTGGCTTCCACACAGTGATATATAGTACAAGCACCAGCTGTGTCTGTCAACGTGAAGTAGGCAGCAGAACTGTAAAGAAAAATTGTACCAAAAAGCTGGAGCTATGAAACTACGGAGTTCGGTTCTCCCACAGAGAAAGGATACCAGCGGAGCTGTGCCTGTCAGCGTGAGGCAGGCGGTATGGAGGCTGTGTGTTAACTGAACGGGGGCCAAATGAGGAAGGAGAGAAAAGTATAAATGTATCCACTTAAACGAAAAACCGGGTGACAAGGCCCTTAAAATGAACTGCAAGCATTAGCTGTGCCTGTCAACATGGTGTGGGCAGTGACCCGGTGATAGAACATGAAGGGAAATTGACGGGGAAGCCCCCTGCATCGATGAACAGCGTGGCAGGACTGCGCATGCCCCATCACCAAAGAACGCCCCCGGAGGCCATCCCTGCGCTGCCCCGCCTCAGGAAGGAGACGCCACAGGAGCCGGAGAACAGCGGAGAGAGGAAGGATGGTGCATCGAATGTAGCCGACAGTGAACACTGTAGTGAAAGTGGTAAACAGCGTTTACTTCGCATGCGATTCTTCGCATGCCATTACCACACGGACGTTAGTACGACCGCGTTGTTAGTTCGTATACCTTTACTACGCAAGTCGGAACAGCGACTTGCGTTAGGGGGGAGAAGGTGTTGGATTTAAAATCCAACACCTTCCCTAGTGTCCGCATAGACTGGAGTTGGAATAGTATATTATACTATTCCAACATCCAGCGCCCCCTACTGCAATTCGTTGTTCCGAATTGCGTAGTAAAGGTATGCGAACTAATAACGCGGTTGTACTAACGACCGCGTTGTAATGGCATGTGTACTAAACGCATGCTAAGTAACGAGTGATATTCGTGAAAGTTCCTAGGCGGAGACTCGCTCCCACACCACGGCGGAGACAGCGAAGGCAATGGAAGCCCTTTCCATGGGGCACCACTCGTGAACTCTGGCGAATGCTACTAGGCGGAGACTTGCTCCCACGCCACGCCGAAGACAGCGAAGGGGAATGGCCTTCTCAGCAGAGACTCGCTTCCATGCCAGACGACTCTGAAGGAAGGTATGCCTCGGCAGACAGCCGCACCAGGTGGAGACTCTCTCCCACGCCACTACAGGGGCACGCTGTCGGCACATCCGTAGGATTGGTCCCACCACAAAGTGCAGGCCGAGACATGAGAGAGAGAGACCCCACAGAGCCACAGCCACCAAATGGAAACCAGTTGGAGAAACACTGGCGTTACAAACGCAGGCAGGCACAATTCAACTTGGAGACCGGTTCCAATTGAGACGACAATAACAGCAATGGAACAGTGAACTGTGGCCACGGTGGTGAGGCACGGATGATCAAGGAGGAAATGCATCCACAGATGGTGAATCCCCGAGAAAGAAGGACTCCGAGCCAAGGGCAGCAGGGAGTGCAAGGGCAGCATGATTGGTAGCAGTAAAACGTGAGATAAGGAGTACTCACTCAGACAGTCTGTATTAAAGTTGAAAGTATTAGCTGGCACTGGAGAACATATTGGGGTGATGGTGAACCGTCCCCACACGCTTCATCGTCGCCAGTGTTACAATAAGAAGACGAAGCGAGGTGAAGAGTCTTCTTTATTCGTTCCTTTCACCATTACAGGTTCAGGTCAGCTGTGGAATGTTCGTAACACACACGGTGGGCATCTACCAAGAGGGGTAGGGGGTGGCGGGACATACCAAGTGCATATTATAACAGCTACTCATACATGGACCTGAGAAACATTAAAGTTCTGGTTACAGGGAGGCACAAGGTTTATGAGATAGAGGCAATATAAGAGGTGAAGTGGGTGGTAATGTGCAGGGAGGATAAGAGGCACAGGCATGGGGGACACAGAATGGGGGTTCTCACCAAAGAACATCCAGCTGCTGTCCGACAGGCAGTCCATTATTCGGCAGAACTGTTCTAGCACCCAGGCAGGAAGGTCCAATAGCAGCTGGGTTGCGGGTCTTGGAACTCCCATGACAGGAGCTGCCATCTTCTCTGCTGCAGGCACAGCGCCCCCCACTGCCCTGGCATGTGCTCCTCAGCTCTTGTCTCACTCCCCGGGTCCTTGGGGCTGTTGAGTGTGAGGCACATGGTAACCTGCAGTCTTCTGTGGTTGTTCAGAAGTGAGAGTAGAATGTAGTCAAGTCGGAACATGTCTGTTGTGGGTTGAAGATGTTTGAACTCAGGGCAGGGGGTGTCCACCAAGACAGGAACTGTTACCCAGATAATGAATATCTGTGCGGCACACGGCACAACACGTTGAGAGTAGGGTTGGGAGCTGGCTGGCGGTTTGAGAGTTAACTTAAACTATGCACTGCTCACGCGCCGTGGGTGGCCCACCTATAGATGTCTCTATACGACACACGAGTGACTGTCCTCGCATCTGCAGTAACCATTGGGCAAAATCAGACTGACTCTCATGACGTAAGGGCTGAATGCCACGGTGTTGGGGAAATGGGTAACATTGTAGCCAGAGCGTGCTCAGCTGAGCCAGCCCCTGAGCCTGCCACAAACAGCGGGGACCGTGCGGTGCTACTAGCTTGCTCAGACACAGTGGTGCTAATAAGAGTGCTCCGCTTGACAGCTAAGAAAGCACTATATATACGTGACTTTGCATATCGGTGCAGTGATGCAGACCACCACACTGAAATGCGTTAGTTTAACTCCTGATGCGTGGTACTTCGCAGGGCTGCAGTCCGCTACCCTCTGTTTCTTAGGTTTGTGCCTCCTCTGCTCGTTTTCTGACTTCTTTTCTGCTTGCTTAATGCTAATTTTTCTGCCCCGTATTTTTGCCTCTATGCTAGTTCTGTTCCGTATTTTGCCTCTTTCTGCTCAATTCTGACCTTCATTTTTAGGTCTCGCCTAGCTGTTGCGTTCACGCAATCGCTATGCAAGACTCTAGTAAGAGGGGCATTTCAAAGTGCTCCCAAAAGTGGATTGCATGGCGAGCACGCGCACAATCACGTGCATCGTGCCGCCATGCAATCCGCTTGGGAAAACGCTTCAGCCTACTGGCGCCCTCGGCATCATACTTCAAAGGGTCCGCTCCCAAGCCTGGAATGCGCTCCACCGCCAAGCGCGCGCGCCACGCTCCGCCGCGTCTCGCCGTAATTGAAACATAGCATTTGGCCATCTTGCATTCTTTTAATTTGAATGTTTTTTTTTTACATTGATGCCTTCCGCCCAGAAATGTTGAATTTGCCCGTCCCGCTTCTCTTCATTTGACTTTTTTTTATTGACATTTCTGCCTTTGCCCGTCGCAGTTTGTTCTCATTTGCACAAGTGCAGTGTTTGCCTTCCGCAGGTCGCAGTTTGTTTTGATGGTGCCGCTGTCCTCTAACTATTTTGGAGCGGCAGTAATGGTGCATGTGCACGCTTCTCGGAGGCAGACCTGAAGCTCTCTCGCCAGGGAACGGTCCACCACATCACCGCCCGCTCTTCATTGCAGACACCGGGTGCTTCAGTCAGGGGTCTTCCTCCTTCTCCATTACGCGGCTGCACCCTCCAGGCGGCAACAACAGCCTGCCACCGGCGCTGATGTGTTGCCGGTTTCTCCACATTGGGTGAGTGCATGTAATAATGCTCATGATGCTTTCACCTTCCGCCCGTCAGTTTAGCATTTGCCCGGGTGCAGTTCGTTTAAATTTGCCCGTCCGACCCGCTGCTTTTCATTACGTTTTTTTTTTTTTAACTTGTTGCCTTCCCTCCGCTGTCATACTCCTGGCTCCTCCATACTCCTAGCTGTCCTGCAAATGGCCTGGTGTATTTCTAACACCCACAGTTTAGTAACCGAAGCACTGCCAAGTAAAAACAATTCTGCTTCTCACAGAAGTTAAAGATTCAATTGTTGCAATAGCTGCTGAAGTCTCCAGACCTGTTTGCGCAACATTAACTTAACTGAATCACAAGACGTGAGCAATTAAACGATGTACTTGTAGAGATCTAATTTTTTTTGTTGGCAGTTTTATTTAGCGTGAACTCTACCTGAAGGTATCAGCTCGCTTTACAATGAGCACCTGTTGCGTTACAGACGGATATATTAATTTTGTTAGGTATGGGTAGGTTAAGTGGTTTGCGCAGAATCACATGGTGTTGAACGTCACTGCCGAGACTCGAACCGAAGCATTCATTGTGTACAAGGCCTGTACTTTAAGTGATGCATTGCTTGTCTCACTGACTGTGACATGACAGTCATGCTCCATTCCTTCGTGTATCTCTTCATCCACACACTCTGGTTTTGTCAAATAAATTGTTGTCCAATTCCTCTTCCTCCCTGGATGAAGGCTTCTTTCTTGAAGATGACACAATGCTGGCCGGTTTATCCAACTTGTCCTTTCCGTGGCACACCTTTTTAAAAATTTTTTTATTTTTTTACTTTCAGGGTTCGTGTTTGTTTCCGACTTTTTAAAAAAGACTCTCCGCTTGTTGTAGGCTTTATTCAAAGAGCACTATGTTGTATTTTGACTTCAGGCAGTGTCTTTTAACTGGAAATGGCATAATTGTTGGTAAAAACTTCAAATACTGTTCATCTGATGTTTAGACCGTAGGAGGTCCAAATGCCACTATACGAACTCGGACAGTGCATCCCCATTGGATAGGGTGAGGCTCCTGCTGTATGATGGGGTCTCTGGATCCTTGTTGGGGATTTGTGTACAGCGCGTGTCATATGTTTCCTGGGCCGCTCTGCGGACACGAGTTGCACGTGCAGTTTCGGAGCAGCTTTGTGTGGCCCTTTGTCTGCGACATTGGTAGTGAGGTTACAGGAACTGATATAGCCTAATGCTTAAGTGTTCATTATGCAGGCGGTTATGCCCTGTATCTGTGCCCTTCAGGTACCAGCAAGCTTTCACAGGCCCTTCCCTGCATCATATACCTGGCCAGGTGGCAATTTCGAACCAAGCACTGAGTTGGCATGTGATAGCAAAAGGTCATGTGTTTTATTTCATATTGAGAACAGGATGGTCGTCAGAATGGGGAGAGTAAGTGCCCTCCGTCTGATCTGTGGGGAATCCTCTCTAGACACTCATCTAAAAGGGCAATATCAATGTCTGTTGTAACAAGCATTTGCAATGCAATAGATCTCGCAATTGCGAGATTTTCAGCTGTTGGCATTGTAAATGAAATTGCCTTTTATTTATATGTTTAAAAACCTGCTATAATAAAAGGCATGGTCACTTACAATACCAATAGGTCAAAGTTTCAAAAATGCGAGACCTATTGCATTGCAAATGCTTGTTCCTCTTTCTGCTGGTTTCTGACCTTTATCCTCTTTCTGCTTGTTTCTTCCCTTTTCCCACCATTTTCCTCCTTCCGCCACACAGAACCTACTTAATGATCGGAAATCAGACGTAACCCAATACATTAGAACTAACACAGTTTTCAAGTCTCCAATAATAATACTTTATTTTGGTAGAATGACTATAAAAGTGCAAAGTACAAATAAATACATGTTTAAAATTATGGATTTTGCAATACACAAACGTAATGTCACATATATAAGCATCAAGGTCATATATATGCTGGTTTACTCTGAATCAAAAATCTTTAAAAACATAAACCTCTAAAGAGTACAGAAGTGGTTTATAAGGGTCCGCCATTGTTGAAATATTCAGGGTGGCATAGCATCCATACCAATCAAAGTTTTTCAGAATCCTAGGTCTCATGTCAGTGCAACATGTCTGCAATCAATTAAGATCAGATAAAACAAAGTATCAATTTCACAGTAAATGTCTAATATAGAAACAGATTTCCCATTATGATATGCACTATTCTTAGCTGCTCTAAAATTACTGCCCCAAATATATCCTAATTGCCTGTTACATCCTGCTGCCATGAAAGTACACAGTAAAATTACAGTAAGACATTTCATCTTATAAGTAAGCATACAATGATTAAAACCAAGGAGCTAAAATATTACAAATAATGTTATTATTATATATCTTTATTTGGTTTATGCATGAAAAACCATAAAAGTACACAATAAAACAATGTAGTTAATATATTGCAATTTAAAATGTAACAATTAAAAACAGAATAACATATCTCTATACTCGTACCTGATGACTGGCCATAATTATTTGGATGTAGCAACACAGGTTATATAAACCTAGACACAGAAACCTACTTTGTGGTCCGCACTGTTAATAGATAGATTTACCTGGTACTACTCTCACATGTTCTGAGCAATTCATATCAAGTTATTTAATAGTACAACCATAAAAATAAAAGGGAAATAAAACATTCAAAGCAATTGATCATTTTTAAATATTATGATACCTTTCACGAGACCAAGTGTTGAAAACTCTATATGAAGAAATTAATAATATACTTAAATATTACTAAATAATAATCCCTACCGGCAATAGCAGCATCACATGTTTTAAATAAAGTGCATATTTCTGCGTGATCGGACTGCTGCACAGAGAAAGTGAGTTACCGCAACACGTTTAATCAACTGAGAGGCGTTGTAATTCAAGAAAAGCTTGGGTCCTATGCCTCTGGTTTCTCCCTCTCATTGTGGAGTTTTTTTATATAGCGCAAACTATACCCGAAGGTATCAGAGAGCTTTACATGAGCACCACTTACATTATAGACAGACAGATTCATTTTTTTGGGTAGGTACGGGGCGATTAAGTGATTTGCCCAGAATCACAGAATGTGGAGCGTCCCTGCCGAGACTCAAACCCGATTCCCCAGCTCCAAGGTGACTGCCCTAGCCATTAGGCCACATTCTCTCCCCATTAATGGAGCCAAGAAGCTTTACGTGTATAACACGTAAAATTTACAGAAAAAGAGTAAGTGAATCATAGACTGAGTAACACCATTACAACACAGGCATGCAATCACATCTAAGTTGGTCTGATACCCTATTGGAAAGCAAAGTAGGTATTTTACTGTCTGCCCTGAATCTAAATAATAGAGAGCGCTCCCAGGTCCTCCTTGGTTTCGATATGTAGCTACCTGATGTAACCTCCGTATTCATGGACAGATATTTTCCAATCAATGCTTTCCTAGACTCCTCCAAAACACTCTTATCAAGCGATTGTGCTAATAACATTGATGAAACTTGTCTTTTATTAATGGATACATGTGTGGTGGTATCAGAAAAAGCATATGACAGACCAGCCTCATCAAAAGAGCTTTTCACGTAAGCCAACCATGGGATTGACATACCTTTGTCACAATTCAAGCAGTCACTAATTATAGCCCTTGTTAGTGAGGCGTCCTTATGTTAAAAATATGTAATACTTCATCCATTAGCTCCCTTCTTAATGATTATTTGGCTTTTATCTTTGAGCAAAATCACAGGACTGGAGAAAATATAAACACGACTGGGACAATTTAATTTAAAAATGTATGAATAAACCCATCTAGTTTTATGTTAAAAGAAGCTACGGGCTAGGGACGTTCTATCTTGTGTACACCACAGTCTGATTCTCCACATTGCCAATTGAAAACGGGATACTGCATAGACAGTTAAGTAACTTACCTCGTACTTAAATATTTGGAATGCAATAATATGAGCTGTGGTGCCCATGACATGGCAAATAGGGTTAAACCACTTTTTCCTGGATAATGTATAGGTGGGGCAGAAAAAGAATACATGCTCTATAGTTTCCCTCTCTTCTCCACAAGTGGGGCAAAAACATCCCATTAAGCCAGTTTTTTTAGGGGTTCGATAGCATCTGAAAAAAAAATTCAAGGCTGTTGGATACTTTAACTTTGAGAATGTAGTCCCTCATAGTGCCTATATTGGAATCTGACAAAATCTGACCCAATTTAACTGATAGTTGGGTTTGATCGTGGATTTGCTGTTGGCTGGGTGGTTCTTGCATGCTTCCCATAGATCACTACACCCAATCGTGCCTAGTGTGTCTCCAGAGACGTTTAAAGGCATGGGCAAAGTGGGCTTTGGCCCAGGGCCCCAGACTTCTGAGGGCCCCCTGATAGAGCCATCTCTGTTCTGCAGAGAGTCTTGCCCTGATGACCTTCAATACTTTTTAAACACATTGTTTCATATACTCTTTTTCTTTCATTTATTTTTAATGTGGGGGTTGTGTGAGAGTCTATCACAGACATTTTGCACAGAAATGTTGTGTTTATGTTGCATACAACATCCATAAAAAAATGTTTTAAGTCAAAACAGGACCTTACACATTCATATGTCCCAGAGATTATTTGCACTAATATTAGTGAGGTGCTGCTGTATTACAGTATTGAAAACACAGGTCAATATCCCAAAATATGAGATAGCAAACACATTTAGAATGTGGACCAGTTTGTCTGTGCACTGTCAGTGACCTGCCCAAGAGGGCATGAAACAACTGGAAATGGATCATAAATTTACCGCTGTTCGGAACAGGGGCCCCCAAAATACATCTGGCCCAGGGCCCCCAAAATCCTTAAGATGTCCCTGCTCACATATTTGAACCACAGGATATTTTAAGTTTCCACATTTTACATATATGACTTCCGAAAATCCTAATCCTGAATTTATGATGGTGTACACTGCAAGTAGCAAAATTGCAGAAACAACTTTGCCTGGGTTGGCATTCGGATGTAGAAACAGAAAACCTGAGTGCAGAATCAGGGAAGAAATGACTCTGCATACTGAATTTACTCTAAAGTTGCTTGCTGTCGCTTGTGAACGATAAAAAGCCGTATCGCCGCGCCTTCTGCAGGGCGTCTGATGAAAGCGGCGGCCATGTTGGAATGGGTGTAAAAGAGAGGCGTATTTTATCAAAAGAAGTCCATTAAATGTTTAATTAGGTGATTACATTTAACACTATCGTAGAGCTCTACAAGGGCTGCCACTCTAGGTCCACAAAAGCAAAAAACTCTTTCAACTCCGCTGTCCGCTTTGCAGAAGAAGAGAAATGGCTGTAGACTTTTAGAACAAAGGATTCTACATCCATTGAAAGTCCATTAATAGCATGTTTAGCACAGTTATGCAGGATATGGGCTGAACAGTTTGCAGGCAGAATGTCTCCATTTGCTCCCTTCAAGAGCTGGAACACAGAATGATGTCGTCCATAGTTGACACTTGCGTTGTCCCCACAGTATGCCGCGACTTGCTCCATTTTCAAACCATGGTTATTTAACTTTGTGGTGATCTGATTTGCAATAGCTGTCGCAGTCTCTGCTGCATCCTCGTAGAAATCCAGCAAAGTGTAGGCCACACCGGAGGTGAAATTAAAGTGCCGCAACAAAAGTGGGTAGAGTTTAATGTTACCTTTGTTTGAGGCATCACTGCAAACGGAAAAATATCCATCTTTTAAGTCTTCTTGTGCGTGCTGCAACGATAGAGGTGCAAGCACATTCACAGTGATGCTCGATGCCTTTGTGCAGCCACAGGATGCTTTCATTGCAATGGATGAGTCGGGATACATTACTTTGCTTAGCTTGATGCCACAATCCAGGGAGCGGTAGGAGATGTGATGCTTCACAGCATGGTACACCTGAGTCACCTCAGCAGCTGTGACCTAAAATGTAAAAAAAGAATACACAAAGCTATAAGTACACAAAGAAAATCTCCATTGTTGAAGAAAACAGTGGCCACAATGGCGCTTTGAATTGTAAATTTAAACTAAAGTGTCAGCTGGTAACCCAAAAGCAATTATGATGTGCTCTTAATATAAACTGAGTGAGAAACGCATGGGAAAGGCAACCTGACTTGGTAAACACTGCTGCACATTTAAAGAAGGTAACAGAAAATTGTTAGATGGCTCGCCTATTCAGTTTGGGAGACTTAGAGTGTGACAAAGCAAGAAGAGTGTGCAAGAATTACATAAAACCGATGTCACATTATGATGAAGTGAGCAATGACTTACTTTGGCTACTTCTGGCTGGAAGCTTGGCTGAAGGTAAGCTGAAATTAAGTATGCGCGTGATAAGTTTTTATTTTCTTCATTGAATACAGTATGAATATACAAGCAAATGTGTTGGGTTTTTACAGAGTACCTTAAGGGAAAAAACACAATGTCTGATTATGAGTCAGTCAAAGGTGCTGCAGAGGAATTCTTTACAACGGATAGCGAGCAATATTCGGATGAAACATCTACATCGCAGACAAACTCCATGCAAGAGCCACCCAAGAAACGAGCAAAAAAGCGCTTTGTGAAGTACAGGCCAGAATGGGAACTTTCACACCGCAACATCTGCAAGGTGGCAGAAGATGCGTTCAAGGCCAGGTGCAACCTCTGCAATAAAGACTTTTCCATTGCCCATGGAGGGGAGCGGGATATCAAAACCCATGAGGCAGGAGCACAGCATAAGAAATTGCCTCAGGAAGGGCGAAGATGGCCTCAACTCTCGCTCACCAATCCTGGCCATAGTGGAATAGAAGGACTTCTATGAAGCCCAATAAGTCTTCAAGACTCCATCTAACCAGGACCAGTGTTAAGTTGAAAGCTCAAGTGAAAACACACATGCATTAAGGTAAACAATATGAAAGGGTACACTTACATCTGGCAAGACCTACCCCATAAATCCTAGTAGATTATAGGGTAGGGGTGTTGAGCCTACCTAAAAGTCCCTAGTATAAAATAGGGCCTGGCTGTTTTGAGGCCAGCAGCCCTTTCTGCACTTGCTTGTGTGCACTGCTGAGTGCCTGAGGCCAAAGTACTACTGCACTTTTCATAACTCGCCACCCCCCCAAAAAAACACCCCACAAACATCCACCTTGCAGGCTCAGCTAACCTCCCATCGCCTGCTCACTGCATCACCTTTTGTGGACCAGATTTAGTAAATGTTGGGTTTACGGCAAATAAATTAAGGCATTCAGGACACAGTGTAAAGCTGGGTTGCAAGTGGCATGTTCATATGTAACATTAGTGACCCGCTGCCTAATTATAATATTGAAAACACACATCACTATCCTGGCCTGAACAGTAGCTGTAAACTCATTTACAATTTGCACCAGCCTGCCTGTTTCAGCGACCTCGCCAAATAGGGCATCAAAGAGCTGAAATTGATAATAAATGTGGGGTGTGAAGAGTGCCCTCCTCCCCCCAAGAAACCTTAAGATGTGACTTGGAATTGCACAAGGGAGAATATAGTATGACAGCATAGGAAAATAAAAATAATCTCAACCAAACGTATTGTAACTCAACCTAAGTAAATAAAAAATAGAATTAAACATCACCAACAACGTTCAACGTATCACCTCAACCAAAATAACTCCACATACTGAGTGCCTAAAGTAATGCAGCTTAGCACTCTAGTGAGCACAACATAATGAGTTTGATACAGCCATGCTATGCTATATTAAACTCATTACATTGCGCTGACTAGAGTGCTGAGTTGCCTTACTTTAGGCACTCAGTATGTGGAGTTATTTTTGGTTGAGGTGACAACCTGTGCATGCTACAATCACACAACATGATTAGGCCTAAACGAAATACTGTAACCGGAGAGTCAGCCGTTTTTAGGCTGATCTGGTCACCGGAGACTGAGGCATAGGAGATTCACAGCATTTGTAAAATTGTGCCAGTATCTTAAACTATTCTTAATTGAACACTGCCTCCTCTATTTATAAAACCTGCCTGAGTTCTGCATACATTGTCTGATCCTGGGCATGTGCAATTTCTTTATGTTATGTAGTGCAGGTACAGGCAGTGCTTTTTTCCATACTCAGGGCTGACACAGATTGGGCAAAACCCCTGTGTTATGAGCCTCGTAGCATTTAAATAATAAGACCAATATGAATAGGAGGAATTTACTAAAAATGTTGAAGGGGGGGGGGCTGGTTCTCGTTCTTTAGGGAGTAGACCTTTTGAGGACACAGCCTATAAAATGGTGTTGTCCTAATCACACATATTACTGCTTTGCAAGTTACATAATTGAGAGAAGGGTTGTGTCTTTATAAAGTGATCTGCACCTCTGACTTCTCATTTACAACATGCAGCTAGGCGGTGGAGCAGTAAAAATGAGTGGTAATCGGGTTTCCTCTCTTTGTAACCTCTGTGCCGCTTACTGACGGTAAATTCTGTTACGCTGCAATGCAATGTCATTTTCAGGGACGAGGACTTATTATTCATCACCGACTTTGTGCCAGAGCAAGAGAGAGAAGCTGAAAAGGGGGAGGGGGGGGGGGGGAAGAAGGAAGAGAGGAACAGAAAAGTAGTGACAAAGGGAGAAAGCAGGGATTAAAAAGAATATGCAAGTGAGTAGACAGACAGGAAGTGTAGGGGGTGGAAGAAAGAGGCAGGAGGGGGGAATCAAGAATAGCAGCTTGGTATTCTGCAACTCTAAATTCAATAAGCGTAGCACTTTTTTTTTTAACAGATGCAATAAGTTATTGTCAATGTGCCAACGCGGAGGAAATGGTCTATAAACACAGTAACCTGTCAGCTGCCTATAAGCAAGGGACTCAGTCCACTGCTCTGTTTGTAGGGCTAAGGGCGAGACGAGGTCAGTAGTGACATACTTTTGGGTGCTTTGGGAGAGACATTGAATCAGATGCAAGCCATGCTGGTGGTATAAAGAGTGCAAAAATAGCTTAGTTGCATCTCTCCTAAATGAGGAAAAACACTATTTAACGGCTGTATGCAACATATTCTGCAAGCTAACCAACCCAGAAGCTGCAAAGAAACAAATAAACCTGCTGCTCTTTCAAAAACATTCAACCTTTTATAGAGCCAAACTAATGAAACAAGCAATGACAATTGCAATATGTCTGTCTTTAAAGGAATGCTGTACGGCAATGTGCATTGCAAGAAGATAGCATGGGACCACTCAAGAACAACGGCCTTGGCTGCATACAAAAAAGTGTCCAAGTGCTACATCCCAGCAATGACTCACTGGTCATTTAAGGTGCCGCCGCGACGACCTGCCAACCGAACTTAATCCCTCGGTGCCTACACATAAATGCCAATAACTCTAACTAAACACTTATGTACTGTAAAAAAATTGAGAAACTGTGCTGATGTTTTTTCTGGAAAAAGTACATACGCCGATACCACAATTAAATGTGTTTTCGCATAAACAGTACCACTGAAGTAAAATCAAAACACACACATGATAAAAGTCAACACACATTTTGTATCCATCTTGGCGCTTTGTGATTTTATAGAACATTAATTAAAACAAGTGTTTGAACTCAACTTACCGATCACCAAATCGGAATGCGGTGGTGTTTGCTGGGTAACGGCGGGTCCGGGGAGACTGGTGATTCCAGTCCGGGTCTTCCTCTGCTGGCAGACGGGCAGTAGCGGCACACAGGAGCCTACAGGTCAGGGGTCGAGTCCGGGTCCTGTAAAAAGGGAAAAGCCCGAAACGTGCTCTGCACGTCCAGAAGTACCGAGGCTGGGTACCCTAAAGCTGTTCTCATTGGCCCTGAATGAAGGCCAATGAGAACACACTCCTGCAGTGTACCAGCGAGCTCTAGGATTGGCTGATGGCTTTCAAGCCAATCCTAGATCGCTTTGTTTGTTCTCTGGAGGAACGGTTGGCAAAGAAAGGGACATGATTGGCTGTCACCCAACAGCAGGCAAAATTACGGACAAATGGCGTCCGTTAAAGAAACCTTAACGGACAACGGACAGACGGCCGAAATTACGGACTGTCCGTGAAATTTACGGACGGTTGGTCACCCTAACCATGATAACAGCGCAGCCCTCCAAGCGACCGAGACTTCCTGCCCAGACGCAGTGTATCATGATGGCAGCGGCACAGACAGTGAAGGTAAGTCTGCGGTACCACGAAATACAGACATGAAACCAAAGACATTAACAGCGCCACCGGAGACCTTGTTCCAAAGGTTTCCTATTGCGAAAGCCACGTGCGCCCTTTCACACGAGGACTTGTGTGTTCGAGCTACACTTCCTCCACACGTTCAATAGTAGTGCAGCACCGGGACAAAGTGTCCCTGCACCTCCGCACCAGCTCTTCGCAATCACGCCTCATTCACTTCATTGGTCTTGATTCGGGTTTACCGGTACTGAATCAGGAGCTAATAATCAGGATCTGTGAAGCACAGTGTAAATCCACCACCGCACGCATACATTCAAAATGCAGTACTAGTGCAGCAACTCGCTTCTTACGTACACTGGTTTTCACGAGTCGCCCGAAACAGATACACGCTTAGACGTGCGTTGATTTTAACACTAACCTCTTCTCTCTCTTTTTGGTTTTGCAAGACACCTTTTAAAAATAAAATTGAATTACATTTCAACTTTCTGTCTACTTCATAAGTCAGTCGCGGACTCTGATCTCTCTTTGAATCTCCCATCAGTCTCCAGGATGGGACTTTTGAAATAGTATCACGTCACCTGTCGGTGGTTGCCAGACTCATGCGTATGTATTTCATAGCTGCGAAGAAGGGGGCGATGGGAGTAAGCTATTGGCGGGAAAAAAACAAAAGGCGGTCAGTGAAAACCAGTTTGACTGTATACAGTGGATGCAACACCTGCTTGCTTCTGCTGCAACAATGTTTCGGTCTTACAGCGAAGCTCATAATTACTTAGAGAAAGTATTTATAGCTGCAGCGCGCTTCGTTATTTTTATTGTATTAATATGAGAAAACCTGATCTCGTGATAAGGTTTGATCTTTTCTTGGTTCTATTTATTATTAGAGCTTGATTAACAGTCAGACTCGACGATGGCGGCGGTCATTTGGCCACAGCGCCCCCCGCAAGCACGTTAATCGGTAGCAGCTGTTCTCCACTTGGAAAACTTTCAGATTCAGGTAGCACACGGGTGCTACCTAAGCTTGGGTACCTGCATGCTCCCATTGTATCAGACACATGCTGCCTGGCCTTGGGAACGACCATCCTCAGCACATGCAGTGGAAACAATGTTGATATTGCTTGTTACTTCTAATCTTTGCAGGCATTTCAATATTGTAGAACTGACTACCCGTAATGATAATACGCACCTTGAGATTTCTGCAATAATAGGCGAAGTGCACGCTAAGAGTATTTCCTGTGGCAATTGTCACATCTTCGTTGCGATTTTTACCTTGTAGAAATCATAATTATGTCTATATTGTCTCTCTAGAATCTGTTATTTAACACGTATATTTTCACGTCTGTGATTGTCCTTGTGACTAGACTTGGGCGTGGCTTTCAAGTATTTTGGCCTTTGGAACAAATACTTTTATTCTGAGTATTTATAAACATGTTTTGCCAGAAAAGCACCTGGCTTTCCCTAAAGACCGCATGAATTGGCAAAATACATTGGAAAAGTGCTAAAAAGTGAATGGATCCAAATGGTATTTTTTTACAATAAGATATCCCGCGAAGTTGTGTGCTTGGTAAAGGCACATACGGTTGTATGCCTTTTGGATCTTGTGAACATTCAAGTAAATGTGCACTAGTTGTTTTAAAATGGAATGATAACAAAACCAGCATCGAAATCCCTTAATACTAGAACCACACTTTAGGAACTACCTTTTAAAGTATTTAGGCTTCATTTTGTGGTTCTCAGTATACTTTGATTTGAAAGGTCCAAAAATAATTTTTGCTTCATTTATACTAGCAGTCACTGGCAAAGCCAGCAGGACTGACTTTAAAATATTGAAGCAAGCTACAAAAGTGTTTTGTATTTTTGCTGTGCAAAGACCACTTTATATGTTTCTTGTTTCTGTGTCCTAATTTTATAGTCCCCAGGCGTGTGATGCTGCATGGCATAGGTACCAATAGAGAGGGATCAGAAGGGCGTTTTCCGCTCACAAAGAGTGAGTGGGAGGTCCACACTGGTAAGGTGCCCCGGCAATGCAGTTATAAGAACGAAGACTACCAGTAGTTCCTCAAGGAGAAGAAAGAAGTGGAGATGAATCAGTGGATAAAGCCTGGAAGGACTACATGTATACTATGTGTAAAGTGGGTAATCCTTTCGTTGGATTGTAATGCCCTCACACACCCTTTCAGGTGTCATGCTTCATCATCTGGGCTGCTCCTCGTCGGGCCGGCGGTGCAATGCCTAACGGGCTCCCTAAAAAGGGGCACTTTATCGGAGTTCTTTTAATCCAACAGCCGTCAGGTGAAGTGCGGGTGTGTGGGCCTGAGTGGTGTAGATATAAAGGTGAATTAAAACAGGGTCGAAAGTACCAGTATGAACAAATTATTTATTTAGATGGTCTCCTTCCCTGGTTAAAAAGGTGTGTGTAGCACTAAATAGAGTATAATGTCTCTAATTGTAGTGCATGGAATTAGTGGTCAACATGTTTCTCGCAGTGAGCACGTGCGCTCGCGATTCGTCAGGACCTATCAAAAAATCTTATATATATATCTACGATGGAAATAGGGGACTATCTAAAATATAGTGGCCTCCTAATCAAGGTTGGTCAAGTGAACAACAAACTTAATCCTGAAATACCTGTTGAGGTCTGGTGCTACCTGTAGAAAAAACAGTACATAAAATTGGTAAGTGTGGGGACACAAAGCCACAGGTATCGGGGATTATAAAACAAACAAAAAGGCTTACAAAGTGATTCATTCTCCAACTTGGTTAAAATTGTAACAGTGGTGACTGCTGGTGATCGAGCGTCAGCAGCTGCTCATAAAAAGTGGTGTACCAACATGGTGAACTAAAGTGGTAAAACACCTATGTGGAACAAATAAAAACAATCAAGGTTGCAGAAACCAAAGTTGGACTCACCCTAATCAGTAGGACTGCATGCCACAACAGTTCTGGGTGGACTCAGCGTGCGGCGAAGGACCTCTAAAAGTAGGTCTAAACTGAGGAGTAACAATGGCCTTACATAATGCAGTAATCACAGTTGACACATGTGGGAACATCAAGTGCTTTGAAACGTGACAGAAAACAAAGAACAAAAATACGCTGGGTGATTAGCCCAATGGACAGATTACGTTCCCAAATGATGTGCGAGGATGTCAGAGTGGGGGAATTAACATAATGCTTGAAGCAAACTAATAATGAAGATGTTAAAACTACTAGAACCACGAGTTCCCACTTCTATAGCATTTGGTGTTAACGTGATTTAATAGTAAGCAAATATTGGATATTGGCCCGAGCCTAGTTGTAGCACCCGTTGCTGATAGCCAGGTGGCAGCGGTTAAAATAACAAGCTGGTGCGTGCCTCGCTATTCCAATAGAGCCGCTGACAGCCAACAGTAAGGGTAGCAAGCTAGTGCGTGCCTCGCTGGTGTAATCGGAACGTTTAGGAAACAGGGCGAGTGGTTACTGCTTGTAAAGGAAGAGAAAAGAGGGGAAAAAAAGTTACACGGGTGACGTGTAAGTACTTACATCTGCCCCGCATACGCTCTGCGCTATGACCTACCCGGTCCACCGAGTCTGGGAGGTGGAGACATAAGCTCTCGCTATCGATTAAATACTTCCGGTCACGTCATGTGACGGGGTCACGTGATCGCGGTTCGCGCGAGTGGCTAGAATACTATAATAACACTCTGGGTAACCGTAAGAGCACTGTGTGTGTGCGCAGTGTACGATATGTTACAAAATGAACAGAATGCTTCAAAAGAGTCGATCTCTCGAATAGTGTATGGTTATGTAGAGAACAAAAGGAGACAATATCGTCAGCCATCTTGGCTTGGGAAGCAAGGTATCAATAAAGTTATAGTAACACTTGAGTATAAAGTATAGGCAAGGTGACAAGTAAGTCATGGTAGAATATTTCAAAGGGTTTGTTTATTGAAGTGTGAGCCTTGGTGTATACTGGAGCTCATACTCACAAAATAAGGTTGTGAACCAGTTGTAAGGAGTATGTCACGCTATAGCTTCAGGGCTCCCCAGGGGATATCATCGTTAAGCCCAGTGACATGGGAAGACAGACGGTGTATCCATCTTTGTTCCTTCTTAAAAAGACTGTGCTGTGACAATTGAGGGTGGGTTTCTAGAACCAGCCATTTGACAGAGTCTGGGGAATGTTGTTTCTCGAGGAAGTGGGCACTAATTTTGGTGTTTTGTTTTTTACACCGAAAATTGCTGCGATGTTCAGATATTCGCAACTTGATTGGTCTGGTCGTCATCCCCACGTAGTACAGATCACAGGGACATGTAAGGAGATAAATGCAATTACTAGTATTACAGTTAGTATGTGACCTCAGTTCCCAAGTAAAAGTAGTGTTAAGGGTGATGGTTTTGTGTACAGATGTGAATGTACAAGCAGTGCACATGCCACATGGGAAATGTCCCTTCACTGCAGGCAGTTGCCAGAGTGTGTTCTGTGTTGATTTGTTTTTCGGTCTTGGTCTGGTTTGTATCACCAAGTCTTTAATGTTTTTAGTACGTCTGTATGCAAATCTTGGTGGTTCGAGACTCATTTGCCCAGTATTGAGGATATTCCAGTGTTTTTTAAGGACCTTCACTACCTGGTTGGTGTTGGGTGAGAAGGTTGTCACGCATGTAAGGGTGTCAGACTTAGAGGTGGTGTTCTCTCTGGGTTCTAGAAGGGCTTCTCTGTTATTATTTCGTGCCCGTTTTTTGGACTTAGTAATACTTTTCAGCGGGTATTGTCTCTCTCTTAATTTATTGGAAAGAATTTCGGCCTCGCTCTTGAAAGTATCAATGGTGCTGCAGTTCCGTCGTAATCTTAGAAACTGACCGAAGGGTAGGTTCTCCTTGAGAGCTCTCGGGTGGTGACTTGTAAAGTGTAGCAGGCTATTGCGATCAGTGCTCTTTTTGTAAAGAGTTGTTGAAAGAATACCCTCGTTCAACATAATAGTTAAGTCGAGGAATGCGATCTGTGAGGGGGATACTGTGATGGTGAAGTTGAGGTGAGGGTTCAGCTGGTTGAGCCATGTGTAGAATGCTTCGTAGCTCCCAGAGTCACCGGACCAAAAAATCAAAATATCATCTATGAATCGTCTCCATAGTAGAATGTTGTGACGGTATGGATTCGTATCACAAAAGATGTGTAACCCCTCAAACCAAGCCATATATAAACAGGCTAGACTTGGAGCAAAGGTACTCCCCATGGAAGTACCTTGAGTCTGGTGGAACAATTGGCCTTTAAACTCGAAGAAATTTTCTGTCAAGGCTATGGTGGCGCATTCAATGATGAAGGATGTGGGAGTCGGCGATTGCCAGGGTTCGCCTCCAAGTACCTCCTCGATCACTTCGAGGGTTGCTCTTTGTGGAATATTTGTATACAAAGCTTCCACATCAAGAGTGATGAGGAAGTTGATGTTGTTAATGTCATCTGTCTGATCCAATAAACGTAGAACATCTGTCGTGTCCTGTATGTAAGAGGGTGTGCGTTTCACTAAAGGTTGCAAAAAGTGATCGCAGAACTTAGACAATGGTTCTAGAATTGAGTCAATGCCCGATACTATGGGGCGTCCAGGTACTGGTGTGACCCCCTTATGAATCTTGGGTAGAATATAGAAATAGGGGGTCTTAGGTTCTTTTTGGATCAAGAAGGAAGCCTCCTTCTCGCTTAACCAACCGTTACTCTCAGCGGAGTCAACCAACCCAGCAATGGTAGTTTTGAGACGTGAAGTGGGGTTGTTTGGGATCGGTGTATAGTACTTTCTGTTACCCAACTGGCGCAGACATTCGTTGTCATAATCAGTCGTTGCCATTATAACAGTGGCCCCACCTTTGTCAGCCTGTTTGATGGTGATAGATGGATCGTCCGCCAATGTTGTAATAGCGAGCCTCTCTGCCCTGCTGAGGTTATTGAATTGCTTCTGTATAGGAATGGATTTTATATCTTTAAGTACTGCCTGTTCATAGGTGAGTACTTCGTTTGGTATCATCCCTGAGTGGGGAGTGAAGGTGGAAGGGTTACGTAAACCTGAGTCATTGTCTGATCTGTCGTCTTTACCCTCAAAGAAAAATCTCAACCGGATCTTGCGGAAGAATTGGTGTAATTCGCAAATCTGGTTGAAGGGGTCAGCCTTAGGGGTAGGGACGAACCCAAGTCCTTTCTGCAGGACGTTGTCCTCTATGGCTGTCAACTGCCTTGGCGACAAATTGACAACTAAGTTTGTTTCCTGGTGTGGCTCCTGGTTTCCACTCCCCGTTGTGGTGGTTCCTCCCATTGTACTCTTTTCTCTTGTGGTGCCCCTCTTCTTCGCCCTCGCCCTCTGCCCCATCCTCTGCCTAAAAAAGGTGCGGGCTGGATCATACCCTGAGGTACAAATTGCGGTAGACCTTGAGGGCCAAACTGAGGGGGGCCCTGTGGGTACATAGGGTACTGCCAGAAAGCTGGTCCCTGATATGGTGTGGGCGGAAGATAGTTGTATCCACGTCTCCCTTTCCTTCCTCTAGCCTGATTGGATCTCATATTCTCATTGCTAGAGTCACTGTTGGTAGAGGATCCTCTCCTTGAGGAATCCGAATCAATGTCTGAAGAATAGTTAGTGTTGTGCGGGACATAATCTGCTTTAAGGTAAGGGTAGACCTTTTCCTTATCAAAGCGTTTGATGTCTTTCTGGAGCTTAGCTACTTTCTGTTTCATCAAGTATTCTCTGTGTTCGGCTATCTCGTTGTTGATCTCTGTTAGTTTTGATTTATACTGTGAACCGGGATTGTTCTGTTTGAGATTGCTTTCCAACGCCTGGATGCGTGTAAGTTCCATGCGTGGAATAGCGAGGCACGCACCAGCTTGTTATTTTAACCGCTGCCACCTGGCTATCAGCAACGGGTGCTACAACTAGGCTCGGGCCAATATCCAATATTTGCTTACTATTAAATCACGTTAACACCAAATGCTATAGAAGTGGGAACTCGTGGTTCTAGTAGTTTTAACATCTTCATTATTAGTTTGCTTCAAGCATTATGTTAATTCCCCCACTCTGACATCCTCGCACATCATTTGGGAACGTAATCTGTCCATTGGGCTAATCACCCAGCGTATTTTTGTTCTTTGTTTTCTGTCACGTTTCAAAGCACTTGATGTTCCCACATGTGTCAACTGTGATTACTGCATTATGTAAGGCCATTGTTACTCCTCAGTTTAGACCTACTTTTAGAGGTCCTTCGCCGCACGCTGAGTCCACCCAGAACTGTTGTGGCATGCAGTCCTACTGATTAGGGTGAGTCCAACTTTGGTTTCTGCAACCTTGATTGTTTTTATTTGTTCCACATAGGTGTTTTACCACTTTAGTTCACCATGTTGGTACACCACTTTTTATGAGCAGCTGCTGACGCTCGATCACCAGCAGTCACCACTGTTACAATTTTAACCAAGTTGGAGAATGAATCACTTTGTAAGCCTTTTTGTTTGTTTTATAATCCCCGATACCTGTGGCTTTGTGTCCCCACACTTACCAATTTTATGTACTGTTTTTTCTACAGGTAGCACCAGACCTCAACAGGTATTTCAGGATTAAGTTTGTTGTTCACTTGACCAACCTTGATTAGGAGGCCACTATATTTTAGATAGTCCCCTATTTCCATCGTAGATATATATATAAGATTTTTTGATAGGTCCTGACGAATCGCGAGCGCACGTGCTCACTGCGAGAAACATGTTGACCACTAATTCCATGCACTACAATTAGAGACATTATACTCTATTTAGTGCTACACACACCTTTTTAACCAGGGAAGGAGACCATCTAAATAAATAATTTGTTCATACTGGTACTTTCGACCCTGTTTTAATTCACCTTTATATCTACACCACTCAGGCCCACACACCCGCACTTCACCTGACGGCTGTTGGATTAAAAGAACTCCGATAAAGTGCCCCTTTTTAGGGAGCCCGTTAGGCATTGCACCGCCGGCCCGACGAGGAGCAGCCCAGATGATGAAGCATGACACCTGAAAGGGTGTGTGAGGGCATTACAATCCAACGAAAGGATTACCCACTTTACACATAGTATACATGTAGTCCTTCCAGGCTTTATCCACTGATTCATCTCCACTTCTTTCTTCTCCTTGAGGAACTACTGGTAGTCTTCATGCTGCATGGCATCACATAAGCACTGCAAGCAGAGGTAATTAAGAAAAAAATAGCAGTGCTGGATTGGAAAATAAAATTTAAAACAGGCCAGCCATAGACGACATAGAAAGAAAGAGGTTGTGCAGAGATATGGCCCACATTGCAAAGCTTTGTACATGCCTGTGTTTGCATTCGTTAGCACAATAAAGCCAGACCGGTTGGCTTTGTCAATGCGTAAATGTCCGTGTGTTTGCGGTCTCTTTATTTTGCAATATCTGTATCTGCTTTAGTTTGAGAGGTTATCAATAAGGTCAAGATTGTGAAATGCATCATATTTAGTCACACAGAGCTTTAGGTGCAAAATCGCTCTTGGAGTAAAATCAGTTGGAGTATGCAATCATTTTGGAGCAAAATCATTCAGTACAGAGAAAATGTGTTAGTATGATTTATGCATTGGTGTATAGGGTCTGCATCAATATGACATTACATTTGGGTGGCAGCATATTGAAACTCAAAATCATACTTGGTGCATTGTCATAAAAAATATGGAAATACTTTGAAAGTACAAATCACCTTTAGTTATACAATACCTTTTAGGTGCAAAATTATCCCTTGTGCATCGTAAGCAGCAGTATGGTATCCCATTTCAAATAATCAGTAGATTTATAGAGCACTTTTTGTTACCCAAGAGGGTTTCCAGGTGCTGGTAGGGCCCAGTTGATTAGCCAAATAGCCAGGTCTTCAGGAACTCTGGAAGAGGTGGATAGGTCCGTAGATGAAAAGGTAGCTCGTTCCATGTCTTTGATGATAGGTAGGAGAAGGAGCGACCTCCGCATCTGCTACATCTGTCGCTGGAGATGAGGGTTAGAGAAAGAGACACAGGGCAGAGGTGTCTAATGGGCTGATAGAACTTCAGGCGGTGGTTCATGTAGGCAGGTCTGTAGTTGTGTAGAGCCTTGGATGCATGGGTCAGGAGCTTCAACTGGCATCTTTTCTGTACAGGAAGCCAGTGGAGTTTTCTGAGGTAGAGGGTAATGTGGTTTAATCTAGGAAGACCCAGGACAAGTCTGTCTGCAAGTGTTCTGTATGGTCTGTAGTTGTCGAAGCAGGTAAGCTGCAATCCCTGCGCAGAGCGTTGCCATAGTCCAGTCGGCTGGAGATGAGGGCCTGGGTTATGGTGAATTTTGAGCTTCAGGGTAGCCATTTGAATATCTTATGAAGCATGCAGGAGAAGGAGACAAAGTTGACCTGAGAATGTCATGGTTAGCTTCTTGTCCAGTATGATGCCTAGGTTCCTAGCGTGGTCAGTGGGGTAGGAGTAGGTCTGAGGTCCACCAGGATTCGTTCCAAGGGGAGCTTTTGTTTCCGAACATCAGTACCTCTGTCTTGTCCGTGTTGAACTTCAGGCAGTTGTCCTTTATCCAGTTGACGATATCTGTTATTCAGTTGTGGAAGTTGGTCTTGGTGGTGTCTTCGGAGAGGGAGAGAATGAGTTGTGTGTCATTATCATAGGATATGATGCTGAGTCAATGGGTTTTGGCGATGCTGGCCAGAAGTGTCATATAATAGTTAAAGAGGGTGATTGTCCTTGGAGTACTCCACAGATGATTTCCTTTGGTTTGGAGGTGAAGAGGGAACGGCGATCATTTTGCGTTCTTGTGAGAAAAGAGACAATCCATGTGAGAACGGTTCCTTGGATGCCTATGTTGTGTAGCCTTGGGATGAGTATGTGGTGGGAGACTGTATCAAAGGTTGCAGAGAGGTCTAGGATGACCAGAACCGCTGTCTCTCTCCAGTCGAGTAGGGCTCGGATGTCGTCTGTAGCCATGATGAGGGCTGTCTTGGTGCTGTAGTTGTGGAATCCAGATTGGGAGAAGTCGAGTAGGAGGTTCGGTTCCAAATGTGAGGAGAGTTGTTGGTTGATGGCTTTTTCTAAAACTTTGGCCAGGGGCAGGAAGATCGGTTGGTACTTGTTGAGTTTGCCGGGGTCTGCAGATAGATTTTATAGTAGGGCATTCACTTCTACATGTTTCCAGTGCTCAGGGAAGGTGACTGTGGCAATTAAGGTGTTTAACAAGTTGATGAGTACATGACTAATTCTGGCTTCACCTGGGTTGAAGATGTGTTTAGGGCATGGGTCGGTTGAGGCCCCTGAGTGGATCAAGTTCATGATGGAGGCGTGGTCCTGTGGGGCGAACTGGTTCCATTCGGTTAGTCAGATGTCTGTGGTGGTAGCTGGGTTGTTGTGTTGCTTAAAGAATTCAGTGGCCTTGGACTGGGCCTTGAAGTTTATATAGTTGTTGGCGATCTTGATGTGGAAGAAGTTTGCAAGGTTGTCGCAGAGTTTATATGAGGGGGTTAGAAAGTTTGTTGCAGCTGGGGGGTAAAGGAGTTCTTTGACGGTGTTCAAGAGTTCTTTGCTGTTCTGGGAGCTTGATTTGATGCATGAGTTTAAAGCCTTTTTCTCCGATTCTCTCAACTGTGGTAGAGGTTGAGGGCTGTCTTAAAGGCGGTCTTGTTGGTTGTGTCATTGCTGGTGCACTATCTCTTTTCCAGTTGTTTACAGTGTTATTTAGCAGTTCTGAGGTCTTCAGTGTACCTGCTTGGTGGGCCTTCTGTGGGTGTTGTTGCCGATGGGATTGATGTTAAAGGCACAGTTGGTGATCTAATTATTAAAGTTTCTGATGTTCTGGTCTAGATTGTTGGAGACGATGGGGTGGATGGTGTTGAGGGCATTGATCCATGTGTCCTTTGAGACTTTGCTCCAGCTGTGGTTGGGGGCGTTGGGCAGACTGGGGTCGGAGGTCTGTGAGCATGTGATGTCATGTGGACAATGGAGTGGTCGGTTCAGGTGAGTTCTATGATGTGGCTGTGCCTGATGCGGTCGCTGGAGGTAAAGATGGGGTCTAGCGTGTGACCTGCAGTGTGTGTGGGGTCGTGGACGAGTTGGGTGTGTCTGATGTTGTCTATGCTGTTGAGAAGGTTGGTAGTGTTGATGTCATTGTGATCATCGAGATTGAAGTTGCTGAGGAAAATGTAGTTGTTGGAGTGTATGGCGAGGGGGGTGTTTAAGACAGTGATAAAGTTGCAGAATACTGGAAGTGGTCCTGGAGGACGGTAGGCGAAGGTGCCCCTCATGGTGGTTTTGCTGTCTGTTTGAAGTCGAAAGTTGAGGTGTTCCATGGCTAGGGTAATGCCATTTGTTAATGTTAATTAGGATTTGTGGAGTGCATAATAACTAGCAGGTCTCTAAGCAATAGGAGAGAGTACTTATGGCCCATCCCAGAGAGTGACTGTTGGTCCCAGGTCAAAGTGTGTGTTATGTCCAGGCCTCTGTAAGGAGGAGGGTCTTATTTTTTTTCTAAAAAGGGGAAGGGCTTTTTTTTGTGGGGGTGTATTTGATGGATTCCTTGTGTATGATGGCGATTCCTCCCCCAGGCTTGTTGATGTGGTCACAATGGGTGATCTTGTATCCTTTGGGTATTGCAGTGGTGATGTTGAGCGCAGAAGTGGGGTTGAGACAGGTCTAACAGTGAGGAAGAGGACATTGGGTGTGAGGGTGGAGATGAGGTAACAAATCTCAGTGGTGTGTTTGAATTGACATTTAGGATAACAATTACATGTAAGGGAGAAAGATTTGTGGCAACAAGCCCATCTTGCTGTGGTGGAATTGCCTTATTGAATGCTGGTTCTGGAAATGAGGATCCTCAAATTTGAAATGGCCATCTTTTGTGTGGTGTACCCTCGGATTTTGCCCTATCTGTTGTGTACTAGCTGTAGAACTCTTCACACCTTATCCTTCCTAACCAGGAATAAAGTGCATGTTCTCTCTATTTTAACATAGTTTAACTGGTATAACCCTAATTGGCATATTTAACTTACCTATAAGTCCCTAGTTTATGGTACAAGGCGTACTTGGAGCCTGTACATTAAATGCCACTAGTGGATTGCAGCACCTATTGTGCCCTCCACTACAGTGGCAGTTTAAACATGGCTTCAGGCTTACCATTGTAGCTTGACTGGGGCAATTTAAAAACTGCAATTCAACATGTCAAAATAAACTCTTTTGACAGGTCTAAATCTTAATTTTAAACAATACTAAGTCACCCCTGTAAGAAATTGAGTTATTGGTTGAGGGGGTGTAGAAAGCTGTCTCTTTATATGATATATCAAAATGAGATATATCGTGCAAAGAGTCCAGGGGTTCCCTTATGAGTGGACTGGGACTTGCTCTAGGAATCCCAAGGTGCTTTTTTAGGGGGCTGGTGTGGTTGAGCAGCCTTAGGCTTATCAGAGAGGAGAGTAAGACATTTGCAAATACACACAATAGTCAAAAGATGCACATGACTCAATAAGGAGATCCACACCAATTTATACAAATTACACATATCTTTATATATATTTAGGCACCAGAACCAATATGATCAGTTAAGTACGTTTTTGAAGAGAAATACTTTTGCATTTGAAAAGTCGACACTTAGTGCAATTTTTAGAAGCTGCAATGTCATCCTAAGAGAGGAAAAACAAGTACGGCGTTCAGGTACAGTACAGCGACTTACAAGACCAATCTCCTGGACTTAAGGTGAGTGTAAGGCGAGGTCCAAGGCAGCACCAGCCAGTCACCACCAGTGGCACTAGGGCGGCCTGGTGCAGGGGTGCAACACAGCATCAGGTGCCGATGGAAGTCAATGGGGATTGGTCTTTGTGACAGAGGCTGCATGTTTTGGCAGGGTGGCCAGTTGGGCTGAACCAACAGGGGGGGCTCAGGCCTAACAATGTTTGGTCCTCTTCTTCACGGGCCAGGGGTGACCGCTGCAGAGATGTCCTTAGGGGTCGGGTCTTTGTCACAAGGAGCGGTCACGTCAGAGGGGGCCTGCAAACAGTGGCTTCAAGCAGAGTTGAAAAGTCCACAGCGCGGAAACCCAAGGTAGTCTTCAAGTCTGGAGGGTCTGGGACCACGTTGACACAGTTGGCCCACTTCAGCTCAGGCTAGGCGGCTTGGGTTCAGTGGTGCTTTCCGGCGTCAGGTGTCTGCGGTCATGGAGCCTCACAGCTCATTCTTTAGAAACTACAGGATGCAGAAGAAAAGTTCTGCTGTCTCACAGGAGTTCTTTGGTTCCTGGGTGAAGTCCTGGAGGCTCTGCCAGGCTTTGGAGATACAGGAGCTGCATGACTAGTTGTCTTTTGGTGCAGGCCGGCAGAGATGGTGCCAAGTCAGTTGCTGTATCTTCTGTCCTTGCTCTGTGTGACACTTGTGTTCATTGCCTTCTTTCAGGTCAGCAGGATCTGCTTTTCTGGCGCCAGGGGCTCGCCTAAATACTGAATTTGGGGCAATTAGGGGAGTTTAGGATAGTAGCCAATGGGTTACCTACCCTTTGGGTCATTAATCCCTTCTACATGACCACTTCCTTTGGAAAGTGTGCATAACCCTATCCTAGAGTTCCTAAGTTTGCCATCACACAGATGGCCAACTCTGAAAGTTGTGTCCACTTCAGGTAGCCCACCTAAGGGGTGGTACTAGCCTGAGAGTGGGCACACCTGCCTCACTAGCTAACTTTTCCACCTGTCCCGGTGAAAAACGGCTCTGGACAAAGGGGATTGGCTTCCTTTCCTGTGAGCATGGTCGGTGACTTCTTTGAAGCTCCCCTGTCTTGGAATGCTAATGAGCAGGTCATCCTTTGGGAGGGGGTGTGAACACCCTCTTCCCCAGCAGGCTTTGTTTCTGACCTCCTGAGAGCAAAGGCCCTCACACTTGGGGGTCAGAAACTCATCTTTGGTGGCAGGCTGGCGAAAACCAGTCAGTACACCAGTGTCTGGTAGGTTTTCAGTGTGCACCTCTAAGGTGCCCTCTATAGGCATGTATTAATAAATCCCAAACTGTGATCAGCATGGGTGTATTAATACAAGATGTTTGATACGAAACATACCTATTTTTAGTGAAGCCATCATGTTGCTGGGGAACTTGTTGTCACCAGTGTCCAGGACATGTACTCACAATGGCTTCCCTGTTCACTTGTACTGGCAGCAATTGGGCTGACCAGCACAGGGGCATATCTGCTTATGCAGTTATGCCCTCACATGTATTATAGTGCACTCCGCATTAGAGCTGGATGGCCTGCAGTAGAGGTGACTTACCTATACTTCATACAGTGTCTGTGGGCATTGCACACAGGGATGTGTGCCATGTCATGTTTTCGCCTTTGTCTGCTCCAAGTCACGCAGCCTGCAGTGGCAGTCTGTATGTGTTGGTGAGGGGTCCTTTAGGGTGGCAAAATTTGTGCTGCAGCCCTTAAGGACCCTCTTTGGGCTCCTTGCACCACGTACCAGGGGTACCACTTACTAGGGACTTACTGGGAGTGTCAAAGGTATTGCCAATTGGAGTACATTGCACAGTTTTGGGAAAGAGATCTGACAGGGGACCAGGTTAGCAGGAACCCAGTGCATTTCCAGTTGAAATCACAGAAAATACCAGGCAAAGTTTGGGTGACATGCCAAAAAGGGTGACTTTCCTACAGGGGGAGAAATCCTACTGTAGCAGCAACCACAATTTCTGTTGAGGTGAAACACAAGCAAACCTCAAAGTAACCTGTGCTTAACCCTCTAATAGCATGGCACAAAAGCAGTCACTCTTAAATTGACGCCAATATGTAAAGTATTTATACAGCACTTCAAACAGTAATAAACACTTGAAACAATAATAAAATGAAAAGTCAACAAAAGTAAAATCTCTCACCAATTCAGAAGGGTCCAGGACTTGAGGGGCACCTCTTAGGGGTCAGGAACTCATTCCAGCTGAGGCCAGCAGGGCTCTGGCAGTTTTAATTGCAGGTCCAGGGAGCAGATCAGTTGGGCAGGTGCAGGAAGCATGTGGAGATTGCTATTCCCCTGTAGCTCAGAACTAGAGATCAGCTGGCGCTCCCTTGGAGTCACTTTAGCCTGGGATGAAGGGTGAAGGTCCAGGCTTCCTTCTCGGTAAAGAGGGCCACAGGCAACAGAGCAGTGGAGTAGCAGGGCAGCAGAGTGTCATCCCTTTTGGCAGCAAAGCAGCATAGCAGTCCTTCTGTAGCATCCACTGGTCCAGGACTGGAGAGTTGGGTCTGAGGATCCACTATTTTTACCTAGTGCCTACTTCGAAGTAGGAGAAGTTTTGAGAGAATTCCCCTTGAAGTTTTCTACTTCCCTTGTCGTGGCTGAAAGCTGTCTGTAATGAACAATGCGGTGGTGACAAGTTTTGAGAAATTGGGTTGTTGGTTAAAAGGGGGACGATAACCCTTGTTCAAACAGCAGCCACAATCCCGGTCAGGGTGAACCACAAAAGCTTCTAAATTAGCTTTTGCTGAACCCTCTAGTAGCTTGGCACAAAGACAGTCGGGCTCAACTTAGAGGCAAGGTGAAAAGTATTTATGCAGCACACAAACAGTAATAAAGTGAAAACACAACACAAGAAAAATCCCGCACCGATTTAGAAAAATAGAGTAAAATTAAATAAACTGACACCAAAATGACAGAAAGCCAACCAGTAGAACCGGAATTATGAATTTTTAAAGTTTTAAATAAAACTAGTGCCTTAAAGATCAAAGCACCAAGCATCTAGTCGTGTCAGACCGGGTCAAAGTCGAAAAATATGTCCCACTGCGATGGGGCACAGGTTAGATGCATGTAGTGGATTGGACACTGTCAGCGCTTAACTTCGGACTTACAAGAAATTTTGAAGAAAAATTCTGAGTTGGTAAAGTTCAACAGGGCAAGGCTGCAGGCGGTGTCCGAGGAGGGAGCGTCATTATCGGGGAGCCACTGGACAAAGTCGCAATGAGGATCTCTACTTTCAGACTTAGTCTCTTTTTTGGGAGTCGAAAATCTCCAGTGGGACGAGGCAGGAGGCTGTAGCCGATGAGCGATCCAGGAGGCTGGATACCCTTTGGGCGAAGGACTGCTGACCAGTATTTTCTCCTGCGGAGAATGAAGTAGCAGGAGCTGCTGCAAAGTCAGCTGTAATGCCACCTTGGGCAGATAGGTAAGCAGGTTGGTCCCTGTCTTCTCTCGATTTTAAGAGCAGTTTTTAGCCCAAAACTTTTCAGACTCCCAAATATTGGATTTTGGCTATCTGGGTACCTTTAGCACTATCATCAAGGGTTCAGGACTAGAGGGGTACCTCTTGGGGAGGGGGGTTAGGACTCAGTCAGGCTGTGTCCAGGTGTGGGTTCAAGATGGTGGGAGCCTGTTATGTGACTGTAGCTTTGAACAGCAGGCCAGCAAACTAGCCCCTGGAGTCACTCTGGTAGTCCTGGGTTTAGGTGAAGAAGAAGGGCTTAATCAGCAAGGCAGGCCTCTGAGGGTTCAAGGCAGGCTACAGGTAGCAAAGCAATCCTTTTAAGTGCAGCAGTGCAGTCTTGTGTAGTGCACAGCAGGCCACAGCAGCAGTCCTCTGAGAGGCCTTCCGCAGGTCAAGAATGTGGATTGAAGAATGGTTCTGAGGGTCCTATTTTTATACCTGGTGCCTTCTTTAAAGTAGGAGAAGTTTCGAGAGGTTTTGTCTTTGAACTGCTTGGAATTTCCTGACTCCCCTGCCCTAGCTCCAAGCTGGCTCCAGGGACAGTGCAGTGGTGACAGGCACTTTGTGAGAAGGAAGAGCACAGACTATTCAGTTGCAAGGGTTGCTGTGCCCAGCTTCGCCCCTCCCATGCTGCCAGCAGATGGCCTATTCAGGCACACCTAGTCCCTCTATTGTGTGACTGTCTGGGAGGAATTCACTAAGCCCAAATACCAACTACACCCAGTCATGTGACCAGGACAATCTATAGGCACATAATGGCAAAGGCAGGAAAATGCCAACTTTCTAAAAGTGTCACTTTCAAAATTGGAAGTTAAAATCCAACTTTACCATTAAAGAGGATTTTTAATTACAATGTCACAGGTACATGAAATGCATATCTGTCTCCAAACAAAAGTTAGCACTTATTAAATGCAATAAGGTAACCCAGTGTTATCCTTTAGGAAACGTAGGCCTCACAATAGTGAAAAACGAATTTAGGAGTTTTTCCCTACCAGTACATGTAAAATTTAACA
The DNA here is from genome assembly GCF_964204655.1 of Triturus cristatus. Lineage (NCBI taxonomy): Eukaryota > Metazoa > Chordata > Amphibia > Caudata > Salamandridae > Triturus > Triturus cristatus. Next base: position 1,017,573,976 of record NC_140581.1, read on the forward strand.
GTACCTGTCCAACCTTTTAATTTGAATGCACCCTGCCCTATGTACTATCTAGGGCCTACCATAGGGGTGACATATGCAATAAAAGTGGAGTTTAAGGCTTGGCAAGGGGGTTTTATTGCCAAGTCAAATTGGCAGCTTAAAACTGCATTTAGGCTGCTATGGCAGGCCTAGGACATGTTTTATGGGGCTACTTAACAGGGCTGGGAAATTCATATCCCGACCCCCGAGATATGTTGATTTCTGTTAGGGGCAAGAGGATTTAATGTCTAATTTGTCTGACGGACAACTAAACATTAAATCAAAGTAAACTGGGATAAAGCTGCAACACTTTCGTGGTCACAGCCAAAAACAGGTAATGAGTATATTTGCCCATACACGTATGCTGCCTAGTAAGAAAATGCCTAGATGAAATTCCTTGTATTTTCCAAGTATGAAATAAGATTTATGTAATGAATTGCACATGTCCAGGTTAAACAAAAAGTGCTGGGCCTAACCAAAGGTCAGCAGTTCAGAAAAACGAATTAACAAATATAAACCTAAATACTGACAGGAGTTTTTCCAATGCACCGCAGTCCTGTATTCTGATATCGAAATAATGGAAACAAGAAACCGCCCTGCACCTAAAATCTGAGTAAAGAATGTGCTGCTTTTTCTATAATCAGAGTAACAAAAAAACACCGGCGGACTGGGCAGGCTGTTAGGTCTCCAGGATATGGTTGGAGGGCGATAACTTCCTCTCCCCACTCTACCGCTACCCGTCGAAGAAGCCTTACACCACCTCGGGGAGGGTTTGAACTAGAGTACACGCATAATGCGTGTCTCAAAACCATACCGTGTTTACACAACCTCAACACCAGGTTTTGTAGTAATATAGGGTGTCTTTCCCTGATTATACCCTTTCCTCACTATTATTTAAAGTCCTGATGAAGCGCTCCGGGATCCATTACGGACCCATTAATAGCGCGAAACGTGTCGACCACTCTTCACCTTTAAACATCACAAGAACACTGCTATACGGCTGAGAGTAGAGAGATTATATCTGCTCTATCCCCTCTCAATTAGCGTAAAGTGCATCTCCATCCCGTCTTGTTTTTAACCTAACCCAGAGGACTCACCAATAAACCTATCAGGGTACCAACGGGTTATTTTAACAACACTCACTATCACCACTTGGCCCACACTCCCTCATGCACAACTGCGGCAACTCCTAAAAAGATCTCCAACAGAGAGCCCTCTTGTAGGGCCCGTGAGGGACTGCAGCGCCAACCCCACGAGGAGCAGTGCCCAATGATGATGCTCTACATCTGAAAGGGTGTGTGAGGGCACAACACATACAGGAGTACCACTCCCCACTCCCACACACGCATTCCTGATTTGGAGACACCTAACCCCCCTTTTCTCTGCAACCATAATAGGCTGCTGTCCCTTTATCTCCCTTTAGGAACTGGTACCATTTGTAGTATTTCACAAAAAACATTGCCATTGCACCTGTATTGATGCATACCCCCAGTTTTGCACTAATTTCACACAGTGCAGCTTGTTAGATAATGAAGCTTCAGGGTTTGTCAGTTACACACTCTCAGATGCTGAAATGGGTAAAACATGTTCTTCCCCTGGTACCTTCAACCCTATTTCACCTTCTGATTGAGTGGAAGCTCGTGGATCTGCCTCTGGCTGCTGGAGACAGATAGGGGAGTTGGAAATCATGGGCCTGCTGCAGGTAAGTTTTTGCGTATAAAGGTCTGTGTGCTGAGATTGCATGTGAATGTCTGGGTGCATGTCTGCTTGTGCGTGATCTGAATGTGTGGTGCGGAGGTTGGCAAGGCCCGACACAAACTGGTAGGTAGGGCTATGGGCCCCACCATTTAATTTCAATAATCCACCAGCCGCATCTGCTAAGTAGGAACAAAGAAATCTTGACAGGTTGAATGCAGCAAAAGTATCCAGCTGGCGTGGGACATTCCTTGGGCTCAAAATTCGAATTTCCTCCGCTCAGGCTTTTCTGCCAAAACCAAACAGATTCACTGGGACCTCGTCCCACAGCTATCTAGACCATTTGGTACCAACCTTAGCTACAGCCTGCTGCCTTGCCCCGCTGAAGATTTTGGGCTTCCATTAAGTCCCAAGGTAAAATTTCCAATGTGTACTACTGCATTTTTAGCAAGTCAGGTAATCTTTGTTCGATTACTTCACAGATGATCATAAAAGACAAGCATAATATAAAGCAAACATAATTAATATAAAAAACAGGCAACTATTTAAATATTTAAAATAGATCAGTAAATTGGACTACATGCGAACCATAAGACCATAATTAAAGAAACTATCTTAAAGGAAAGATGATCTCTGACGACTGGCTGGCTTAGCTCTGCCTCCATGTTTTACCAAATAGAGCATTAAAGAGCCACAGAAGCGGCGCCAATAAGGTTCCTCAACATACTCGAGTCCTAGTTCTTGATGTGAAGAAAAACTAGGGGTCGATGGGGAAACCACCAATAGGCGAGGATCTAATCTATTTTCCTCTACTTGGATGATAGCAGCATCTCTTTAGCTCCATAACCTCATGCCTTATGTCGGGGTCGGGATGCACTTCATTTTGTAGATTTCTAATAACTGAGCTACTGGTTTCCTACCAGTTCAGGCAGCATGAGAAAAAATGGTGCAATACCACAAGAGAATTGGGTTACTCAGCATCTAAAGCATGCAGACCATTTGCAAGCATCATCAAATTCTAATCCAAGGTGAGTAAAAGTGGACACGCTATCTCATTACTACCTTCCAATCAATAAGTTAGAGGTTTTGGTGTTCCTAGGGCCACACACCATGACAAACATTTTAGAATAGTTTGTTTCCAAATCAAGGCCCTTCATGAATTCCACAACAGTGCTGAGCAAGGTCTTCAAGCCATTCGCCGTTCTACCGAGAAGCACCACTTCATCCGCATATAATAAGGTGGGCACATCTTTGCTCTTGACAAACAGTACATCTGCCCGACAACATCCAATGTCCTCTCCAAGTCATTAGTGTATAGTAAGAAGAGTATAGGGGTGAGTACGCAACCTTAACATACACCACAATTGACTTTAAATGGAGAAGTACACTCACCAGCCTCAACAAATATTCCTGAGGCTGAAAGATCCCATTGTAGGAGTCTAAGAAAGGACCCCAAGTCTGCCTCAAGGCCCCTAAACTCAAGGGTTGCTCATAATTTTGATCGGTTCACACAGTCACAGGTGCTAGATAAGTCCATGAATGTGAGATGGATTGGCGTCCCCCTTGCATATTTATATTTGTGTGGAAATGTACCCAAAAGTGAGCACACTGGTGCAGGGTCACCCTCTTGTCCATGGGTCCAAGGACCAACAAAATAGAGATCTGCACTGGAGTTGAAATAAAATAACAAGTTTATTAATCACTCATGAGTGGGCCAACGTCCATACAACACTCTCGAGTGCTGCAGGAGGTAGTACCCTGAACTCACAAACCATCATTCTTATATACAGGTTTTCTGCAATGTAAGCATGTGGACAGAAATGGAAAGAACAAGTTTAGAAATAGCTATCAGCAAACAAGGACAGATAGATGACTACGTGGTCAGCAAATAGGTAGGGGGAGCAGGAATGCTTATGGCAGCAGTAAACAGTCAACAGATAACATCTAAGACCAGGTGCACTGGCAGCTTCAAACCCCCAGCACATAAGTTGCTTAGCCATGTCAGGAGGTCAACTAAAATAGATGACACAAGCAGAGTGAAAAGGCAAACAGCAGAGTATGAAAGAATTACGAAGAAAACGAAATGGACACCACAGCCAAAATGGCTGTTGCTTATGCGAAGGAAAATATTACACGTTTTCCACAGATGACCCTTTTAGCATAAGCGGTGACATTTTCTTATTTCTTCAAAGGGGTACGATACACATCATGAATGTTAATTACCATCATTTCACAGATTTCTCGTTCTATTGCTAAACGGGCATTTACATTTTGGACATTCGTTTTAGATGGTACACAAGTAGTATAAGTGGAATACAGAGGGAACAGAGAATTGGCCCACATTGAATACATAAACAACAAGAGAAGAGAATTGCAATAATTATGAATAAGGCCGACAATACTTTCAGACCCCATACAGAAAATATGCTCCACAACCATCCAATCCAAATCCATGTTCCTGAGTCTTAATGTATCTCAGTGGCTATTTTATGCATTTTAGAAATGGCATCATAAACAGAAGGGGCGTGTTCAGGGATAAATATGCAGCAACTACTCCCGATAATGCGACATGCTCCGCCACGATCAGCTAAGATTACATCTAATACCATTCTATTTTGCAAAGTCACAATTCTCGTAATTTGGAGTTCATCTGTAATATTTCCAAGAGCCATTGCTGTTTAATTAGTCACTGACTCTACCACTCAGGTCATGCGTTGTATTTTCCTGCTATTTAAAGCCACACCAACAAAGAAAAAGAATCCCAAATTAAAGTGAACATATTGCTGTAACGCAGTGTCAGTTTGATCCACTTCATCATTATTTATAGTTCTTTTGAATCGGTTCAAGGAAATGTCATTAAACAATTTTTGATCTTTATGATCAGATGCAGGTGCTAAGAACACAGGAGGAAGCGAGAAGGACACATAGCATATTCCAGACCATTCAATTTGTAGATGATAGTAACCTTTACTTCCACAAATCAAATAAGTGTTATGTGAAGATAGAAAACTGCTATTGTTCATTCCAGTGATATGCCATACTGTAGTACAGTCACTTTTTCCTACAGGGATACTGCCAAAACTGCGCACACAACGATTTGCTCGGACTCTAGTAACAGCGATAACAGGAGGCCCGTTACCCTTGGCCGTTCGAGTGTTGGGGAAAACATAGCTTGTGGAGGAATCTCCTTTGCGATACTCCTCCATTTCCAGTACAGTTCCTTTGGCTTGTGGGTCCCCTTCCTCATCGCGGTAACATATCTTATTAAGTTGTGCATTGAGTCCTCCTACATCAGCTAGAGTAATGTTACTAATTTCAGAGGCCCACAACAGCGTGAACCAGGCTCTACAGGAGCCATTATGCGAGAACGGCAAGGGAATGGAAGGTGTTCCTCCCTTCTTCTGATGGGCTGGCATCATTCCACATACCCAGCAGTTGGTAGTGTTTGTAGCATTATGAGTATGATGCAACATTTGTATGAAAGTGTTATTGAGATATGACATTCGGTGCTTCTTTTCATGATAGGGAAGAGTGAAGTAATAATGTTCTGTGGGGACAGGAGTAGTAGCAGTCAATAAGTTTCAAGCCGGAGTTACTTCCTCCACAACACACATTATCACAGCAATGATGACAGCAGTCTAAGTTAGCCCAGTGATGAACATTGTGCATTTGCTTCAGATTTTTGCAGCATTCGATATCTTCTCCTCAGGCATGTTCATCTCGTCTGCAAACAACAAAACAGATGATGCCCTAAGGTCCTGGGCGGGTGTTGGTTCTTTTCTAACGTTGAGACGAGTAGTCACTAAAAGACTACCCCCCCTTTGTAGTCAGTCTTTAACCACCCAGGACAGTGGCTCCAACAGTCTCTTTCTGCGATGAAGTGTCTTTCTTCCTGGATCGAAGCAGATATCTAGATGCACCGGGAAGACTTCCTCAGGCCCTTCAGGTGACGCTGCTCGTCCCTTCTCGGTGACCAGGATGTCGTGGTGATCTGTCAGCACAGCTGGGCTCACGAAGGCATGCAGAATTTTTCGGCAATGGCTGGCATGGACCCAATTCTTCTGGTTGGTCATTCGCTCTGCAGTTCTGGTAGCAAGGAGGACCTGCTCTAGGTCACGCTACCGAGGTGCCAAAGAATTTTTCAGTTGAAACGATTTTGTCAGCACAAAATCGCCAGGCCTCAGATCGTGGCCCTCACCCTGCGACCTGTCTGGAGGAGCTTCCCGCACCTGCTGATAAATAGAAGGCAAGCTGTCCGTTAACTGGGACAAATAGTTGCTCATCAACATGTGGGGAACATCATGTATAGGGCGAGGCTTAGGGACCCCCCCCAAATATTCATGGGCCTCCCAAAGACGATCTCATGTGGCGTAAGGCCAGATCGTGTATGTGGTATCAATCTAATAGAAAGCAAGGCATGGGGCAGTGCATCAGGCCATTTCAAAGACGTGGAAGCCTGTATTTTAGCCAATTTCGATTTCAGGGTGATTTATAACGCTCCACCAGACCTGCTGACTGTGGGTGAAAGCGGCATGACATTTCTGCTTAATCCCCAACCCTTTCATGACATATTCTACAACTTGCCCAATGAAATGAGGTCTGTTGTCACTCCATAGGACCCAACAAACGCTGAATCGAGAGAAGAACTCCTTTAGGAGAACTTTTGCTGTTGTGAGAGCTGTATTATCCTTCGTAGCATACGCCTCCACCCATTTACTGAAGCCACAAACCACTACTAGGACATACTTTAGATTATTACAGAGCTCAAACTGAATGTAATCCATTTGCAGGACCTCAAAAGGTGCAGTTGGTGTCGCAAACCCTCCTGTTGGAGTTTGCGTTCCCTTTCCAGGATTTTACTGGAGACAGACCAGACAAGACTGGACTATCTTTTTAGCAGTGCCGGCAATATCAGGATGATCCCAAACTTGCATAAATTGTTTTGCCATTGAGGATGCACCAACATGTGCCGGCCCACGTGAATCAAAGGGTATAAGTATGCTGTGGGTAACTTTCATTTGGTCAGATCTTTATTCCCCCAGCAGCCCTCATCATACAGTGTTCCCTCCTTAGACCATTGATCTAGTTCATTAGCAGAGGCAGATTGTTGCATGTCCAGCACTTCCTGCCTCGCATCATGCCAACGTTCAGCTTGTGACTTCACCACATACATAGATGTGGTACTTCGCTGCATTGCGGTCTCACGGGCTGTGTGATCCGCAAAGGCATTACCTGCTCCTATTTTATCAGTAACTTTCTTGTGTGCACTACACTTAACAATTGCCACTTTCTTAGGATAGGTTAGGGCAGTAAGAAGATTATGCACTATCTGTGTCCCATGTGAGGTGAGGAAGTCCCTTTCTTTCCACAAGCGACCAAAATTATGTGCCACCTTGAATGCGTACTGGCTGTCAGTAAAAATATTGACAAGTAAGTCTTTACTAATCCCACATGCTCTTGTTAGTGCAATCAGCTCGGCAGCTTGGGCCGACTTCTGTGGGATGCGAGCTGTCTCAACTACTGTCTGAAGTGTCATAATAGCATAGGCAGCAGATGTAGTGCCATCGGGTAATTTCAGGCATGAGCCATCAACCCATAACTTCCCCATCAACACTAGGAAGAGGTGTATCTTGTAGGTCAACACAACCCTTTGTTTGCTCTTCAGTGAGAAATATACAATCATGTGACTCTTGTAACTGTGACTGAGTAGCTGGAAATGGCAACAATGTGGCAGGGTTTATTGTCAGGCATCTTTTTAACGTGATATGGGGGCCAAAAGTGTCAATTCATATCCTCTCAAACGAGCACTAGTCAAATGTTGCATCTTTGTTTGATTTAGCATAGCCTCAACTGAATGGGTTACTAACACAAGCAATTTATGTGACAAAACTATTCCCTCACTCTGGCGTATAGATACAGCCGTTGCTGCCACCGCTCGGAAACCTGGATCAAGGACAGCTGAAAAATTATGCGCACAGGCATTGTTTATCACCGTACATCTGTGTTAAAACCGAGAGGGCACAACTTACCCTCTCGTGTACATTGAGTGTGCATTCTTTAAGTCGATCACCGAAAATGTAGAAGCAGTGGGAGGGACCGTAGTGAGAAGGGTCGTGATATCAGAAACTACCGGATATTGGGGCACTACAATTTTATTAACCTCTCGCAAATCAATAATAAATCTGTACATTTTAGTGTTAGTGTCTTTTTTTCAAAATAGGAAGGATAGGGCTATTGCAAGTATTGTAGGGGACTTCTTCCACTACCCCCACTTTAATCAAATCCTAAACAATACCTACTAGTGCTTCTTCACCCTCTCGGGATATTTTGTATTGGGGCAGACGAGGCAATGAAACACCTTTTACTTGGATGTGCACAGGTGAAATTACCATTTGACCTGATCTAGCCCACAAAGTACAAGGTAGGGACGCCAGAGCGGCATCCTCATTGATAAGGTAGGATCTCTCAACCATTGGATAATTGTCATTTAAAATAACACGCACACCTTCCGGAGAACAAAGTATTGTAGCACGAAAATATTTAAGCATATCGATACCCACAATGTTGTCTGGCGTATTAGGGGAAAGCAAAAATAGACATGCTGCGGTGATTTTGTCAAGTCCGATCGAGCACTTACACCTAGCCTGCTTTCACAGCCATTTGCATTCAAACCCTATTGATGTTATCATTGTGTCGGACAGGGGAGCCCTAGGAACTAACGTTTTAGACAGAGAACTACAGGTAGCCCCTGTGTCAACCAGAAACCGATCAGTAGATCCCAAGACATTTGCTTCAACATAAGGACCCATTGGATCTACTGGCACCTCAACCGGACCCTTATCCCATCCTAGGCATCCCTATGTGTAATCGGAATCTGTAAGTGCATCAGCAGAATAATCAGACATTTGGTATTGATTTCGTCTATCAAAAGTATTAGAGTAATTTGGTCCTTGTTCAACTGCCTCAAACCTGGGACGAGCTCCTGTACCCCCCCGGTTTCCTGAATTCTCTCGGTGTCCTCTCATACTTCCCCTTCCTCGCTGGTACTGCTGACCTCGCAAAAGAGGGCAGTCAGAACTCCAATGCTCAGTCTCTTTACAATAAGCACACTGATCAGGGGACAAATTTGCTCGAGGGAGAGGGGGCACTCCAGGTGTATACATGGCACGTCCGCCTTTTCCACCTCCTCTAAATAGTGGAACATATACTTGAGCCAACATAACTTTTGTCTTTAATTCTTTAACGTTCTTATTCTCCCTGCCTTTTGCTTCCTGTTCCTGTCACTCATATTATTGGGCCATAGTCAAAAGTGAAACTGGGGAAGACGTGGTCCAAGAACTCTCACTAGCCTTTAAGCGACTAGCTATTTCCGGTAACATATTAGCGACAAATTTATCGACAAACAAATGCTTACCCGTACCATCAGCCAATGACTGGCCGCTAAAATCATGGAATGTCTCCTCAAATTTTGAAAAGAAATCAGAAACTGACCCATCCTTTTTCTGTTTGCAGGATACTAACGTAGTCCAATCTCTTTTCTTAGGGGGTATGAGAGTTTTCAACTGAATCACAATAGCTTTAGGAAGATCTAATATCTCCTTATGAAGTTTCTGCGCAGGCTCCCTTTCCGTGTCTATTTCTTCTAAATGTTCCCAGGTATCACCATATGCCACATTATCATCTATTTTACGTATTGTTCTCCACATATCGGGGGGCAAAATAAGCCAGAAGAACATATCGTTATCTGGCAAGGCCATAGTGCAGAAGCTGATGGCTCCTTCCACCTCCTCATAGAAGGCGGCTGGAGTTTTCCGGGGGTGGGGAAAAGCAGCTTTAAGAGCCATAACATCTGCTCTACTCCAAGGAGTGTAAACCCAATTATATATAAAATATCCCTTTGCATCATCCGAAGTTTAATCATCATTTGTTCCCGCACCCTTCGGAGGAACATACAGGGGTGCAGCTTCATGCATTGGTTTCATAGTAATTTCACTACTACTGGGTTCATTCTCATCCACCAGAGCATCTACTTTCTGTGCTTGGGATTGAACTGTTTCTACAATTGTATTTTTTTCTTGCTAATTCTTGCTCCTTTTGTAAATGCAATGTTTCATTTAGTAATTTGACCACTCGTCTCATCATATCAGGTAGGTTTGAAAAAAGGAAAGTCCCATCTACTAACTGTTTATAATCAGTACTTGTATCATCTGGCTCTGTTTCATTAGAAATATGCCGCCAACCATATATTACCTCCCAAGAGAATTTTTCTACAAAATAAAATTGGTCTATATCTTTCCACTGTTGAACCACAACTACAAGGATCGGTGCAGTGGTAGTCTGACGAGCTTCCTCTCTAGCAGCAGTTTTTAATGTATCTTTTTCTGCTTTAGTCAAAGTAGAGCAAGTCGGTCTCCCAGCTTGCTTGTCTTTATCTTTATCCTCTGAGGAAGAATGCTCCTCGTCAGAAGCCTCATCCTCGGGGGCACTTGGAGTGGGAAATTTATACAGGGGTGGGGGTTGATCCAATAAAATGGACTCATCATGAGGCTTACTAAGTATCGGATAAATAGGGCGTCTAATAGGGTACTGGCCATTTACCTCTAATCGATGTTCTCTATCTTCCTTTTCTATTCTTTCCTTCATTTCTTTGTCTTTTAATTCCACCGCTTTTTGATATATCGTTTTTTGCTTCTCTTTCTCTACTATAGCTTCCGCTCTCTTTGCTCTCTCCCGCACTTCTTTATCCCACATACGTACACAATCAACCATATCCTGTCTACTCTTTCTTTTAAATAAACACTACTCTACATATTGAACCTTTTTAGAATCGAATGACCCATTCACTGGCCATTGTAAATCAAACTCTTTCTTTGTGTATTTGTTCCACAATGAACCGTACATTATGGGAAAAATACCAAATTTTATATCCATCTCTCCATTGGGCGTCCGTTCTGGAGGAGCCAGCTGACTTTGCTCTAAATTTTTCTTAGTACCACAAGAGCAGCAACACCACTTACGGAGTGTGCTGTAAACAGGCATGTTTTCACAAGTATATATAAAATATAACTACTCCAAACAAATATTCCAAAAGGAGAAAAATCTCCACATTACCTGTCTTCAGCCTTTGCAAAGAATGATTACTAAAACTAAACCAAAAAACCAAACCAAGCAAATCAAGAGTGCCGCCTCAACGACCTTACCAAACAGAAGTCTCCAACTCCCACCTGGCGATCTCTGGTCGACCTAATGGTCACTGCAGAATACGCCAAATAAAGCCTCAGTTGAGACTGGCCACCACCCGGAGGGTCAAATCGGAAAAACCGGAATAGTCACGCCTGCCTGCAAAGACAAGGGTCTTCTCATGCAGTGCACATTCTCAGTAATATTTCGATCATCCATCGAGACCACTCCTTCGGACGGCTGCGTCTCCGATGGGGTCCGACGTTGGGCACCAACTGTGGAAATGTACCCAAAAGTGAGCACACTGGTGTAGGGTCACCCTCTTGTCCACTGGTCCAAAGACTTATAAAATAGAGATCGGCACTGAAGTTGAAATAAAATAACAAGTTTATTAATCACTCATGAGTGGGACCACGTCCATACAACACTCTCAAGTGCTGCAGGAGGTAGTACCCTGAACTCACTAACCTTCGTTCTTATATACTGGTTTTCTGCAATGTAAGCATGTGGACAGAAATAGAAAGAACAAGTTTAGAAATAGCTTTCAGCAAACAAGGGCAGATAGATGACTACGTGGTCAGCAAATAGGGAGGGGCAGCAGTAAACAGTCAACAGATAACATCTAAGACCAGGTGCCCTAGCAGCTGCAAACCCCCAGCACATACATTGCTTAGCCATGTCAGGAGGTCAACTATAATAGATGACACAAGCAGAGTGAAAAAGCAAACAGCTGAGTATGAAAGTATTACGAAGGAAACGAAATGGACACCACTGCCAAAATGGCTGTTGCTTATGCTAATGAAAATATTACACGTTTTCCACATTTGGCCACAATAAGATGTACATTTAGTCACTGCTCTATAGTTCCTAGGCCCTTCCAGAAGCCATATTGAACCTGGGATATAATTTTACTCTCCCTTGTCCACAAGAGGAGTCAGTCTAAGACTACTCTGCCAATTATCTTCATGGTGAAGTTAAACGGGGATATTGGGCGATAACACCTAGGATCATTGGTACGTTTTTTAAAGATGGTTACAACAATTAAAAGGCTCTAAGATGGTAGAATCCCCTCGCTACAAATCGTGTTAAAAACATAAGTGAGTACAGGCGCCAAGATTCCTGAGTCCTCCTTAAATAAGTCCATAGGGACCCCGTACGGGCCCCGTGCTTTTTTACATGGGCTATCATGGATGGCTTTGAGGACTTCCTCCCCTCTAAAAGACAAATTACCACAGGCAACCCCATCTGTCAGTCCCTCGTCTATGTTCACAGTTGCAGAGGAATAAACCGCTGAAAACTGATCTAACCACACCTCCGGGGCAATGTGAACGGTGACTCTGTCTGGGTGCAGGACCGAATACATGCCTGCCTGCACCGCCTTCCAAAATGCCTAAGGGTTTTTGTTCTAACAGACTACCACTATCGCCTCCCATTTCTCATCCTCGATTGCCGATTTTCTCTTTTTCAGTGCCAGGGCATAAACCTTCCTGCAAGCTGCAATTAAAGTCTGATTTCTAGGGATTTGCTTTATATCCTTGTGCAGATTATCACTCGCCTCTCTGCGTTCTTTATCAAACCATGACTTATCCCGACGGGGAGCCCTGCCTTTGGGCCTGGTCAAAAAACCTTTAACACTGGACTGAGATTCCCCAAAGCTTTTTGTGACCACATCCAGGCCTTGCGCATCTGATGAACAAAGACCAACTAGGTCCATGTTACTGGCCACAATATAATTAATGACTAGCTTCATATCAACGTGGTGCCAGCATCTTTGGTAGTTAGTGCCTTGCTTCTTCCAACAACTGCATACTGGTGCTTCATAGGGGTCAAAATCTGCAACACAATGGGATTATGGTCGCTAAGCGTCGATGCACGGACCACACCTCCTGTAATGAATGGGAGTAGCCTCCGTGATGTACAGACATAGTCAATTGTGGACCTTAGTCCCCTCCCGGTGAATGTGGGTATGGGTGTTGTGGCACTGGAGGAGACTACATTCTCTAGGTCATAAGTCGCCAAATTCAGGTACAATAAACGTCCTCTGGAGTCCATGACATCAAGGTCTGCTTTTTTAGCACTAAATAATATGGCGTAAAAAACATTGGAAACAATTGTGAATACTTGCTCAGCTATGCGTTTGTGGTGTTCACCACATACTTACTGGCCATTCAACAGAAATCTCTTCACACCCATTTTCAAAATCTACTAAATGTATGACTGATGAAAATCTGGTTTGCAATAAGAATATAATGGGAAAAAAGCAGACGACAAAAAAGTCATGTTAATATTGTGTAGTGAATAAGTAGAATGAAATAAGTTGGGGATACAAATTTGACAATTTTGTGTCTTATATGCAGAGGTAAGTGTACGGGGTTTAGCTGCAAGGATCATTTACAGAGTACTTTAGGGATAGTAAGGAGTTGGTAGGGTTCATGGATTGGTAACTTTAAGGGGTAGTTAATGGCTTTTAGGACTTGGGGAAGGATAGCGTTCAGGGGTAGTAAGGTTTTTTTTATGGTCCATGGTAGGCTATTCTTAAAGGAGAGGAAGTTTTAAGGTTCAGGGAAGAGTAGCATTAAGGTTTGGTAGGGTCCTTTTACGGTTCTGGGAAGCATGTGTAAAGTGGTTTATAGGGATCACCGGAAGTGCAGCGTTAACAATTAGTAAGAGGTTATAGGGCTCAGGATTTCGTAGCGTTAAGGAGTAGTTGAGCCTGTTAGGTTTCAGGGAAGTGTAGCGTTAAGGGGTGGTAAGAGGTTTTTTAGAGTTCAGAAAAGGATGGATTCTGGGATGGAAAGCGTTAAGGGGTAATAAGGGATTATTATAATACCATTAGATAAATTAAAGAGCATACAATAATAACGAGTTTTAAAATAAAAAATTGTCATAGGTAACAATGAAGGCCATTACAGTATTACCGCTACAGTTTCAACTCAACTTTAATATAGCTGACATTTTAGACATCAACTTTATTACAACCTCAAAAACTGCCCAAAATAGCATTTTTTACGTCCATGGTCGTAAGCTGATGTTAGGACCAGAAATTGTTCAAATCTTGTTTTTGTAAATCCTGATTTAGTAATTAAAGTCCTAAATCTGACCTTTTACAGTCACAAATGCCAGCACCAGACTTATTGGCCTGGGTAATGTTTGTTTATCATTTGGGTCTCTTGTTATAAATCAACCATTCTGCTACCAAACCTGACATAAGTTTGAGAACTAACAGGTCTTGAATTCCCCCTACCGAATATAGTTGTTGGGATTTAAATGAGCAAGAGTTCAAGTTTAGTTCTTAGGATGCAAACACAGTCCAAGGCAAAAGGCTTGATGCAAGGTTTAGTCTGATACTTGTGATACATGTTGTTTTAGGTTGGAATTATTGGAGGATCTGGCCTGGATGACCCAGACATTTTAGAAGGAAGAACTGAAAAATATGTGGGCACTCCTTTTGGCAAGGTATGACATTTTGCTTATCCTGTCTTAGTTTCTCTTCCCTTCTCTAATATTTTTTTTCTCTTGCTGTACTGTTCTGTGTATTTTGATGCTTCAGTTTTCTCCTCATTTTCACTGAGTCCATATAAGATGTGCTCCTTTGGTGTATCCTTCAAACCACCAGTACATTGATCTGGCATTGTGTGGTATGGTAGGCCAAAAACAGCCCATTGAACATAGAAGCCCGAATCCTACACATCAGTATTCTTTTGCCATGACTTGGCTGTAACCAATATATTCCTGATGTACCTTGTGCCTTTTCTCTTATTTTGTGTATTTTCCACATACAATTCTAAAATAGAATTATTCTGTGCTTCTAACTCAATCCATGCAATTCTCTAAATTCCCTTAGTATTTTTCATAAGGAGTATTTTTTTAACATAATGCTTCTATCCTTTTCTTTGTTACCTCCTTTTTGCAGTGTATGTGCATGCCTCAAATGCTTGCCATCAAGTGCAGCATGGTTTATAGAGAGCAGCCCACTGTCTTTGGCCATGACATGGTTTGACATCTTCTCATGGGTCAGGGTGCTGGGTTCTCTTGGAATGAAAGGTAGTCGTGATGCTAGGCGGTTTTAAAGTTGTTTTACTGAAGTGTATTATGAATGTTTACATGCTATGTGCTATCCAGTTCTGGGAAAAGGGGATGAGACTACCTGGGTGTTGAAATGGGGAATTTACATTTAGGAACTCTGATTTTGTAAGTGTTTAGCAGAGGGAAACAGAGTGACATCCCCAAGATGTTGGCACACCTACAAAACTTTGAGCCCCAGCACTACTTCTTTTGCAAGTTAAGCACTGATACCTCCCCAGAAATCTTCTGAATTGTCTCAAATAGTACAAAGTTTCCCTACTCGCCTTCTCCTTGTGCATTGAAATCCATGGCACCAGCACACCAGTGAGTAAAAAAGTGTTATGTAAATTCAGTTATCAATCACTAAGCACTGTAGCGCAGGGGTCTCTTTACCCACCGCAGAAATGTAAAACCCTGAGTGAACCTGAGCAGATCAAAGCCTGTGGTCCAAAACAATGTGATCCACATATCAGCAGAAATCACATGGACAAAGTAAACTGCGGGCATTTGCCAATCATCCAAAGCAAGTTCTAAGAGACAACCAGCTGCCTGAGTCAGCTCTCACATGGCGCGGGTCTTGTACGCTCTGCAGAAGTTCTCCAGCTACTGCCCTTAAGAACATGCTAAAGCCTAGGTTTGGTCCAAGAAACTGCAGTTCAAAAGGGACCGAGATGCAGAGTTTGGGAAACACAGAGTAGGAGAGTCAGGGAAATTGTGAGAAAGGGGAGGAAGGAAAATGACACAGAGAAATGAAGGCGAGGGAGAGAGGAAAGAATTAAAAGCGGGATGATGAGTCAAGTAAGAAAAAATGTTGAGACATGAGCATCTTAAGGAACAAAGCCAAAATAAAATGTAAGAGGAAATAAACACTGAAATGAAAGGAACAAGAATCAGAGAGAGGAAAGAGAGAGCAGAAAAGAGAAAGGGGCAGTGAAAGGAATCATGGGTCTAGAAAGGGAGAGTAAGAAAAGTGGTGGGAGGGATTAATTGAAAGGTGATGTAGGAGCAAAAGCAGTGACATACCGGCTAGAGAAACGTGGGAGAAAGGAGGAGGAGAAGCAGAACAAGAAAAGATGAGGAATAAGGCAAGCTAAAAAGTGGGGGAAAATGTCAGTGAGTAGATGATAACTATAGGGCAAATGCAGAGCAGGAGAACAGGGACAATGGTACATATTCACTGAAAAAACATAAGTTGAGGAAGATTCTGAATTAGATTTGCTTACACTTTAAAAACCACTAAAATTGGCAGCTGAAATACAGCTCTAGATCAGTAGCTGTACAGTCCCATCTAATGGTGAACCTGAGGGAGTGTTTTATATTTCCAAGAGTCTTTCCTCTTCCTTTTCACCCCTACCAGCAAAAGTAGGGTCCATGCAGCACTAAGTACACCTACTGACCCCCTCCCCCAAAAGGTATCATATCATGATCAGCAGGAGGGAAATTTTCATTTACCACCAGCATGAGCAGCAGCACGCAAGCTTCCTCCACACACCTCCGGACCAGCAGTAGAAAAGACTCCTCAACTCACAACATGAACAGAAGTAGGTGTAGCTTCGTTAACCCACAGCATGAGGAGTAGTTTTGAAAGCTGCCTCCACATGTGATCAACCTTAAACACAATTTCTCTCCATACCTCATGATCAGCAGTAGGTAAGCTTCCTCAACATACATCATGGACAGCAGAAGGGGAATTGTCCTCCACATATAAATAGAATAACGGCAACAAATTCTGCTTTCAGATGTGACCTGATCAGTAGTAGTCCAACCTTTGTCCGCATACTTCAAGATGGCAGTTACGGCACATCCTTTACCCACATCACAATTAATGTAGTCAAAGCTTCAACCAAGCAGATGGTGTTTTTGAGGGGCCATATTTGAGTAACTGACATCAGGCACAGACACACACACAATATGAAGGAATCGTAAAACACCAACATCACACCCAGAAAGCAAAGAACAACACAGTTGGTATTTCGTACTCATGCTAGATTTGTGACTCTGATGTCTCTGGCACTGTATGGGTGTCATGTCAGCACACTTACAAGAGTTTCTCAACGAACTACAAATACCTGAAAGCAGAGTTAAAACCGAGACTCCATGACCCACGTGGGACAGACAGCTCGAGATATCCGCGATGGCCATCCTTTTATAACCAATTGTACTTGCGCATAATTAACTTGCAACTAAAGGAAAAATTCCTTTGCTAAGGAACTTGCACCCCACTCACAGCATTTATAAAGACATACCATCAAACCACCCCTAAAGATCATACTAAATATTTCAAAACCCACTTAGTCAGACCAAATAATATAAAGCAAGGGGTAAAGGCACATTTGAGGTTATACTGTACTCCCATATAGATGTCCAAAAGGAACAATTAATAGGTAGCTTACGGATGAGTGTTGGATTATGCACTGCCACATACATAAGGCAACTCGATCAGGGTAAGATTAACCAACCCTAAAAACGTAATGTCTGCCAATTACTTATGTTTCGATGAAGACTCATGCAGTTGCTTACCAAGGCAGATACAGTGAAGTCTCTGGCATGCATTTTCTCTGTAAGCCAATCAACCTTTCTCCTCTTATTGAGGAAGATTACCGCTTGGGTAATAGTCAAGATCTCATGCAAGTCACAGACTCGTTTCGAAACTTGAAGGACTTCAATTGTAGAGGGTCTTTCTATTGACATTTCCTGTAGAGTTTCTATCATTTATCTTTAAGCAGCCTACTATTTAAGGGATGCTTTAATTACTAGATGGCCCATGATAAGCATAACTGATCTAGATTGCATTATGCCTTTTTTTTTTCTCTGTGAAGTCAATTTCCCATAAAGTCTTGAGTCGCCGCTGATAATCTAAATCTGAACATGGATTGCAAATGTAGAGTGACAAATATAGAACCGCGGATTATATATTCATGTTATTCGGCAATAACATTTTTTTCCCTCTAAAGCAAGGGATACATTCTATTTCCTGTTTCCACCCCGGAGCTAGTTTTTCTAAGAATATATATTTTGAATATTATCTAATTCTATTTTGGATAACCCCCTCAACCCCCAAATGTACGTCTTCTATATACAGTGTTACACTGTAAGTTAATGTAGCTTACATAAAGCGTGACACTGAAAATGCTAAGAGAGATTTTAAAACATCTCATAAACACAAAGGTTTGGTCCTGGCCTTGCTATTAATTTCTACTACGCTTACACATGCAAGTATCTGCACTCCCGTGAAAATGCCCTTTACTACCAAGAAGTAGAACAGGAGCAGATATCAGGCACCTATATTGCCAAAGACATCTTGTTTAACCACACCCCGAAGGGAATTCAGCAGTGATAAACATTGAACAATAATCAACACAAGCTTGAATCAGCGATAGTTAACAGAGTCGGTAAATCTCGTGCCAGCCACCGCGGTTATACAATAGACTCAAATTAATTGAATCGGCCCAAAGAGTGGTTAGACGCGTAAACTAAATAAGGCAAAATACTAACTCTGCTGTTGTACGCAAAAGTTAAAAATAAAATACAATGTCGAAAGTAACCTTACAAAAATACCCTTGAACCCACGACAGCTAGGACACAAACTGGGATTAGATACCCCACTATGCCTAGCCATAAACTTGGATTTATCCGCCTGAGTACTGCGAGCAACCACTTAAAACTCTAAGGACTTGGCGTTGCTCTACACCCACCTAGAGGATCCTGTTCTATAATCGATAATCCACGATAAACCTCACCACCTGTTGCTAATACAGCCTATATACCACCGTCCAGCCCACCCTTCAAGGGATTAACAGTAGGCATAACTATAAACCTGAAAATGTCAGGTCAAGGGTGTAGCAAATAAGATGGGAAGAAATGGGCTACATTTTCAAACCGAAAAGTTTATGAAACAAAACTACGAAGGAGGTTTTACTAATTAAATGAAAAAAGAGCGTTATTTTTAAGCTGGCAATGGAGCGCGCACACACCGCCCGTCACCCTCTTCAAATACTATTTAACAGTAAATAAACGAAGACAAAAAGTAGAAGAGGCAAGTCGTAACATGGTAAGTTTACCGGAAGGTGAACTTGGAACATCAATTTATAGTTTACTCAAAGCATTTTGCTTACACCAAGAAAACACCTGTTAAACTCGGGTTAAATTGAGTTGAGTAAATAACCCAAACCTACCAAAAACACAAATAAACCATTTAATCAAATAGTATAGGCGATAGACATTTTTTATGCGCAACAGAAAAAGTACTGCGAAGGAAAGATGAAATAAAACCGAAATAAATAATAAAAACAAGAGACAGAAAAGTTTAAACCCTATACCTTTTGCATAATGGTCTAGTAAGTCTAATCTAACAAAAAGAAATAAAGTTAGCCTTCCCAAAATTAGGCGAGCTACTTAAAAACAGCACTATTAGGGCCAACCCGTCTCTGTGGCAAAAGAGTGGGACGATTTTTAGGTAGAAGTGAAAAGCCTAACGAGCCTAGTGATAGCTGGTTGCTTGAGAAATAAATATAAGTTCAGCTTAAAACGCCCTAAAATTTATAAAAAATCAAAATAGTTATTTAAAGTTAGTTAATAAAGGTACAGTTCTATCAACAAAGGACACAACCTAAGCTCTGAATAAAGATTATACTAATAAAAGAACTTAACCGTGTAGGCCTAAAAGCAGCCACCACAAGAAAGAGTCAAAGCTCAGTTTAACAAAGCCCTTATCCGAATAAAAAATCTAAATTTCCATAAAATATCAAGCCTATCTACTTAGTAGATGAGTTTATACTAGAAGGAGTAACAAGAAAACATTCTCTACATGCAGGTGTAAATCAGAACGAAAGAATCTCTGATAATTAACGGCCACAAATATTTAACAAAACAAGAAGAACATATTAGAAACAACCGTTAACCCGACACAGGAGCATTAAAGAAGATTAAAAGATTAAAAAGGAACTCAGCATACCAGCTACAGGATGTGAGAGCCCTGTGAATCTGGAGCCGACGGGGCGGGGGGGTGGAGCGGGGGCCGGGGGGAGGAAGGGAGTTAAAGAGAAAGCGCCAGCTCGCCATGCGCGCGTTGTGCTGACCGCGCCAGCCGTACGCGTGCACATCACCTGTCCGGGCGCGTGTGTGCATGCCTGTCCGGGCGCATGCACATCTCCTGTACCCCTTCGCTAGCAAAACCGACGACAATAGATCTCGCCAAGGCGATCAGCGAATGCGCTGCGTCGCTAGGTGAGACCTAAAAAGAAGACATTTAAAAAAAATGCCCTCTAATGCTAGTATGGGTACCCACAAATTCCGAGATGATGCTTCTAAATTTCATATCTTGTTCCCATTTCAGAAATACATAAGTTTTCTTGATACCTGTTTTTCACTCTTTGCCAAATGAATTGCTGTATACCTGTACACAATGAAAAACTATTGCAAGGTGCAGCTCAGTTATTGGCTCTGGGTACCTCTGGTTCTTGATGAACCTAACCTACAAGCCCTATATTTCCCTGCAACCAGAAGGGTCCTGCGGACGTAATGGTATATTGCTTTAAAAAATCTAGCATAGTTAGAAGAAGTTACAGGTGAAAATGTAGGCACAAATGGCTGTTTTTTTTCATTTCAATTTTCCATTATTGGTTTCACACCCATTTCTACCTCTAACTGGAAGGAAGTTGAAAGCACAAAAAATACGAAAAATAGTCTATGTCCCAGTAAAATGCCCAAATTGTGCAAAATGCTGGTTTTGTGACAAAAGCCTATAAATATTAAATGTCAGGGGATTGAGGCAAAGACAGATTGCACCTATCCTTAGTGGAGAAGTTTCTATCAAGATGCACAAGGTGCTAAGAACCAGAGATTCAATGCCCCTAAATCTCCAGAGATACACAGTATCTCTCAATTCCATAAACAACACAGTGGTCCAGCACACTTAATTTAAATCAAAGTTTTACAAAAGTGATCATCAATGTAGCTTAAACATTCGTTTACAACTCGGGTATCAAAACAAGAATGGCAATTCAGCAGAGTTGTTCTTTCAAATCCTTTATTGATTACTTCTTTTTTCTGACAAGGTAAAAAACCGTTGCCAACACGTTTTGTCCTTGCGGACTTCTTCAGGGCAGAACAAAACACACTGCCTACAATTCTTGGCTGTATTTATTGCCTTGTGCAGTTTCTCCTTCTGTAGACTGGAAATATGTGATTGTATCTGGTATTTCGCTTAATCGATCTGACGTATAACAAGGGATATTAAACTCTCTTCTTTTGCCAAATTACCATGGTTGGCAGCAAAAGTCTGCCTGTTCCTGAAAGCTGGGAAGATGGTGATTTAGCACCACAAACCCTCTGTTGATAACATTTGCAGGGAAAAATAGAGACGCTTTCTTCTGCAGCACTATCGTCCCATTTTTCCCCCCAAAAAAACAATGTTTCTGTATTTTGGCTCATTTCTCGGTCCCCTCTAGGGGAATCCACAAACTCTGGATACCTTTAGAATCCTCAGGATGTTGGAAGAAAAGTACGCAAATTTGGTGTGGATACCTTATGTGGACAAAATTGTATAGGGGCCAAAGCACGAACTACCTCAAATAGCCAAAAAGGAGCTTGGCACGGGGGAGGCCTGGAAGCGAAGGGGTTAAGTCAAACGGCAAGCTGGTTACGATCACTACAGCAATTTCGTACAGGTTTGAAATTCTAGGAGTAGTCCCGTGTTGCAACTGCTTACCCAGTGCCCAATATATATGGGCTTTACTGAACAATTCAAATGACAATAGAAAAACTGTTCAATAAAAACTCATCCAAACTTATTGTAATATTTATTTCGAAGTTGTTGTGGTCTTTTGATTCATAAAGTCAATGCGGATGTAAATCAACACTTCATTTTTTAATTTATGCTTGAAAATTGCATCTTTTATATTAAGAATCTCATCTGTGCTGCTCATCCAACTGATCAATTATTTTTCATACCAATGTATTTCACACCTACGACCCTTCTTCAGGGTTATCAACTTTAAAATGAAAGAACTTCATCACCATACAGCTAGGAAGCTCATGGAAAGCACAGCAAAACCAATTAATACTGTTAATGTAAACATCGCCGCATGCAGTCACGATTGAGAGTGCAATATCCATGCATACTGGACATCCTAACTTTGTAAATACCCATTGTACCGATACCATTATTCAGAAACATCTGAACACTGTATTACTACCAACTTCCCCAGAAGCAGCATTATTGTGCATTTATCGCTAACGTATCCATTTTAAACACCTGTTAATTCAAATTCTACATCCAGATTGTGCTCATATGTTTGCTTACCCGCTAGTTATGCCTGCATTTTCACCCGTGTTCCATCACCAACTCCTAATACCTATGATTAGTGCTGGCATTATTAGAAAACTGACGAGTGCACCATGTGATCGATGTTGACTAGCCAAGCATTGCACATTACTATGCGATTGTGTCGGCCATCTTAACATGGTTGGTTAGGCTCTTGAACCTATATGTCGAGCTTGAAATTACGAGTCGTAATTCAACATTTAAACAATTTTACAAATCTTACTAATACATAAATCTACAATAGAAAAAAAACATATTTGTGTCCGATAAACATGCAACATGTTATTACCACGCAAAGTTGAATCTTACTGGAAGTATAAAGAAATCTGATCAAAATACATTGTGCTCAATTTACTATGCCAATTAAACAAAAACTGGGTTTAGGCTTATTTCAGTAAGGCCAAGCCTATAAACATAAATACCACCAAAATTACCAATACTGAACCAAAATTTTTTACCGCAATTATTTAACGGGGGGATATGTTGAATGAAAACAACATAAACCACTAGACCACTTTTTCCGTCTATTGAATAGATTTTGTTTCATCAGTTGTTTGATAGAACACTTTACTTTTTAGTGACTTCAAAAAGTGAATTTCAACCAAATATCACAAAAATGTAGCTGTGGACACATAAAACTTTTTCATTCTTGACACACTCTATTCATTAACAATCTTTCATATCTTACATTCATTCGCATACCATACTGCGCAGTTCAACACAAACATGCTGTCACACACAACATAACATTGAAAAATCAATTTAGTCAAAGATAAGAAATATTTTTAGCAACACGGCCATAGAACCATATTTGACAAAGTAGTAAACATGTACAGGTTTTCAGAAAATTATTTAGGATTCTTATGGCCAATAAACTGAGGTCAGTTGGTTGAAATTCACTTTTTGAAGTCACTAAAAAGTAAAGTGTTCTATCAAACAACTGATGAAACAAAATCTATTAAATAGACGGAAAAAGTGGTCTAGTGGTTTATGTTGTTTTCATTCAACATATCCCCCCAACTTACTATGCCAGCCTAACTTAAATGATATTCAAGACAAAATTGTGCTAAAAAGATTCATTCAAAATAATTACAAACAATCACCATCTAATGAGAGTCTAACATGACATCGATAAAATACCATAGACATTGCAAAAAATAAGATAATTCAGTTCTGTCATTTATTCCTTTTGGTTGAAGGACATTTAACATTTTTATCCAACATGAATTTGCACTGTAGCAAATATTTGCTGTTGTTGATCTCTGGTGACTATTCCACTGTTTCTAACACCTGGAAACGAAGTTGGCAGTTCTTATGATTGAATTCCTGCCAGTGTTCAGCCACGCTCTAATTTAAGTTCTTATTTCGAATGTTGCTTTAAATCTCTAATAAACAAATTTTGATCTTCCTTTTTGTTTTTCCTTTGTTCAATATCGTGCATGGACATTTCAAGGAACATATGCTGTTCTTTGTGTCACAAGTAGCCGAGTGTTTCAAATTGATATGTTGCCCTGTCATAGTATGTGTCACCACATTTCCCTCCATGATGTTGTTGCAGTGAACGAAATAATTGCATTTCCTCTTGTGTTTTCCAGTGGTCATCCTTATTGTGTGAGAACCCAGTAGAATTTCTTTAATATTTTTAGATATTTTATATGCAAACATTCGTTTCTCCGAAAACATGTCCTTAAAGTCTTTCATTTTTAACAATTTCCCATCTTTTTATTATGCATCTTATGATGTTGGTGCTCACTCCTGAATATTGTTATACAAACACTATTCTCGAGGAAGTGGTTTTTGGATGTTGTTGTAACAACTCTTGCCTACTGATATTCAACAACCGATTTTTAGCTGTTGTCAAAACAAATTCAGGGTATCCGCGTGAGTGGAATCTTGCTTTCAGTTCTTGTATAGCCGGTAAACAACTTGTTGTATTAAAGAGGATTCTCTTCAATCTCATAAATTGAGAGTACGATAAATAATGTTTTAATGGCAGAGGATGGAAACTTTGAAAATTTGACGGGTCATTCCTGTCAGTTTGCTTTCTAAAGATGTCGGTGCTGATTGTGCTACCCTTGATTTTGATCAGTATATCCAGAAATGCAATTTCAGGTTTTTTAAATGTTGTGGGTACATTGTATGTGAGGATTTCTTGTGTTTCAGTCAGCAATGTTGATATCTAGATTTTTCACTGACTTATTCCAATGTAATGCAAAATGAGATATTTCTAACAGGAAAATGTTGTTTGCTCCTATTTCTGATAGGTGTAATAAGACCCATTCAACCTCTTCCAAACCTTCTGCATGTGGAATGGATGTATACAGTGTGTTCACATCAATTTTACACAGCCACATTTCAGAATGATTATCAATATTGATGATTTGCAATTTATTCAAAAAATCTATTGAATCTACAATATATAAGAATCCGATTGCTGTATTATTGGTTGTAGAAATTAATCCGCGTGTTTACCCAATGGCTCATGAATTGATCTGCCTGTAGAAACAATAGGATTAAAAGGCGGGTTATGTCGTTTTTTTGTGGATCTCAGGAAGCATGTATAACTGAGGTCAGTGTGGTAATGCTCTTTGCAAAAACATTTTAGTGGTTTCAGAAATTAAGTCCATGTCTTACGGCCTTCTGTAATATGACCTGTAACACTGCTTGAAAGGCCACTGTCGGATCTTCATTTGATTTTAAGATTTGACAGGTGTGTAAATTGGGTAGCACACACTCTGCATTAGCACCAAAATAAACATTGTTAAATTTGAAAAACAAGAAGGGCTTTGTTGGAAAGAAACATTTGCAATGTTGAAATTCAATATCCACGGGAGAATAATATATCATCAGTGTTACTACAGGCCCACCCACCTGTAAAGGAGGGCATCAAATTCATATTATAACTTGTTTTATATTATTGGGTTGGTTCTAAAATCAAACTTATTGTAATGCAAATTAATCAGTATAATATTTTTGGAGTCATAAAATTGGATAGTCCTCATCTGGTAGTATGGTGTGGAGGCAATAATTTGCATCTTGCTGATTGGGCTAACAATAGATATTAAAAGGTCTAATCCCCACTGGCTCTCCCTGGGTGTGGAAGTTCCGCTGAACTGCAAAAGGAGCGAAACCCATAAAATCAACTACCTTGGTTTCCTGACAGCAAATGACATCAAAATGGGCGATAAAATCAACCCAATCTGGATTATCTAGTTTCACAGCAATACCTGCAATGTCTCTGGAAACTAACTTAATTCTATTTTCCCCGTTGATATTTGATCGCATTAACAGAATCCCAACACTATTGGTTTGTGGATTTTTCACTGTAGTATAATCACATATGGTGTAGATGCTGGTGGTAGTTGTAAGTAATTTTTATGAGGCGATGTGCTGGGAAATATCTTGAAGTTGTATTGGAAGTGGAAGATATGGCAGTATCTTGCCCCATAGAGCTAATCCTGGGAATAATCTTCCTAGCATCTCTGTTTTCCCAAGTCAGGAGCTGCCCTCCCTGCAATACAGTTCATCTTTCCCAATTTTGTAGGGATAGCCTGCTGCCTGTGGATCCCTATATTAACTTTATCTTGGGACTTTTCTAAATCAGTAAATGGACTCGTGGCCACCTCCTCTTGTGTAGAATGACTGTTAAGTAATCTTTGCTCCAAGCTAGTCACTCTATCTAACACCACATCACAAACCTTTTAATTTTCTGTTCTAGCATGGATAGACCATTGTCTAAGTATTCACATAAAACCTGTTGCAAAACATTCAAATCGAGTATTTTGCGCGAACATAAGACAAAGGGGATTTTGGCTGAAAGTAAAACAGAGGGGTACTCATCCTCTTGGACCACCTCAATCAACAATGCAGACGTCTTAATAAAGTTTAAAAAAAAAAATACTATTGCAGGTAAAGCGAATTTCAAAACTTCACCTTTTTTTCGATGGGGGGTAATTATTTGGCTGCACTACACTCTCCAAATCAATGGAAAGAGAGTTGTTAAAATAGCAAGGGTTGTTGGTTGGAGCTGAGGCGTTCCTATTTCTGGGCAGCGTCCCTGGCGAATTGACATGGGCTATCCATCTCCCTCCTGGCAAGTAAGAAAAGATTGGCGTTGTGCCTCAAGTATTCCCTCAATGACGATAATCTAGGTGTTGATAACCCCAATCGTGCTGGTTAAATAATTTGCTATCAAGGATACTGTTTCAGCAGTTTATTCTCTCCCACCCACTGGGTTGCTTGAATTCCTTTTGCCCATTTAGACTAAGGGCCTGATTTAGATCTTAGCAAATGGGTTACTCTGTCACAACGGTGACAAATATCCCATCTGCCAAAATATAAATCCATTATATACTATGGGATTTATATTTCGGTGACGGGATATCCGTCACCATTGTGACGGAGTAACCCACCTGCCAAGATCGAAATCAGGTCCTAAGTCACCTAAACTCCAGCAGGAGGAATGCGGTAAGCCAAAGAAAAGGCAGAAATGAATGGTACAACCAAGGGGGGTCAGCTCAGTCCACCCTCTTTTGGGCTCTGACGGGCATAGATGAGCCTGTACTTGGCCTAGTCTTTGCCCGCGCTCAATCCGGATGCAGCTCGCATATGTCCCGCCCTGCAGGAGTGGAAAACACGCTTTACGTGCACTTGCAGCTCCTCCCTCACCTCCTGGTCACAGGGGTAAAGCAGGCACTTAAGTCCCCACCAGGCAGCAATAGTCCGGTGTCCCCTGCATTTCAGTCGTGGTTTACATTTACCTATTTTAGGGCCACATGCATCAAGCTTTTTTACGGTTGTTTGCGACCGGAAAAAGGCCTTTCCAACTGCATCAAAGGCTTTGAATTCGCAAATTAGGTAATCGCAATTTATTGTGATTTCCCAAATTGTGAATGTATTTAAGGAATCGCAAATTGCGATTCCCTAAAGGCGATGCATCAAGCCTTTCTTAAATGCAAACTGTGCATTTAGGAAATGCTTATTACCATCAACTTCAAGTTGATGGTAATTTGCAAATTCTTTGGAAAATGCACAAAAGTGCATTTTTCAAAGTGACATGTGGCACTCACACATGCCCTTAGGGCACGTGTGAGCGCCACATGTGCACTCTTACCTTTTTGGGGTGTGCATCAGGGGGCCTTAGGCCCCCTGGCACCCTTGGAATTGCATTCACAATTTGCGATTACCAATTTGATATGTACACATGCTATGTCGAAATAGGTAATTTCCGTTAACAATTCAGCTGCCTGTTCATGGTTCTTGATACCATATTTTGAAAATATTGGTTGTAAAAACAATTTGTGTATCAAGGACCTTGAGACATTATGTACAACATATCGCATTTTGATCCACCGTTGCAGGTGCATTTTCCTTTGTGATCCATCATAACCTCTTTTATCCCATCATTCATATAACATGGATTTATTCCTATTCGTAATCTTAAAACTTAATTTCTAAGGTATTGATTGGGTAGTATATCTAGGTACGGGAACTGTTGATCAGATTTCCATGATTTAATCATAAAACCCACAGATTTTTTCCCCTCCAGGTACTGGCAATCCTGATCTCGAGACGTTTCTTTCCCTAATATCTTCAATTCGTCTTACAACATCAATTTGTAAGTCCTGAGGGTTCAGTTTACCTCTCAGTTCCCTACACATTGTCTTTAACATTTTCTTGACCCCTGATGCCCATTTCAGGTCACTCTGCAAAGATTCCCTTTTGCACCATTCTGCTATTTTCTGCTCCTCCCCATTTCCCAGGTGATGCCAAAATCTTTTTAATGCCATACGTGCCATTACCTCCCAAGATACCATGCCCGTTTCTATTCTTACCGTCTGAATTATAGATGATCTAGGTAGGGATAGTACATTTTTTATACATTTTCCCTCTTCTGTATCCCACCCTCTTTTGCCACTCATATACAATATTTCAGCTCCATATTGGAACTGAGGCGGTATCATGGCCGTATATGCTTTTAAGACAGGTCTATCTGACATTTCTCCATAAATCCTATTAAAGTTTTTCAGTCCACTAACTGAGGCCTGTGCTCGTATTCTTAATGCATTCAGATGAGTTTCCCATTTTAGGGATCTTTTAAACCATATCCCAGAATATTTATACTCATTCACTATTTACAACTTAGTGGAGCCCAGAAACCAAATGAATTTCTTCCTTTCCTTACCAAAGCTCAAGACCTTGGTTTTGTCTAAGTTTACAATAAGCTTTTTCTGTCTACAATATTCATTGAACACAGTCAGCTTCCTCTGCAGACCTATCTCTGTTCCATCTAAAATGACCAGATCGTCTACATAGAGTAGGCAAGCAATGTGTTTCCCGTCTAATTTAGGACTGGTACCCCGTACCTTCTTTAATATAACTGGTAAGTCAGCTGTGAACAAAGAGAAGAGCAAGGGGGCCAAGACACACCCTTGTCTTAACCCATTTTTAATTGGTATCTTCGACAATGTCCCATCTATGTCCAGGATAACCTGTGCCCAATTGTTTCTGTGGAGCTCTTGTATAATAACCAGAAGGTCCTTAGGGATGTCAATGTTTATCAAAATCTCTCACAACCGGTTTCGGTCTACCAGATCAAATGCTGCCCAGAAATCGATGAAACAGCTAAACAGCTCCACCGACTTCCGCGCGATGGACCAAAGGCAGAAACAGTGGTCTATTGTAGAATGCCCCTTCTTGAAACCCCCATGTTCCTGGGGTATTCTTTGATTAACCTCTACCCATTCTTTAAGTTTTCCTAAGATTACTTTATAAAATACCTTCTCTCCCACATCCAAAAGGTTAATTAACCTATAGTTTTTGGGAATCTTTACATCTCCTCGTTTATGGATGGGTCTAATGATTGCTCTTTCCAAGGTTGGGGCATCTGCCCTGTCTCCAGAATGCCGGAAAATATTTTTGTAAAAGAAATTGCCCACCAGTCTGATTGGGTCTTTATAATTACTGCCAGGAGATTATCAGGGCCAGCTGCTCTAGTCAACGTTAAATTTGCTATAATGCGTATAACATAACTTTCTGAGAATGACAGCCTGGTATCCTCCCCCATCTCTGGCCATAATACATGTTCCATAGTTACTTGCCTTTGTCCTTTAAAATATATTTCACACAAATATCGTTCCCAATCATCTTCTGTCACTATGCAATTCATAGTTGCCTTTGTCTTCCCTGACTCCTCTTGGACCAATATCCAAAACTGTTTTACATCCTTAGTTTCTATTGCCTCTAATAGGTTCCCCCAGCATTTCTCCTTATATATTCTTTTATGATCTCTTATGACCATTTTATGTTTTCTTTAATTTCTACAGGCTAATCACCATATCTGTACCATACTTCAATGTCAATCTTCTTTCTCCCTTTTTTATATTTGATTGTAATTTCCTACATTTCTCACTAAACCAATTTTTAGGTCTCGCCTGAGCCAGCGCATGTGATGCTCTGGCAAGACATTTAGTTAGTGGCCTTTAAAAAGCCAACCACAGCTTTTTGTGTGGCATACTGTGTGCGGTTACGTGCACAGGCACGAGCAGAGACGCCATCTGGCTTTCCTCTCACTCTCCCAAGCGCGCGCGCCTCGCTCTGTCTCTCTGTCTTGCTCGCCCCTCCACCACCACAGAGAGAGCCCACCACAGAGCGTGTCTCGCGGCCGCGCGTCTTGTTTTATGTAAGTGGGCGTTTTCTTTTCTTTTTTCCATTCTTCTTCCTTCCATACCTTTTTCCTCCATCTTTCCTTTCTCTCGCTATTCCATTCTACCACACTACTCTTAACATCTCACCCTTGTTTTCTTTCTTTCCCTCCCTTCCTTTTTTATTTCCTCCTCGTACCCCTTCGCATATTTGAGTTGATGCTGCCACCTCCATACCGCCAACCCTCCCCCCCCACCCCCGCCCACAATCCAAAGGTATCGTGTCTCTTCTAAGGTGGTGTGTTCTGTGCCCTCTGACTGTTTTTGTGTATTTTGAGATGGCGCCACATTTTCTCTCTCCCTTCTCGTTCAGACAGGCCACTTATAGGTCTTGATTTGCTTGATGGGGGAATGTAACTTGTTCACTGTCTGTCTTGTTAAATAATGTCACTTCAGAGATAATTGCTTCTCCTAGGAATGTTTTCAACAATAGTGATCCAAAATGTTTTAGCCTAATTGGCTGCCGCTCTAAGAACCCTTTAGGTCTTAAATATTACTTTTTGCCTTATTTAGGCATTTTGCCATGAATTTTGTATGTTTTTCTTTATGTTGCGCAATAGTGGTTTTATCTGCAGCTGCGTACTGTTCCTGGGAGCATGCCTCCAGGCTGTTTGCTTGTTTTAGTGCACACTGCTCTTCCTATCTACGTTATCTATGCAGCGTTAACTTGTAGGCATACACTACTTGAAGCCATGTTATGTCGCCATTCTGCTGTTAGAGTATTGTGGGGATTTCTCCTCCTCTCTAATTTTGCCTCTGCTACAGTTTGAAGATTTCCATCTCAGATTCGGACTGCTACAAAATAGCTTCTTTATTTATGGGGAGTTTTATACAGCGCGAACTTGACCCGATGGTATCAGCGCTTTACACGAGCATCAGTTGCATTGTAGACGGACACATTAATTTATTTGGTACGGAGAGGAGTAAGTGATTTGCCCAGAATCACAGGATGATGAACCCGCTTCCCCATCGTCCAAGTCGACAGCTCTAGTAGTTAGGCCACATCCTCAGGTTGTCACCTCTGTGCTCCTCCTCCTTGCAATCAGCTTCATATGGGGAGGCGGGGGGCAGTGGTCGAGTGTGGGCTGCAAGAACCAGGGTCACCATGGAACACATCAGCATCAGTACTGGTATGCAGTGTCTGCATAATGATGTGTCCGGAAGTAGGTGGGTGACAACAGTAGCACTTTGAAAATTCTGCAACTAAAAAGTTAATAAATCCATGCAATTGTGATCTTGTGACCAGGCAGCAATGGGATTCAACACTAAGACAGTGACCGATTTCCTTTTGCAATCATCTGATATATATCAGACATGACATAAATCCACCAACAACACGGCAACACAACCAACGGAGAAGGTAGGTTAGCAATAGGTAAAGCATTCCCACTTGTCCTCCCAAATATCACATCAAGGGCCCAAAGGTCAATGACTTTGGAATCACCACCAAACCGGGAGACAGAGACAAAGACATTATCTGAAACATCTCATCACCAGTTAAATCGGACCCTTCCTGTCGTAACCAAGCAGGCCAGGATACTAATGGCAGACTGTGTGCTGTACAAATGGCAACAGCATAACATAACCACATAACGCAACTTGCTGCACAAATCTTTCCAGCTGTAAATCTGTGATGTGTCAACGGAACACTGGCATCTGAGGATGATGAGGGCTGAACAACAATAATAAGCAAGCATTGGCATAGCCAATAGGTCTCGCTTTTGGGACCTTATAAGTGTTTTCCCATGCAACAGTTGATGTTGTTGCACCAAGGATATTGTGCTGCATAACTAAATCCTTATAAGGTCCCAAAAGCGAGACCTATTGGCTATGGAAATGCTTGTTCTCTTTGTGTCCTTTCCTCTTCCTATCTCCCCTACAGCTTTTCCCTTTTAACTTAACTCTTAGACATTGAACTATTTGGATAATTACATCTTTGAACCAACCTATGTCACTAATCCTTCGAACTTCATCTAATATTTGACAATGCTGAAATGACCTCAATTTCTCCAAGCCTTCCTCCGTCATACGAGTAGTCAACCTTTTGGGGGACTCCATTTCTATTGAGATACTTGTATCTCTTGTCTTTTTACTTCAGCCAGCTTTCTCCGCACTAAGTGGGAAGTGATCGCTTCCCTCAACCCGCATCACCTCAAAATCTCTTATTAATTCAAAAGACCATGCATTGATAGAGATGTAGTCTATTGGGCATAGTTGGTTGCCTATCCTAAATGTGCGGCTAGCTGGCCGATCTAGCTCCATCCTTCTGTTAGCACAGACTAGGCACATTGAGCCCATAAAATTACATAAGGCCATATCTTGTGCAGTAAATCCCCCCTAGGGAAGCTTGCTACATTTATATTGTAGGGCCATCAATATCTCTTTACATCCTATATCAACCCTACAGGGGTCTAATTTATTATTAAAGTCGCCTAGTACCAAAACCAGGTCCTTCTGAAGTATCTATTATCTCCTCAATATCCTCTTTAAACTTGCTCAGGTCTGCTTTATATTCCTTATATCCACCTCCCTGCATATAGACATTTACGATGTTATACCATCATAATCGGGGTTAGGATCCAATAGTTGCACTCTGCCGGCCACCAGCCATTTGCATTTAACTTTCAGAGGGACCACTGGCTATTTTAGGCAATATCATCGTTATTTGTCTGCCCGTCAGACGGCCAAATTGGCTTCTCGTACTGTTGTATTCAATTGTACGTACCCTTCCTGCAAAGGAATTTCGTTGCACAGCCAAGTTTCTTGTAGGCACACAATTTCAAAGCAATTGATTACTTTTTTTAAATCATCTATTTTAGATATTCTATTATAATCATTAATATTCCAAGTAAGTATGCCAAGGCTGTGCGATGACCCTGCTTCCTAATCGATTTCACCTAACCAGCTTTTTTCGTCATTCTCCAATGATGTTAAAGGCCTATATCTATTCATTAATTTTTGTCCTTCTCTATGCTCCTCCATTTTGTAAGTTTGCAACGTAATTTCTAGATCTTCCTTATTTCCATATGCCTGCTCAATCAATCGAAACTGCCTCATTTCCAGTCCTGCGTGATTTTTTTATGAATGGTTGCTTACCTAGGTCTCTATCTCTTACTTCCTGTTCTGGGACTAATCTAATTCCTTCTTCAAATAAGTCCTGTTCTGCGCTCATTAATGCTACCTTGACCAATCGTGAGTTTGTTACTTATTGTGCCTTTCTATTTTCTGTAAATCCTCCTTGTCTGAGGTCTTCTGTCCCTATATCTTTCAGACCACCACATTTTGCGATGGTGTGAAGTAATTGAGTTCGATTTAAGGGAGTTAATTAACTTCTTCTCTTTCCACCATTTCTACAGTTTGTTGATTTAAGGTATAACAATAGATCATTCTCCATTTCACTTCCTAGTTCATAAGTTCTACTCCTAGCCTCACCCCTCCATTGCCTCTCTGGTCTTTCCATAATCCTCCTTTTCCCTTTTGCTCTTCAGAGTCTTCTTTTTCCCCATGCCTTCTCGTTCTTGTTCATGGGTTGTATTATGGGGTTCAGTGTCATTCTCTGTGATTTTTTTTAATCTTGCGCTCTTCTCTTAATTTCCATATGTTTTACATCTT